>NC_069679.1:15665828-16899578 GCF_023699985.2 Odocoileus virginianus
GTTTTATTATGCTCTTGTGAACTGATGGAAAGTTCATAGTTATTAAATTTTAGAAAAAAAAGATTGTAAGTTGAAGGACTACTGAAAAATATAGTTGTCAGCAGACCTAGCCTAGAAGAAATGCTTTAAAAGTATTTCAAGATTGAAGGGAAATACATCATGTCAGACACATTGTCAGAGGAAAACTCCATGGTATCAGAGGAAACTGCATCATCAGGAATGAAGGAAGAATACTAGAAAAGGTAAACAGCTGATAAATATAAGACCTCTTACTTATTCTTTCATTAAGCCTTAAAACGCATACAACTATTTAAAGCGAAAGTTATAACATTCTGCTGTAACGTTTTCAGTGTCTGTAAATGTAATATATATGGACAATTATAAAAAAAAAAAACCCTCAGTACTGATGGATAAAGAGACATATTGTACAAGATTTCAACATTTTCCATGAACCAGAACAATATTAACTCTAACTGGGCTTCCCAGGTGGCTCAGTCGTGAAGACTCCGTCTGCAGTGCAGGAGATGCAGTTTCGATCCCTGGGTCAGGGAGATCCCCTGGAGAAGGAACTAGCAACCCACTCCAGTGTTCCTGCCTGGGAAATCTCATGGACAGAGAAACTTGGCAGGCTACAGTCCATAGGATGGTGAAAGAGTTGAACATGACTTAGTGACTAAGCAACAACAACAGTAACTTTAACTAGACTCTGAGTAATAGGCGTGTATGTTGTAATCACTAGGAAAAGTATTAAAAAGTATTAAAAGAAAAAAGGGGAGAGAAAAACAACAAAAAAGATGGATCAAACAGAAAATCAATGATAAAGCAGTATATTTAAGTCCATGCAAAGCAATCTGTAACAACAAGCAGCTGACTTTCTGGGGTCCATGATGAAGGGAGGGATGGACAGCATAGGGCAAAAGAACCTTTGGGGGATGGTGGAAAGATTCAGTACCTTGATTGTGATGATAGTGTCACAGGTATGTACATATGTTAAGACTGATCAAATCGTAGGCTTTAAATATGTGCAGTTTATTGTACCTCAAATCACAAATAAATAACAGGCAATTGTCATACCTAATACATCCAGTTCTTGTGCTGATCAATTTGTATCCCTTCTACCATTCCCAACAAAATCCAAGATGACCTAAAAAATAACCCTTCTTCCTATTCCAATATCCAACTCCTAAGGAAAATATATTTTGACAATTTTTATATTATTGTCCTTATAATAATAAGGGGGGGTGGGGACAAAAGCCAACAAGATCATCTTAAAGTCAGATCTATCACTGCTCAAAACTTCTGTTTAAATTAATGTCCAGTCCCCTCTTTGCTACTAGCAATGTGACATATATACATCTACACAAGTACCTACAACATTAATCTACATTAATACCTACGACAGGTGTTTCAAGAAACTGCATTTGAGTCCTGGTTCTGCTATTAACTTGGTTTCCCTGGTGGCTCAGAACATGGTTTGATCCCTGGGTTGGGAAGATCCCCTGGAGAAGGAAATGGCAACCCACTCCAATATTCTTGCCTGGAGAATTCCAGGGACAAAGAAACCTGGCGGGCTACAGTCCATGGGGTCACAAAGAGTCAGACAGGACTGAGGGACACACTTCTGCAACTACCTACCTATGTGGTTGTGGATAAGCAACTCATTCTCTTTGTGCCTCAGTATCCTCATTTATGAGACCGCCATGGAAATATAATACCAGCGTTTGAGAGAATTAAATGATTTGGTGCACAGTAAAGACTTAGAAACAGTGTGTGTAGCAAGAAGTAAGACCTCTATCAGCATATAAGCTCTAACAGGACAGCAAATTTTGTATGTTCTCTGTACTGTCTCTTAGATTATGATCTGATACTGAGTAGGCACAAATAAGCCTTTATTGAATACATTTTCTTAATGAAAAAATGGTAGCCTTTTTGTGGTAGCAGTAATGGGTTTTCCAACCCATTCATTAATTTAACAAATATATGAAGAGATTTTACTATGATGCAGGCACTATTCTAATTACAGTAAATGTAACAGTTCTGCTTTAATATGTATGGAGAACGTCAGTTTATGTCTAACATGTAACTCCCCCCAAAATAAGCTGTAAGAAACATTCTGTCTTTACTTGCCATGTGTGTGGTCATACATAGGATTCCCTCCTCTCCCTTTCTTTCTTAAATTTCTTCCTTTCTTTAATAGGCTAACGTTTCTTGGGATGAAGTTTCTCTAGAAATCACCTCTTCTTGCCCTAGATACCAGAGAGCCATTGAGTATTTGCAATCTCGTCTATTGCAGGTGTATCTTTAAATACAATATTTCCCTAGATGATCTGGGGCACAGTCAGGGGGTTAGAACTTTATGCAAGGATAACATATAGACCATTTCAGTCATTGGAGATCTTATACTTGTAAAATTACAAATTTCATCCCTGATTAAGGAACTATGGTGACAGACTCTCATCATTAAGGCAGCTTGTGTGAGGCATGTTTACTTATTTTTCTGCTGTCTTCTTAGAGTTGATTTGGGGGACTCTCACACCAGCAAGAAGGAAATGGCAACCCACTCCAGTATTCTTGCCTGGAAAATCCAATGGATGGAGAAGCCTGGTAGGCTACAGTCCATGGGGTCACAAAGAGTTGGACACGACTGAGCGACTTCACTTCACTTTCACACCAGCGAGACTCTGGGGGTAGATATTGGGTGACAACACAGTCGTCTACCTCCTGGCTCCTAAACCAAAGTGGATCATAAGGTCAGACACTCAGCATCCAAGCCCCGCTGCCACTCAGAGTTTGTGCTCAGCTCCCCCTGCAGTTTCCGTCACTGTGTCACTCAGAGCACAGTAGTACACAGCCGAGTCTGACTCTTGGACTGAGGCTTTCTCCAAGTGGAAGGAGGTGGTTTCTGTATTGTATGTGGCTTCAAAACCTTTGTGGCTTCCCTTCTCGTTGTCCCTGTGGGCTCTCAGAAGGAACTTTGGACCTTCTCCAGAATACTGGACATACCAGGAAAGGGCAGGGTACTGTTTGGTTTCATAGGAGCAGTTCACAGTCAGAGACTCCTCCTCTAAGAGGGTCACTTGGCCTTTTGGCTGAGTCACCGAGTCTCCATTGCTTCCTCCTGGAGGGGGGGGAAATAGTTCTGGTTACCTTGCATAATACAGGGCTCTACCCCCTAGTGAAAATTGCGGTTAAAGATTATACCACCATAACGAAACAAAAGATTCTAAGCTCTAGGCACCATTTTACTTACCAAACATTAAGAATAGCACAATCACTGATCCTGGAGGAGAGTTCATCCTTAGAGTGAGTCTCTGAGTCTTGATTGCTTAGTGTGAGAAAAAGTTAAGGTCACAGTGAACAGATAACAGTGAGGTCAGAATTTCAGCAGGAAACATGTATGTTTTAGGAAGATGCACCCCCTTGTGGGCAAAATGCTATACTCAGGGGAATGCTAACCTGTTCTGTCAAAAGTCAGTCACACATCTTCATTTCTGCTTTATTTTTATGACACCTGTGAGCTTTCAATATGCTGTTGTTGTTGTTGTCATTTAATTGCTAAGTCATGTACAACTCTTTTGTGACCCCATGGACTGCAGCCCTTCAGGCTCCTCTGTCTCTGGGATTTCCCAAGCAAGAATACTGGAGTGGGTTGCCATTGCCTTTTCCAGGGGATCTTCCCAACCCAGCGATCAAACCTGCATCTCTTGCATTTGCAGGCTGATTCTTTATCACTGAGCCACCAGAGAAGCCCAGCTTTCAAAATAGTCCTTTGTAAATCTAAAGAGCATTTGGTATTTTTCACAAGCTTATTTTTTTTTTCCCAGTACACAGCCTAACACGGAAACTCATACCACATTTCTGCAAGCTGTTCAAATTTTTTTTCTTTTCTAACTTTTGGCTGAATTGGGTCTTCAATGTGGCATGTGGCTTTCTCTACTTGTGGCTCACTGGCTTCTCTTCTTACAGAGCATGGGCTCTAGATTGTGAGGGCTCTGTAGTTGCAATGCAGGGGTTTCTCTAGGCACAGCACACAGGTTCTCTAGTTGCCCCAAGGCATGTGGGATCTTAGTCCTCAGACTAGGGGCCACACGCATGAGCAAAGCACTGGAAAGCAGACTCTCAACCACTGGACCACCAGGAAAGTCCCACTTTTTCTTACTTAGCCATTTTTGACCCCTTTGTGATCCACTGAAATGTCATACAAGCATGTTTTACAGAAAAATCAGAGGAACAAGACAAATCTAGTCATTAGTAGACACGACCATGTCTACCTCAGTGAAACTATGAGACATGCCGTGTAGGATCACCCACGATGGATGGGAAATGGTGGAGAGTTCTGACAAAGTGTGGTCCCCTGGAGAAGGGAATGGCAAAACACTTGAGTATTCCTGCCTTGAGAACCCCATTTAACAGTATGAAAAGGCAAAAAGATATGACACTGAAAAATAAACTCCCCAGGTTGGTAGGTGCCCAATACACTTACTGGAGAAAAGTGGATAAAGAAAGAATGAAGTGGCTAAGCCAAAGGAGAAACAATGCCCAGTTGTGAATGTGTCTGGTGGTAAAAGTAAAGTCTGATGCTGTAAAGAATAATATTGCATAGAAACCTGGAATCTTAGGTCCATGAATCAAGGTAAATTGGAAGTGGTCAAACAGGAGATGGCAAGAGTGAACACCAACATCAGTGAACTAAAATGGACAGGAATGGGAGAACTTAATTCAGATGACCATCATATCTACTACTGTGGGCAAAAATCTCTTAGAAGAAATGGAGTAGCCCTCATAGTCAACAAAAGAAATCAAAATGCAGAACTTGGGTCCAATCCCAAAAATGACAAGATGATCTTGATTTGTTTCCAAGGCAAACCATTCAATATCACCATGATGCAAGTCTATGCCCCAACCACTAATGCCAAAGAAGCTGAAGCTGAACAGTTCTATGAAGATCTACAAGACCTTCCGGAACTAACACCAAGAAAAAAAGATGTTCTTTTCATCATAGGGTACTGGAATGCAAAAGTAGGAAGTCAAAAGCTACCTGGAGTAACAGACAAGTTTGGCCTTGGAGTACAAAATGAAGCAGAGCAAAGGCTAACAGAGTTTTGCCAATAGAACACACTGGTCATAGCAAACACCCTCTTTCAACAATGCAAGGGGCGACTCTACACATGGACATTACCAGATGAACAATGCCGCCATCAGATTGACTATATTCTTTGCACCTGAAGATGAAGAAGCTCTGTCTGAAAAAAATAAGACCATGAGCTGACTGTGGATCAGATCATGAACTGTTTATTGTGAAATGGAGACTTAAATTGAAGACATTAGGGAAAACCACTAGGTCATCCAGTCAGTCAGTCTTTTCAGTTGCTCTGTCATGTCCAACTCTTTGTGACCCCATGGACTGCAGTACGAAGGGCTTCCCTGTCCATCACCAACTCCTGGAGCTTGCTCAAACTCATATCCATTCAGCCGGTGATGCCACTGAGTCGGTGATGCCACCATCCTCTGTCATCCCCTTCTCCTGCCCTCAATCTTTCCCAGCAACAGAGTCTTTTCTAATGGGTTAGCTCTTCCCATCAGGTGGACAAAGTATTGGAGCTCCAGTTTCAGCATCAACCTTCCAACGGATATTCAGGACTGATTTCCTTTAGGACTGACTGCTTGGATCTCCTTGCAGGCCAAAGGACTCTCAAGAATTTTCTCCAATACCACAGTTCAAAAGCATCAATTCTTCGATACTCAGCTTTCTTTATGGTGCAATTCTCACAACCATACATGAATACTTGAAAAAGCATAGCTTTGACAAGACAGACCTTTGTCAACAAAGTAACATCTCTGCTTTTTAATCTACTGTCTATTTTGGCCATAGCTTTTCTTCCAAGGAGCAAGTGTCTTTTAATTTCATGGCTGCAGTCGCCAGCTGCAGTGCTTTTGGAGTCCCCCAAAATAAAGTCTGTCACTGTTTCCATTGTTTCCCCATCTATTTGCACAAGCTGGAATCAAGACTACTGGGAGAAATACCAATAACCTCAGATATGCAAATCACACCACCCTTATGGCATAAAGCAAAGAGAAACCAAAGACCCTCTTGATGAAAGTGAAAGAGGAGAGAGAAAAAGTTGGCCTAAAACTCCACATTCAAAAACCTAAGTGAAAGAGGAGAGTGAAAAAGCTGGCTTAAAACTCAACATACAGAAAACTAAGATCATGGCATTTGGTCCCATTACTTCATGGCAAATAGATGGGGAAATAATGGAAACAGTGACAGACTTTATTTTCTTGGACTTCAAAATCACTGTGGATGGTGACTGCAGTCATGAAATTAAAAGATGCTTGCTCCTTGGAAGAAAAGCTATGACAAACCTAGACAGCATATTAAAAAGCAGAGACATTACTTTGCCGACATAGGTCCATCTAGTCAAAGCTATGGTTTTTCCAGTAGTCACGTATGGATGTGAGAGTTGGGCTATAAAAAAAGCTGAGCGCCAAAGAATTGATGCTTTTGAACTGTGGTGTTGGAGAAGACTCTTGAGAGTCCCTTGGACTGCAAGGAGATCCAACCAGTGCATCCTAAAGGAGATCAGTCCTGGGTGTTCATTGGAAGGACTGATGTTGAAGCTGAAACTCCAATACTTTGTCCACCTGATGCAAAGAGCTGACTCATTGGAAAAGACTCTGATGCTGGGAAAGATTGAGGGCAGAAGGAGAAGGGGACGACAGAGGATGAGATGGTTGGATGTGTTAGGTAGTTAGAGTAGGGGAAAGGAGTACATGATGGCGGTGGCTAAAAGACAAGGAAGGGAAAAGCCCGCAAAAATAGAACAGAGGAAGGTCAAAGGAAGGTCCGAGGACCAGAGTGAGGACTTCAGGTAGAACAACACTCCTGACTAAGCCCAATTTGCATAAGGCAGGCCCAGGGGGGAAGAAAAAAAACATATAAAAAGAGGAGCCTAAGTGTTCTCTCTCTCTCTTTTCTTCTCTCTCTCTCTCTCCCCCACGCATGCGTGCACTTGCTCACTCTTTCCTTCTTTCTCTCTCTCTCTCCCCCGCAGGATGGGGCACTCTTCTCTTCACATCTTTGGATTTACGTGCCCTCAAGCCTCGAAGATGGATTTTCCTGCTATCTTCTAAATAAAGTGGAGTTGTAACACTGAGCTGTAACACTGATTTGTCTAAGAGCTATAACATGGTCTGTCCAAGACCAGAGAGCTGTGACAGTCCAAGGGGGCTTTAATGTCCGTCACTCCAAATCCATCGGTCTGTCACAGATGGCATCACTGGCTCAATGGACATGGGTTTTGGTGGACTCCAGGAGTTGGTGATGGACAGGGAGGCCTGGCGTGCTGTGGTTCATAGGGTCGCAAAGAGTCAGACACCACTGAGGGACTGGACTTAACTGATGCCTAATCCAGCCTCTGTACCCCAATACCAAATTAGATCTCAGAGACCAAGTCTTGTATGAAGTAGAAAGTAGAAAAGAATAGCTTTATTGCTTTACCAGGCAAAGGAGGCCACAGGGGGCTAGAGCCCTCAAAACTGTGTCTCAACCCTGGAGAGGGAGGTCGGGGGAAGAAGTGGGGAGGAGGATGTAAGGGTTGCTGATAAGGATCAGGGTGTATTCAGGGCCCACATTCTTTCAGTCCAGAGATCATCCAGCATCAGGTGATGATGGACAAACTCTGACCTTCTCTAAATTGAAGAGTGCTTCACCAGGTGCAACATTTGCTGGGGGTTTGGTGGCTCAGAGGTTAAAGCGTCTGCCTGCAATGTGGGAGACCCAGGTTTGATCTCTGCGTTGAGAAGATGCCCTGGAGAAGGAAATGGCAACCCACTCCAGTATTCTTGCCTGGAGAATCCCATGGAGGGAGGAGCCTGGTAGGCTACAGTCCAAGGGGTCACAAACCGTCAGACACAACTGAGCTACTTCACTTCACTTTCATTTTAGTTCTACAGAAGAGCTCAAAGATAATGTTATGTATATCCCTTGAGGGGAAACCAGGCCCCTGCCCCAAGGCTGTCTTATTGTTTATTGACTGCTCCTCCCTTGTCTCAGCATCCCCTCCCTTCCCAGATTAGCAACTGTTTGAATCTGCCCTTTGGAACTCAGGGAAGGGGATTCAGAAAGTCTTGTGCACTGGAGCCTCACAGGGTCTTGCTTGGTTTCAGTCTTCTGTTCACAAAATGAGTAATAACAGAATATGGCTCAATTTGTTAATATCATCATCATTATCTCTTTGTCATCATCTTTTGTGTTCATTTTAGAAGTCTCAACTTTTTGGACTATTTTTTCATCTAAAGGAATATACATTTTATATTCAGGAGAAATATTTTAAAAGAGAGAAAAATGCATTTAACCTTGTGTATTTCTCATCCTGTTCTGCCTTAGTCACAAAAAAACTGGACAGAATCAATTTCTTGCTTAAAAGCAAGTGTCAACTACAAACTGGCAGTTGCCAAGAGCATTGCCAATGACTGAACAACAAAGGCATTTGCCATCTGCCTCTATGGAGATTGAACCCCATGCTGCTATAGCTGTTGACCTTCAACAATCCCTGAGGGAGTTCAGGATGGAGTGAGGCGGTCTGTGCACCAGGGAATCTGGTGGGACAGGTTGTTAGATAGCTGGATGTTTTTAGGAACAGATTTAATGATCTCAATCCTTGCATCTCCTCATATCTAGAGAAGCATTAAATCACTTCATGGTGACATCAGATCCTCATGACTAACAAAAACACTTTGTAAATTGACTGCTTCATGATGTTGAACTCCTCCTTCACCAAAACCTTATATATTGAGTTTCCCCCACTGCTACTTTGGAGTGGTCTCTCAGAGCTATATGAGGTGCTACCTCCTGGGCTGCAGTCCTCATTTTGCCCCAAATATAACTTAACTCACAACTCTCAAGTTGTACATCCTTTTTAGTTGACACAAGCAAACTGAAAAACTTCTCAAGTTCTCAGGCATTTTTAGGCATATTTTGTTTGTTTTGTACTCTGAAAAATTAGACTGTTTGAAATTCAGGGCTAAGACAAGCTTGAGAAATCATGTATTTAAGCCTGTGGGGGAACAAAGCTTGCCACCCTAAAGAATATATTATCTCATTGGCTTGAGATTTATTTTGGACTAATTGTTTTTAAGAAACAGAGTCTCAGTAAGTCTTTCTTTTAAATCTCCCCTTTTTCTGCCTAAAAGAATTTAGATTTTCAGAAATAAAAAAAATTTGCTGTATCCTCCTAGGTTCTTCTGGCTGGCCTAAGAATTAAACTGACAAGTTAACAGGAGAAAAACAAAAGTTTAATAACATGTATACTTGGAAGAGACCTAGGAGAACTGAGTAAAATGGCAGAGACTCTCATCTTAAATATGGTCTTCAACTAAAGACAAAAGAGGATGTTGAGGGTGGTGATTTGGGACTTCAAAAGGGCAGATGGCAATTCACATGGAGATGGAAAAACAAATTTTGATAAACAAATGTTTGTTGGGCCATCTAGAGACAATAGGACATAAAAACAATGGAACACAGAGAGGAACTTTAACAAATAGACTTTTCTTGGTTCCTGTCTACACACTATTTCATATATAATTATCTATGGTGATGGCTTCCTTCCTGGAACTGGTCCTCTTTACATTTTAGGCAGTTAAGGGAAAGATCAAAAATTCTTCAGGAGTCTTTTGGGCTTTCAAAATAACTAACCTAAATTAATCCTCATGCCAAAGATATATTTTCGAGTGGCAAATTTTGTTCCCCTATGAGATAAAGGGCCTGAAAGGGCCAGAAAGAGCACTATCACCAGAGACATCTACAAAGAACGGGGCTAGCTGTGGTGGAGAAAACTTGGCAGGGCCTAGAGACCAAAGTCCTCTCTGTTTCCCCAAGTCACACAGTCAGTATCAGCAGTGCTGAGACTATAAAACGGACCCCCCATATGTGGTCAATCCAGTGCTCTGTCTCACACCCTTTGGCCCTTTAAGTAACCCTCATTTTGTTTTCTAAGGCTTTGTGGGTTACACAGGCAGCAACTCTGTTTGCTGTGAATGGTTGGCAGGGCTTGGATATAGGCGGCTGACGGCAGGGCCCTGCTGAGCATCTGGTAGAGTACAGAGGTAGGTGGCTGAGATGCAGGCTGGGAGGTTGTGATATAAAAGGAGCCCTGTCTGAGCCTGGTGTCAGAGGTCGCCCTCAGTCTTCTGTTTCTCACACTCACTTTCATGCATTAGGATCAAGACGACCAAGCCTCTTCCCCAATCTCGTCAGTACCACTGTAAGGATATTGGAGAATAATTTGTTCAGTTACAGGTCACAATGGCCTTTTCACCCTCCCAAAAGCCCAGGGACTAGGGATTCTGTTCCATCTTTTGGCTGCTCATCCCTAGATGGAAACACTAGACCACATACAGGAGGTTGACACTAACACTCTTAAGAGCCTTATTTTCTTCCCACAACCCCAGGTATAACCAAAGATGAAGCAGAGTGGATCCTGATCCTCCTCACTCCTTCATGTGGGCTGTGTCCCTGGATCTCTTTCTCTTCATTACCAGGAAGCTTCTAACTCACAGTCCAATGGAAGCCACAAAATCACTAACAACTGCCAGGAGCTGTAGCATTCTTCTCCCCAGCTGTGGCTTGAAAGGTGGACTCAGCCTCCTCAAATACAGAGCTACTCTCTTTAGTTTGGCAAGTATTACTGGGGTTCTTCTATTGGAGGAAGTCTCCACCTCCTACCCAACTAATCCATGACAAGCCTGTTCAGTCCTTTACATACACACACTGACCTAATTCAACTCTAAAGTGAACTTTCTCCCAAATCTGAGAAAGAATCTGAAAAAAATAGGAAACACTGCCATCTTGTGTTCAGCATGTTTTTATTAAATGTAGTGTGCTCTAGAGAGGGCTTACCTGGTGGCTCGGACAGGAAAGGATCTGCCTGCAAGAAGGAGACCCAGGTTCGATCCCTGGGTCGGGAAGATCCCCTGGAGAAAGGAATGGCTACCCACTCCAGTATGTGTTCTAGAACAGTGCTTCTCAAATTTACTATGCATACAAAGCACCTAAAGATTTGCCAAGATACGAATTCTGTTCCATTAGGACTGGGATAGGACTGGATAGTCGAAGTTTCTAACAAACTTACTGGTGATGTTGGTGCTGCTGGTCCTCAGATCACACTTTAAGTAGCAAGTCTAGGACAAAGTTTGTTGAGCCTCAGAACATGCAAACTGAATTTGTAGTATCAGGTTTGGGCTTCCCTGAGAGCTCAGCTGGTAAAGAATCTGTCTGCAGTGCAAGAGAGCCTGGTTAGATTTCTGGATCAGGAGGATCCCCTGGAGAAGGGATACGCTACCCACTCCAGTATTCGTTGGCTTCCCTGGTGGTTCACGACTGTAAAGAATCTGCCTGCAGTGCCAGAAATCTGGGTTCGATCCCTGGGTTGGAAAGATCCCCTGGAGGAGGACATGGCAACCCACTCCACTGTTTTTGCCTGGAAAATCACCATAAACAGAGGAGCCTGGCGGGCTACAGTGCATGGGGTAACAAAGAGACACAACTGAGTGGTTTTCACTTTTGCTTTTTTCACTTTCAAGTTTGATACAAGACAAATGATAAGGCTTCCCAGGGTCTCCATGCCATTGCCCAGACTATTCTGCTGTTTTCAGGAGAGTTATCAGAGGATTTCATGAGCTCCAGATAATGTAAACATAGAAGAACTCATGACTGAATTCTAGGAAACCTCAGATCCAAGGATTGAATCTCTTCTCTTCATCCCTATTTACCTCCCCACAGGTAGGAAAAGTATTGCTTTGGCTTCAAAATTTCTTTCTTCTTAATCTTGTTGGGCTAGCATAAATAAATGGTTAAAATCCAACAATAAATCAGTGATGTTTCTCAGTTCATAGAGAATGCTCTCTAAGAGGTTCTGTAAATTTAAAAAAAAAAAATACAGCCATCCTCTCCTGGTGACTCATTGGTAAAGAATTCACCTGCCAATGTAGGAGACACAGGTTCAATCTCTAGTCTGGGAAGATCGCATATGCCACGGAGCAAATAAACCCATGCACCACAACTACTCAGCCTGTGCTTTAGAGCCCATGAGCCACAACTACTAAGCCCATGCACCCTAGAGCCTTTGCTGCACAACTAGAGAAGCCACCACAGTGAAAAGCTTGCACACTGCAACCAGAAAACAGCCCCTGCTTGCTGCAACTAGAGAAAAGCTCAAGCAGCAATGAAGACTCAGCACAGCCAAAAATAAATAAATAAAATTCTTAAAAGTACACCAGTCCTTTGATTATAGATATCAGAATTTCTTTCTTTCCCACTTTGCTATTTTCAAGATGAATTACAGTTATTTCCTCAAATATATTTAAGCCATACTTGTGCCTAGATGGATGGATAGATGGACAGACAGATGGACAAGTGCTTGGAAGAAAGAAGAGAATCATCTAGAGTATGATGAGAAATAAACCTCGAAGGAGAGTTCAGGTTTAGAAAGCAGATTTTGAATGCCTAAATTCATTGTGTAGGTTATTTATTAACAAATAACTACTGAGGCTTTTGAGCAAGTGAGTAATGTGAAAATTCCATACATTTAATCTGGCTGCTTGTCCACAAGAGGAATTTGTAGGAGGTGGTAGCCATTATGAAGTAATCTTTAAGAGACTATGTTCCAGCCTCAAACTAATCTGACTTTGAAATTCAGTTTTTTCATTAAATCTCTCTGACTGAGCTTCAGTAAGCTACTTAATGTCTTCAAGTACCACTTTTCTTGCCTATAAAATATGGATACTATCAAGATGTTATTATGAGGAATGGATAGACTAATGTACATGAAATGCTTTGTACATTCACCATACACAGTAAGAACTATTGATAGAGGAAAAAGAATACAAGGCAAACAGTATAACCAGTCAGGAGCCCATTTCTGCCTTCCCACTGTGAAGTAGAGGTGACTGAACCAGGGTCACTAAACTTCAGAGCTAGAAGGAATTTTAGAGAATTTACAGAAAGTGATGGATTAGAACTACTTTGTATCAAACAAGATTCAAATTTTTAAAATATAGAAAATAGAATGAAAAAGTTAAAATCATTACGTATCCTATCAAGCAAAGATATGTATTGTCAGTGTTTTGGTATATTACTTTCCAGCCTATACACTATTCATGTTTTCACTATGTAGCAATCACTACAGTTAGTGTTTTGATTCTTCCCAGTTATCACTTTTAAATAACCATTGCAGACTTTTTTAATAAATGCCATTTATTTGCTATTATATAATATTCTATTTGAGTGATTAAGCCTTTCAAGATTATACATTTTGGTTTTTAATTTTTGGATGGCATAAATAACTTTATAAATACCTTTGTAAATAATTATTTTTTTATAAATTGAGGTTTTCCTGAATACAGATTCCCTATAGAAAATTACAACAAAGAAAATAATTTTAAAAATGAATAAGTTTAAAAATAAGTATAAGAAAGTAAAAACAAATTGTACAAAAGAAATTACGCTTTTTAAGAGTTTCCAAAATTGCTTACAGATGTATTCTCTCACTAGAGCATGTTGATATCACTGCATCATGTCCAAATTCTTTTTTTCAATTGCCATTAAATTATTCCTATAATTCCCTAATAGGTTTTTTAAAGTTATCCATTTACATTTATGTCACTTAATGGCAAATAGAAGGGGGAAAAGTAGAAACACTGACAGATTTTATTTTCTTGGGCTCCAAAATCACTGTGGACTGTGACTGAAGCCATGAAATTAAAAGACACTTGCTCCTTGGCAGTAAAGCTATGACAAAATTGACAGTGTATTAAAAAGCAGAAGCATCAGTTTGTGGACAAAGATCCATATAATCAAAGCTATGATTTTCCAGTAGTCATGTATAGATGTGAGAGTTGGACGATAAAGAAGGCTGAGCACCAAAGAATTGATACTTTTGAATTGCAGTGCTGGAGAAAACTTTTGAGAGTCCCTTGGATTGCAAGTAGATCAAACCAGTCAATCCTAAAGGAGATCAACCCTGAAGATTCATTGGAAGGACTGATGCTGAAGCTGAAACTCCAGTACTTTGGCCACCTGAGGCGACGAACCGACTCATTAGAAAAGACCCTGATTCTGGAAAAGATTAAAGGCAGGAAGGAAGGGGGCAGCAGAGGATGAGATGGCTGGATGGCATCATCGACTCAATGGATGAGTTTGAGCAAACTCAGGGAGATAGTGAAAGACAGGAGAGTCTGGCATGCTGCAGTCCATGGGGTCACAGAGTTAGACATGATTTAGTGACTGAACAACAATGATTTATGTTTTTACAAATACCAGTAGCTTTAAACATTTTCCATGTTTGTGAACCACGTTGTTTTTTCCTGTGTAAATTACCTCATCACATCTTCTGTATATTTACCAACTTGGATATTAATATTTTTCTTTTAATGCATTTTAAAAGTATTTATAAAAATTATTGATCTGCTGTCAAAAGCAAATTAACACTTAACTGTGACTTAAGTGAAGTGACGTGAAAGTCGCTCAGTCATGTCCGACTCTTTTCGACCCCATCGACTATACAGTCTGTGGAATTCTCCAGGCCAGAATATTAGAGTGAGTAGCCGTTCCATCCTCCAGGGGATCTTCCCAACCCAGGGGTCAAACCCTGGGATTGAACCCAGGTCTCCTGCACTGCAGATGGCTTCTTTACCAGGTGAGCCACCAGGGAAGTCCTGGTGTGATTGGGGCATAATAATTTTGATTTTTTTCATAGAATATATTAGCTTTTAATATTTAAGTAATCAAATCTTCTATTTTTCTCTTTATTTCTTCCATTATTTTTAAGTTCAGAAAGTCTTTCCTATTCAGCTTCTCAATTAATATGCATTTGCATTTTTAACCAATAACTTTGTGATTTAATTACTTTAATCTCTCTGGAACTTACTTCCTCATTAAGGTACTTCATTTGTTTGTTAATCAATATTTATTGATTATCTGGTGATTTGGCAATACTTTTTTTCCACCAAATGTTCAACTTTGTGCCTCTCAATTTAGAGTATTCCTCTCTTCAAGACAAAACCTGAGATACATACAATGCAGCATCTGGGAGCACTATTATCACTGAAAAACTAAAGAACAGGCAAATTGATAAATTATTTAAAATTAATATGGACATCAGTTCAATTCAGTTCAGCCTCTCAGTCATGTCTGACTCTTTGCGACCTCAAGGACTGCAGCACGTCAGGCCTCCCTTCCATCACCAGCTCCCAGAGTTTACTCAAACTCATGTCCATTGAATCAGTGACGCCATCCAAACATCTCATTCTCTGTCTTCCCCTTCTGCTGCCTTCAGTCTTTCCCAGCATCAGGGTCTTTTCAAATGAGTCAGTTCTTCGCATCAGGTGACCAAAGTATTGGAGTTTCAGCTTCAGCATCAGTCTTTCCAATGAATATTCAGGACTGATTTCCTTTAGGATGGACTGGTTGGATCTCCTTGCAGTCCAAGGGACTCTCAAGAGTCTTCCCAACACCACAGTTCAAAAGCATCAATTCTTCTGTACTTAGCTACAGTAAATTAAAAATGACCACTCCAATTTTTTAAAGCAAATATGAGACTGTTTGGACTGACAGCAGACTACTTTGAACCACTGTGCCTCATTGTACAGATTACAGGAAGAAAATGCTCATGTTTATTTTCCATTCTTTGTAGGGATGCTTCGGGAGAAAGTCTGAGAACCTCTGATCTAAACAATTGATACAACACAATTGGGGAAATAATCCTGTTCTGCCCATTAATTTAGAACTTATCTTCTGTTTTACTCAAATTCTTTTTTCCTAGTCCATTCCTTCCTTTTTCACTGTCTTTATACCAGGAATCAGTATAAATTATTTTGGTAGCCATTGCCATAAATATGGCTGCATGTGTGTGCTCAGATGTTATTGAGTCCAACTCTTAGTGACCCCATGGACTATAGCCCACAAGGCTCCTCTGTCTCTGGAAATTTTGCAGTCAAGAAAAATGGAGTGGGTTGCCATTCCTACTCCAGTGAGTCTTTCCAACCCAAAGGTCGAACCCACATCTCCTACATCTCCTGCATTGGCAGGCACGTTCTTTACCACTGCACCACCTGGGAAGACCATAAATATGGCTACCTCATTTTTAAAACTATTTAAAGGGTAACATCAGGAAAAATATTGCCTTTTACCACAAATGCAAGGGGATGATGTAAGAAGAAATAAAATGGTGACATAAAATTACCCATGAAATCATTATAAACTAGCTTTTATAAGATTTACAAATATGAAATGTTTAGATTAGGATATAATATTAAGTGGAAATAATTCAAATTATCTGTCTATATGCTCTTAATTTTTAACAAGATTTTAATGAAGAAGGTATACTAAACATTAGCCATGATTTATCTGAATGATAGGATCACATTTTAACTTTCTATGGGGGGGGGGGTTCTGTAACACATAGTTAATATTTTAAAGTCAGGAAAAGTTAATAAAGGATACCCTCAAAAGATGAGAATCTTTCCGTCAAGAAGAATGATCTTTGACACTGACACCAAAGATGTGCTTGGAAGGTGAGAACCCTGAGTGGTACCCATAAAGTCAATCCTAAAGTCCAAATATCCAACTAAGAAACCACTAACTACCCTTGAGCAATCATTCAAAATATCTAACACTTTTTGGGCCATTTTGAAACTCACTTTCTTTGAGGGATGTATAGAATATCTATATATTTAAAATGCAATAGTACAGCAAAATATCTGACGATCTCTGTGGCAAAGAAAAAAAGGATTGGGGCTTTTACCCAAACTCAGGTTTGGGTACAGGCTGCAGGTGCCTGGGGACCACTGTGCTCTTGCAGCACAGAAATAGGTGGCTGAGTCGGCAGGGTGGGTAGCTGTGATGTTCAGGGAGAGATGTTTGTTCTTCTTATTCAATAAAACAATGAGTCTTTGTCCTTGTTTCTTATCCTCATTTGAAAGAATATGTATAAGCAACTGCAGACCTTTTCCAGGTTCTTGTTTGTACCAAAAAAAGTAAGTGGAGGCACTGTCTGTGTAAGTGCAGTTGATAACACAGTTGTCTCCCTCTTGGACACTCTGGAAAGAGGGATACTGCTCCACTTTTTCTCCTCTACTCTTATCTGTAACAAAAAAGAAAAGAAAAGAAAGGAAAGTCAGACAAAACTGTTATCATCATTTTCCAGAGTTTGCTTTTTCTCCCCTACAGTAATTTCAAGCAATCCAGAAAAGACCAGTCTTCTCCTTAGACTTCTAATAAATATTTACTAAAACACCCACTTCACAAAAGTTCTCCACTCACAGTCCAGCTGCAGCCAAAAGAAGAGGAACCAAGGTCGCATAGGTGTCTTCATTGTTCTCCAAATTGGGACCTGCAATCTCCAGCCAGGAGAGCTACTTCTATTACCAGGTTATCTCTTCCTTTCCTCCAAAGCACAGTGGTTTCTTAACGTTTCAACACAGGCATCTGCTTTTGTTGTTAGAGTCGACCAAAAGGAAGCATTCACATATTCTTTCTCGGCAAAGGTGCTCTGCCATCGTGTGGTCAGATCCCCAACTGCTAAACCAACTTGTCAAATCCTCTTTTGTCCTGTATCTGTGAGAGACTCTGACCCACAAACAGCAATAGGTGAAATAAATAAAGTTCCAAAGGTGTTTCCAATAAAAAATTATGCAGATTAGCAAAAAGCAGACACAGTTAAGACGTAGAGCTCAGAATTCCATTCATCTTCTCAGCACACACTGAGTCATTTTGAATAAATTTGAAGAAGTTAGATGTTTCTAACATTTTTTTCAAAAAAAGGCTTAGTCTCTTTGAAAGACAAAATGCCATGATTGACTCTGCTAAGCAACTGAGGAGTAAAACTTTTCCTTCTTATCTTCTCTAGGCTTTTCAATTGGCCAGAGAGTTCATCAGCCAAATCACCCATCTTAGTTCAGCTCTCACAAAGGAAAACTCTTCTAAAAACAACATTCAAGCACAAGGACTGGAGTAAGAGATGAATAAATACATAAATATGTAAATAAAACATCAGATGCTTGCTATTGCAGACTCTGCTAAGCCTGGCCTTGGAGCGATAAATGGACAGTGCCATGTGGCAAAACATGAATGTTTCTTTAGTAGAAGTTACTAGACTGTAGGGTAAGAGATAAGAAGAGGAGGAAAGACTTCCATAAGTTAGTATTAGTCCAACCATAGGGAAGAGTTTGGCTGTGGACTGTGATAAGAAATCTGACATTCACTTTGAAATCTTTTCCTCCAGAAGAACTGATCATCTGAGATTAAGAATAACCCTCACAGAGCTATTCCCTGGACAAATCTTCAGCTGTATGAATTTTTTAATTAAATCTGCCTTTCTTTAAAAAAAATTGACGTGGAAGAGATTCTGGATCAATGTGGCAACATATGAGGCTACAGAAATTACTTTCTCCCACAGACATATCAAATCTACAACTACATACAGTTTTTTCTCAAAGAAACCCAAAAACTAGCTACGTGACTCCTACACAGCAGGTGAACAAGAAAGAAAAATATATATATATATCAAAATACATAAGAAAGGGACTTCTTTGGAGCTCCAGGGGTTCAGAACCCACCTGCCAATGCAGGAGACATGGGTTAGATCCCTAGTCTGGGATGATCTCATATGTCCTGGAACAGCTAATCCACTGAATCACAACCACTGAGCCCATGTTCCAGAGCAGGTGAGCCTCAACTACAGAGCCCACGCACCACAACTACTGAAGCCCGTGTGCCTAGAGCCTGTACACAGCAACAAGAGAAGCCACCAGAAAAAAAAAGAAAGAGAGAAAAGCCACTGCAACGAAAGCCTATGCACCACAACCAGAGAGTAGCCCTCACTCGCAGAAGCTAGAGACAGACTGCAGGCAGCAATGAAGACTCAGCACAGCCACACACATACATAAGAGAGGCAGAGACACAGTCTCACCATAAGACCCCTAATATGGCAACGAAAAATTGAGAGAGAACTCTCAAGTCCCACCTTATCCTTGCAGTGTGAAGGGCTTAGATCCAACACACAGCACCCAAACTTTTTTTTCATTTATTTTTATTAGTTGGAGGCTAATTACTTTACAATATTGTAGTGGGTTTTGTCATACATTGACATGAATAGGTCATGGATTTACATGTATTCCCCATCCTGATCACCCCTCCCACCTCCCTCCACCCGATTCCTCTGGGTCTTCCCAGTGCACCAGGCCCGAGCACTTGTCTCATGCATCCAGCCTGGGCTGGTGATCTGTTTCACCCTAGATAATATACATGTTTCGATGCTGTTCTCTTGAAACATCCCACCCTTGCCTTCTCCCACAGAGTCCAAAAGTCTGTTCTGTACATCTGTGTCTCCTTTTCTGTTTTGCATATAGGGTTATCATTACCATCTTTCTAAATTCCATATATATGCATTAGTATACTGTACTGGTCTTTATCTTTCTGGCTTACTTCACTCTGTATAATGGGCTCCAGTTTCATCCATCTCATTAGAACTGATTCAAATGAATTCTTTTTAACAGCTGAGTAATATTCCATGGTGTATATGTACCACAGCTTCCTTATCCATTCGTCTGCTGATGGGCATCTAGGTTGCTTCCATGTCCTGGCTATTATAAACAGTGCTGCAATGAACATTGGGGTGCCCGTGTCTCTTTCAGATCTGGTTTCCTCAGTGTGTATGCCCAGAAGTGGGATTGCTGGGTCGTATGGCAGTTCTATTTCCAGTTTTTTAAGAAATCTCCACACTGTTCTCCATAGCGGCTGTACTAGTTTGCATTCCCACCAACGGTGTAAGAGGGTTCCCTTTTCTCCACACCCTCTCCAGCATTTATTGCTTGTAGACTTTTGGATAGCAGCCATCCTGACTGGAGTGTAATGGTACCTCATTGTGGTTTTGATTTGCATTTCTCTGATAATGAGTGATGTTGAGCATCTTTTCATGTGTTTGTTAGCCATCTGTATGTCTTCTTTGGAGAAATGTCTGTTGAGTTCTTTGGCCCATTTTTTGATTGGGTCATTTATTTTTCTGGAATTGAGCTTCAGGAGTTGCTTGTATATTTTTGAGATTAATCCTTTGTCTGTCCAGCACCCTAACTTTTAAGATCTGAGGAGAAATATAACTTTTTAAGATCTGAGAGACAGGTCCCCAAAGCACTCACCTCTTAAAGGGCTTGCATCCATGAAACCCACAAGACTATAACAAACAAAGAAACAGTTTTTAATGGACTCACAAAGACTCGCCATGGCCATCCCCCTAAAGCTCAGTCCAGAGGGAGCTAATGGACACACGCATTTCCCAGCTTTTCCCTGATCGAGGTCTATTTGTATAGTTTAAGAGCTATTGCCTGATGGTCTGGCTTCCAACCAACCCGCATCTAGGTACTGACTGAGATCCCCCTTTTTGGGCATTGACAGGTCTTGACAACACTTCCAACTACTGGGAGCCACTAAGAACAAAGAAGGCTACTTGGACAATCACACAAGTTTAAGAGACAGCAAAGAGCTAGGGCTAGGTTGAATGGTAAGATTCATCTTCTATATAAGACCACTCCTTCAAGACTGAGAAAAGTGGCTATTTGATCTAATGCACAGAAACCAACACATAGAGTCAAGGAAAATGAAGAAACAGAGGAAGATGTCCTCAATGAGCTAAAAAAGCAAAACAAACTAAGCTCAAAATTATAGAAGAAAGTAACAAAGATCAGGCAGAAATAAATAAAACATAGACTAAAACGACAAAGAAAAAAATCAACAAAACTCAGAGCTGATTTTTGAAAAGATAAACAATATACACAAACTTTTAGATAGACTCACCAAAAAAAGAGAACTCAAATAAATAAAATTAGAAATTAATGAGTAAAATTATGACTGATATCACAGAAATACAAAAGATCACAACACAATTATGTATATGGCTACAAATTTGGAGAACCTAAAAGAAATGGATAAATTTCTAACAACGATCAACCAAGACTGAATCAGAAAGATTTATAACAAATAAATTACTAGTAAGGAGACTGAAGGGCTTTCCTGCTAGCTCAGCTGGTAATGAATCCACCTGCAATGCAGGAGACCTGGGTTTGATCCCTGGGTGGGAAAGATTCCCTGGAGGAGGGCATGGCAACCCACTCCAGTTTTCTTGCCTGGAGAATCCCATGGACAGAGAAACCTGGCGGGCTACAGTCCATAGGGTTGCAAAGAGATGAACATGACTGAAGTGATTTAGCAGGCACACACATACAAAGAGACTGAATCAGTAATCAAAAATAAAGTCCAGGACCAGGTGGCTTCACTGGTGATTTCTATCAATCATTTAAATAGGAATTAATAACAACCTTTCTCAAATATTTAAAAAGAAGAGAAGAGAATACTTTTAAGCTTATTTTATGAGGCCAGCATTATCCTGATCCAAAATCAGACAAGGACACTATAAGAAAGTAAAATTACAGGCTAATATCCCTGATCTACATAGAGGCAAAACTCCTCAACAATTTATTAGCAACTGATCTCAATAATACAGTAAAAAGATCATGTACCATGATCAAGTGGGAATCATCTTTTGGATGCACAATCCAATCAGTGTAATACATTATATTAACTAAATGAAGGATAAAAATCATGATGATCATCTCAATTGGTTCAGAAGAAGTATTTTATAAAATACAATTTTCATTCATGATGTTTTTAAAAATTCCAAACAAAATGAATATAAAGGGAATGTACTTCAACATAATAAAGCTATATGTGACAACCCCACAGCCAACATCATACTCGACAGTGAAAAACTGAAAGTTTTTCTTCTTAAGATCACAAACAAGACAAGTAGGTCCACTCTCACCATTATTCAGTACAGTACTAAAAGTCCTAGCAAGAGCCAATTAGGCAAGAAAAAAGAAACTAAAGACATTCAAATTGGAAAGGAAGAACTAAAACTCTGTTTGCAGATGACATGACATTACATGCCACCACAAAAATTTAAAAATAATACTACCACATGACCAAGAAATTCCACCTCTGGGTATATATTCAAAGGAAATGAACACTAGGATATCATAGAGGTATCTGCATTTCCAAGTTTACTGCAGCATTATTCACAATAGCCAAGATATGGAAACAATGTAAGTGTCCATCAATGAGTGAATGGATAAAAAGGATACGATATATATATAACATGGTTATGGATATGGAAGGAAATCCTGCCATTTGTGATAAGATGGATAGACCTTGAGTACATTGTGCTAAGTGACTATTAAAAAGACCAATACTATATAATAGCACTTATATGTGGAATCTAGAAAAAGCCAAACTCATAAAAAGAGAGTACAATGATGATTACCAAGAGTTGGGAGTTAGGGATCTGGGGAGATGTTGTTTAAGAATACAAACTTGTAACTAGTAGATAAGTCCTGCAGGTCTAGTGTACAATATAGCAAATATAGCCAACAATACTGTATTATAAACTTCAGCGTTGCTGAGAAACTATACTTTAATTGTTCTCACCACAAAAAAAGGAATGATAATTATGTGGCATGATAAAGGTGTTAGCTAATCACATTGCAATATGTAAGTATACCAAATCAAAACATTGTACACTTTAAACTTACACAATGTTATATGTCAATTATATCTCAGTTTTTAAAAAAAAACTGTTGGAAGAGATAAATACATCTTGAATGCATTCACAAAACAATATTCACTCCTTGCTCACTACATTGCAGCAAGGATGACAATATTAAAGCACAAATTATATCATGTCAATGTGGAGTTTTCATTCAGTCAACAGCTTTGTCCTTATACTTTGAATAAAATCTATACTCTTCACAAAGATCTGAATGCTGTGGCCCCAAACTATTTCTCCTATCTTTTCTTATATTCCTGATCCTCACCTCCATTAATTAGCCAGCTTTGCTCAAATCTTTCTTATCCTTCAAGTCTCAGATTAAAAAATCATATTTCAATTGATAAATGGATAAACAAAAATGTTGCATATCTCTACAATGGAATATTATTCTGCCTCTAAAAAGAATGAAATTCTGAGATGTGCTACAAAATGGGTGAACCTGGAAGACATTAAGCTAAAGTGAAATAAGCCAGACACAAAAGGACCAATACTATATGATTTATTCCATTTACATGAGACCTAGAATAGGCAAATTACTAAATTATATGACACAATCTGTATATCTTAAACTTTGATTCTCCTCTTCTACCTATATACTGAAGTACTGAGGACCACAGAACATGCTCAATCTAGTTTTTTGAAGTTTCATGTCCTAATGCTGGGTGAGTGGACATAGTAGTCTAAAGGAATATTTCTGGAAGCAATTCCTACAATAAAATTGACTAGCAAAAGCTTGACTATACACAGAAGACATTGTGAGTCACATTAATATATCTCACTTGATGCAAACTAAATGTGTCCTCAACTCAATCTCACCCTTGTAACCAGATTTCAAAAATGCCTGAAGCTACTCCCATACTACCTGAAACAAAGCGAAGTGTGATACAGGAGTAGTGAGCCTGGGAAAAGATTGTTTTAACCACCTGCCACTGAAATAACTTGCTTTTAAAATTTTCACATAAAAAAAAAGTGACCGAATTACAGGACCGCCCCGCCCCAGAACTTGGCCTCCATCGGGTCTCTGTCAGGCCTCACTGAGTCTCTCACAAGATCTTCCTCATTGTCTTTATGGCATAATCTTGTCCCACCCTTTCTCTATGAGTTATTCCTCAGAGTACAGACTGTGTTCCTTCTAAAATATAAATTAGGTTAGATCACCCTAATTAAAACACTTCAAATGCTTCCTGTTAACACGTAGAATAAAATATAAACCTAACCATAATGTTATAAGTTCACATAAGACTGAGCTCCTGATTACCTCTTTGCCATTATCACCCACCTCTCTTTTTCCACTACTTTATGTGACTATCATAATATATATCATAATATCCCAGCCATCTTTCTTTCACAAATAAATCAAATTTCCTTCTGCCTTAGGACCCTTCCTGCATTTGAAAACTCTTCCTTACCCCAGATCTTAACATTGCTTTTCGCCCTTTTTTTTTTGAAATTCAAGACTCAGTTGGAGTTTTTAGAACATCGAGCAGCTAAGCACACAACCACTGTGATTCTCTTTAATATTATTCTGTTTATTTTATTAATGTCACTTAAGTTTTGAAGTCATTTGTTTGTTTTCTCGTCCTATCTCCCCATGGTAGAATAAAAAATCCATATGTGCAGGAAACTTGTCTGTATTGCAGAATAAGGTATCTTTAACCCCAAGACCAGTACCTACCATAGTGTGCTACAAAATAAAATTTTTTGAGCGACTGTATATTTGAACAAACTCCAAATGAAAGAACTTTGGCTACTTCCCTCTTAGGGAGAAGACAGCAGATCCTCGGGGTCTGGTAGGGTTTGAGTCTGGGATGACTCTGTCCTTATTTGTCTTCTGACCTCTGCTGCCTGGGTCACTGAGACCTGCTAGGCGTGGCAGTGGGTAGTTCTGTAGAACTGAGGACAATAGGTCAGGCATCACTGCATTGTTGTTGTTGTTTAGTTGCTAAGTCCTGTCCGACTCTTTTGCAACCCCACGGACTGTAGCCCACCAGGCTCCTCTGCCCACAGGATTCTCCAGGCAAGAATACTGGAGTGTGTTACCATGCCTTCCTTCAAAGGATCTTCCCAGCCCAGGAACTGAGCCCACATCTCCTGCATTGACAGGTGAATTCTTTACCACTGAGCCACCTGGGAAGGCCCTTCACTCCATAGGGGACCTCAAATTAGCATTTCCTCAGAATTCATTCATTAGAAATTGTCAAAATGTGTTTGCTTGTTGATTCCCACGAAAATATTTTGCACTTTATCAGTGTAAAATGTTAACTTATGAGTGTCTAAGAATATAGTCAGAGTGCTAGGAATAAGACTGTGGCATCTGAAGTCAGATTGCTTCTCTTCCAGTACTGCTCTGCCACTGGGTACCTCTACCTTGTAAAGTCTTTCAGCTTTTTACTTTTTATGCTTTTTCCCCTTGTTGTTAAAAAAAAAATGAGGACAACCCAATACCTGTGTCATAAAGTGATATGGAGATTAAATAATCACATATAAGTGCTAATTAAACATTAGCTACTTTAGTATATTTGATATTAAGGACTTCCAGACACTTATCATCATGAATACAAGCACTGCCAAGCAAGACAATGCTCCCTTTTCCTTTCTTAAAAATTGAGTCACAGGTTAATATTAACAGATAAACCCTTGTGTTACAAGCAGCACATGAACATTTGTAGGTTTCTCCCTGTTCTAGCCTATGTAGTATCTGCTCCTTGAGGCTCTAACTTTGACTTTTGAGTTGGACCTTCCCACAGTTTACTGAAACATGAGTTTGAATCTTGCCATTTTTTTAAAGAATCTCTGTGTTAGCATTATATGTTTATAATTAGAGAGAAAGTTTAAATACTGACAAAATGAATCAGGGAAACTAATGCTATGCAAACACTGCTGTGCAAGTCTGTCCCGTGGCAGGGACTGGGGCTGAGGCAGCTGCAGTTTGGGCACAGGCTGCAGATCACCAGGGAGCACTGTGCCTCCACCGCACAGAGGTAGGTGGCTGCGTCTTCCAGCTGGGAGGCTGCGATGTGCAGGGTGCTATACAGCTCCTTAGAATTCACTGTGGAACTCAGCCTTTCATTCTGCTTCATCCCTGAAGCTATGAAAAACAGACTGGTGAGGCTGCCTCCAGGATTCTGCTGGAACCACTGCACACTGTTCACTGAGGCAGAAAAATTGCACCTCAGAGTAGAGTTGGCTCCTTCCTGGAGCTTCAAGACTGAAGGACTCTGCTCCACCTTCACTCCTCTCACCCCTGCTTGGAAAGAGGGAGAAGCAAACATGAATGACTGATGTCACTGGGGAGTCATGGGTGCAGTTTCCAGACCTGTAAACTCTCTCAAGAAACACCTGAGGATGTAGGACCATCTAGGAGCCCCAGGTCAGCTCTCCTTCCCTCCCTCTCACTGTCAACTGTGGACACTCCCCAGGCCCCCTCTCTGAGATGACCCCAACTCACAGCAAATCTGGATGCACAGAAGCCCCAGCAGGGCTACCCATTGTCTCTTCATGACTCCTTGCCCAGGTACTGGAGTGCCTTCTCCCCTACTCGGAGAGTGCAGTCTTGGGTCCAGAGAAATTTTGTTCTTACTGTCAGTATGTTCCATTAGAATCACTGAGAACCAATCACATCCGAGGTCTGTCACTCACTTAACAGGAAACTCCACCAATGATGGTCCAAGCTCAGTGTGTAAAGTCTCAGATGTGTGGATATGCAGGGGGTGGGGAAACCCAGGCTGGTGAGGGTGAGGGAGGCAATGAGGGAGGAAATACCCAACATCCCCAGTCTTTTTTTTTTTTTTTTTTTTTTTCAGAACTGTTTTAGGTAGGAAAGAGTGAAAGTTTGGATGGAGGGTAAGAAAAGTGAAAACAAAAAAAACTCAGAGGGAAATAGAGGCCTGGTTTTAACACAACCTGGAAGATGATAGTTTCAGTGAGCCTGCCTTCTAAACAAGAATTAAGACATGAAGTTTGACAAAGAATTGGATAATTTATTTATATGGAATGTCTAACAAAGGAATACTGTTTCATAGTAGATTACATTTTGTTAATCCCTTTTGTTACAAAACTAAACACAAATAAAAGAAATTAAAATAGCTTTGTAAATCTAAAAATGTAGATTTATATTTATATGTGAACACAGTAGAGATCTACAATTAGACTTTGGTAGAAAAATCAATCGACCATGTATAGCATATCCACCTTAGTCTCATTCCTGCCTCCTCTCTTCTCCCTTCCAACCCTTTCCCCTGACATTCTGCACATCACATGGCTGATTCTGTTCTGTGAACATGAAATGAGGGCCACGTTTTTCACTTCAGACAAAGTGTTTTCTCTTTTTCCCTCCAGTCTTTCCTTCTACCGTCCCCCTTTCTCCTCTCTTTACTTTTATTCCTTACTTCCCTCTTCTCTTTTTCTTTTTCCTCAGAGGAGAGAGAGGCTACAACACTGTATCAGGATATTAAAGTAATTTCTAACTCAGTAGGATAAAAGGTCATTTCAAGAATTTTTCATTCTAAAAATCAGAGGAAAAGGAAATAGATAATGTAGTTTGGTGTTTGTTTGTTTTTCCTACTGGATCCTCCAGCCCTATTTGGCTCTAACAGATTCCTACTCTTAATCCTGCTCTAGCAATCATCTCTGGCAAATTATCTTAGCCCAGGCCCTTCTCAACCTGACCCAGTGACCAGTCTAGGAAGATCTGAGCTCCATCTTTCTGAGATTATGCTAAAATAAAAGAGCCAAGTAAATGACAGGAACATTTGGCAAATATTCTCCTTGAATATTTTTTTCTTTTAAATGTGACTTTTTTCTTTAAAAAAAATTTTATTGTAGTAAAAGTCACATAATATAAAACATACTAACTTAACCATATTTAACTGTACAGTTCAGTGGTACTAAGTACATTCACATTGTTGTGCAACTCTCACCATCATCCATCTCCCAAACTTTTCACCTTCCTAAACTGAAACTCTGTCCTCATTAAATACTAATTCCCTATTCCCCCACCCCCACCCCCTGCTCTGTTACCCCACTACCCTCTAGCCCCTGGTACCTACCAATGGACTTTTTTTTTTTTATTCCAATGTACTTTCTGACTCTATGAGTTTGACTATTCTAAGTACCTCGTATAAGTGGACTCAAATAGTATTTATCTTACGCTTAGTGACTTTTACTTTATCACATTTTCCTCAGCCCCTTCTAACTATCTCCCCACTCAGTTTTGGGGTTTTTGCCTTTTTTTTTTTTTTTTTCAAATATTCACCCACACATGGGACTATCTAGGATCTTAAGAAACTTCCTCAGTTAAAGTGAAGCCAGTGGATTAAAGCAATTAGCATAAACTATGGCAGCTCTCTCCTATGTCTGATCTCAGGTCATGGGGCAATCCCCATGCAAAAAACAGATGCTGCCACTGTCCCATTTGAAGTGATTCTCTGAGCAAGCTCCAGCCTCCAGTCTGTTGGAGACATTGTATATTCCTCATAAACTGTCTTTCCTCTTATGAATCCTGACTCTGAAAATTAAGACCATGTCTGCATGAGAACTAAGTTGAGTTCCCTCTGCCCCACGTGTCTTTATAGAATATGCGATCTTTCTGAAAATGCCCTAGGTCGATCTCTTGAGTCACTGACAGCTTCATGTTCACCAGAAGTTTGTGTTCAGCTCTCCTTTGTCCCAGGAACTGCGCCACCCAGAGACAGAAGTACTTGGTCGAGTCCCTCCAGAGGGCTAATGGTTTCTCCAGGTGGAAAGTGGTTTCACTCTTAAATTCAGCCTCAAAACCTTTGATGCCTGAAACAAGATTGTCTCCAGACACGTACTTCAGGAGAAGCTGGAGTCCTTGGTCCGGGTACTGCACGGACCAGAAGAGGTATGGTGAAACAGAAGATGAGTAGTTGCACTTCGGCTCCAGACGGGCTCCTTCAGAGACAGTGAAGTGGCTGTCAGGCTGGGTCACTGACTGGATTCCGGCTCCTCCTGAAACATCAAAGCTGTAATAGTGAGTCCAGGACAGACTTACCTACTAAGAGAGGGTATCTCTATTCAGAGTCCAATTGCGATACCACACTTCAAGAGAACAGGAAGATGAAATAGAATTTTACTCCCTCAGGGCCAACAGTGTCACAAGCACTGTTATGAGAACCAGACTCATGACTGAGCAGTGAAGAAGTGGTGGGATACTTTTTTGAAGAGCTTTCCTGAGCAGGAAGGAATATGGCTGAAGAAACAGCACTCCAGAAAGAGTGGGTATGGTTGATGTTCTAGAATCTTGCTTTAAGCATGTTACAGAGATGTTTGGAAGACTCTCTTCCTTTACAAATCTGAATGTTTTCTGACTTCTGAGCGCTTCTCATTTATCACTGTCTGCAGATGGACACCTCAGCCAGCTCTGGGAAGGAGGAGCTAAAAGAACGTTGCTGTTCTTTAACTGTAATTCTAGTTTGTGCAACATCGCCCTCTGGAGGCCAAACAGAAGTAGTTCTTCTCTTGCCCCTTGCTATTATATCCCTTGCTATTTCAAACATGACTGTGCTGTGCTGGGCTTAGTCGCTCAGTCGTGTCCGACTCTTGACCCCATGGACTGTAGCCCGCCAGGCTCCTCCGTCCATGGGGATTCTCCAACTGGAGTGGGTTGCCTTGCCTTCATCCAAGGGATCTTCCCAACCCAGGGATCGAACCCAGGTCTCCCACACTGCAGGCCGGTTCATACTGTTTATCCCAGGTATGAAGACACATAAGAAGAGAGAATCTGAGACGTCACAGAAAAATTGATTGAATGAATATAATAGTATTCCGAGTCCTTTCCCATAATAGATTACATAGAAAGCATCAGAACAACCCTTAGGGCAAGAGAACCAGGGAGACTGACCCAGGTTCAGTTTTAGTTATGGAGATTCCTTAAAAAACTAGGAATAAACTACCACATGACCCAACAGTCCCACTACTGGGCATATACTCTGAGAAAGCCATAATTGAAAAAGACACAAGTACCCCTAGTGTTCATTGCAGCACTATTTACAATAGCTAGGATATGGAAGCAACCTATCCGTCTACAGACAGATGAATGGATAAAGAAGCTGCGGTACATACACACAGTGGAATATTACTCAGCCATAAAAGGAACTCATCTGAGTCATTTCTCATGTGGTAGATGAATCTAGAGCCTATGATACAAGGTTAAGAAAGTAAGAGAAAAACAAATATCATGTATTAATGCATATATATATATATATATATATATGGAAACTAGAAAGATGATACGCAGGAACCTATTTGCAGAGCTGCAATGGAGACACAGACATAGAGAACAGACTTGTGGACATGGTAGGGAAGGGACAAATGAACAGGTGGGAAGAATAGAGAGTAGCATGGGAAAATACCCACTACCATATGTAAAATAGATAGCCAGTGGGAATTTGCTATAGGACTCAGGAAACTCAAACCAGGGCTCTGTGACAACCTAGAGGGGTGGGATCGGGTGGGATCTGGGAGGGAGGTTCAAGGGGGAGCGGGCATATGTATACTTACGGCTGATGCATGTCAATGTATAGTGGAAACCAAAACAATATTATAAAGCAATTATCCTTAAAAAATAAATAGCATATTTTTTAAAAAAAGAATCAACTCATTCAGAAGATCTTATCTAACCCTCAAAAGACAATTATGCATTATTTTCCAAAGTTTTGGCTCTCAGGATCTTTGCTTCTAATATTACACATGGTCTATTTGTTGCTTATACATGATTAATATTCTTCAATTTTATGGGAAAATTCCAGAAGTATACACATCAAAAAGTAAATTATGTTTATCTAAAGATACTGAGGTGTGGGGGACATTTTTATTTCTTTGTCCATTTTACTTATCATTGTTTTCTAGATTTTCTATTGCTATAGTAGTACTCCGTTACACTGATGACTCTCAATGAATCATGCTTCCTGATATTCACTGCCTTGTATAGTCCCCTCTCCATGAATCTGGGAGGGTCCTGGGATTCACATAACTGGTAGAATGCAGGAAGAGTGATGTCAAACCAGTCCTGAACTTAAGCTTAAGCAGTTCTCCTTTTACACTCTTGGCGTCTACCATGAAAGAAATCCAACTACCATGCTGATGACAGCATGTGCAGAGACCACTTGGAAATATCAACTATATATTCCATATTTTAAAACCACACACACACGTGTAGGTCCATGGGAGTATGGAAATGCATCTGAGTAAATTAGGCTATGTGCCTGTAATGTGCTCAGTGCAGCAGTGAGATCTACGCAAACGCTCTACTCTAATGATACTCCATAAATACTTCTGATCACTATAATGGAAGTCCTGTAAGTCCAAATAACAACAGGGCTCTCTGCTTTGACATACTGTTGACTGCCAGAAAGGCAGAAAAAAAACTCATCCTTGTCTCTGTAATTGCACAAAGCTCTGAACCTTTTGTAATCATTTATTCAAATAGACTGTCTTCAACCTGGAGGCAGAGAGTTACCCATTCATGCCTGAGAGTCCAGAATCAGCAGTCATTCCATGAACCATCCTTTATCTACTTGAACCTTGAAAGCCTCACTCTGGGGATTATTTGGCAAAAAAAAAAGAAAGTTCTGTTATCTCTTACAGAGAAATGGCTGATCAATATTGATTTTTTTGGACAAAGATAAGAAAACCAAGTTTTCTCTCACCCACAAAAAAAATCTTATATTTGTTTAGATCTTCTTCAATTTATGACAAGATTTGATGTCATTTTACAAACAGCTTTGTATAGCTGGCAGATCAGGTTTAATAACTTTATTATCCAGAAATGATAATGCAGGCTATGGACACCATAATGAGAGCATATTAAGTACAAGACCTTTGGTGTAATATTATTTTACCTCATAATAACCCTGGAACAAAGGATTCTGAGCACCACTTTATAGAAGCAGTACTGAAGCTCAGAATCCATAAGTATTTGATCAACATCAAACTCTTTAAGAGTAACATCTCAGATTCCAACCCAGGAAGGCCTGGCTAGAGCTTATTCTTTTTCCATTGTTTTGCTACCCAAGGGCAGGTAGCAATGAACAAGCACAACTAGAATTATAACTTACTACTGCTAATCCCAGTGCTCTTTTAACCATCACACAGTGGTTGTTATTCCAAAATGTTCAACATGCAGACTCCTGTTTATAAAACTAGAACTTTAAACCTCACTGTGTTGTTTCCCAGTAGCCAGTGACTCCTTGAAAGAACCTGGACCATATTTCTGGTTCCTTCATCCCTGAGACTTCCTTTCCTCTATACTATGACCAAGGAGTCATCCAAACGTGATGGCATGAACAAGGGTGGGAGGAAACGCCAATGTGGATAGAAAACATTTTGAAGATTTATCCAGCCAATATCCCATCTATAATTTCCTGGATCAGTTATCTATAGAACCGTCTAACATCTTCCTTAGTTAATCACACACCAACTCTCAGAAATTATATGGATATTTATTTTCAAAAGTAGATAGAAACATTAGATATTCCCCTCTACCCTACTCTCTCAACTCTCACGTCAGGAGTGTGATTGGAGCCCCTGCTACTGGTTTGGGTAGAGGCTCCAGATACTTGGGGACCACTTTGAACTCACTATCCAGAAGTAGACGTCTGAGTCTCCAGGCTTCAGATCTGTGATGTGCAGGGAGATGTGCTTCTTGTCTTTGTTCAAATGCTATGAATCTTTTCTCCTTTTGGCCACTTGAGATTATGGGAAGTAGAAGCCCTGGGCTTTCCCAGGGTATTATCCCTGCTGCATGAAGTACTAGAAATTGTGGTCCTAGGCAAAGTTGAGAGAAGAGCCGGCTACATCTTAAACATTCAGTGGCCCGGCACTCCTTCTGCAGATTCTTCTACCATCTTTAAAAAGGTGTTGCCAAAGCGAGATGAGTTCATGGGCTCTAATGCCCTATAGTTCTTTGTTTTTCCACAATAGTATCTCCCTACCAAAACCTCAGATGAGCTAGATGGAAATACTCTTCCATTCCACAGTTCAGTTCAGTAGCTCAGTAGTGTCTGACTCTTTGCGACCCCATGGACTGTAGCACACCAGGCTTCCCTTTCTATCACCAATTCCTGAGGCTTACTCAAACTCATGTCCACTGAGTTGATGATGCCATTCAACCATCTTATCCTCTGTCGTGCCCTTCTCCTACCGCCTTCAATCTTTCCTAATTTCAGGGTCTTTAAAAATGAGTCAGTTCTTCACATCAGGTGGCCAAAGTATTGGAGTTTCAGCTTCAGCATCAGTACTTCTGATGGAAATTCAGAACTGATTTCCTTTAGGATGGACTGGTTGGATCTCCTTGCACTCCAAGGGACTCTCAAGAGTCTTCTCCAACACCACAGTTCAAAAGCATCAATTCATCGGGTCTCAGCTTTCTTTAGAGTCCAACTCTCACATCCATACATGACTATTGGAAAAACCATAGCCTTGACTATATGGAACTTTGTTGGCAAAGTAATGTCTCTACTTTTTAATATGCTGTCTAGGTTGGTCATAGCTTTTCTTCCAAGGAGCAAGCATCTTTTAATTTCATGACTGTAGTCACCATCTACAGTGATTTTGAAGCCAAAAAAAAACAAAATCTGTCACTGTTTCCACTGTTTCCCCATCTATTTGCCAGGAAGTGATGGGACCAGATGCCATGATCTCAGAAATAGATTCAGGGATTAGATCTGATAGACAGAGTGCCTGAAGAACTATGGATGGAAGTTTGTGGCATTGTACAGGAGGCAGGGATCAAGACCATCACCAAGAAAAAGAAAGGCAAAATGGTTGTCTGAGGAGGCCTTACAAGTAGCTGGGAAAAGAAGAGAAGCAAAAGGCAAAGGAGAAAAGGAAAGAGATACCCATCTGAATGCAGAGTTCCAAAGAACAGCAGGGAGAGATAAGAATGCCTTTCTCAGCAATCAATGCAAAGAAATAGAGGAAAACAATAGAATGGGAAAGAATAGATATCTCTTCAAGAAAATTAGAGATACCAAGGGAACATTTCATGCAAAGATGTGCACAATAAAGGGCAGAAATGGTATGGACCTAACAGAAGCAGAAGATATTAAGAAGAGGTAGCAAGAATACACAGAGGAACTATACAAAAAAAATCTTCATGATGGGGAAAACCACAGTGGTGTGATCACTTACCTAGAGCCAGACATCCTGGAATGTGAAGTCAAGTGGGCCTTAGGAAGCATCACTATGAACAAGGCCAGTGGAGGTGATGAAATTCCAGTTGAGCTATATCAAATCCTAAAAGAGGATGCTGTGAAAGTGCTGTACTCAATATGTCAGCAAATTTGGAAAGCTCATCAAGGGCCACAGGACTGGAAAAGGTCAGTTTTCATTCCAACACCAAAGGGCAATGCCAAAGAAAGTTCAAACTACTACACAATTGCACTCATCTCACATGCTAGCAAAGTAATGCTCAAAGTTCTTCAAGCCAAGCTTCAACAGTACATGAACCATGAAATTCCAGATGTTCAATCTGGATCTAGAAAAAGCAGAGGAACAAGAGATCGAATTGCAAATATCTGTTGGATCATAGAAAGAGCAAGAGAATTCCAGGAAAACATCTACTTCTGCTTTATTGATGAAGCTAAAGCATTTGACCTTGTAGATCACAACAAACTATGGAAAACTCCTCAAGAGATGGGAATACCAGACCACCTGACCTGTCTCTTGAGAATCTGTATGCAGGTCTGGAGGCATCAGTTAGAACCGGACATGGAACAACAGACTGGTTCCAAATTGGGAAAGGAGTATGTCAAGGCTGTATATTGTTATCCTGCTTATTAAACTTATACGCAGAGTACATCATGAGAGACGCTGGGCTAGATGAACCACAAGCTGGAATCAGATTGACAGGAGAAATATCAATACCCTCAGATATGCAGATGACACCACCCTTATGGCAGAAAGTCAAGAGGAACTAAAGATCCTCTTGATGAAAGTGAAAGGGGAGAGTGAAAAAGTTGGCATAAAACCCATTCCATGGGGTGAGTCTCAATAGAAAATATCATCAACTACTGCATTTCGTGTTGCCAAAATCAGAGACAACTCCCCACTAAAACATTAATAATAATATCCTCACAGTCCTGACTAAGCTGCAGGCTCACTAGCAAGATTCCCGGGAACTTTGCCATTATTCTCGTCTCCATTTGGTCCCCAAAGGACTCAACCTGAAAATTGATAATGACCCAGAATCTTAATGTTTCTGTTTCATATATTGCAAAAATAATCTATGAAACCAATTAGAAAAAAAACCTTTTCCACTCCCCCCTAAATCATCCCCATTCTATTTGCCATGCCATCCAGAAGAAGGGAGTGGGACAAAAGACAAGAGAAAGAGGGGTAACAGAGAGGAAAAGATCCATTCGCAGAAAATTCTTGGAAAGAATCTTGTGGGGCATAAAATACCAAAGAAAAGTTCAAAATTTGTGTGACAAAATGACCTGACACTCAGACTGAATTTTCCAAAAGCTGAACTTGCTGTCTAAACTGCCTGCATGCAATGTGCGTGTAAGGGTGTGTAGTGTGTGTGTGTGCACAGTGTGTGTGTGCAGGTGTGTACATGAACTGAAGGGCGTCAGTGAGCTAAGTGACAACAGTATGCATACCATACATTGTGTCCTTTTGTATAACTGAGCAGCTCAGAGACAATATGGGATAAAGGCATCATGTCCCTTTGTGTTTTTTAAATTTTAGACCATAGAAATGGAATACCTATTTTAAAAATAAATAAGACCAATATTTTTTAAAATAGTAAAATAAAACATGGGTTTGCTAATACCATCTGAAAATAGTACAGTGAAATAAACACATTAGAAGGCACTACACTGGGGATCCCCTGGGCTGTGACTCCCACCCCACACGGGGATACCGCACAGGTGCAGCCCCATCTGTCGCAGTGTGCGTCCTCACAATGCAATAGTACACAGCGCTGTCTCTCAGGGAAGCCCGGGGCAGCATCAGGGTGCTGACCTTCCTGTCAGTAGGAATGAACAGAGATGCCACTTCATTTTCCACGTTTGTCTTATATCCTTGAATGATATATTGTGGTCCCTGGTTGGGGAACTGTCGATACCAGAAGATATAGTCATTTGTAGCTATCGTGGTGTGGTTACAGGATATGTTCAAGTCTTGTCCTTCGTATGAGTCAATGAAGACGGGCTGGGAGGTCGTAGCAAAACTCAAAGTACCTGTGGAAATAAAAAACACAACACTAGTCCTATTTTGACATCAAAGTGAAGGTCCAACTCAGCCCCCTCCAGGTTCTGTCACAAGTAAATCCCTATTTCCCCACCATATACAGACACACACAATTTACTCCTCACTTGTGTTTCAGGACACATTTTTTTTTAATTATTCTGAGGAATCCCAGGAACACATGAACAGACAATTTACTTCTCACTCCTCTTTCGGGACACATTTTTTATATATATTTATTCTGAGGAATCCCAGGAACACACGAACAGAAGTGGCAGGTCAGATTTCTTCCTCCCATGAACAGACCAGAGCTCAGTAACCCCGAATGTCTTTATTTCTCTCACTCCTCACATAAAAGCCAAGGAACAGCCTGGAGAAAAATAGGACCCCAAAGCCATCCCTCAGCATCTTGAATAAAGAGCAATGGCAGCAGGCAAGCTTGTAGATCCTTGTCTGGACCCAGATCCCAATTTCTCTTAATGCCATAATAACTCACCCAAGGTCAGGAGCACGGTTACTCTTGTCATCTGTCTCATATTCTAATGTAAACCAAGATCCAGGGTCTAAGTTCGGTTGCTGAGTCTGAGCCTGGACTAGGCTATGAACCAGGGAAGAGACGTGGCAGCAAATTCCAGAGCCCACACTAGCAGCTGTCACACGGGGGCTGTCCCCAGAGCAAGCCAACAGCAGGGCCACAGCTCCTCAGAATGGGCTTCCCCTCAAGGTTCAACTGAACATTCAGGAAGAAGAGTGGTAAAAACTTCTAGCACAACAGCATAGCAGCCTGGATTTCCTTTTAGATCTTTGCTATGATCTAACCCTCTAAAGATCTGTTCCGAATGAAACAAACATTTCAAAGGATAGATTCCATTGGGCTCCTTATTCCTCATCGATTTCCCACAGTTCCAGAAGGTGCTCATTCACTGTAGTCAGTCTCCTATTCATGGAACTCTGAGAATAATCCATCTGAGATGGTCATTCATGCCCAGAAATCCCCCCATTGGTTCCAGTGTAAGATGAAATGAAATCTTAGTCTTATTCCACAAAAGAGCACATGAGGCCATCTGAACTGGACCTTTCATCTCCTGACACCCTGGTGTCCTTTTGTAATCACACTAAGTCCGCACCTTACATCTGCTACTCAAACTCACTTGACAGATATTAAACAGAGAAGCAGAACACTCACTAGTCCCTACTGACTAGCTGCTGCTGCTGCTAAGTCGCTTCAGTCGTGTCCGACTCTGTGCGACCCCACAGATGGCAGCCCACCAGGCTCCCCCGCCCCTGGGATTCTCCAGGCAAGAACACTGGAGTAGGTTGCCATTTCCTTCTCCAATGCATGAAAGTGAAAAGTGAAAGTGAAGTCGCTCAGTCGTGTCCGACTCCTATCAACCTCATGGACTACAGCCTACCAGGCTCCGCCATCCATGGGATTTTCCAGGCAAGAGTACTGGAGTGGGGTGCCATTGCCTTCTCCGACTGACTAGCTAGGAAAAGACATTTGATGTGGAATCAATCACCAAAACAGGAAGTGGAGGAGAAGAAGAAAAGGCCCAAGTTCAGAGTCAAGACAGACCTAAATCCAAATCCGAGCTCTTCCACCTTGTGACCTAGGGCAACTCTCTCCTTGGAGTTTCAGTTTCTTCATCTGTGAAATTGGGACAATAACACCTACTTCAGAGTCAGCCTGTTGGAAACAGTCAGCAGTAAACTGTAATTGCTTCCCATTCCTTTCCTTCTTTTCTAAACCACAGGTAAAGAACCATGACCAGTACAAAGGAATTTTTCAGGAATTATAGTATAAGTGACTATTTTTAATATATATATGGATCATTCACTCTTCCTTCAAGAAATATCCAGTAGAGAATCCCTTGGCAGTCCAGTGGTTAGGACTCCAAGTTTCCATTGCAGGGTGTATGGCTGGGGAACTAAGATCCCACAGCCAAAAACAAAAGAAATACCCAATATAAAGTCACTAACAGTAACAAAAAAATTTTTTTACCTCTGAAAAAGAGCTAAATCCAGAAGATATCTTAATGTTAGTTGAATCACCCAATTGCAATTATCCAAACACTTTGAAAGTTCACATTGATGTGGAAAAAATAGTGATATGTTGAGTTCCTTGCTCATATAATATGGGAAAGGAAAATCACTAGAAAATATTTGGGGAGCACTTCTTCCGGGTCTAAAGTTGTTGATAGTATTCTAAGTAAGCAACATTTTCATTTTCCCATGGAAAAGATCAATGAGTGCTGATGACTTCTAGTAACATTTTGACACAGTATATATGAAATACCAAGTATGGAATAACCAGCCTCCCTTCAGTACCAGGTGGAGAAGAAAGAAGGATTTACGAGAGAGTTAAATATGCTTGAACGCCTTGTACACAAGTAACACAAATGGGTCACATTTTAGAATCAGCTCGTTGCAACAGCGACCCCATGTGGTAAAGACAGGCGAAGTGTTTCACAGGAGTCAATAGGTCTCATATCCATGCAATTTATGGACCACCCCCCCCATCTTATTTCTTTGTTAAAGGTAGAAGCCAATAGTTTGTCTTGATCAGGTGGACCATGGGGTCTATTTTAGGCAACGGAAAACATTCTGAATGAGGATCCAGACAAACCAGTTGCGAGCAATTTTCTGGACATGATATTTGTGCAATTTTATGCAAAACACTTATTGTCTGAGTAAGAGTTTCTTCACTTATATAAGAGATTATGTAGATTAATTAATTAACTCTGACGGTTAATTAATTTTACTTAATAAAGTACTTCCATAATAAGGTTCTTTATGAACTACATATTTCTATATAAATACAACTATCTTTAACATTGGAAATATCACAAGACCAAAACAATGACCCTACTTTTTCAGAACAGCATTCATTTCAATGTATGACAAAAACCACTGCAATGTTGTAAAGTAATTAGCCTCCAACTAATAAAAATAAACGGAAAAAAAAAGAACTTGACTTTTCTGTGTTGGCATCTATGAACTGACTTAGGAGATTATTAACTAATCAAACAAGAAAAGGATGAAATATTAGGGGCTTTTCTATGCTGCAGCCTTTGGAATGAAAGTAACCATTAATGACTGTGTTGTTATGGGCTGAATCTTGTCTCTTTCCCACCTCCCCTGCTCACTAAAAATATATGTTGCAGACCTAATCCCTACTACCTCAGAATGTGACTTTATTTAGAGAGTGGTCTTTAGAGAAATAATCAAGTTAAAATGAGATGTGGGTGGACTCTAATCCAACATGACTGGTGTCCTTATAAAAAAGGGAAATTTGGACACAGAGATGACACAAATAAAGGGAAAACAATGTGAAGAGACACAGAGAAAACATATCCATCTACATCCCAAGGAAAGGGTCCTGAAACAGATCCTTCTTTCACAGCCTTTGAAGGAACCAGACTTGCTGACACCTTAATCTTGGACCTTGATTCTCTAGAATTTCAAGACCACATATTTCTGTTGTTGAAGGCACCCACTTTGTCACACTGGCCCTGGAAAACAAATATATGATACTAATAATTATGCTTTATAACATATATTCTCCTTTGAAAAACCCTCTTTGTGCTCAAGAGATCTGGGTGAACACAGGAATATATACATGCATTAATGTTATTTGTTATATGCACTGTAATTTAAAAAAAAAAAAACTCAAAGCCCTGTTAAAGCAAATTTTAGAAGGTTCTTGCAATTAAGAAAGAACGCTGTGCCCCTAGAGCAAGAGTCACCAACTGAAGATACATTTTAAATTCTTACAAGGTGAGTTTTTCTCTGGTTGTTAAAATAATGAATTTTAAATACATAATGTGGAAACTATGGAAAAGTATAAAAATCAAGTGAATGCCATATCCCAGAAATATTATCGATACTATTTGGGTATATATCTTTTTTCCTTTGACTATGCATAAATATTTTTAAAAAAATTGGGCTGCATGTGCTTATATGCACAAACACATAAATACATACATACACATTTGGGTGCCCTGGATTTTTTAACGTTATTTCTGAAATATTTTTGCCTACTAATAAGTATATGTGGAATTTGGATTCTAGCTGAAAACATCCTTCCAAATATTCCATGATAGAGATGTACTATAATTTATTTACCAAATTTCCTAGTATTAAATATATAGAGTTTAGGAAGAATACTATATAAACACCTTTGGACATTAATCTAAACTTCCAGTCATTTCTTTTTTAAGGGTTTTTCCATTTTCATTTTTTACATGACCACTTATAAAATAACACAAACTTTCAGTTACATCTTTAGACTAACTTCTACAAAGGGGATTCCCTGGGTTAAAGAGTAAGTATATTTTAAGACTCTTGATAAATATTAATTTACTCAATCAAACAACATTTGCAGAGTCCCTACTTGGGTCAGGCACTGAGCTAGACACGACATCCCCCTATGAGTATGGAACGAATCTTTGAAGGAAGGAGGAAGAATGGAAGGAAGAGAAATGTTTAAAGGAAGAGAATATTTAAAGCAGTCTTAGTCTTCATGATGACTGCTGAGATAGGGGAAGTACAGTATTATGGGAATGCACCGGTAGTAAGACTACTTTGGCTGTGGGGTTCCAGGAACACCTCCCAGCTGGAGTGACGACCGAGCTAACACGTCAGGGAAGATGGATGAACCTGATAAAGACTGGGTCAAGTAGGAAGAGGCCAAAGGAACAGCATCTGGACCGACCAGGAAGCACCCGTGGAAGCACAAGTGGATAGCATTTGGGTAGATGGTAGCTCCACTGTTTGATAGAGAAACAAAAAGACAGTGAGTTTGTCTTATTTGTTTCTTTTCTTTGGGGAAGGGAAGAACATGAAAAGCTAAACTAACACTTACTTTTAAGCATTTCTGGATTCTTGCAGAGAACCCAGTGAAACTTATGATACACTGAGAAAAGGATCAGAGGAGGGAAGACTGAATGGAACATAAAGAGGCTCCATGGCGAGTGCTTCTGCTTAGAGAGAGAGATGTCTCCCCAGCCTCCAGGCAAGGGTGAGTTCTCACATGGGTGCATCAAAATATAGCTCAGGAAAACCAGGATAATAAGTCCACAAAATCCTTCTCTACTCCTACCTTCTCTAAAATACTTAACATTATAATTCAGAAATGAAAACTCTATTTCCACAAGTAATTAAAAATATATATATTGGTACTTCCTTGGTATTCCAGTGGTTAAGAATCTGCTTTGCAATGTAGGGTATGTGGGTTCGATCCCTGATTGGGGAACTAAGACCCACATGCTGCAGAGGAACTGAGCCCATACTTCAGAACAAGAGAAGCCCCCGCCTCTTATCAAAGACCCGGTACAGCCAAAACATAAAAAAAACAATAATAAAAAAATGCAATGTTGCATAAAATAGCATAAAATGTTGCTTGATGCAATTTAACCACAATGTCATTAGATAGGATGATACTAGCTCCTTTCTTAAAAGCAGGTTTTCCACTATATAAGATGGTATACAGGCTCAAGTGATGTAACAAAGATCAAAGTAAAGTAACTTAAAAACAAGATCGACTATATTTCCCTCTCATGTTGCAGTCCAAATATAAGCAATTCAGGGCAGATATAGGAGATCCACAGCTTTGGTGATGGCCTTAGTCCATTAGGGCTGCTATAACAAAAATAGCACAGTCTAGAGGCATAAGCAACAAACATTTATTTCTAACAATTCTGAAGGTTAGGGAGTCCAGGATCAAGGTGCCAATGGATTGGGTATCTGGTGAGGACCCACTTCCTGGTTCATAGACCACCATCTTCCTGCTGTTTTGTCGTATGAAGGAACAGGCAAGGTAGATCTCTGGGGTGCCTTTTATTTATAAGAAAATGAATTCCATTCAAAAGACTTCACCCTTACAACCTAAGAATTTCCTAAAGGCCCCGTGTCCTAATACCATCACACTGGCAATTAGGTTTCAACACACAGATTTTGGCAGGACACAAATATTCAGTCCATAGCAGTGACTAAGTTTCTGATTGCTATGCATCCCACAAAACCCACTTCTATTTGCGGTCCAAGACATATGTACAATTCTCACAACAGTACTTCCAATTATCACAATTTTATGATTTAGGAGATGAGGCATATAGATTGTAAATGGCTGATCCACTGTGACATAGTTACTAAGAAAAAGAATCATAGAATACAATTTATGCTTAGACCTCTTTCCACAGAGCCCTTAAAATGAGATAAAAGATTGGTATTTTCAAAAAAACTGAAATCATTCCAGTCATCTTTTCTGACCACAGTGCAGTAAGATTAGATCTCAATTACAGGAAAAAAAATTGTTAAAAATTCAAACATATGCAGGCTAAACAACATGCTTCTGAATAACCAACAAATCATAGAAGTAATCAAAAAAGAAATCAAAATATGCATAGAAATGAATGAAAATGAAAACACAACAACCCAAAACCTATGGGACACTGTAAAAGCAGTGCTAAGGGGAAGGTTCAAAGCATTACAGGCTTACCTCAAGAAACAAGAAAAAAGTCAAATAAATAACCTAACTCTACACCTAAAGCAACTAGAGAAGGAAGAAATGAAGAAGCCCAGGGTTAGTAGAAGGAAAGAAATCTTAAAAATTGGGGCAGAAATAAATGCAAAAGAAACTAGAGACCATAGCAAAAATCAACAAAGCTAAAAGCTGGTTTTTTGAAAAAATAAACAAAACTGACAAACCATTAGCAAGACTCATTAAGAAACAAAGGGAGAAAAACCAAATTAACAAAATTAGATATGAAAATGGAGAGATCACGACAGACAACACTGAAATACAAAGGATCATAAGAGACTACTACCAGCAGCTCTATGCCAATAAAATGGACAACTTGGAAGAAATGGACAAATTCTTAGAAAAGTATAACTTTCCAAAACTGAACCAGAAAGAAATAGAAGATCTTAACAGACCCATCACAAGCAAGGAAATCAAAACTGTAATCAGAAATCTTCCAGCAAACAAAAGCCCAGGACCAGATGGCTTCACAGCTGAATTACACCAAAAAGTTAGACAAGAGCTAACACCTCTCTTACTCAAACTCTTCCAGAAAATTGCAGAAGAAGGTAAACTGCCAAACTCATTCTATGAGGCCACCATCACCCTAATTGCAAAACCACACAAAGATGCCACAAAAAAAGAAAACTACAGGCCAATATCACTGATGAACATAGATGCAAAAATCCTTAACAAAATTCTAGCAAACAGAATCCAACAACATACTAAAAAAATCATACATCATGACCAAGTGGGCTTTACCCCAGGAATGCAAGGGTTCTTTAATATCCACAAAGCAATCAATGCAATACACCACATTAACAAATTGAAGGATAAAAAACATATGATTATCTCAATAGATGCAGAAAAAGCCTTTGACAAAATTCAACATCTTTTTATGATTAAAACTCTCCAGAAAGCAGGAATAGAAGGAACATACCTCAACATCATAAAAGCTATAACGACAAACTCAGAGCAAGCATCACCCTCAATGGTGAAAAATTGAAAGCATTTCCCCTGAAATCAGGAACAAGACAAGGGTGCACACCCTCACCACTACTATTCAACATAGTTTTGGAAGTTTTGGCCACAGCAATCAGAGCAGAAAAAGAAGTACAAGGAATCCAGATAGGAAAAGAAGAAGTGAAACTCTCGCTGTTTAGAGATGACATAGTCCTCTACATAGAAAACCCTAAAGACTCTACCAGAAAAGTACTAGAGCTAATCAATGAATATAGTAAAGTTGCAGGATATAAAATTAACACACAGAAATCCCTTGCATTCCTATACACTAACAATGAGAAAACAGAAAGACAAATTAAGGAAACAATACCATTCACCATTGCAACAAAAAGAATAAAATACTTAGGAGTATATCTACCTAAAGAAACAAAAGACCTATACATAGAAAACTATAAAACACTGATGAAAGAAATCAAAGAGGACACAAACAGATGGAGAAATATACCGTGTTCATGGATTGGAAGAATCAATATGGTCAAAATGGCTATACTACGAAAGCAATCTATAGATTCAATGCAATCCCTATCAAGCTACCAATGGTATTTTTCACAGAACTAGAACAAATAATTTCACAATTTGTATGGAAATACAAAAAACCTCGAATAGCCAAAGTAATCTTGAGAAAGAAGAATGGAACTGGAGGAATCAATCTGCCTGACTGCAGACTATACTACAAAGCCACAGTCATCAAGACAGTATGGTACTGGCACAAAGACAGAAATATAGATCAATGGAACAGAATAGAAAGCCCAGAGGTAAATCCATGAACCTATGAACACCTTAGCTTCGACAAAGGAGGCAAGAATATGCAATGGAGAAACGAAACACTCTTTAGCAAGTGGTGCTGGGAAAACTGGTCAACCACTTGTAAAAGAATGAAACTAGAACACTTTCTAACACCATACATAAAAATAAACTCAAAATGGATTAAAGATCTAAATGTAAGACCAGAAACTATAAAACTCCTAGAGGAGAACATAGGCAAAACACTCTCCGACATAAATCACAGCAGGATCCTCTCTAACCCACATCCCAGAATATTAGAAACAAAAGCAAAAATAAACAAATGGGACTTAATGAAACTTAAAAGCTTTTGCACAACAAAGGAAACTATAAGCAAGATGAAAAGACAGCCTTCAGTTTGGGAGAAAATAGTAGCAAACGAAGCAACAGACAAAGGATTAATCTCAAAAATATACAAGCAACTCCTCCAGCTCAACTTCAGAAAAATAAATGACCCAATCCAAAAATGGGCCAAAGAACTAAACAGACATTTCTCCAAGGAAGACATACACATGGCTAAAAAACACATGAAAAGATGCTCAACACCACTCATTATCAAAGAAATGCAAATCAAAACCACAATGAGGTACCATTACCCACCAGTCAGGATGGCTGCTATCCAAAAGTCTACAAGCAATAAATGCTGGAGAGGGTGTGGAGAAAAGGAAACCTCTTACACTGTTGGTGGGAATGCAAACTAGTACAGCCGCTATGGAGAACAGTGTGGAGATTTCTTAAAAAACTGGAAATAGAACTGCCATATGACCCAGCAATCCCACTTCTGGGAATACACATTGAGGAAACCAGATCTGAAAGAGACACGGGCACCCCAGTGTTCATCGCAGCACTGTTTATCATAGCCAGGACATGGAAGCAACCTAGATGCCCATCAGCAGACGAATGGATGAGGAAGCTGTGGTACATATACACAATGGAATATTACTCAGCCATTACAAAGAATTCATTTGAATCAGTTCTAATGAGATGGATGAAACTGGAGCCCATTATACAGAGTGAAGTAAGTCAGAAAGATAAAGACCATTACAGTATACTAACACATATATATGGAATTTAGAATGATGGTAATGATAACCCTATATGCAAAACAGAAAAAGAGACACAGATGTACAGAACAGACTTTTGGACTCTGTGGGAGAAGGCGAGGGTGGGATGTTTCAAGAGAACAGCATCGAAACATGTATATTATCTAGGGTGAAACAAATCACCAGCCCAGGCTGGATGCATGAGACAAGTGCTCGGGCCTGGTGCACTGGGAAGACCCAGAGGGATCGGGTGGACAGGGAGGTGGGAGGGGGGATCGGGATGGGGAACACATGTAAATCCATGGCTGATTCATGTCAATGTATGACAAAAACCACTACAATACTGAAAAGTAATTAGCCTCCGACTAATAAAAATAAATGGGGGAAAACGAGATAAAAGAAAGGATAGAAATGAATATTATAAATAAAAACTCCATTGAATTTCTGGTTTTCCTTACAAGTTACCCGGTTATAAGGAATATTTTCCAGTAAGCATGGGAATAAAATAATACTAAGCTAACTTTCCTCCTTAGGGTTCAAGAAGCCAATTACCAGGACCAAATGACAAAACAGAACTTGGAAGGAAACTTATTTGCTCCCTCCTAGCCACCTCAGTAAACGGGGGAAATATAGACCTGAGCACACAGTGTCCCTTCCCTGAAAGTGAACTTGCTCAGTCATGTCCGACTCTTTGCTACCCCATGGACTGAAGCCCACCAGACTCCTCTATCCATGGGATTCTCCAGGCAAGAATACTGGAGTGGGTTGCCATTTCCTTCTCCAGGGAATCTTCCAGACCCAGGGATTGAACCCACATCTCCCTCATTGCAGGCAAGCACTTTAGCCTCTGAGCCACCAGGGAAGCCGGTCCCTTCCCTAGTCCTCCATTATAAAAGGCTCTTCCCTGGCCATCCTCCCACATCTCTGCCTGTGAGAAGTCCACTGAGCCAAGGAAATATCTCTTCTAGATCTTGCTCTCGTTACCCAGGATCCCAGGATTCCCTGCACACAAGCGTTCCCCAGGTCCACTTTTAAGGTCTGCATGTGCTTCTTCCAAGGACCTTCTTCCCTAACGTAGATATTCCACCAATGTATACACAACCCAAGCCCAAGGGGTAGTCAAGCAATGCCTCTTTGCAGGGATTGTAATCATGTTGGGCTAATGTACCCCCATCAAGAATACAATCCAAAAATAGATCTGGGTATATATAGGAATTTAGTATACTAGAAATGCAGTACCCCAAATCAATGGAGCAAGTATGAGGTTTTCAATAAGTAGGGTTCCCACGAATGTCTATCCATTTGGAAAAAATAAAGAAATGTAAGTCTCTACGTAAAAATTAATTTCTTTTGGGATATACTCCTTTGAATCATATGGTTCAAACTGGAGCTGCTAATTTCTTGCAGAATCATCCCCCAGCCACCACTAATTAATTGGTCACATGTAGAGCAAAGCTGGCCTAACCCTAGTAGCCAACACAACTTGTCCAGGGAACAGCATCTGCCTCACACTGAGTCAACCAGAGCCCTTCCTGGGAGGTTCTAAGTTGAAAAGAGAAAAAAAGCGAGGCATTGAGTCCAGTCCTTCACGAGGGGATACGTGAGAAGATGGGAGCACAGGAGCTGTAATCAGCCTACATGTTTACACGACATACTTAAATCCTCCATTGTTTTGAATCCTCCTCACATATGTCTCATTTGCTGCCTCTCTCTTTCCTTCAGAGTCAAGTTACCTCTACTTCCTTTTGTCACATAGCATTTATGCACTTCTCTGTCTGAGCACTTACCAAACTCTTTCGAGTTATCATTTTACTGTTCATTCCTACAACCAACACTTTTTATTAACAGGGACCATTTCGGGAGTTAGGGCTACACCACTGTTGAAATCTGTCTCATGCCTGGAGGAGCCTATAGGCTGAGGAGAAGTGGAGTGCGTAGACTACACTTCTGAGAGGCAGGCTGCCTGGGTTTCAATGTACTGTTGAGCAGTTCTGTGACTTAAGTAAGATATGTAAATTCTCTGAGCTTGAATGCCTTCATCTATAAAGTGAAGCTCATGAGAAAAGTTGTGAGAATTAAAGGGCTTCACAAATGTTTGGGATCACACCTGGCATCCGCAGATCAAGGATGCTTTCTTTCACCTCTTTATGATCAGTGCTCAGCAGAGTAGCTGGCACACAAGGATTTATTTCAATTATACTTCCCAAATGAACAAAGTTTGTGGGTTTAGGAAAAAAAATTCTTTTAGGTATAATGAAGGACAAATCCTGGAGCCACAACACCACCTTGTGGAGGGATATTAAGGCTTCAGGAGCATGGTTTTCTGTGCTCAGGGGTTTATATTCAGCTCTCCCTGCAGCCCCAAACACTGTGTCGCTCACAGCACAGAAGTACAAGGCAGAGTCACTCCCTACAACAGATGGTTTCTTCAGGTGGAAAGAGGTTTGGCTCTTGTTAAATTCAGCCTCAAAACCGTAGTTGCCTTGAACCAACTTGTCCCCCTCCGATGTATCTCAGAAGGAACTGGAGACCTTGGTTGCGATGTTGGACATACCAAAAAAGAGAAGGGCTCCCCGACACTGAATAGGTACACTTCACAGTCACTGGATCCCCTTCCGAGACAGAGACCTGATCTTCTGGCTGAGTCACCGACTGAGCTCTCAGTCCACCTGGAAATTAACTCACATTAGTGAAGCTTCTGAAAAAGAACCTAAGGGGGAAATACAAGTGGAAAACGAGAAGGGAGTGTCCCTCACTGAGCATAAACAGAATCCCAAGTGTCCAGATGTGCGCAGAGGCCATGGCTCCTGCTGGCCTGGATGCGGACTCTTCTGCAGCTCACCTCTGCTGGAGATAGGGCACCACCCCAGAGACTATGTTCTCCATGACCACAGCGTTTTACAAACCCCCCTGCTGCTTCCAGGCACCTGTATCTCCTCTCTGTAGAGCAAGCTCTTCCCTCAGACCTCCGTGAGAAGCAGGACTGCAGCACCTCCTGCACTCAAGACAAACCGCACAGAGCAGCGCCCCCTAGAGCCCACTTAGAATCAGGAGACTCCAGGCTAGTAGCTCAGCCACTTAACTAGTGACTCAGCGGTAAAGAAGCCGCCTGCCAATGCTGGAGACTCAGGTTCCATCTTGGGTCAGGAAGAGCCTCTGGAGGAGGAAATGACAACCCACTCCAGTATTCTTGCCTGGAAAATTCCATGCACAGAGGAACCTGGGCGGGTTACAGTCCATGGAGTCACAAAGAGTCAGACACGACCTACCATGCCCGGGCATACACGCACACACACACAGACACGCACACACACACACACACCCCTGAGGCTTCCAGGTTTTATCACAGGACCACTCCTCTAGGTGTCTACATTTTCCACTGGTGTTCAAGGAGATGCATCAGGCATGTATGAACCAAAATTGGGAAAAAATTCATCCTGGGTGGAACAAGTTTTAAATGGCTTATGCTCTCTCAAAATAATGCAGGGACAGAAAGAAGGGAAAAGCATATTTTGATAGGATGGGGAAATAAATAGAAAAAAAGAAAGGAAAGCATAACTTTGAATGGAGAGAGAAAGAAAAGTGAGAGACAAGAAAAAACAAAATAAGGGAAAAGAGTAAGGCAAGAGAAGACAAAGGGTAATAATGAGCTTATTTGTCTCTTTAGAAATAATTTAGAGCTGACTCCAATTAAACCTCTTTGACCACAATATAACTTGGGATTTTCTTTTGGTTCGGTCCTGTTAGGACCTCGCCCTATGATATTTAAATAGTCATACAAGAAGTACTCGAACCTTCTCTTTAAACGTTTTTACAGAGAGAAAAAGAAGGGGTGGTGATATAAACTTGTAATAAATATTTGTCCTAATAAACAGTATGTTTTACAGCTAAAAAACTTCTATGAAGGTTTGCAAAAATAGAAATTTTCCACATAGGCTACTTAAAACAGACTTCAGATGAAATACACATGGATTAAAAGTTGATGGTTAACTAAGCTTGAGGTATTATGATGATGGCAAAGAGTTCATTTTAAGGGGAAGACAGGATAAATTTTACACTAAATATTGCCACAGTAGCAGCAGAGTGATTATTCAGTAGAGTCGAACTTAAAGAAAATAAGCAAATATCAACATAAAGAAGCTGTTTCGCTGATTTTCCTTATTTTTCCTTTAAATATTATTCAAAGAAACCACCCAATTTAGAAAGAGGATAGAAAATCTCTTTGCTTTGAATCAGAAAAAAAAAATTGTGGAACGTAGCTATTTCTCAAAGCTTGGCTAAGGATCTCATACTTAACTAATTGAAATTTTGACCCTACTATAATGTCTTTCTTTGAAATATGTAAGTTATCTTTAAATAATAATCTTCAAGTCACAAAGAGGCGTATGATGAATAGGAAAATAGAATAAATTTCTTCTCTTTCCATCTAGAGCTTAACTGTTAGTGTTGTATCTTAAAAGGTACTGGCAATCATCTTCAGAGGAATGATTGGGAAAAACTGAAAGAAAGAAATATTTTTAAATACATGTGCAGGATTAGGAGAAATCTACAAGAGAAGGTAAAGCACTCTGGGACCAACAACAGTAAGAAGACGTCACCACTCCTAGGCTTGAAGGGACAGAAGAGGAAGAAATTATCCCAGCCTGGGAGACCTGGAACTGAGGAGGATCCACAGGACCTGTGGATCTCAAGCACAGGAAAGAAAAGATCGCAGAAGATAAATAGGCTGACCACTCTTTCCTGCCAGTGGCTCCCACTGGGCCAAACTCAACTAGAAGCAAAAAAGACAAGTGCATAGAAGTCAGCCTCCTGGGTGTAGAGCAGGATGGAGAGTATACTTGGAGAGGAGAACAGAGAACATCCAGTACCCTGACATTGGATTTCAGTTCAATTCAGTTCAGTCACTCCCTCTTGTCCGACTCATCGAGACCCCATGAACCGCAGGCCTCCCTGTCCATCACCAACTCCCGGAGTTTATTCAGACTCACATCCATCAAGTCGGTGAAGCCATCCAACCATCCCATCCTCTGTCGTCCCCTTCTCCTCCTGCCCCCAGCCCCTCCCAGCATCAGGGTCTTTTCCAATGAGCCAGATCTTCGCATAAGGAGGCCAAACTATTGCAGTCTCAGCTTCAGCATCAGTCCTTCCAACGAACTGATGAACAGCCAGGACTGATGTCCTTTTGGATGGACTGGTTGGATCTCCTTGCAGTCCTAGGGACTCTCAAGAGTCTTCTCCAACACCACAGTTCAAAAACATCAATTCTTCAGAGCTCAGATTTCTTTATACTCCAACCCTCACATCCATACATATTAGAAAACCATAGCTTTGACTATATGGAACTTTGTCGGCAAAGTGATGTCTCTGCTTTTTAATATGCTGTCTAGGCTGGTCATAACTTTTCTTCCAAGGAGCAAGTGTCTTTTAATTTCATGGCTGCAGTCACCATCTACAGGGATTTTGGAGCCCCAAAAAACAAAGTCTGTCACTGTTTCCACTGTTTCCCCATCTATTTGCCAAGAAGTGATGGGACAGATGCAATGATCTTAGAAATAGACTCAGGGATTAGATCTGATAGACAGAGTGCCTGAAGAACTATGGATGGAGGTTTGTGGCATTGTACAGGAGGCAGGGATCAAGACCATCACCAAGAAAAAGAAAGGCAAAATGGTTGTCTGAAGAGGCCTTACAAGTAGCTGTGAAAAGAAGAGAAGTGAAAGGCAAAGGAGAAAAGGAAAGAGATACCCATCTGAATGCAGAGTTCCAAAGAAAAGCAAAGTGAGATAAGAAAGACTTCCTCAGTGATCAATGCAAGGAAATAGAGGAAAACAACAGAATGGGAAAGACTAGATATCTCTTCAAGAAAATTAGAGATACCAAGGGAATATTTCATGCAAAGATGCACATAATAAAGGGCAGAAATGGTATGGACCTAACAGAAGCAGAAGATATTAAGAAGAGGTGGCAAGAATACACAGAAGAACTGTACAAAAAAATCATCAGGAACCAGATAACCACAATGGCGTGATCACTCTTCTAAAGCCACACATCCTGGAATGTGAAGTCAAGTGGGCCTTAGGAAGCATCACTATGAACAAAGCCAGTGGAGGTGATGAAACTCCCGTTGAGATATTTCAAATCCTAAAAGAGGATGCTGTGAAAGTGCTGCACTCAATATGCCAGCAAATTTGGAAAACTCAGCAGGGGCCACAGGACTGGAAAAGGTCAGTTTTCAGTCCTACACCAAAGGGGAATGCCAAAGAGTGTTCAAACTACCACACAATTGCACTCATCTCACATGCTAGCAAAGTAATTCTCAAAATTCTCCAAGCCAAGCTTCAACTGTACGTGAACCATGAAATTCCAGATGTTCAAGCTGTATCTAGAAAAGGCAGAGGAACAAGAGATCAAATTGTAAATATCCCTTGCATCATACAAAAAGAGCAAGAGAATTCCAGAAAAACATCTACTTCTGTTTTATTGATTATGCTAAAGCATTTGACCTTGTAGATCACAACAAACTATGGAAAATTCTTCAAGACATGGGAATACCAGACCACGTGACCTGCCTCTTGAGAAATCTGTATGCAGGTCAGGAGGCAACAGTTAGAACCGTACATGGAACAACAGACTGGTTCCAAATTGGGAAAGGAGGACGTCAAGGCTGTATATTGTCACCCTGCTTATTAAACTTATATGCAGAGTACATCATGAGAAACGCTGGGCTGGATGAAGCACAAGCTGGAATCAGATTGCCAGGAGAAATATCAATACCCTCAGATATGCAGATGACACCACCCTTATGGCAGAATCTGAAGAACTAAAGAGCCTCTTGATGAAAGTGAAAGAGGAGAGTGAAAAAGTTGGCATAAAACCCATTCCATGGGGTGAGTCTCAATAGAAGATATCATCAACTACTGCATTTCATGTTGCCAAAATCAGAGACAACTCCTCACTAAAACATTAATAATAATATCCTCACAGTCCTGACTAAGCTGCTGGCTCACTAGCAAGATTCCGGAGAACTTTGCCATTATTCCTGTCTCCCGTTGGTCCCCAAAGGACTCAACTCTCAAAATTGATAATGTCTCAGAATCCTTATGTTTCTGCTTCATATATTGCAAAAATAGTCTATGATACCAATCAGAATTAAAAACATTTTCCACTCCCCCCTAAATCATCCCCATTCTATTTGCCATGCCATCCAGAAGAAGGGAGTGGGACAAAAGACAAGAGGAAGAGGGGTAACAGAGAGTAAAACATCCAAACACAGAGAAGACGTGGAAAGAATCTTGTGGGGGCTTAAAATTGCAAACAAATGTTCAAAATTTGTGTGACAATAATGACCTGACACTTAGACTGAATTTTCCAAAAGCTGAATTTGTTGTCTAAACTGCCTGCATACAATGTGCGTGTAAGGGTGTGTAGTGTGTGTGTGTGCACAGTGTGTGTGTGCAGGTGTGTACATGAACTGAGGGGCGTCAGTGAGCTAAGTGACAACAGTATGCATACCATACATTGTCTCCTTTTGTATAACCTAGCAGCTCAGAGACAATAATGGGACAAAGGCATCATGCCCCTTTGTGTTTTTTTAATTTTAGACCATAGCAATGGAATACCTGTTTTAAAAATAAATAAGACCAATATTTTTTAAAATAGTAAGTAATGCATGGATTTGCTAATACCATTTGAAAATAGTACAGTGAAATAAACACTTTAGAAGGCACTCCTTTGGGGATCCCCTGGGCTGTGACTCCCACCCCACACGGGGATACTGCACAGGTGCAGCCCCATCTGTCCCAGTGTGCGCCCTCACAATGCAGTAGTACACAGCGCTGTCTCTCAGGGAAGCCCGGGGCAGCATCAGGGTGCTGACCTTCCTGTCAGTAGGAATGAACAGAGATGCCACTTCATTTTCCACGTTTGTCTTATATCCTTGAATGATATATTGTGGTCCCTGGCTGGGGAACTGTCGATACCAGAAGATATAGTCACTTGTAGATATTGTGGTGTGGTTACAGGATATGTTCACGTCTTGTCCTTCATATGAGTCAATGAAGATGGGCTGGGAGGTCTTAGCAAGACTCAAAGTACCTGTGGAAGTAAAAAACATAACACTAGCTCCTATTTTGACATCAAAGTGAAGGTCCAACTCAGCCCCCTCCAGGTTCTGTCACAAGTAAATCCCTATCTTCCCACCATATACAGACACACACAATTTACTTCTCACTTGTGTTTCAGGACGCATTTTTTTTTAATAATTATTCTGAGGAATCCCAGGAACACATGAACAAATAAATTCTCACTCTTGTTTCTGGAAACACTTTTTATATATTTATTCTAGGAATCCCAAGAACACACGAACAGAAGTGGCAGGTCAGATTTCTTCCTCCCATGAACAGACCAGAGCTCAGTAACCCCAAATATCTTTATTTCTCTCACTCCTCACATAAAAGCCAAGGAACAGCCTGGAGAAAAATAGGACCCCAAAGCCATCCCTCAGCATCTTGAATAAAGAGCAATGGTAGCAGGCAAGCTTGTAGATCCTTGTCTGGACCCAGATCCCAATTTCTCTTAATGCCATAATAACTCACCCAAGGTCAGGAGCACGGTTACTCTTGTCATCTGTCTCATATTCTAATGTAAACCAAGACCCAGGGTCTAAGTTTCGTTACTGAGTCTGAGTCTGGACCAGGCTATGAACCAGGGAAGAGACGTGGCAGCAAATTCCAGAGCCCACACGAGCAGCTCTCACACGGGGGCTGTCCCCAGAGCAAGCCAATAGCAGGGCCACAGCTCCTCAGAATGGGCTTCCCCTCAAGGTTCAACTGAACATTCAGGAAGAAGAAGAGTGGTAAAAACTTCTAGCACAACAGCATAGCAACCTGGCTTTCCTTTTAGATCTTTGCTATGATCTAACCCTCTAAAGATTTGTTCCGAATGAAACAAACATTTCAAAGGATAGATCCCACCAGGCTCCTTATTCCTCATCGATTTCCCACAGTTCCAGAAGGTGCTCATCCACTGTAGTCAGTCTCCTATTCATGGAGCTCTGAGAATAATCCATCTGAGATGGTCATTCATGCCCAGAAATCCCCCATTGGTTCAATGTAAGGTGAAATAAAATCTTAATCATATTCCACAAAAGAGCACATGAGGCCATCTGAACTGGACCTTTCATCTCCTGACACCCTGGTGTCCTTTTGTAATCACACTAAGTCCGCACCTTACATCTGCTACTCAAACTCACTTGACAGATATTAAACAGAGAAGCGGAACCCTCACTAGTCCCTACTGACTAGCTGCTGCTGCTGCTGCTAAGTCACTTCAGTCGTGTCCGACTCTGTGCGACCCCACAGACGGCAGCCCACCAGGCTCCCCTGTCCCTGGGATTCTCCAGGCAAGAACACTGGAGTGGGTTGCCATTTCCTTCTTCAATGCATGAAAGTGAAAAGTGAAAGTGAAGTCGCTCAGTCGTGTCTGCTCCTAGCGACCCCATGGACTGCAGCCCACCAGGCTCCCCCGTCCATGGGATTTTCCAGGCAAGAATACTGGAGTGGCAGAAAAATAAATGACCCAATCAAAAAATGGGACAAAGAACTAAACAGACATTTCTCCAAGGAAGACATACAGATGGCTAAAAAATACATGAAAAGATGCTCAACATCACTCATTATCAAAGAAATGCAAATCAAAACCACAATGAGGTACCATCACACTCCAGTCAGGATGGCTGCTATCCGAAAGTCTACAAGCAATAAATGCTGGAGAGGGTGTGGAGAAAAGGAAACCCTCTTACACTGTTGGTGGGAATGCAAACTAGTACAGCCGCTATGGAGAACAGTGTGGAGATTTCTTAAAAAACTGGAAATAGAACTGCCATATGACCCAGCAATCCCACTTCTGGGCATAAACACAGAGGAAACCAGATCTGAAAGAGACACGGGCACCCCAATGTTCATCACAGCACTGTTTATAAGAGCCAGGACATGGAAGCAACGTAGATGCCCATCAGCAGACGCATGGATGAGGAAGCTGTGGTACATATACACCATGGAATATTACTCAGCCATTAAAAAGAATTCATTTGAATCAGTTCTAATGAGATGAATGAAACTGGAGCCCATTATACAGAGTGAAGTAAGTCAGAAAGATAAAGACCATTACAGTATACTAACACATACATATGGAATTTAGAAAGATGGTAATGATAACCCTATATGCAAAACAGAAAAAGAGACACAGATGTACAGAACAGACTTTTGGACTCTGTGGGAGAAGGCGAGGGTGGGATGTTTCAAGAGAACAGCATCGAAACATGTATATTATCTATAGTGAAACAAATCACCAGCCCAGGTTGGATGCATGAGACAAGTGCTTGAACCTGGTGCACTGGGAGGACCCAGAGGGATGGGGTGGAGAGGGAGGTGGGAGGGGGGATCGGGATGGGCAACACATGTAAATCCATGGCTGATTCATGTCAATGTATGACAAAAACCACTACAATATTGTAAAGTAATTAGCCTCCAACTAATAAATAAATAAATAAATAAATAAAATAAAGAATACTGGAGTGGGGTGCCATTGCGTTCTCCGACTGACTAGCTAGGAAAGGACATTTGATGTGGAATCAGTCACCAAAACAGGAAGTGGAGGAGAAGAAGAAAAGGCCCAAGTTCAGAGTCAAGACAGACCTAAATCCAAATCCCAGCTCTTCCACCTTGTGACCTAGGGCAACTCTCTCCTTGGAGCCTCAGTTTCTTCATCTGTACAACTGGAACAATAACACCTACTTCAGAGTCAGCCTGTTGGAAACAGTCAGCAGTAAACTGTAATTGCTTCCCATTCCTTTCCTTCTTTTCTAAACCACAGGTAAAGAACCACGACCAGTAGAAAGGAATTGTGCAGGAATTATAGTATATGTGACTATTTTTAATGTATTTATGGATCATTCACTCTTCCTTCAAGAAATACCCACAAGAGAATCCCCTGGCAGTCCAGTGGTTAGGACTCCAAGTTTCCATTTCAGTTTGTATGGGTGGGAACTACGATCATGCAGCCAAAAAAAAACCCGAAATTCCCAATATAAACTCAGTAACAGAAATTTTAAAAATTGTTTTAACTCTGAAAAAGAGCTAAATCCAAAAGATACCTTCATGTTAGTTGAATCAGCCAATTGCAATGATCCAAACACGTTAAGTACTCATATTAATGTGGAAAAAATAGTGGTATGTTGAGTTCTTTGCTCATTTAATATGGGAAAGGAAAGTCACTAGAAAATATTTGGGGAGCACTTCTTCCAGGTCTAAAATTGTTGAAAGTATTCTAAATAAACAACTTTTTCATTTTCCCATGGAAAAGATCAATGAGTGCTGATGACTTCTAGTAACATTTTGACACAGTATATATGAAATACCAAGTATGGAATAACCAGCTTCCCTTCAGTACCAGGTGGAGAAGAAAAAAGGACTTATGAGAGAGTTAAATATGCTAGAACACCTTGTACAGAAGTATCAGCTCGTTGCAACAGCGACCCCATGTGGTAAATATACTTGGACAGAAGAGGTGTTTCACAGGAGTCAATAGGTCTCATATCCATGCAATTTATGGACCACCCCCCCCATCATATTTCTTTGTTAAAGGTAGAAGCCAATAGTTTGTCTTGATCACGTGGACCATGGGGTCTATTTTAGGCAACGGAAAACATTCTGAATGACGATCCAGACAAACCAGTTGAGAGCGATTTTCTGGATGTGATATTTGGCAATTTTCTGCAAAATAATTATTGTCTGAGAAACAGTTTATTCACTTCTATAAGAGATTATGTAGATTAATTAATTAATTGTAACGGCTAATTAATTTTACTTAATAAAGAAATTCCATAATAAGGTTCTTTCTAAACTATACATTTCTATATAAATACAACTATGTTTAACATAGGAAATATCACAAGACCAAAACAATGACCCTACTTTTTCAGAACAGCAAATAGAACTTGATTTTTCTGTGTTGCCATCTATTTACTGACTTAGGAGATTATTAACGAATCAAACAACAAAAGGAAGAAACATTAGAGGCTTTTCTATGCTGCAGCCTTTAGAATGAAAGTAATCATTAATGATTGCGTTGTTATGGGCTGAATTTTGTCTCTTCCCACCTCCCCTGCTCACTCAAAATATATGTTGCAGACCTTCCCTACTACCTCAGAATGTGACTTTATTTAGAGAGTGGTCCTTAGAGAAATAATCAAGTTAAAATGAGATGTGGGTGGACTCTATTCCAACATGACTGGTGTCCTTATAAAAAAAGGGGAATTTGGACACAGAGACGACACAACTAAAGGGAAAACAATGTGAAGAGACACAGAGAAAAGATGTCCAACTACAATCCAAGGAGAGGGTCCTGAAACAGATACTTCTTTCACAGCCCTTGGAAGGAACCAGACTTGCTGACACCTTAATCTTGGACCTTGATTCTCTAGAACTTCAAGACAACAAATTTCTGTTGCTGAAGGCACCCACTTTGTCACAGTGGCCCTGGAAAACAAATATATGGTACTAATAATTATGCTTTATAACATATATTCTCCTTTGAAAAACCCTTTTTGTGTTGAAGAGATCTGGGTCAACACAGGACTATATACATGCGTTAATGTTATTTGTTATATGTACTGTAATAAAAAAAAACTCAAAGCCCTGTTAAAGCAAATTTTATAAGGTTCTTGTGATTAAGAAAGAAAGCTATGCCCCTGTAGCAAGAGTCACCAACTGGAGACATATTTTAAATTTTTAAAAGGTGAGTTTTTCTCTGGTTGCTAAAATAATGAATTATAAATACATAATGTGTAAAATATGGAAAAGTATAAAAATCAATATCCCAGAAATATTACTGATAATATTTCAGTATATCTTTTTTCCTTTCATAATGTATAAATATTTTTAAGAAAATTGGACTGCAGGTGCTTATATGCACAAACACATAAATACATACATACACCATACATACACATTTGGGTACCCTGGATTTTTTAACGTTATTTCTGAAATATTTTTGCCTATTAATAAGTATATGTAGATTTGGATTCTAGCTGAAAACTTTCCTCAAAATATTCCATGATAGAGATGTACTATAATTTATTTACCAATTTTCCTAGTATTAAATATTTAGAGTTTAGGAAGAATAGTATATAAACACCTTTATACATAAATCTAAACTTCCAGCTATGTCTTTATTAAGAGTTTTTCCATTTTCATTTTTTACATGACCACTTATAAAATAACATAAACTTTGAGTTATTTCTTTAGACTAGCTTCTACAAAGAGGATGCCCTGAGTTAAAGAGTAAGAATATTTTAAGACTCTTGGTGAATATTAATTTACACAATCAAAAAACATTTGCAGAGTCCCTGCTTGGGTCAGGCATGAGCTAGACACGACATCCCCCTATGAGAATGGTCTTGTCAAAAGGTAAAGAATGTTTAAAGGAGTGATAGTCTTCATGATAACCGCCGTGATAGGGAAAGTACAGTATTACGGGAATGCACAGGTGGTAAGACTACTTTGGCTATGGGATTCCAGGAACACTCCCAGCTGGAATGACACCTGAACTAAAATATAAGGGAAGATGGATGAACCTGGTAAAGACTGGATCAAATAGGAAGAGGCCAAAGGAACAGCATCCGACAGACCTTGGAAGCACCCGTGGAAGCACAAGTGGATAGCACTTGGGTAGATGGTAGATCCATTGTTTGATATAGAAACAAAAAAACAGTGAGTTTGTCTTATTTGTTTCTTTTGTTTGGGGAAGGGAAGAAGATGAAAAGTTCAACTAACACTTCAGTTCAATTGAGTACAGTCACTCAGTCGTGTCCAACTCTTTGTTAACCCATGAATCGCAGCACGCCAGTCCTCCCTGTCCATCACCAACTCCCAGAGTTTACACAAACTCATGCCCATCAAGTTGGTGATGCCATCCAGCCATCTCATCCTCTGTCATCCCCTTCTCCTCCTGCCCCCAATCCCTCCCAGCATTAGGGTCTTTTCCAATGAGTCAACTCTTCGTATGAGGTGGCCAAAGTATTGGAGTTTCAGCATCAACATCAGTCCTTCCAATGAACACCCAGGACTGATCTCTTTTAGGATGGACTGGTTGGATCTCCTTGCAGTTCAAGGGACTCTCAAGAGTCTTCTCCAACACCACAGTTCTAAAGCATCAATTCTTCGGTGCTCAGCTTTCCTCATAGTCCAACTCTCACATCCATACATGACCACTGGAAAAACTATAACCTTGACCAGACGGAATTTTGTTAGCAAAGTAATGTCTCTGCTTTTTAATATGCTGTCTAGGTTGGTCATAACTTTCCTTCCAAGGAGTAAGCGTCTTTTAATTTCATGGCTGCAGTCACCATCTGCAGTGATTTTGGAGCCCAAAAACATAAAGTCTGACACTGTTTCCACTGTCTCCCCATCTACTTCCCATGAAGTGATGGGACCAGATGCCATGATCTTAGTTTTCTGAATTTTGAGCTTTAAGCCAACTTTTTCACTCTCCTCTTTCACTTTCATCAAGAGGCTTTTCAGTTCCTCTTCACTTTCTGCCATAAGGGTAGTGTCATCTGCATATCTGAGGTTATTGATATTTCTCCCGACAATCTTGATTCCAGCTTGTGCTTCTTCCAGCCCAGCGATTCTCATGACGTACTCTGCATATATGTTAAATAAGCAGGGTGACAATATACAGCCTTGACGTACTCCTTTTCCTATTTGGAACCAGTCTGTTGGTCCATGTCCAGTTCTAAGTGTTGCTTCCTGACCTGCATACACGTTTCCAAAAGGCAGGTCAGGTGGTCTGGTATTCCCATCTCTTTCAGAATTTTCCATAGTTTATTGTGATCTACAAGGTCAAATGCTTTAGCATAATCAATAAAGCAGTAGATATTTTTCTGGAACTCTCTTGGTTTTTCAATGATCCAGTGCATGTTGGCAATTTGATCTCTGGCTTCTCTGCCTTTTCTAATTCCAACTTGAACACCTGGAAGTTCTTGGTTCACGTATTGCTGAAGCCTGGCTTGGAGAATTTTGAGCATTACTTTACTAGCGTGTGAGATGAGTGCAATTGTGCAGTAGTTTCAGTACTCTTTGGGATCGCCTTTCTTAGGGATTGGGGAAAAAACTGACCTTTTCCAGTCCTGTGGCCACTGCTGAGTTTTCCAAATTTGCTGGCATATTGAGTGCAGCACTTTCACAGCATCATCTTTCAGGATGTGAAATAGCTCAGCTGAAATTCCATCACATCCACTAGCTTTGTTTGTAGTGATGCTTTCGAAGGCCCACCTGACTTCACATGCCAGGATCTCTGGCTCTAGGTGAATGATCACATCATTGTGATTATCTGGGTTGTGAAGATCTTTTTTGTACAGTTCTTCTGTGTATTCTTCCCACCTCTTCTTAATATCTTCTGCTTCTGTTAGGTCCATACCATTTTTGTCCTTTATCAAACTCATCTTTGAGTGAAATATTCCCTTGGTATCTCTAATTTTCTTGAAGAGATCTCTAGTCTTTCCCATTCTGTTGTTTTCCTCTATTTCTTTGCATAACTAACTAACACTTAATTTTAAGTATTTCTGGATTCTTGCAGAGAACCCAGTGAAACTTATTATACAATTAGAAAAAGATCAAAGGAGGGAAGACTGAATGGAACACAAAATGCCTCCATGGAGCGTGGTTCCGCTTAGAGAGAGAGTCTCCCCAGCCTCCTGGCAAGGGTGAGTTCTCACATGGGTGCAGCAAAACATAGCTCTCAGGCAAACAGGATAACAAGCTCCCAAAATGCTTCTCTACTCCTACCTTCTCTAAAATACTTAACATTATATTTCAGAAATGAAAACTGTAATTCCACAAGTAATTTAAAAAAAAAATGTTGGTACTTCCCTGGTGTTCCAGTGGTTAAGAATCTGCTTTCCAATATAGGGTATGTGGGTTCGATTCCTAATTGGGGAACTAAGAACCACATGCTGTAGAGGAACTGAGCCCATGCTTCAGAACAAGAGAAGCACTCATGTCTTATCAAAGACCCAGTACAGTCAAAACGTAAAAGAAACATAATAAAAATGCAATGTTGCCACTTGTAAATCCATGGCTGATTCGTGTCAATGTATGGGAAAAACCACTACAATATTGTAAAGTAATTAGCCTCCAACTAATAAAAATAAATGGAAAAAAAATAAAATATTATCTGGAAAAAAATGCAATGTTGCATAAAATAGAATAAAGTGTTGCTTGGTGCAATTTAACCACAATGTCATTAGATAGGATGATACTAGCTCCTTTCTTAAAAGCAGGTTTTCCACTATATAAGATGGTATACAGGTTCAAGTGATGTGACAAAGGCCAAGGTAAAGTAACTTAAAAACAAGATCGACTGTATTTCCATCTCATGTTGCAGTCCAAATATAAGCAACTCAGGGCAGATATAGGAGATCCATAGCTTTGGTGATGGCCTTAGTCCATTTGGGCTACTATAATAAAAATAGCACCGTCTAGAAGCATAAGCAACAAACATTTATTTCTAACAATTCTGAAGGTTAGGGAGTCCAGGATCAAGGTACCAGTGGATTGGGCATCTGGTGAGGACCCACTTCCTGGTTCATAGACCACCATCTTCCTGCTCTTCTGTCATATGAAGGAACAGGCAAAGGAGATCTCTGGGGTGCCTTTTATTTATAAGAAAATGAATTCCATTCAAAAGACCTTCACCCTTACAACCTAAGAATTTCCCAAAGGCCCCATGTCCTAATACCATCACACTGACAATAGGTTTCAACATACAGATTTTGGCAGGACACAAACATTCTGTCCATAGCAGTGACTAAGTTTCTCATTGCTATGCCTCCCTCAAAACACACTTCTACTCGGGGTCCAAGACATATACAACAATCCGCACAACAGTCCTTTCAATTATTACAATTTTATGATTTAGGAGATGAGGCATATAGATTGTAAATGGCTGATCCACTGTGACATAGTTACTAAGAAGAAGAATCATAAAATATAATTTATGCTTACCATCTTTCCACAGAGTCCTTAAAATGAGATAAAAGAGAGGATAAAAATAAATATTATAAATAAAAACTCCATTGAATTTCTGGTTTTACTTAAAGGTTACCTGGTTATAAGGAACATTTTCCAGTAAGCATAGAAAAAAAATATACTAAGCTAATTTTCCTCTTCAAGATAAAACAAGCCAATTACCAGGACCAAATGACAAAACAAAACTTCTAAGGAAACTTATTTGCTCCCTCCTAGCCACCTCAGTAAACAGGGTAAATATAGACCTGAGCACACAGTGTCCCTTCCCTAGTCCTCCATTATAAAAGGCTCTTCCCTGGCCATCCTCCCACATCTCTGCCTGGTAGAAGTCCACTGAGCCAAGGAGATATCTCTTCTAGATCTTGCTCTCATTCCCCAGATCCCAGGATTCCCTGCACACAAGAATTCCCCAGATCCACTTTTAAGGTCTGCATGTGCTTCTTCCAAGGACGTTCTTCCCTAACGTAGATATTCCACCAGTGTATACACAACCCAAGCCCAAGGGTACTCAAGGAATGGCTCTTTACAGGGATTGTAATCATGTAAGCTAAGGTATACCCATCAAGAAAAGAATCCAAAAACAGATCTGGGTATATATAGGAATTTAGCATACTATAAATGCAGTATCCCAAATCGATGGAGCAGGTGTGAAGTTTTCAATAAGTAGGGTTCTTATGGATGTCGATCCATTTAGAAAAAATAAATGTAAGTCTCTACATAAAAATTAATTTCTTTGGGGATATACTCCTTTGAATCATATGGTTCAAACTGGAGCTGCTAATTTCTTGCAGAATCATCCCCCAGCACCACTAATTAATTGGTCACATGTAGAGCAAAGCTGGCCTAACCCTAGTAGCCAACACAACTTGTCCAGGGAACAGCATCTGCCTCACACTGAGTCAACCAGAGCCCTTCCTGGGAGGTTCTAAGTTGAAAAGAGAAAAAAAGAGAGGCATTGAGTCCAGTCCTTCACGAGGGGATACATGAGAAGATGGGAGCACAGGAGCTGTAATCAGCCTACATGTTTACACAACATACTTAAATCCTCCATTGTTTTGAATCCTCCTCACATTATGTCTCAGTTGCTTCCTCTTCTCCATCCTTCAGAGTCAAGTTACCTCTACTTCCTTTTGTCACATAGCATTTATGCACTTCTCTGTCTGAGCACTTACCAAACTGTTGTGAGTTATCATTTTACTGTTCATTCCTACAACCAACACTTTTTATTAACAGGAACTATTTGGGGAGTTAGGGCTACACCACTGTTGAAATCTGTCTCATGCCTGGAGGAGCCTATAGGCTGAGGAGAAGTGGAGTGCTTAGACTACACTTCTGAGAGGCAGGCTGCCTGGGTTTCAATGTACTGTTGAGCAGTTCTGTGACTTAAGTAAGATAGGTAAATTCTCTGAGCTTGAATGCCTTCATCTACAAAGTGAAGTTCATGAGGAGAGTTGTGAGAATTAAAGGGCTTCACAAATGTTTGGGATCACACCTGGCATCCGCAGATCAAGGATGCTTTCTTTCACCTCTTTATGATCAGTGCTCAGCAGAGTAGCTGGCACACAATGATTTATTTCAATATATACTTGTCAAATGAACAAATTTTGTGACTTTACCAAAAAAAATAATAAATTAGTTACAATGAAGGACAAATCCTGGAGCCACACCACCACCTTGTGGAGGGATATTAAGACTTCAGGAGCATGGTTTTCTGTGCTCAGGGGTTTATATTCAGCTCTCCCTGCAGCCCCAACCACTGTGTCGTTCACAGCACAGAAGTACAAGGCAGAGTCACTCCCTACAACAGATGGTTTCTTCAGGTGGAAAGAGGTTTGGCTCTTGTTAAATTCAGCCTCAAAACCGTAGTTGCCTTGAACCAACTTGTCCCCTCCGATGTATCTCAGAAGGAACTGGAGACCTTGATTGCGATGCTGGACATACCAAAAAAGAGAAGGGCTCCCCGACACTGAATAGGTGCACTTCACAGTCACTGGATCCCCTTCCAAGACAGGGACCTGATCTTCTGGCTGAGTCACCGACTGAGCTCTCAGTCCACCTGGAAATTAACTCACATTAGTGAAGCTTCTGAAAAAGAACCTAAGCGGGAAATACAAGTGGAAAACGAGAAGGGAGTGTCACTCACTGAGCATAAACAGAATCCCAAGTGTCCAGATGTGCGCAGAGGCCATGGCTCCCGCTGGCCTGGATGCGGACTCTTCTGCAGCTCACCTCTGCTGGAGATAGGGCACCACCCCAGAGACTATGTTCTCCACGAGCACAGCGTTTTACAAACGCCCCCTGCTGCTTCCCGGCACCTGTATCTTCTCTCTGAAGAGCAAGCTCTTCCCTCAGACCTCCTTGAGAAGCAAGACTGCAGCACGTCCTGCACTCAAGACAAACCGCACAGAGCAGCGCCCCCTAGAGCCCACTTAGAATCAGGAGACTCCAGGCTAGTAGCTCAGCCGCTTAACTAGTGACTCAGCGGTAAAGAAGCCGCCTGCCATTGCCGGAGACTCAGGTTCCGTCTTGGGTCAGGCAGATCCTCTGGAGGAGGAAATGACAACCCACTCCAGTATTCTTGCCTGGAAAATTCCATGGACAGAGGAGTCTGGGCGGGTTACAGTCCATGGGGTCACAAAGAGTCAGACACGACTGAGCGTGCCCACACACACACCACAACATACACACACACACACACACACACACACACCCTCTTATCACAGGACCAGTCCTCTGGATGTCTACATTTTCCACTGGTGTTCAAGGAGAAGAATCAGGGATGTATGAACTAAAGTCGGAAAAAATTCATCCTGGGTGGAACAAGTTTTAAATGGTTTATGCTCTCTCAAAATAATGCAGGGACAGAAAGAAGGAGAAAGCATATTTTGATATGATGGGGAAATAAATAAAAAAAAAGAAAGGAAAGCATAACTTTGAATGGAGAGAGAAAAAAAGTGAGAGACAAGAAAAAACATACTAAGGGAAAAGAGTAAGGCAAGAGAAAAAGAATGATAAGAATGAGCTTACTTATCTCTTTAGAAATAATTTAGAGCTGACATCCAATTAAACCTCTTTGACCACAATATAACTTGGGTTTTTCTTTTGGTTGGGTCCTTGGGCCCTCGCCCTATGATATTTAAATAGTCATACAAGAAGAACTTGAACCTTCTCTTTAAACATTTTTAGAGAGAGAAAATGAAGGGATGGTGTTATAAACTTGTTATAAATATTTGTCCTATTAAACAGTATGTTTTACAGCTAAAAAACTTCTATGAAGGTTTGCAAAAATAGAAATTTTCCACATAGAAAGGCTACTTAAAACAGATATCAGATGAAATACACATGGATTAAAAGTTGATGGTTAACTAAGCTTCAGGTATTATGATGATGACAAAGGGTTCATTTTAAGGGGAAGACAGGCTAAAGTTTTACACTAAACACTGCCACAGTGGCAGCAGAGTGATTATTCAGTAGAGAAGAACTTAAAGAATATAAGCGAGTATCAATATGAAGAAGTTGTTTCTCTGATTTTCCTTATTTTTCCCTTAAATAAGATCCAAAGAAACAACCCAATTTAGAAAGAGGATAGAAAATCTCTTTGCTTTGAAGCAGAAAAAAAAAAAAATGTGGAACATAGCTATTTCTCAAAGCTTGGCAAAGGCTCTCATACTTAACTAATTGAAACCTTGACCCTATTATAATGTCTTTCTTTGAAATATGTAAGTTCTCTTTAAATAATAATGTTCAAGTCCCAAAGAGGCCTAAGATGAATGCGAAAATAGAATAAATTTCTTCTCTTTCTGTCTAGAGCTTAACTGTTAGTGTTGTTATCTTAAAAGGTACTGGCAGTCATCTCCAGAGGAATGATTGGGAAAAGCTTAAAGAAAGGAATATTTTTAAATACGTGTGCAGGATTAGGGGAAATCTACAAGAGAAGGTAAAGCACCCTGGGACCAACACAGTAAGAAGACGTCACCACTCCTAGGCTTGAAGGGACAGAAGAGGAAGAAATTATCCCAGCCTGGGAGACCTGGAACTGAGGTGGACCCACAGGACCTGGGGATCTCAGCACAGGAAAGAGAAAATCGCAGAATATAAACAGGCTGACCACTCTTTCCTGCCAGTGGCTCCCACTGGGCCAAACCCAACTAGACGCAAAAAAGACAAGTGCATTGAAGTCAGCCTCCTGGGTGTAGAGCGGGATGGAGAGTGTACTTGGAGAGGAGAACAGAGAACATCCAGTCCCCTGACACTGGGTTTCAATTAAGTTCAGTTAAGTCACTCAGTCTTGTCCGACTCATTGCGACTCCATGAACCACAGCACACCAGGCCTCCCTATCCATCACCAAATCCTGGAGTTTACTCAAACTCATGTCCATCAAGTCGGTGATGCCATCCAACCATCTCATCCTCTGTCGTCCCCTTCTCCTCCCACCCCCAATCCCTCCCAGCATCAAGGTCTTTTCCAACGAGTCAACTCTTCGCATCAGGTAGCCAAAGTATTGGAGTTTCAGCTTCAGCATCAGTTCTTCCAATGAATACCCAGGACTGATCTCCTTTAGGATGGACTGGTTGGATCTCCTTGCAGTCCAAGGGACTCTCAAGAGTCTTCTCCAACACCACAGTTCAAAAGCATCAATTCTTCAACACTCAGCTTTCTCACAGTCCAACTCTCACATCCATACATGAGCACTGGAAAAACCATAGCCTTGAATAGACGGAACTTTGTTGACAAAATAATGTCTCTGCTTTTTAGTATGCTATCTAGGTTAGTCATAACTTTTCTTCCAAGCAGTAAGCGTCTTTTAATTTCATGGCTGCAATCACCATCGGGTTCCCTATCAATCAGACAAAATGTGTGGATTTATCCTAAATGTCTGCTCAGGCATATCCATATAGCACTTTGATTGATGTAGCAAGATAAACAAGTCAAAACAATAGTCCAATATAGACTTTGGTACCATAACTAAATTTTCCAGGTAATTGCCTAATCTCTACTTCTTCTATCCTACACAGATATAGCATACAAAGCATGTAGAACTATGCCTAATTAGTGCAAGTGACTCATTGTGCTTACCTTCAACTATTCAATAATTAATTCCAAGAGATACAAATGAATTAAGCCTTTAAGAGGCTACACATCCAAAGGATGCCTAGGGCATCAACTGAGCTTTCAGAATTGAACAAAACAGACGCACTAGCTATTCTTTAATGTGCTTTATGAGATTGATGAGGGTATTATTCCTCAAATGTCTACTGTAAGCATAATGTTAAGCCCACTACATTTCTTGACTTATTTTTCTTCCTAATATTTTGGAGATGAAAATATTAGGAGTTCAGGAATATTAGATTATTTATTCAAGCCATCCTTAAAGAAACAGAGCAAAGATTTTAACCCATACTTTTCTGACTGTAAAAGCATAAATCACATTGAGAATTTCAATTTTGATCATTTACTTTTTTAAAATACCTTACAATATTGGAAACTAATTTCATTATCCTAATAAAGTTATACAATCATATTCTTCAATGTGCTACTTACCTTTAGAGGCTATCTTTTAACAGGGTGTTTACCAAATACTGACTTCATATGTATGTGCCACTTAATCAAAGCAGCCCCTAGATCATTGCTTCTAGGAGGTCCTCAGACATTTAAAGAACTGAATGAGCTACTGACCTCAAGAAAACATTAGCAGCAATGCATATATGACCAGCAGCAGACAGAGCAGATAAATCTAGGGAGACCTTGGACAGCTCTGCACCCACGGCATTGGACTCTCCACGTTTAGTCTCAGCCCTACTGTGCATGTTTAGTCTCAGGAGCCTTTAGAATAGCTTTCTCAACCAAGAATTTTTTTATGAGAAGTAAATCTCAAAAAAAAGGGAAATTTCTATATACATACAAACTTCCAGGATTTGGGAGTACAGGGAATTTTACTCTCCTGTGAATATTTCGCAAGGCACCATTGAACTGAGAGCTTCATGATGCTTTTAAGACTGTGCTTTCACTGAGCTCTCTTCTTCATAAATGCTCTCTCATCAACTGTATTTTCCCCTTCTTTTATTTCATTCTTGTCCCACTTCCCCTTTGGGAAGAACTTACCTTTGGGTAAGAACACCTTTAGTGTTCTACATGTAAGCTGGAAAAAATCTGGTAAGAAGACTAGTTGTTGACAGTTTAAACAACAGAATCAAAACACCAACGTCAAAGGTAGGGTTTTCAATATGTCACTCCTCAATGAACTGAAAAGGACTTCCTATATAAACAAAAGGAATTTTCTGTCTCTTCTTGCTTGCCAAAGCAATGAGGGGTCATGTGCTTATTCACTGCTTATGGAGCAACAACAGTACACATGCAGAACTCATGAAGAAGATGCACACATGGCTCATCTACTCAGACATTTCATTTGGTCAAAAGGTAAGATTAACACAGTTTTAAACAAGCAATAATCCAAAACAGAATATGCCTAAAGAAGCGGTACAAACATATATCAATTTATATGTGTATACAATTTGGATGTTACTAAAAGCACAGTATGAGCTTCCCAGGTGGCGCTAGTGATAAAGAACCCACCTGCCAATGCAGGAGACATAAGAGACACAGGTTTGATCCCTGTGTCGGGAAGATCCCCCAGAGGAGGGCATGGCAACCCACTCCAGTATTCTTGCCTGGAGAATCCCATGGACAGAAGGGCCTGGCAGGCTACGGTCCCTAGGGTCGCAAAGAGTCGACTCAACTGACTCTTAGCACTTAGAGTCACAACTTAGCACGAAGCAACTTAGCACACACACAAAAGTAGAGAATAGTGGCTAAAGCCTCAAGATCTGGGTTCCTGAGTTTGGGATTCTCACATCAAACTTGGATGAGCAATAGAACTTCCAGACATTTATAGAAAATACAGACTTCTGGGTCCCATCCCTGCAAACTAGATTCAGTTATTCTGGAATGCAGGGGAGAAAAAAATCTACTCTTTTTAACAAAACTCCAGAGACTTCTGATAAAAAAAAAAAATTGGGAATCACTGATCTATCCTAGGACTTTAGTCTCTAAAGCGGGAAGGAACGATCTGGGTAAAAAGACAAAGATAATTTAACATGTATATGGGAAGAATATATTTCAATTTATAGTGTATATTTTAAAGTTTAAAAATTTGGAATAAGGTTGAGGTTTACTAATATTTCATATACTAATTGACACTGGCATCCTCACTGAGTCTATATATCAAATTGTAATAAGTAAAATATCCTGAGAGAAGGATTGAGGTTTCAAACTCAGGGCTGTTGGTAGTAGCTATTCACTCATTTGTTCCCTTTCAGCTAATTACACTATTGAGTGTTAACTAAAGTACATTTTACAAAATGGGTGTGTAACTCCATGGACTATAGCCCTCCAGGCTCCTCTGTCTATGGAATTTTCCAGGCAAGAATACTGGAGCAGGTTATTATTTCCTACTCCAAGGGATCTTCCTGACCCAGGGATTGAACCTACATCTCCTGCATTGGCAAGCAGATTCTTTACCACTGAGCCATCTGTGTCTTAAAAAAATTCCCACAAACAGAGTGAAGCTGGCAGATAATATTTAAAATGCAGAAAGCAAGAAGAAAATAGCAGAGTGGACATGACTCTTCCTCTCTGCTATTTTCTTCTTGCTTTCTGCATTTTCATTTTAAATATTATCATCCAGCTTCATTCTCTTTGTGGGAATTTTTTTTAAGACACAGGTGGTGCAGTGCAGCCATTTTACAAAGGAAAGCAAAAATAATCCAGGCATATTTCAAAAGAAACAGATCAGAAGTGTTTCAGTTATCCAAAAGACAATTTTAAGCATGAATTTACAGAACCATTATTGAAACACTCCATAAAAACATATTTCCCTGTGTACCTTACAGATAGTGTTGTGCTGTGCTTATTTACTCAGTTGTGTCCAATTCTTTGAGACCCCATGGACTGTAACCCTCCAGGCACCTCTGTCCATGAGGATTCTCCAGGCAAGAGTATTGGAGTTCTCCTCCAGGGAATCTTACCCAGGGACTGAACCCAGGTCTCCTGCATTGCAGGCAGATTCTTTACCATCTGAGCCACCAGGGAAGCCCAGGAATACTGGAGTGGGTACCTTAACCCTTCTTCAGGGAATCTTCCCAACCCAGGAATAAAACCGGGGTCTCCTGCATTGCAGGCTCATTACAAGCTGAGCTGCAAGGGAAGCCTATATATAGTGTTTGGACTCAAATGTTTTTTCTGATAGTGCAAATGGAAAAGCTTGGGGAATGCTGAATTGGGAGTAGGAGGGGAAGCAGTTATTGTTCATCTTTCTTCCACATCCTGCAAATGCTATGACTTCTCCTTGTTTCTGTTCAGCTCTTCATGGATTCCCTGCTTCTGTGTACCTCAGAGCACAATAATAAACCCCTGCATCTGCCGTCTGCACCTGGAGGATGAGCAGTGATAAAGAGAACCTCTTGTATGTCATGTTGTAGCGTCCCTGTTGAGAAGGCCGTGAGCCCTTAATAAGGAGTCTTGGTGCAAATCCTGGGAAGTGAAGGTACCAGAAGAAGCCATAAACATTGGATATAGAGTGATTACAGGAAATTTCTGCCACAGCTCCCTCCAAAGAGACCACAGTGGAAGGCTGAAATACTTGGTCCTTGCTCTCTGCAACTACAGGAAACAAAAAAAGAAGGTTGTGAGTTTTAAATTTTAAACAAATTTTAAAACAAAGGCATACATTTTTCCAAGATCAGTTGGTGAAAAAGCTTACTCACACTTCCAGAGAGAGCTGAGGAGGAGACCCAGCCACACTGCTTCCAGAGTGCTCTGCAAAGCCATGGCCAAAATGCAGCTGGTCTCAGGACTGTTGCCTTCCTGTTGCCACAGGAAGCTGATTATAGGCTGCCTGTTTTGCCTTTTCTTCTGTGTCGTGACATCATCAGTCAGAGTCTGTGAACCAAGAAGAATCATTATAGTTCTGAGGCTACTTAATAACTTCATCTGTACTTTGTTCTGAGCAGGGAGTCTTAAAACAGGAGATGCCCTGCTGGAGGAAATGGCAACCCACTCCAGTATTCTTGCCTGGAAAATCCCATGTACAGAGGAGCCCGGCAGGCTACAGTCCATGGTGTCACAAAGAGTTGAACAGGACTTAGCAACTGAGCACACACACATCCTTTCAGAGGTCATCATAGCTGTACATTTAAGAAGGCATTAATCACTTAAGAAACTTGCTTCCTTCATTAACGGTGCCAGAAAGTCTCACAATGATGGGAGGAGACTGATTGGTCATTCAAACTAAAGTGATAGGTTCACACAAAAAAGTATGCTGAACTTATCACATGTAATATAATGCTATGCTAATATATTAAAAATAATGATCATGAAATCTTAGTACCTGTGGTAGATGAACAATGCATATTTTTAAGGCACAAAAATTACAATGTAAATTACAATATTCATCAAAGTTTGACTCTTTGCATCCAAGGTGATCTCTGGAATAAGTATGGAAGCAAAATCTCACTTATATTTTTCTGTAACCAAAAGAAACTGTGTCTAGAAAGACCCAAAATTTCATCTGGAGATGACCTTTCTTGGATAGTGAAAGTGAAAGTCACATAGTCATTTCCAGCTCTTTGTGACCCCATGGACTGTATCCAGGCAAGAATACTGGAGTGGGTAACTGTTTCCTTCTCCAGGGGATCTTCCCAACCCAGGGATCGAACCCAGGTTTCCCACATTGAAGGCTTTTGGATAGTACCTATCTTCACTATATAGCCTGAGACTGTCCCATCTGTTACTAATGAGGGCTTAGTAGTTCTACCTGAGGGTTTTATACAGATTTTAATGGGATTTTATTTGAAAAAGAAGAGAAAAAAAGATTTGTGGCAATTCAAGTTTAATCCAGTAGCATTTATATGTACACCATCACTGCCTAGTGGGCTACATGGGAACTGATGGAAGATCATATCCCAAGCAGCCTTTGAGACACTCTTCATAGCTTCTAACAACCTGAAGAGACTTTTTTGCCCTTTGCTTTTGTTCAAATTCCTCTCCTTTATTCAATATCCAAGGGATATGAAGACTATAGAGAGGAAATAATCACCTTGTTAGAAAGCCTTCTGGTTAACAAAAGATGTTCCTCATTCAGGTGAGTGATTATTTAAAATACACTTCCATAGAGTGAAATATTTATTTTCTTCATCCTAAAATGGTTGTTTTATTCATTTCCTTTTCTATCTTTTTTTAATGGTCTCCCAGGTCAGGAAAAATTAGTTTCTTCCCCAATATTTTTTTCTTTTTTTACTGGGAGATTCTTTAATAATGATAAGATGATCACTTAGGACTTCTTATTTACATATAGATATTCTCAAGTGGTGCTGTCAATGTAAGAAACATAAGAGACTTGGGTTAGATCCCTGAGTGGGGAAGATACCCTGAAGGAGGGCATGGCAACCCACTCCAGTATTCTTGCCTGGAGAATCCCATGAACAGAGGAGCTTGACAGGCTATGATCCATAGGATTGCAAAGAGTCAGACATGATTGAGCGACAAACACTGAAATGACCACAAAAAGCTTCCAAATAAATTATGGAATTTCAGTATGGCTGTAAAATTAAAATAGAGGAATCAAGGCAAGTGGACACAGATTCATTTAGTAGAAAAACTAATATAGCTACTATGGTTAATTAGAGCTCTGAAATTTCTGAAAACTGGAACATAAAAGGTAACGCAAGGAAAATACAGTTATACAAATAACTGATTAAGGGTTCAGGCAGCTTCTTCTTTAAAGCCAAGTGGTCTACGGCTATAGATAACTTAGAACTCTTTTTAGATTAATGGGTATGTACTTCTGGTTTACAGCTTCTAACTACCGCAAAATGTCTTACCATGGGCTTCCTCCACATTTACCTATCCAATCCCCTAGTGATGGACTCCAAGGTTGCCTCTAACTTTCATCAACACAGCAATAAATGTTTCTGTATCCCCCCTTAGCCATGCAAGAACTTCTTTGGGATATGTATTAATCAAGGATGCCATTGTTCAGTCACTCAGTCACGTCCAACTCTTTGCAACCCCATGGACTGCAGCACGCCAGGCTTCCCTGTCATTCACCATCTCCCAGAGCTCGCTCAAACTCATGTCCATTGAGTTGGTGATGCAATCCAACCATCTCGTCCTCTGTCATCCATATATATATATATGTATATGTATATATGAGAAATGCATCTTTATTTTTCCCCATTGAGCAGGACAGTTTTCCCAACACTATCTACAAAATAACCCACCTTTCTCCCACAGATCTGTTTTACTATGTTTATTATATATAATATTACCTAATTTGCTCTGTTCTTGAGTTTTATATTTTATATCATTGATCTAGTTGTTTCTATAACACTAATACTACCATACTCTTTTATTAGCTTTATAAACCAATATGCTTTATCAAGACGTCCCTTTAATCAGCCAGATTTTCAGATGCAATTCAATAAAATCTACTCTGACTAGTTTATGCAGAAAAAATTAAGAGATATTAAAAGAAGAGGTAGGTAGTGAAGATTCAATGCTATATAGTTAAAAAGAATTCTCAAACACATCTCATGCAATGCTCTAATCAAGCAACTGAATCTCATCACCACTCAGCCCCAGCACCACAAATGCACTCCACCAGGAACAAGGGCACCAAGTATTGAATATTCAACTCTCTTCCACTAGTATCCATTAGTATATAGACACAGTCTATTCCATTAGTATATAAACACAGACCTCACTATATACATTAAAGGATACATCGGCACCACAGCTACTACTGGTGGACTACAATGAGCAGTAGAGTAATAGTGGTCACTCCTGTCTTTCTTAGACCATGAAGACAATGCACCTAAAATATTCCCATAAAGACACTTCCTTTGTAGCCTAGTACTTGTTCAGTTTTTGAGAATGTCCTATGTGTTCTGGGAAAGACTACATATTTTTTATACATCTCGTCAAGTTCTCTTTAAGTATATTTCAATCAGTTTCTACCTCTAAACTACTATCTCTACAGGAAACCTAAAGTTCAGCTATTTTTGACAAGTTACAAATCAATATGGACTGCCTGTTAAGATCAGAGTGGAAATAAATGAAGTAGAGACTATTAAAAAATAGAGAATAATAAATGAAACCAAAAGTTAGTTCTTCATAAAGATCAACAAAAGTGACAAACCATTAGCTAGTTTGACTAGAAAAAAAGAAAAAAAACACCAAAATTATCAAAATTGAGAATGAGAGCATTAATACTAACCTTATAGAAATAAAAAGGATTACAAGGGAGTACTATGAACAGTTATATCAGAAAATTTGATAGCTTATATGAAATGGATAAATTCCTCAGAAGACTCAAACTACCAAAACTGAATCTAGAAGAAATGGGAGATCTGAATAAATCAACAAGTTAAAAAAAATCAAATTAGTAATTTTTTTTAAATCCCAGAAAAAAAAAATAAAGTCTAGGCTCAGATGGCTTCCCTGGTGAGTTGTACTGAATGCCTAAAGATTGAACCCCAAGCCTCCATAAGTTTTTCCAAAAAAGAAAAGCTGAACAAAAGAGAATGCTTTCCACTTTATGATTATGAGGGAACAATGAATGCTGAGAACATTCATGATTCTGCCCAAGCCGAATTCTCCTAAAACTTCTCAGAATACTTCTTTTCATTCTTCTTGTCTGACTTCTCTCCCTTTTCATGGGCATTCCTTAAGGTTTCATTTCTAGACCCTTACCTCCTGCTCTTTATCTCTCTGGTAGTCTTTTCAAAGATGAAACTTTGGAGAAGTAGGTGAACCATTTATTTTTAAATATGTAACCTGACAAGCTCAGCATATAGTCATACAAGTGTGTACCTCCCAACCCCAGGAGAATGCCTCCTATCACAAATCCATTGATTTGTATCTCTACTACAATTTTTCAGCAAATTGAGACTTTATCTCACAAAAGTCAGTAAATTGCAACCACATTACAACCTATTGTCACTCACATAAAAGTGCCATAATGACCTAACTCCAATATTCCTAGTGCGTTAGGACCACAAAGGTAACTAATGATTTCTTAACAGAAAAATTCAATTCTGTTAAGACACACTATTATAAAAAAGCCAAAATCTGAATTATCCTTTTCAGATAAAGTCTGTTTCTCTTCCTGATTTTCAATTCCTGTGATTGTTTCCATCATTCATCTAGATTTGAAATTGTAGGCTAGTTCACTCATCCCTCCAATCTATTGTACACAACAACAGAATAAGTTTAACCTGCCTCTGAGATATAACAAGAGGCACAATGAAGGAGTTGGTGATGTTTGCCGACAGTGAATAAGATGCAAATAGGACATCTACCAGGTGTACAAAGACAGCTTGAATACAGCCTCTTGAGCTGATCAGCCTCCCTTAATGGCAAAACACTTTTACTTTTGCTCTAGTGGTCTATCTAAAGCAGCATGCACAGATTCTACAAAAATCTTCTACTGTCTGTTATTTCCAGTTTAGTGTTTTTGAAATCAAAATAATAATGTTCAGGTTTTCTTTTTCACTTTCTTTCCAGAATTCACCTTTAAATGCTACACAGTATTCTGAGTGTGACTAGGCTTTGTGCTTCTCTGCCCTCTGGATATGTTCTGGGTTCATAGCTTGGTTCATTGGATACATTGATTCATCTACATAAGTTAATCACCTTGTAATCACATTTTTAATAAGGTCCACTGGGGAACCCAACTCTTTTGTTAACTACAATTCTTACCACAGAGAAGTATTTGGAGACCAGAGTAATCAGAGAGAGCAAGAGTTATAATGAGTCACTAGAGGCATCCTCTGGTCTTATCTATGATGTTAGCATGCAACAGAGGAACACAGGAGATTAATTAAAAAGATGAATTTTCCTCTGGGTCATCTTAACAGGCAGTCCTTACTGACCTGCAATTTGTCAAAAGTAACTGAACTCTAGGCTTCTTTTTTCTCTGAACTTTGTGTGTTCAGATTACAAACACCTAGCCTCTTGAGTACCATTTGACCCAGCAGAATGGAAGCAAATTACTACCCTACAACTCTATTCCTCTGTGCATAGCTTCCTTCATCATTAAAAGAAAGCACAACTTTAACCTAGATGCTAGTTAACTACTTCACCAGGGCCCTGTGTGGGTAGTTAGTCCATACAATTCACTTATTCTTTTCATTTCCAGCTGAATCTGAATCTGTCTGTTGTCATAGGCCCAATTAGGGTTGAAGTTCAAGATTAAATTCTTTTTTTCTTTTTAACCTGGTTCAAGTTAATGATTTATTTTCACCTGTAACACTAGCAGAGAAGTCAAAAACAGACTGACAGACATGGATAAAGTTTATAAACGGAACAAAGAAAGATCTGAACTATGTACCCTGAGGAAGGGAAAGGGATTTTTCCATATCAACTTTTCCTATTTTGCAATTTCTGAATAGTAGAAACTAAACATTTTCCCCCAGTTTAGTATGAAGGAACACCACCTTTATGATCAACCATTTGTCCTTAAGCATAAAGCCTAAGAGATTTTGGCTGTATGGTTGTCCTGGCTTCTGAAGTCTGGGTATTGTTAGAACATTTAAAAAAAACAAAAAGGAGTGTTCCATGAAGCCCTGAAGGAACTTCGTGGGGACACTGTGTCTACTCAAAGGGCAGACAGTGCCCGTCATGCTGACGAGAACTGATATCCTGCCTTCCCCGACTATAAGGAGAAAATAGTACTTTTATCAAACCAACTGGAAGTGAGCCAAACAGTTATAAAGTCAGAATGAAGCATGAATTTTCCTTTCACAGAGGAGGGACACTCCTTCGGCCCTGTTTAAAGTGAATTCTGTGCTGAGTCCCTGCTCCTCCAGAAGGAAAAACTGAAGGTCAGTTATTGCTAGCAACGCCAGAGGAGACCCCCCCCTTCCATCTTGAAGCTGTTTCACACGGAAGGCTGTGGGTTTGGCTTGAAGCCCTCTGAGGAAAGAGGGTGTGGAGGTGCAGGCGGCAGGCTGTGCAGGGCTTCTCCCCCAGGAGCCACCCCCGGGCCACTCTGCCACCTCCTTGAGGACCAGAGGCTCTCACATCTGGAGTTGAGCAGAAGGGTGTTATCTGGGGCCCTGGGGAGGAGGGGCCACAGAACTTTGCCACCAAAATCTAAGGAGCAATCGAAGCCCAAAGGATCAAGGCCCAGTGGCCAGAAGAGCAGCCTCTGAAATGAATGTCAGTTGCGGGGGTGGTGGCGCCCAGCTTGAGTCTGGAGAGCCGAGCTTTGAGTCGCAAGTGGCTGTGACTTGGCCAACAGGATGGACGTGGGCAGCTGATAAGGCCACAATTACTGCCACCGCCACCCGGGTCTATGCTTGAGTAGACGTTAGGCAGTGGGAACTGAGGACCAGAGGGCCTATGGTAAACACGGGATGATTTTTATCAGAAAAGAGGACACCCAGCCACGTGCCTGTCCCACTGTGACTCCTGCGCCAGGTGACCTCGGGCGCGGGTCCAGGTCCTGAGAACAGGTGGTAAGCAGGACGGGGCAACACAGGCACTGCTCCGCAGGTGACACGAGGCCCCCCCAAGGACACTGAGAGTGCTACATCTCCTGGGCTGCTGAAAAGGAGGCAAAGAACGGGCTTTATTGCACATTTCGTTCTTAGAAAACTAGGGATTGCCCTGCCAAGGCCTTGGTGATCTGCAGGAACCTCTGACATCGATGTAGGTGGACTCATGGGTGGCCTCTAAATCACAAGGGATGGAAAACAAAGTCCAGTGGTTGGTCTTTCTGGGGCCACGCTTGCTTCTGGGATCCTCAGACTGGGCGGACCGTGTGTGGCTTGTCACTGCGGTGGGCAGATGCCTGGGATGAGGTAGCATGCCCAGGAGAGCCGGGCGGACCTACATGCTCTCTGACCAGGGCTGGTGCTCCACGACACCACCAGGAAGAAGATGGGGCAAACTCTCCAAACAGGGAAAACTTGGCAAACGGGCAGCTTCTGAAAGAGGCTAGAACCATGCTTCTCATTTCCAGCATGCCTGACTCCCTCTCTCTACCCTAGAACCAGACTATCCAGGAGATGTCGACCGGCTGGGAGGGGCCTGGCTCCAGCTCCACGGCATCCAACTAGAGGTAACAAAAGGATCTAAGATGGGGTTGGAAACAAGAGAGCAGTTTACACACTGGACGTTGATTCTGCAAGTCTTTTTGAGCTCAAGAAACGGGAGGCAGACAAGCCACGTAAGGCGCACAGAGAGCCCGCCAGGCTCTGTGTCCACTTGTCTCTCCTGAGCAACACTCGGCACTTCATATGTAAATGGGGTGGAACCGTTTGTGGCTCATCTTTTTCCTGCAAGTTGGGCAAGTGTTAGCATTCTTCAGGGAATCACGGAGGCACTGGCTACAGAATCTGAATCTGTCTGTTGTCATAGGCCCAATTAGGGTTGAAGTTCAAGATAATAAATTCTTATCATCTAAAAGTCTAGTAAATTCTTATCACCTAAGTGAGAAATCTGAGTTTACCTGCTGTAGCTAGTTCATCTTACGGGACAGAAAGCAGACACTCCAAAAGGTTACGTGACTTGCCTAACATTACACAGAAAGCTTGGGATTGAGCAAATCTAAAATTAGAACTCTAAAATTAGAAATTTAGAAATTTAAATTTAGAAATCTTAAGTTAGTTCCGTAGTTCAGTGTTCTTCCAGTGAAAATCATTAGAGTATCTGCCACGTGAAGACAAGTCTGGGGAAAAAAAAGAGATTGCTTTCATTGAATTGTGGTTAGCAAAATATTGATGCCTTATATTCTTTTTTCCTTTGAAATGTTGAAATCTCTCTCACCACTTCCCTTTTCTCTCTATTCTCATTGACATTGTTCGTATTAACTCATGTTCCTAATGTCAAGGTCTCTACCCAGGTTGGTAAAGAATTTCCAGACATGAGGCAGAGAGAGAAGAAAATAGTTTATTAGAATGGGAGATACTGTCAGCTGGCTGGCTCAAGGGGAAGTTGACACCTTTCAAGGGCTTGTAGCCAATTTTTATAGCCTCAAGACAAAGAAAATTCCAGCTGGAAGGGAGGCATCAGGTGATTGGTTAGGATGCTATAGGGTGGGTAATAGGATGGGTATTTTTACCTAGTATAGATTTAGGTCAGAAGGCTTATGGGAACAGTTGCTACAGCCCTTGGTTAGTTCCAGAGATGACCTTGGTGCAGGACTCCATTTCTGTGGCCTTGGTACAGGTCCTGCACCTGTGACCTTGGAATAGTGCTCCACACCTAATGCTATCACAGCCCCCTTTCTTCGGCTTCTGCATGCCAGTCATTTCTATTTCTAATCTATCCTGCATGGTGGCGGTTTGGTGGTTTAGTCACTAAGTCATATCCAACTCTTGCAATCCCTGTAGCCCACCAAATTCCTCTGTCCATGGCATTCTGCAGCTGAGAATACTGGAGTGGGTTGCAATTTCCTTCTCCAGAGGATCTTCCCAACCCAGAAATCGAACCCAGGTCTCCTGCCTTGCAGGCATATTCTTTACTGACTGAACTCTGAATGAAGTCCTCTATCCTGCATATCACTGACAAATAATCTTCCTGAAAGAAGATCACGTTCCAATCTGTTTAGTAAAATAAACTATAATCTTTTTAAATAATTTTACGTGTTTTTGTCTGTGCTGGGCCTTCGGTACAGCTCGAGCTCTTCTCTAGGTGCGGTGAGCAGGGGGCTACTCTCTAATTGCGGTGCAAGGGCTTCTCATTAGGGTGGATTCTCCTGTTTCAGAGTACCAGCTCTAGGGTGCGTGGACTTCAGTAGTTGGGGCTCACAGGCTCACTAGTTATGGCTCACGGGCTCTAGAACACAGGCTCAATCATTGTGGCCCATGGGCTTAGTTGTTCCACAGCATATGGGATCCTCCCTGACCAGGGATTGAACCCATGTTTCCTGCATTGGCAAGTGGATTCTTAACTACCGAGCCACCAGGGAAGCCCCCTAAGCTATAATCTTGATATCATTGCTCTGCTTAATTACCCATGCGATGTTAAGTGCGGGGGTTCTAATTATATTTTGCTCAAATCTCTATTTGATGACTCCAAAATAACTTGTTTAAATTTATCTAATTCATGGAAGTTGCAAAAGTACACAAGAAAATTTGGGGGAGTGATGGTTATAATTAATTTGTGGTGATGGCTTCATAGATGCACACATATGTCAGTATTCTTCAAACTGCATATGTTAAATGTGTTCAGTTTATTGTCTGAAAGTTATACCTCAATAAGGCAGTTATTAAAAAGAAAAAAGGCTTTCTGAAGTAACCATTATGAGGTCATTTGTGACCTTCACAGGACTGAGTTCTATAGAGAGTAATGTAAGGCAAGTATGGAGAAAAGAGAGCGATCTGGGCAGACAGGAAAGAAAAGGAAATTTATTAAAGGGAAAATGAGTCGGTGACTGGCCCTCAGGAAGAACCAGTGCCCTCCCTTTCTGACAGGATCCTTCTTATATCCGACCAACAGAAAATTCTCTGAGAGGGTGGTTAATTTTTAGCCTGCAGCTGGAGTCTTGCGGTCACTTAGCCTGAGGTCTGGAATCCAGTGGTCGAGAAGCCTTAAGAGAGCAGGCGCCAGAGGAAAAACAGACTGTGGCTTGGGTAATGTGATCAGTCTCAAGGGTCACAGTGACTTCGTTCTTTGTTTGCAAGGTCAACATAATGAGCCATTTTAACCATGAGCCCCTACATAGGCCCTATCAATAGGTCTGTGGACTGAAGATTTATGTCTTCCCAAAACTCATACTATGAAATCTTAAACCCAATATGATGGGGTTTGGAGGTAGAGTCTTTGGGAAGTAGTTAGAATTAGACTAGGTCATGATAGAGGGTCATGATAAGAGGAGGGTTTCCCTGGTAGCTCAGACGGTAAAGCGTCTGCCTACAATGCAGGAGACCTGGGTTTGATCCCTGGGTTGGGAAGATCCCCTGGAGAAGGAAATGGCAACCCACTTCAGTATTCTTGCCTGAAAAATCCCATGGACTGAGGATCCTGGTAGGCTACAGTCCATGGGGTCACAAAGAGTCAGACACGACTAAGCAACTTCACTTCACTTATAAAAAGTAGAGAAAACACAGGATTTCTCTCTCATCTATCCACCATCTAAAAATATAATGAGAAAATGACCCTTTGAAAACCAGGAAGTGGGCTCTTACCAGACACTAAATCTGCCAGCATCTCAGTCTTGGACTTCTAAAAATGTGAGAAATAAATGTTTCATGTTTAAGTCATCTAGTCTATTTTTTATAGCAGCCAAAACAGACTAACAGATATAGAAACCCGACTGGAAGAACAGTGAGTGCATAGCTAGTATTGGAAGCAAATAATTTGTTGATGAAATAAAGAAAAAATAGGATAAAAGCTCAGTCAGGAAACAGAACCACAATTGGAAATTGTTTAATTATAGGAAAGGTCCAAGCATGTTTACAGGATGAGGGGATTGATTCAGTGGGAATAAAATTGAAAGTGTCAATGAGGAGGCAGTAAATGGTGTAGTACAGTCCCAAGGGAGAATGGAAGATACCACAAAAATTCAGCATCTCGCTCACACAAAGAACTTGGGAAACAACCCCAGAAATATAAGATGCAAATATATCCCTGCAAGTTTCCTTAGCAACTTTGAAATCTACATGCATTTGCCCTGGTGTCTCTAAGACCAGTTCTACCTCTGGGATGTTTTCCAAAAATAACTCCAATTCTCAGAAACTTCACTTTAACACACCATCTTACTAAACTCTTTGAACATAGACTGCTTTTGGATGATAAAACCCTGTCAAATTTCTCTCATCTCTAAGCCCAGCTTAGCTAACTTCACTCCACCTTGCTGTACATTTGAAGCAAAGTGTTTTCCACATATTCTCTGAGTTCTTCTCATGGTATCTATTACAACACAGAATTATTTTCAACTCTCTTTTCTGCCCTACTCAGGATACAACAGGTATCTTAGGGGACATTCTAGTTTTCGTGATAAAAATTCCAGATACTATATGTCCATAAATTGAATTCCCCAGAAAATGGAGTTCTGTCCCCCAACGTCCTTTGAATTTCTGGTATCAAAACATGGATGATGGAACTGAAGCTGAAGGAGATTCACTTTTTCCCTTTCCTGAAGCATCAACATCAGGGAGCATCGTAGACTTTGAAATATTTCAGGTCTGCACACCACTGAAGGAAGAGAAATAAAGGAAGGATTAGCCTATGACTTTCATACAAAAGAATGTTCATGAGTTGAAAGGCCACCAAACAGAATGTGAAAATTTTAGCATATTTAAGTCTGCATTCAGCATCTCGTCTTCATAAAAACATACAATATTAGAGCTGGATAATAACTTAGAAGACATTTAACACAACTTCCTGGTTTTTTAAACAGAGATACTGAGAGCAAAAAGGTAAAGGCAATCCATGAAAATCACACATGTAGTGAATGGCAGGCTAGAACTCAGCTCTCTTGACCATAACCAGACTCCAAAATCAGTCACAGTCAAGAGATCTGTCCTCATCACAACTTTGTTGATTCCAACCTAATTTTAAGAACTCTCACTAAATCCAGTAAGATATTGAGATTAATAAATTAGTGTAACTTTCTCACTACAATCTTCTATGTACTCATCAACATTTTCACACAGTAAATTCTGATAAACTCTTCATTTATTTAATATCTACTAAGAACCAAGATCTATATTTAATTATAACTGTTACTTATTTAAATAACTAAATTAATTTCATTTTAATATATTTGCAATTATATATACTAATGACACATATAGTTTTATTAATGCATTTATTTTCATATCTGGAGTAGGAAACGGCAACCCACTCTAGTATTCTTGCCTGAGAAATCCCATGGATAGAGGAGCCTGTCAGACACCACTTAGCAACTAAACAACAAAAAGATTTTCACATCAGTCCTATGAAGTATATATTACTATTTTCAATTTCCAGTAGGAAAAGTGAATATTAGAAAAGTTCTGCAAATTTCCAAGATCACTCAGTTAGTAATAGGGAGAATCAGGATTTGAACCCAGCTCTTTGTGGTATCAGCTTCTATGTTCTTGCCTTTTCCACACTGCCATTTTCTCCCATATGTGCAGCATTATCATTCTCATCTGTAAGTACATTACTTATATTGGAATGAATATTTGTATCGACAAATCCCATATATGCTTGTCAGTGTCCAGGTGGTAAAACTAATGAAAGCAATTTTTTTTAAATCCCTAATGAGTTTGTTTTCAAACCAGTTTGATAATCTGTCTTAGGATAGGATCATGGGAGGGTGTTGGCAGTTCTAGGGAATAGACTAGAATTATATACCTTAACTTGCTTCTGTTTCCATGGCTGCTGCAGATAAGCCCTACACAAGTGTTTTAAGACTACAGATGCTAATTAAAATATATATTATATGTATATATTCAATAGTGTATATAATTTTCAGAGTGATGTCTTTTCTGGGGACATCAGTGGTCTCTGTTAATAGTGTATTAGTCCTTTAGATACCTCCTGGACAAGGATCAATAACATACAGCACAATTGTTATTGCTTATTTGTTAACACTCCTCACTTTATTTGCATTTTTATGTGCAACTATGTCTCTCTAAATAGAATAATTGCCACATTAACAAGAAAGTGAATGTCTAGCAACTGAACTCATCTAACAACCAGAGAGCAGCTCCATCACATTATTTTCTCCTAATTCTGGTTCTCATCTGTCTTATTCTGGAGAGAGGCAGACCCTTTCATCATGGGAAACCAATTAGAAATGATGATTCCACAGAGACACAAAGCTTTTTATTTACACTAAAAAAGGAGAGAAAAAGATCCCTCCTCAGGTTCATGGGCTCACTCTGTCCATGGGAGATAGAAATTCCAAATTGAACGAGTTCCTTCATATTCAAGTCAAGCCTAAAGGAAATCAACCCTGAATATTCACTGGAAGGACTGATGCTGAAGCTGAAGCTCCAATACTTTGACCACCTGATGCAAAGAACTGACTCATTGGAAAAGACCCTGATGCTGGGAAGGATTGAAAGCAGGGGAAGAAGGTGTCAACAGAAGAAGAGATGGTTGGATAGCATCATCTACTCAATGGACACGAGTTTGAGCAAACTCCAGGAGATGGTGAAGGACAGGGAAGTCTGGCGTCCATGGTGTTGCAAGGAGTTGGACTCAGCTGAGCGACTGAACAACAAATCAGGGAAGGGAGGGGACGCAGAGACAAGGGAGGAGCAGTCAAGAAACAATAGTACAGAAGATGGCGGAGGAATAGGATGGCGAGACCACTTTCTCCCCTACAAATTCATCGAAAGAACATTTGAACACTGAGCAAATTTCACAAAACAACTTCTGATCGCTAGCAGAGGACATCAGGCGCCCAGAAAAGCAGCCCATTATCTTCGAAGGGAGGTAGGACAAAATATAAAAGATAAAAAGGGAGTCAAAAGAGCTACGGACGGAGACCCGTCCCGGGAAGGGAGTCTTAATGGAGAAGTTTCCAGTCACCAGGAAACCCTCTCACTGGCGGGACTGGGGGAAGTTTTTGGCATTCTAACTGGGAGGAAAAATTAAACAAGGCCCACAGATTACCTGCCTAAAAGCAACTCCCAGCAGAAAAGTACCCCAGACGCCCGTACCTGCCAGCAACAAGCGGGGGCAGAGCGGAGAGGAGCGGGCGGCATTGCTTAGGGTAAGGACTGGCCCGAAGACCCTGAGAGCAATCGGAGGGAGCTTTTTTAAACTGTGGGATAGCAAGGGTCAAAATTAACCGGCCCAAACACACTGCCGGCGGTAAGCAAAACAAAGGGACTGCGAATCTCCAGAGAAGAGCCGGCCCATCCTAGCTGGAGGTAGGAGGCAGGGGGGAGGGGAAAAGGGCAAACTCAGCCCCTGAGAAGCCACCCCCTCCCACACTGCAAACAGGCCCCCTGTTCCTATCTAAAGACTTCCTGAGACCCGACTGGCGGTGCGCGCTGGGGCCGTGGAGGGAAAAAGCGCGCCGTACCCGGGGAGATTGCGCCCAAGCCTCTGGCTGCCTGGGCCGCTCGCCGCAGAGGGTAAAGGCTCGCCGCATCCGGGGAGAGTGCGCCCAAGCCTCTGGCTGCCTGGGCCGCTCGCCGCAGAGGGAAAAGGCGTGCTGCACCCGCGGAGAGTACGCCCAAGCCTCTGGCTGCCTGAACCGCTCAGGCCGGGGAAGGCACAAAACGCAGGCGCAACTGAATCCGCGCTTTTGTGGAGTGCCCGAAAACTGGAACCGCGCTCAACACAGGGCCCGCTCCATATAGAGCAGCCGGGAGCCTGAGCAGTGTAGACGGCGAAAGCACTGACACCCGTGAGCGGGGCAAACCCAGTGTGACCGGAACACGGTGAGTGCTATCCACACAGAGCAGTATCTGTCTGCAGCGCCCCACCCTCCCCGTAGCAGGACTGAACTGAACTAGAGAAGCTAAATAAGAGATCACCTCCGCCAGCCTGTGTCAGGGCGGAAATTAGGCACCAAAGAGACGGCAAACAGAAGCCAAATAAACAACGGGAACCGCTTCAGAAAGGACTGGTGCAACAGATTAAAATCCCTGAAGGTAACACCAACTACACCGGAAGGGGCCTCTAGATATCAAGAAGTGTAAGCTGGAAAGAGGAGCTATCTGAAATTGAACTGAACCTACGCTGACCGCAACAACTCCAGAGAAATTCCTAGATATATATGTACATATATTTTTTAATTTAAAAAAAAAAATTTTTTTTCTTTCCTTTTTTTTTAATTTTTTATTTTTTCTCTTTTATTTTCTTTTAAAATTCCCTATTACTCCCCCGTTACTCCTCAACTTTCATTTTCATATATTTTTACGATTTTTTTTAATTAGGGAAAAAATTTTTTTTTCTTTTTTTTTTCTTTTTCTTGTTTTCCTCTCCTATTTCCTTTTAAAGTCCTCTAATACTCCTCTATTATTCCTAATTTTCATTTTCATTTCACTATAACCTTGCCAAAAAAAAAGAGAGAGAGAGAGAAAACCTATTTTTAAACTGAACTTCAATACAGTTCTAAATTTTTTGTGTGTTTTTGTTTTTGTTTTTAAATATTGTATTTCAAACAGTCTAACCTCTACACTAGATTTTCAATCTTTGTTTTTCAGTAGTATGTGATATAAATTTTGGTCATTTAAGAATCCAATATTCAGTTCCCATTTCTATTCAGGAGTGTGGTGATACTCTCCCACTTTTGACTCTCTGTTTTCTACCTCAGAACACCTCTATTTCCTCCTGTCCCCTTCTCTTCCCAATCCAACTCTGTGAATCTTTGTGGGTGTCTGGGCTACGGAGAACACTTTGGGAACAGATAACTGCGTAGATCTGTCTCTCTCCTCTTGAGTCCCCTTTTTCTCCTCCTGCTCACCTCTATCTCCTTCCTCCCTCTCCTATTCTTCATGTAACTCTGTGAACCTCTCTGGTTGTCTCTCATGGTGGAGAATCTTTTCACCATTAACCTAGAAGTTTTATTATCAGGGCTGTATAGCTGGAGAAGTCTTGAGACTATTGGAAGAATAAAACTGAAATCCAGAGGCAGGAGACTTAAGCCCAAATCCTGAGAAAACCAGAAAACTCCTGACTACATGGAACATTAAGGAATAAGAGACCATCCAAAAGCTTCCATACCTATACCAAAACCAACCACCACCCAAGAGCCAATAAGCTCCAGTACAAGACATACCATGCAAATTCTTTAGCAACGCAGGAACATAGACCTGAGTGTCAACATACAGGCTGTCCAAAGTCACACCTAACACATAGACCCATCGCACAACTCATTACTGGACACTCCATTGCACTCCAGAGAGAAGAAATCCAATTCCACGCACCAGAACGCTGACACAAGCTTCCCTAACCAGGAAACCTTGACAAACAAATCGTCCAACCCCACCCACTGGGTGAAACCTCCACAATAAAAAGGAACCTCAGACCACAAGAATACAGAAAGCCCACTCCAGACACAGCAATCTAAACAAGATGAAAAGGCAGAGAAATACCCAACAGCTGAAGGAACATGAAAAAAGCCCACCAAGTCAAACAAAAGAGGAGGAAATAGGGAATCTACCTGAAAAAGAATTTAGAATAATGATAATAAAAATGATCCAAAATCTTGAAAACAAAATGGAGTTACAAATAAATAGCCTGGAGACAAAGATTGAGAAGATGCAAGAAATGTTTAACAAGGACCTAGAAGAAATTTTAAGAAGTCAATTAAAAATTAATAATGAAATAAATGAGATCAAAAACACTCTGGAGGGAACCATGAGTAGAATAACAGAGACAGAAGATAGGATAAGTGAGTTAGAAGATAAAATGGTGGAAATAAATGAAGCAGAGAGGAAAAAAGAAAAAAGAATCAAAAGAAATGAGGACAACCTCAGGGACCTCTGGGACAATGTGAAATGCCCCAACATTCGAATCATAGGAGTCCCAGAAGAAGAAGACAAAAAGAAAGGCCATGAGAAGATACTCGAGGAGATAATAGCTGAAAACTTCCCTAAAATGGGGAAGGAAGTAGCCACCCAAGTCCAAGAAACCCAGAGAGTCCCAAACAGGATAAACCCAAGGCGAAACACCCCAAGACACATATTAATCAAATTAACAAAGATCAAACACAAAGAACAAATACTAAAAGCAGCAAGGGAGAAACAACAAATAACACACAAAGGGATTCCCATAAGGATAAGAGCTGATCTATCAATAGAAACCCTTCAGGCCAGAAGGGAATGGCAGGACATACTTAGAATAATGAAAGAGAATAACCTACAACCTAGATTACTCTACCCAGCAAGGATCTCATTCAGATATGAAGGAGAACTCAAAAGCTTTACAGACAGGCAAAAGCTGAGAGAATTCAACACCACCAAACCAGCTCTTCAACAAATACTAAAGGATCTTCTCTAGACAGGAAACACAGAAAGGTGGTATAAACGTGAACCCCAAACAACAAAATAAATGGAAACGGGACCATACCTATCAATAATTACCTTAAATGCAAATGGGTTGAATGCCCCAACCAAAAGACAAAGGCTGGTTGAATGGATACAAAAGCAAGACCCCTATATATGCTGTCTACAAGAGACCCACCTCAAAGCAAGGGACACATACAGACTAAAGTGAAGGACTGGAAAAAAATATTCCACGCAAACGGAGACCAAAAGAAAGCTGGAGTCGCAATACTCATATCAGATAAAATAGACTTTCAAATAAAGGCTGTGAAAAGAGACAAAGATGGACACTACATAATGATCAAAGGATCAATCCAAGAAGAAGATATAAAAATTATAAATATATATGCACCCAACATAGCAGCACCGCAATATGTAAGGCAAACACTAACGAGTATGAAAGAGGAAATTAAGAGTAACACAATAATAGTAGGAGACTTTAATACCCCACTCACAACTATGGATAGATCAACTAAACAGAAAATGAACAAGGAAACACAAACTTTAACGGACACAATGGACCAGCTAGACCTAATTGACATCTATAGGACGTTTCACCCCAAAACAATCAACTTCACCTTTTTCTCAACTGCACATGGAACCTTCTCCAGAATAGATCACATCCTGGGCCATAAATCTAGTCTTGGTAAATTCAAAAAGATTGAAATCATTCCAGTCATCTTTTCTGACCACAGTGCAGTAAGATTAGATCTCAATTACAGGAAAAAAATTATTAAAAATTCAAACATATGGAGGCTAAACAACACGCTTCTGAATAACCAACAAATCATAGAAGAAATCAAAAAAGACATCAAAATATGCATAGAAATGAATGAAAATGAAAACACAACAACCCAAAACCTATGGGACACTGTAAAAGCAGTGCTAAGGGGAAGGTTCAAAGCATTACAGGCCTACCTCAAGAAACAAGAAAAAAGTCAAATAAATAACCTAACTCTACACCTAAAGCAACTAGAGGAGGAAGAAATGAAGAACCCCAGGGTTAGTAGAAGGAAAGAAATCTTAAAAATTAGGGCAGAAATACATGCAAAAGAAACTAAAGAGACCATAGCAAAAATTAACAAAGCTAAAAGCTGGTTTTTTGAAAAAATAAACAAAATTGACAAACCATTAGCAAGACTCATTAAGAAACAAAGGGAGAAGAAACAAATTAACAAAATTAGAAATGAAAATGGAGAGATCACAACAGATAACACTGAAATACAAAGGATCATAAGAAACTACTACCAGCAGCTCTATGCCAATAAAATGGACAACTTGGAAGAAATGGACAAGTTCTTAGAGAAGTATAACTTTCCAAAACTGAACCAGGAAGAAATAGAAGATCTTAACAAAACCATCACAAGCAAGGAAATCGAAACTGTAATCAGAAATCTTCCAGCAAACAAAAGCCCAGGACCAGATGGCTTCACAGCTGAATTCTACCAAAAATTTAGAGAAGAGCTAACACCTATCTTACTCAAAATCTTCCAGAAAATTGCAGAAGAAGGTAAACTTCCAAACTCATTCTATGAGGCCACCATCACCCTAATTCCAAAACCAGACAAAGATGCCACAAAAAAAAGAAAACTACAGGCCAATATCACTGATGAACATAGATGCAAAAATCCTTAACAAAATTCTAGCAAACAGAATCCAACAACATACTTAAAAAAATCATACATCATGACCAAGTGGGCTTTATCCCAGGAATGCAAGGATTCTTTAATATCCACAAATCAATCAATGTAATACACCACATTAACAAATTGAAAGATAAAAACCATATGATTATCTCAATAGATGCAGAAAAAGCCTTTGACAAAATTCAACATCCATTTATGATTAAAACTCTCCAGAAAGCAGGAATAGAAGGAACATACCTCAACATAATAAAAGCTATATATGACAAACCCACAGCAAGCATCACCCTCAATGGTGAAAAATTGAAAGCATTTCCCCTGAAATCAGAAACAAGACAAGGGTGCCCACTCTCACCACTACTATTCAACATAGTTTTGGAAGTGTTGGCCACAGCAATCAAGGCAGAAAAAGAAGTAAAAGGAATCCAGATAGGAAAAGAAGAAGTGAAACTCTCTCTGTTTGCAGATGACATGATCCTCTATATAGAAAACTAAAGACTAAAACTAAAGACTAAAGACTCTACCAGAAAATTACTAGAGCTAATCAACAAATACAGTAAAGTTGCAGGATATAAAATTAACACACAGAAATCTCTTGCATTCCTATACACTAACAATGAGAAAACAGAAAGAGAAATTAAGGAAACAATACCATTCACCATTGCAACAAAAAGAATAAAATACTTAGGAGTATATCTACCTAAAGAAACAAAAGACCTATACATAGAAAACTATAAAACACTGATGAAAGAAATCAAAGAGGACACAAACAGATGGAGAAATATACCGTGTTCATGGATTGGAAGAATCAATATTGTCAAAATGGCTATACTACCCAAAGCAATCTATAGATTCAATGCAATCCCTATCAAACTACCAACGGTATTTTTCACAGAACTAGAACAAATAATTTCACAATTTGTATGGAAATACAAAAAACCTCAAATAGCCAAAGTAATCCTGAGAAAGAAGAATGGAACTGGAGGAATCAATCTGCCTGACTTCAGACTCTACTACAAAGCCACAGTCATCAAGACAGTATGGTACTGGCACAAAGACAGAAATGTAGATCAATGGAACAGAATAGAAAGCCCAGAGATAAATCCACGAACCTATGGTCACCTTATCTTCGACAAAGGAGGCAAGAATATACAATGGAAAAAAGACAACCTCTTTAACAAGTGGTGCTGGGAAAACTGGTCAACCACTTGTAAAAGAATGAAACTAGAACACTTTCTAACACCATACACAAAAATAAACTCAAAATGGATTAAAGATCTAAATGTAAGACCAGAAACGATAAAACTCCTAGAGGAGAACATAGGCAAAACACTCTCCGACATAAATCACAGCAGGATCCTCTATGACCCACATCCCAGAATTTTAGAAATAAAAGCAAAAATAAACAAATGGGACATAATGAAACTTAAAAGCTTTTGCACAACAAAGGAAACTATAAGCAAGGTGAAAAGACAGCCCTCAGATTGGGAGAAAATAATAGCAAACAAAGCAACAGACAAAGGATTAATCTCAAAAATATACAAGCAACTCCTCCAGCTCAATTCCAGAAAAATAAATGACCCAATCAAAAAATGGGCCAAAGAACTCAACAGACATTTCTCCAAGGAAGACATACAGATGGCTAACAAACACATGAAAAGATGCTCAACATCACTCATTATCAGAGAAATGCAAATCAAAACCACAATGAGGTACCATTATATGCCAGTCAGGATGGCTGCTATCCAAAAGTCTACAAGCAATAAATGCTGGAGAGGGTGTGGAGAAAAGGGAACCCTCTTACACTGTTGGTGGGAATGCAAACTAGTACAGCCGTTATGGAGAACAGTGTGGAGATTTCTTAAAAAACTGGAAATAGAACTGCCATATGACCCAGCAATCCCACTTCTAGGCATACACACCGAGGAAACCAGATCTGAAAGAGACACGTGCACCCCAATGTTCATCGCAGCACTGTTTATAATAGCCAGGACATGGAAGCAACCTAGATGCCCATCAGCAGACGAATGGATGAGGAAGCTATGGTACATATACACCATGGAATATAACTCAGCCATTACAAAGAATTCATTTGAATCAGTTCTAATGAGGTGGATGAAACTGGAGCCCATTATACAGAGCGAAGTAAGCCAGAAAGATAAAGACCATTACAGTATACTAACACATATATATGGAATTTAGAAAGATGGTAATGATAACCCTATATGCAAAACAGAAAAAGAGACTCAGATGTATAGAACAGACTTGTGGACTCTGGGAGAAGGCGAGGGTGGGATGTTTCAAGAGAACAGCATTGAAACATGTATATTATCTAGGGTGAAACAGATCACCAGCCCAGGTTGGGTGCATGAGACAAGTGCTCGGGCCTGGTGCACTGGGAAGACCCAGAGGGATCGGGTGGAAAGGGAGGTGGGAGGGGGGACCGGGATGGGGAATACATGTAAATCCATGGCTAATTCATTTCAATGTATGATAAAAACTACTGCAATGATGTAAAGTGATTAGCCTCCAACTAATAAAAATAAATGGAAAAAAAAAAAAAAAAGAAACAATAGTACAGCCTTGGGGACTGGGTCTTGGTTTCCTCTCAAGGGATATACAGAACAATGTCTTTGAGCTCTTCCACTAGCACCACCTGGGAATTCCCTGCAGAACTAAAACCCCCAGCAAATAGACTTGATGAAGCACTCTTCATTACAGAGAAGGTCACTGTTTTGCCCGATGTCCGAATCCCTGAGCGGGAAGAGAGAAGGCTTCCAAGACAATGCAACTCGCAAAAAGGGAAGTTTATTACTGACTCGAGCCAGGGCTCCTGCCGCATCCAATGCAGTGGTGCAGGGTCAGAGAGCCCCGAGCCCCAGCTGTTACATAAATTTATAGGGTGAACATAAGCAGTTGGTAGCCGGCTTAAGCGGATTGGTTACATGTTTGCAAAGCAATTTTATTGGTACAAACTTTCGCGGGCTTTTGTTCAAACTTAGGCGTTCACGGGCTTTTCAGCTTTCCCTTGATATGTTCCCTTTGTTCCCTTTTGGGAGCCTGTTGATTGGCTGGCTCCAGGCAGCCTGATAGGGGTGGAGAATCTTACCATTTCAGGGGAAACCTAAACTTAGGTCTGGGCCGCCTGTCATAGTGTTAGCCCTGGCAGCCTCACAATCACAGTTTGCCCATCATCACATTTCCAGATGATCTCTGGACTGAATGAATCCAGACCCTGCACACACTCTGATCCTGATCAGCAAACCCCGCCTTTTCCCCCAACCCCACCTCCAACTATAAGACTCCTCACGGGTCTCCAACAACCCCAGGTTGGGACACACAGTTTTGAGGGCACTAGCCCATTGTGGCCCCCTTTGCCTGGCAAAGCAATAAAGCTATCCTTTTCTACTTCACCCAAAACTCTTGTCCCTGAGATTCAATTATATACTGGTTTTCAGAGGTCAAATTTTAGGCTACAAAAGCTAAAGCAAGTTTCTCTACGTAGTGAAATTGGTTGTAGTTTTGTGTCACAGAGTCTATTCCCAGTGGTGTGGGGGCGGGGGGGACAGGAAGCAAACAGAGATACATCTAAGCATGCTTGCATTGTTTCTGAAGTCCAATTTTTTGAAAACTTAGGTCAGAATACAATCTCTAAAATCTCTATAATTTCTAAAAGCTACAATTTAAAATCATAGGATGTTGTTAAAACTTGAAAGATTCTGATCCATCTCATTTACTTCCTCATCCTTCTTCTAAGCACTTTACAGAAAACAAAAGCCAGATTTAATCTGATGGATTTTTACAGTAATACTGGCTGTGTGGCAGTGGTGGAGCTGGTCATGGTATATATGTGAAAGAGAAAGAAGGAGAATGAGAATAAACGACAGAGAGCTAGACAAACTACATCTAAGAATGAGAGGGTCAAAAAAAAAAAAAAGAATGAGAGGGTCAGCCTGTATGTAATTAGTCTGAAATTTGTGAAGCTTCTAAAGAATAAATTCTCATTTCTATAACAATGAATGAGATGAATAACATCCTATGTCCCATAAAATAATATGAAGTTCCACTTCTTCATTTATCTGATCTGATGTTTATATCTTATCATCTCACTATCATATACAATCAAGCAAATTCCAATTATATATTAAGTTTTCAATAACATTTATTAAGATTTGAACATGTGTGAACTAAACTGGAAGAAAAGCAACACAAAATATAACTTATTCTATTGTCTATATCATAACATTAAACAACAAAGGTTTTTAAATTCAGCGTCAGTATGGATGTAATGGCTGGAGCTCTAGCAGCCATCTTGGGCAACATGGATAAGGTCCACAGTCTAGAGATGGTGAATCAGAGTTCTAGATGTGAGACAGGACAGGGGCAAGACACTGACAATGACAATAAACACAATTGAAGGCACAACATAAACTGCTTAGAACCAACTATGTCCAAGATAATGGATGAATTCTAATCTCTCCACATTTCGTCAATACTAGTTATTCTCTATTTTATTATTGCCATCCCAGTGGGTTTGAAGTGTTATCTTATAGTTTTGATACACCTTTCCCTGGTGACTAAACATGATGGGCATCATTTCATGTGCCATTTGTGTATCTCTTCTATAGAAATATCTATTCCGATCTTTGCCCACTTTTAATTAGGTTATTTTTCTTATCATTATTGAGTTTTAAGAGCTCTTTGTATACTCTAGATACAAATCCCATGTCAGATATATGACTTGCAAATATTTCTCCCATTTTGTAGGTTGCCTTTTCATTTTATTTTATTGATGGTGTCTTCTGAAACACAAAAACTTTTTAATTTTAAAGAAGTCCAATGTATCTATTTTTGTGTGTGTGTGCTTTTGGTGTCATTTCTAAGAATCCATTGCTAAATCCAAGATTATGAAGATTTACTCCTGTGTTTTCTTCTAAGAGTTTCATAGTTTTAACTTTTCCATTTAGGTCTTTGCTTTATTTTGAGTTAATTTTTATATATGAGATGAGGTAGGGGTCTGACTTCAGTCTTTTGTATATAGATATTTAGTTATCCTCGAATCATTTGTCAAAGAGACTATTTCCCTCACTGAAAGGTCCTGGCACCTTTGCTGAAAATTGGTTGACTATAGATGTATGAGTTTATGTCTGGACTCTCAGTTCTATCCCATTGACCTACATGTTTATTCTTACACCATTAACCCACTGTTTTGATTACTCTGACTTTGTAGTAAGAGTTGAAATCTGATAGTGTGAGTCTTCCAACTTTATTTTTCTTTTTCAAGATTATTTTGGCCACTCTGTGTTCCTTACAATTCCACATGAACTTTAGGATTTACTTTTCAATTTCTAGATAGAGATTGCATTGAGTTTGTCAACTATTTTAAGTAGTATTGCCATTTTAACAATAGTAAGTCCTCAAATGCATGAACACAAGATGTCTTTACATTTATTGAAATTTCTAATTTTGTTCAGCAATGTTTTGTAGTTTTCGGTGTACAAGTCTTGTAGTTCCTTGGTTAAATATTTTACTAAACATTTTTATACTATTACACATGAAATTATTTTCTTAATTTCACTTCCCCCCTTTTTTTTCTCATTTTCCTTGTTGTACTCAGTTGGTTTCAGAGAGAAAGTTAATAGGCAGATAAGTCTTTATTCTGCATCTCCCATGTCTAACTTTTCAAAGCTAACATTTGTTGAAAGTTTAACATTCTTTTTGTTCAGTCACGTCTGACTCTTTGTGACTCCGTGGACTGCATGCAGCACGCCAGGCTTCCCTCCTTCACTATCAACTTGAGTTTGCTCAGATTCATGTTCATTGAGTCAATGATGCTATCTAACCATCTCACCCTCTAATGCCCTCTTCTTCTTTTTCCTTCACTCTTTCCCAGCATGAGAGTCTTTTCCAAAGAGTCGGCTGTTCACATCAATTGCCCAGAGTATTGGCGTTTCAGCATCAGTCCTTCCAGTAAATATTGTGGGTTGATTTCCTTTAGGATTGACTTGTTTGATCTCCTTGCAGCCCAAGGGACCCTCAAAAGTCTTCTTCAGTACCACAATTCAAAGGCATCAATTCTTGGGTGCTCAGCCTTCTTTGAAAGTTTAATATGTGCTGAGATTTTACATTTGTTAACTATTAATCCTAACTACAATCCACGATAAGCATTATTATTACACCCAGTTTGCACATGAGGAAACTAAAGTGGAAAAGCATTAAGTAATATGCTCAAGGTCACACTGAGAGTAAATGGTGGAGTCAGGGCTTGGATCCAGATTTTGATCACATTTGACTCTTATCATGGTGCTAGTTTTTATTTTAACTTTTAGCTATAATCTCCCTCTTATGTCTCCGTTCTGGAGTTAATACTGAATAAATACCCAAGGTAGCAAACTATAGTACCAAGGGCCAAATTGAGACTGCAGATGTATATTGCGTGTCTAATGCAATGGATTTTAAATGTTTTTTTCAGTTAAGAATGTTTTTTAATTGGGCTATTTTTCAAGCATCTCAAGATTTCCACCTCCTTTTGATCTAGCAGTACTGAACCTACATGCACACGTAGCAATGGTTAGTTTTTTTAAGTAGTGGCCATTCATTTTAGAACACACGTTCACTCTCTGGTTCACCATAGTCCTTACTCTTGATTCATTTATATTATCTGCCTGGCCCCTGATGCATATGAGGCATCTGAATTTGTAACATTTTGTCTAATCTCTCCTTAATAGGAGAAACTTCAAAATATTTTTTACCATTTACTCTGTGAAACTTCGTAGGAAATCATTTTTTACATTGCCTAATTTCCAACTCCTTCATCATTTTAATTTCCCCCAGTAGAATTTCAGAATTTGTCAATACAGCAGAAGTAAACTGACGGGGAAACAGCAGTAAACATTCTCCCTTTGGACTGTGAAAGATTAATTTATGACATACAAATTGTATAGGATCACGTATATTTTCCACTAGAATTACTTGGGAACTTGTTAGACATACATTCTCAGGCCCCACCTTATATGCACTGAATCAGAACTTTATGTTTTAACATATCCTCCAGTTAATTCAAATGCATGCTAAAATTTGAAAGCCACTGTTCTAGACTGCTGTTGAAAAAAAAAAAAAAAAAGCCTAACAAAATACATGATTTGAACACAGTTCCAGCATCAATCCTGACTCCAAACATACATCCTCCTTTTCATTTTGTTTTATTGTCTCCTTGGCCAGCAGTCAGTACTTAACTTGCTAAATAATCACAAATCTTCATCCAGTGTATCCATTATAGAAATACAGAAAAGACTGACATCAAACTAATTACCTGGTTCATGGTTAAAATCTCTAACTTTTTTGAATTATAAGATAGCTTCCCAATTCTATAATAATCTCACATGTATCTTATTCTCCAGGATTTTTCAAAGATAACCTCCCCTACCAAAAACATGTTCCTCTGCAAGCAATGAGATCTATTCTGGGACCTCCTTACAACCTATTTTGGTAACCTCTTTTTAAGTTAATAATGAGCAACTCCATTTATTTGAAAAATCTTACTTCTACACATAGCGTGTGTGCGACAACTTTACACTATTACAGGTTCATATAACTAAACATCACAGAACGTTCAAGTGAATACCTCCAGCTTTATCATCAACTGCATTAACAAAACACCCATTGCATGGTCTGAACTCCGTAGATTTAGGCTTCTGGAAAAAACATCAGAGAAAACTGTCCTGGAGTCTCAGTGAAGAGCTCCTTGTCAGAGACTATTTACTGACACAACAATAACATCTCAAGGTGTTGATCCTTGGAGTCCTGCTTCCTCAAAAGACACATAAGTTTCTTATGACCCTGGAAATTCATTTTGTTGGAAGACCTCAAATTGAGGAGTTTTATCAATTTTTCCAGAAACTGACTTCAGAATTGAATGGCTTCTTCCCAAAACAAGAGAACAGGTACTAATTGCTGAAGTAAAGAATCTTCTACCAAAGAAAACTCAGTTGTGTCAATTCTTTGCAACCCCATGGACAGTAGCCCGTCAGGCTTCTCTGTCCATGGGATTTTCCAGACAAGAATACCGGAGTGGGTTTCCATGCCCTACTCCAGGGGATCTTCCCAACCAGGGATTGAACCCGGGTTTCCCACTTTGCAGGCGGATTCTTCACCAGCTGAGCCACCAGGGAAGACACCAAAGAAAACAATAACATTAATTTTCTGATTCTTCAGAAAATTCTTTTCCTTTGCTCTATCACTAATCTTGCTTATTATTGTATTCTAATCCCTTCTATGTCTTGACTAAAAGGTTTATCAATGTGATCTCTCCTATCTTCATAATGCTGATGGTCTTCTACCACTTAGGGAAAAAACATAATTCTCCTGTGTGTCTTTCTCTGACCATAATCATAGGTTCAACTGATTACCAGATTTGTAATCCTTCAGGTAATCTTACTGACAAAAATATAATAGCTGTTCCTTTAAACACTTCAGAAAGTAAATTTCCTTCTACATATCTGCTATCGTACTTAGGTGTTTTTTTTTTCTTAATATATTTTATTTATTATATTTGGTTGCATTTGGTCTTAGTTTCAGCATGTGGGATCTAGTTCCCTGACCAGGGATCAAACCCAAGCCCCCTCCATTGGCAGCGCAGAGTCTTAGCCATGGACCACCCAAGAAATCCCTCGTACTTAGGTTTTTCTCACATAATTAGTCTCAAGTTTTGGTCTTGTAAAAAAATCTTATTCCTGGCAATTGCCTATGTTGCCATTAACCAGAGTTGTTGTTGTTTAGCAGTTGTAAGTTGTATCCAACTCTTTTGCAAACCCATGGGCTGTAGCCCGCCAGGCTCCTCTGTCCATGGGATTTCTTTTTTTTTTTTTTTTCCCATTTATTTTTATTAGTTGGAGGCTAATTACTTTACAATATTGTAGTGGTTTCTGTCATACATTGAAATGAATTAGCCATGGATTTACATGTGTTCCCCATCCCGATCCTCCCTCCCACCTCCCTCTCCACCCGATCCCTCTGGATCTTCCCAGTGCACCAGGCCCGAGCACTTGTCTCATGCATCCAACCTGGGCCGATGATCTGTTTCACCCTAGATAATATACATGTTTTGATGCTGTTCTCTCGAAACATCCCACCCTCTGTCCATGGGATTTCCCAGGCAAGAATACCGGAGTGCATTGCCATTTCCTTCTCCAGGGGATCTTCCCAACCCAGGAATTAAACTCATGTCTCCTACACCTCCTGCGCTGCAGATGGATTTTCTACCACTGAGCCAACAGGGGAAACCCATTAATCAGTATACACTGTTAATATTCTTATATGTTATTGCAAATGCACTGTCATGTTAAAATTTTAACTACAACTGTATGGAAGAAATTAACATAACCATGTAAATCAACTATACTTCAATAAAATTTTTAAATTATTGCCTGCTGATTTAGTGATTTTAGTAGAGAGTCAGTAACTTTTCAGAAGTGACCATGTCACTTTGATCTTTTTAAGTGGAGAGACTAGAACGAAAAGTAGGAAAGAGTTAAGGAATACCAAAGAATCAGTGAGGCCAAAGAATAATAAAAAATTATCTCTTCCCTATACCTATGAAAAAATTATATTTAATTTAATAAGCAACTCTTAAAATTGAGATATAATTAACACATAATATTATATTAGTTTCAGGTATACAATTAATGATTTAATGTTTGCATATAATTCAAAATTATCACTACAATAAATCTAGTTAACATCCATCACCATACATAGGTACAAAATTTTGTGTGTGAGAGGAGAACTTTTAAGATCTACTCTCTTGGCAACTATAGTCACCATGCTATACTTTATTTCCCCATGAATTATTTATTTTACAGCTGGACGTTCATACTTTTCAACCCCCTTCACCCCATTTTGCCCACTCTCCGCTCCCTGCTTATGGCAACTACCAATCTAGTCTCTGTTTCTCTGAGATCTTTTTTTTTTTTTTTTTGGCTTGAGGGTTTTTGTTTGGTTGGTTGATTGGTTGAGTTTCTTTTTATTCAGATTCAACATATAAGTGAACAAGCAACACTTTTAAGTATGCATCTTTAGAGGTGGTAAGATCAAAAGTTATTGCTCCTTTATAAATGAATTCACATGAAGTAAGAGAATAAATACTGGATTCAACAGCAGATTGCCTGTGTTCAAGCCCTGGTTCAGGTGTTTACCTGATGTGTAAACTCTGTGAAAATCACTTGACATCAAGTCCAATTTTTCTATAATGCTCTCTTCCTTGCAGGGGTGTTGTGAAGATCAAATAAACAATAACCATGAAGGAGTTTTTCAAATGCTGAAGTGCAGTTTAAACAATTGCCTTCATTTATTCTATGAAGGAAATAGGAACACACAATTTTGGAGCATGAGGGATTGTCAGGATGGAAAGCCTGAGTGGAATAATCTATGTGGCTGTCTCTACAGTCAGAGGGAAGTAGTAGGCCAGGGGAGAGGGTCAAAAGAGGAATAGAAATTATAATATAGAGATTTTGAAGATTAATTTCTCAATCTTGTATTGTACCAATAACAGTGATAATAGTAACTGGCCTACAATCAGCTGAACATCATTTTCTATATTGCTCTTGGTGTATTATGCCTGTGAAAAACTATCTCAATTCCAAATGTTCAGAAGATTAGTATGGTCTGCATATCTCTCTTCCTAATGTATACACTGATTGCCAAGGTGACAATACCAGTACTTGTTAGCCAAGAAACATTATCTGTAAGCTCTGAAAGCACTGGGTTTTTCAATACAGTCAGTCTGGCCTCTGATTAGTGATAATGAATCCAAAAAGAAAACTGGGGAAAAGGAACCCAAGCCACAAGACCAAATTTTCAGTCACTTCTAACACTTTCCCTCTTTTACCATCTTCTCTTCCACATGGAGGGTCAGCTAAATGCTTTCTTCTAGCTTTATACCCTTTATTCTGGACATCCTAATCACAAAACTCTTCAATCTTGAAGTTCAAAGTATAACCTTCATCCCTCCCCTTTGGATTCTTCTTTACTAATGTATACTACCAAACATATATCCGAGCAGAGAAAGCAAAATGGGAATTGGAGCTGTGCTGTGTGCTTAGTCGCTCAGTCATGTCCGACTCTTGGTGACCCCATGGACTGTAGCCCACCAGGTTCCTCTGTCCATGGGGATTCTCCAGGCAAGAATACTGGAGTAGGTGGCCATGCCTTCCTCCAGGGATCTTCTGAACCCAGGTCTCCCACATTGCAGGTGAATTCTTTACCATCTGAGCCACCAGAGAAGCCCCTTTGGATTCTTCTTTTACTAATTTATACTACCAAACATATATCTAAGCAGAGAAAGCAAAATGGGAATTAGAGCAAGAGGTTCTAAATTTTCTTTATCTAAAGTAATGAATAAGTGATGGGGAAAAAATTGGCTAATTAGTGGTGGCTTTTGGGTTTGTTTCTTTGAATTATATGTTACATAATTATATTAATGTAGATAACACTTTGTAAAGATTTTAAGAGCTCTAGAAAAAGTTTCCATTTTTATTCATATTTAATGGATGAGAAAAGGAGGTCTCCAGGTTAAATAACTTACCCAGATTTACAGTCTTAGAATGTTGTAATCTGTATTCAAGCAATTTGACTCTAGAATTCTAACTCTTGACCTCTCTGCAGAGAACTGATTAAATTTTTAACTCCATTGCCCATTCCTCAGCTGTATGTTTTTTATGGATTACAGAAGAAAGCAGGAAAGCCCCTAACCCAATACTTAGCACATAATATCCATCCATCACCTCTCAGTCATGTCCGACTCTTTGCAATCCTATGGACTGTAGTCCGCCAGGCTCCTCTATCCGTGGGATTTCCCAGGAAAGACTATTGGAGTGGGTTGCCATTTCCTCCTCCAGGGGATCTTCCCCACCCAAAAATTGAAGCCTTATCTCCTATATCTCCTGCATTACAGGCGAATTCTTTACTGCTAGAGGCATCCAGGAGCACACAGTAAGGAATCGCTAAAATAATAGTTCATTTAATCACATGTTAACACATCCTAAAGATTGAGATGTTAGTTTAGTCCTGCTTTCTCATTAAATGCCCTTAGTGATGACTGCAAAGCCTGTAACTTCTGTCCCCACAGAATTAACTTTTTCTAACTGGTGACTAGGGGAAGCTGATATCATTGCTTAAGAGTTCCCATGAAGCCTATATAAGTCAGGTAGAACACCACCAACACTGCAGCTGCCCTTCCCAGCTGCTATCTCTCTCTACAGATTTCCCCTCAGTACTTGAAGGTAGAATAACCCACCTAAAACTAGCAAGACAAACTTTCCACCTAGAGAGTGTGCTGCAAAGGAAACAGGTTGCTTCAGTTACACTGGTTCTGAACAGTTAGGTCGAGTTTTGTGTAGACATGTCCTGGGTAAACTAAAGGGCCTGCAAAAGAGGTTGGTAGTGGCTTTTCATCCCTTCTACTCATCACTACAGCCTGACAAAGTGCAAAAAAGATATCATTCCTATACCACATATTCAACTGACTGAAAACCAATTCCAGAAAATCTTAGAGCAGAGCTGTATTCTCTACATATTGAAAAGCATGATAATAACATAGGTACAAAGGTGTGATTTTGCAGAAATGCTGAAGTACCTCTGGTAAAATATCACCAAATATATCTACTGTGACTTATTACCAAAAACTGTGAGTAAGAACCAAGGGAACTTCGAGGGCTCTGATCTTCCTTGTAAAAAAATCAAGGTAAATGGGGCTATTTGATTAGTCAAACTTAAAAATAAATTTCTATTTCTACTGGAAAATAATACTTTCTTTTTGCTTTGTTTTTTGGCAACTGTTTTATTAAGTCAGACAGAATTGCATGTACATTCAGAGGCACAGCACTTGAATATTTATGTGAAAATTCACAACTGATAAATCATTCCACAGTAGACTTGGCAGTTTAGGAGGAATGCACATAGTATTTTTCAATCTTTTAAAACCCATGCCTCCTTTTTTAAAAAATTTCTAATAATTATTTTTTAATTTATTTATTTTTATTTGGATGGTAATTGCTTTACAACACTGTGCTTACTTCTGCTATACATCAACATGAATCAGCCATAGGTCGACATATTTCCCCTCTCTCTTGAACCTCCCTCCCACCTCCCAATCCATCCCATCCCTCTAGGTTGTCACAAAGTACCAGAAAATAATACTCTTAATATTGAAAATAGAAGACTAACAATTCAATTCTCTTTGGAGGTGCTGAGAGCATCAGAAACAACCCAAGGTGAGTTTTATAGACTTTTTAATTTTTTTTATGTCTCTGCTTCTAATTGCTTTTTCCTGTTTTCCTAAAATGTATGCAATAGGCACTAGATTTTTGATTTGTGATTCATACTTTTTATATAGACTAATAACAAATTCCTACTATGATTGAACACATCCATTTCTCAAAACATTTTTTCCTGTGGCTCCACAGAAATAGAAAAAAAAATGATGGCAATGGGAAAAGTTTAGTTAAAATGAATATCCATGTCCTCTGGTGAGGGAACAGTTTTCATTTCAAACCTAGTTCTCAGACTGCACATCCTTCTCTATCTGTGCTGGTCAAATTTTTCTTATTGATTTTAAAATAAGCCCCCTGGCTCCATTCTTGGATAGTTCTTCAGCTTTCAACTTTGCAATCATCCTTTTAGAACGTACTAAATTGCAAAGATAACAGATGTAAATCATCAAACATTTAAAATAGTTTTCTGGAGGGAAGACTTTAAGTGGACACTCTAAGAAAAGTTTTTGAATAGTAAAATCAGTCCATAGCTATTAAGATGTAACTATAAATATTAATTTAAGCACTAGATACTGTGTGTGAGTTTAACTTAAATTATGACTGAAAGACTTCTCTGCCCTCCAAAATACCGTCTTTGTGACCGGTCTGCTTTGCTAGTTCCTTGATTTGACACTGCCATTAGTCTTACCTCTGATAGAGACAACCAAAAAAGGCATTGTCTGCAGAAGAGCATCATAATGAGGCATAGGAAATATTTGAGAAGAAAGAGCAATGGAGTGGAAGAGAAAAGTTTCCTCTATTCTCTTTTCATAAGCAGTGTGAAGTTGATTCATTTGCCTGACAGAAAGCCTGTTCTTGAGGACGAAATGAACCTGTCGTCACCAAGGAAGAAGGCAGGATAGGGTGAGATAATGATGCATGCTCAGTGGTGTCCAACTCTTTGCCGCCCCATGGACTGTAGCCCACCAGGCTTCTCTGTCCACGGGATTTCCCAGCAAGAATACTAGAGTGGGTTGCCACTTCCTCCTGCAGGGGATCTTTCTGCTCTGGGGTTGAATTAGTGTCTCCTGCATTGACAGGCAGATACTTCACCACTGCACCACCCGGGATAGGATAACAGTGCCGGAGGAACCAGGAGGACAGCTAACTTGGGTGGGCCATGCCTGGAAGGCTACACAGCCAGGCAGTGGCACATGAGAGGCAAGCCTGAGAAAAGAGGCTTCCCACAGATGCCACCCAACCTGCCCCATGAACCTAGGAGAGTAAAAAAGAGGTCGTCACTGAGACATACTGTACTTTATACCACCATGATGCCAATTACCACAAAAATTCAGATCAGAGAGGTAGTAAAGAAAGCCTGGACCCAAAATCAGGAGGCCCAGGCTCTAGACCCAGCTATTACTCCAGTTTTTTGTAAACTTGGGCCAGCTACTTTACCTCTCTGTGTTTTATTTTCTCTATTTATTAAAAAAAAAAAAAAGATTAAGTAAACTCTCAGATCCCATTAAGAACTGAGACCTTGTCTACGGCCATACCATCCTGAACACGCCTGATCTCGTCTGATCTCGGAAGAACTGAGACCTTGTGACTCTATATAATATATACCTCTCTTTTTTTAATATTTGTTTATTAATCTGAGTGCACCACCAGTCTTAGTTGCAGCATGTGGGATCTAATTCTCTGACAAGGATCGAACCCGGACCCCCTGCATTGGGAATGTGAAGTCTTAGCCATTGGAGCACCAGGAAAGTCCCAATATATACATTTTGTACAAAATTAGTGATACTTGGGTCAAAATTAGGCTAATCTTTTTTTTTTCCCCATTTATTTTTATTAGTTGGAGGCTAATTACTTTACAACATTGTAGTGGGTTTTGTCATACATTGACATGAATCAGCCATGGATTTACATGTATTCCCCATCCCGACCCCCTCTCCCACCTCCCTCTCCACCCGATTCCTCTGGGTCTTCCCAGTGCACCAGGCCAGAGTACTTGTCTCATGCATCCAGCCTGGGCTGGTGATTTGTTTCACCCTAGATAATTTACATGTTTCAATGCTGTTCTCTCGAAATATCCCACCCTCATCTTCTCCCACAGAGTCCAAAATTCTGTTCTGTACATCTGTGTCTCTTTTTCTGTTTTGCATATAGGGTTATCATTACCATCTTTCTAAATTCCATATATATGCATTAGTATACTGTATTGGTCTTTATCTTTCTGGCTTACTTCACTCTGTATGATGGGCTCCAGTTTCATCCATCTCATTAGAACTGATTCAAATGATTTCTTTGTAATGGCTGAGTAATATTCCATGGTGTCTATGTACCACAGCTTCCTTATCCATTCGTCTGCTGATGGGCATCTAGGTTGCTTCCATGTCCTGGCTATTATAAACAGTGCTGCGATAAACATTGGGGCGCACGTGTCTCTTTCAGCTCTGGTTTCCTTGGTGTGTATGCCCAGAAGTGGGATTGCTGGGTCATATGGCAGTTCTATTTCCAGTTTTTTAAGAAATCACACTGTTCTCCATAACGGCTGTACTAGTTTGCATTCCCACCAACAGTGTAAGAGGGTTCCCTTTTCTCCACACCCTCTCCAGCATTTATTGCTTGTAGACTTTTGGATAGCAACCATCCTGACTGGCGTGTAATGATACCTCATTGTGGTTTTGATTTGCATTTCTTTGATAATGAGTGATGCTGAGCATCTTTTCATGTGTTTGTTATAGGCAAATCTTTTTTAAAAGCAACTACTGTTGATTTACTGTAGTCCAGTAAGTCAGACAAGAGAATTGGAATTTAAAAGAACTGAGGATAATCTAGCCAATCAGTGATGCTATTAGGCCTGGACTTTGACCTCCAGATTAAGAATGAGCAAGTCTGTCCTCAACTCAGAGGTAGAGGAGAAGCAAGCCTCCCTGGACTTTGTCTAGATTTCCTAAGTTTTCCTGGGTTCTATCCAGCCTCCTCTAAAGAATTGTTCAAAGAACATCTCAGCCACATTGCCAGCAGCTTGGTGAAAATCTTCTGCCTTCTGAAATGTAGATGACTGAAATTACAGTCTCAGGGTATTATGGCAGAACAAATAAGGAAGTAAGGGTTTGGGTTAGTGAACATGTGGTCAACAGGACAATAAAGGAAACTATGTTCAAGGTCAGAATTTGTATAACCCTGGAAAAATTACTTATCAAGGGTAAGGAGAACCTTCATTTCTTCTCCTATAAAAATCTGTAACCTAAAGCTAAACACTGATATTTTATACAATAAGGGAGAAATAAATTATTTGATTTCTCCCTGTCCACGATTGTTTTACATCTGTTAGTGAATCAATTTTTTTCTATTCTTTTGTTCCAAAAGTGTGTGTTTAGCAACTACTATGATTTGAGATGCTGAATGGGGATTTTAAAATGAGATACTTCACTAGAAATTCTAGATGGAGAGAAGTCATAAACACAGAAGAACCTAAGTGTCCAAATGATTGATGCAGATATTAAGTGGGGTTTTTTTTCTAATTTTTGACAGGCGTGTCCAACAGTGAGAATGGAAGAGCCTGTTCTACTCAATCAAACAACTGTAGTGACATATTTTCGCCTTAGAGGTTTATCTATAAATCAGAATGTGCAGATGGCTGCATTTGCCATGTTCCTTGTTTTCTATGTGCTGACACTGATTGGAAACATCCTCATTGTCATAACTATTATCTATGACCACCATCTCCATACCCCCATGTATTTCTTTCTCAGCAATCTATCCTGTATCGATGTGTGCCACCCCACCGTCACTGTCCCCAAGATGCTGATAGACACCTGGTCAGAGGAGAAGCTCATCTCCTTTGATGCATGTGTAACTCAGATGTTCTTCCTGCACCTCTTTGCCTGCACAGAGATCTTTCTTCTCACTGTCATGGCCTATGATCGGTATGTAGCTATTTGCAAACCCCTGCAGTACATGACAGTGATGAACTGGAAAGTATGTGTGCTGTTGGCTGTGGCCCTCTGGACCGGGGGTACCATCCACTCCATCGCCCTGACCTCTCTCACCATCAAGCTGCCCTACTGTGATCCTGAGGAGATGGACAACTTCTTCTGTGATGTGCCTCAGGTGGTCAAACTGGCCTGCACTGATACCCACATCATTGAGATTCTCATCGTATCCAACAGCGGGCTGATCTCCATGGTCTGTTTCATGGTCCTTGTGGTGTCCTATGCAGTCATCCTGGTGAGTCTGAGGCAGCAGATCTCAGAAGGCCGGCGGAAGGCCCTGTCCACCTGTGCCGCCCACCTCACCGTGGTCACACTCTTCCTGGGACACTGCATCTTCATCTATTCCCGTCCATCCACCAGCCTCCCAGAGGACAAGGTGGTGTCTGTGTTTTTCACCGCTGTCACACCCCTGCTGAACCCTATCATCTACACCCTTCGGAATGAAGACATGAAAAATGCCTTGAACAAGTTAATGGGGAGGGTGGAGGAAAGAGGAAAAAAATGAAAATGTCTAAGCCCTTATGGTGCTTGGTGTTCCAAACTAAAGAAATGCCCAGCAAAGATATGTTACAAGCCACATTTATCAAACTGTATGCCTTGTAAAACTATCTTCCAGTTCAATATCTGACAATCATAGCAATTGCTATGATTTTTAACATCTTCCACAGGCTGGAAATTGTTCTAGGCACTGTGCAACTACTTAATTCTCACAACAACCCTGTGAGGTATGTATAAGCTTGTTTACACATGAAGAAGCCAAAGCTCAAAAAAGCAAACATCATGCCCAAGGTCACCCAGCTAGGAAATAATGAAGGTAGGATGTTAAGCCAAATGTATCAACACAAACATGTTATTTTCCTTACATCATGGTTCCTATCCATGCTTTTGTGTTAGGGTGATAACCAAAGTCTAAACAAATGTTCAGAGTTCTGGGCAGCGCTTGCCAACATCATTCACTCAGACACTTGCCTAAAGCTTTGCAAACATTGGCAAAGCAGGCAAAGTAAGTTTGCAAATGACTTCAGTAATGCAGAAGGACGACTTTGAATCACTGAAGTTGATATCCTCAAGTGTTCAGGAAAAACTCTTCCATTAAGACAATAAAATGGGGATATCTTATCCATTCATCTGACAAATATTTACTGAGCACCTATTGTGTGCTAAGTACTAGGTTTGTAATCATAAATAAAATACATAGTCCTCCTTTTATGCTGTTTAGAGTTTAGTGAGAACAGAAGACAAGAATATGTGGGAAGAGAACTTGGGGAAGAATGGATGTATGCATATGTATTGCTGAGTGCCTTAGTGTTCACCTGAAACTATCACAACATTGTCAATCAGCTATACTCCAATACAAAATAAAAAGTTTTTTAAAGAAAAAAAAAATATAAACAAATTTTAATTACAGATCATGACAAATGCCATAAAAGACAATGCTGTTAAAGAGTTATAGAAGAGACTGTCTCTAGATTGCTTAGTTAAGAAGGGCCTCTCTGAGGAAATGCCATTTAAGCTAAGATCTAAAAGATGAAAAAAAGAGCCAACCATGAGAAAAGAAAAGTGATGAACTTTCTAGGCAGAGGAAATGGCAGACGTAAAGATTGATGTTTAGAAAGAACTTGGCCTGTTCCAAGAAGTAAAAGACCAATGTGTTTATAACTTTGACTGTGAGGCAGAGAATAGTGAGAGATGATATTGAAGAAGTAAAAAGAATACTTTCATGTCCTCTTAAGAAGTTTGGAATATTTTTCAGTATAGTAGGAAGTTATCAGAATGGTGCAAGCACAGAACAGACATGACACAATTTGTGTTTAAATGAACTCGTTCTAGTCATTATGTAGAAAATTCATTCAGCTCAGCATTTGTTACTAAACAATAGTCACTCAATATCACACTAATAGCTGGGAGAAAATGCCAAGTGGAAACACGGTTTCATAATCCAGCATCTTCGGTCCAGTTGTGGTGACACATATTGTAATGTCATGAAACATTGTACTCTGAGTGTAATGTGCTGAGTCGACTGGATAACAGGGGATATGAAGAGGATATTGCAGGCAACAGTGTCTCCTACCTGTGTACAAAAAGCATAGCATAATGGGACCCAATAGTTCACTCTGACTCCATCAGTGAGAAGGGCATACTTAAATGCAGGGGGCTTTCAAAGGCAATAAGTAATAACAATTGACCGAAGGCGTGGTCAATAAATGTGTGGGTCACAAGACCCATGTCATGTTTTTATGGTGCTTTTGCCAGGGTTGTGTTGAGAAGGAAATTTAAGCCATTTAAGCCATTTCAGTTGTACAGAAGTATGGTTATCATGGTATTAAGGTATTCTATAGGTTTTCTGGACAACACAATTTAACTTACAACAGACAGTACTAATCACAGAGTAGTCTCATTCCCAAAGATAACTCTGTGCATAGTATAAAAACTAATTCATTGGGACTGGTTGATGGAATAACTAAACTGAATTGGAAAATTATGGAATTTGTATGAAATAAATGCTTTTATTATAGGCAATGGCAGACAATCAGGCGGTACAGCCCCTCAAAGAACCCAAATAGAATCACCTTGTGTAGGAATCGCACAGACAGACACTCACAATGGGATGGTAAGACAACGCTTCATGGCAATCCTTAAGTGGTAGCTGGTAAAACTATAAATGAACAATCTTTTTTTTTTTTGGTAGTTGCAGGCAAAATTTCTAATACTACCAGTCTTCAATCACATTAATCCTCATAACTCTCTAGAGAAGTAATGTAAAACATTTATTCTCCATTTCACAAGAAAAGGTTTTTAGACTCGGAGATAAAATAAAAATATGCTTATTTACTCATTGAATAAATAGGAGAGTAAAAAGTAGAATGAAAATACCTTGACTCTTGGTTCTGTGGCTAACTTACTTTATTTTTTTTTTTTTTTTTTTTAAATTTTTATTAGTTGGAGGCTAATTACTTTACATCATTACAGTAGTTTTTGTTATACATTGATATGAATTAGCCATGGATTTACATGTATTCCCCTTCCCAGTCCCCCCTCCCACCTCCCTCTCCACCCGATCCCTCTGGGTCTTCCCAGTGCACCAGGCCCGAGCACTTGTCTCATGCACCCAACCTGAGCTGGTTATCCGTTTTACCCTAGATAATACACATGTTTCAATGCTGTTCTCCTGAAACATCCCACCCTTGCCTTCTCCCAGAGTCCACAAGTCTGTTCCATACATCTGAGTCTCTTTTTCTGTTTTGCATACAGGGTTATCGTTACCATCTTTCTAAAGTCCATATATATGTGTTAGTATACTGTAATGGTCTTTATCTTTCTGGCTTACTTCGCTCTGTATAATGGGCTCCAGTTTCATCCATCTCATTAGAAGTGATTCAAATGAATTCTTTTTAATGGCTGAGCTAACTTACTTTAAAGAGGAGACAGGAATCACTATCACACAGAAGTTTGCTCAGCAACTTTGTAATAGGCAATTGAATTCCTCAGATTATAATCATCTCTGCCATAGAGTAACTAGTTGCCATAAGTAGAAATAAACAAATGAGGATTAGGAATTTATTTCTGCACAAAAGGTACTAATCAGTGTGAAAATCTGTTCATATAAAAGTCCAAAAGGTAAAAGCATAATTAGATAATTTTTCTCAGTTTTCCAGGTATGTATAGTAGTGATATCTAGGCCCGATTTCACATACAAATACCTAAAACTTTGATTTTGACTTGGGTTATATTCATGAAATAGTAGGGGATTGACAATGCACTGCATTTTTTTGCCAATTTGCATATAATAGGGTTTAGATATCCCTCAGTTTAACAAGCTGTTTCTTATTCTTTGTCCTTTTGAGAACTTTATGTCATTTCAATCATTTCTTACCTTTCAACCATGGTTAATGAGTCACTCTGTGTTGGGTATGTGTATGTCCATATTATCTGGAACCCAATTCCCTAAAGTATTCTAAGCATTATTTTTACAAGTTAACAGAACTTGGCAGAATAATAGCCCAAAGGGCTTCAATCAATTCTAATTCCTTTCAGAATAATCAAATAAATATTAGGTAATTTTATTATTAAGTGTATTCTATTTCATTCTATTATCTCCATTAAAATTGATATAACTATTTTATATGGCAGCTCTCTGACCATCTATAGGGTCTCTAATCCTACTCCCTTTGGTCACAGTATACCATCATCCTCTTTACCTAAGGAATTTGCCTGGAGTCTTCTTGATTTGGACTTTCCCATTTCACAGTGAATTATTATACTTCTCCCAAGAGTGATATTAGTTAATTCAGGAAATTAACACATAGAAATTATGTAAATCCAAGTACTTTCTTAACTATTTTCACCTATTTTTTCAAATAAATTTTAGAATATTATTGAAAATTATTGACCAAAAAAAGTCCTGTGGAGTTTTTAAGTAAATTAAATTTATAAATCAATTTAAGGAAATCCATTATATTAGCAATTTTTTATTCTTATACAAGAACATGTCTATATCTCTATCTCTCTGCATTTTCTCAGCACGTTTTGTAGTTTTTATCATAGAGACATATATGCTACCTTTATTGGGTGAAAAGAAAATCCCACATAAACAAATCTGTATTGATTTTTTATTGCAGCTATAACAACTTTACTACAAACTTAGAAGTTTAGCCAACATAAATTTATCTTCTTACAGCTCTGTCAGTAGTTCAATACAAATTTCACTGAACTAAAATCAAAGGTCAACAGGGCTACACTGCTTTCTCCTTCTTCTTTGTCCCAGGTTTATGGAGGACTAATTGACAAAAATTGAGTATATTTAAAGTGTACAGCATGATAATTTCATTATTACCACAATCAATTCTAATTAACACAGCCATCACCTCACACAGTGCGTCTGTCTGTGTGTCTGTCTGGTGAGGATACTTAGGATCTGTTCTCTCAAAAATTTTCAAGTATACAATAGAGTATTATTAACTGTTGTCATCGTGCTATACATTAAATCCCCAGAACTTATTTATTTTACAACTGAAAGTTTGGCTGAATTATTTCCTGAAGGCAATAGAAGAGAATCCATTTCCTTCCCTTTTTCAGTTTCTAGAGACCACCCAGATTCCTAAATTAGTAACCCCCTTCTCTGTCTTTAAAGCCAGCAATATTGAATCTCTCTGACTTTTATAGCCATATCTCCCTCTGATTCTCTTTTGTTTCCCTCTTCTATCTTTAAGAACATTTGGGATTACATTAGGTCTACCTGGATAATCTAGACTACTAGTTCTATCTCAAAGTCAACTGACTAGCAAACCTTAATCCCTGTTTGCTGTTCAACCTAAAATATTAACAGGTTCCAGAGACTGGATGTAAACATCTTTGGGGGACTGTTACTTTGTTTACCACATTACCTGTAACCCATTCTTCTTTCCTTTGTCGCAAATTCCAAAAAGTTCTAACTAAATTTAGTATTTAATTGTAATAACTAACTCATCACTATTTCCTGGTACATGTAATTACTCTAATTCTTATAAATTCTGATTTCTCTTTTATTTAACATTACTATTTCTTATATTTTGATGTTAAAAGCTACCACAATCACATTTTTATAAAATAGAAAAGGAACAATTTCAGACCAATAACCACCACAATGTAGATTCAAACATTCTTCACAGAATAGCAATATGTGAAAACAACAATCAGTAATGTTTTTAAAAATAAAATTCATTATGACTATATAAAGTTTATCCCAACAGAGCAAAGAAGTCAGGCATAAAACCATACATACTGTATGATTTGATTTACATGAAACTCTAGGAAAGACAAATTTAGTTTACAGCAAGAAAAAATCAGATGCTTGGGTGCTTGGGTAGGGATAAGATTATTGGCTGGGAAGGTTCTGAAGAAATTTTGGGAGGTGATAGAAATGTTCTATATCTTGACTAGGGAGATAGTTGCATGAGTGAAACTTTGTCACATTTTATCAAACCGTACAATTAAAATGAGTGCATTTTATGTGATCAAGTTCTACCTTAACAAAGTTTATTTTAAAGTAAGTTCCAATACATCTCCACCTTAATTTTGTAAAAATTAAATACTATCAAAAGTACAGAATGTGTGTAGAGATAAATAAGAGAATCACTTTCAAAGTGACAAAGTTTAATTCAATATAAATATGTTGCTGTTGTTGTTTTAACTGCTAATTCATGTCCGACTGTTTGAGACCCATGGACCTCCTCTGCCCATGGAATTTCCCAGGCAAGAATACTGGAGTGGGTTGCCATTCCCTTCTCAAGGGAATCTTCCCAACCTAGGGATTGAACTCACATCTCCCTGCATTGGCAAATGGATTCTTTATCTCTGAGCAACCAGGGAAACCAATAAATACCATATAAAGCTTAAGTAAACACCTTGAAAATACATTTGAAAGCAGGATCACTGTAATGTATAAAACACAGGTGTAATGTACAGCTTCCCAGAGGTAATAACCTACTGCTGCTGCTAAGTCGCTTCAGTCGTGTCTGACTCTGTGCGACCCCATAGACAGCAGCCCATCAGGGTCCTCCATCCCTGGGATTCTCCAGGCAAGAATACTGGAGTGGGTTGCCATTTCCTTCTCCAAATAACCTACAGAGCTGTACAAATCAAAAAAGTATGTTCTCTCAGAACTCTACCTCTCCCTGAAACTAAGACTATGCCCCCAAAGTCTGTGTGTTCTTTTACTGGTGAAACTAGAAGTTTTCTTTAAACTTGTCCAGATCCTTTTCCCTTACATGTTACAACAGGTATCTTTTCCTTTATTTAAGCAATAGTTGATAAGTCCCCCTCTTTACTACAGAAGTCTGGCCTGAAATGACTCTCCAGGTCATTTCACCTAACAACTTTGATTTCTTACTCTTAGTCACTCATTAAAGATATGACCAAAATAATATCTGTATTTCTAAGTCCATCATGTACATGATTTCATGGAAAAAACTTGCCTCTGTCTGAGATGCTTCATGGCACTTTTTACTTCCTCATTCCTCAAGGTGTAAATGAGGGGATTCAGCACAGGGGTGACCATCGTGTAGAAGACAGATACCACCTTGTCACTGGAGAAGTTGGTGTCTGGGTGAGTGTAGAGGAAGATACATGGCCCAAAGAAGAAGGCCACCACCGTGAAGTGGGCTGAGCAGGTAGACAGGGCTTTCCTGCGCCCTTCAGCTGACTGTTTTCTAAGAGAAACCAAGATAACCGTGTAGGAGGTGACCAAAGCCAGAAAGCAGAAGAGGGAGATGGTTCCACTATTGGACACAATCAGCATTCCTGTGAGATATGTATCTGTGCAGGCCAGCTTGATGACAGGAGGAACATCACAGAAGTAGCTATCAATTACGTTGGGGCCACAGTAAGGTAGGCGAATGGTCAAGAAGGTCTGCACCAGTGAGTGAACGGTACCCCCCAACCAGAGACCAAAGACAAGCTGTATGCAGACCCTCATGTCCATCACATTGGCGTAGTGAAATGGCGCACAGATGGCTACATAACGATCATAGGCCATAACAGTCAGCAGAAAGATCTCAGCACAGGCAAACAGATGTAGGAAGAAGAGCTGTGCAATGCAGTTGTCAAAGGAAATGGTCTTCCTTTCCAAAAGCAAACCCTCAAGCATCTTGGGCACAGTGACAGATGAGTGGCAGATGTCAATAAAGGACAGATTGCTCAGGAAGAAATACATGGGGATATGAAGACGTGGAGTAAAGACTATGGTAACCATGATCAGAATGTTCCCCAAAAGAGTTAGCACATACATGACTGAGAATGCCATGAAAAATAATATCTCCAGTACCCAGTTATCAGTGAGTCCCAAGAAGACAAATTGAGCCACTCTTGTTTGGTTTAAAGCATCCATCCAATGAGCTTCCAAAGGACCTTGTGGGGAAAAAATACATGAACGATAATTTAGCCTTAATGTTACAGGAGTGGAACTAACAGAAGTGACTCTGAATTTCTATCTGGGTTGCTTATTTATTACCATGGTATGCAGAGTATAAGGTCAATTTAATTACAACTGTTATAATATATCCAGTCTTCCTTGGTGGCTCAGTTGGTAAAGAATCTGCCCGCAATGTAGGAGACTGCTTGCAATGTAGGAGACCCAGGTTTGATCCCTGGGTCAGGAAGATCCCCTGGAGAAGGATGACAACCCACTCCAGTACTCTTGCCTGAAAAATCCCATCAATACAGAAGCCTGATGGACTGCAGTCCATGGGGTAGCAAGAGTCAGAAACGACTTAGCAACTAACTACATATTATACCCAGTATATATCAGGAGCCATTCCATGCACTTTATATACCATTCTGTTTAGCCATAACTGTACCATTGCATGGGCTTTCGCACTGGCTCAGCAATAAAGAACCTGCCTGCAATGCAGGAACCACAAGAGACGTTGGTTTGATCCCTGGGTGGGGAAGATCCCCTGGAGCAGGGCATGGCAACCCACCTCAGTATTCTTGCCTGGAGAACCCATGGACAGAGGAGCCTGGCAGGCTACAGTCACAGAGAGTCAGACAGGACTGAAGCAACTTAGCACGCTAAGCATATAATAATGCTTAGCATACAATAATGCATAAGCATTATTGTTCCTGTTTTGCAGTTAAGTGAGCTCTACAAGAATAAATAAATTGCCCAAAACCCTTAGCCACTAGTTGGGTGATTTTTTCATTTCAGTCTAACCCACAGGCAACACCAATTTAGAATTCTAAAATACAACTCCCAGCTAAAATAATTTGCTATTTCACTCTTCCTATCAAAAATGCCTTCAAAGCCTGCAACTGTCTGCTACATTTATTTTTCAGGTACGGAATCTTCTCTCCAACCAAGCATGCTACCTCCATCTTGTTACTTTCCAAATCCTTTTTTGTTATTTATGTTGTTCCCTCTGCTCAGAAAATATAACTGTTTAATCAACTGTACTCTCTTCATTTCTGACTCTTAAAATACTATTCATCCTCTAAGATTACCTCAAAGAGCAGTACCTCTAGGAAAACACAACTGATGCAATCAAATCCTTTCACTTCCCTTCATACTTCTTTTATCTGAAAGAAAGTATAAAATAAGATATCTGTTTTTGCTCCCCATTAAATCAAGATTTTCTTGAAGAGCAGTGGTCACATATAACTTATCCCTCGCAGCATGTAACATGGCTTCTGACACACAGTAGGTATGCAAAACATACTTATATTTGATCTGAAGCTAACTTGTCGGGTAACCTGCAAAAGAATCCAGTCCTTCACAATGGAGTTAATAAGTGACTTTAAAAGCTAGATTTTTTATTCTAATATGATTTGGAGCTTTGCAGGTGGCTCAGTGGCTAAAGAATCTGCCTACAATACAGGAGATATAAGAGACACAGATTCAATCCCTGGGTCAGGGTAATACATTTTATTAAAACATTTAGCAAAATGAAATACCAGAAATAATCTGAATGTTTATCTAAAGAGGAATAGGTAAATAAATTTGAGTACAGCCACAGTGTGGAATATTATATAACCATTAATGAGTAGGATCTATGTTTATTGATTTAAACAGTGGTTCTCAATGTAGCTGCACTTCAAAACTACATAGTTGGGGTTTCTAAATTTTGCTGCCCAGGCCTCACCTCAGAAAATTAATTCAGAATCTCTGGAGGTTGGACCTATCAGAACTTTTAAAGTTCTCTGGTGATTCCAACATATAGCCAAGAGGGCAAACTATTAAATTCAGAAAATGTCAACAATACATTGTTAAATGAAAAGAGCATATTATAAATATATTTTTGCTCTATAACACAGGGAGCTCAATCCAATGCTCTGTAACAACTGAGAGAGGTGGGATGGGGGTAAGGGCAGGAGGAAGGTTCAGAGGAAGGGGCTGTATGTATACCTGGGGTTGAGTCACATTGCTATACAGCAAAAACTAATGCAATATTGCAAAGAAATTATACTCCAATTAAAAATAAGTTTAAATAAATAAACATTGTGAATGAGGAGGAAAGGGGTGGGGGAGGGAAGGAAGGAATAAACGAACAAAGGAAGGAATCAAAAAATATTTATGTATATATATATCTGAATATGAACATATTGAAACATATGTATTCATGAATTCTGTTTTTATGTATTTATTCCTAAAAGGAAAGATGATATGTGTTGAAGACTACACACTTATTTTAACACTAGTTGCCCCAGGAAATACTAGTGCATTTTAGATTTTAATTTTAAATTTAAAATACTAGCAGCTTTTTAAATTTTTATATTATACTCTGTAATTGTTCGAGTTTGTCCATAAGCATGGGTTACTTTGTTTTAAAACAAAGTATTAAAACCATGCATGGGGGGGGGTGCATACCGAAAAGAAATGTAAATGCTGACTTCATGGGATTATGAGTACATTTTTCCTTCTCCAAGTCAAGTCTAACATTGTTGTATTTCTTATGAAGCAATATTCTATGATAGGGAGGCCTATTTTCATAAACTCCTGGTCAGCAACGCATTCATAGAAAAGAACCAAGAGTTGTTTTGCTTTCAACTAAGAAGGAGAAGATAGAAGGCTCTTCATAAGAGCGCATGTGGTGAATTCACATAACTATAATGTTTGGCCTTCACTTCCCTAAGTCTCAATTTTCTGAACTGTAGCATAGGATCTAGACACATCTTTTCTATGTGATTGGTTGTAGCAGATGTCTAGGTCTTCTGTCAAAAAGATCAAGAGAGAAGCCAGGGTATGGGAAGAATTTCTGACGTTGAAGGGTATCATAAAAAATTGAAGCCCATATGCATGTTTAAGAAAAAATCTAAACAACTGACAAAGGATTAATTTCCAAAATATACAAGCAGCTCATACAGCTCAATACCAGAAAAACAAACAACCCAATCAAAAAGTGGTAAAGAGACCTAAACAGACATTTCTCCTGAGAAGACATACAGATGGCTGACAAACACATGAAAAGATGCTCAACATAGCTCATTATTAGAGAAATACAAATCAAAACTACACTGAGATATCACCTCACACCAGTCAGAATGGCCATCATCAAAAAGTCTACAAACAATAAATGCTGGAGAGGATGCAGAGAAAAGAAAACACTCTTGCACTGTTGGTGGGAATGTAAATTGATACAGCCACTGTGGAAGACGGTATGGAGATTCCTTAAAAAACTAGGAATAAAACCACCATATGACCCAACAATTTCACTCCTAGGCATATACCCTGAGGAAACCAAAATTGAAAAGGACACATGTATCTCATTATTCCTTGCAGCACTATTTACAATAGCTAGAACATGAAAGCAACCTGGATGTCCATTAAGAGATGAATGGAAAAAGAAGTTGTGGTACATATACACAATGGAATATTACTCAGCCATTAAAAAGGAACACATTTGAGTCAGTTCTGATGAGGTGGATGAACTAAAACCTATTATACAGAGTGAAGTGAGTCAGAAAGAGAAAGATAAATATTGTATTCTAACACATATATACAGAATCTAGAAAAATGGTACTGAATAATTTATTTTCAGGGCAGCAATGGAGAAATAGACATGGAAAATAGACTTCTGGGCACATGGGGAGAGGGGAGGAGAGGGTGAGATGTAAGGAAAGAGTAACATGGAAACTTACATCACCGTATGTAAAATTGACAGCCAAAGGGAATTTGCTCTATGGCTCAGGAAACTCAAACAGGGGCTCTGTATGAATCCTGAGGGGTGGGATGAGGAGGGAGATGGGAGGGAGTTTCAAAAGGGAGGGAGGGATATATGTATACCTATGGCTGATTCATGTTGAGGTTTGAGAGAAAACAACAAAATTCTGTAAAGCTATTATCCTTCAATTAAAAAATAAATTTAAAAAAAAAAACAGAAAAAAATCTAATCGAAAGCACTCAACCTTGGGACTGGCTGAAATTTTCAAAGCCAAAGTAGTTTCCCTTATGTCCTTAGGCTGTTCCCAGGGGCAGCAGATGGTAGTTATTGCTTCCTTAGCTCCAGAAAAATTTAGTTACCATTAGTAAAAAGAGTTCTTGCTCTGGTTTTAAAGAGAAGTTAGCTGAGATTTTGACAAAAGGTCACTTGAGAAAAATTATGTAGCCTCTCTGAGCTTCAATTCAGTTCAGTTCAGTTCAGCCTCTAAGTAATGTCCAACTCTTTGCAACCCCATGAACCACAGCACGCCAGACCTCCCTGTCCATCACCAACTCCTGGAGTTCACCCAAACTCATGTCCATCGAGTCGGTGATGCCATCCAACTATCTCATCCTCTATCGTCCCCTTCTCCTCCTGCCCTCAATTTTTCCCAGCATCAGGGTCTTTTCAAATGAGTCAACTCTTCGCATCAGGTGGCCAAAGTATTGGAGTTTCAGCTTCAACATCAGTCCTTCCGATGAACAAACCAGGACCGATCTTCTTTAGGATGGACTGGTTGGATCTCCTTGCAGTCCAAGGGACTCTCAAGAGTCTTCCTCAACACCACAGTTCAAAAACATCAATTTTTTTGTGCTCAGCTTTCTTTATAGTCCAACTCTCACATCCATACATGACCACTGGAAAAACCATAGCCTTGACTAGACAGACCTTTGTTGACAAAGTAATGTCTCTGCTTTTTAATATGCTGTCTAGTTTGGTCATAACTTTCCTTCCAAGGAGTAAGCGTCTTTTAATTTCATGACTACAACCACAATCTGCAGTGATTTTGGAGACCAAAAAAATAAAGTCAGCCACTGTTTCCACTGTTTCCACATCTATTTGCCATGAAGTGATGGGACCAGATGCCATGATCCTAGTTTTCTGAATGTTGAGTTTTAAGCCAACTTTTTCACTCTCCTCTTTCACTTTCATCAAGGGGCTCTTTAGTTCTTCTTCAGTTTCTGCCACAAAGGTGGTGTTATCTGCATATGTGAGGTTATTGATATTTCTCCTGGCAATCTTGATTCCACCTTGTGCTTCTTCCAGCCCAGTTTCCTCATATGTACAAATCAATACCTGCATCAGGAAGATCCTCTGGAGGAAGAAATGGCAACCCACTCCAATATTCTTGCCTGGAGAATGCCATGGATAGAGGAGCCAGGCAGGCTATGGTCCATATAGTCGGACACGACTGAAGCAACTTAGCACATAGGCACAAATGCGCACAAACCTACTTCACAAGCTGTTATTCAAATGGCTAACATGTAGCCTGGCACTTGTAATGCATAAAAGTCTGTTCTTTTTACTATAACTAAGAGATATCTGCAAAAAAACCATCCCAAAAGTCCCTAAGAGAGAAAATGTAGGTCATGTATTTAGTAGCATAAAAAAAGGACCACAAAAAAGTAGGTGAAAGAAAGTGAGAGGGACTTCCCTGGTGGACTGGTGGGCTAAGACTACAGGCCCCCAAAGTCTGTGTTCAATCCCTGATCAGGGAACTAGATCCTACATACTGCAACTAAGAGTTCATATGCTGCAACTAAAGATCCTGCATGCAGGATCTTTTTTTGCATGCAGTCAAATAAATAAATATGAAAGAGAGAGAGAGGGGGGCTCACTAGTTAATCAAACAATATTTAGTGAATGCCCCCAACAGTATCTGTGCCAAGGAATATTCTTTCCCCAGACTTCCCAAGGCTCAATCTTTCTCATTTTTAAATCTTATCTCAAATATGACCCTCTCATGGAGACCCTGTAGACAACTATAACCAAAAGAACACCCCCTCACTTACACAATATCCTAGTCCATCTTTTTTGTAGCACTTATAAAGACTTGAAATTATCTAAATTATTTGCATTCATATCTACTGTCTGCTTTTCCAAATACAAACCCTTCGAGGACAAAGACTAGATCTCTTTGGTTTATGACTACATCCCCAAAGCTTGTGTTCAGCAGTGAATGAGATCCCAACTCCCAGCCACAATAAGTTCAGCAGTGACTAAGACTTCCATGCTTTAAACTACAGAAGCCCCTAAAGAAATGCTAAGCATTTCTGCCCTAAAGAGTCCATAGAAACAAAAACATATATGATAACAATAACAACAAGTATACACTGCCAGTTGAAAGTAGATTTTAACAGTCTCCTGGTTTTAAAGATTTAATTCTTCTGAAAAGATGCAGAGCATCTCCTTCAACTGTCCCATTACATCTTTCTCTGCTTCTCTTCAACCCTTGCACTCTTTGTCCACCATCATGCTGATCTATTTTATACTTATATTATATTTTATATCTGTTCTATATTTTTTCTTCTGCCTGAAAATAAAAAAGTCTGGAGGGCTGAGGAAGTATAATCAAAAAGTTGGAGAAGTGAGGCACATTGAAATGACCAATAAACCTGCAGGGAAGAAATGTACACAAAAAGAAATGTACACTCCTTTCTTGAGTCATCCAGTAAACTCAGAGATGGACCGACCCATGAATAATTTTGCAGATGGGGACCTTTAAGTGTAGAAACATAGAACAACAGTATTAGCTCAACAAATGCTTTTGCATGATTATAAAGTTTCCAATATTTTATTACTTTTAGAAATTGTTTATTAGAAATAAATTTACGAGCTCAAAGATTGTGACTCAAAATACAGTGTTGTCAAACTGCTTTCCGAAAAGTTGGCAGGGTTGAGTTAATTTACTCATGGTCACTCAGTTAGCAATTAGTTGAAATAGGATTTGAAGGAGGAGCCAAGATGGCGGAGGAACAGGACGGGGAGACCACTTTCTCCCCTACAAATTCATCGTAAGAACATTTGAACGCTGAGCAAATTTCACAAAACAACTTCTGATCGCTAGCAGAGGACATCAGGCACCCAGAAAAGCAGCCCATTGTCCTTGAAGGGAGGTAGGACAAAATATAAAAGATAAAAAGGGAGTCAAAAGAGCTACGGACGGAGACCCGTCCCGGAAGGGAGTCTTAATAGAGGAAGTTTCCAATCACCAGGAAACCCTCGCACTGGCGGGACTGGGGGAAGTTTTCGGCAATCTAACTGGGAGGAAAAATTAAACAAGGCCCACAGATTACCTGCCTAAAAGCAACTCCCAGCAGAAAAGTACCCCAGATGCCCGTACCCGCCAGCAACAAGCGGGGGCGGAACGGAGAGGAGCGGGCGGCATTGCTTAGGGTGAGGACCAGCCCGAAGACCCTGAGAGCAATCGGAGGGAGCTTTTTTAAACTGTGGGATAGCAAGGGTCAAAATTAACCGGCCCGAACACACTGGCGGCGGTTCGCAAAACAAAGGGACTGAGAAACTCCAGAGAAGAGCCGGCCCCTCCCCGCTGGAGGTAGGAGGCAGGGGGGAGGGAAAAAGGGCAAACTCAGCCCCTGAGAAGCCACCCCCTCCCACACTGCAAACAGGCCCCCGGTTCCTATCTAAAGACTTCCTGAGACCCGACTGGGGGTGCGCGCTGGGGCCGCGGAGGGAAAAAGCGCGCCGTACCTGGGGAGATTGCGCCCAAGCCTCTGGCTGCCTGGGCCGCTCGATGCGGAGGGAAAAGGCGTGCTGCACCCGGGGAGAGTGCGCCCAAGCCTCTGGCTGCCTGGGCCGCTCAAGCCGGGGAAGGCACAAAACGCAGACCCAACCGAATCTGCACTTTTGCGGAGTACCCGAAAACTGGAACCGCACTCAACGCAGGGTCTGCTCCATATAGAGCAGCCGGGAGCCTGAGCAGTGTAGACGGGGAAAGCACTGACACCCGTGAGCGGGGCAAACCCAGTGTGACCGGAACACGGTGAGTGCTATCCACACAGAGCGGTATCTGTCTTCAGCGCCCCGCCCTCCCCATAGCAGGACTGAACTGAACTAGAGAACCTAAATAAGAGATCACCTCCACCAGCCTGTGTCAGGGCGGAAATTAGACACCAAAGAAACGGCAAACAGAAGCTAAATAAACAACGGGAACCACTTCAGGAAGGACCTGTGCAACAGATTAAAATCCCTGATGGTAACACCGACTACACTGGAAGGGGCCTACAGATATCGAGAAGTGTAAGCTGGAAAGAGGAGCTATCTGAAATTGAACTGAACCTACGCTGACCGCAACAACTCCAGAGAAATTCCTAGATATATATGTATATATATTTTTTTAATTTAAAAAAAAATTTTTTTTTCTTTCCTTTTTTTTATTTTTTATTTTTTCTCTTTTATTTTCTTTTAAAATTCCCTATTGCTCCCCCATTACTCCTCAACTTTCATTTTCATATATTTTTTACGATTTTTTTAATTAGGGAAAAAAATTTTTTTTCTTTTTTTTCTTTTTCTTGTTTTTCTCTCCTATTTCCTTTTAAAGTCCTCTAATACTCCTCTATTATTCCTTAATTTTCATTTTCATTTCACTATAACCTTGCCAAAAAAACAAAAGAGAGAGAGAGAGAAACCCTATTTTTAAACCAAACTTCATATACATTTCTAATTTTTTGTGTGTTTTTGTTTTTGTTTTTAAATATTGTATTTCAAAGAGTCTAACCTCTACACTAGATTTTCAATCTTTGTTTTTCAGTAGTATGTGACATAAATTTTGGTCATTTAAGAATCCAATATTCAGTTCCCATTTCTATTCAGGAGTGTGGTGATTACTCTCCCACTTTTGACTCTCTGTTTTCTACCTCAGAACACCTCTATTTCCTCCTTTCCCCTTCTCTTCCCAATCCAACTCTGTGAATCTTTGTGGGTGTCTGGGCTATGGAGAACACTTTGGGAACAGATAACTGCCTAGATCTGTCTCTCTCCTCTTGAGTCCCCTTTTTCTCCTCCTGCTCACCTCTATCTCCTTCCCCCCTCTCCTATTCTTCATGTAACTCTGTGAACCTCTCTGGTTGTCTCTCACGGTGGAGAATCTTTTCACCATTAACCTAGAAGTTTTATTATCAGTGCTGTATAGTTGGAGAAGTCTTGAGACTATTGGAAGAATAAAACTGAAATCCAGAGGCAGGAGACTTAAGCCCAAATCCTGAGAAAACCAGAAAACTCCTGACTACACGGAACATTAAGGAATAAGAGACCATCCAAAAGCTTCCATATCTACACCAAAACCAACCACCACCCAAGAGCCAATAAGCTCCAGTACAAGACATACCATGCAAATTCTTTAGCAACGCAGGAACATAGACCTGAGTGTCAACATACAGGCTATCCAAAGTCACACCTAACACATAGACCCATCGCAAAACTCATTACTGGATACTCCATTGCACTCCAGAGAGAAGAAATCCAATTCCACGCACCAGAACGCTGACACAAGCTTCCCTAACCAGGAAAGCTTGAGAAACCAATCGTCCAACCCCACCCACTGGGTGAAACCTCCACAATAAAAAGGAACCTCAGACCACAAGAATACAGAAAGCCCACTCCAGACACAGCAATCTAAACAAGATGAAAAGGCAGAGAAATACCCAACAGCTAAAGGAACATGAAAAAAGCCCACCAAGTCAAACAAAAGAGGAAGAAATAGGGAATCTACCTGAAAAAGAATTTAGAATAATGATAATAAAAATGATCCAAAATCTTGAAAACAAAATGGAGTTACAAATAAATAGCCTGGAGACAAAGATTGAGAAGATGCAAGAAATGTTTAACAAGGACCTAGAAGAAATTTTAAAAAGTCAATTAAAAATTAATAATGCAATAAATGAGATCAAAAACACTCTGGAGGGAACCATGAGTAGAATAACAGAGACAGAAGATAGGATAAGTGAGTTAGAAGATAAAATGGTGGAAATAAATGAAGCAGAGAGGAAAAAGAAAAAATAATCAAAAGAAATGAGGACAACCTCAGGGACCTCTGGGGCAGTGTGAAACGCCCCAACATTCGAATCATAGGAGTCCCAGAAGAAGAAGACAAAAAGAAAGGCCATGAGAAGATACTCGAGGAGATAATAGCTGAAAACTTCCCTAAAATGGGGAAGGAAATAGCCACCCAAGTCCAAGAAACGCAGAGAGTCCAAAACAGGATAAACCCAAGGCGAAACACCCCAAGACACATATTAATCAAATTAACAAAAATCAAACACAAAGAACAAATATTAAAAGCAGCAAGGGAGAAACAACAAATAACACACAAAGGGATTCCCATAAGGATAAGAGCTGATCTATCAATAGAAACCCTTCAGGCCAGAAGGGAATGGCAGGACATACTTAGAGTAATGAAAGAGAATAACCTACAACCTAGATTACTCTACCCAGCAAGGATCTCATTCAGATATGAAGGAGAACTCAAAAGCTTTACAGACAAGCAAAAGCTGAGAGAATTCAACACCACCAAACCAGCTCTTCAACAAATACTAAAGGATCTTCTCTAGACAGGAAACACAGAAAGGTGGTATAAACGTGAACCCCAAACAACAAAATAAATGGCAACAGGACCATACCTATCAATAATTACATTAAATGTAAATGGGTTGAATGCCCCAACTAAAAGACAAAGGCTGGCTGAATGGATACAAAAGCAAGACCCCTATATATGCTGTCTACAAGAGACCCACCTCAAAGCAAGGGACACATACAGACTAAAAGTGAAGGGCTGGAAAAAAATATTCCACGCAAACAGAGACCAAAAGAAAGCAGGAGTCGCAATACTCATATCAGATAAAATAGACTTTCAAATAAAGGTTGTGAAAAGAGACAAAGATGGACACTACATAATGATCAAAGGATCAATCCAAGAAGAAGATAAAACAATTATAAATATATATGCACCCAACATAGGAGCACCGCAATATGTAAGGCAAACGCTAATGAGTATGAAAGAGGAAATTAATAGTAACACAATAATAGTAGGAGACTTTAATACCCCACTCACAACTATGGATAGATCAACTAAACAGAAAATGAACAAGGAAACACAAACTTTAAAGGACACAATGGACCAGCTAGACCTAATTGACATCTATAGGACGTTTCACCCCAAAACAATCAACTTCACCTTTTTCTCAAGTGCACACAGAACCTTCTCCAGAATAGAGCACATCCTGGGCCATAAATCTAGTCTTGGTAAATTCAAAAAGATTGAAATCATTCCAGTCATCTTTTCTGACCACAGTGCAGTAAGATTAGATCTCAATTACAGGAAAAAAATTATTAAAAATTCAAACATATGGAGGCTAAACAACATGCTTCTGAATAACCAACAAATCATAGAAGAAATCAAAAAAGAAATCAAAATATGCATAGAAATGAATGAAAATGAAAACACAACAACCCAAAACCTATGGGACACTATAAAAGCAGTGCTAAGGGGAAGATTCATAGCATTACAGGCATACCTCAAGAAACAAGAAAAAAGTCAAATAAATAACCTAACTCTACACCTAAAGCAACTAGAGGAGGAACAAATGAAGAACCCCAGGGTTAGTAGAAGGAAAGAAATCTTAAAAATTAGGGCAGAAATAAATGCAAAAGAAACTAAAGAGATCAGAGCAAAAATTAACAAAGCTAAAAGCTGGTTTTTTGAAAAAATAAACAAAATTGACAAACCATTAGCAAGACTCATTAAGAAACAAAGGGAGAAGAACCAAATTAACAAACTTAGAAATGAAAATGGAGAGATCACAACAGACAACACTGAAATGCAAAGGATCATAAGAAACTACTACCAGCAGCTCTATGCCAATAAAATGGACAACTTGGAAGAAATGGGCAAGTTCTTAGAGAAGTATAACTTTCCAAAACTGAACCAGGAAGAAATAGAAGATCTTAACAAACCCATCACAAGCAAGGAAATCGAAACTGTAATCAGAAATCTTCCAGCAAACAAAAGCCCAGGACCAGATGGCTTCACAGCTGAATTCTACCAAAAATTCAGAGAAGAGGTAACACCTATCTTACTCAAACTCTTCCAGAAAATTGCAGAAGAAGGTAAACTGCCAAACTCATTCTATGAGGCCACCATCACTCTAATTGCAAAACCAGACAAAGATGCCACAAAAAAAGAAAACTACAGGCCAATATCACTGATGAACATAGATGCAAAAATCCTTAACAAAATTCTAGCAAACAGAATCCAACAGCATATTAAAAAAAATCATACATCATGACCAATTGGGCTTTATCCCAGGAATGCAAGGATTCTTTAATATCCACAAATCAATCAATGTAATACACCACATTAAGAAATTGAAAGATAAAAACCATATGATTCAAGCAATAAATGCTGGAGAGGGTGTGGAGAAAAGGGAACCCTCTTACACTGTTGGTGGGAATGCAAATTAGTACAGCCACTATGGAAAACAGTGTGGAGATTTCTTAAAAAGCTGGAAATAGAACTACCATATGACCCAGCAATCCCACTTCTGGGCATACACACCAAGGAAACCAGATCTGAAAGAGACACGTGCACCCCAATGTTCATCGTAGCACTGTTTATAATAGCCAGGACATGGAAGCTTCCCAGATGCCCATCAGCAGACGAATGGATGAGGAAGCTCTGGTACATATACACCATGGAATATTACTCAGCCATTACAAAGAATTCATTTGAATCAGTTCTAATGAGATGGATGAAACTGGAGCCCATTATACAGAGCGAAGTAAGCCAGAAAGATAAAGACCATTACAGTATACTAACACATATATATGGACTTTAGAAAGATGATAACGATAACCCTATATGCAAAACAGAAAAAGAGACTCAGATGTATAGAACAGACTTGTGGACTCTGGGAGAAGGCGAGGGTGGGATGTTTCAAGAGAACAGCATTGAAACATGTATATTATCTAGGGTGAAACAGATCACCAGCCCAGGTTGGGTACATGAGACAAGTGCTCGGGCCTGGTGCACTGGGAAGACCCAGAGGGATTGGGTGGAGAGGGAGGTGGGAGGGGGGACTGGGATGGGGAATACATGTAAATCCATGGCTAATTCATTTCAATGTATAACAAAAACTACTGTAATGATGTAATTAGCCTCCAACTAATAAAAATTAAAAAAAAAACATATGATTATCTCAATAGATGCAGAGAAAGCCTTTGACAAAATTCAACATCCATTCATGATTAAAACTCTCCAGAAAGCAGGAATAGAAGGAACATACCTCAACATAATAAAAGCTATATATGACAAACCCACAGCAAGCATCACCCTCAATGGTGAAAAATTGAAAGCATTTCCCCTGAAATCAGGAACAAGACAAGGGTGCCCACTCTCACCACTACTATTCAACATAGTTTTGGAAGTGTTGGCCACAGCAATCAGGGCAGAAAAAGAAGTAAAAGCAATCCAGATAGGAAAAGAAGAAGTGAAACTCTCTCTGTTTGCAGATGACATGATCCTCTACATAGAAAACCCTAAAGACTCTACCAGAAAATTACTAGAGCTAATCAACGAATACAGTAAAGTTGCAGGATATAAAATTAACACACAGAAATCTCTTGCATTCCTATACACTAACAATGAGAGAACAGAAAGAGAAGGAAACAATACCATTCACCATTGAAACAAAAAGAATAAAATACTTAGAAGTATATCTACCTAAAGAAACAAAAGACCTATACATAGAAAACTATAAAACACTGATGAAAGAAATCAAAGAGGACACAAAGAGATGGAGAAATATACCGTGTTCATGGATTGGAAGAATCAATATGGTCAAAATGGCTATACTACCCAAAGCAATCTATAGATTCAATGCAATCCCTATCAAACTACCAACGGTATTTTTCACAGAACTAGAACAAATAATTTCACAATTTGTATGGAAATACAAAAAACCTCGAATAGCCAAAGTAATCCTGAGAAAGAAGAATGGAACTGGAGGAATCAATCTGCCTGACTTCAGACTATACTACAAAGCCACAGTCATCAAGACAGTATGGTACTGGCACAAAGACAGAAATATAGATCAATGGAACAGAATAGAAAGCCCAGACATAAATCCACGAACCTATGGTCACCTTATCTTCGACAAAGGAGGCAAGGATATACAATGGAAAAAAGACAACCTCTTTAACAAGTGGTGCTGGGAAAACTGGTCAACCACCTGTAAAAGAATGAAACTAGAACACTTTCTAACACCATACACAAAAATAAACTCAAAATGGATTAAAGATCTAAATGTAAGACCAGAAACTATAAAACTCCTAGAGGAGAACATAGGCAAAACACTCTCAGACATAAATCACAGCAGGATCCTCTCTGACCCACATCCCAGAATATTAGAAACAAAAGCAAAAATAAACAAATGGGACCTAATGAAACTTAAAAGCTTTTGCACAACAAAGGAAACTATAAGCAAGGTGAAAAGACAGCCCTCAGATTGGGAGAAAATAGTAGCAAACAAAGCAACAAAGGATTAATCTCAAAACTATACAAGCAACTCCTCCAGCTCAACTCCAGAAAAATAAATGACCCAATCAAAAAATGGGCCAAAGAACTCAACAGACATTTCTCCAAGGAAGACATACAGATGGCTAACAAACACACGAAAAGATGCTCAACATCACTCATTATCAGAGAAATGCAAGTCAAAACCACAATGAGGTACCATTATACGCCAGTCAGGATGGCTGCTATCCAAAAGTCTACAAGCAATAAATGCTGGAGAGGGTGTGGAGAAAAGGGAACCCTCTTACACTGTTGGTGGGAATGCAAATTAGTACAGCCACTATGGAAAACAGTGTGGAGATTTCTTAAAAAACTGGAAATAGAACTGCCATATGACCCAGCAATCCCACTTCTGGGCATACACACTGAGGAAACAAGATCTGAAAGAGACACGTGCACCCCAGTGTTCACCGCAGCACTGTTTATCATAGCCAGGACATGGAAGCAACCTAGATGCCCATCCGCAGATGAATGGATGAGGAAGCTCTGGTACATATACACCATGGAATATTACTCAACCATTAAAAAGAATTCATTTGAATCAGTTCTAATGAGATGGATGAAACTGGAGCCCATTATACAGAGCGAAGTAAGCCAGAAAGATAAAGACCATTACAGTATACTAACACATATATATGGAATTTAGAAAGATGGTAACGATAACCCTATATGCAAAACAGAAAAAGAGACTCAGATGTATAGAACAGACTTGTGGACTCTGGGAGAAGGCGAGGGTGGGATGTTTCAAGAGAACAGCATTGAAACATGTATATTATCTAGGGTGAAACAGATCACCAGCCCAGGTTGGGTGCATGAGACAAGTGCTCGGGCCTGGTGCACTGGGAAGACCCAGAGGGATCAGGTGGAGAGGGAGGTGGGAGGGGGGACCGGGATGGGGAATACATGTAAACCCATGGCTAATTCATTTCAATGTATGACAAAAACCACTGCAATGATGTAAAGTAATTAGCCTCCAACTAATAAAAATAAATGGAAAAAAATAAAAATTAAAAAAACTTTTTTTTAAACAAACAAAAAAAAAAGAAAATGGTTCAACAGAAGTGAATATTTGTATTGGATGGATAGACGTGCAGATTTTTCAGGCTGAATGCAATTAGAGATAGCTTTATAGCTTTGAAATTATTTTTGATAGTTTTGTTGATATATAATTGATACACATAAATTGAACATATTTAAATTGCACAATTATTATATATATATTAATATACACCTATGAAATCAATTCCACAATCAAGACAATGAACGTCTATCATTCCCCCACATTTTCTCATGTCCCTCTGTAATCCCCCTCTCCTACGTCTCCGCCTACTAATCCCCAGGGCAATCAATGATTTGCTTTCTGTCAACTATAAATCTGTTTGCATTTCCTAGAATTTTATACCAACAGAATATTCAAATATGTTCTCTTTTTTGCCTAGATCCTTTCACCCAACATAAATACATTGAGATTCAACCATGTTGAAAAAAAAAGAAATAGGATTTGAATTTCCCGTTCAAAAGATTTTCCTATTTCCAAAAGGCTACACTCTCAACCTCTGTGCCATGTTGCTTAAAAGCAAAAAATATAAGCTGTCCTTTAAGGAGAAAGAAAGTGCAAATATGCATCTCCTGAAGGAAGGGAAATATCTCATTCATTTTTCTATCCACATAGTAAAGTATGTGGCACAAAGGAGAAACTCACCAACTATTCCATGAACTAATTGAAAAAAATACTTGTAAAGTAACACTGAAATAAAGTTTCAAAATTTGGGGGGAAGTTGATCTGTGCATTAGAATAATTGCCTAGATTTTTAAGGAAAACCATAAAAATATTATCTATAAAGGGGCAACTGAACAAAAAGGACCTAGAGTCCTCACTGGATATCACTGTTGTTATATTGATGTATATTGGTATTCTTCATAAAATGCTATAAGAAAATAAAAAATCTGTCCCTTCCTATCCTCTCCCTGCCATCTACCTTTCTCCCAAGAGCTCCACAATTCCCACACCAGCTCTGCAATGGAGACAGTAAGAATTTTCCCATATTTGAAATCACTCCTCTCAGAAGTACAGTGAATTGTCAGGGATCAAACATTGTAAGCAGCAGTCTCCTTTAACTCGTGAATCCCCCGTTTCAGTCCAGTTATCTTTACTGCTTGCTCAGAGATACTCCAAACCCTATCTTTACCTTCCTCTTCTCTCTTTGTTGCCACCTGATCTCTAGTTCAGCACTACCGGCTCAAGCCTTGGCAAAGACACACTTAGCGACGACTCCCTTTGCCAAGGGGAAACTGAGCTCCATCGCAGTAGACTACTCAAAAGGGAATTTGTAAAACCCTGAGTTGCCACGAGCTTTTATTTTAACTTTTTATGTTGTGTTAGGATATACGGGCTTCCCAGGTGTCGCTAGTGATAAAGAATTCACCTACCAATGCAGGAGACGTAAGAGATATGGGTTGGGAAGATCCCCTGAAGAAGGGACTGGCAACCCACTCCAGTATTTTTGCCTGAAAAATTCCATGTACAGAGGAGCCTGGCAGGCTACATCCACAGGGTCACATGACTGAAGTGACTTAGCACGCATGCATGCATAGCCGATGAACAACGTTGTGGTAGTTTCAGATGAACAGCAAAGGGACTCAGCTATACATATGCATGTATCCATTCTCCCGCAAACCTCCCCTCCGCCCGTCAACCAGGCTGGCACATAACATTGAGTAGATAGAGTTCCATATGCCGTACAATGGATCTTTGTTGGTTATCCATTTTGAATATAGCAGTGTGTACATGACCTTCCCGAGCTCCCTAACCATCCCTTCCCCCAGCCACCATAAGTTTGTTTTCTAAGTCTGTGAGTCTCTTTCTGATTTGTGAGTTCATTTGTGTCATTTCTTTTTAGGTTCCACATATAAAGGATGTTATATGATATATCTCCTTCTCTGATCTTGCTTGGAGCCATCTTGTTTGAGAGAAGTGCCCATGTCAGTTGAAAGCCAGGGGCTTAAACCCTAAAGAAGAGAGAAGGCAGAAGCTCCTAGGGACACCCTAAACTTTGACAACTTTATTTCTCTAATAAATTGGGGCGCAGCTAAGTTCAGAGATGGTTTATGGCTTGCCCAGCTTTTGCATGGCAGAGTTTGGACCCTGTCCCAGTTCCCCTGCCCTTGAATTTTTCCACTACTCAGCAGTTGTCTCCAGAGAGCTGAGCTAGGTGAACTCCTAAATCTTTTAGTATTAGTGTATTTTACTTACTTTACCTTTTTAAAGATTTTATTCTTCACAGCATACTGCGTTGTTTTTTTAATGCCATGGACTCACTTTTTTAGATATTTTTGATGTGAACCATTTTTTAAAGTCTTTATTGAATCTGTTACAATATCATTTCTGTTTAAACATTATGATTTGGACATTAATAACTGGTTTTCTATTTAAATAGTTTCACCCTTTTAATATTGGTCACTGAATTTGTCAATCCCCTTCCTTCTCTATAAATTTTGCATTTCTCCTTTTCAATACCCTTGCCTTTTTCTGGCCAAGAAAGGTAGAACTAAGCTTATTTGCCATTCCATTTCAATCATTAACTACTATGAGCACCATTAAAACTGTATTTGAATAAGTCCCAGAATCTGTTACTCAAAGGCCATTCATTCATTCAACAAACGTTTATTATAGAAAGTATTTATCTTTAGTTAATATAAATAAATTGCATATTTTATGAAATATGACCTGATATTAACTTTAGGCTTAAACTTTTGTGTCAAAAATATGTAAAAGTCTTTTAATTTTGGTAATCATGTCACAACATATATGTGCAGCAAATCACCACATTGTCACTTGAAATGTATATGCTTTTTATCTGTCAATTATACTTCAGTAAAGCTGGGGGAGAAAACATAAAAGTTTTTAAGGAGTTGTGTCAAATCAAATCCAGTTAATCTTAGGTTCTACTATTGCCCTGCTGAATTAAAAAGCATTATCAAATCAAGACCTGTACTTCCCTGGTGGCTCAGGATCCCATATACCACAGAGCAACTAAGCCAATGGCGGTGGTTTAATTGCTAAGTCATGCCTGACTCTGCAATCTCATGGACTGTAGCCCACCAGGCTCCTCTGTCTGTGGGATTCTCCAAGCAAGAATACTGGAGTGGGTTGCTGCCTCCTTCTCCAGGGGGATCTTCTCCACCCAGAGATTGAACCTGGGTCTCCTGCATTGCAGACAGATTCTTTATCGACTGAGTTACGTGGAATGCCTGCCAAGCCCATACGTGGCAACTACTGAGCCTGTGCTCTAGAGCCCAAGAGCACCAACTACTGACCCCATGTGCCTCAACTACTGAAGCCCATATGCCTTAGAGCCCATGTTCTGAAACAAGAGAAATCACCTCAGTGAGAAGCCCACGCACCGCATCTAAAAGAATAGCTACCACTCATCACAACTAGAGAAGAGCCCACTGAGCAATGAAAATGCAATACGGCCAAAAATAAATAAAAAAATTTTAATGGGTGGATTTAAAAAAAAAATGAAGACCTATTTCAAGCATTAATGTATCTAAAAATTTCAATTCTTCTTTTTACTCCTTTAGTCAACTTATCTCTCACTTGGACAAGTCACTTGACTTTATATTCATTATCTGGAAAGTAGGTAACAATTTTACCCCTTTAATTATCATGACAGTTAATTTTATATGTCAATTTGGCAAAGCCATCATACCCAGTTGTGCAGTCAAGTATCATCTAGATGTTGTTATGACAAAGTTTTCAGAATGTGATTAGCATTTAAATCAGTAGGCTTTGGGTAAAACAGGTTACCCTTAATAATGTGGGTAGATCTAATACAATCAGTGGAAATTCTTAAAGGATTAAGAACCCCAAAAGAAGGAATTTGGCCTCCAGACTGTCTTTAGACTCAAGACTGAAAGACTGACTCCTGACAGAATATCCAGTCTGCAGCCTGCGCTGCAGATTTCAGATCTGTCAGGCCCCAGAAACTCACCAGTTAATTCCTTAAGTCTCTCTCTCCTTCTCTCCCTCTATCTCTCTCCCTGTATATAAAATTTATTTCAATCAAGATAGATAGATGATAAACAGATATATGTAAACTGAGATCCTATTGATTATGTTTCTTTGGAGAACCCTAATGATTCATGGGGTCGCAAAGAGTCAGACACAACTGAGCGACTGAACTGAACTGAACTGAACTAATGCAATTACCTTCTTTGCAATGATTTTAAAGGTGGCAATGTGGCTTAGGTTGAGGAAAGTTTAGGTATACAGAAAGACCACAATTCATTTACCACTCTAGGAAGTTAAACTTCTTTTAAAGATCTTATTATCTCCTCTCTTCCCCACCTCAACATCCACTTTAAATAAGTAGCAATTATCATTACCACTTTATAAAGGTGAGGCAAACAGAAGATAGGAAAACTCTGTGTCATCAAATCAAATCAATTGACCCAGAAGCTCTGCTAAATTCTGGACTCTTTTAAAGGCCGAAACAATAATTTTCAATGTTTAGTAGGTAACATTTGTTTATCAACTTACATTGCTTGTTTAAAAGAGATTTTCCTCTGATATCAAACACTTACCATCTATTCCTATATCTCCTCTAATGATTCAGTTCTCTTCTTACACTCTGTTACAGAAGTCTAGGATGTAAAATCTCAGAGCACAAAATTCTGTACAAGGCGGATCTCATGCTTGAAAGCTTTGTGATTTTTATCTATCTGACATAGGACTTCGAAGTGATCATTGCATGACTATAATTGAACTTGCTACCAGTGAATACTCAGGGGTATTATTAAGTTTTCTGCTTCAGTGAATTTCCTGTTACTAGTTCCATTCACTTAGCAATTTAATAAATGGACAATAAAACTAGCACACTTCAAATATGGAAGAGCTCTAAACCTTTGGCAATTTACAATACACACCAGGGATTCAAAGTCTACTGACAGGTGAAAGCTCACCCATAATTACTAAGTAATTGGTACCAATCCATAGGCTCCCAAAATGCCCAGTCAGCAGCTTGGAACTTAGTTTCCAGAATTATCTGACTCAACACCTGCTTTTTCTATTGCTTAAGTAAAAGTTTAAAGCCAAAAAAAAAAAAAAAAGTACAGAACACTTCAGAGATTGCCTACATGAAGTAATCACTTTAAACAAGAAAAATATACCAAGATGTTTGTAACCAGCTAATTTTTAAAAATACTTAAAAGAATTTTGACTACTCAAAGCAAAGATAATAATCATGTATTGTGGCATTTGTCCCATGCAGGAGTAAAATACATGAAAATAATAACAAAAAGCTGGGAGGAGAAAAAAATGTAAGTTTGAAAGATTCTTATTCTATACAGTCAGTTGTTGTTCAGTCACTAAGTCAAAACTGACTCTTTACAACTCCATGGAAGCAGCACACCAGGCTTCCCTGTCCTTCACTATCTCTCAGAGCTTGCTCAAACTCATGTCCATTGAGTCAATGATGGTATCCAACCATCTCATCCTCTGTCGCCTCCTTCTCCTCCTACCCTCAATTTTTCCCAGCATCAGGGTCTTTTCCAATGAGTCAGCTCCTTGCATCATGTGCCCAAAGTATTTGAGTTTCAGCTTCAGCATCAGTCCTTCCAATGAATATTCAGGGTTGATTTCCTTTAGGATTGGCTGGTTTGATCTTGCTGTCCAAGGGACTCTCAAGAGTCTTCAGCACTACAATTTTAATGCACCAATTATTCAGTGTTCAGCCTTTTTTATGGTCCAACTCTCACATCCATATATGACTACTGGAAAAGCATAACTTTGACTATACAGACCTTTGTTGGCAAAGTAATGTCTCTGCTTTTAAATATGCTGTCTAGATTTGTCATAGCTTTTTTTCCAAAGAGCAAGCATTTTAATTTCTTGACTTCAGCCACCATCCACAGTGATTTTGGAGTCCAAGAATATAAATACAGCCAGTAGTATCATGTAATGTGATGGCATGCTACATTAAAGATGTATACTATAAAATAAATAAATAAATAAATAAATAAATAAATAAAGACGTATAGTATAAATGCTAGAGAAACAGCTACAGACAAAGTGGTACAGTTAATAAAGTAATAGTGAAGATAAAATATTTTTTAAAACTCAATTAATCCACATAAAACAAGAAAAGGAGGAAAAATGAGAATAGGAAACAAATAGCAAAATCCAGATCAACCAAACCCTGTCAATTGTCATGTTAAATATAAATGGTCTAGCTCATATCCAGAATATATAAAGAAAACAACAAAAAGACAACCCAACTTAAAAATAGACAAAGGATTTTTTCCCCAGATTTTAAACTTTTTATTTAGTATTGGGGTATAGCTGATTAACTATGGACATTTAGGCTGCTTCCATGTCTTGGCTATTGTATACAGTACTGCAATGAACAGTGGGGTGCAGGTATCATTTTGGATCACGTTTTTCTCCAGATATATGCCTAGAAGTGGGATTACAGGGTCATATGCTAGCTACACAAGGGATTTAACTAAATATTTCTCCAAAGAAGATATAATAGTCCAATAAGCCCACAAAATTTTTTTTTCAACATAATTAACCTGCAGGAATGTAAATTGATGCACACACTTTGGAAAACAATTTGACAGCTTCTCAAAATATTGAACACAGAGATATCATAACCCAGCAAATCTACTCCTATACCCTAGAAAATTGAAACTGTATAGCCATACAAAAAATTTTCTATAAATATTGATCGTAGTATTATTCACAATAGCCCAAAAGTGGGGGAAAAATGTCTACCAAATGACAAATAGGTAAACAAAGTGTAGAGTAGCCATAAAATTAAGTATTTCAGTAACAGAAAGGAATGAGGTACTAATACATGATACAACATGTATCCAGATTTGCAGTGTAGGAGATGGAAACACCGTGGCACTTGATGTTGTTGAGGAGAAAGGGTATGGAGGCAGCAAATGTTACAGACCTTACTGGAGTTTCAGTGCAAGGCAGTAAACATGTAGCAAACTGTAACCATTATAGATGCTACCCACATAGTCAGGGTTCTCTGCCAATTACCAGAATCACCAAAACAGAAGAAAAGGGGAAAGACCAAGGCATGGGAGCATGGTCCAGAAGACCAGGCCCAACAGTGCCAACCCAACCTCACTATACTACACATGGAGACTCCATGAGCAACAGCCACAGTCTTCTAACCCTCTGGTACAGGAAAAAACAGGGGAATGTGCTGATAACCAGGAGATCGGAGATCAAGGTAGACTAATGTTTTAAAAGAAACATCAGAACCAAAATGGAGTCACTTGTGCTAAGCCCACCTCACCAAGCCAAAACTTAATACCAAACCAAAATGTAGTTTCAGTCTTCCACAGGAATGTGATCTTAACTGGTCAGTCTGGAATTTCCTGGTCAGTGGTAATGAGGTAATCCTGCCTGAGAGACCCCTTCCATCTCCCAAAGAAAGATTAGGTAATCTACTTTTTCCCTTGCCTGCCCCCTTCTGTCTACAAAAATCTTTCCTTTTCAACAGCTTTTCTATTCACTAGGTGGGATGCTGCCTGAATCATTAATCATTGAATAAAGCCAATTTGATCTTTAAACTTACATTTAAATTTTATTTTTTAACAACAGTGAGACAGAATATGCTTTGGAGTTGTAGATTATGATTTCTTAGGGACCCTCTTCATCAAAGACAGCATAGAAAAGATAGCAAAAAAAGGTGAAGGAAAATCAAAGAGATGAGTCCAAGGTCAACAGCCACCTCAAGGTTGGTACCACCACAGATTGAGTTACCTCTGTGCTGTGCTTAGTCACTCAGTCATGTCTGGCTCTTTGAGACACCATGGACTGTGGCCCACCAGGCTCCTCTGTCCATTGGGATTCTCCAGGCAAGAATACTGGAGTAGGTTGCCATGCCCTTCTCCAGGGGATCTTCCCAACCCAGGGATAGAACCCAGGTCTCCCACATTGCAGGCAGATTCTTTACCATCTGAGCCACCAGGGAAGCCCTCAGTTACCTCTGCTGATGCCCATAAAACCTTAAACCATGACATGGCAAAGAGACAAAAGTAGCTGATCCTAAGTGTGAGAGGGGGTGGCACTGAAAGTTCCAATCTTCTATTCTTATGGTTGTGAGGTCAACCAACCCTCATCTGTCCCTAAGGCTAAGTACGGCTGGCCTAAGAAAAGGTTAGCTTTACTGTTTAGTCATCCAGTAAGAAGAAATAAATATGGAAATTCAGCAGTAAAAAGTGAGCAAACGACCTCCAGTGCTTGGTTGTTGCCCACTGACCAGATAATTAGAAGTATCTGCATTACCTATGCAGCTTAGGGTTTTTAATATTTTTAACTGTAGACTTTAATATTAGTAAATGGAAATTTCAATGAAATAGAGTTGGGAGAGTAGAAGGGGGAGCTCTTGTGCCCTGTGACAATAGTGGAGGAAGACAATAGGAAGAAGAAAAAGTCTTCTTTCTTGGGGTTTTCCCAACTTCCTTCTCCTCTATAACAACATCCTCCTTCTATTGCCTTGTGGAGACTTGCACATGGATGAATGGTTGCAGATGCCAAATTGCAATTTTCCACTTGTCTTAAATAAACCCATCTTTGCTGGAGAAACATCTGGTAGCCTGTTTATTTATATCAGATCAACAGGCTCTATCTTTTGGATACTACCAAATGTAAGGTTTTTTTATAATGCCTGTTTAACTTGATACACCTTTAAGGATTTTTCAATTGTTTTATATCTGGTCAAGTTGAGTTTTTTAAGAAGATCATTTTTAATTTGTAATGCAATTTTATGACTTGATTTTTTAAAGTCAGTGGTGATAATGTGATTTATAGTAAATTCATACTTAGTTTTCATCTCCTTTTCTGGCACAGAGCTCCTGTCAACTACATATTGGCACTTGCTGTGGGCACTTGGCATCCACCTCTACAAGCATTAAATCATGTGCTGTTGCAATTGCTGACCTTCAGCATCCCCTGAAAGGAGTTCAGGGTGGAAAGCAGAAATGAAGCACTCTGTGCGTGGGAGAAAACCTGGCAGGACAAGTCTTCAGATAGTTAGATATTTTTCAGGAGCCGATTTTATGAGCCTAATTCTTGTATCTCCCCATGTCTAGAAAAGCACTAAAATCTTTCATAGTGATGACTGTTCCCATGACTAGCAAAAAGCTCCACCAAACTAGTGGACATCATTTAGAAAAATAGGTGCTTGATTGCATGTATTCCCCCTTTACCAAATTATATATATATTAATCTTTCCCCTCTGCCTCTTCAGAGGTGCTGTCTCATGGGCTGCAGTCCTCATTTTGCCCCCAGTAAAACTTAGCTTGCAACTCTCACAGTTTTTCTTATAAGTCTATATTCCTAAAACCCTTGGAATTTCCTAAGGGTTTCCTGAGAATCATTAAGGGAGTCTTTCATTATGTTAATGAGGTGACCTTTGGAAAGCACCTAAAGATGAGGGCTGGTTGCCCTCTCAACCATAAGATTAGAGGATTGGAACTTTCAGTGCCACCCCAACTCACACACCCCTCACCAGGGAGGGGATAAGCAACTGGGGATTGAATCAACCACCAATAGCCAATGATCTAATCGATAATGCCTACGTAATGGATCCTCCATAAAAATCCAAACAGAGTTCTGAGAGCTTCCAGGTTGGTAAACACTTAGAGATTTGGGGAGAGTGGCACCCCGAGGAAGGCATGGAAGGAAAATCCACACTGTTTCCTCATACCTTGCCCTTTGCATCTCTTCTATCTGGCTACTCCTGAATTATATCTTGTCATAATAAATCTACAATCTAGTGCATAAACTGTTTTCTTTTTTTTTTCCATTTATTTTTATTAGTTGGAGGCTAATTACAACATTGCAGTGGTTTTTGTCATACATTGAAATGAATTAGCCATGGATTTACATGTATTCCCCATCCCAGTCCCCCCTCCCACCTCCCTCTCCACCCGATCCCTCTGGGTCTTCCCAGTGCACCAGGCCCGAGCACTTGTCTCATGCATCCAACCTGGGCTGGTGATCTGTTTCACTATAGATAATATACATGTTTCGATGCTGTTCTCTTGAAACACCCCACCCTCGCCTTTTCCCACAGAGTCCACAAGTCTGTTCTATACATCTGAGTCTCTTTTTCTGTTTTGCATATAGGGTTATCGTTACCATCTTTCTAATGTCCATATATATGTGTTAGTATACTGTATTGGTCTTTATCTTTCTGGCTTACTTCGCTTGGTATAATGGGCTCCAGTTTCATCCATCTCATTAGAACTGATTCAAATGAATTCTTTTTAATGGCTGAGTAATATTCCATGGTGTATATGTACCACAGCTTCCTCACCCATTCGTCTGCGGATGGGCATCTAGGTTGCTTCCATGTCCTGGCTATTATAAACAGTGCTGCGATGAACATTGGGGTGCCCGTGTCTCTTTCAGATCTGGTTTCCTCGGTGTGTATGCCCAGAAGTGGGATTGCTGGGTCATATGGCGCATAAACTGTTTTCTTGAGTCCTGTTAGCCTAACGAACTAGCAAACTAATCCAAGAAGAGGATCTGGGACCCTGATGTATAGTCAGAAGTCCAGGTAACATCTAAAATGGAATGCAGTCTTACAGAACCAAGCCCTCAACCTTTGGAATCTGACATTATCTCTGGTAGAGAATGTTATAATTGAGCTTAATTATAGGACAACTTGTTTGGTGGTGTGAGAAAAACATATACACACACATCAGAATTTGTACCAAAATTTTAATCAACAAACTATAAGACCTGTTCAAAAGGGTCCCAAATAATCATATTTTTTAAAACTGATGTGGTTAATCAATATCAGAAGACTATATTTCAGGGCAAGCATATTACCAGGGGGAAAAGAGATCATTTCAATGAACAGAGTCAGTTTATCAAGAGGACTTAGCATCATAAATGTATATTCACCATATAACAGAGATCCAAAGTACATGAAGCAAAGATGATAGAACTGAAAGAAAAAAGACAAATTAATGGTTATCATAGTTAATTTCATCACCCTTCTCCTAGTAATTGGTAGAATGATTAAACAGAAAATCAGCAAATAGTGATTTGCATACACATTGCTAGTGGGAATTTTAAATGTCACAATCACTGTGGAAGATAGTGGCAATTTCCTATAAAACTAAACATATACTTACCATATGTCCAAACAGTTCCACTGTAGAACATTTACCCAAGAGGAAGGAGAGTATATGTTCACACAAGACTTAAACACAAACATTCATTGCAGCTTATCCATAATGGTAAAAAACTGAAAGCAAGTCAAATATAACTACCAGAGGAGTGGCTAAACAATCTGGGGTACATGCATACAGTATTATACTACTTAATAAAACTACTAACACCAAGACACAGTGGATTGTGCTGAGTGAAAAAAGTCAAATGCAGGATGGTATGTGTTACATAATTCCTTTTATATAAAAGTTTAGAGCAGACAAAACTATTAGAAAATAGATCAGTGATTTCCAGGAGCTGAAGTTGTGAGTGGGAGCTAATAAAAGGAGGATTAACTGAGAGAAAGAACTAAGGGACCTTTTGGGAGGATGAAAATGTCTTATATTTTTATTGTAGAGGTAGAAATCCAGATATATTTACTTGCCAGAACATAAGGAACTGTACAGTTAAAATGACTGTGTTTTCATTATGTACAATAGTCAAGATATGTTAAAGACCTGTGTCCACCAATGGATGGATGGATAAAGATGTGGTATGTAAATGTATATACAGTGAAATATTATTTAGCCATAAAGAAGAATGAAATCTAACCATTTGCAACAACATGGATGGAACTTGAGGGCATTATTCTAAGTGAAATAAATCAGACAGAGAAAGACAAATACTGTATGATCTCACATATATAGAATCTAAACACACACACACACACACACACACACACACAACCAAACTCATAGATACAAAGAACACATTGGTGGCTGCCAGAGGTGGAGGGTAGACAAAATGAATGAAGGGGGTCAACAATACAACTTTCAGTTATAAAATAAATAAGTCATGGGATGTAATGTAGAGCATGATGACTATAGCTAATAATACTGTATTGCATATTTGAAAATTGCTCAAAGAGTAAATCTTAAAAGGATTTATCATAAGGAAAAATCTATAACTGTGTATGGTGACAGGTGTTGACTAGATTCATTGTGGTGATCATTTCACAATGTATAAAAATGTCAAATCATGAAAATAGAATGGCTGAATTTTATTCTTTGTAATTTATACCTCAATAAATTTCATTTTTAAAACAATATGTTGTGTTCAAGTTTAAAAGCAAACACAAGGGACATCCCTGGTGGCTCAGTGGTAAAGAATTCTCCTGCCAACGCAGGAGACACAGGTTCAGTCCTTGACCCCGCATGATCCCACAGAGGTGGAGCATCTAAGCCCGTGCGCCATAGAGCCTACACTCTAGAACCCAGGAGCCACGACTACTGAGCCCGCCTGCCGCAGCTGCTGAAGCCGAGAGCCCTAGAGCCTTTGCTCTGCAACAAGAGAAGCCGTGGCCACGAGAAGCCTGGGCAATTAGAGAGTAGTCCCTACTCCCCGCAGCTAGAGAAAAGCCCTCACAGTAATGACGACTGAGCACAGCCATATATAAATAATAAAATTATTTTTTAAAAAATAAATACAAAAATAGTTCTCAACACAGATCTCACAAGCTATAAGGAGGAGTATCCAGATCTTCTAATATATAACTCCCATACTTAAAATTCCTTTCCAGTACTGATCTGTGATTGAAATCTAAAGTTTCCTATTTCTTTTTAAAGTTGAGTAATATTGCATAGAGTATGATACTAGAAATAAAACTCCTTTACATTAAATAAAAAAGTCATTTACAGGCAGTATCTGCCACATTTATAAACTGGTGTGATACATACTGTGACCAAAACACAACACGAAAATTTCTCCTAGCACTTGGTATCACAGTAGGAGTTTGCTACCTGAGAGTGAATCAGAGGATAAAAAGGAGGAAATTAAAATGAGGAGGAAGACAGATTCTGTTGGCTTACTTTTTATTTCAGGGCTGATTGGGTAATTCGTCCAGTCTGTAACATGAATGAGAAAAGACAGTCAATCAATATGAACACCAAAATGAATCAGATGTTAAAATTTTGGACAAAGATTTTAAAACAGCTATCATAAAAATGCTTCCACAGACAACTATAAATTCTCTTGAAACAAATGGAAAAAAACAGAAAAATCTTAGCAAAAAAAATACATGTAAATCCATGGCTAGTTCATTTCAATGTATAACAAAAACTACTGTAATGATGTAAAGTAATTAGCCTCCAACTAATAAAAATAAATGGAAAAAAAAATGAATTAGCACAAATTAAAGAACTGAGGGATTCAGTAACTGAAGCTCAAAGCTCTTTAGATGGTTTCAGTAAGAACATGGAGATGACAAGGGATAGAATATCTGAACTTGAGACAGATCAATAGAATTTACCCAGTCTGAACAACAGCAAGGAAAGAGACTGGAGGTAAAAATGAACAGAGTCTCAAAGACCTATGCTGCTGCTGTGCTAAGTCATGTCAGTCGTGTCTGACAGTGCGACCCCATAGATGGCAGCCCACCAGGCTCCCGTCCCTGGGATTCTCCAGGCAAAAACACTGGAGTGGGTTGCCTTGTCCTTCTCCAAAGTGTGAAAGTGAAAAGTGAAAGTGAAGCGCTCAGTCGTGTCCGATTCTTAGCGACTCCATCAACTGTAGCCTACCAGGCTCCTCCGTCCATGGGATTTTCCAGGCAAGAGTACTGGAGTGGGTTGCCATTGCCTTCTCCCCAAAAACCTATGGGACAATAACAAATCGTTTAACACATGTATCATTGGAATCCCAGGAGAAGGGGAAGAAGGAGAAGAGGGAAGAGGCAGGGGAAAGATCACGAAAGAGTGGGGGCTCAGCTCGTTGCTGGACTTGAAGAAAGTATTCAAAGAAATAATCGCTGAAAACCTCCCAAACTTGGCAAAACTATACCAGCAGGAATAATTGACAATTATCACAGAGAAATGCTGTCTGAGCACAGAAGATAGAGTTGCCCACTTTGTGATGGGGACACAGAAGTATGAATGAACCTAGAGGTTCACTGGAACATCCCTCAGTGTTTCCATATCTGGTGATAATAGTGAGCAGGCAATAACACTAACCAAGTCTGGACAAAGTTAAGGTAACCAAGAGCTTAGACCCCTCAGAGAGGAAGGTCTGGGTCACTCACTGAGCAAGAAATCCAGACAAGCAGGAATGCTGAGTGAGGGTGTGGGGAAATCTAGAATGAGTGATAGAAAAAGATGACTGATAACAATTATGATCTTAGAACCAACTGTGGCAGCAAGGTCAATTTTTTTCCTACACAACTCTCTTGTTTCAGCCTTTAAAAATTGATATATATCACAAAGAGAGAGAGGGAGAAGCAAATATATATACACTAAGACTTTAGGTAAGGAACGAACTGGACAGGGGGTATTCTTTCCCCATCTTTGTTCTATGTCTATGGATTTTTACACAGCTATAATTATTCTATGTATTCAACTATATACTTTGTTCTACTTGATTCATTATTGTGTCATAAACAGTTAAAAGCTTTAATGCAGTTTCTAGAACTATCTTTTATTGGCTCTGAGGTAGGTAGAATTTCAAACAATGTCACCAAGATTCCATGCTCTAATCTCCAGAACCTTGAAAGTGACAGAATACCACTTGTGATGACTGTGTTGTGTTAAATACCACAGCTCACCTTATATGGGAGAGATATCCAGGCAAGCCTAACCTAATTATGTGAGACCTTTAAAGCACATTAACTTTCTTTGGTGGCAGATGAGAAAGCCAGAATATAAAGTAAGAAGTTCAGTATAAGAAGGATTTGAAATGCTGTTGCTGGTTTGAAAATGGAATGGATCATGTGAGAAGAAATGTAAGTGAGCTTAAGGAGCTGAAGATTTCCCCACCAGCAGACAGCAAGGAAAAGGAGATCTCAGTCCTGCAAGAGCAAGGAACAGAATCCTGACAACAAAAATGAACTTTGAAGAAGACCCTGAGCTCCAGATAAGAACTCAGGCTGTCAACACCTTGACTTCAGTCTTACGGTATCCTATGCATAGCTCAGTTGGTATAGAATCTGCCTGCAATGTGGGAGACCCCGGTTCAATTCCTGGATCAAGAAGCTCCACTGGAGAAGGGATAGGCTACCCACTCCAGTATTCTTGGGCTTCCCTCGTGGATCAGCTAATAAAGAATCCTCCTGCAATTCGGAAGACCTGGGTTTGATCCCTGGGTTGGGAAGATCCCCTAGAGAAGGGTAAAGCTACCCATTCCAGTATTCTGGCCTGGAGAATTTCTTGGACTGTATAATCCATGGGGTCACAAAAAGTCATACATGACTGAACGACTTTCACTTTCAAGCACAGAATCAGTTGAAACTGTCTGGACTTCTGACCTACAGAACTATCAGCAAATATATGAGTGTTGTGGTAATGTGTTATATAGCAATAGAAACCAATGCAGCTTTAAAATAGCCCATTGATCCTAAATTACTTGACTGTTGCCCATATTTTGCCCTAGTGGATAGCGCTGCTATATAAACCCTCCACATCCCCAAAGTCCAAAGCCCCTAAACCTCATTTCTAGCCTGCCTATCTTTAAGTGAGAACTCAAAAATGGAATTATCATGTAAAAGGAATACAAACATTTTAATGGCCTTGATTCATAATTTATATCACTTTCTGACATGTTCATCTCAAAAGTTCCATTTTATAAGTTAGAAGGAAAACACACCCTTACCTCACCCAAAGGGAATTTTGTTTAATCTTTTATTCCAAACAGTGTAACATACGACTGACGATTGCTGTTGTTTAGTCGCTAAGCCATATCTAACTCTTTTGCAACCATGTGGACTGTAGCCCACCAGGCTCCTCTGTCCATGGGATTTCCCAGGCAAGAATACTGGAATGGGTTGCCATTTCCTTCTCCAGGGGATCTTCCCGACCCAGAGATCAAACTCTTGTCTCCTCCACTGCAGGCCTATTCTTTACCATTGAGCCACCTGGGAAGCCCATGACTAACTATGAGTGAGTGAGTGATTGTCAGTTGCTCAGTCATGTCCAACTCTTTGCAACCCTGTGGACTGTAGCCTGCCAGGCTCCTCTGTCCATGGAATTCTTCACACAAGAATACTGGAGTGGGTTGCCATTCTTTTCTCCAGGGGATCTTCCCAACTCAGGAATCAAATCTGGGTCTCCTGCATTGCAGGCAGATTCTTTACCATCTGAGCCAGCAGGGAAGCCATGACTAACTATACCTCATTTCAAACTGGGATGGCCCTAACTTTTGATATCTGAATAACCTACAATTTGAACTTCTAAGCTCTGATCAATTTTATCTCGTGTAGGGACAAAGCCACAAAAATAATCATTTATTTTCTAAACCTAGCTGACAGTAAGCTGTAACATTTAACAAAGCTCATTGAAAATTTAAAAGTAGGAAAGGAAAATCTTTAAACTGACTACAGATTTTTACTGTTCTTCATATCCACTAACAATGCCATACCATAGGCACCCCCTACTAGCTCCTTCCTCACCCTGAATTATATACCATTTTGCTTATGTTAACTCTTCTTTCTCATCTTCTATAGATAATCAAGTCCATGTTCCTCAAGTTCAAAGCCCTGAACCTCATTTCCAGCTTGTCTTATAAACTCCCAAAATACATTAAGATCACATTAACTTCTCAGGGACACACACATGAAGATGGCTGTACAAAGCTCATCAGAGTACTTAACATCTCATTTTGAAGTATTTGCATTTGGACCTCTAAAGTTCGGGGTCTCCCCAGAGAGAATGAGCATTACCCAGTGATCTCTTCAGAACAGAGAACCTTCCCCATTTACAAACTCCATCTTTCATCCTTCAATCCACAATATGCAAATATTTGTCAGGATTTCAACCTCTACAAACCAAGAATAGATAAATACTGAGATCCAGTCCAGAACTCTGGCCTCATGAGACTTAGCGAAAGTTTAAGACTAGAAGTTAAATAACTAACACTTATACAGAGCTTACTATTGCCAGCACTGTTCTGTTCTGTGTGTGTATAACTCACAACCACCCATTTGGCAGGTACTATTATTTTTATCTTATAAATGGATCAGTCAGTTCAGTTCAGTCACTCAATCATGTCCAACTCTTTGAGACCCCAGGGATTGCAGCACACCAGGCTTCCCTGTCCATCACCAACACCCAGAGCCTACTCAAACTCATGTCCATCGAGTTGGTGATGCCATCCAACTATCTCATCATCTGTAATCCCCTTCTCCTCCTGCCTTCAACCTTTCCCAGCATCAGGGTCTTTTTCAATGAGTCAGTTCTTCACACCAGGTGGTCAAAGTGTTTGAGCTTCAACTTCAGCATCAGTCCTTCCAATGAATATTCAGGACTGATTTCCTTTAGGATTGACTGTTTTGATTTCTTTGCAGTCCAAGAGACTCTCAAGAGTCTTCTCCAATACCACAGTTCAAAAGCATCAATTCTTTGCACTCAGCTTTCTTTATGGATAAAATTGGATAAACTGAATTAAAGAAAGATAAACTGACTTTCTCAAGACTACCCAGATGGAAAGCAGCAAATTCAAATCCAGGTAGTCTGGTTGCAAAGTCCCCCACTCTCAACTTAAAGCAAGCGTACACTCAGGAAATATAACTTCTCACTGGTGTGGTTGCCTCTGAGTTCTGGAGCAGCTGAAAAGACCTCACAGTCACCGTGTCTATCACAGCACAGAGGTAAGAGGCAAAGTCTTTCATGTGGAGTTCCTTCAGAAGGAGGTAACTGTGTGCATCAAAGCGGCTAAGAAATGAAGAAAAATGACCTCTTGTCTCCAAACCATCCAGAACATTGTAAGAGAGAAACACAGGTGCTCCACCATCATGTTGCTGGTACCAGAACAGTCCATTGAACCCAGATGTCTGGTAGGTGCAGTTGACCTGGGCAGAGGCTCCTTCCATAACCATCAACTCAGTGGGCTGCTCAACACCTTTTCCTGCAGAGCCTATGAGAAGATCCATGACCATTATCAGGGTAGCACTCCAGGAAACCACATCACTATTAAAGAGGATAGTTCTCAAATGGTCACAAAAAAGCACTGCCTTTGATGGAAGAGTTCCTTAGGTAGAAATAAATGCTGGTAGAAAGACATGAGACAAGGATGAGGATGGGGACGAGGACAATTAGCACCACTAATATGTATGGGGAAAGACTCTTTCATACAAAAGTTAGGAGTTGCCATCATTTATCTGGAAGAAAATTATTCTGAAAGTTCATGGCAATGTTTGCTAATAATTTGAGACTCACCTCTCACTGTCAGGGAAACACAAAGAAGGAAAAAATTCCACATCTGCCGCAGGACACCACAAACCAGGCACTGCATCCTCTACCTGTGCCGCTGGAGCCAAAAGAGGGCGGGTTCCCTCCCTGTGGCTGAGGGAGGAAATCTCAATCTGGATGCAAAACCCAGAAGAAAACGCAGTGGGTGGAGCTCCTTTCTTGAAGGACTGAGCTTCCGTGGGAGCAGCTGTGGGTTTCCTTTCAGGAGTGTCTTCACATGAACATTTTCTCCTGATGAATCCACAGGTATTAATCCATGTGATTTTGCAAATTTTAAACAATAAAATTGTGTATAAAGAACAGAGATGGAAAATAGGAAGAAAAGTAAAGGCAGAAGTGGTCAATTTGACAATACTGAGAATTTGTCTTTCTGAAGGCAAGAGAAAATAGAAACAGGAGTGAGGTTAGAGGCAGGTTGAAATTAAAAGACACTTACTCCTTGGAAGGAAAGTTATGACCAACCTAGATAGCATATTTAAAAGCAGAGACAATAAATAAATAAATAAAAGCAGAGACATTACTTTGCCAACAAAGGTCTGTCCAGTCAAGGCTATGGTTTTTCCAGCAGTCATGTATGGGTGTGAGAGTTGGATGGTGAAGAAAGCTGAGCGCTGAAGAATTGATGCTTCTAAACTGTGGTGTTGGAGAAGACTCTTGAGAGTCCCTTGGACTGCAAAGAGATCCAACAAGTCCATCTTAAAGGAGATCAACCCTGGGTGTTCACTGGAAGGACTGATGTTGAAGCTGAAACTCCAATACTTGGCCACCTCATGTGAAGAGTTGACTCATTGGAAAAGACCCTGATGCTGGGAGGGATTGGGGGCAGGAGGAGAAGGGGATGACAGAGGATGAGATGGCTGGATGGCATCACCGACTCAATGAACATGGGTTTGGGTAGACTCCGGGAGTTGGTGATGGATAGGGAGGCCTGGTGTGCTGCGATTTATGGGGTTTCAAAGAGTCGGACAAGACTGAGCGACTGAACTGAACTGAACTGACTGATGCACGCAGTATGTGTGTGGGTGGGAGGGTGGGTGGGTGGTATTTGTGACAATATAGAAGAGATGGACATGTTTTTCTACCATCCAAATTTATCTCCCAACAAACAGGCAATGAGATATTTTTTAAAGATCTAAAGAAATACAAGATATCTATCTGTATATATGTATGAATATAGAAGAATAGATGGGAAAACAAAGGAAGCTATTCAATTTAGTTACTTCAGAAAGTTGGGATTAAAAGGAAATGGTGAAAATATTAACCTGTTCTTATACACTTCTGTTTTGATTGGTAATTTTTATGTAATAAAGTGAGAACTTGAAAGAAATCGAGTGAAGTAATCAGCCTCCAACTAATAAAAAAAAAATAAGAATTACACACCATGAAAAAAAAGGAAAGAAATCGAGAGAAAAGGAGAAAAAGAAGAAGGCTAGAAGGGGAGGGAAGGAAGGGACCGGGGGAGGACAGGATGGAGGGAAGGGAGGAAGGAAGGAAAGAGGGAGGGAGGGGGGAGAGAAGGAGAAGGAAAGCTGTATTTCAAACTACTTCCCAATTGTCACAAAAGGAAATTATCTCTTCAGTACATAGTTTTCCCAAGCTAATGTACCCCAAGTTAATATAAAGATAATACAGTATCTTTGCTAAAGAAATATATACCTCTCATGAGCCCTCTGGATTTATTATTTCTATTTACTCCATGTAGCAGGCACAGCACTTGGTTTTTATTAAAAAAAAAAACAACACTGTCATCTTGTGGCCTGATGTAGCACTGCAACTTTGGTAACAACAACTAAAATGAATCTTAGAAATCACCCAAAATCACTGCAGATGGTGATTGCAGCCATGAAATTAAAAGACATTTACACCTTGGAAGGAAAGTTATGACCAACCTAGATAGCATATTTAAAAGCAGAGACGTTACTTTGCCAACTAAGGTCCGTCTAGCCAAGGCTATGGTTTTTCCAGTGGTCATGTATGGATGTGAGAGTTGAAATGTGAAGAAAGCTGAGCACCGAAGAATTGATGCTTTTGAACTGTGGTGTTGGAGAAGACTCTTGAGAGTCCCTTGGACTGCAAGGAGATCCAAGCAGTCCATCCTAAAGGAGATCAGTCCTGGGTGTTCATTGGAAAGACTGATGCTGAAGCTGAAACTCCAGTACTTTGTCCACCTCATGTGAAGAGTTGACTCATTTGAAAAGACCCTGATGCTGGGAAGGATTGGGGGCAGGAGGAGAAGGGGACGACAGAGGATGAGATGGCTGGATGGTGTCACTGACTCGTTGGACATGGTTTTTTGTAAACTCTGGGAGTTGATGATGGCCAGGGAGGCCTGGAGTGCTGCAGTTCATGGGGTCGCAAGGAGTCGGATACGACTGAGCGACTGAACTGAACTAGAAATCATCCTGTCTTTGTCCAGCTTTGTTGTCTTACAATGGAGGCTCCTGAAGCTTATATCACACTCCAGGCTTCATTTCTAGCCAGTTTCCGAACATTACTCAGATTAAAATTGAGTTCAATTCAGTTCAGTTGCTCAATCGTGTCCGACTCTGTGACCCCATGGACTGCAGCATGCCAGGCTTCCCTGTCCATCACCAACTCCCGGAGCCTCTCAAACTCATGTCCATCGAGTCAGTGATGCCATCCAACCATCTCATCCTCTGTCGTCCTCTTCTCCTGCCTTCAATCTTTCCCAGATTCAGGGTCTTTTCCAATGGGTCAGTTCTTCACATCAGGTGGCCAAAGTATTTGAGCTTCAGCTTCAGCATCAGTCCTTCCAATGAATATTCAGGGTTCATTTCCTCTAAGATTGACTGGTTTGATCTCCTTGCAGCACAAGGGACTCTTTCGTAAAATAAATAAATGAATATCCAAAGCCACTTACACTGGCATATGGTGCCTAGACCTGCATATGCATGTGAGAATCAATTGAGGCCAAATGAACCCCTGGTAACTTTAAATTTAAGGTTCACATATGAAAGCAATGCTTTTTTCTGCCCACAGCATTTAATATGTGTAACAGTTTCTCCTACTCATTCATTCATTCAAAAGTATTTATAGAGAACTTATTATATGTCAGGCAATGTGTGTGTGTTGGGGATTCCTTGGTGAACGAAACTCCCTCTTCTCATGGAGCCTACATTCTAGTGAGTGGAGACAAACAATAAACCAGTAAAAGAATAAAATATAATTTGTCATATGATGCTAAGTGAAGGGGGAGAGTGAGAGTCAAGAAACCCTCAATGATCAGGTCACATGTGAAGAGAAACTAGAAGAAATGATGGAGAATCCCTGATGGGTATAAGGTGAGAGAAAGTGATCAACTCAGAGATCATAACACCTCTAAGAAATTGGAAATCATCCAAAACTATACTGGGAGGTAATCCCCTACAGTCCCATTTCTGGAGGTCTATGAGAAACATTCCCTGCTCTCTTCCCTCAAAACAAAATAATGAGAATTTGGGGAGGGACGGTCTCTTTAGGGAAACACATTAGAGTAGTAAATTCCTCTGAGGTTAGAATATTTCTTCAAATCTCTTGACAGTGGGTTTTTTTTTTTCCTTTTATTCAGAGTGAGACAGGCAACAGCTGATGAAAAGCAATGTAAAATACGACTCAAGAGATAGAGAAGTCACACTCATCAAAGAGCCCTGAAAGGCAGATGCTCTCAACGATTCTAAAGACTTATTTGCCAGGATATGCCAAGATTCCTAAAGGTTCCCAACACATATATGACAGCCCTTTACAATAGGCTAGACTGATCCTCTGAAGGACATCTCTCCATGTGCTGGACCATTCAACTCAAGGACAGCCAGCCTCCTCCACGATTTTGCAGCTCTGTACATGTGAGTCTACAGGATGGTAAAGCAATCCTGAAACTAACTCCCTTCAGAATGAGGCTCCCTTCCAAACTAACTATGGAATCTTTGACATTCTGTTGTTTTTCCCAAAATGCTAATCAGTCTCTTTTCCCATCTTCTTCCTCAACTCTTTCTCAAACTACTAGCATTAAGTTCTTTCTTTCCAAATTTAGGGAATTTCTTTTTTGGGTTGAGAAGTGGTTCCAAAGAAAATGCTATTTTATTTTCATTTCTCTCTTTCTCTCATCTCTCATCTGCATCTTTCTATCTCTCCCTCTGGCAGTCACAAATAACAGAGATGGGCAGTGATAAAGTAAATAGATTTTGTGAAGAAAATTCTTTGATAATTACGCAAACATAAACAGGCCAGATTCTTAGTCTTTCCTTTCTCCGATGAAGAAGATACAAAGTAGTATTCTATAAGAAAAATAATTCTTTTTAACCTTCCCAGGTGGTGCTAATGGTAAAGAAACCCCCTTCCAATGCAGGAGACATGGGTTTGATCCCTGGGCGGGGAAGATCCCGGAGAGTGGGGGCAGGGCAACCCACTCCATTATTCTTGCCTGGAGATTCCCATGGACAGAGGAGCCTGATGGGCTATAGTCCACAGAGTTGCAAAGAGTAGGACACGATTGAAGCGACTTAGCACGCAAGCACACACAGAAGGACAAGAACCTCTTCTTCTGAAAAGAGATAAAATATGTCTAGGCCACCCCAAACTCTATCCATTTCCCCTCGTGTGCTCAGTCACTCAGTCTTACCCAACTCTTTGGGACCCCGTGGACTGTAGCCCACCAGGCTCCTCTGTCCACGGGGTTCTCCCTGCAGGAATACTGGAGTGGGTTGCCACTTCCTTCTCTCATCCATTTTCCCTACTCTGCCCTAGCTCTACCAGGATGTTTAGTTACTGAATGGATAATGAAGGAAAGGGAATATACTCTCCAGAAACGGTTTTGGGGTGGGCCTCGTCCTAGGGGTAAATGCAGAAGTCCTCTGATCTGTGTATGTCTAACATGACACTAGACCAGTCTTCATTCCTCCTCTTCAGGATTTTAGAACTGTTCCCAATAGCCCAGTTCCCAAAATTTAGCTGTAGAAATTCAAAGTTTCAAACAGTTTGATAGAAGACTGCTCTCCTCTAAGTTTTTCTAAATGGGAAGGTTACTGCAAGAGATATGCTCACAACAAACTGGCCTGATTTGGGGATGGGTAGGGGAGGGATGGGAGGCTCAGAAAGCAGCCCATCCCATAATCCTGTGGGTCCATAGAATTCTCTAGAAGGTGTCCTTGCTCTCCCCCAACCTGGTCCTTATCATCTCAGTGTTGCTTTTTCACTACCACCCCCCACAGCCTTTCCCTAGAACTTCCAGGATAATTGATTTTCAAGCATGTATTGTTTATTCTGTAATATCACTGGCCCCTTGTTTTCAGGTGTTTTTTCATACTGAATTTTAACACTTTTCTATTTTTGTGTGCTTTATATTTTATTTCTGACCATTTTACCACATGATTTTAGCAGCTTCAAAAAGTCTAAAACTTGGGAAATTTTTAGTTTGTTATCTGATTGGCTAAACTAAAATTGTTTTAATTTTTTGAAATTCTTTAAGTCGGTCTATTCCTTTACTTTAAATATACTAAGTTTCCATAGCTGAAGAATAGGAGCAAACCTAAAACAAAAAGACACATGAAGCTGCAGAAGAGGGACCAGGGTGGGGCAGAGCAGTGGGGGCAGACTGTTTCTCTCATCAAGAGATTTAATCCTTCATCAAACACATTACCTGTTTCTTCCAAATCCACCTTCTGGAAATCTACTCTACCCATCTCTCTGAATCACAGATTGCCCTCCTGTGCAGCCCCTGAACACCATACCCCAAGTCAAAGCCACCATCCTCTCCCAGAACATGGAGGTAAAGGAAGCTTTCATCCAACAGGGCATCTGGGAGAGGTGGAACCAGATTTATGCACAACAAATGGGAAAAATCAGACTGGAAAGCAGATAAATTAGGGAGAAATTTTTCACTATATGTAAATATGCATTATGGAATCCTCCAAACAATTCTCCCAGTGCTACACAGCTCTGTCTGATTTGGTATACAATTGATTTTCATAAAACATCTCAGAAATGCATTGCTTGCCTAAATGGAAGCACACTGGTATTACTCGTATATATTGACCAAAAAAAATTACCTTGGCTCATTATTTGCATTTTTAATATAATCTTAATCCAACTGTTTCTATCCCTTCACTGTATTCTAGCCAAATAGTCTCCCGATTAGTTGTCAAATAAATCGAAGTGTCTTCCTGAAACTCAGGCAGTAAAAACCTGGTGTTTCTTCTTTTTTTTGCAAGCAGAGGATATGCTTAATATTTTCTATGGCTTCAGAAGAACCAGATTTATTATGTATCATTATTACTATTAATAGCTCTTAAATGTTAATATATGAGTTATGTTATTTTAGAAAATAACCACGATAAAATATCTTGATGACTTTTCTGATGTAGAGTAAATGGTTATATCTACTAATACTCCCACTTAATTTATAATTAATCTCTATTATATTAATTGCTTCTTGAAAATAGACATTTTTTAAAAAATAGACATTTAAGTAACAAAGTTACTTTATTGCAAAATGACAGATGGTAGCACTCAAACCCTAGTAGGGGGAAAAAATCTCTTTCAAATAGAATATTTGACAAAATAAATGAAACAAACACATGTCATCGCTCTGTTTTTTCTTATCATGTGGATTAGGTACTTCAAATTCTTTTCAGGTCTTTAGAGAGAGTTATTGTATGGTAAACTGCAACATATAATAGACCCATAAACAATACAGGTTTGAGCTATGCAGATTCACTTATAACTGGATTTTTTTCAATATAGTACCTGTATTTTCAACTTATAGAGATTTAAATTAATTAAGTAAGGGGGAAAGTCATGAAAAGTTTGTTCCATTAGAGATCACAACATGTGGAATCAAAAGGTCCAGTCCTAACTCTATCCAAAGTGTTTATCCTTCCCACTTCTTGGTAACACACTTATCAATTTCTATGTGGGTTTGGGGGGTTGTTTTTTTAATTGAAGTACAGTTGATTTACAATGTTGTGTTAAATTTTGCTCTACAGCAAAATGATTCAGTTATACATACATATACATACATTCTTTTTTTATATCTTTTTCCATTATGGTTTATCACAGGCTGTTAATCAGTTTGTTTGTGAGGCAGAGATAGCAATATTCAATTTTAACTGCACAGGGGTCAGTACCCCTAACCCTCATGTTGTTCAAACGTCAACTATATATCTAGACCAAGATCTAGCTATATTTCTATATATATGTCCAAACTGAAGATTAAGTCCTGCATTAATCAAAGCTTGTACAATAAACAGTAAGAATTCCTCTAAAACACTTTACCAAAAAAATCCAATCCCAAACCAATGAACCACATAAATCAACCAATAAATCTAAATGATATCCTGGAGCAATAAAAAATGTGAAAGGTCTTTGGACTTTCTTATAACAAAACTAGACCCATAGTGCATCAGAATGAGATGGTCCCTTGCCAGCCAGAGGGTGGGCCCATGAATCAGAGAAAGAAGCACTGTGTCGTTATCAGTAGGATTTGGCAACATTTATTCAATCAGTTTCCTAGGTAGCTTAAATGGTAAAGAATCTGCCCACAATGCAGGAGACCTGGGTTCTATCCCTGGTTTGGTAAGATCTCCTGGAGAAGAGCATGGCAACCCACTCCAGTATTCTTGACTGGAGAATTCCATGGACAGAGGAGCCTGGTGGGCAACAGTCCATGGGGTCCCAAAGAGTCAGACACAACTGAGTGACTTTCTTTCACTTTCATTCATTCAGCTATTCAGAAAATAATTATCACTTTTACTGTACTAAAGAGGATGACTAATGGAAGAGACATTAGACAACTTAGGCAACAGCAATGTAATGTGATATGTGTTCTGAAAGTGTAAGCATGGTCCTTGGGAAACAGGAAAGTCCTTTTGAACATGAGGCCCTCCAAACACAGTCCTGAAACAAAAGTGGGCATTACGTAGGTGAAGGGGGCAGAGAGACAGTGGGTGCACATGTTCCAGGCTGGAGCATTGAAACTTGAGAGCACTGAGGAAGTCTGTGCATATGAACATCAAGAAGGATTTACAGTGGGTATGATGGAGTGGCAAACAAGGACCAGAAAATAAATGTTTTTTCACACTATAGTGAGATGAGACTTCAGCTGAGGACAAAGAGGGGGCATGGCAATGATGGTAAGTGGAGGAACAAGTAGATGCGGTAATTCTGGGGTATACATTCCACACTCCTCTGTCTCAGCCTTAGCTCCTCTCTGATGAACATACTTTTTGCTTGGGGTTAATGATACTGCCTATCATTCACACGTTCTGCTGTTCCTTGATCTGCAAAATTATGCTTCTCAGTAGATAAGAATTTCCATCCATCTAGAATACTAACCAGCCTGTGGGTGATTTATCTTATCAAGTAAACCAATGACTAATGGCAATGCCACCTCTCCTTTTAGAAAAAAAAATTTAATAGTATTCAGTTTATCTCATAACTCTCTGGCATTAATCATCAGACAAAAGCATTCTCCCATCATATCTCTGTGCTGTATTTTCCTTGCCTGACTACATCATTCATCTAGCAGACTACAGAACATGGGAAAGACCAGAAACGCATCCCTGGACACTGTGGTGACAGATTTCATTCTCTTGGGCTTATCTCACCCCCCGAGGCTGAGGACTCTCCTCTTCTTGGTCTTCTTCATCATTTACATCCTGACTCAGCTGGGCAACCTCCTCATTTTGCTCACTGTGTGGGCTGACCCAAAGCTCCACACTCGCCCCATGTACATTCTCCTGGGCGTGCTCTCATTCCTGGACATGTGGCTCTCCTCCGTCATCGTTCCTCGAATTATTCTAAACTTTACTCCCGCCAGCAAGAGGATCCCGTTTGGTGGCTGTGCGGCTCAGCTGTATTTCTTTCATTTCCTGGGCAGCACACAGTGTTTCCTCTACACCTTGATGGCCTATGACAGGTACCTGGCAATATGCCAGCCCCTGCGCTACCCCGCGCTCATGAACGGGAGGCTATGCACCATCCTTGTGGCTGGAGCTTGGGTGGCTGGCTCCATTCATGGGTCCATCCAGGCCACCCTGACATTCCGCCTGCCCTACTGTGGGCCCAACCAGGTGGATTACTTCATCTGTGACATCCCTGCAGTATTGAGACTGGCCTGTGCAGACACAGCTGTCAATGAGCTTGTGACTTTTGTGGACATCGGGGTAGTGGCCGCCAGTTGTTTCACGTTAATTCTGCTCTCCTATGCCAACATAGTCCACGCCATCCTGCAGATACGCACCGCTGATGGGCGGCGCCGAGCCTTCTCCACCTGCGGCTCCCACCTAACCGTGGTCACAGTCTACTATGTCCCCTGTATTTTCATCTACCTTCGGGCTGGCTCCAAGAGTCCCCTGGATGGGGCAGTGGCTGTGTTTTACACTGTTGTCACTCCACTACTGAACCCCCTCATCTACACGCTGAGGAACCAGGAAGTGAAGTCTGCTCTGAAGAGAATAGCTGCAGGTAGGGGGGCCGGGAGTGAAAATAAGTAACTAGAGGCTCAGGGACCACCTACATCACCAACAATACCTTTCTTTTCAGAAGTTGCTGCATATGGCAGATGTTCAAAAGCTATTCATGATCTAAACTGTACTGAATTTAATCTCTCTTTAGAGGAAACTTCTGAATTCTTTGGATTCATAATCTTTTCATTTCCTTAAACTTGGCCAAATTGCTTTTACATTATTTGTTTGGAAATAAATGGATACACTCCTTCTAGCACCTTTTGATTACCTTGTGAGATAAGAAAATGTCTTTCAGAGGTTAAATAGGATGTCAACTTCTTTGAGGTAAATTATGTCAGAAAATGTGAAAGGGAAAAAATAAGACATAATGCTACCATAGCCCCTTTTTCATCCTCTTTACCCCTAAACCTAGACTTCTCTAAATTCTGTATTTCTTTGCTTATTCACGGCATTAACATTCCCAAGCACTTGAACCCAGAAATACTTGATCATCTGTACTTCCTTCCTGTCCCTTACTCTCCCCATGTGCTAAGACATCAAATTCTGTCCACCTTTAGGAAGTCTCTCTTAATACCTAACTAGTCACATGTATATATGTATAACTTCTTTAAAATGTAGGCATATATAGGATGAACTTCACTATTGTTTACATTAGGGATGGCAATGGGAAAGTGGAGTAAGGGGATTTTATTTCTTGTACATCTCTGTGCTACTCAACGTTAAAATGAGCAAGTTTTTTTTATTAAATTTAAAAGAAACTAAAAGCAGATGAGACTTGGAGGAGAGATACAAGGAGAAGAAAGAGATGGAAAAAAAGAGGAAGGAAGAAAAGAACAGAAGAAAAAAGAGTAAAAAAGGAAAGCCTCAAACATATCTTGAACTATATATTAAGACATTCCAGAAAGGAATTTCCTATGATCTCTGATATATATGTTTTAATACACACCTGTCTCTGATGAATACAATTTACTATCAAATGCAGCTACAATAAAAAAGACATACAAGGACAAGTGTTGTCTAGACATGGAGAAATTTGGAACCTTCATACATTGCTGGTGGTAATATTAAATGGTGAAGACATTTAAAAAACAACTTGGCAATTGTTCAAAATGTTAAACATAGAATTTTCATATTCTACTCCTAGGTATATTCCAAAAGAAATGAAACCATATGCTTACAAACACAAAAGAAAAACTTGTACATGCATGCTCATAGCAGCACTAAAACAGCCTAAATGTGTAACCAAATAAAATGTCCATTAACTGATAAAAAGATAAACAAAATATGGTATACCTTTAAAATGGAATCGCAATCAGCCCTGAAAAGGAATGGAGTTCTGATACATGCAACTACATGGATGAAACTTGAAAATGCTATGTTAAGTCAGGGCGACCAAACACAGAAGGCCACATATTACATGATTTCAGTTATATGAAATGTTCAGAATAGGCAAATCCATAGAAACAGAAAGTAGATTAGTGTTCACCAGGAGTGGGGTAGAGGAGGATTTGGGGACATATGAAATTATTCAAGAGTTAGACTGCAGTGATCAATTCACAACTTTGTAAATATAACAAGAACAACAGAATTGTACAGATTGAAAGGGTGAGCTCTACAACATTTGTATAACTTAAATAAAGCGATTATTTTTTAACTTGTTTAAATCAATGTTGATACATATTGGAGAATTCACTATAGTTGAAATCAATACATTTTGGGAAAAAAAATTATTTATTGAGCTCTGTTGTGAACACAGTCCTGTTTTGGAACCTGCTGTCTAACTGGGATTTTGAATCTTTATTGCTCATTTTTGTCATGCAAAGTCAGCATCATTTCCCCTCATGGAAGTTCTGTGGAATCAAGAATGTTAAAGCTACTCTGGGTCCATGGGAAAGTGAGGCTTTCCTTGGCTTTCATGAGTATGTATTAATTACTCACTTACAGCTGAATCCACACTCTTGTATACCAGCAGACTTGTCCAACAGTCAATGGATAATAAATGTCTTGGAAGCCATGTAACAAAGATTAGTTCAACCATTGAAAATTAAGTGCATTTTCAATACATTTTTGGAAAGTGGGTAAATGTGTGGTCCAACAACACTTTCAAAAAAAAAAGGATCACAGAAATTAGAGATTATGTCTTTCATCCAACAGATAGTGTTGTTCTCCATAGTTCACTTTCTAGATAATGTAAAAATGATTTCTGCTTGCTGTCAAAGCAAAAAAAATAATGAGGTTCAGGGGACTGCAGTTCTCTTCAGGGAAATGTTCTGGGTAGAATTCCCAAGAGGTCAATAATTTCTACAAATCTCTTGACAGTGTTTTGTTAAAAAAAAAAAAAAAAAATACCTCAGTCAAAGGAGATCCAGCTAATAATTTAACCAACATAAGATCCTAGACATTTAAGTAGAGAAGTCACAATCTATAAGGAGCCTCCAAGGGAAGGAGGTCTCACAGATAATTAAAGGAGTCAATGTGTCAATTTCATTCCAAAGCAGAGATCCAGTGAGCCATCACCACAAGCCCAGAGGGTGCTCTGGAGGATGCTGTCCTCACCTGCAGGGCCATTCTGCCTAAGAAAGGCCAGCCTCCACCAAGATATTGCTGCTGTGTTCATGTGAGTGCAAACTGGAAAGCATTTCTAAAGTCAGGTCAGTTCACAATAGGAGCAAAGACATAGTTTAGAAATCACAAAAGTTTCAGGAACTTTGTCGAAAATCATGTTTAGGTTGTCTCTTTTCCTTTTTTTTTTTTTTTCTTACTTCATCCTCTGCTCACAGAGTTCATATGATAAGTGTATCAAGTCCGAACTAAATGAGTTTCTCTCCAGATTTGGGAACTTTCTTCTTTGAACTGAAAAAAATTTTTTAGCATTTATCTTTTATTTTCTCTATTTAGGAGAGAAAGGAAAACAGCATAAATGATGCAACAGACTCAGTATTACAGAGCAAACACAGAATGAGTTCCCTAACCCTTCTTCTCCCAGGGATGAGTACACTGGGTGAACTTAATTGAAGTTTGGAAGGCCTTCCATTTCAAGTACCTGTCCTTTAAAAAAAAGAAAACTTTTTCTTTTGTATTGTGGTACAGCCAATTAACAATGTCGTGATAGTTTCAGATGAACAGTAAAGGGATTCAGCCATACATATACATGTATCAGTTTTTCCCCAAACTCCCCTCCCATTTAGACTGCTACATAATATTGAGCAGAGTTCCATATACTATACAGTAGCTCCATGTTGGTTATTCATTTGAAATAAAGGAGTGTGTACATGTCCATCCCAAATTCCCTAACTATCCCTTCCTCCATCATTCCCACCAGCAACCGTAAGTTCATTCTCTAAGTCTATCTCTTTCTGTTTTGTAAGTTCATTTCTATCATTTCTTTTTAGATTCCACATATAAGAGATGCCGTACAATATTTCTCCTTAAAGCACCTTTGCTTAAGCAAGATTTTTTTAACGTGCAGGACAAAGACACTGACAGGATAATCAGAGCAGTAAAACGTGGATTCTGCCTCCCCACCGAATCCAAACACTGTTCCCTGCCTTTGCACTACCTCTCTGCTCATGCTACCTCACAGCCTGAAAGGGCTATGATCTGAGTCTTGTCCAAAAGATTAGCAAGGTTAAGAGACCCAGTGATGGATCCTTCCACATCCCGCAGCCCTAGTGATTTGTATCATCTCTTGACAGGAAGAGTCCCAACCCAAAATGTCCCATACAAAACCCCAGTTCACTGTAGACATGCCAAAAAGAGGCCAATCCTTTAAGATAACCTGATTTCTTTCAAAGTGAAAGAGACATTGCTAGCAAGGGGCTCAAAGTGAGTGAGCCTCCGGGCAAAGGGGACCCAAGACAACAGTTCATCCTATGACTTCCTACCTGACCTAGTAAGAAGGTCTCATTTCTCCCTGACTTTGCTTTCTCGTGCCACCCTGTTACATTCCATTCCAAGCAGCATCTCCCTTGAATGCCAAGCCAAAAATACTTTTTATATAAAATGTAGGCATGCTCTGCTTACCTCCTAGACTCTGGTCATCAGACAAAAGCTTTCTCCCATCACAACTCTGTGCTGTATTTCCCTTGCCTGACTCCATCATTCATCTAGCAGACTACAGAAGAACATGGGAAAGATCAGAAACACATCCCTGGACACTGTGGTGACAGATTTCATTCTCCTGGGCTTATCTCACCCCCCGAGGCTGAGGACTCTCCTCTTCTTGGTCTTCTTCATCATTTACATCCTGACTCAGCTGGGCAACCTCCTCATTTTGCTCACTGTGTGGGCTGACCCAAAGCTCCACACTCGCCCCATGTACATTCTCCTGGGCGTGCTCTCATTCCTGGACATGTGGCTCTCCTCCGTCATCGTTCCTCGAATTATTCTCAACTTTACTCCCGCCAGCAAGAGGATCCCGTTTGGTGGCTGTGCGGCTCAGCTGTATTTCTTTCATTTCCTGGGCAGCACACAGTGTTTCCTCTACACCTTGATGGCCTATGACAGGTACCTGGCAATATGCCAGCCCCTGCGCTACCCCGCGCTCATGAACGGGAGGCTATGCACCATCCTTGTGGCTGGAGCTTGGGTGGCTGGCTCCATTCATGGGTCCATCCAGGCCACCCTGACATTCCGCCTGCCCTACTGTGGGCCCAACCAGGTGGATTACTTCATCTGTGACATCCCTGCAGTATTGAGACTGGCCTGTGCAGACACAGCTGTCAATGAGCTTGTGACTTTTGTGGACATCGGGGTAGTGGCCGCCAGTTGTTTCACGTTAATTCTGCTCTCCTATGCCAACATAGTCCACGCCATCCTGCAGATACGCACCGCTGATGGGCGGCGCCGAGCCTTCTCCACCTGCGGCTCCCACCTAACCGTGGTCACAGTCTACTATGTCCCCTGTATTTTCATCTACCTTCGGGCTGGCTCCAAGAGTCCCCTGGATGGGGCAGTGGCTGTGTTTTACACTGTTGTCACTCCATTACTGAACCCCCTCATCTACACGCTGAGGAACCAGGAAGTGAAGTCTGCTCTGAAGAGAATAGCTGCAGGTAGGGGGGCCGGGAGTGAAAATAAGTAACTAGAGGCTCAGGGACCACCTACATCACCATCAACACCTTTCTTTTCAGAAGTTGCTGCATATGGCAGATGTTCAAAAGCTATTCATGATCTAAACTGTACTGAATTTAATTCTCTTTAGAGGAAACTTCTGAATTCTTTGGATTCATAATCTTTTCATTTCCTTAAACTTGGCCAAATTGCTTTTACATTATTTGTTTGGAAATAAATGGATACACTCCTTCTAGCACCTTTTGATTACCTTGTGAGATAAGAAAATGTCTTTCAGAGGTTAAATAGGATGTCAACTTCTTTGAGGTAAATTATGTCAGAAAATGTGAAAGGGAAAAAATAAGACATAATGCTACCATAGCCCCTTTTTCATCCTCTTTACCCCTAAACCTAGACTTCTCTAAATTCTGTATTTCTTTGCTTATTCACGGCATTAACATTCCCAAGCACTTCAACCCAGAAATACTTGATCATCTGTACTTCCTTCCTGTCCCTTACTCTCCCCATGTGCTAAGACATCAAATTCTGTCCACCTTTAGGAAGTCTCTCTTAATACCTAACTAGTCACATGTATATATGTATAACTTCTTTAAAATGTAGGCATATATAGGATGAACTTCACTATTGTTTACATTAGGGATGGCAATGGGAAAGTGGAGTAAGGGGATTTTATTTCTTGTACATCTCTGTGCTACTCAACGTTAAAATGAGCAAGTTTTTTTTATTAAATTTAAAAGAAACTAAAAGCAGATGAGACTTGGAGGAGAGATACAAGGAGAAGAAAGAGATGGAAAAAAAGAGGAAGGAAGAAAAGAACAGAAGAAAAAAGAGTAAAAAAGGAAAGCCTCAAACATATCTTGAACTATATATTAAGACATTCCAGAAAGGAATTTCCTATGATCTCTGATATATATGTTTTAATACACACCTGTCTCTGATGAATACAATTTACTATCAAATGCAGCTACAATAAAAAAGACATACAAGGACAAGTGTTGTCTAGACATGGAGAAATTTGGAACCTTCATACATTGCTGGTGGTAATATTAAATGGTGAAGACATTTAAAAAACAACTTGGCAATTGTTCAAAATGTTAAACATAGAATTTTCATATTCTACTCCTAGGTATATTCCAAAAGAAATGAAACCATATGCTTACAAACACAAAAGAAAAACTTGTACATGCATGCTCATAGCAGCACTAAAACAGCCTAAATGTGTAACCAAATAAAATGTCCATTAACTGATAAAAAGATAAACAAAATATGGTATACCTTTAAAATGGAATCGCAATCAGCCCCGAAAAGGAATGGAGTTCTGATACATGCAACTACATGGATGAAACTTGAAAATGCTATGTTAAGTCAGGGCGACCAAACACAGAAGGCCACATATTACATGATTTCAGTTATATGAAATGTTCAGAATAGGCAAATCCATAGAAACAGAAAGTAGATTAGTGTTCACCAGGAGTGGGGTAGAGGAGGATTTGGGGACATATGAAATTATTCAAGAGTTAGACTGCAGTGATCAATTCACAACTTTGTAAATATAACAAGAACAACAGAATTGTACAGATTGAAAGGGTGAGCTCTACAACATTTGTATAACTTAAATAAAGCAATTATTTTTTAACTTGTTTAAATCAATGTTGATACATATTGGAGAATTCACTATAGTTGAAATCAATACATTTTGGGAAAAAAAATTATTTATTGAGCTCTGTTGTGAACACAGTCCTGTTTTGGAACCTGCTGTCTAACTGGGATTTTGAATCTTTATTGCTCATTTTTGTCATGCAAAGTCAGCATCATTTCCCCTCATGGAAGTTCTGTGGAATCAAGAATGTTAAAGCTACTCTGGGTCCATGGGAAAGTGAGGCTTTCCTTGGCTTTCATGAGTATGTATTAATTACTCACTTACAGCTGAATCCACACTCTTGTATACCAGCAGACTTGTCCAACAGTCAATGGATAATAAATGTCTTGGAAGCCATGTAACAAAGATTAGTTCAACCATTGAAAATTAAGTGCATTTTCAATACATTTTTGGAAAGTGGGTAAATGTGTGGTCCAACAACACTTTTAAAAAAAAAAGGATCACAGAAATTAGAGATTATGTCTTTCATCCAACAGATAGTGTTGTTCTCCATAGTTCACTTTCTAGATAATGTAAAAATGATTTCTGCTTGCTGTCAAAGCAAAAAAAATAATGAGGTTCAGGGGACTGCAGTTCTCTTCAGGGAAATGTTCTGGGTAGAATTCCCAAGAGGTCAATAATTTCTACAAATCTCTTGACAGTGTTTTGTTAAAAAAAAAAAAAAAAAAATACCTCAGTCAAAGGAGATCCAGCTAATAATTTAACCAACATAAGATCCTAGACATTTAAGTAGAGAAGTCACAATCTATAAGGAGCCTCCAAGGGAAGGAGGTCTCACAGATAATTAAAGGAGTCAATGTGTCAATTTCATTCCAAAGCAGAGATCCAGTGAGCCATCACCACAAGCCCAGAGGGTGCTCTGGAGGATGCTGTCCTCACCTGCAGGGCCATTCTGCCTAAGAAAGGCCAGCCTCCACCAAGATATTGCTGCTGTGTTCATGTGAGTGCAAACTGGAAAGCATTTCTAAAGTCAGGTCAGTTCACAATAGGAGCAAAGACATAGTTTAGAAATCACAAAAGTTTCAGGAACTTTGTCGAAAATCATATTTAGGTTGTCTCTTTTCCTTTTTTTTTTTTTCCTTACTTCATCCTCTGCTCACAGAGTTCATATGATAAGTGTATCAAGTCCGAACTAAATGAGTCTCTCTCCAGATTTGGGAACTTTCTTCTTTGAACGGAAAAAAATTTTTTAGCATTTATCTTTTATTTTCTCTATTTAGGGGAGAAAGGAAAACAGCATAAATGATGCAACAGACTCAGTATTACAGAGCAAACACAGAATGAGTTCCCTAACCCTTCTTCTCCAGGGATGAGTACACTGGGTGAACTTAATTGAAGTTTGGAAGGCCTTCCATTTCAAGTACCTTTCCTTTAAAAAAAAGAAAACTTTTTCTTTTGTATTGTGGTACAGCCAATTAACAATGTCGTGATAGTTTCAGATGAACAGTAAAGGGATTCAGCCATACATATACATGTATCAGTTTTTCCCCAAACTCCCCTCCCATTTAGACTGCTACATAATATTGAGCAGAGTTCCATATACTATACAGTAGCTCCATGTTGGTTATTCATTTGAAATAAAGGAGTGTGTACATGTCCATCCCAACCTCCCTAACTATCCCTTCCTCCATCATTCCACCAGCAACCGTAAGTTCATTCTCTAAGTCTATCTCTTTCTGTTTTGTAAGTTCATTTCTATCATTTCTTTTTAGATTCCACATATAAGAGATGCCGTACAATATTTCTCCTTAAAGCACCTTTGCTTAAGCAAGATTTTTTTAACGTGCAGGACAAAGACACTGACAGGATAATCAGAGCAGTAAAACGTGGATTCTGCCTCCCCACCGAATCCAAACACTGTTCCCTGCCTTTGCACTACCTCTCTGCTCATGCTACCTCACAGCCTGAAAGGGCTATGATCTGAGTCTTGTCCAAAAGATTAGCAAGGTTAAGAGACCCAGTGATGGATCCTTCCACATCCCGCAGCCCTAGTGATTTGTATCATCTCTTGACAGGAAGAGTCCCAACCCAAAATGTCCCATACAAAACCCCAGTTCACTGTAGACATGCCAAAAAGAGGCCAATCCTTTAAGATAACCTGATTTCTTTCAAAGTGAAAGAGACATTGCTAGCAAGGGGCTCAAAGTGAGTGAGCCTCCGGGCAAAGGGGATCCAAGACAGCAGTTCATCCTATGACTTCCTACCTGACCTAGTAAGAAGGTCTCATTTCTCCCTGACTTTGCTTTCTCATGCCACCCTGTTACATTCCATTCCAAGCAGCATCTCCCTTGAATGCCAAGCCAAAAATACTTTTTATATAAAATGTAGGCATGCTCTGCTTACCTCCTAGACTCTGGTCATCAGACAAAAGCTTTCTCCCATCACATCTCTGTGCTGTATTTCCCTTGCCTGACTCCATCATTCATCTTAGCAACTACAGAAGAACATGGGAAAGACCAGAAACACATCCCTGGACACCGTGGTGACAGATTTCATTCTCTTGGGCTTATCTCACCCCCCGAGGCTGAGGACTCTCCTCTTCTTGGTCTTCTTCATCATTTACATCCTGACTCAGCTGGGCAACCTCCTCATTTTGCTCACTGTGTGGGCTGACCCAAAGCTCCACACTCGCCCCATGTACATTCTCCTGGGCGTGCTCTCATTCCTGGACATGTGGCTCTCCTCCGTCATCGTTCCTCGAATTATTCTCAACTTTACTCCCGCCAGCAAGAGGATCCCGTTTGGTGGCTGTGCGGCTCAGCTGTATTTCTTTCATTTCCTGGGCAGCACACAGTGTTTCCTCTACACCTTGATGGCCTATGACAGGTACCTGGCAATATGCCAGCCCCTGCGCTACCCCGCGCTCATGAACGGGAGGCTATGCACCATCCTTGTGGCTGGAGCTTGTGTGGCTGGCTCCATTCATGGGTCCATCCAGGCCACCCTGACGTTCCGCCTGCCCTACTGTGGGCCCAATCAGGTGGATTATTTTTTCTGCGACATCCCTGCAGTATTGAGACTGGCCTGTGCAGACACAACTGTCAATGAGCTTGTGACTTTTGTGGACATCGGGGTAGTGGCCGCCAGCTGTTTCACGTTAATTCTGCTCTCCTATGCCAACATAGTCCACGCCATCCTGCAGATACGCACGGCTGATGGGCGGCGCCGAGCCTTCTCCACCTGCGGCTCCCACCTAACCGTGGTCACAGTCTACTATGTCCCCTGTATTTTCATCTACCTTCGGGCTGGCTCCAAGAGTCCCCTGGATGGGGCAGTGGCTGTGTTTTACACTGTTGTCACTCCATTACTGAACCCCCTCATCTACACGCTGAGGAACCAGGAAGTGAAGTCTGCTCTGAAGAGAATAGCTGCAGGTAGGGGGGCCGGGAGTGAAAATAAGTAACTAGAGGCTCAGGGACCACCTACATCACCATCAACACCTTTCTTTTCAGAAGTTGCTGCATATGGCAGATGTTCAAAAGTAGTTTTGGTTTAAGCTGAATTGAGTATAATTGTACTAGGAAGAAGCTTCTAGTGCTATGGTGAGTACATGCTCAGTTGTGTCCAACTCTTTGTGACTAAATGTACCATAGCCTATCAGGCTCCTCTGTCCATGGGATTCTCCAGGCAAGAATACTGGAGTGAGTTGCCATTTCCTCCTTCAGGGTATCTTCTCAGCTCAGGCATGGAACCCGCATCTCCTGCATTGGCAGGTGGATTCTTTACCACTGAGGTACCTGGGAAATCCTTCGAGTGCTGTATTTAATCTCACTAAATTATCCATCACTTTTTAACACTTTTCTGGGGAAAAGCACAGTCTACAAAGGTTGAATATGAGGAATAAATACCCTGTGTAGGAAGGGGGATTACACAAGCCAAATTTGAGAAAACCCAGCATAATGCTGTCCATCTACTCTTTATCCCCTTTCTTCACTCCTAGTTTCCCAAGCCTCTAGGCATTGAGGATTGTTTTTCTCATCTCAAAGAAAATCCATCCATCGAAGCACTTGGTACAATCTCTGTACAGACTATGTCCTTCCAGCCCCTCTTTATCAATCAGTAATTCACCTAATTCTGTTTGCTCTGCTTCAGGAATATCTCTCTAGATCCTAAGAGGTCTCTCTCCTTGTCATCCTCATCTTCATCCATACCACTAGAAGAAGTTCTACTTTCTGAAACGTAGAACTAAATATGTCATTTCTCTCCTTGTAAATATTCACTAGCTCTCTAACATATACAGATAAACCAGACCTCAGCTTGGAATTTAAAGTCCCCTGCAATCTGATCCCAATATACCTCATCTCCCAAGATGTCTCTACCTCCCCCTTCTCTCCTAGTCCCATTAATTTCCCTGCTACTCCTTAAACATTCCCTACACAGTTAGCCCTCCACATCCAAAGTTGGTTAATCTGAAAATGTGAAACCTATGGCTATGGATGCCATCATACTCAGAGTACTACACCATCTTACGTAGGGACTTGAGCATCAGGGGTTTTGGTATAGGAGGGACTCTTGGAACCAATCCCCTGCGGGTACTGGAGATGACTGTACTTTCCTGATTCTGAGCTTTTACTTATTCCTGTGTGAGAAATACCCTTCTTCCCTCGCCACATTGATAAACTCATGTCTTACGCTTCCTACAAGGCACAGGAGGATAGGGAGGAACTTTAGTTCTACAGGAAGCTTTCTCTGATTTTCCCAGTGAAAACTCATATCCTCCTATATACAAGGACTCGTATTCCCATAGTCCTTTGTATTTTATAATAGCACTTATCAGGCTCCTCTGTCCATGGCATTTTCCAAGCAAGAATACTGGAGTGGGTAGACATTCCCTTCTCCAAAGAATCTTCCCAACCCAGGGATCGAATCTGGGTCTCCTGCACTGCAGGCAGATTCTTTGAGCCAGCAGGGAAGCCTGAAACAATAATCACAGGCTGACGTGTGTTATATTTAAATCGGAGTCTCTGGAGAAGAGAAAGGGTATTTCATTTGTGTTTGTGCCACAGCCCCCTTTTCCCTAATATCTACTAATTGGCACTGTGGTAGAGATAGCTACCTGCCCACCAGGGTCCATTCTCTTCTTCTTCCTTAGGCAGATAACTGTAGATGAAACAGGGCTTCCAGGTATGGTCATATTTCAGAGTTCTCCCAAACTGAGTAAGAGAAGAGTTCATGTGTATGTGTAATCCTCCCAGGTCTGGCCCTCAAACCTGGTGCAGGAACTTTTCCATGATTTTTCCTACTCTGAGCTGGAACTGGCATACAACAGGGACCCAGCTTCATCAGCAGTGCCTTGTAACCAAGTGGAAATGAATCACCTGCCAACCTGGAGCATTCACATAAGAATTTTAAGTGAAAGGAAAATAGACCTCCAACTTCTTTAATCCACTGATTTCTACTGAGTTACTTTGTTAGCAGTTTCATCTCACCCTAATTAATACTTTACTCAATCAATAATTTTTAATCGAAAATTAAAACAGCACCAGGAAAGTCTTTTGAACTTAATTTAAATTATCCGAAGCACCCAGAAAACTTTTTGGCCAATTACTATAATGCCCAATAGCCATAGATCTGGAATCCACCTGTTCCATCATTCAGTGGGCCAGTCAGTTAATCAAGCAATGTCCTTCTGACCAGGTCAGGGTGATATAAATGACCTTGATTTACCCCTTATGATCAGTCTTGCTCTTATCTGGAGGAACAAGAAATACAGGGCAGTATATGAGCAGGTGTCAATAACTCCTTACAGAAAATGAAGGACCAGATAATTATGTTTTTTCATTTGATGACAGTTTTTTCTCCTATTTACATGTGTGAGGTCATGCTAAGCCAATTTGAGGGGAGTTTTTTTTTTGTTTTACTTCAGTGAAGTACATAATGTATAAACATTAGCATCTTAATAATTTTTACATGTACGGTTCAGTGGTATGAAATACATTCACATCATTATGCAACCATAACGACCGCCCAGTCCATAACTCCTTTCACCCTATAAAACTGAAACTTAACACCCATCGAACAAACTCCTATTCTCCCCCTTCCACAAGCCCCTGGTAATCATCTTTATGCATTCTGTCTCTATGATTTTGACTCTCCTAAATACCTCATACAGTGTTCGTCTTTTTGTGATTGGCTTATTTCATTTAGTATAATGTCTTCCAGGTTCATCCATGCTGTGGCATCTTGTGGAATTTTCTTCATTTTTAAGGCAAAATAATATTCTGTTGTATGTATAGGCCATATTTGTATTTCCACTGATGGATTCTGAGATTGTTTCCACACTTCAGCTATTATGTATAATGCTACTCTGAATATGGGTCCTCAAATATCTCTTTAAAACTCTGCTTTCAATTCTTTGGGGTATATGCCAGGAGTGAAATTGATGGATCATATGGTTATTGTATTTTTAATTTCTTGAGGAACCACCATGCTTTTTTCCACAAGGTTTGTACTATTTTTTCCTTTCCACCTAACAGTACACAAGAGTTCCTATTTCTCCACATCCATACCAGCACCTGTTGTATTCTGTTTTTCTGATAGTAGCCATCCTCATGAATGTGAAGTGGTATCTCATTGTAGTCTGGGTTTGCATTTCTCTAATTATTAGTGATGTTTAGTATATTTTCATGTGTTTTTTGGCCATTTGTATATCCTCTTTAGAGAATATTCTGTGTATTTCTGTTAGATTTAGTTGGTTTGGTGTGCTGAGTCCTCGATTTCCTTGTCTTCTCTCTGGCTGTTCTATGTAAATGGATTAAACTGTCAAGTCAAAGTCAGAAATTGACAGAAGAGATTAAACACATTATCAAACTATATGCTATGGGCAAGAGACTCACTTGAGAGACAAAGGCACAAACAAGTTGAAGGTGAAAGGGTGGCAAAAAGATGCCAGAGACAAGGAAGACATCACACAGTAATAAAAGTTTCAGTACAGCATGAACATATAACAATTATAAACATTTACATGCCTGATGACAGATCATCAAAATATATGAAGCAAACCTCACAAAGCTGAAGGGAGAGATACACTGTTCTGCAATGATATGCAAAAACTTCAAGACCCCACCCACAATAGTGGATAGAACAGCCAGTTAATAAAATAAATAAGTCTTGGGGATGAAAAGCACAGAATAGGGAATATAACCAATAAATATTGTAATAACTTTAAAAGATGACAGATAGAAAATAGACTTAACATGGTGATTTCCTCCTAATTTATATAAACACTGAATCACTTTGAAACTAACATAACATTACACGTCAATTATACATAAATTTTCTAAAAAATCACTGCCCAGAGAGCATGACAAAGTATTAGAGATAATAGCTGGATTGGATAACTTCTCATGTTCCTCTAACTCTGAGATTCTGTGCTTCTTCTATGTGGTTCTATCTGAGCACCTTAGTATTTGTGAAGTAGGAGTTCATAAAATGTGAGTGTACCACTATGAAAACATTTTCAACCTGTAACAACTACATTAGTTTTTCCTTCCTTTTTTTCAAATTTGTTTTTGGAAAAGAAAATAAATCACAGATGTGAAGTTATCAACAAGCCCTGTTAAGCCCCATTGCCTTTGTTCCACCTGATGTTACAAGGCTGGGAAAAGTTTAAAACAAACAGTTTAAAAACAAAAACAGTAAAAAGCTAGAAACTAAGGGAGTTTCCCAGGAAACAAACCATAGATATTGGTTTTGTCTTATCACAGGGGTGCTATTACAATATTCCCTAAGCCAAAGGTCTCACACACAGTAATTAACCCTGGGGAAAATAAAAGAAGAAACAGAACACAAGAGACCAATTTCAGCAATTACCTTCAGCGGGAGCAACAACTCTTCCCCAAGTTTATATGGAGATGGGAAGAGGATGTCTACATATTACCAGGCAAATAATAAATCAAGTTCAATAGTTTGGTCCTTCATTTTGATCCAGCCAGAACTAACTAATTGGGTCTTCTGCCATAAGCTCTTCACAGTAACTCCTGCTGAACCTTGGATCCAAAGCAATTGAAATCTCTCTCGGAACAGATTTATATCTCTTCTTCCAGGTTGAAAAAGGGTTTTCTGTAGATGCTGACACCTCCAGGTAAAGGTGATTCTCTCTCTGACAAATAGCACCTGCCCTAGTCCTATCCAATTTCCCAGAGTTAAATGTCACCTACAAGACTTGATCACTGAGGTGCTAAAAAAAAGAGGAAGCTATTTCCAAATATAAATGATTGCAAAGTAAGTTTCAGATATAGATAAATGCTTGGTCAAACACTGTGTAAGGGGCTTCTCCATCTATGTCACTTTACTTCTCATTGTCTTTCCTTGCTTCATTTGTCAGTATTTTTCTCTTTCATCTCTCTTTTAGAAATTTTCTTTACTGCCTGTTAAGTCTAACTGTGGGCTTCTCAGGTGGCTCAACGGTAAAGAATCTGCCTGCCAATGCAGAAGACACAGATTTGATCCCTGTCAGGAAGATTCCCTGGAGAAGGGAAATGGTAACCTATTCCCGTATTCTTGCCTGGAAAATCCCGTGGACAGAAGAGCCTGGAAGGCTCCAACCCATGGTGTCCAAAGAGTCAAACATGACTTAGTGACTAAGCATGCACACACACACACACACACACACACACACACACTCACATACACAAGTCTAACTTGTGTGTATACAGTTACCATATAAGCCTTTTTATATCAGGATAAGTCTCCCCAAGCATTTTATTAGCTATGTCTTTCTCCAAAGCTACCCTTCTTCAGAACTGCCTAGACTCAATGCCAACCAGAGAAGGTAAGAGCTTCTTGGAGTTCGCTGGTGGTTCCATCTTTGCTCCTTGCTGTTTAGTCCTTGTCAGGTCCCTAAAAGTATCCTTTAGATACTTTACCTAAAACTTGAAGATTGAAAGATGGATGTTGAATAAAACTATAATCTGATTTCTGTGATAGTGACTATTTTAAACAGACATTTTAAATTCATTGCTTATACAGGTGTTATATTTAGTTTCATTTCTCAGACAGTAACTCAAATTTTTCTCACCTCATTGTAAATATGTATATATTTATTCCAATGTTATTCCTCTTTATATTATTTTCAGTTTTACATGTCTTATTGTAAAACCCAGAAAATGACAATAGATTATATGTTTTCCAAGTATTTGGAATGCTTTTTATAGACTAAAAAATTGCTTTGAGTTGATTTTCAAAAAATGATGGATTTTTGAATGGTCATTTCTTTGTGACCATTTGAGACATGGTGACTAGAGTTAAATATGTAATTTGGGACCAGAATTAAGCAAAACTCACTTATTGAAATGGGGTCAAGCTTGTGCCTTTGCCTAATTTAAAAAGCTGTCTACCCTCTGGGCAAATCAGCCACTAATATTTTTTTAAATGATCAATATTATAGATTTATAGTCAATTTGTGGTCTCTAATGATTCCTATAATTTTTTCAAACATGTTTGTACCAGATGACTCTCTGTATTTTAACCAGGCCACAACTAAAAAATACATTGCTTCAATATCTTCACAGTCTAGGTGTCTATTAAATGAAAATATTGCCAACCCCCACAGGGAATGGTCTACTTTTTAAAGAATTGCTCAGTGTAATAGAATGCCAGACAATGAAAGAAGATGGACAAGAAGATGGATTCACAGTTTCAGGTTAACAAAATTTGACTTGTTTAATTTTAGAACTTGCACTTAATTCTACTACATCTAGTTTTAGACACAGAGCAGCAACACCAGATTAGAATCTTTGACAGAAGGAACCATCAAACTCTTAAAACTGTTATTTAGATCACAGACAAATCTCTGGCTTCAGGACACTGAGGATTAATGTTACCAATGAATTTTTTAAACTCTTAATGGTTTAGCAATCTTAAATAACATGATTTACTAAAATATTTTGGCTTATATGTGGGAAGGAATGTAAAGTAAAATATAGAATGAGTACTAGACTGAAAAGTATAAAATTTGCTTGGAGTATTTAGTACTATTCAACTATAGCGATCCTTTGTCATTTAACTCCTCAAAGGATCATGAGGACACCACACAGATATAAAATACCATCACTATTCTGAGTTCATATCACCCTAATCCTTTGAGGTTTCATCAGCCCATGTTTCTTCTGTTTGTGCTGTATTCATCTCTCTCTGTCTCTTTCTCTATCTCTGTCTCTCTGGCTCTCTCCCCTTTCTCTCTCTCTCCCCTTTCACTTTCTTTCTCAATCTCTCTCTTTCTCCTACCCCTCCCCACCCCTTTCTCTCTCTTATTCTTCATCTCTCTCTTTCTCTCCAATTCTATTATTGAAAGACTTTAAGGCATCTTGGACCCCCATCTGGGATATTAATGAATCAGAATAAGTAGAGGGGTGTTCACCCAATGGACACCAAGTTTATGCTTGGAGACCTATAACTGGCAGTAGTACAAGGAAGAGGTCATGACATACCAGAGGCAAAAGGAAGCTTTCCTATTAATCTCTATGACTAAATGCAAAAGAAAAAGTGTTAAAGAATCAAAGAGCAAAACTTAGTTGCAACTGGAATGAAATCACATTTATTACAAACAGGGCTACATCCCTTCCCCTCATCCCTACCATTAAAATGGCCCCAAAATCTAAGGCTAAGATTAGGAAATATGACTCTTTCTAGTTCAGTAAAACAAGAATTATCACAGTGTGTGTGGACTGGAATTCCCTATCTATAGGAAATCCCCAAAGAAATAACAGTTCCTAGAGAATAATTCAGAGAATAGATAATGTTCCCTAATGCAAACAGGAAAATGATATAGAAAACAAATGAGGAAAAAATGACTAGGGAACTCTAAGATAGAAAAATGTGTTGAAAAGAAGGGAGCCATTGGAAATAATAAAGGCAATCTAAAAAAGATATAGACTCAGGAAGAGAATAATTAGGGTAAAACTTTCTTGATGTATCCCCACTACTGCCCAGAAGAAAAAAACTGTTGTCTGAAGAAAAGATTAAAGAATTCCCTTAGATAAAGGGACTATGTGATTTACTAGGTGTAATTCAGTGAGCCCTTTTGCAGGATAAGTGTGCTCCATCAAATTCTTCTTGGTCTGATTCAAACTTAGAAATATACTGTACATCTGATTCCTAACTTGGTTTCCAGAGGCCTTGGTATTAGTAAGTAGTTACTCTGATTGGTAAGTACACCATTTCAGTCATGGGAGTGAGATCTCTTGTTATAAACTAACAAACTGATTCTTTGATTTACAAGTCATTTTCTCACGCATTTGAATAGCATCAACTGATTTCCCAATGCCTGGTTCCTCTCAGAAGACCTGACCGAATCAGGTTTCTAAATCTGGAGAGTTTAACATCAAAATGTTGATGTTATATACCAGGAAACTATAATATCCCATGACAACCAGACCAGAGCAGCTGCCCAAGCTTATTCAAACCAAGACTACAGTTGGGCACAGTCGTGAATTTTTCAAGGATGTCACTAGTAACTTAAACTTTCTGCACTTTCTGAAGTTGGGAGTTGGGAAGAGGAGGCATACCTGTAACCTTGGCATCTAGAAGAGTTCTGTGGTTGACTTTTTGAAGCTCAACCATCACTGCTTTCCTGCAACTAAAATATTTAAAAAGTCACAACTGCTATTCCAGTCACTTGGAAAAAAAATGGGGTAGAAGGATTTCCTGCTTCTTTTCTTAAGTTCTATAAAGGAAGGTTAAATAATGAGGGTTAACCTTTGATAGAGCATAGATACTACAGGTTTAAGGTCAAGCATTCATTGTAAAGATTTCTGAGTATAACTACCCATTATTTGTCATTGTCAGAGTTGGATCTTGAGTTTCATTCCCCATCTTAGTAGCCTCAAAAGGGAAATGAAAACACAGAGGAGCAATGAAACAGCTCAAAACCAAGAGGCAAACTGATGACCCAGATGCATTATAATACTGTATTCACTTTTAGGGTTTTCTTTCAGCAGCAGGACTATCTATCCATGATGTCTTAGTCAAGGGTTGCCACTTCTCAGCTCTTTGTATTCACATGAACTAGAGCACAGGTGTGAAGGTCAGGGGACTGTTAATCATAGAGCTCCTGACATTCCCTGTTAATCAAACTCATTTTCTATTGCTCCAGATCAAAATTAACCAACTCATTTCAATTTCTTTCTTTTTTTGGGGGGGGGGGGTTACCCCATGAGGCACGCAAGATCCTAATTCCTCAACCAGGGATTGAACCTGTGCCCCCTGCATTGGGAGTACAGTCTTAACCACTGGACTGCCAGAAAAGTCCCTCACTTCAGTTTCTTTGACACCTAACCTCAATCCATGAGTTTAGATTACAAGAGAATCATACAACTATGAAGAGGTTTTTTTTTAATTTTTTTTTAATTTTAATTAGAGGGTATCACCGACTCAATGGACATGAGTTTGGGTGGACTCCGGGAGTTGATGATGGACAGGGAGGCCTGGCATGCTGCGGTTCATGTGATCACAAAGAGTCGGACACGACTGAGTGACTGAACTGAGCTGAACTGAGAGGATAATTGCTTTACAATGTTGTGTTGGTTTCTGCCATAAAACAGCAGGAATCAGTCTTAAATATACATATGTCCCCTCCCTCTTGAAACTCCCTCCCACACCCTACCCCATCCCACCCCTCTAGGCTGAGCTCCCTGTGTTATACGACAACTTCCCACTGGCTCTCTATTTCACACATGGTAATGTATAAGTTTCAACGCTACTCTCTCAATTCATCCCACCCTTTCCTTCCCCTGCTGTGTCCGCAAGTCTGTCCTCAAATTCTGTATCTCTATTCCTGCCCTGCAAAGTAAAACTTATTAATCCAACCCTTTTCTTCAGGTGGGGAAATGCCAATCAAGGGGTTGGACTAAAAACTTGAAATAACTCTTCCACAATGAGGATCATTTTCTCTGATCTAGCCGTTGTGCTCTCATCCTGCCCCTCTCCTTCTTGCTTGTCATCCTCACTTTTTCTTTAATCTGATGTCTCACTACAGCCATGCCTCTTTCTTTCCTGCTCTCTTCTCTTCCTTTGCCACATGCCAAAGCAAAATTATAATATACAAGGAAACTGAAATACATAGGACCAAGAACCAACCATACCTTTTCTCATATGCTTACAGCCTCATAAGCATTCTCTTCCTTTAATTGTAAACAACTTAGAGAGTAGACTTGTGTAATATCCAGCACTGTCACACTCAACTAGCCATTTAATCAAAATTCTATTCTACTGTCTCTACTACAAAGGGTAAAAAGAATCTTCTCATTTCCTGTTTGCATATACCCCAGTCTGTGTAAGTTTATGTCCTGGAAGAGATAAGAATGAACTTCTTCTGGAAGTTTCTGAACTGGCAGACTATCTAACAAAACAAATATCCTTTCCCACATGCGTTGTTTTCAGTTAACCCCTAATCTTTGACCAAAGATTAAGTGTTCCAGATGCAAGCACGTACAAGCAAACTCTTTCTGTAAAGGTCCAGAGAGTAAATACTTTAGGCTTTGTAGTCCAAACACATTTACTCAACTCTGTCATCATAGCACCAAAGCAGCAACAGACAATACGTAAGTAAATGAGCATGGCTGTGTTCCAAAGAAACTTTATTACAAAACAGGCCAACCAGTGCCATAGAACTTCTCCCTATTTGTCATCTCTCCACATGAGAGAAACTTCTCTGCCACTGTGCTGCATTTTTATCATTTCTTTCTCTTATTCCTCCTCTCTTCCTCTTACCTCCACGATAATTCCTGTTTTGTCCATTCTCTAGGTAAGATCTCTGCAAAGAATGGAAAGAATCAATAGCACATTGTTGACTGAGTTCATTCTGACAGGAATTCCCTACCCACCTCAGCTAAGGACGTTTCTCTTTGGGTTCTTCTTCCTGATCTACATCCTGACTCAGCTGGGAAACCTGCTCATCCTAATCACTGTCTGCATAGACCCACAACTCCATGCCCGTCCCATGTACATCTTTCTTGGTGTTCTCTCCGTCATTGACATGGGCATCTCCTCTATCATTGTCCCTCGCCTCATGATGAACTTCACTTTAGGCCTCAAACCTATCCCATTTGGTGGCTGTGTCGCCCAACTCTATTTCTATCACTTTCTGGGCTCCACCCAGTGCTTCGTTTACACGTTGATGGCCTACGATAGGTATCTGGCAATATGCCGGCCCCTGCGCTACCCTGTTCTCATGAATGCTAAGCTGAGTGCCTTGCTTGTGGCTGGAGCTTGGGTGGCGGGATCCATGCATGGGGCTCTCCAGGCCATCCTAACCTTCCGTCTGCCCTACTGTGGGCCCAACCAGGTAGATTACTTCTTCTGTGACATCCCTGCAGTTCTGAGACTGGCCTGTGCTGATACAACAGTCAATGAGCTTGTGACCTTTGTGGATATTGGGGTGGTTGTTGCCAGTTGCTTCTCGCTGATCCTCCTCTCCTACATACAGATCCTTCAGGCCATCCTGAGAATCCGTACAGCTGATGGGAGGCGCCGGGCCTTCTCAACCTGTGGGGCCCATGTAACCATGGTAACTGTGTACTATGTGCCCTGCGCCTTCATCTACCTGAGGCCTGAAACCAACAGCCCCCTGGACGGGGCAGCTGCCCTCTTCCCCACAGCCATCACTCCTTTCCTCAACCCCCTCATCTACACTCTGCGGAACCAAGAGGTGAAGCTGGCCCTGAAGAGAATGATAGGCGGCCCAGGGACTAAGAGTGAGGTTTGAAAGGGTCGCTCCCCCACTGGAGGACCCTTCACATTTACAATTTATTCTAATGTTTAGATTTCAGTGAGTTTTTTCCTTTTTCCCTTGTATGTGGCCACATAACACCAGTACAACAGGACTAAATACAGTTAAAAGTAAAATACTTTGTAGCAGTTCCTTATTGTCTCTTTCAGATAAACAACCTTCAGCTACTCCAAGAGTGGGGAGTGAGACTGAGCCCATTAGAAGGAAGCCTGGCACATTCAGACATCCAGAGGATTGGCATACCGAAAGCATCCAATGGGCCTTTGACCCATAGGCACATTGCTTACCCCCTCATAAGATGAATCATGGTTCTTTTGACAGGAGAATGTTCTTCAGTTCTGTTCCACCTGTATATATACCTTAGGAGCTACTGCTAGGGAAAAAACTACAGGGATTTCTTGGTGGTCCAGTGGTTAAACAGTGGGTGTGGGTTCAATTCCTGGTCAGGGAACTAAGATCCCACATATAGCCACCAAAAAATAAAAAGAAATAAAAAGAAGTTGTAGATTCCCTGCCGTGTGCATCTTTACAGGTCTGACTTTGGGGACATACTGACGTCCCTATGGGATGTGAAGAGGAACTAAAGTACTTAGCCCGCCTTGCCTGCTGAAGAAATAAACCTTCTCTTAAACTGGTACTTTCACAATCCAAAGCAAATTAAAAATCCAAAAAAGAGAATACAATTAAGTCTCTCCAAATGACTCAATAATTACCCCACACCAAAAAATAAAGCTCAATATGAAATTTCCTTTTAAAAGAAAAGAGGACAATTAATTAGGGCAGCAGGATAATTTATCCAAATCAGTATTCCATATCAAAATTAGATTCATGAGGTTGACAAGCTCTCATGGAGTTGACTAGAGGCTAAGCAATGTGGGCAAACTGTTTGCAGTATCTCTGGTTTCAATCACTTAGCATCTCCTTAACTTGTTATGCTTCTGCCTTATTGTGCAGCTTTTTGTATTGAATGATTTCTTCATCCATGTGATGAAATCATGCTATCTATCAATATAAAGCAAACTCTCTTGGTCATAGCACAGATTCAACAGTTTGATCATGTTAATTTTTCTCTCCAAAGGACTCACAAATTCACCTACTTCATATAGGAGACAGAACACTAACTGTTATCCGTTGAATGAAGCCGATCCACACAATTTCCTAATATTCTGTTCAGAAAACAAATACTTTTGAGGTCAATTCCCTCAAATTAGAATATTATTTGTGAAATATCTTAATCCTTCAAAATAATTAACAAATAAAGTGGTTGAATTGTGCATCACAAAAATAAGCTTAAATCTATAGCTCAGGAACCCAAAAAATTTCCCAAGGCTATTATACTTCTTGTTCCTGTTTTCCCAGGTGCTTCCCACAATTGCTATCATAGCTGTTGTCTTAACAATTAACAAAATAACATTAAAGTGATCTGTAAATGTATAACAAAAATACTGATCAACATGAACTAATACTGAAGCAAACATTTGTTCAAAAAGTTGATTGGACACTGTTATGAATGTGTTAAATTAACACTTATTAAGTGGACCACAAGGTGCCAGATAAAAAAAAACATGGTTCAACAACACAACATACAGGTCTTGAAATAGAGAAGTTTATTATTACTTACAAGTCCTGGAGACAGTACCCAGCAAGACTCAAGGGGCCATATGGGGAGGGCAAGGCAGAATGCAGATAGAGAACGACATGACCTAGGGCATATGCCTTTATTCAAGTTGGTGTATAGAGTGTTTGAGGTTCCAGGCTAAGCCCAGGTTAATAAATACAAACCAACAGGGCAGAGCTTTGGGAAGCCACATGTGGTTCTCATCTAAAGGACATGTAAGGGGAAAGTGCTAGAGGCAAGACAGCTGGTTGATCAATAGGGTGTTGGGGGAGTCATACTAGGAACTTCAATTTGCTTGTGACTCTGAGGGCTCCTATCAGGAGTATGTAGTCACATGAGGGGCCAAGAGTCAGTTTAAGGTTACTGTAGGCTACTTGGCCACTCTACATTGGACTGTACAAAGGGGCAGTCACTTTGTAAAACAGTTTGGCAGTTACTAAAAACATTAAAACTAGAATATATGATCCAGTGATCCCATTTCTGGGTATACACCTAAACGAGTTGAAAGTAGGACCTCAAAGATATTTGTACACCCATGTTCCTAATCAATATTATTCACAATCACCAAAACGTGAAGACAACCCTTGTGTCTCTGAACAGATTTCATTTGGATAAGCAAAATGTGATATATACACACAATGTAATATTATTCAGCCTTTAAAAAAAAGAAAATTATGAAACCAGTTACAACATGGATGAATCTTTAAGGCATTATGCTAAGTAAAATAAGCCTATGACAAAAAGACTCTTAGAGTCTATACGAATTCCTCTTATATGAGATCCCTAAAGTAGTCAAATTCATGGAGACAGAAGTAGAATGGTGGTTGCCAGGGCCTGAAGGTAGAGGGAATGGAAAACTAACAGAATTTCAGTTTTGAAAGATGCAAGGAGTTCTAGAAATTGGTTGTACAAGGTAAATATACTTAACACTACTGAACTAAATAAACACTTAAAAATGGAAGCTGGTAAATCTTATACGTATTTTATGATTAAAAATACAATATAAAATCTTTTAAGGAAAGGGCAGGAGGAGAGGGAAAGAGGAATATAGATGAGAAAGGCCATATGTCCATTGAAGCTAGCTGAAGGTAGGAATTCATTCTATTAACTCATGTGTGTTTCAGTTCAGTCACTCAGTCGTGTCCAACTCTGCGACCCCATGGACTGCAGTACACCAGGCTTCCTTGTCCATCACCAACTCCCAGAGCCTGCTCAAACTCATGTCCATCAAGTCGGTGATCCCATACAACCATCTCTTCCTCTGTCGTCCCCTTCTCCTCCCACCTTCAATCTTTCCCAGCATCAGGGTCTTTTCAAATGAGTCAGTTTTTCACATCAGGTGGCCAAAGTATTGGAGTTTCAGCTTCAACTTCAGTCCTTCCAATGAATATTCAGGACTGATTTCCTTCAGGATTGACTGTTTGATCTCCTTGCAGTCCAAGAGACTCTCAAGAGTCTTCTCCAACACCACAGTTCAAAAGCATCAGTTCTTCAGTGCTCAGCTTTATTTACAGTCCAACTCTCACATCCATACATGACTACCGAAAAAATCATAACTTTGACTAGATGGACCTTTGTTGGCAAATTAATGTCTCTGCTTTTTAAAATGCCATTTAGGTTGGTCATGTGTGTTTGGAAATCCTCATAATAAAAGTTTGTTTGTTTGTTTGTTTGTTTGTTTTGATGGAATAAGAAGTGATTTTATTTTTTTTTCATTTATTTTTATTAGTTGGAGGCTAATTACTTTACAATATTGTAGTGGTTTTTCCCATACATTGACATGAATCAGCCATGGATTTACATGTGTTCCCCATCCCGATCCCCCCTCCCGCCTCCCTCTCCACCCGATCCCTCTGGGTCTTCCCAGTGCACCAGCCCTGAGCACTTGTCTCATGCATCCAACCTGGGCTGGTGATCTGTTTCACCCTTGATAGTATACTTGTTTCAGTGCTATTCTCTCAGAACATCCCACCCTCGCCTTCTCCCACAGAGTCCAAAAGTCTGTTCTGTACATCTGTGTCTCTTTTTCTGTTTTGCATAAAGGGTTATCGTTACCATCTTTTAAAATTCCATATATATGCGTTAGTATACTGTATTGGTCTTTATCTTTCTGGCTTACTTCACTCTGTATAATGGGCTCCAGTTTCATCCATCTCATTAAAACTGATTCAAATGTATTCTTTTTAATGGCTGAGTAATATTCCATGGTGTATATGTACCACAGCTTCCTCATCCATTCGTCTGCTGATGGGCATCTGGGTTGCTCCCATGTCCTGGCAATTATAAACAGTGCTGCGATGAACATTGGGGTGCACGTGTCTCTTTCAGATCTAGTTTCCCCAGTGTGTATGCCCAGGAGTGGTATTACTGGGTCATATGGCAGTTCTGTTTCCAGGTTTTAAGGAGTCTCCACACTGTTCTCCATAGTGGCTGTACTAGTTTGCATTCCCACCAACAGTTTAAGGGTTCCTTTTTCTCCACACCCTCTCCAGCATTGATTGTTTGTAGACTTTTTGATAGCAGCCATTCTGACCGGCATAAGATGGTACCTCATTGTGGTTTTATTTGCATTTCTCTGATAATAAGTGATGTTGAGCATCTTTTCATGTGTTTGTTAGCCATTTGTATGACTTCTTTGGAGAAACATCTGTTTAGTTCTTTGGCCTGATTTTTGATTGGGTCACTTATTTTTCTGGAATTGAGCTGCAGGAACTGCTTGTACATTTTTGACATTAATTCTTTGTCAGTTGTTTCATTTGCTATTATTTTCTACCATTTTGAAGGCTGTCTTTTCACCTTAAAACCTTGGAAACTATGTAGGAAGTCTGGATTTAATTCAATTTTATCAGCTTAAAACAAAGCCCAATTATTAGTTCATGGTTTTATAGGTCACAAATCCAAGCATAGAAGGACTTGGTTCTCTACTTAGGATATCACAGGGCTAAAATCAAGGAGTTCCTGAGCTGCATTCTTACCTGGAGTTCCTGGTTGTCATCCTAGCTCACATGGTTATAGCAGAGCTCAGTTCCTAGCAATTATAAGACTTGGGTCCTGCCCCCTTGTTGGTTCTCAGCTAAAGGACATTCTCAGCCTCTAGGGCATTCACAGCCCCATGCCCGAATTCCTTGCCACATAGCCCTCTCCATCTTCAAGGCCAGAAAGGGAGACTCACCCTCACTTGGAATCCCTCTCGTGCTTTGTGTCTCTCTCTCCATGAAGAATGCAGTCCTGATTGCCTGAGGTCTTACCTGATTAAGTCAGGTCCAAAGAGGATAATCTTCCTATTTTAAGATCAACTCATTTGGAGCCTTAATTACATCTGCAAACTCCCTTCATATCAACACCTAGAAGAAATTTTGATTGTGTTTGACTGAATAAATGGGAGAGAGTATACATACCAGAGGGCAAAAATCTTGGACGTCATCTTAGCCAGGTACTTAAAAGCTTCTCAACTTTCTCAATTTTCGTACTGGATAAAATGGATGATTTGCTAGAAATCAGCTGCAAGAGGCATGGTTACCTGCCTCCAGCTGTGGCATCTTTGGGGATACCACAGCATTGGTAGGGCACTGTCCCCAGCCAGTGAAAGTGCAGTGAGGCCACCTAGGGTCGAGCTGTTTCTGCCCAACTCTACTCTAAGCAGCCTCTGCCCCACAGCTCTCATTGGGCTGCCTGGGACTTTCTCAGAACTGCACGGCAGTCTGAGGCTCTTCCTACCCAGCCTTGCTTCCTTATCCCTCTAGGTCTGCTATTCTGACTCTTAAGAGTCAGCTTCCTGCTGCTGCTGCTGCTGCTGCTGCTTCTGCTGCTAAGTCACTTCAGTCGTGTCTGACTCTATGTGAGCCCATAGATGGCAGCTCACCAGGCTCCACCATCCCTGGGATTTTCCAGGCAAGAACACTGGAGTGGGTTGCCATTGCCCTCTCCCAGCTTCCAAGAGAATCTGAATTAAAATACCTGACAATATAGAAAGATGGAAATAAATAATACCAAATGGAAACCTCAATGTCATCTTCCCTCTCTTGAAGGGTAAATGTATATTTTCTCCCTGGGACATATATACTAGCTTATTTCTTTCTTGAAAGGAAATCCCAGTGACACCTCCATGACTGCCACACCCAGGATGTGCCCAGTTCTGCAATTTTGGAATGTGTTGTGGACCAATTTACCATCCATTCTTGACATAAACTATGGATGCAACTGTAACTCTTCTATCATCCACCTTGGTAAGTGGGCAGAGATCTGTATCTGTTTTGTTCACCACTGAATTTTTAATGGGAAGTAGAATGCCTAGAATGTAGCAGATACTCAATAAGTTTGTCTAATTAGTGAATAAATATAATTAAATCTTTTTCCTTTCACTTTATAAAAGAATACTTATTACATCTCCCATCCTCCCCTCCATCTCTCTATCTTCACCTCCAGACTTCTGGCATCTGTGCTTTTTAATTGTCAAAGTTGATAATATTTTTATTCCATGTCATAACCACCAGTAGACCTTCATTACTCTGTTTATGATAATTCCAAATATATAAAACCACTAAAAACAATTTACCTAAAGAGTATTACATTCAATTCAGTTCAGTCGCTCAGTCGTGTCCAACTCTGCAACCCCATGGACTGCAGCATGCCAGGCCTCCCTGTCCATCACCAACTCCCAGAGTTTACTCAAACCCATGTCCATACAGTCGGTGATGCCATCCAACCATCTCATTCTGTGTCGTCCTCTTCTCCTCCTGCCCCCAATCCCTCACAGTATTAGGGTCTTTTCCAATGAGTCAACTCTTCGCATGAGGTGGCCAAAGTACTGGAGTTTCAGCTTCAGCATCAGTCCTTCCAATGAACACCCAGGACTGATCTCCTTTAGGATGGACTGGTTGAATCTCCTTGCAGTCTAAGGGACTCTCAAGAGTCTTCTCCAACACCACTGTTCAAAAGCATCAATTCTTTGGTGCTCAGCTTTCTTCATAGTCCAACTCTCACATCCATACATGACCAGTGGAAAAACCATAGCCTTGACTAGATGGACCTTTGTTGGCAAAGTAATGTCTCTGCTTTTCAATATGCTATCTAGGTTGGTCATAACTTTCCTTCCAAGGAGTAAGTGTCTTTTAACTTCATGGCTGCAATCACCATCTGCAAAGATTTTGGAGCCCAAAAAATTAAAGTCTGACACTGTTTCCACTGTCTCCCCATCTATTTGCCATGAAGTGATGGGACCAGATGCCATGATCTTAGTTTTCTGAATGTTGAGCTTTAAGCCAACTTTTTCACTCTCCTCTTTCACTTTCATCAAGAGGATTTTTTAGTTCCTCTTCACTTTCTGCCATAAGGGTGGTGTCATCTGCATATCTGAGGTTATTGATATTTCTCCTGGCAATCTTGATTCCAACTTGTGCTTCCTCCAGCCCAGTGTTTCTCATGATGTACTCTGCATATAAGTTAAATAAGCAGGATGACAATATACAGCCTTGACATACTCCTTTTCCTATTTGGAACCAGTCTGTTGTTCCATGTCCAGTTCTAACTGTTGCTTCCTGATCTGCATACAGGTTTCTCAAGAGGCAGGTCAGGTGGTCTGGTACTCCCATCTCTTGAAGAATTTTCCACAGTTTGTTGTGATCCACACAGTTAAAGGCTTTGGCATAGTCAATAAAGCAGAAATAGATGTTTTTCTGGAACTCTCTTGCTTTTTCGATGATCCAGCGCATGTTGGCAATTTGATCTCTGGTTCCTCTGCCTTTTCTAAAACCATCTTGAACATCTGGAAGTTAGCGTGGCCGTGAGGAGCTACCCCTCGCCCAAGGTCAGGGGCAGCGACCAAGAGCGCCAGGCTGCGACAGCACAGGAGCAGCCCAGCTGAGCTACCCCACGTCCGAGGTCAGGGGCGGTGGTGGAGAGGAGCTATCCCACCTCCAAGGAGCAGCAGCTGAGCGGGCGCAGGAGGGCCTAGAGGAGCTACTCCACGTTCAAGGTCAGGAGGGGAGGCTGTGAGGACATACCCCTCCCCAAGGTAAGGAGCAGCGGCTGCACTTTGCTGGAGCAGCCGTGAAGAGATACTCCACGTCCAAGGTAAGAGAAACCCAATAAGCTGGTAGGTGTTGTAAGAGGGCATCAGAGGGCAGAAACACTGAAACCATAATCACAGAAAACTAGCCAATCTGATCACACGGACCACAGTCTTGTCTAACTCAATGAAACTAAGCCATGCCGTATGGGGCCACCCAAGACAGACGGGTTATGGTGGAGAGGTCTGACAGAATGTGGTCCACTGGAGAAGGGAACGGCAAACCACTTCAGTATTCTTGCCTTGAGAACCCTGTGAACAGTATGAAAAGGCAAAATGATAGGATACTGAAAAGAGAACTCCCCAGGTCAGTAGGTGCCCAATATGCTACTGGAGATCAGTGGAGAAATAACTCCAGAAAGAATGAAGGGATGGTGCCAAAGCAAAAACAATACCCAGCTGTGGACGTGACTGGTGATAGAAGCAAGGCCCAATGCTGTAAAGAGCAATATTGCATAGGAACCTGGAATGTTAGGTCCATGAATCAAGGCAAATTGGAAGTAGTCAAACAGGAGATGGCAAGAGTGAATATTAACATTCTAGGAATCAGCAAACTAAAATGGACTGGAATGGGTGAATTTAACTCAGATGACCATTATATCTACTACTGTGGGCAGGAATCCTTTAGAAGAAATGGAGTAGCCATCATGGTCAGCAAAAGAGTCTGAAATCCAGTACTTGGATGTAATCTCAAAAATGACAGAATGATCTCTGTTCATTTCCAAGGCAAACCGTTCAATATCACAGTAATCCAAGCCTATGCCCCAACCAGTAATGCTGAAGAAGCTGAAGTTGAACAGTTCTATGAAGACCTACAAGACCTTTTAGAACTAACACCCCAAAAAAAATGTTCTTTTCATTATAGGGGACTGGAATACAAAAGTAGGAAGTCAAGAAACACCTGGAGTAACAGGCAAATTTGGCCTTGGAGTATGGAATGAAGCAGGGCAAAGGCTAATAGAGTTTTGCCAAGAGAACACACTGGTCATAGCAAACACCTTCTTCCAACAACACAAGAGAAGACTCTAGACATGGACATCACCAGATGGTCAACAATGAAATCAGAATGATTATATTCATTGCAGCCAAAGATGGAGAAGCTCTATACAGTCAGCAAAAACAAGACCAAGAGCTGACTATGGCTCAGATCATGAACTCCTTATTGCCAAATTCAGACTTAAATTGAGGAAAGTAGGGAAAACCACTAGACCATTCAGGTATGACCTAAATCAAATCCCTTATGACTATACAGTGGAAGTGACAAATAGATTTAAGGGACTAGATCTGATAGACAGAGTGCCTGATGAACTAGAGACGGAGGTTCATGACATTGTACAGGAGACAGGGATCAAGACCATTCCCATGGAAAAGAAATGCAAAAAGGCAAAATGGTTGTCTGAGGAGGCCTTACAAATAGCTGAGAAAAGAAGAGAAGTGAAAAGCAAGGAGAAAAGGAAAGATATTTCCATTTGAATGCAGAGTTCCAAAGAATAGCAAGGAGAGATGAGGAAGCCTTCCTCAGCAATCAATGCAAAGAAATAGAGGAAAACAACGGAATGGGAAAGACTAGAGATCTCTTCAAGAAAATTAGAAATACCAAAGGGAACATATCATGCAAAGATGGGTTCGATAAAGGACAGAAATGGTATGGACCTAACAGAAACAGAAGATATTAAGAAGAGGTGGCAAGAATACACAGAAGAACTGTACAAAAAAGATCTTCACAACCCAGATAATCACGATGCTGTGCTCACTCACCCAGAGCCAGACATTCTGGAATGTGAAGTCAAGTGGGCCTTAGAAACCATCACTACGAACAAAGCTAGTAGAGGTGATGAAATTCCAGTTGAGCTATTTCAAATCCTGAAAGATGACGCTGTGAAAGTGCTGCACTCAATATGCCAGAAAATTTGGAAAACTCAGCCATGACCACAGGACTGGAAAAGGTCAGTTTTCATTCCAGTCCCAAAGAAAGGCAATCCCAAAGAATTCTCAAACTGCCTCCTGTACAATGTCACACACCTCTGTCCATAGTTCTTCAGGCACTCTGTCTATCAGATCTAATCCCTTGAATCTATTTGTCACTTCCACAGTATAAACGTAAGGGATTTGATTTAGGTCATACCTGAATGGTCTAGTGGTTTTCCCTACTTTCTTCGATTTAAGTCTGAATTTGGCAATAAGGAGTTCATGATCTGAGCCATAGTCAGCTCTCAGTCTTGTTTTTGCTGACTGTATAGAGCTTCTCCATCTTTGGCTGCAAAGAATATAATCAATCTAATTTCGGTATTGACCATCTAGTGATATCCAAGTGTAGAGTCTTCTCTTGTGCTGTTGGAAGAGGGTGTTTGCTATGACCAGTGTATTCTCTTGGCAAAACTGTTAGCCTTTGACCAGCGTTGTTTTGTACTCCAAGGCCACATTTGCCTGTTACTCCAGGTAGCTCTTGACTTCCTACTTTTGCATTCCAGTCCCCTATAATGAAGAGGACATCTTTTTGGGGTGTTAGTTCTTTTTTTTTTTCCATTTATTTTTATTAGTTGGAAGCTAATTACTTTACATCATTACAGTAGTTTTTGTCATACATTGAAATGAATTAGCCATGGATTTACATGTATTCCCCATCCCAGTCCCCCCTCCCACCTCCCTCTCCACCCGATCCCTCTGGGTCTTCCCGGTGCATAAGACCCGAGCACTTGTCTCATGCACCCAACCTGGGCTGGTGATCTGTTTCACCCTAGATAATATACATGTTTCGATGCTGTTCTCTTGAAACATCCCACCCTCGCCTTCTCCCAGAGTCCACAAGTCTGTTCTATACATCTGAGTCTCTTTTTCTGTTTTGCATATAGGGTTATCATTACCATCTTTCTAAAATCCATATATATGTGTTAGTATACTGTAATGGTCTTTATCTTTCTGGCTTACTTCGCTCTGTATAATGGGCTCCAGTTTCATCCATCTCATTAGAACTGATTCAAATGAATTCTTTTTAATGGCTGAGTAATATTCCATGGTGTATATGTACCACAGCTTCCTCATCCATTCGTCTGCTGATGGGCGTCTGGGTTGCTTCCATGTCCTGGCTATTATGAACAGTGCTGCGATGAACATTGGGGTGCACGTGTCTCTTTCAGATCTGGTTTCCTTGGTGTGTATGCCCAGAAGTGGGATTGCTGGGTCATATGGCAGTTCTATTTCCAGCTTTTTAAGAAATCTCCACACTGTTTTCCATAGTGGCTGTACTAATTTGCATTCCCACTAACAGTGTAAGAGGGTTCCCTTTTCTCCACATGGGGTGTTAGTTCTAAAAGGTCTTGTAGGTCTTCATAGAATTGTTCAACTTCAGCTTCTTCAGCATTACTGGTTGGGACATAGACTTGGATTACTGTGATATTGAATGGTTTGCCTTGGAAACAAACAAAGATCATTCTGTCATTTTTGAGATGGCATCCAAATACTGCATTTTGGACTCTTTTATTTACTCTGATGTCTACTCCATTTCTTCTAAGGGATTCTTGCCCACAGTAGTAGATATAATGGTCATCTGAGTTAAATTCACACTAGTGAAGTAATGCTCAAAATTCTCCAAGCCAGGCTTCAACAATACAGGAACCATGAACTTCCAGATGTTCAAGTTGGATTTAGAAAAGACAGAGGAACCAGAGATCAAATTACCAACATCCTCTGGATCATCGAAAAAGCAAGAGAGTTCCAGAAAAACATCTACTCTTGCTTTATTGACTACTCCAAAGCCTTTGACTGTGTGGATCACAAACTATGGGAAATTCTTTAAGAGATGGGAATACCAGACCACCTTGCCTGCCTCCTGAGAAACCTGTATGCATGTCAAGAAGCAACAGAACTGGACATGGAACAACAGACTGGTTCCAAATCGGGAAAGGAGTCCATCAGGAGTATATATAGTCACCCTGCTTATTTAACTTATATGCAGACTGCTTCATGCAAAATGCTGGGCTGGATGAAGCACAAACTGGAATCAAGATTGCTGGGAGAAATATCAACAATCTCAGATAGGCAGATGCAGAGAAGGCAATGGCAACCCACTCCAGTGTTCTTGCCTGGAGAATCCCAGAGACAGCAGAGCCTGGTGGGCTGCCGTCTATGGGGTCACACAGAGTCGGACATGACTGAAGCAACTTAGCAGTAGCAGCAGATAGGCAGATGACACCACACTTATGGCAGAAAGTGAAGAAGAACTAAAGAGTCTCTTGATGAAAGTGAAAGAGGAGAGCAAAAAAGTTGACTTAAAACTCAACATTCAGAAAACTAAGATCATGGCATCCGGTCCCATCACTGCATGGCAAATAGATGGGGAAACAGTGGAAACAGTGACAGACTATTTTGAGGAGGGGGGGCTCCAAAATCACTGCAGATGGTGACTGCAGCCATGAAATTAAAAGACGCTTACAAAAAAAAAAAAAAAAGACGCTTGCTCCTTGGAAGAAAAGTTTTGACCAACCTAGACAGTATATTAAAAAGCAGAGACATTACTTTGCCAACAAAGGTCCATCTAGTCAAAGCTATGGTTTTTCTAGTAGTCATGTATGAATGTGAGAGTTGGACTATAAAGAAAGTTAAGCACTGAGGAGCTGATGCTTTTGATCAGTGGTGTTGGAGAAGACTCTCGAGAGTCCCTTGGACTGCAAGGAGATCCAACCAGTCCATCCTAAAGGAAATCAGTCCTGAATACTCATTGGAAGGACTGATGTTGAAGCTGAAACTCCAATACTTTGGCCACCTGGTGCAAAGAACCGACTCATTGAAAAAGCCCCTGACGCTAGGAAAGATTGAAGGCAGGTGGAGAAGGGGATGACAGAAGATGAGATAGTTGGATGGCATCACCAACTCAATGGACATGAGTTTGAGTAAGCTCCGGGGGTTGGTGATGGACAGGAAAGCCTGGCGAGTTGCAGTCCATGGGGTTGCAGGGAGTTAGACACGACTGAGCGACTGAACTGAACTGACTCTCTAGTTGTAGTGCACAGGTTCTCATTGCAGTGGCTTCTCTTGATGCAGAGCATGGGTTCTAGGATGTACAGGCTTCAGTAGTTGTGGCACATGGACTCAGTAGTTGCAGCTCTCAGGCTCTAGAGTGAGGGCTCAATAATTTGTGGAATGCAGGCTTAGTTGCTCTGTGGTATGCGGGATCTTCCCGTACCAGGGATTCAACCCATGTCTCCTGCATTGGCAGGTGGATTCTTAGCCACTGTGCCACCAGGGAAATTCAAGGATAGATTTTAAAGTTTGGGTTTTTTTATATCAAAGGGGATATATAGTTTTTATTTATTTATAAACATCTTTGTTAAATGGTCTTTAAATGCATTAGAGAATAGCTGTTACTAATATGTCCAGTCCCTGAAGGGACAATTCTTATTAAAGTAAGTGCACAGAACACTCATATAAGCATCCTTGATACATATGAGCTTTTGTGAGTTTTTTGTTAAAATGTTATTTGACATGTAACATTTGTAAATTAAAGGTATACAATATGTTGATTTGATACATTTATATATTATAATATTATCATTGTGTTGATAATCTGCACCTCTTTCATGTCACATAATTATCATTTATTTTTAGTGTTTGAAATAAATAAGATATAGTCTCTTAGCAAGTTTGATGATTATAATAAAATATTGTTACATAGTTTTAATACTAATAGATACTACTATGTTACTTCCCTAAAAGTTTGTACCAAGTCATGTTCCTAATTCATTGCGTTGAATATAATCATATATTATAATATATAAGCCAGTTATACATAATATAATGTGTATATGTATAAATGCATGCCCATTTTCACACTTTCACCTACCCACTGCTGGTGTTTAACACTTCTGGGATTTGTTTCTGCACAGGAGGGTTTCCCTCCAAACCCCTCTCTATTACCCACCCCCTTGGATGAGAGGGGACTGGCAACTCAAACACACAGAACCATTCATAGTCAGTGCCCTTGAGAGTTTTATTAAAGCAGCAGGTTTAGGGGCAAATGGGCTCAGCAGATCCCTGGGGCGTGACTGCCCAAAACTCACTCTGACTTTCTCTTCCACCCTAGGGATTGAGGGACCAAGCCCCAGGAAAGAATTTAGCATCAGCTTTCTCTCCCTCCGCAGCCAGGACAAAGCAATTAAATAGGACAAGAACCGAAAGTCCCAAAGGGTGCTGAGGACAAGTCCACCTGCCCTCTGCCTCCACCATCACTCTAACACAAATCCACAGGACTGACAGTGAGAGAGCAGGCGTTGGGGCTAGGACTCAGGAAGCAGTGGGGGCCCAGACGCTGCAGGAATCCACACCAGCTGGGATTGAGCAGGACATCACAGAGGGAATGAGATGGGGTGAAGCAGAGCAGCAGACAGCCTTGATAGAAGACTACAGAGGCTATTCATCCAAATGAATTGGATGTTTGCCCACAGAGACTATTGTCACATCCCTCTGGAAGGTGACACCTTTATAGTAACAGTGTGGGGGCACAGCCTCTGGGTGGAGAGTACACTGAATGACTTTGAAGATGATTAGGTGGCAGTTGTAAAGCTCAGACATCTTCATACAAGTCACAGGTGGACCCTTGCAAAGGCCACAAGTGGTGGGTGATACACTGTGGACAAAGGTCTTGTTCTTCTCACAGCTCTTATCAGTTGCCAGCCCTCGAGCCTTCATCATCATGTCACAGTAATATTTGTGCTTGGCAGAGATCTTTGTTCTGGGCCTGTCAGTTTGGTGATGGAGGAGGTCTTGGGCCTCAGAGAAGGCAGCCTGGTCCATTAGGAGGAACAAGAGGAGAGTCCATGTCAGAAGCATGTTTTCTGTTAGAAAAATGGAGAAAGAAAGCAAAAAGAAGAAATCTGTCTCTTAGCTCAGAACACCAGATCTTTATGTGCTTGAAGTCCACCCCCACCTCCCAGGATTACAAGTGCTCTCTACTTGTCTCCAATAACACTGGTTTCTTGCACTCATTCCAGAAAACCTCTGTAGTCTTTCTTCCTTCCAATATCCATCTTCCCTTTCTTCTTTCCAAGTCCTCCTTCCTTCATTTCCTCTCATCCCATGGCCACAGCCCAGTATAGTCTCAATCATCTTCCTTAAGACTATACTCATCAAAGAAATTGGGCTAGAGGGATCCATCACTCAGAGAGGTGGAAGCCTTACACCCCTTAATGGTCTTACATAAGAGAGCAAAACTGAAGCTCAGGTTATCCTTGATCTTGACACAAGCAGTAACACTAACTTAAAAAGTTCTTTACAATGATGCTCTTCAACTTTCTATGTGCATCAGTTCTCGACCTTTTAGCTAAGATCAAGTGTAAATTTTTTATGTGCATTTATCTGGGGATCGTATTAAAATACAGGTTCTGATCTCAGGATGAAACCTGAGATTTTCATTTCTAACTAGCTGCCAGATGATTTTTATCCGTGGGTCACCCTTTAAATAACAAGGCTTTAGAGTTTACAAAGAACTCTCATATATATTGGTCATCACCCTCTCTGCAAGGTAAGAAAGGTATTATGGTGACCCATTTTTAGTAACTGACTTTCAGAACAGTTGAGTGAATTTCCCAAAGTCATACAACGTCATGGAGCTGAACACAAATCTTAGAACCTCTAGGGCCTAGGAAAATTCTCTGTTCTGTTCTAATTTACATTAATCCAGTAGACCACTGCATTACCTACAAATACAAAGCACTTCCATTGAAAACCTACTTCATACCTGAATAAAAGAAAAGCTTCAACAACCACCTCTTGCTCTCATGCTCATTCTGCCTACTTATAAGAACTTCACTTGGCCCCTTACACGTTCCTATTTTCCCACTCCTCTGTCTAGGACCAAAGAAGGGTCACCACAACTACCTCAACCTCTTCAGTGAGACACCTCACATACCCAGTCTCAATCCTGTGTGCACCCCTTCACTTGGTCCCAGGTTGACGCTCCCAGAGAGTTAGATACTGAAGATTCCTTGGCTGGAAAGGTTTCTGAGTCTCTCTCCTCTTGGCTTCTGTTATTAGAGCACACAGCTGCAGGGGCTGGAGGCAGCAAGGGGTGAGGTTGGGTAACCTGGGTACTGACCCATCACCTTCTGACGTTGCAAGATGCTGAAACTATCTGGCCTGATACCCAAATTATACCTCATTCTACGCTCCATTTAATGAGTCCAAACATTGGGAGCAGGGTTTCTCTGGGATTAGATGACCTCACACAGCCTGAAGTGTGAAGAGAAGCAAAGGCAAGGAGCCTGGCCTCTTGGCCTTCGTCTCCACTCTCTGGTCCTATCTTTGCCACAAGTTAATTGGCGAATGGGTCCCTGTTCCCTCTGTGGAGAAGCTAGGCAGCTCTTAAAGGCAAGAAACTACAGCAACAGCAGAAGCTCCTCAGCCAGTCTGGACCCAGCACAAGCAACAAGCCAGCCTCCATTACCTCTCTCTCCCCCAAACCCTAAACCCCCTAAGTAGCCTTGAGGCTCTCAGACTAGAGAATCTAGCAATCAAAGGTTCTCAGGATAATAATATTTACAGTTTTCCAGAGAGGAAAAGGCAGTAAGAAAAGAAGTAAGGAGGAGCTGACAAACTGTTGAAGAGAATGGGCAGGGCCTAAGGTCTGACGGAAGAAACAGGAAGCTGGTGACGCTGACAACCACTCTCTTTAACACCCTCTTAGCTACTATGACTTAAGATCCAGACAGACAGAGACCACTCTTCTCTCCCCCACAGCTAGGGCTTTGTTCCCCAAACTTTTGCCCTGGAACCACACTAAAACAGCTCTCCAATGCCTTGGCAGCCTGATTTTTGCCTCACCTCTGCAGCCTTTGTCAACCTCTTGGGTTCAGTTCAGTTCAGTTTAGTCGCTCAGTCATGTCCGACTCTGCGACCCCATGAACCACAGCACACCAGGCCTCCCTGTCCATCACCAACTCCCGGAGTTTACTCAAACTCATGTCCATCGAGTCAGGTCACTGTATCTGTTTCTCTGCCTGTTGATTCTTTCCGCCTGACCACTCAGTCCTTCTAGGCCTCCCTCTGTGCTCCAGAACTTTTTGTGTGATTCAGGCCTCACTTGACCTTCCATACGCTAATGCACAGGAACCATTATTCTCAGATCACAGGATATAGAACACTGAAGTAAAGAGATATTTACCTAGCAATGAAAAAGTATGTGGGTAGTAGAGTAGAATGAAGATTTGAAATATGTAGAACTGTATCATATAATTAGTATGCCTATTCTAGGTATGTCATATAAGTAGAATCCTACAATATTTGTTCTAAGTGCTTTTCATTTTAAAGGATGTCTTTAAGGTCCATCTGTGTTCTAGCATGCACCAGAATATCATGCCTTTTTTTTTTTTTTAATTTATTTTTTTTTCCATTTATTTTTATTAGTTGGAGGCTAATTACTTTACATCATTACAGTAGTTTTTGTCATACATTGAAATGAATTAGCCATGGATTTACATGTATTCCCCATCCCAGTCCCCCCTCCCACCTCCCTCTCCACCCGATCCCTCTGGGTCTTCCCAGTGCACCAAGCCCGAGCACTTGTCTCGTGTACCCAACCTGGGCTGGTGATCTGTTTCACCCTAGGTAATATACATGTTTCGATGCTGTTCTCTTGAAACATCCCACCCTCGCCTTCTCCCAGAGTCCACAAGTCTGTTCTATACATCTGAGTCTCTTTTTCTGTTTTGCATATAGGGTTATCGTTACCATCTTTCTAAAGTCCATATATATGTGTTAGTATACTGTAATGGTCTTTATCTTTCTGGCTTACTTCACGCCTTTTTTAAGACTGAATAATATTCCATTGTATGGCTATACCACGTTTTCTTTATCCATTCATCATTTGATGATTATTTGGGTTGTTTATAAATTTTGGCTATCATGAATAATGCAGCTATGAACATTCATGTACAAGTTTTTGTGAAAACATGGCTTTTAATCTGAGACTTGAAAAAAGTGAAAGAATTAGGCAAGAAGAGCACAGTTAATGAAAGTGATGGTCAGGAATATAAGAAAAGATAGGACAAGTAGCGTGAGGCCAGATCATTTAGATCTTTGTAAGGAATATGAATTTCATTCTAATCATAATGCCAAAGCCATTGACTGAATCAGAGCTTTACACCGACATGATCAAACCTGTGTTTTAATACTGTCGCTGTTGCTGCTACATAGTGAATCGACTGTAGAGGGCAAAACACAGTAACCAGTTAAGGGGCGATCAGTCAGTTCAGTCGCTCAGTTGTGTCCGACTCTTTGCAACCCCATGGACTGCAACACGCCAGGCTTCCCTGTCCATCACCAACTCCCGGAGCTTACTCAAACTTATGTCCATTGAGTTGGTGATGCCATCCAACCATCTCATCCTCTGTTGTCCCCTTTTCTTCCTGCCTTCAATCTCTCCCAGCATCAGGGTCTTTTCCAATTAGTCAGTTCTTTGCACCAGGTGGCCAAAGTATTGGAGTTTCAGCATCAGTACTTTCAGTGAGTATTCAGGACTGATTTCCTTTAGGATGGACTGGTTGGATCTCCTTGCAATCCAAGGGACTCTTAAGAGTCTTCTCCAACACCACACTTCAAAAGCATCAATTCTTCGGCACTCAGCTTTCTTTATAGTCCAACTCTCACATCCATCCATGACTACTGGAAAATCCATAGCTTTGACTAGACAGACCTTTGTTAGCAAAGTAATGTCTCTGCTTTTTCATATGCTGTCTAGGTTGGTCTAGCTTTTCTTCCAAGGAGAAAACATCTTTTAATTTCATGGTTGCAGTCACCATCTGCAGTGATTTTGGAGCCCAAAAAAATAGTCTGTCACTGTTTCCATTGTTTCCCCACCTATTTGCCATGAAATGATGGGACTGAATGCCATGATCTTAGTTTTCTGAATGTTGAGTTTTAAGCCAACTTTTTTCACTCTCCTCTTTCACTTTCAGCAAGAGGCTCCTTAGTTCTTTGCCTTCGGCCATAAGTGTGGTGTCATCTGCATATCTGAGGTTATTGATATTTCTCCAGGAAATCTTGATTCTAGCTTGTGCTTCATCCAGTCTGGCATTTCTCATGATGTACTCTGCATATAAGTTAAATAAGTAGGGTGACAATATACTGCCTTTATGTACTCCTTTCCCGATTTGGAACCAGTCTGTTGTTCCATGTCCGATTCTAACTGTTGCTTCTTGACCTACATAAGGGATGATAATAACCTGGATTAAGTTCATAGCAGTGAATTTTGAAGATGTATTTGTCTCCTTCACTAGGTTTAAGTTTTGAAGAAAAACAAACAACAATGAATTTAATAACCTTATTGACTTGAACAACTTTGGGATGAGTTTCACTAACCAATGTTTTCTTCCAGCATTTTCAGCGTTAAAGTTGTGCTTACAACCTTCAGTTTTGTAGAACTGCCATCTTCTTACCTATTCATAAATTTGGAATACAGTTAAACTTTCATGCAAGTTCTTTTTTTTCTCTTTTTAGTGGAGGAGAGATTTTATTTTACTTATTTAGTTTTGGCTGCACTGGGTCTTCATAGCTATGCCTGGTTTTTCTCTGCTTATGGAGAGTGGGGGCTACTCTCTAGTTGCAGGGCACAGACTTCTCAATGCATGGTCTCTCTTGTTGCAGAGCATAGGATTTAGGTGCATGGGCCTCAGTAGTTGTGGCTCATGGACTTAGTTGCTCCACAGCACGTTGAATCTTCCTGGACCAAGGACTGAACCCATGTCCCCTGCATTGGCAGGCAGATTCTTTATCCACTGTACCTCCAGGGAAGTCCATGTAAGTTCTTTGTAATCAGCTCACAAACGATCTCTACCAGGAAGGACATTCATATTTAATTCATTTTTATTTAATGCATCTTATTTCCGTCTCATAAGGAAGATCCCCTGGAGAAAGAAATGGCAGCCCACTCCAGTATTTTCTTTTTAATTCTTGAAAGTATTTTACTTCAGGTTGAAAATGAACAGTTTCCACATTGTTCATTGCAAGACACACAGTATTCACGAACACAAAGCTGGTCATTTGAGGAAATGTACACACCTCAATTTCTCCTTCATGATTTTCTTTTAGAAGGATACTCTTTACCAAAAAGAAATGTCAGCAGTATAGGAAAAACTATTTTCCCAATAAATTTACAAAAACCTAAGATTCCCAATGGAATCAAGATTATCTCCCTGCTACCACCACCTTAATATAATCGCATGCTTATTGAAACACTAGTACCTACACCCTAAAGAGTACATTCACTTTCAACAATGACTACTCTGTATTCTTGCCTGGGAAATCCCATGGACAGAGGAGCCTGGCAGGCTACAGTCCATAGGGTTGGAGAGAGTCAGACACGACTTGTTGACTAAACCACCACTATGTATAAATGAATCACTTTGCTTTATACCTGAAATTAACACAACTGTATATATGAATCAACTGTAGTCCACTATAAAATAGAAATTTCAAAAAAAGCAATTGACCTTTTGCCTCACTGCACCCCTGAAAGTGAGATGGATCACCAGCAACTCTATTGAAACCCCCTTTAGAAATTCACCCACGGTTCTCACTTTTGACAAGTGTGCTCAGACTGGGATAGCCTGATCCAAAAATATGGCCTCGATATATGCAGCCAGTGTTTATAACAATAGAAAAAGGAAAGAGGATCATCAAGTTATACTAAATGATTTTCCTTTAAAAGATTATCTAAAACATCAACCCACTGAAAGAAACATTAGTTCCTTGTACATAAAATTTAAAAATAAAATTTTAAACTACAATTATAAGCGTTTTAATATAAATGGAATACTTCATTGGTTATAGTAATGTGTTTTTTATTTTTTAATTTACTATTATCCTCTCAATGGATCTGTCTTCCAAATATGTGACTTCTTTTCCCTCAGTTATATAAAAGTATTTATGCTGGAAAAGACATTGTTGAGCTTCTTCTTACTCTAGCACTCTGCGAAATGTTGTGAACCAGTCGGAATGAACACAATATGGTCTCTATGCCTAAGGAACTCCCAGAGCAGCCAAAGAAACAAGTATGGGCTCCACCTTTGATAAAAGGTAAACTCTGGTAAGTGGTATAATCAAGGTATAAACGATGTGCTGTGCTATTATGGACAAAGGAAAGGTCACAGGTGACTCACATACAAGCAGAAAGTTTCATGAGAACCTACAGTATGCTCAGGCTATGCCCAGCGCTGTGGCGTTATAGAAGGTGCGTAAAAGCCCCGACTTCCTCTCTGATGTCGATTAAGTTGGAGTGACAAAGCTAACATACATTATAAAAGGCAGCAAACAATGTTCCATGTCAGACTGTGGGATACTAAAAGTACTGCAGCCTTCCAGAAGAGGTGGGAGACCCATAGAAGCTGGAGCAGGCAGGAAGGGCAGCAGGGCTCTAGGCCAAGAGGAAGTAGAGTGGTGGAAGCGACTGTGGGGCCAGAAGTTAGCCTGACCAAACTACAAAAGCGGGAGGAAGAGGCAGGAGAGTAAGGATGAGTCCTCAGGCACTAGGGGACTATACTGCACAGAGTAGCAAATCCCAGAGACAAGGAAAGATTTGGGACAGACAAGGGACCTGATGTGTGTGACATTTAACAAACAATTTGTAGGATGGAGTAAAACATGAAGGTGGTGGTGATGGGGTAGCCGGGAAGTGAGGAAATGTGGGTGGGAGGATTAGAGGTGATTCTTCACAGGGAAGTGTTGATGATGTGAACTAGGAAGCGCCTGTGGACACAGAGACTATTTCATCAGTATTTTATGAGACACAACTATGAGAAGTATTAATAAAAGGATAGATCTGTTGTTGTTGTTGTTTTGGTTTTTTCCAGGTTTCTGGTTTTGTTTGCATTTTTAAGGAAGCAGGAAAGTGGAAGAAAATTCTGATTAGTTTATTGAACCAAGTGCCTTCTACAAAGGTTAAGTTGGGAGGCAAAACTGCTTTAAGGGAGAAGCAGTGGTTTAGATATGATTTACTTGTGGTTTAGATATGCTGATGTGCCTTCCCAGGTGACTCAGTGGTAAATAATCCACCTGCAATAAAGGAGACAAAGGATTCATCCCTGGGTCAGGAAGGTCCCCTGGAGAAGGAAATGGCAACCCACTCTAGTGAAGAATCCCATGGACAGAGGAGCCTGGGGGGCTACAGTCCATGGGGTCTTAAAGAGGTCCAACACAACTTAGCAACTAAACAAAACAAAAAGATATGCTGTTATAGTGGGAGGAATATCAAATCACTCTCCTACTCCAATCTCTCATCCCTTCCAATCCTAGGGACTCGTTGTCAAAAGACTTTTGTCAAGCCTGGCACCTATTATGAGTGAGAATCAGATACTAAAAGGGCCAAAAAGGACCTTTATTGGCAGGCCAGTGGTTAAGATTTCGCCTTCCAATGCAGGGTGTGCAGGTTGAACCCCTGGTCAGGGAGCTGGGATCCCACATGCTCACAGCCAAAACACCAAAAGTAGAAAAGAAGCAATATTGTAACAAACTCAAGAAAGACCTTTTTTTAAGTGTCAAATAAAAATGGTTGCTTGCCATCCAGTTCTACAAGGACTGAGTCAGCCACTGCAGTAGCTGACCTTCAACACAGTCCCAAAGGAATTCAGGATAGAGCTCAGGAAGGAGGCACTCTATCCTCTGGGAAAACTGGCAGAATATCCTTCAGATTATTAGATATTTTCAAGAGAAAATTTTATGAACCCAAGTTCCTATCTTTCCATACTTGGAAAGCACTGAAATCATGAACTAAGATAACTGCGCCTCCTGACTAGCAGTAGCCCTCTACCAAGACGTGTGCCTGATTGCACATACCCACCCCATTCTCCAGGATCACAGACACACTGACCTCTTTGCAGCAGTTCCTCAGAGCTGCCTGAGAGGCTGTCTCCTAGGCTGTAGTCCTCAGTGAGTCCCTAAATAAAACTGAAACCCAGGAATTCCCTAGCAGTCCAGTGGTTAGAACTCTTCACTTCCGCTGCAGGGGACCCAAGATTGAGCCCTGGTTTTGTTGTTTGTTGTTCAGTCACTAAGTCATATCTGACTCTTTGCAACCCCATGGACTGCAGCAAGCTAGGCTTCCCTGTCCTTCACCATCTCCTGGAGTTTGCTCAGACTTATGTCCATTGAGTCGGTGATGCCATCCAACCATCTCATCCTCTGTTTCCTCCTTCTCCTCTTGCCCTCAATCTTACCCAGCATCAGGGAATACAAGCCAAACAATGGGCCAGGAAAAAAAGAATAAAGTGTTTCTACAATATCACCAGGCCCTCCCAGAAGAGTAAGAAAGACTCATATAATCCTCAATGCAAGGCAAGGACCAGAGATTTGCTAAAAAGAAAGTAGGGTATCTTTAGTATAGATTCAGAGTGTGTTGACTTAACTAGTTAATAATGGTAATAATGAAAGACCCAGAGAGATGGGTTGACTTAACAAGTCAAGCTGTATAGGAATCAGCAAGCTCATGGCTCTCACTGGTAGGAAGATTGGATTTAAAGAACTCAGAAGATTGGACTTGAAGAATCCAGAAACTGAAGGCTCCACTGGCAGATCAGGAGTGAAGGGAGAACACTTGGGGACACCCCTGTAGGGATCCTAGTCTTGAGGTACCTTCCCTTGCATAGTGAAAGGGAAAATCCAGGCTAGCTATAGCTTCAATTTTTATGTCTTCTTACATTGTAATGCCTTTCTGAAATTGCCCTAACTTTCCAGTTAAGAACATCACACACAAAACACACACACACACACATACACACAAAAGAACATCACAGATTCTCTGCTGTGTTTGTCCTGGGAAGTCTTAGGGAATCAAGAAACAAGAGGAAGGAGATAGATCTCCCCATCCCTATTCCCTCCTAGCTCCTGAAGAGACAGAGAGAGAGAGACAACCTTGCGTGGGTGGGAGGGGACAGGGGGCACAGACCATCTTTAGTGGCAGCAGAAAGAATCACACCCCAGGAGCAACCAGAGAGGATATATAAAAAAGACAGGGGAAGAAGCACTTTTTGGCTTCCTTTTGTAAACTAGCAAAGGCTGCCCCCTAGAAGGGAAAGAAAAGAAAGAGAAAAGCACCATCCAGCTTTGGGGAGATGCTGAATTTGTGGTGACAAAACATTCAGTTAGGAAATATCTACTGTGGAGTTGTGAGGTCTGAGACTAGACCTCCTGTACCCATATTTGGATCAGATGCAAAAAAAAAAAAAAACAAAAAAAACCCTGAGTCATCAACATAAAGATGATATCAATATTTTTAAAGTATATGTGAGAAGGAGCGAATACGAAATGCTAAACACTTTCCTAGGAGCGGCCTCTGCATGTTATGTCTTTGCATCCTCTTTCTTTTGCAACTAAGCCCGCTTTGCAGGCTCTCACTCGTTTCTCGGTCATCTTGGCGGTAATTTCATACCGCTACCACCAGGTGGAGGTGTCCCGCTGCTCTTGACTTACTATCAAAGACGTTCTTAAGACATTTGGGGGTGGGGACAGGGGTCAGGTTCTTTGGTTCCATTAGTTATACAAATAAGCACTTGCCTTCACGCCCAAGAGCGAAAAGAATTTGGAGAGTGAGCGTAAAAGGTCAGGCAGTGGCTGCCTCTTCCTCTCTTTTTGTTTTCTTAGTCGTTCGGTTTCCATGGGGATCTGTGTTTAAGCAGCAACTCTGAATCCATTTACTGCCCCTCAAGGCTTGGGGCCGAGCCCAGAGACTGGCTGTGAAGAATAGCAGGCGCTGGAATGGGTGGAAAGGAGGAGATTTATTTGGTAACTTTGGACAGCAAATGATGAGGACAGGTATAGAAGGAGGAGCGATGGGGTGAACCATGGAATGGGGTGCACAGAGGAATGTAAAAGGCAAATAATGTTTCAGTCCAAATAAAATTTGGGGACATTAAAATCTTTTCCAAAACTCTTCAATTGTCTTCCCACCAAAGACCATTTAAGAACACACTCTGGGCCCCTTATAATACCAAGTCCTCTCCTACCCCTATCCAAAAATATCAGCAGACCTGTGTCAGAACCTGCCTGGGGTGCTTATGTGTCTTGTTCCAAAAGCACTCTGGAGCAAGAGAAGAGCACGCCAAGGAAAGACCATCCACTGTATTCCCCAGGTACAGTGTAGTGCCTGGCACATGGAAAGCTCTCAGTAAAATATTTGCTGAATGGATGAATACGTGAGTGAGCAATAAGAACAGGGCAGCTTTGGGAATTCCCTGGTGGTCCCACTGGTTAGGACTCCACGCTCTCATTATCAAGGGCGTGGGTTCCATCTCTGGTCAGGGAACTAAAATCCAAGCCACAAGAAGGCAAAAAAAAAAAAAAAAACTAATGTGATAACTTTAGTTTTAATTAATTTTACTTACCTCTAGCTTCAGGGCAAACTAAAGACAAAGAAAAAATGTCTTTTCATCAAAATCATGAGGATGTGAATGTGTTCATTCAAAGATCAGTTGTGGGGTGGGGGGGTGCTGTTTTCTGCTTAATCAGAAAAAAGGAAAGTGTCTTAATAGCCCCTGTTTCTAGGAGTGTTTGCATTTCCGTCAGTTTGGGCTATTATTCAGTATCCATTCACAGATAGCAGTTGATCTACATATGAACAGCTCTCTACTCGGTTTTCTCCGCTAATCAAGTTTTCTTTCCTAATGGCTTACCTTCCAGCCCCACCTTTGCATCTTGCTTTCTCTCTCACTATCCTGTTTAATTACCACTCTCTATAATTATCTAATTTATTTACTTGCATTTTTATTGCTTGTCACCTCCCACAGGTGACAAGCTCCTTGCTGCTTTCCTCACAGAGCCTTCGAGTCTAAATTTTAGAGTCTAAGTGCTCAAGTCGTACCTTTCTTTAAAAAAAATTCCATTTTAAGTGAATTCTTCACAATTTTTTAATCTATTCACCCTCCTGCCCTTCCATTGGAAGTGACTTTCCTTCCTCTGAATGAGCACACATTTGATCTGCATTTCCTAGCACACTCACCACTTGCTACCTATGCAGGCCAGAATAATAATAATTGTCATCAAATGTAGTGATCTTGAAAGATTGGCCAGGCACTGGGCCAAATTCCTTGTTTTGTTAAATCTCCACCACAATCCTTTGAAATAGATACTATTAACCTCATTTTTATTTTATTTGGGTGGTGTTGTGTGGCTTGCAGAATCTTAGTTTCCCCACTAGGGATTGAACCTGGTCCCTCAGCAGTGAAAGTCCTAACCACTGGTGATTAGTCGCCTAGTCGCTCAGTCGTGTCCGACTCTTTTTGACCCCACGGACTGCATGCAGCCCGCCAGGCTCCTCTGTCCATGGGGATTCTCCAGGCAAGAATACTGGAGCGTGTTGCCATGTTCTCCTCCAGGGGGTCTTCACAACGCAGAGATCGAACCCAGGTCTGTACATTGCAGGCAGATTAACCACTGGACTACGGAATTAATCCCTTTAACCTCATTTTTGTGTGAGGAAAATGAGGCTCAGAAAAGTTAAGTAAAATGCCCCAAATCATGCAGCTGATAAATGATAAAGGCAATTTAAACCCAAAAAATCACTCTAGAATCCATATAGTCTTTGGAATACAGACTCTGTCATAAGTAAATGTGTTAGAGTTTCAGCTCCATAATTCACAGCTGCATGACCCTAGCAATTTACTAACCTCTCTAAACCTCAATTTCCTGGTTGATAAAATGGGGATAATAATATCTACCTCACAAGATCACTGCAGGACAAAGCATCACATGACCTTGTCACAAAAAAGTGGCTCCTAAAGAGTAGCTGCTCATAATGCTCAGCATTATCTGCTCACCTGTTTTGTCTCCCATACTGAGTTAACAATCCTTTCAGAAAGATGCTTTTATTCTCTTTGCATTTTGTGACATCTAGCATAGTGTTTTATATATAGTAACTAAACACCAAGAATATCTGTTTAGTGTTGGGATGGGAGAGCGAGGGAGAGAGGAAGGAATGGATGAATGGATGAATTAATGGATAATTTATTGCTGGTGACAATCTAAGTCAAATCTCCTTTCTTCTTCCCCTGGAACTTTCCACATCCTCTATGAAATTCCCTCACATTGTATTATATATGTATACTGTATTTTGTATATAATTTGGGGGGGGGGCATACCATACTTAGAGATGCTAGTTTCCTGATCAGGGATTGAACCCAGGCCACAGCAGTGAAAGTGCTAAGTCTTACCCACCGGACCTGTATTTGATTATTTAATTCTCTGTATTTAATTTTCTTGTTTAACATTTCTCTTTTTCTATGTTGAGAAGTATATATATTTTTAACTCTACTTGCTCCCTAAATGCAGGTCTGGTGAGTGAAATATGAAATGAATTTGATAAATATTTGCTGAGAGTATAACTAGTTGGGAGGACTCACTGGGTCCTTATGTCCCAAAAGAAAAAAAGAACTTCTGTGGCTTGGGTGGGATTTACATCCTGAGATGACTCTGCCATCTGGAGCTACAGAATCATGAACCTGTAAGCTACTTTGGTTTTTGACTGGACATACTTCTGGAAGTCACAAAGACAGGCACGCCTAAAGATTATTGACTCATTTTAATATTTTAACTTAATTTAAAATTAAATTTCAATATGCAAATTCAATTATAATTACCTTAAGCTCTGTGAAAGAAAGGGAGAAGCAACTTAATGAATGTATAATAGTCTAAATGGAGACCACTCCACTCTAGCATTCCATTCAGTATGTCATATGTCAGTATAAGCTCCTGGGAGTTAGCAAGGACATGAGATTACAGTCATATACATCATGCTCAACTAGCATAGAATGGGTAGCAAAGAATGGACAAATTATGACTTCCCATAAAGATGCCTTTTTCTCCTGCTATTGCTTCGCAGCTTGCAGGATCTTAGTGCCCTGACTAGGGATCAAGCCAGGGCCCCAGAAGAGAAAATGCAAAATCCTAACCACTGAACCACCAGGGGATTCCCTAAATGTGCTTTTTATTTTGAAAATTAAATATTTTAATACTCTTATTTTAAACAGATATTGTTTAGAAGAGATTTCATCTTACTCTAATGGTATGATACTTTTTCATTTGTTTTCTAAGATTTTAAAATATGTAATGTGATTTTATTGAGTTTATTTTCTAAGGTTATTTTCAAGTATCTTGTAGGGGGCGGAGAGTGTTCCTTCTTCGATTTCAAGAAAAAAGTTAATATTTGGATTTCAAGCTGTGTGAATAAAGATGGACAGCTGAGAAATGATGTGCATGGAAGGATGAGGAGGTTTGTAGTATAAGGATGGGAGTAGGTGATGGAAAGTATAACTCCCCTTGAATAACAAGCTTGTTTCTCCCAATCTTCCCTTTCTACTCTCTCTTTTCTCTCAGACTTTCATTTTTTGGAAACATACACATATCCTGGTGACATTTATCCTTTGACCAAAGGATGGAAACAGAGGTCACTGAACCCAGATGGTGCAAGGAAAGATCTAAACCTCATGGAGTAGAATTCGGTCATTAAGTTTATCCTCCCTCATCTCCAATTCCTGCTCCAAATCCACTGATTCCCTTTCCTCATCTTTGTATATACATTTTAAAAGACATACACCTTTATACCTCTCTCTGTGTTTATATCAGTTCAGTTCAGTCACTCAGCCATGTCCGACTCTTTGCAATCCCATGGATTACAGCACACCAGGCTTCCCTGCGATCACCAACTCCTGGAGCTTACTCAAACTCATGTCCACTGAGTTGATGATGCCATCCAACCATCTCATCCTCTGTCATCCCCTTCTCCTCCTGCCTTTAATGTTTCCCACCATCAGGGTCATTTCCAATGAGTCAGTTCTTGGCATCAGGTGGCCAAAGTATTGGAGCTTAAGCTTTAGCATCAGTCCTTCCAATGAATATTCAGGGCTGATTTCCTTTAGGATGGACTGGTTGGATCTCCTTGCAGTCCAAGGGACTCTTAAGAGTCTTCTCCAACACCACAGTTCAAAAGCATCAATTCTTCCGTGCTCAACTTTCTTTATAGTCCAACTCTCACATCCATATATGACTGCTGGAAATACCATAGCTTTGACTAGAGGGACCTTTGTTGGCAAAGGAGTACGTACTGCTTTTTAACATACTGTCTAGGTTGGTCATGGCTTTTCTTCCAAGGAGCAAGTGTCTTTTAAATTCATGACTGCAGTCACCATCTACAGTGATTTTGGTGCCCCCCAAAAATAAAGTCTGTCACTGTTTCCATTGTTTCCCCATCTATTTGCCATGAAGTGATGGGACCAGATGCCATGATCGTAGTTTTCTGAATGTTGAGTCTTAAGTCAACTTTTTTCACTTTCCTCTTTCACTTTCATCAAAAGGCTCTTTAGTTCCTCTTCACTTTCTGCCATAAGTGTGGTGTCATCTGCATATCTAAGGGTATTGATATTTCTCCAGGCAATCTTGATTCCAGCTTGTGCTTCATTCAGCCAGGCATTTTGCATGATGTACTCTGCATATAAGTTAAATAAGCAGGGTGACCATATATATCCTTGACGTACTCCTTTCACAGTTTTGAACCAGTCCATTGTTCCATGTCTGGTTCTAACTGTTGCTTCTTGACCTGCATACAGATTTCTCGGGAGGCAGGTAAAGTAGTTTGTTATTCCCATCTCTTTAAGAATTTTCCAGTTTGTTGTGATCCACACAGTCAAAGGCTTTAGCATAGTCAATGAAACAGAAGTAGATGTTTTTATGGAGTTCTCTTACTTTTGGGGGGACCCAATGGATGATGGCAATTTGATCTCTGGTTCTTCTGCCTTTTCTAAGTCCAGCTGTTCAAGAAATGTACAACGGTCAAGAAATGTACAATGCATTTTAAGATGGAGAAAGAACAGAGAATCAAACAGTATACAATTATTAAATAATATAAGTACTATCTTGTCATCCAGTCTCATAAAAATGCTTGACTGCAAGGAGGCACAGAATTCTCCAAAATGTACACCATGAATATTTTTATTTTTTTAAAGTCTAGTTGATTTACAATGTTGTGTTAGTTTCTGTTGTACAGCAAAATGATTCAGATGTATATATACTATATGTATCTTCATATTCTTTTCTATTATGGTTTATGAAAAGATATTAAATACAGTACCCTGTTCTGTACAGTACAAAATATTTGTTTATTTTATATATAGTAGTTTGTATCTGCTAATCCTAGACTCCTAATTTATCCTTCCTCCACCCCCTTCACCCTTTGGTAATCTTAAATTTTTCCCCTTGTCTGGGAGTCTATTGCAATTTTGTAAGCAAGTTCATTTGTATCATTTTTTTTTTTTCCAAAAAGAACCTTTATTCTGATTTGAATAGTCTCTTATGCACTCATGCTTTCTTGCCAGATGCCTTTGGAGCAGGTGCTCTCTGGGATGGAGCTTTCTGACCCTTCTGAGTTTTAGGAGGATGTGTTGCCTTCTGGCCTGCCGCTTTCTGGGCAGGAACCTTCTGAGCTGGAGCCTTCTTACCCTCAGTGGTGATCTTTTTCGCTGGAACCTTGGCAGTGGCAGCAGCTGCTGCAGCTGCCCCCTTATCAGCAAGGGCTTTCTTGGGAGAAGCTTTCAGGAGAGCTGCCTTTTGAAGTTTCTTAACTTCAATCTTGATTAATCTGTTCCTCATTTTCCTTGCCTTCATGACTTTGTAATGATCAAAAGCTGTCATCTTGGCTTTCTTTTCTCTGGCTTCAATCTTCTTGGCCCACCTTGTGGCTGCCCACTTTGCATTGATATCTGCCTTCTCCCAGCCTTTCCAGACTTACTTCTGGCGGGCACTGTGTGGGAACTTGAGGATGAAGTCAGTGAGCTGCATGCATTTGAAAGGCATAGCTTGTCTCCTTACTTGAGTGCAAGGTCCATCCACCAAAGCCCTGTTCCGATCAATAACATCTACAATTGCAAGCAGCTTCCAGGCATGAGGCCCAAAGGAGACGTAGGCCACCCGGCCAACCTCTACGAAGTGCCTGAACACCATGTTGGTGGCGTTCAGAGAGAAGTGCATCATATTTTAGATTCCACATATAGACAGTATCATATATTTGTCATTCTCTTTCTGATATGATAATCTTAATATGATAATCTCTAGGCCCATCCATTTTGCTGCAAATGGCATTATTTCATTCTTTTTTTTGGCTGAATAATATTCCATTGTGTATATATACCACATCTTCTTTATCCATTCATCTGTTGATGGAAACTTAGGTTACTTCCATGTCTTGGCTATTGTAAATAGTGTTTCTATAAACATTGGGGTGCATGTGTCTTTTCAAATTAGAGTTTTCATCTTTTCTGGTTATATACCCGTGAGTGGGATTGCTGGATCACATGGTAACTCTATTTCTAGTGTTTAAAGTAAACTTCATACTATTTTCCAAAGTGGTGGTTTAGTTGCTGAGTCGGGTCTGACTCTTGTGACTCCATGGACTGTAGCCCACCAGGCTTCTCTATCCATAGGATTTTCCAGACAAGAATGCTAGAGTAGGTTGCCATTTCCTTCTCCAGGGGATCTTCCTGACCCAGTGATCAAACCCAGGTCTCCTGCACTGCAGGTGGATTCTTTACTGACTGAGCTATGAGGGAAGTCCATTTTCCATAGTTCAGTTCAGTTCAGTCGCTCAGTCATGTCCGACTCTTTGCGACCCCATGGACTGCAGCACGCCAGGCCTCCCTGTCCATCACCAACTCCCGGAGTCCACCCAAACCCATGTCCATCAAGTCGGTGATGCTGCACCAATTCACATTACCACCAACAGGATAGGAGTGTTCCCTCTTCTCCATACCTTTTCCAGAGTTTATTATTTGTAAACTTTTTAGGGATGGCCATTTTGACCAGAGTGAGGTGATTCCTCATTGTAGTTTTGACTTGCATTTATCTAATAATTAGCAATGTTGGGTATCTTTTCATGTGCCTGCTGGCCATCTGTATGACTTCTTTGGAGAAATGTGTAGGTCTTATCCCATTTATCAGCTGGGTTGTTTGGTTTTTATTACTGAGTTATATGAGCTGTTTGTGTATTTTGGAAATTATGCCCTTGTCAGTCTTATCATTTGCAAATATTTTCTCCCATTCCATAGGTTGTCTGTTTATTTTTGCTTATGGTTTCCTTTGCTGTGCAATAGCTTATAATTTGGATTAGGTCCCATTTGTTTATTTTTGCTTTTATTTCTAGTGCCTAGGAAGACTGACTTAAGAACACACTGCTAAGATTTATGTACCAGAATGTTTCACCTATGTTCTCTTTCTAGGTACACTATGTATCCTTAACTTCCATGTTTAAGCTAGTTGCTATTCACCTCAAACCCACAAGTTCAGTAAAATCAATATTTACAGCAACTCTTCCAGTTCTTCACTTTGCTCTCTGTTAACTGATTTCCAGCCCCTTTGGACTAACAGGTTGTCTTCAGGATCTTCAGCTCTTCCTGGTTCTCCTCAACTTATTCTGGCTTTGATTTGCCCCATCAGCTCTCCTCACTTTGAACTATCTTCTGTATAAACTGGCTCTAATCAACTCCATGAGAACCATGTGTTCTGGCTCATTTCAAGGCCATAAAAGCAGTTCCAGGATAAATGAGGACCCACATCAGAAGTCCCTATGAATCTTGGGGGACTTAGGGACTTATGGAATTATGGATGTGGGATAAAGCAGTGGTATAGTTTGGAACTGGAAATAATGTCCAAAACAAATAAAGACCTGTCACCAAAAGTTTAAAGTCCAAACCATTACAAAATAGCTGCATAATAATAAACTGGAAAGTATTTGTTTTATTTTCTGCTGTGCAGTAGGTACTTGGTGCAAACAGATACTTTTAAAAAAAAATCTGTTGAATGAATGAGTGTGAATGAGGGATATAAGGGATTTGCAATTGAAATATGATTAGGAATCAATTAGACATAATCAACACTTTTTTAATACTAGAATTAGTCACTGGGGGATCCCATTCCTGGGAATAATCTCCAATGTGGAAAATAGATTATTATTTAATTGAATAGCTTAGGGTCTGAAGTTATCAGAATGGAATAGGCTTCTAAAATACGTTGGTCCCCACAAGAAAAAAAGTTCATAAATTCTAGAGAAGATGGAGAAATTAAGAGCTATCTTTTAAAGTTTTACTTCTGCTTGGGTTCTCTCTCATTCTTGCCTCTAGCCATTTATTCTTTACGTAGTGCAAAGGGCAATTCCTTGAGATAAGATCTGGTTTTGGAGAACCTTTTGAAAAGTCTTTTAACCTCTCTTGGTCTTAGTTTCTTTATCTGAAAAGCAAGAGATTTGGAAATGATCCCTATGGCCCCATCTAGGGCCCCATCTAGCTCCAAAGTCCTTGAGAATCCACTTGTTCTTAAAGTTTCCTTCTGAAGGCTCTGACCATGATTCTATGATAGCTGTCAGTTATTCACATTTTCTGACATAACCCTTCAATCCCTTTGTTCTATCCTTCCAAAGATTTCCATCTGACTTAACTCTTTCTTGCCCAGCACTCTGAATTGTTCCTTCTCATGGCTTGGTTTGTTTGCCTTTGTCATCATTCTCCCCACCCCACCTTTGCCTTCACTGTTCGTACCTCATTTGTTGATATGCTGATTTTCTTTTAAACAACCAACCTTAGGCTCTCCGGAACTTCAGCAAATTGTTCCTATAATTTTTTCCTTGAAAACACAGGCACGCATACTAGCCCCCAACCCCAACCCTAGGCTCCTCCCCCTGCCTGCTAGGCTCATGGCCCTTCCCCCACAACCTCCCTCTCCTGTTCCACAACCTTGACCTCTTCACAAACTCCATTTCCCCTTTATTTAACAAGAGTAACACTGAGAAACCAAGAAAGCAAAAAGGATAACTTCTCTCCTTTCTCTTATGAATGTTTAAATCCCTGCCATCTTTTGCCAATTGAACTCCAAAAAGAAACACCAGACAAGACTCAATCTGAATGACCTCCTTGATCTTCACTCCCTCCCTCTGCCCCTAAAACACCATGGCAACTGTCACCTGAAAGAGGCCATGCAGAAATCATCTGATAAGACCAGGGATCGCTTGCCAGTGCTTTTTTATTTTATAAAGTTCTGCAAAGGGCACTCTTCCCTTACTTTTCACTGCCTTACTCCCTAATGCAAGACCATTGGAACATGTGGTAATAGATGTAATTAAAAGAATCATAATTTGTAGATATTTACTTGTGGGTCTTCAAATTTTCCTTGCAAGTTGAAAGTTCAAGTCATACTACAGGTCTGCACCCAGAAGGTGAGGCCTGTAACAGACAGAAATCAGAGGGATGGCAATAAATGGTCACACTGTGGTGAAAAACACGGGGTTGTCAAGTCAGGCAAATTTCACTCTGCCACTTATCAGCTATCAGACCTTGAACAAGAAAGCTACTTTGTCTTTTATGCCTCAGTTTCTTTACTGCAAAATAGGATGTTCTGCTTGCCTAAAATGGGGATTATATAATGAGCCCTTGCAAAGTTATTTAAAGGCTTAAAGGAGACATGCAATCAAAGGGTGTGATACTGCAGAGTGCACCTTAGCAATGATTAGCTATGGCTATGGCTATCATAGAAAGGTCACATGTCATATCAAAGAAAGTTTTCTAGATTCCTAGTTTTGTTCTCTTGCAATTAAAATCAAATTCCTCATGGGATTCCAATTCCTAGGAAGGTACAGGAAGTGCTTCCACAGTGCCTCCTCTCCTACAAACTAGAAAAAGAGGAATGCTAACAGCAGAGTATTGTCCTGAGAGAAGAGGCCTTGAATGAAATGCCAAAGAATTTCCTGGACCCCCATTCGACTGAGGTTGTATTTTTAGAGCAAAAGCCACTCTGAGTTTAGAAACACTTTTCAGAGACTTCAAAGTATATTACTCTCAACCACATCAACAAACATTTGACCAACAGTGGTACACACATATTGTTTCCTGGGACCACAGACTGGACTCACTTCGTGTGTACATGGATTGCCTTGTAACAACACTGCAGGCCCCTAGGTATCTACAACCCATGGTTTCAAAAGCAACAATCGAGCTCAACTGTCTCAAACTGCAAAAGAATCATTTAAGAGTTTATTTTTAAATCTTAGGCTTCAGACTCAGAGACTGATTAAGGAGATCAGGGGTAGAGGCTAGGAATGTGAATTCTGCATAAATTCCCCATGTGATTACCTGTGATTACAGTGAACCCAGAGGAGTTACAGAGCTCTGGGAATTAGCATCCCTGACTGGGCCTTCTTTCTCTTCCTTGGAGGATCTCATGCCAATCACCTTCTCTTTGTTTCTCACAGTTTTGGGCTTCTTTGACTGCACTATTGTGCTGATATCACACAACAATGTGCAGGAAAATCTCTGAGAGTCAAACATAATGACTGGCTTTCTTTAAAGAGCAATAACATTCAACTATACTTCAATTTTTTCTAAAAGCAACAATGTATCTTTGCTTTTTAAAGACATATTTCTTGATAATAAGAGTACCCTAACATCTCTTTAAACTAATTCAGAGGCAACCTGTGCTCACACATGAAGGATACAGTGTCCTGCTTGAAAAGTAGGAGTCCTGAGCAAAGTCCTGCTTTGGCTCCATGATGTAAACACCCAACAGTATTTTATCCCTTAAGAGAGGAAAAATGTTAAGTCAACAGGGAAGTCAAAATAGAAAATATTGGTAAAATTAGCAAATATGATAAAAAGGAACCACAAAGCCAGAATAAAGAGTCCATCTTCACTACCAACTACTTCCTGCCCAAAATATCCTCCCACCCCGCCCCCCACCCCCAAAGCCTCTCAGGCTTCCACACAGGGGAAGGAACTGGAGGTAGGGTGCTAGGGTAAGTCCTTTTTTCCCATCCTTCATTATCTTCAATGCCAAGAGTGCCTCTTGAGCTTTTTGGGAACTTAAATGCTTAGTTTACAAGGTCAAATGACTATGGAACATTTTCCAAAAATTAAATCACCAATTAAAGAAGGAAACGTGCTGTTTTCGTATTCTCTTCTTCTACTAAGTTTCTCTCAATCTCTCTCTCTCATTTCCCTCTCCTTTCATTCTCTTGCTCTTTCTCTCCCTCCCTTCTTTTCTCCCTCTCCCTCCCTCTCTCTCCTCCCCCTCCCCTCTCCACTTCACCACACACAGAAACCCCTTTTCAAAGGGGCTTTTTTCCAACTCAGTGAAGTAAAGTCTTTGCCCCTTTGTGGGGAAGGCTCATTAACATTCCCACAGCAGCATCTCTTCAAGGATTTTACTTTTGTAACTCTGTGGGGAGGTCAAGAGGCCACAGCGGAGAGGTAAAAGGAAAAAATGGTAAATGGGGGAGGGCGGAAGAAAGGAGAGGAGGGGAAAGAGCCCTTCCTTTCACAATAAGGACAGCAAGAAAGAGGGTGGACCAAAGTAGGAAAAGACCAGACAGACAAGACTTAGGAAAGAGATGAATACTGGGCCCCCAGATGTGCCCTTAGAGATCTCCAGACTCCTAAGGAAAGCAGAATGCTAGGTTCCTTCTCTCATTTGTTTTCCTCAAAGAGGAAGTACCTGATGGAAACAGTGAAATTATAGAGTGACAAAACCCAGTCTATTCCACTGAGAAATTAGAACTTTCCTGGCCCCTGTGTTCCCATTTCCTCCACAATAGCCTAGTGATAACTGCACCTGTCTACCACAAGGAGGTTAATAGGATGAATAAGACAATGTTAGCAAGAGTTCTGAGGACTGCCCATGAGGGAGCCACTCAAGGTCCTGACCCCAAAAAACTGGGAAAATAATGGAGACTCCATGGACTCCAAAGCAAAGATCAGAGTACTCCCCAAATCTCTTTAGATGGGGGTAACTGCCTCTTTTATCACAGCAACCCTCCTACCATCTGTCTTTCTCTTTCCCTTTCTTATTACTGCCAAACTAAGTTGCACTTGTGTAAGGGAAGAAATGAAGGAAACTTCAAGTGTGCACCCAACACTTAGTGAGTTTGCTTTGCTTTTCTCTGAAGACACAGCCATCAGATTTACATCACTCAACTCCAAAAGGCAAAATAATTCCCACTTTCCTAACAGATGGCGTTTCTGATGTTCTCTTATCTTAGCCAGTAGAGTAAAAGATAAATAAGTTTAAAAGAGAGGACCTAGGCATTATAGTTAGAAGACAGGGCATATCTGGATAGTCTATGCAAAGTAGTAACATTAGCACCTCAAATTCAGGGAGGAGCAGCAATGTCAGAAGTTAAAGAACAATAAATCAATCACCCTGAAGTGTGCAATCTGAACAGGAGAGACTCGGTTGGCTCATTGCTAATGATGATTTTTTGTTGTTGTTGTTTGGCCATACCACATCTTAGTTTCCTGACCAGGGATCAAACCTACATCCCCTGCACTGAAAGTGCAGAGTCTTAAACCACTGGACCACTGGGCAAGTACACCAAATGCTATGTTCTTAAAGATCAAATTTAATATCCACAAAGAAATTCTTTCCACAGAATCTTTGACAACTGTTTTCAGTCCCTGTGAAAACATATCACAAAGAGCTCACAAATTTACAGGAGAATCCATCACACTTTATAAAGTTCCTTTATACTGAGCTGAAGGTGCCTCCTTGTAACTTCTGTTCTGGTGGTGCATGAATGCTCAGTCGTTTCAGTCGTGCCAGACTCTTTGCGATCCCACGGACTGTAGCCCACCAGGCTCCTCTGTCCATGGAATTATCCTGGTAAGAATATTGGAGCAGGTTGCCGTTTCCTCTTCCAGGGGATCTTCCTGACACAGGGATCCTACCTGTGTCTCCTGCATTGGCAGACAGGTTCTTTACCACTTGAGCCACCCCACCAGGGAAGCCAATGTCTCCTCTGGAGTACCACAGAAATCTTCTGTATGATTTTCTCAAGGGTGGCATCCCTTCAACTCTGGAAGCTGGAAAGAAGTAGAAGACACAGAAGAGCCCCTGACCCTGTAGCTATTTTAAATGAGATTCCTTAAGATCAATCATTTTCATTTTACATGCTAGGAGTTTGGTGGCATATTTTACCTTTTAACGCTAGAGAGGAAAAAAAAATGCTAGACTACTGTCAGTTCCACCTGGCTTCCAGGGTTGTTTCTGTTACATCACAGCTGTGCAATCTTGGACAAGTTACTTAACCTCCCTGAGCCTTTTGGTTCAGCTAGAAAGAGGATCATCTATAAATAGGAGTAGTAAAACTGGCTGTGTTAACCTCAAAGATGTATTTCTCAAAATATGCCCTATACATGAAAATATCTTATAAATTTTAAAGAGATCTACACATATACAATGATCATTTTTACTTAATTTTTGTCAACCTTTCTCATTTTTGACTGGCAAGTGACTGAGATCTTGGCCTTATAATCAGGATATACCAGAAAGTTCTCATTTCAGCTTATACCCCAGAAGCAGTCACATCTTCCAACAAGGTGGCACAGAATCATGAAATAACCAGAAAGCACTGTGAAGAGCTTAGAGGAAGAGTTAGAAAAACAACCGAGGGACATTTTCTGAACAGACAGCAGAGCGAGAGGCGCGGAACCCGGGCAGGGAGGAGAGGGTTAAATCCTTTCCTCTGCAGTACAAAAGAAAAGAGTGTGCGGAAAGATTAGGATTTTTGCTTTTACAATGGGAGCTGCAGAAGCGTAGGGAAGAAGCTGAAGAAAAAAAAGGGGGCGTCTCCCCTTTAAAGACTTGCAGAGATTGAGAGAGAGTCAGAGACTGAGAATCAGAGCGCGCGTGTGTCTGTCTGTCTGTCCCTGGGAAGCGAGAACATCTCTGCTTCACAGTGATTGGCATTGGGGGAGAGGCATCAGTTGGCTTCAGACCCAGGGGGGAGACCAGACCAGGTCACCCCGATTCTGACTAAGTGAGCGTTGTCCCTCCCTGTCCCACCTCTCTCTACCCGGGAATGTCTCGGCGAAAGCAGCGGAAACCCCAACAGTTAATCTCGGACTGCGAAGGTCCCAGCGCGTCTGAGAACGGTGGGTGCCGGGGAGGGGTGGGGGTGGGGGCCGAGTCCAAGCCTGTGTGGGTCAGGCCAGGGCCAGGGGAGGGCACCCGGGCCATGGGCGAAACCAGGGGGAGGACTTGGTCACTAGGGGGTTGAAAGAGTTGAGTTGCACGGAGTAAGGAGATGATGACCTGCGCTGGAGAGAAGCCTCGCTTGGCTTTTCTCAGGGTTGATTCTGTTTGTTTTCCGTGTTGCTTTTCTTTGGATGAAATGGAGTTTTCAAACTGGCTCTGTCTCCCCACCCAAGAGTTTTCTCCCCAGGTCCCCCTTTGCTCACTGGTCTTTGTGCCCGTTGCTAAGTAACCTTCTCAGACCTGAAGACCCGTCTCTTAGGGGTGGGATTTCCCAACTCCCCCCACCCCCCACCCCCGCGCCAACCCCCAGCCTTTTCTTTCTGGAGAGTTGGGTTGCAAGGGAATGAATTGGATGAACGTGAAGGTTCCCCTGAGGGAGAGGAGAAAAAAGTTTCTTATTGTTGGGCTGAGCAGAGAACAGATCGGAGCTCCCAGAGGGAGAGAGCTAATGTCGGCCAGACGCAGCCTGGTTTGGAGTGTGTATCTGTGTCACCTGGGGTGGAGGCTGGAGGAAAGGTCTGGATGAGGGGCTTAGGTGGGTGCTTCAAGGAAAGCCAAACTAAAGAAACCGTATGTGTTAACATACGTGCATGTTAATACATGCACATCATTTTATGAAGATATTATCATTTATGTAACAGATTTTCTTTATTAGGGTGGAAACTTTCATGTCTTCTTATAACATTCCAGGAAGAGGCAGCCAACAGAGCAACTAAGGTACTGAGCAATGACGTTGCTCAAAGTCTCAGAAACAGGCATAATCAGGAAAGAAACCTTGATTTCATGATAATCACACTCCACCTAAACTAGGGTTTTCCAATCTTGCTTGGTTGTGGGTAGATGTGAGCTAGTCTGGGAATCTGTATCTTTGCAAATATCCCTGTACTTCTTAGGATTGAGCAAGTTTTGGATAATCTTGTATGGCTATGTATTTCACACTGTGAAAGTTTGAAAGTTCTGGCTCAGGGAGAAGCTATTTATTTAGCAAAGAGCTGATTCAGCCAACAAGGTGGTATAGGATTAAACACAAGGATTCTGAAGGCAGAATTTCAGGATTCAAATCCTGACTCTACCTCTTGGTTAGCTGTGCAGCCTTTGTCGATTTACTTTGCTTTTCTATGTCTGTTTCCTCATCTGTAAAATGGGGATGAATATACTGACTACTACCTCATTAGGTTATTGAGTTAATACATGTTAGTACACTTAGAAAAATAACTAGCATAAATAAGTGCTTAAAACATGTGGTATAGCCCCTAGCATAAATAAGTATTTAACATGTGAGTATTATTATTATATGTGAGTACAGTGGCACTTCTTGCAAATACTGAAATAAGACCAAAGCTCTGGGAACTCTTGGTAAACTTCAGCATTTCTTTATGAGATATGTGTCATGGAAACCTCTAGGATAATGTATTTGTAGTACTTAAAACTAAAACATGGATTAAACTTACCTTCTCACCTGCTGTTAAAAAAAAAAAAAAGGACTTGAGATCAAGTCAGTGCGCCACATGCTACAGACATTTTGGCTTTTGTGTAGAACACATCCCCTTCAAGTCAGTGCTTTACTGGGATCCCACTGTGCCAGTATTAAGAGGTTCTAGCTGGTGGCATCCTTCCCTCCTGGGACACATTAGCCCCCCCTTAATGAGGCTGCAGGCCGGATGTTTCCTCCTGCTGCTCAACAGGAGACTTCCCCCAGAGCCTCCGAGTTGCCTTACAGCCCTGCTCCCCTGCTGGTTGGATTGCGGAACAATACTGAATCCCCCCAGAGGCGTCCTCCTCTCCTCCCCTCTCCCCTGTCTCCCCACTTCCTCAGCTCACCCACTCCCTACACCACTGCTGAGGAAGAGTCTGGGAGGCGGCTAGGAATTCTTGCACAACTGCCCTGAGAGGACTCTCCAGCCCCTTAAGCTATAGCTCCCACTTGTGGCTGTGAACACCTGGGGGCACGGAAATGCTGCTGCAAAGCCGTCCCCATAGAAACAGTATAGGCTTGAACTCAAGGGCAGCAAAGAATTTCAGCTGAAATTTTGCCTTTGAGCCATAAAAGTTAAAAACATAAATGTCAGGAGCAAGAAAGCTGTAGTTAACCTTAAGAAAGCCGATGGGTTTTCTGTTCAGAATTCTGAGAGTGAAAGATCCTTGGGCTACTAGCATGACCTGGGGTGTAATGGGGTCTCATATGTAAGATGAGGTGGCTAATATTTGATCAAATCTAAAATTCCTTCATGCTCTTAGAAGATGTACAGATAGGGTTTCTAGTCACTCACGTTATCTTCAGGCTCCTGAGTTCTCCTTCTACCCCAGGGACATTTTTTGTTGTTGTTGTTCTGCAGGCCCCCAAATTAGATAGGGAGGGCTCTTATTTGGGGGCTCTTACGTGTGCCCTTTTACAGGTGTACCTGTGGAGCTATGGGCATCCTCATGACCATCAGCAGACATTTATTTAGTAGGCTAGGGTGCCACTAAGGCTTTCAGGAGTCTTTGCCTTCCTTTAAGCAATGTTTACCTATGTGACAAGCAAATGCTGAGCCTTTGTTGCACATTTTAAAAGCTTCATCTCTGCAGTGACCTAAGATATCACCAAGACACAGTCTGAAAAACCTGTTTTCCAGCCCTCTTTTTGTTCAGCTTCCCTGACCAGAACACCAAAAACCTAACAGAATAGTAATTGCACGTAAGTGATGAGAAGGAAATAGTCTATTTACTTAAAAACTCTGGAGACAAAAAAAATTCCTCTCTTCCCTACAGAGTCTAGAAGTCTGGAATAGAGAACATAAGGGATGTGAATAGGGAAAATGTAAACTAGTGCATCTGGGAAATAAAGGAAACCATCAGAAACCCAGATATTTAGTGAAAAGGAGAAACCAGGACGACAGCCAAACAGATCTAGGGGAAGAAATGGCAGTTGGCAGATACCAAGAGCAGCAAAAGGGGAAAGTAGGCAAAAATAGAGTTTTGAGGGTTCTGTCCTCTTTACAGCATCCTCCCTTGGAGTATTGATTCCTGAGCCTTTAAGCCCTAGGCACTCCTGGGTCAAAAAGAAAACATTTCTGAGTAGCTAGAAAGTACTCGGGCAGGGTACAATAGAGCACTGGATAAGGACACAGAAAATCTGGTTTTCAGTCCAGCTTGGACTTGGAAGTTTTGTGACCTTGGACAAGTCCAGCCTTCTCCCAGGGTTTCAGCTTTTAGTCTTTACAGAATAATACTCATTGCTAATATTTGCAGAGCATTTACTATTTGTCAGGTACTATGCTATGCCCTTTGTATATTTCCTTTTGTTTATTTCTCTGCTATTATTACCTCCATTAAAATGACTTTAATTTATGGTGAAATATACAAAACAAAATTTGTCATTTTTAAGCATACAATTCAGTGGCATTAAGTATATTCACAATTCTGTGTGACCATCACTACCATCCATCTCAGAGCTCTTTCATCTTGCCAAACTGAAACTGTATACCCTTTAAATAATAACTCCCCATTTGCTTCACCCAATCCCACCAGCCCCAGAAAATCACCATTCGACTTTCTGTCTCTGTGAATTTACCAATTCTAGGGATCTCACATAATGAAACCATACAATATGTGTCCATTTGAGTGGCTTATTTCCATCTGGCTTATTTCACTCAGCATACTGTTTTCAAGTCTCATCTGTGTTGTAGCACTGCATAAGAATTTCATACCTTTTTGTTGCTGTACCCCCATTTTAAAAAGAAATCCAAGCCTTAGGGAAATTAAGAAACTTTCCCCAAGGTCACAAAGATTAGAAAGTGCTGGCACTTTAACTGAGATCTGATTCAGAGCTGACATTCTCAATCACTGTGCTCAGTGAGAGGTCAGCTCTCTAAAGTCACTTCCAGCTTCAAAACAGTATGAATTCCATGTTAAGTGCCGAGTCCTTTGATATCAGAAAAATGCCTGTTTTAATAAAACCCTTTTTTTGGTGTATTTGATCTAAGATATTCTTATTCTGGAAACATATATTTTTCTCACTTAGCACAAGATGTACCTGTGCCTGTTTGTCCACTGCGTTGCACAGGTCAAGAGTACACTTACTAGGTGTGAGTGACAGAAGGGTATGTGGGTGCATTTAGGAGAGAGGAGTGAGGAAGAGAAGATCATTTATTCTCCCTTAGAAATCCTCTATAGCAGCAATTACAGAATCAACTCATAATTGGGGACACTATCAATTGGTCTTGGTCCAACATTAACAGTAAGTTTAGGCAGGGCTTACATAGTATGCTCATTTCTTTAATGATTAGATGGAGCCTGAACTCTGTGTACAACAAAGCCTTTCATTTTACAATTAGAAGTATGGCTCAAGATGCACATACAGTCACTTAAACTCATAGTCGGGTGTATATCATGTCAATTTCTGTTCATGGAAGCAGGGTACAAGAGAGTCAAAATGTACCTGTGGTCAGAGTAGAGAGAGAACCCGACAGGCAGATTTTATTTTGCATTGAGCAACTCGTTTTACTTATGTCCTAATTTTGGTAAAGTTGAGCACAGGTAAGATTTGTGACCTTCCCCGGTGGCTCAGCAGTAAAGAATTCTCCAGCAATGCAGGAGAAACTGATTTGATCCCTGGGTCGGGAAGATCCCTTGGAGAAGGAAAGGGCAACCCACTCCAGTATTCTTGCCTGTGAAATCTCATGAACAGAGGAACCTGGCAGGCTACTGTCTATGGGGTCACAAAAGAGTCATCACTTTCTACTTTAACACTTTGAAGACTTGTGAGAAGCAGGGTGGCCTTCCACCCTGTGATGGGCAAGGCACTTCTCTGATACACACTATGGATCTCCTCCTTGGCTGTACATTGGAATCACTTGAGGAGCATTACAAACATTGATGCCTAGACCCACCCTGGCCAGGCTTCCCAGGTGGCTCTAGTGGTAAAGATCCCCCCAGCCAATGCAGGAGACCTAAGAGATGCTGGTTCGATCCCTGGGCCCAGAAGATTCCCTGGAGTAGGAAATGGCTACCCTGTATTCTTGCTTGGCGATTCACATGGACAGAGGAGCCTGACAGGCTACAGTTCATATCTTCACAAAGCGTCAGACTTAGCATGCATGCACACACAGCGTGGCCACTGGGATTTTTTAAAGCTCTTCCAGTAATTCTAATGGGCAGCAAAGTTTGAGAACTTCTGTTCAAGTCTACCTGCTACCCACTGATTTTTCTGTTTTCCGAGCCATCCTTTCCCAAGTTTGATGAGCCACCAGATTTAGAGTCACCTGATTTCATTCTTCCTTGTCATTTTAGCTCTTTATAAATTTAAAGCAGCATATCCAGGTCTCAGTCCTGTGTCCATCCCAGACTTTGCATGTGACCCAGGATAGCTTACTTCACCTTATCTACTATCTAGGGACACCATTACTGGGTTTGTTTAGCCCTGTGTTTATGACTTCATTCGTGTCTGCCTAAGAATCCCACCCCCCTTTTCAGGATAGGCAGTGAGTGCAAAGTGCTGAAAAATAGAGGGCTTCTCTTACAGGTGGCTGTTGATCCATCACCTTTCAACAGGGACTGAATTTACCTTTAAGAAGAGTGCAGATCAAATTACGAATCAGAAAGCAAGTTTCATTGAAGAGCAAGAAAGGGGACAGTGTTTCCCAGGAGAAGATGAAAAGAAAAGGATTTCTTTTCTTGTTGGAAGACTTGACAAAACAGCAACTTGATATCAAACGTTCAATGCTAACTAACAAATGCTCAGTAGAAAGCGTCCATCCGATTCCTTCTCTCTCACTGAGGCCACAGAGCAAATGGCAGGTGGGAACCACACAGGGCCCTTTCTCTAGCTTAGGGAAGCTACACAATGTTGATGTGCTTGGGAAAGTATTGGACAGGAGTCAAAATTCTGAATGCTTGTTGCACTGAATTACTGTGTGAACTTGGAAAAGTCACTTAACCTCTCCAAGCTTCAACTTCCTTATCTGTAAAAATAAACAACATTGCAGTTAACTCGTGACTTAACCATAATTGACATAGAATCCCCTCTCCCTCCCTAGGCAGTTCTATAAGCCTGGAGCTCCTCTGTTTTAGGGCCATTGTCCACAGTGTCAAGACCCTTGTGTTTATCTGAAGTTTCAAAACAATTCAGTACAATGTTTTCAATGAAAGTGGACATTATTAATATTATATTACACTAATATTAATATTCAACTATGTCTATATTATATACAACTCAGTGTGTGTGTTCAGTTGTGTCCAACTCTTTGCAACCCCATGGACTGTAGCCTGCCAGGCTCCTCTGTCCATGGAATTTTCCAGGCAAGAATAATGGAGTGGGTTGCCTTTTCCTACTCCAGGAAATTGCCCCCAACCCAAGAATTAAACCCGTGTCTCTTGTCTCTCCTGCATTGGCAGATGGATTCTTTACCACCTGTGCCACCTGGAAAGCCTAATATTAATATTGCATTATACTAACATAATATTACAGCTCCCATCCCAGAAGACTTCCTACTCTTAACATATGCCAATGATATTAGCCTCAGAAATGAATAAAATTGCTAATTCCCTGGCAGTTCAGTAGTTAGGATGCCACACATATGCTACCAAGGACCTGGATTCAGGGAACTAAGATCCTGAGTAAGCCGTACAGCTTGGCCAAAAATAAATAAATAAAAAGAAATTAATAGGCAACATGAAAACAGACCTAATTTGAATATATATGTATTTTAGCTTATTTTGGTTTTTTTGCCACTGAAATATAAGTTCTTTAATTCACAATATTTGGGACTCCTCCTAAAATTTGAAGTCCTTTATATACATATTATTTTATCCCCACTATTTTTCTCTGATGAAGCCAGCATAGTTACAGTATTACCACTTGACAAAAAAAGAAATGGCAGTGTAGTCATGGTATGACCGCCCACCACGCCTCAATTTACCAGCCAGGCAAGAACGGAACTGGGATTAGAACAAGGTGGATTTACTGATGCCCAGGCAAACCACAGAACTAAGGACTTGTTGTCACCTTCTGTAAGTAAGATAAGCTCTTTTAAAGAAGTGGGAAAGCCATTAAGGCTCATTTCAAGGTAGGAAGGGAATGCAGAGTACCTGGTCCAGGAGGCATCTTACCCCCTTAATCCTCTCTCTGAATAGGAGGCCACCTCTGTGCGGTGAGCAGGTGTTAAATCATTTCTAGGCATTCAACCCAGCCTGGGGCTAAAAGGGGCTTTAGGCCTCGAGAGGCTGCCTGGTAGCTCCCTCCTACTGCATTTTCCCCATTGTTTCGGGAGGAGTTCCCTTCCCCCCAGGTTAGAGCTAGGTGGGCCGCTGCAGGCTAGCATCTCCCCCAAACCACACGTCCTTAATAGTGTCTGCGTTGCCAGAGAAGGACAACGGAAGAAGGGTAGAGAAGAGGAAACTAAATAGGAGATGGCTCCTTAAATAAGCATGAACTCTATAAATGAGGTGTGGGCCGGGTGATCCGTGGAGTAACTTGCATTCAGCTATTATTCGGGGGGAGGAGGGGCGGGGAGTAAAGGGGCTTAGTGTTCCGCAGAGGAGTGCTGAATCGACTTCCTTGGAAATTCTACCTCGCAGCCTCCCACCCTGAGACGCTTCTTTTGTGGAGGGGGCGTGGGGGTAGGGTGGGAATGGAGGTGAAGAAAACAGGACGAAACTTGGGGCATTTGAAGGGGCGGTGTGAATATGTGTAGATAAGGGGTGGATTTTCTGGGGACCCCCCCCCTTCCCTCTCTGGCCCTCAGACCACCCTCTCTGGAGTCCACGTTTTCCAGGCTCAGCAGATCCTTTATCCGAAGGAAAATAAGAGAAGCCTATCGCTCTGCTCTATTGAGCAAAGCTGTGTTTCCTACTGTGCCCCCTTGAGCTTGCTGGGGAGGTGGGCGGACCGGTCTGGGCAGACATCTGGAGAAGGGGGGAGCTAGCAGAGGGCCAGGATAGGTGGACCCCCACCAGGCCCCACAGCACCTGTCACGGAGCCTACCGGAAACCCTCCTGTGCTCTGGGCTCCCGCCCCCATACACCCATCCCCCGCCCCCCTCTCCTCCCCAGCTCCCGCCTCCCTCCCCAGCAGCTCCTCCCCACAGACTCCCCTCCCCAGCAGCTCCTCCCCCATCTCCCCTCTCCCAGCTTTCGGGCTCCAGCTCCTCCCCTCCTGCGCGTCTCCTCGCTCCCCTCCCCCTCCTCCGCTGCGCCCTGCCCCCGCCGCCGATCTCCATCTCTGCAGTCTGGGCCGCTGGGTGCAGAGGCTGCTGCAGCCCGGGCGGCCACTGCCGCCTCCCCCAATCCGGATACCCATTGTCTCCCACTCCACCCGGCCCTGCACCTCCCGCTCAACCATGGCGCACGAAGCCGGGAGGAGCTCTCGTCTCGGGGGGCCCTGCGGGGAGCCGGCGGAGCTTGGAGGTGCGGTAGGGCCCGGCAGGGGTAGGGGTGGAGGGGGCGCGCGGGGCGAGGGGGGAAGGACTTTCTGTGGACGAGAGAAAACGCACGATTCTCCGCCCAGGACCCGGTCCTCCAAGCTAGTCCTTCCGCCCGCCGGTGACCCGGGGTGCGGGGGAATGGAAGGGGGACAGTAGCTTGTGCATGCCCGCTCCTCTCCTTCCTGGCCCCCAGTGCTGGCGTGTCGCGTCCAGGCGGGTCAGCCCTGAGCTCTAGCCTTCTGCACGGCCGGATGGTGAGCTCATCTCCCCACCCCCACTAGCGGTTACTGGGCTTGTTGTTAATTACAGCCTGTGTATACCCATCCCAACCGCGCCACCCACGGTCTCTCCTTGTGTTCTCCCCCAGGTGATGTGAGCGAGGACGACCACCCCCAAGTCTGTGCCAAGTGCTGCGCACAGTTCACTGACCCAACTGAATTCCTCGCCCACCAGAATGCATGTTCTACTGATCCCCCTGTAATGGTGATAATTGGAGGCCAGGAGAACCCCAACAACTCTTCGACCTCTTGCGAACCCCGGCCTGAGGGCCGCAGCAGTCCGCAGGTCATGGAGGCCGAGCAAAGCAACCCCTCGGACTGCGCGTCCTCTGTACCCACAGATCCCACCTGGGGCGCAGAGCGGAGGGGAGAGGAGTCTTCCGGGCACTTCCTCATTGCTGCCACAGGTACAGCAGCTGGGGGAGGTGGGGGCCTGATCTTGGCCAGCCCCAAGCTGGGAGCAACTCCATTACCGCCGGAGTCCACCCCTGCACCCCCTCCTCCTCCGCCTCCTCCTCCTCCCCCCCCAGGGGTAGGCAGTGGCCACTTGAACATCCCTCTGATCTTGGAAGAACTCCGGGTGCTGCAGCAGCGCCAGATTCATCAGATGCAGATGACGGAGCAAATCTGCCGGCAGGTGCTGCTGCTTGGCTCCTTAGGTCAGACAGTGGGCACCCCTTCCAGTCCCTCAGAGCTACCTGGGACAGGGACTGCCTCCTCCACCAAGCCCCTGCTTCCCCTCTTCAGCCCCATCAAGCCTGTCCAAACTGGCAAGACACTGGCACCTTCCTCCACCTCCTCCTCAGGGGCAGAAGCACCCAAGCAGGCTTTCTTCCACCTTTACCACCCCCTGGGATCACAGCACCCTTTTTCTGCTGGTGCGGTTGGGCGAAGCCACAAACCCACCCCTGCCTCCACCCCGGCCCTGTCGGGCAGCACGGATCAGCTGATCGCCTCGCCTCACCTGGCATTCCCAGGCACCACGGGACTCCTGGCAGCGCAGTGTCTTGGGGCAGCCCGGGGTCTCGAGGCTGCTGCCTCCCCGGGGCTCCTGAAGCCAAAGAATGGAGGTGGAGAGTTGAGTTATGGGGAAGTGATGGGCCCCTTGGAGAAGCCCGGTGGGAGGCACAAATGCCGCTTCTGCGCCAAAGTATTTGGTAGTGACAGTGCCCTGCAGATCCACCTGCGTTCCCACACAGGCGAGAGACCCTATAAGTGTAATGTGTGTGGCAACCGCTTTACCACGCGAGGCAACCTCAAAGTGCATTTCCACCGGCATCGGGAGAAGTACCCACATGTGCAGATGAACCCTCACCCCGTGCCAGAGCACCTAGACTACGTTATCACCAGCAGCGGCCTGCCCTATGGTATGTCGGTGCCGCCAGAGAAGGCCGAGGAGGAGGCAGCTGTGCCGGGCGGGGGTGTGGAACGCAAGCCTCTGGTGGCCTCCACCGCCGCCCTCAGTGCCACAGAGAGCCTCACGCTGCTCTCCACCGGCGCAGGCACCACTACGGCCCCTGCGCTTCCCGCTTTCAATAAGTTCGTGCTCATGAAAGCGGTAGAGCCAAAGAATAAAGCGGATGAAAACACCCCGCCGGGGAGTGAGGGCTCAGCCATGGCCGGGGTGGCAGAAAGTGGCGCAGCAACCCGCATGCAGCTAAGTAAGCTGGTGACATCGCTACCCAGCTGGGCCCTGCTTACCAACCACTTGAAGTCCACTGGTAGCTTTCCCTTCCCTTATGTGCTGGAGCCCTTGGGGGCTTCGCCCTCTGAGACCTCCAAGCTGCAGCAGCTGGTAGAGAAGATTGACCGTCAAGGAGCTGTGGCAGTGGCCTCTACTGCCTCGGGTGCCCCCACCACCTCTGCTCCTGCAGCTTCATCATCAGCCTCATCTGGACCCAACCAGTGCGTCATCTGTCTCCGGGTGCTGAGCTGTCCTCGGGCACTGCGCCTGCATTATGGCCAGCATGGAGGTGAGCGGCCCTTCAAATGCAAAGTGTGTGGCAGAGCTTTCTCTACCCGGGGCAATCTGCGTGCACATTTCGTGGGCCATAAGGCTAGTCCAGCTGCCCGGGCCCAGAACTCCTGCCCCATTTGCCAGAAAAAGTTCACCAACGCTGTTACTCTGCAGCAGCATGTTCGGATGCACCTGGGGGGCCAGATCCCCAATGGTGGCACTGCACTCTCTGAAGCAGGGGGAGCTGCCCAGGAGAATGGCTCTGAGCAATCGACAGTCTCCGGAGCAGGGGGTTTCCCCCAGCAGCCATCCCAGCAGCCATCCCCAGAGGAGTTGTCTGAAGAAGAGGAAGAGGACGAAGAAGAGGAAGAAGATGTGACCGATGAAGATTCCCTGGCCGGAAGAGGCTCTGAAAGTGGAGGTGAGAAGGCGATATCCGTGCGAGGTGATTCAGAAGAGGCCTCTGGCACGGAGGAGGAAGTGGGGACTGTGGCGGCAGTGGCCACAGCCGGGAAGGAGATGGACGCTAATGAGAAGACCATTCAACAGCCTTGTCAGCTGCCACCACCACCGCCTGACAGCCTGGACCAGACGCAGCCAATGGAGCAGGGAGGCAGTGATGCTGCCGGAGGCTCGGAAGAGGGGGGAAAACCGGAGAGGAGCTCCAGCCCAGGGTCAGTGCTGGCCCTTGAAGGGGAAGGCGGGGGCACCCCCTTGGTGGAGGAGCTGAGCCTGCAGGAAGTGATGAGAAAGGAGCCCGGGGAGAGCAGTGGCCGAAAGGCCTGTGAGGTGTGTGGCCAGACCTTTCCCACCCAGGCAGCTCTGGAAGAGCATCAGAAAACCCACCCCAAGGAGGGGCTGCTCTTCACTTGTGTTTTCTGCAGGCAGGGCTTTCTCGAGCGGGCTACCCTCAAGAAGCACATGCTGCTGGCCCACCACCAGGTACAGCCCTTTGCCCCCCATGGCCCTCAGAATATTGCTGCTCTTTCCTTGGTCCCAGGCTGCACACCCTCTATCACTTCCCCAGGGCTCTCTCCCTTTCCCCGAAAAGATGACCCCACCATCCCATGAGCCAGTTTTTCTGTACCTGCTGCCCCTTGACCCAAGGAGCAGGAAGTGAGAGCTCTGTAGAAGGACCTCCCAGATCTATGAGCCTTTACTTGTCTGTTTCTCTGAGTTCTTAGATGTCCCTAATGACTTTTCTCTAATCCCCGAGTTTCGAAATCGCTGTGCTCACGGCAGTTGCCCCCTGAGAAACTTTTCTTCCCTCTTCATTCATTGTACCTGAGGAAAATAGATTCACTACAGCTTTTACATTCCCAAGAAGAACCCTTTCCAGCTTCCCTGAGAATGACCCTTCTTCCCTCTCCTCTCCCTTCCCTTTGGCAGGTGCACCTGAGCACCCACATATGGAATTACAGTCCACCCCGAAGGGGGCAGCATCTGTCCCTGGAGGGCCTAGGGCCACTCCTCTCTGGTTACCAGGTCAACCTTCATGACTTCTTGTCCCAGGGCATTCCTTCCCAGCTGGTGAGGGTGGGCCCACTGTCTCTTTGGAACCAGGACACAACCTTCCTGTCAAGTGACCTGCCTGCCAAGCCCCAGACTTCCAGTTCCATCTCCATCTCCACCACCCCTTCAGGCCCTGCACCACCAGTGCTGTTTGGCCCAGGAACTGAGGCTGGGAAGTTGCCTCCAGGAGTGGGATCCAGAGAAACCAAGAAGAGAGCTCCCCTTTTCCTCTTTTGGCTTCTTGCATCCAAGACAGTGCCTGGGAAGCCCATCATAGAAGAGAAGTAGCAGATTGTACATTCCTTCTCCTTCTGTGTGCCAACAATGAAAATGCAACAATATCTGTCTCTCGTGGCCCAGCCCCAAGGGGTAGGGAGAGATGAAAGGCACAGGATTCCTGCTAGTAAGGCACTTGTGTCTTAGTCACATTAAGGCAAAGGTGTTGGCTGGTTAATATGCCAAGATATTTTGAGCTTCTCATATCCTTCATCTTTGCCTCTCACAGTTAGGAAACAAGTGGATTTCTTGCTGAGAGGTCTCCCATGGGATGGCTATTTGGGAGAAGGAAATATGAAGTTCATATCTTTTGCAAGCATTGTTGATGAGGGTAGTTGAAGGACTAATGGAGAGTTGAGTGTTGTAAAGCATAAGGCTTGCTGCAAACCTATATGATTAATAAAGGGGCAAGATGTAAAGGAGGCGACCTCAAATTCTTAATTGGATGGGTCGATGGGTCTCATGAATGTTCTTTTGGACTCATGGTGACTTTTGTGTGCTACAGTGCACCATGGATCAGGGGGGTTTGCTAGCACTAGTGTGCTTCTAGTTTTAGATAACTCCCTCCTTTATTCCCTAGCCCCTTGTATTTTCCTTGTCTTCCTCTCTTAAGGTCCACTTCCTCCCCGTTTTGCCTGTCCATGGACCTGGGTTTGTGTCTTTGCCACTGTCTGGTTCAGAGTCCCAGACTTTGGGAGAGGAGCCCCAGGTGCTGTCCTCCTTGCCTCTCTGTCTTGTAATGAGATGTAGTATTTACTCTTAACATAGGATCATCTGGAACAGGAGTTCTGAGGAGGAGGGGGTGAAGGTTCTGCTATTGACTGACTTGAGTGATGGCTCCTCCTCCAAAGGTGTAGGCTCCAGAGTTTCCTAACATAGTCAAATGTGAAGAGCAGACAAGGGAGATACTAGTGTCTTTCCCTTTTCATTAAAGGTGTTTTAACCAAATATTTGTGTGTTTCTCCTTATTTCATGACTAGCCAGCTGGGGTGTGATATGGGCATTCCCTAACATTGAGATTCCCTTACCACCTACCTCTCCTGCCAAAGCTGAACATATGGTGGTGAAGTATTTAATTTGCTCAGCCTTGTCCTAAAACAACCTCCACTGAATGTAATTTCCTTGTTGAAATGGTGTTTGTGTTCTCAAAAAGTAGAGGATTTGCTCACTGTTTACAGCCATTGTCCAGGTTTTCTCTTTGCCTAGATGCTTCCACCACCAGACTTTTGCATTTTGTTTTGTTTGGAGTTTGAATGCTGTCTATCAGTCTTTCCTGAAACCTAAGTCAGACTAGCTGACATCAGTTAATCTGCAGAACGAAGGTGAATTCATCTTTATGATCCTTGGTCTAATGTTATAAACAACTTAAAAAAATAATTCAACCCTAATAATTTCTACCAACAAGGTAATATAAAGGAGAATTTTTAGCAGAGGAAGTACATTGGGGATGGGTGTGTGTGTGTGTGTGTATTTTTTTTTTTCTTTTTTGTTTTGTCTCCACAACATGGTAAGGTTCAGATTTGACTCTTAGACCTTGCTTCCCTAAAGAAAACATTCTCTGGAAAAAAAATTTTTTTTTTAAATTTTTGCTTTTGTAAGATTGTATCACTGAAACTATCTGCTAAAGGGATAGGACTGGTAAAATGATTTGCCTGAAGACATGTAACCAATCAGAAGTGGGTGAAGAACCCATGTCAGCAGAAACTAGTTTCACTGCTACTACCTTCAGGGGTGGTACTTGCTTCCGGTTCTATCACTGGACTTCTAAAGTGAGGCTGGCTGGAAGACTGAAGGGAAGAGGTGAGTAAATCTGTTCGTGAACGGAGGTTTGGTTACAATTGCCTCCTGGAGTGGTACCCATTCCCCTTTAAAGGTACTAGTGAATAGGACATAACAATCTTGTGAAACAGGCTGGGGGAGAAACAGCTCCTGTCTCTTTAATTCCCTACCAAAGCTTTATAAATCTGTTTTTCCTTTCAGCCTATGGAAGGAGGTGGGTCACCAATCCTTCTATTCCCTTTACCTCCCCAACCCCATTGGACATAGATAATGCCATTTAACTAATTAAACTAGACTTGCCCTCTCTTTAGATGCCAGTTCCCATTATGATAACAGCTGTCAGTGAGGCTTCTACTAATGGATACTTCCTTGGGCAGGTCAGCCCTGAGCCTGACTCCCCATCGTCCTCCTCCATAGCTCTACTTTATTTTCCCTTCTATCTACTTTTCATTCTTTTCCTCGCCTGCTTTTTCTTCTTTTGTTGACTTCTGACAGCTTTTATTTCTTTTCTATCTTCTTATTCTCTTAGAGCCTCCTCAAAGCCCACTCCAATCCCCATCCTCAACCCTACCCTTTCTTACTCTCAATTCTCATTTGGTCATTTCTTTGGAAAGTGAATTAACTCTAACCTGCTGCAGTGAATATGTAAATAAATGCAGCTTGCAAAACACTTTACCTGAAATATGCACCATGGATTCAGTTCAAACTAGATGGATAAACAGATGACTATTATAAGAAGCAAGAGACAGTTTCTTAGCTCATTCATTCAGTTCAATTTTGAGGATTTCAGAGACCTCAAGTTTCAGAGACCAAGTGCTGGGTAGGTACAAAGGTAAAGAAGACATACTTCTGCCTTGAAGGGAGCCCAGTCAAAGAAGAGGAAAAACATATTTTTATATGGTGGTAGTAAATACTGTGCTAAGACACAGTGGCCTGTGGGATTCCAGAAAGGGAAATGACTAACTGATGATACAAAGATAGAGAAAGGGGAGGGGACATACAGCTTTCATAATAACCATGCTGAAATAATTAACCGAATCCATACGACGACCTTTGGACAAATGGAGTTACCATGTAAAAACCTATATAAGGTACATCAAGTCCCCTTTGGCAGAAACACATTATGTGCTACTTCCAAGATGTCCCTTCAAGAAAGAACTGGCTACCTAGCTCCGAGAAACCTGGTTAGAGAATTCCACGGCAGTCCACTGGTTAGAACTCTGCGCTCTCACTGCCAAGGGTCAGGTTTGATATCTGGTTGAAGGAACTAAAATCCCACAAGCTTCACGGAGTGATAAAAAAAAGAAGGCTGGACAGCCTCCAGTTGTCCTCTTGTCCAGCCCCTGGTCAAAGACTAAGCAAGGTGGTGGGTGGTATAGAGCTTAGCCATTGCCAGGGAACATGGGACTAATGAACAGTTCTTACCATGGGACTCCCCAGTGGCCTGGCAGCAACTATCACAGCTGCAGCACTGATAGCTTTGGACAGCTCTCCCAACCCAATCCCACTTTCTTCATCCCTCCTCCCCACTTCTTCTTTTTTTTTTTTTTAACAAGTGTTACTTCCCAATAAAACTTTTGCACTCCTGACTTTGCCTCAGCATCAGCTTCTCCCAGATTTCAACCTGTGTCACCCCTCAAAAAGGTCTCAATTCTATTGGCACATTTTCATCTCTCACAATTTCTACTAGGATTCTGGTTTACTGTCCCTGGAACTTCTTAGTAAACATCTATCTCCTGATTCCCAGAAGAGACTTCACTCACATGACTCTCTCAGACCCAACTTTGACTTCCCTATACATTTCCTTTCTTAATGTTTAACAACAGATTTACTAACCCCAATGGACATTATGCTTTTGATTATATAATTTTAAAGTCTGAGTAAGGACAAAACTGAAGAAAGAAAACATTTGACCAAAGATCCAGTTAAGAAGTGTAGTATTTGGTCAATACTGTGGATGTTTCAGTAACCCATTGCTATGTAACAAACCATCCAAAACTTAGGGTCTTGCAAATAATTATGTATTAGCTTGTGAGTCCATGGGTCTGAACAGGCTTCAGCTAGGAAGGCTTGTCTGTGTTCCAGGTGATCAGGGCTGAGCTCTCACAGCAGCTTCAATTTAGGTTGGAGGATCCAAGATGGCCTCACTCACTTCTGGCCCCTCAGCTGAATGACTGCAACGCTGGAACCTCTCTCCTTAGAGTCGTTCATTCTCCAGGATCTCTTTTTGACGTCTTTCAGCCTCTAGAATTTCTCTCTCTCTCTCCCTCTCTTCTCCCTTTCCCTCTCCCTCACTCTCTCTTCAAGTGGTCTAACTATTAGGATAAATGGACTTCCATAAAGGCCTGGGTCTCTAAGATGACAAAAGCAGAAGCTGCAAGGCTTCTTAAGGCCTAGAATCTGAAACTCAAAGAATATCATCTCTGCCACTTTCTCTTGGCCAAAGATAGTGAGAAGGCCAGTTCAGATTCAAGAGGAGAGGAAACAAGCTTTACCTCATTGGGAAGAGTGACAGAGTCACAGTGCATAAGGGTATGTGTGATGGGAGCCATTACTGTTGTGGCTAACTCTGAACACTCTACCAGAGCAGATTAGGAGATTACCAGAAAGTTAGGAGATGTAGCACACACAGCAATCATCTGCTCACAGCTAGGCTTTCAGTTGTTGGACTAGAAGATGTCTGGGTGAGAGCCAGTCCTCTCTGCACTGCTCACAGTTGTATGCAGACTGGCTAAGAGGGGGCCCAGATAAGAAAGCAGTGGCTTTCTTTTGAGCTGAAAACTTGTCCTGAGGCCTCTAGAAGAAAATCCCTCTATAAGCAGGTTATGCTAAGTGGTCCTCTTGTGCTCCTAAAATTTGCCTGGTTTATTATTGTAATAGTTTAAAAAGTGAATGTTAAAGCAAAGACTTCTGGGAGCTCCCCTTAATTTGGCCGACTTTTAGGAGTACCTGTACTGCCACTCTGGCTTTCTCTGTAGGTAAGAGGAGGCAATTCAGGTCATGGGTATCCTGAATTCTACCAGAGCCTGAATCTCTTCCACTAGACAAATTCTTCCTTTCTTAGACAAAAAATGCTTATAAGTTTAAGGGATGACCTGTGGAAATCTGTCTTTGAGATGAATCAACCCTCTTTAACTTCTGCAAAGCTATATCCAATACTGTCTTTCTCCTCCAGGACTATTTCATTTTACTGCTATATAGTTACTATATATTTCATTTCTATGTGTTAAGGACCTTGAAAGAAATAGTGATCTTACAGTAAGTGACAGATTCAGATTTGGGCACAATTAACTCTAACAGTTCTCTAATATAGCAATAATGGGATTATCTTACTTTAGTAATAATACATGAGTCTAAACATAGGGTCACATAGCTGCTAAATCACTTCAGTCGTGTCCAACTCTGTGCGACCCCATAGACAGCAGCCCACCAGGCTCCGCCATCCCTGGGATTCTCCAGGGAAGAACACTGGAGTGGGTTGCCATTGCCTTCTCCGAGGGTCACACAGAATATATTCTAAATAAAAATGCAAAAGCAAAAAAAAAAAAAAATGCAAAAGCATCCTTTGTCAACTTTCTTGAGGGTCATTGTTAGAACCAGGTTTATTATAGAAAGCAAAACCCCTTAGGTAGAGCAGTCCCTTAGAAGTAGTCTCTTGTGATCAGCCAACTTCACCAAGAGTATTTCTGCTGAGTAAGATAGCATTTTTGCTTCTTTTTCTTCAAGGCTGCACTGAGTCTTGGTTGCAGCATGCAGGCTCTCTAGTTGCCCCACATGGGTTTGGTTGCCCACAGTATGTGGGATCTTAGTTCACTGACCAGGGATCACACCTGTGTCCCCTGCATTGGAAGGCCAATTCTTAACTGTGGCTGTCATGGAAATTCCATTTTTGCTTCTAATTAAGTATAACCCTAAAAATTAAATGTCCAGAGATGCTCATATGAGCCCATATTCATTTCCGTGTCCTGCATTTCAATGCTTATATATAAAGGAACACAAGGTAAATTAAATTCAGAAAATGAGATGGAAATGAATATTTTGATCACTGCTAAATCTGCACAGTACCTAGCACATAGTGGTTACTCAGTAAATATTTGCTGAATAAATGAATGAAACTGCCACATTCCAATATACTTACATCTTTCTTCTTAATAGTCCCTCTTCATTTTCATCCCTTCCTTTCCATTACTATCCATAGATGGCTTCTGACTTAAAGATTCTATGGTGAAACTATTACAATAGGCTACTAATCATTTCCCCATCTCTAAACCTTTTTTCCCATCTCAATTCAACCAAAATATCAGCTCCCCTAAAATATTCCCTATACGCAAATCTTAAAATGTCCCCTGTTGTATTCTGAATAAGTTGCAAGGTAACATGTACCTTTTTCAATTTAGCTTCAAATATGGAAACAAATATTCTCCCAAATTCCCAAATATAAATTTCTATGTTCTAGCAAAATTAATCTGAATCAACATGGCATACACCATGCTTTCCTACATCGAGTCTAGACCTTTGCTTTTATCATGTTCTTAGTCTGGAATTCTTTCTTATACTTCACCTACTTAAGTCCTAGCTGTCATTTCAAGCCTGAACCTTGATGTCACCTTCTTTCCAATGCCATCTTGGATCATCTGGGCTTGTAGAGACCTCCCTTCTTTGCAGTCACGTTTGCTTTTTAAGCCTATGTTCGTGCTGCCTTACCTTGCTAAGATGGTTCAATATCAGTAAAGCAGGTGGGTTTTAGCTCCTTTACCAGACCAGAGACTCTGAAAACAGGGGCCATGGCTTCTGAAGCTGTTCTTTCCGGCGGTAGTTGGCATTCCGTATAGAGTTAATGGCAGCCCACTCCAGTACTCTTGCCTGGGAACTCCCACGGACGGAGTGGTGGGCTACAGTCCATGGTGTCGCAAGGAGTCGGACACGACTTCACTTTCACTTTTCGCTTTCACGCATTGGAGAAGGAAATGGCAACCCACTCCAGTATTCTTGCCTAAAGAATCCCAGGGACGGAGGAGCCTGGTGGGCTGACGTCTGTGGGGTCACACAGAGTCGGACACGACTGACGTGACTTAGCAGCAGCTGCAGCAGCAGCATAGAGTTGATAAGTCAATGGTTCCCAAATACTTCCATTCAGAGGATTCCATTAAAAAAAAAAAGTTTTTAAGTTTACTATTCAGAGAAGTTCACATACCAAACTGGCTCCAGTGATTTTCTTAAACAACGTGTTCATGCCCACAATAAGAAACGCAGCACAACCAGAACCTCAGGAGCCCCCTAGTACCCCCTCTGAGGAGCCGATCTTACTTTTATTTATTAACTTAGCCTCCCCCCCACCCCAGCCCCCACCTTCCCCAACTTGTGGGATCTTAAACTCCCCCACAAGAGATCAAACAGGGTACTGGGCAGTGAAAGTGCGAACTCCTAACCACTGGACCACCTGAAAGTTCCCTTTAGACTCTACTTTAACATATTACATATGATACTTGTAGATTTGGTATAAGAAGAGTGAGAATATGTATTTGTAATCTCTTTATAGCATCTGTTCCATCAGTCCTCTTCCCTCAAAGAAGCATGCGTAGTGGTATATTTTTGTAAACAAGTGCACGGAAACACGAACATACACCTTTAGTGGCAAAGGTATGTTAGTATCAAACTGTCCAAAGGAACAGTGATCCTTCATTTGAAAAATCGGGATTACACACGCTGCCCTAGAGCGCCGCCTTAACGCACTCGGACTCATTTCAACATGGCCGCATGCGCGGCTGTAAGCAACATGGCAGCTTTGCCAGACACCATCACGGCAACCAGAGCCTCAGCGCACCCGGAAGCGCGAAAGAGCTCCCGTAAAATACATATCCGCCGTTCTGCCAACACTTATGGTGACTCTCGTTTGAGCTTCAAAGGGAGAGCGAAACCGGAAGTGACTTTCCCTACATAGCATCTGCCGGGATCTCTTTCCGGCTAGCCTTGGGGTGTCCGCGTGAGAGTTAGGCAATTTCTTGGAGCCAGAGCTGGGAAGCGCTAGTCCGCCGTGCCTAGTTGGAGACGTGGCCGGGCCACGAGACTGAAATGTCGGACACGTGGAGCTCTATCCAGGCCCACAAAAAGCAGCTGGACTCACTGCGGGAGAGGCTGCAGCGGAGGCGGAAGCAGGACTCGGGGCACTTGGGTGAGGCGCGGGGTTGTTGGGGCCGATGCTTAGCTAGGGAGGGCTGAGGGAACCCTGGAGGAAAACGCTCCCGAGTTGGTGCCTTTCCTCAAACGTCTGTTTCTTTAACGCTTCATACATTGGTTCCGGTTCTCTTCCCCCTCAGCAGCACAGATGCTTCATCTTTCTGCAGGTAGTAGCGGCTTCTTCTCACCCTGGGCTCTGGTTCCTCCAGTTCTCTTTCCCAGGTCGGAAGCTCCCTTCCCATCTCCGCGTCCCCCCATCTCGCTGACTCTTCTTAAGTCTACGAGAGCGTCCGGTTTGTTAGGCTTTTCAGCCCCTATCCCTTGAAGCAGCAAGTCCCTTTTTATGGTTAACAACATGGCCCTTTGTTCTTCCCTTGGTTATAGCAATTGCTTTGTATTGGTAATTTCTTTGCGACCCTGGGCACCGTGAGAACAAGTACTGAAAGTTTATATCCACAGTGCCCAGTTCAGTGGCCCTCACAGAGTTGGCACTCGATGTTGCTAAATGAGTAGAGAAGTGGCATTGGCTTAGCCGTTGCCACACCGAGCAGGAATCTGAAAACATTTGTTTTAAAACTTTTTCTCCCCTCCTATTGATTCGAGTCACAGTCTTAAAACTTGAAGGAACCTCAAAAGATTGTCTACCCATACCACATCCCCTACACAAGCCCTGAATTATCTAAGGCAAATCAATTAAAGATCTGCAAGGATAATGAATATGTACCACTTTTGTGGCAGCTTGCACTGTTTATCAGTATACTCGACTCCATTTCTACATCTTGTGTTGAAGTATATTAGGTCCATGCACTTGTATTCTGGTCCTTGAAACTAAAAGATGCCATGGCAGGACTCTTCCACCATAGGTGGACATCCATCGAGTATCTACATGAGTCTAGTTAGACAAAAATTACACAGTGTCCCTGCCCTCAAGGAGTTTAAAATTTAGTTGAAAATAAAGAAAAGTCAGAAATACACGATGATATATGTAACATGCCAAATGAGTTAATTCCACAATGAGCACAGTGAAGGTAGAACTAACAAGTCAGTCTAGTCAGTGAAGGCATCATGGAAGAGCTGACACTTGGAATTTGGTCTCAGTGACTATATAGGACTTAGATAATTAAAGAGACGGTAAGAGGGCAGAGTAAGTAAAGAAAGAAGTGCAAGTCGTATTATCAAGGATTAATTAATAGAAATTCCGCTTCAGTTTTCCATGGTGTTAACCACACTTTGGTATTGACCAAACTTTGTGCTGTACGCAAATCCAACCACTAGAATCTGGATACTTCATCAGGGTCCTTGCTAAGCATGTTTAATAATTTTGAAAGCAAGATATATTCTCCCTTGAACGTAAACATTCTTGATTTTTGGTTAAGACTTTTAGTATAGCCACTTCATGATATAATTAAGACTCCTGTAAAATTATTTTTGAGATTGTGATTAAACATATATTACCTTCTAGCCCAGAGCTTTGATGGGCCTATTTGGTCTTTAGGGGATAGGTAGAGATGAAACACACAAATTAAGTCAGCCAGCCTCACTGTTCTTCCATTCAGTTATTTTGGTTTTTCCAAAGAACATGTTTCCATAAGGATTAGGATTCTTAGGAAAACATCATGAAACACTCTCTTAACCAGTTTGTCATGTAAGATATAACCAAAGGCTACATGAAAATTGAGGTCATTCAGTTCTTTTCTCACAGGAAATAAAAATGTTCTTACCACATCTATATTCTTACAGGGTTACTGAAATCTGATACTTAATTATTTACTGCTGAGCTCAATATTAAAAGACAAGGATATTTAAAATAAACTAAAGTGTATCCATGTTATTAATAAATGCAAAATATTATGAACAAAGGATCACTGGGAGACCTTTGTTAGCTTGGCATTTTTAAGGTATAACTTTAAAAAAAAATTGTGGCAAAAGTACACATACCATAAAATACCATCTAACCATTTTAAAATGTATAGTTGATAGTCTGATGTATATTCACATTGTTATGCAACCAATCTCCAAAATTCTTTTGTCTTGCAAAACTGAAACTCACTGTTCTCCCTTCATCCCAGTCCCTGGCAACCACCATTCTACTGTTTCTGTGAGTTTGACTACTCTAGATCCCTTGTGAAAATGGAATCATGAAGTATTTGGCTGATGTCCTTTAGCGCATCCTCAAGGTTCATCTATGTTGTAGCACGTGTCATAATTTCCTTTCTTTTTAAAGCTGCATAATATTCCATTGTATGTATATACCACATTTTCTTTATCCATTTATCCATTGGTGGATACTTGAGGGTTGTTTCTACATTTTGGCTGTTGTGAATAATGCTGCTGTGAACATGGGTGTACAGGTTATCTCTTCAAGATTCTGTTTTCAACTTTTTTGGACATGTAACAGAAGTGGAATTGCTGGAGCATATGGTAATTCTATTTTCAATTTTCTTAGGAACTGCCACACTGTTTTCCATAGAATAAAGTAGATTTTTGAAACGAGGATTATTACTTTCAATAAATGTTTATTTCATTAATTGAAACAAAATAAACTTGCGCAGCTTCAGTCAGTTCAGTCGCTCAGTCGTGTCCGACCCTTTGCGACCCCATGAATCGCAGAACGCCAGGCCTCCCTGTCCATCACCAACTCCCAGAGTTTACTCAAACTCATGCCCATCGAGTCGGTGATGCCATCCAGCCATCTCATCCTCTGTCGCCCCCTTCTCCTCCTGCCCCCAATCCCTCCCAGCATCAGGGTCTTTTCCAATGAGTCAACTCTGCACATCAGGTGGCCAAAGTACTGGAGTTTCAGCTTCAGCATCAGTCCTTCCAATGAACACCCAGGACTGATCTCCTTTAGGATGGACTGGTTGGCTCTCCTTGCAATCCAAGGGACTCTCAAGAGTCTTCTCTAACACCACAGTTCAAAAGCATCAATTTTTCGGCACTCAGCTTTCTTCACAGTTCAACTCTCACATCCATACATGACCACTGGAAAAACCATAGCCTTGACCAGACGGACCTTTGTTGGCAAAGTAATGTCTCTGCTTTTAAATATGCTATCTAGGTTGGTCATAACTTTCCTTCCAAGGAGTAAGCGTCTTTTAATTTCATGGCTGCAGTCACCATCTGCAGTGATTTTGGAGCCCAAAAAAATGAAGTCTGACACTGTTTCCACTGTCTCCCCATCTATTTCCCAAGAGGTGATGGGACCAGATGCCATGATCTTAGTTTTCTGAATGTTGAGCTTTAAGTCAACTTTTTCACTCTCCTCTTTCACTTTCATCAAGAGGCTTTTTAGTTCCTCTTCACTTTCTGCCATAAGGGTGGTGTCATCTGCATATCTGAGGTTATTGATATTTCTCCCAGCAATCTTGATTCCAGCTTGTGCTTCTTCCAGCCCAGCGTTTCTCATGATGTACTCTGCATATAAGTTAAATAAGCAGGGTGACAATATACAGCCTTGACATACTCCTTTTCCTATTTGGAACCAGTCTGTTGTTCCATGTCCAGTTCTAACTGTTGCTTCCTGACCTACATACAGGTTTCTCAAGAGGCAGGTCAGGTGGTCTGGGATTCCCATCTCTTTCAGAATTTTCCACAGTTTATTGTGATCCACACAGTCGAAGGCTTTGGCGTCAATAAAGCAGAAATAGATGTTTTTCTGGAACTCTCTTGCTTTTTCGATGATCCAGCGGATATTGGCAATTTGATCTCTGGTTCCTCGGCCTTTTCTAAAACCAGCTTGAACATCTGGAAGTTCACGGTTCACGTACTGCTGAAGCCTGGCTTGGAGAATTTCGAGCATTACTTTACTAGCGTGTGAAATGAGTGCAATTATGTGGTAGTTTGAGCATTCTTTGGCATTGCCTTTCTTAGGGATTGGAATGAAAACTGACCTTTTCCAGTCTTGTGGCCACTGCTGAGTTTTCCAAATTTGCTGGCATATTGAGTGCAGCACTTTCACAGCATCATCTTTCAGGATTTGAAATAGCTCAACTGGAATTCCATCACCTCCACTAGCTTTGCTCATAGTGATGTTTTCTAAGGCCCACTGGACTTCACATTCCAGGATGTCTGGCTCTAGGTGAGTGATCACACCATTGTGATTATCTGGGTCGTGAAGATCTTTTTTGTACAGTTCTTCTGTGTATTCTTGCCACCTCTTCTTAATATCTTCTGCTTCTGTTAGGTCCATACCATTTTGGTCCTTTATTGAACCCATCTTTGCCTGAAATGTTCCCCTGGTATTTCTGATTTTCTTGAAGAGATCTCTAGTCTTTCCCATTCTGTTGTTTTCCTCTATTTGTTTGCATTGATTGCTGAGGAAGGCTTCCTTATCTCTCCTGGCTATTCTTTGGAACTCTGCATTCAAATGGGAATATTTTTCCTTTTCTCCTTTGCTTTTCGCTTCTCTGCTTTTCACAGCTATTTGTAAGGCCTCCTCAGACAACCATTTTGCCTTTTTGCATTTCTTTTCCATGGGGATGGTCTTGATCCCTGTCTCCTGTACAATGTCACGAACCTCCGTGAATAGTTCATCAGGCTCTCTGTCTATCAGATCTAGTCCCTTAAATCTATTTCTTACTTCCACTGTATAGCACAGCTTAGCACATAGTAAATATTTGAACTACTCAATGTATTTCATCCATGGAATTGATGATGTGAATATAGATTTTTTTTTTCATTTATTTTTATTAGTTGAAGGCTAATTACTTTACAGTATTGTAGTGGTTTTTGCCATACATTGACATGAATCAGCCATGGATTTACATGTGTGAAGATGTGAATATAGATACTGACATATTTTAGAGGTCAGCAAGTTCATAGTCTGGCTATATTTTTATGTCTTCAAGCTAGTATTTTATCTTCAACTGAGCTCTTAAAGCTTAAGTATTAAGTATTCCTTTGCTGAGCCCAACACATTACATTTTTTCATTAGATTAGAAGCAGAGAGTCAACATAGTTACCAGCATAATGGAAGTGCTCAATAAATGTACTGAATTAATAACTGAACGAATACTGAAGGAGTTGGAACTCAGGGATTCCTAATTATTTTCTGCTCTTTACCCATTTTAAGAATGATAAAGTGTTGGAGTCTTTCCCCCAAATTTGTGTATCTGTGCACAAATTTGTGTTTGACTTCAGGGAATTCAGAGTGGCTCAAGCCCATCTATAAATAACAGTTAATCAGCTGTTAAGTTTTGTTCAAAATATTAAACCTGAACCTCCTCCTCCCAGTAACCTTAAAAGAGGTATTTTCAGCTCCATGTCCTGAATGTAATGAAAGAATACTCCCAGGAGGTGTTACTAACATAAAGATTCATAACCAGAATCACAGAACTATATTAAAACAAGTATTGGTCAAATTGTCAAAAAGAAAAAAAAGTTTGTATCCAATTCTAGGGATTGAAAATATACGTTAAAGTGGTTCTTTATCATAGAGATCTTGCTATAAGAAAAAGTCTTTAAACATAACTCAAAGAACATATAAATTTCATTACCAGGGAAAGGAAAAACTGTAAGAAGAAATGTTTATATTACAGTCTTCGTAGTATCAGTAGGTTAATTATAAAAAATACATTTTCAACTTAATGACATTAACATTGAAACAAAGTACTTTTCCTCACTGAGATAATGTCTGCTAGCGTGTTGAAAGTTTACATGAAAAAACGTGTAGTATATTTTAGAAATAGCAGATAACATTTGCAAGAAAAGTTTGATAAACTATTTAGTTGGTAGAAAATGAACATCTAACCTAACATCTAACCAGCATTAACATCTAACCAAATTTACACATTGTTATTTTAAAAATGATAATAGGAGATGTAATAATGTCAAGTAGATTGCTTTATTCTTTGAACTGTTAGATTCTGGACTTCATTTAAAATAAATTCAATCGACAAAATGTTTATCATGGAAATAATGTGGTATTACTGCATATTTAAGCCAAGCATCTCAAGAACCATTGTGGCAAAAAGGAAAGTAATGTGACAGTGAATATGTATGTTCCTGAACAGAATTTGGGTTAGATTACATTAACAAGAATGAAACAGAGTGAGAAATTATGGAAAATGCTTACTATTTACTTTAATCAATGACAACACTTATTTTAAGTCAGATGGGCAAGAAACAAACAAAATATGCCAATTTAAGAGGTAATAGGTCTCCAAAGAAGACATGCAAATGACCAGCAGGTGTTTGAAAACTTGTTCAACATCACTAATCATCAGGGGAATGCAAATCATAACCATAATAAGATATCACCTCAAACTTGTTATTAAAAAAAAAAGAGAACAAGTGTTAGCAAGAAAAGGGAATCCTGATTCACTGATAGTGGGAATGTAAATTGGTACAGCCACTATGGAAACAGTAAGTAAAAAAATGGAATTACCATATGATCCAGCAGTTTCACTTTTAGGAATTCAAAGGATTTGAACTAAGGATTTCAAAGATATACCTGCACATCCACGCTCATTGTAGCATTACTTATGTTCACATACAGCCAAGATATGGAAACAGCCTAAACATCCATTGATAGATAAGTGGATAAAGAAAACGTGAAATATACATGCAATGGGATATCTTACAGCCAAAAGAAGGAGGAAATCCTGCCATTTGTGACAGCATGGGTGGATCTGGAGGACATTATAAGTGAACTAAGTCAGACGAAAATGCTGTATGGTATCACTCAGATTGTACTTGACATGTGGAATCTAAAATAGTCAAAGTCACAGAAGTAGAGTGGTGATTGCCAAGGCCTAGGGAAGGGGAAAAATGGAGAGGTGATAGTAAAAGGGTACAGAATCTCAGTTATGCAAGATAAATAAGTTCTGGAGATCTCTTATACAGTGTATAGTGCTTACGGTTAACAGTACTGTGTTGTATACTTAACATTTTCTAAGGGGGTAGATCCTATATTCAGTGGTCTTACCATATACACAAAAATAATAATAAAGGCAGCAGAAAAAAACTTTTGGGAAATGATAGATATGATTTTGGCCTTGACGGTGGTAATGATGAGTGTATGCTGTCTCCAAACTCACTGAGATGTATATGTTAAATATATACAACTTTTTACATGCTAATCATAATTAAGTGGTTAAAAAAAGACATAATAGAGATTGTCTATAGGGTGCTTAGGTCTTAACAAAATAAAACTCATACTAATGGTAAAAGAATATTAATAGGTGCCTGGCAAATAACATTTAAATATAAATTAAAGCGGGGATATGGATAATTTATATAGTTTATCTAAAATATTAGAAGTTTCAAAACTGTACAACCCTTCCTATTATCAAATTATTTTATTTGGTTGTGCTGCTGGGTCTTAAGTTATGGCACTTAGTATTTTCTGTCTTCCATGCGGCATGTTGCAATATGTGGGATCTTTAGTTGAGTCATGCACACTCTTAGTTGCAGCATGTGGGATATAGTTCCCTGACCAAGGACTGAACCCAGGCCCCCTGCATTTTTAGCACGGAGTCTTAGCCGCTGGAGCATCATGGAAGTCCCTCAAACTCTTTAATACCTTATATAATTTGCTCCCTTTACCATACATCATGAGTTAAAATGGTCAGTACATAATATACAAAACTGTGCATGTAATGCCTGAACTCCTAATTTTAAAACTTTGTATTTTTTCTGCTATAATAATAAGGTTCATCACTAATTGTGCTAGGTTAGGTTACTTAATGAAAGAAATTTTTGGTTTCTTCTGAAGAAATTTTAAATTCGACTGATTTTTTAAAAAGCTCAGAGTTTAAAAAAAAAAAAAAAGCTCAGAGTTTGAAACTAGTGTAAATTATAATTGGGGTATTTTTAGCTCAGATTTATTAGAATCTCTCAGTTGCAAGGGACTTTAGTAGTTACCAGTTCAGTCCTATTCAGTGTAAGAATCGTGCCTATAGTCTTCCAAATAAGCTGAATAGTAATTGTCACTTAAATTTGTCACGTTATCTTTAGCTTAGATCGCTTGCTCTCAGACTTCCCATCCAGACCTTCAAAGTGCTTCCATGATTTCTATGTGTATAACACCTCCTTGCCAAAACAAAACAAGGAACTTATTCTAGTCTGAGATTCAGCACAACATAAAAGAATCATCGTGAGCAAGGTGAAAAAAATTCTGTCAGTTATTTAACGTTTTCAGCTAGTATGAAATTGTGGAGTCTGTTTTCCACATAGGGTATAACTTATTTTCCTAAAATGTAACTGTTCCGGTAAGGTGTTTGGTATAGTTCGACTCCATTTTCCTTGGAATTCTGAGCTAAATTTTTTGAAGTCAGTTCCATTAGAGTGGAAATTTCTAAGTAACCAAAATATCTCTAAATGTAAACTAGTGGCCACTTAGATAGTATTTAACAGAATTCTAGTATAGATCCTGAATGTTTAATATTTCACTTGTATTTTAAATAAATAATCACAGATATTAGGCTTTCCTTAAAGCAATATTTTGCCCTAATTTGAGTTTCTTAAATCTTATTAAGGTTATGATGGCTACCCAGCTTGTGAAGTACTAGAGTAGGTTATAAGAATATAGTCAGTAACTATCATTGGTGACCAGGGCTTCAGCAGTTCTGTAATATTTTTGTGTTTGAGTTATAACCCCCAACACTGTCATTTTTTATACTCTGATGTCCAGTGGCCTTAATTCATTAAAACTCAAAGTCAGTTGTTCAGAAAGATCTCATCATAGCTTAGGTTGTTGAAAGTATTCCTGGCTTATAAATTCAGGTTGATTATATCAGTTGTTATTTAGAGTGACTGAAGGGAGGTGGTATGGACATTTAAATCTACCAGGCTGCTAATTTATGTCCTTTGAAGCAGAGCAAGGAATGAAATTAGGAAATACCTCTCACCCAACATAGAAAGGGTAAGCAGATCCCAGAAAATTTATCTTGGCTAAGCAGTGAATGCTTGGGTGTGATTTAATAAAGGGCATCTAGTGCTAAATCTGGTCAGAGAATTTTCTGCATGAAATGAAAGGACTGTGTTGTAAATGCTGGAAGTCTTTAATCCCTGAGGAATATGTAGATTGGCAGTGGTCACTGTTTTTCATCTTCATGTCTCTTCACTCCTAGATCTTCGGAATCCAGAGGCAGCACTGTCTCCAACCTTCCGTAGCGACAGCCCAGTCCCTGCTGCACCTACTTCTGGTGGCCCTAAGCCCAGTACAGCTTCAGCAGTTCCTGAACTAGCTACAGACCCTGAATTAGAGAAGAAGTTGCTACACCACCTCTCTGATCTGTCACTAACATTGCCCACTGATGCTGTGTCCATCCGTCTTGCCATCTCCACGGTAATGACATAAGACAAGGTTGGGAACTGCCATTGTTTTTCATCAGTTCGTGGTCAGGGTCTTAACACTTTCCCTCCTGCCTTCCTTCCTTAGCCAGATGCCCCTGCCACTCAGGATGGGGTAGAAAGCCTCCTACAGAAGTTTGCGGCTCAGGAGTTGATCGAAGTAAAGCGAAGTCTCCTACAAGATGATGCACATCCCACTCTTGTGACCTATGCTGATCATTCCAAGCTCTCCGCCATGATGGGTGCTGTGGCAGAAAAGAAGGGCCCTGGGGAGGTAGCAGGGACTATTGCAGGGCAGAAGCGGCGTGCAGAGCAAGACTCCACCACAGCAGCTGCCTTTACTAGCTCTTTGGCCTCTGGTCTGGCCTCTTCAGCATCAGAAGTAACCAAGGAGCCAACCAAGAAATCAAGAAAACATGCTGCCTCAGATGTTGATCTGGAGATAGAGAGCCTTCTTAACCAACAATCTACTAAGGAACAACAGAGCAAGAAGGTAGGGGTAGATGGAAGTGCTTTCACACTTATACTTTGAATTTTAGCATTGGTTGAGAAGAATTTACCCCTAGGGCAAAGAGCAGTTCTTAGAATTGAGGGTTTAGAGCAGTGGTTCTCAACTGAGGATGATATTACCCTCCCTCCCAACCCCCAGAGGATGTTTTGCAAAGTCTGAAGACGTTTTTGGTTGTCATAACACATGAGTGCTACAGACACCTAGTGGGTAGAGAGGCAAGGGATTCTGCAAAGCATCCTGCAATCTTAATACGATAAGCCACAAAGAATTATCTGGCCAAAAACATCAACAGTGCACCAAATGCTGAGAACTCTGATTTAGAGAATCTTTTTCACTGGGTCTGTTTGGAAGAATATTTCAGACCCATGTGAGTTAGCCATTTTCTATTTCTAGCTGTATAAATTTGAACAATTAACTTCTCTTGATCCTTAGTCTTCTCATTTGTGAGACTAACTAGAGTACCACCTCCCACCTGTCCCCACCACCCACCCACCATGTAAATTGTTGCCTAGGCTCTGAACCAAACAGTAAAATGCTTATCAGCACTATGTCTTGCTTCAGTACGTATTAAATGTAAGTGGTTTTGGTTGCAAAGAAATACTTTCCTGGGGAGGGGAGTTTAGCTTAATGCTTAGCTGTAGGAACTGGTCTGCATGTATTTTAATTTCATCCCAAGTGCAGATTTGTGAAAAAGGACTAAATCCATGAAAAATCTCTTCTCTTGGGTTTTCTCATGTTAATGTAGTTTATTGACCCCTCATAGGACATTGATGTCAAGTAGAATTTGCAGAGGTGGTTTAAGGGCTAATTTTATCTACGAACCCTTTCCAGACAGAGGTTTCTTCTATCACCCAGGTTAGTCAGGAGATCCTAGAGCTATTAAATACTACAACAGCCAAGGAACAATCCATTGTTGAAAAATTTCGCTCACGAGGTCGGGCTCAAGTTCAAGAGTTCTGTGACTATGGAACCAAGGAGGAGTGTATGAAAGCCAGTGATGCTGACCGGCCCTGTCGAAAGCTGCACTTCAGGTCTTTTGGGGGGAAGAGGGTTGGCTGGGTCTCCTAGAAGCAGTCATTTTTTAAGCACAGTCCTTCCACTCATTGGGTTTGTCTCTAATACTGTTATTAAGTGCTTTTAATATGGTTTGTCTAAGACTTCAAGATTCTGAAGGTACACTTTCAGAAGTAGTGTTCTATGGGAGGGAATACAGGTTGCATTCTCCAAAAGATGTGAGATTTTTAAAAATTGCTCTTTTCTTGCAATAGCAGGATATCTCTGTCTTTGATCCCCAGTGAAAGTTAAAGTTCTCTAGAAGGATAGTCTTAGGAGAAACAAGAACCTGGCCTCTTAGGTCAGAGCTTTATTCCTGTCATAAGGAAGTTAAGTTTTTGCTCAGAGAGGAATTAAAAAAACATTTCTTTAGTGTAAATTACAGATTTTAATATCACCTGCTTTCTTTATTTGAAAACTTAGAGGAAGCTCTGATGACAGTGAAAGACTGCAAATTTTGCAACAATTTAGAACTTGAACTGGGGGATCTACCTGGAACACCATCTTGATTCAAACTGTCCCTTAATATTTCCCCAGACGGATCATCAATAAACACACTGATGAGTCATTAGGAGACTGCTCTTTCCTTAACACATGTTTCCATATGGATACCTGCAAATATGTTCACTATGAAATTGATGCTTGCGTGGATTCTGAGGCTCCTGGAAGCAAAGACCATACACCAAGCCAGGAGCTTGCCCTTACACAGAGCGTTGGAGGTGACTCCAATGCAGATCGACTCTTCCCACCTCAGGTACCTGTCTGCTCAGAAAACTTAACCTCAACTTAAGGACCTTTATCTCAGTAGAGCAGCCATACATGTAGGAAAGCAAGGCATAATCAGCAATCTCCCTTGCTGATTGGGAATGGAGCGGGTTAGATAGCATATGAGGGAACAGGAAAATCCAATGGAAAAAGAGGGACTGGGGCCATGAATCGGAGAGTGAAGGAAGGGAAGATGACCAAATACCACCTCATGCAGTGGATCTGTTGTGATATCCGCTACCTGGACGTCAGTATCTTGGGCAAGTTTGCAGTTGTGATGGCTGACCCACCCTGGGATATTCACATGGAGCTGCCCTATGGGACCCTGACAGATGATGAGATGCGCAGGCTCAACATACCAGTACTGCAGGATGATGGCTTTCTCTTCCTCTGGGTCACAGGCAGGTAATGCAGTTCAAAGATACGTAGGTATGGGCAGATATAGTACAGAGTGAGTACTGGGTGGGGATAAAATCTTGGGTTTTCCTAGCTCTATTAAACTTATGACTCAGTCAGCCTTTCTTACCTACTGAGATCTGATGCCTGTTTATAACACAAATGATACCATGAATTCTGTTTAATTCTACATTTGTTTCTTGTGAAAGGTAAGACCATTGAGAATAGATACTGTGTTTTGTCTTTTCATTCTTAGATCCATCCTCTTGCCCCAATGGTGTCTTGCATGTAAATATTCACCGAATGTCTATTGAAAACAACACATATATCTTGAAGGGAGAAAAAATACTGGCATGGAAGTAGCTGTTTAACCCTTATTTCTTTCCAGGGCCATGGAGTTGGGCAGAGAATGTCTGAACCTCTGGGGGTAAGTAGCCATCACTGTTGTTTTCTTCTGAGGGAAATATGTAGTTGATAGGGTTTCCTTCTTCCAGAGTATTCTGTGATTCCTTGCCTCTGTAGAGTAGATGGTATCATCCTTAAACTGTGAAACCTTGATTAAAGTTCTGATTTTTTTCCTTATATCCCACAGTTATGAACGGGTAGATGAAATTATCTGGGTGAAGACAAATCAACTGCAGCGCATCATTCGAACAGGCCGTACAGGTCACTGGTTGAACCATGGGAAGGAACACTGCTTGGTGAGCAGCAGTGGGGCCCAATACATTAGATGGAACAAAAAATAGGAATTGTTAGATTTCTTATTGAGAAACAGTTCAAATATTGGGGTTTCATAAAACTTTCATACATTTTTCATCATTGTGTTCTCTGGTGAGCAGGTTGGTGTCAAAGGAAATCCCCAAGGCTTCAACCAGGGCCTGGACTGTGATGTGATCGTAGCCGAGGTATGTGCTCTCCCCAGGCGCCCAGAGGGCCGCATGTTAAGTCAGCTCTTCTAGTCAGGTAGACTCTCATCCCGGGGTTTCTCATTGGGATCATCAACATACGCGGAAAGGGCTAGAATTGCGATCTTCATTTCCTAGGTTCGTTCCACTAGTCATAAACCAGATGAAATCTATGGCATGATTGAGAGACTGTCCCCTGGCACTCGCAAGATAGAGTTATTTGGACGACCACACAATGTGCAACCCAACTGGTAAGGAGACCAGAGAACATGCTAGCCCCCAAGGGCACAACTGCTTATGGTCAAATATATGTTAGTAGAGCGTCACCTCACATTCCACTAGTCTGTAAATGGGCTTCAGAGGATTCTTAAGCACCCAACATTCACTGGAAAACCAACAGGTTTTTAAGATTTAAACATTGCTCTTAAGGTCTCCACCCCTAAAGCTCTTCATTATTCTGCTGGATGTACTGAATCTGCCCCCTGGTGGTTACTGAGAACCTATTTAATCTGTCAACAATTTTAATTTTAGTCTTTCATCCTGTAAGTAGAGCTTTAAAAGACACGCTGTTAGCATGTCACTCATCCATAGTCACTGGCAACAGCAACTTTGTGACGCAGGCCTTGGGATTCCCTGGTGGCTCAGACGGTAAAGCGTCTGCCTGCAATGCTGGAGACCCGGCTTCAATCCCTGGGTCAGGAAAATCCCCTGGAGAAGGAAATGGCAACCCATTCCAGTATTCTTGCCTGGGAAATCCCATGGACAGAGGAACCTGGTGGGCTACAGTCCACGGGGTCACAAAGAGTCGGACACAGCTGAGCGACTTCACTTTCACTTTCATTAACCCTTAATTAGTACAGATCCAGCCTCTTTTAACATCAGAATCTGCCCAATTTCTTACCAGCCTTAGTACCATATACTATCTTTATAAAAGAATTGGCACAGATATTCAGATGCCTGTTGAGATGATAGGCAGACTTAATGAAAAGAACACATCTTTTAATAGTATTAAGCCTTTAAATTCCAGGATTTTTGGCTTGCCCCATCTTTCCCCTTGCTTCAGGATCACCCTTGGAAACCAACTGGATGGGATCCACCTGCTAGACCCAGATGTGGTTGCCCGATTCAAGCAAAGATATCCAGATGGTATCATCTCTAAACCTAAGAATCTATAGAAGTACTTCTGAACCGAAGCATCCATAGCCATGGCTCTACAGGCTGCACCTGAAGAGTAATATTTGTACAATAGCTTTTTTTCCCCCTTATTTAAATAAAAGTTTGTATTGTAGTTGCAATTTCGAGGTCAAGTTCTGGCTCTGCCACTTAAGAGTGTGTGATCTTGTGTAACTCAACGTAGTATGACTGCTTATAAATGTAAACTGGGAATATTACCTGCCTTATTGGGTTGCTATAAGGCTTCAAACTAAATGAATGTGTGGAGAGCATTAAAATGTTGATTTGATCAGCAGTTTTATAAACATGATAAGAAAGGGTTCTCTGGGACATTTCTCAAGGTAAGATCTGAGTTTCACTTAAGATTATCATCACTAGAGCTGTCATGTTTTAAATAGTTGCTTATTCTGTTACAACTGTGGCTTTGCTAGTTTTTTATTCATTTAATTCCAAGAAAAATGAAATAAGCACATCTTACATTAAATAAGTGCCTAGGGTATGCAGAGAATTAGCCTATATAAGTGAAAACACTTCGGGCCTATTTTTTAAAAGATAATTTCATCAAACACAAGTGAACACAATTTCTTTAAACTTTGGTGAAACCTCTTATATTAAGGAAGTAGAGTTCTGCCTTTTACACTCAAACTGTGATACGATCAGAAAGTTGAGTACAGAAATATAATTGCAGAGAAATAAGAAGCTCCTAGGTGATGTTATTTTCTCTACAGTCCAATGTGCTTGCTATTACTGTGTTGAAAACCTTTGTTCTCAAACTAATAATGTACAGATGTGATAGTAATAGTTCTCTAAGAGGTAACCTTTAATGCAACCTTTTAGTCCCTTTAGAAGGGATGCACATAGTGATGTTTTTTCCCTAGGCTCAAAGCTGAGTACTCTATCATTTTAATAATCTTTTAGGTAAATCCTATGACAATTATACCAACAAGTTTCCTCAAACAGTCCCCCACCCAGCCATCACCCCTATGTTCTACTTGTTTATATTCCCTTCACCCTTTCCTCTGTTATTATCACTGATACCTCTGCTTTTACTTGAAAGCAAAATGCAATTCCAGATTGCAGCAAACTCAGTGGCCCTGTTCCATAGCCCCTGTAGAAGAGCGACAGAAGGGGAGAAATGTGAAAGACATAAAGGATCATCATGGGCTGAGATCAGGCACTACCAGAAGCCTCGCTTGTCTTTTTAAAATAGGCTCGGTGGACATGTTCCCAGCAGTAAGTCTTCACTGGCTCGGAGAACAGGAAGTACTATTTCACAAACACCACTGTGTTTGAGTTTCTAGAGGCTACCCAGGCCAAGAAGACATCCCTAAGAAAGAAAAAGATACACACAAACTTAGAATTACAGCCTAGATATGTTTTTTTAAAACTCTGTCTTAAACAAATAGGTTGATAGATATCACCTAAATAGGAATATAAGGGCAATAGGCCTACAAGTCAGAAGTATAGACAATCCTAATTTAAAGGATTTGAGATGGGAAATACCAATGCCTTGTTTCATGGATGTAGGTCAATCTCAGGAAAACGGGAAATGAAATGGGCAGAATCTTCAGAACTTCTTCTCTTCGCCCCATACGGAGCATTTTATTGTGCTACTTACCATCTATCCATCCTCAAACTCTAATTGATTACCTAAGTGGTCTGGTTTGTACTAAGGAGATAAACTATACTAATATTCACAGTCACCAACAGCTTGATGTGTCATAGTTTCAAAATCAACACTTAGAGCTAATGTGGTACCTGAAAAGTGTGAACTGCTAATTATGTCATCTTTGTCTATATGGCAAATGTAAGCTCTTTTTAAGGAGGGAAACTTTTCTCGTAGCTTCTGTAATCAGACATACATAGCAACCTACTCTACCTAAGGTAAAGTGATACTGATTATATGCTCAGATACCGTGTTATTCCAGCAGTTAATTTAGCCATACATTAATTATGAGAAGAGAACTGTAAGCTCACCTGCAATGCTTCACCACGCACTCATTGCTGCAGTACTCATTGTCCCAGTCCTTACTCACAACGGGAGGGTTTTCACAGCCGGACCTCACACATCGAGGCTGGGGTGAAAGTGTCATGGGAGACCCACTCACCAATTCAACATCCATTTGAGAAGGAGACTCAACCTATGAGAGGAAAACAGCATCAAAGATGGACTAGATTGCTACCTAGCCAGCTAGTCAAATTAACTCTGTGATCCAGTGGAGCAACACATTTAGTCCCTCACACAAAGGGGTAAAGTTCCAAAGGAAGGTGAATTCTTGGTCTCACTCCAAATCCAGCTTTAGAATTTTGCCATCCAGACTGACATGATGCTTCCCATCAGGGGAATACTGGTCATAATGCTAGTGTTTAATCTTAGCCTATCACTAACTTTATTCTACACTTGAATAGTATTCCCCTGAAAATATCAATTCAAAAGTAGAATGTGAGTAGAGGTTGGGTCACCTCAACTAAGATCAGAGGGACTAAGAGAAGATAAACTTTTGAGATCCATAGTTACTGATTTTGCAGGGCGGGGTGGTGTTTTTTTTTTAAACAATTGTTTCTCATGTTGATGTATGGCAGAAACCAACACAATATTGTAAAGCAGTTATCCTCTAAAAAAAAAAATGGCCCACATCAAAAAAACATTGTTTCATTAGTTACGAAGCTAGCATCACAAATAGACCCATATCACAAATAGACCCATATTTGAAGTTAAAACTAGGGTAAATTGGCATCTGTCTCTTTGGAAACACTCATCGATACGAACTAACTGAATTTTTCTACCTATATTCCCTGTCCATCCCTTTACTTAAAACATAAGCCAAGCAGTCAGGGTTTGGGAGAAATGGAAGAATTTGTCTCTAAAGCTTTGGATCCTGAGGTAGACACTTGAAAAGTAACCATGCTTAGGCTGTATCTTTACTTGAACTACAGTATTACTTCTGCTGGGTTAAGGAGTAATCCAGGGCAGGAGGCCCTCTTAATGTTTCTTCTCAAGAACACTACAGAGTATCTTGGGTGGGACAATTCAGTTGTAAGCAACTGTCCTTTATAGGATATTTTGTATTCCTCATCAGGCATTAAATGCCAGTAGCAGCTCCTGCTTTTACTGTATCAACCAAAATGCTTTCACTGGTCTAGAGCAAATACTCGAAAACAGTCTCACCTCAGGAACTACATCTGTGATCATCTCACAGATTGTCTCAGGAGTGGTTTCCTCCACTGTATGGGTCTCAGGGCTGTTGTTCACAGGCTGCTCTGGACTACTTTCTACAGGTGGTGGAACTAAGGTAGTCTGCATTTTCAGAGTGGGTGGAGGCACAATCTTGACCTGCAGTGGAGGTGGCTGTTGCTGTAGGTTGATTCGAAATTTCTGAGGTGGAGGCTGTTGCATGGCCTGGAGTGGGGGAGGCTGTTGAAGAATGGTTACTTGCTGCTGAGTGGGGGGTTGAGGCATCTGCTGTAGTGGAGGGGGCTGTAGTCGGGGTGGAGGTAGTTGCATAGAAGCTGCTGCTGCTGCTGCTGCCTGCAACACCGATCGAGTGACAATCTGGGCTTGTTGACTGGGCTGGATAGTAGCTGTACTGGTTTGGCCAAGTTGGAGACCCCGAGAGGTCACCACTGTGGCTGGGATAACAGTAACCATCCCGCCTTGAGACATAGTAATAGAAGAGGGCAACATCTGTTTCGTAATAATCAACTTGGTAATATTGGGCTGACCCCCAGCCCCAGAGGATGCCTGGTTTGCCACATAGGATGAAAGAGTTGAATTGACAACAATGGAAGGAGACAGGGCAGGGGGCTCTGTTGAGGCAGGTGCTGGGGATGCTGGGTCAGCAGCAGCCGCAGGAGGTGGAGAAGGAGTCTGTGATGGTGGTGCTGGGTCCATGTCCACAGTTTCCACAGTGGCCTAAAAGAAGGTGAAAAAAAAATCAGGAGATTTATCCTCTTCTCTAGGGTATATTCACCCTAATCACCTTCCAAGAAAAAAATACATTACAGATGGGGGTGGGGGGCCAGGGTGGGGTGGAGGTGGTGGGTAAAGAAAGAAAGAAAAATGCGCAGCCCTGTGTGCTATTTGGCTAAAGTAAACAATGACAATATCAAACTCAGAAAGACAGACTGTTTGGAGAGTTTTATGATGGAAACAAACGGGAAACCTGTTATATACTTTTAAGCTTTACTATTACGTAGTATTAATAGATTCTACAGATTTTTGGTGATATTTACTTCTCACAAATGCTAATAAGCAGCTCAAAAATCTGTTTATTGGTTTAAATATACATCTATCCCAGTCCTCTTACCTGACACTCTTGATTGTCTTTATAAGCAGCCAGAGCCTTCAGATACTCTTTCTTGGCAGCTTCTGTTTTCCTCTTATATACCTGCATGAAAGAGGCTGCTTAAAAAGTCCACATACTCATAGAAAAGACTAATAATCCTGTATTATTCATCAATAGACAATTCATCTTAGTGTAAATACTGACAACCCTTCTTAGGTGAATATACTTCTGAAAACTAGTACTCAAGACAGCCTTCATGGCAGACTTGTATATGAAAGCCAGCCAATCAACAGCAGGCTTGCAGAATAACTATACTTCTAAAGCTAACAGCAACCACTGCCCACACTTCTGTAACCAAAACAAATCCTGACCCCCTAACTACATTATAAGATCAGTAGTCTGCTTAGTCTGGGATCATGTCTTCCCAGTCAGTATACTCTCCCTCTTAAGGAATGTGGTAAGCTGTAATGATGGCCACAATTCTTCCTGTGCTGTGTACCTAGTCTTCCATTAACAAGTGAAACCTATTTCCCCTTCCTTTGAATTTGGGCTAGCTCTGTGAGTTGTTTTAACCATTAGAATGTGGCTGAACTGACACAGAATTTGGGGGCACCTGTTTTTGTTCTCTTGGAACACTGCTCTTAGCCTGTCAGTGTAAAGAAGTCAGTCTAGCCTATTTGGAGCATGAGAGACCATGCGAAAGAGAACCAAGGCGTTTAAGCCAACAGATAGCACCAACTGCCAGACATGGCAGCAAGGCCATCTTGAGCAGCCATATTAGGCTGTCGTTTGTGAGTGCAACTGCAGGAATAAACCCAGGTAAGAACACCAGGAAAACCAATTTACAGAATCACAGTAAGTAATAAATTACTTCTGTCTTAAGCTACTAAATTTGTGGTGGTTTACTGAGAAACACATAACTGATATAAATTATCTGTAATAAATTCAGTTTTTGTTTTAATGATTAACTTTGATATAACACCTGTGGTATCTAGGGTAATGATAATTACACTCATCTTTAATTTCAATTATATATTTATGTAGTACCACAATTTTCATTTGTTTAATTCAGGTTAAATTTAGGGAGGTTAACTATAGTTCTCAAATTTATATGAGGCCAATGAAAAAATCCAAACTTGGCTGTGGATTCAGTGTTTTTTATAATAATTTTTATGTAGGTATTTTGGATTCAGTGTATGGCTGCAATTTTTAAGACAGATGATCTTGAATACCATTAACAAAGAGTTGATATTAAATAACATGTGAGAAAGTTAAAGCTTAGGTTGAATTCCCTTGCCTTTTTTTTCTTTTTTTAAAAACCAATTAAAAAAAAATTATTTTGCTGCATCAGGTCTTAGTTGTGGCACGTGGGCTCTAGTTCCCTGACCAGGGATTGAACCTGGCCCACTGCATCCGAAGCGTCGAGTCTTAGCCACTGGACCAGCATGGAAGTCCCTATCCCCCTTCTTCTTAAGAACTTCTATAACATTCACTATCCACTTGTTCCTCATTATTTGCTCACCTGTTTTTGCTCTTCTCCAAGACTGTCCCACATAGAAGCCACAATTTTTGAAACCTCCCCAAAAGTGGCATTGGGATTCTGTCCCTTGATGGCAGCCTGTGTGTCACGAAAGAATAAAGCATATGCTGAAACTGGTTTTTGAGGTTCATTAGGATCTTTCTTTTTTCTCTTCTTTGGAGCCTTCTGCTTTTTCCCTGCTTCCACCACAACTGTCTTCTGGCTGGGAGGTTGCTGTGAGGAGAAAAGAGAGAGAATTACGTGGGAAGTATCACATCTGGAGAACTGACAGAAAAGGACTTTTATATGGGGTAAACTAGTCATATGAATGGAATTTTCAGAAATGCTAAATAAAAATTGAGGCAAGATGCTGACTGATGAACAAAGACAAGCGCACAGTCAGACTGCGTTCTGCTCAGCAGCTGCCACCTTCCAGGAGTCCTGATACTCACAGGCTCTTTACTGGACTCTACAGTTCTCACCGCCAGAAAACACCTCCTTTTAAATCGAAATACATTTGACCATTTAGATCTCCCCTGTAGAATTATAAAAGTCTGGAAGCACTGATTACCTCTGCATTGATATTCCTCCTCTGTAATGTAAAATAGTCCCGTATAAAGCATTTTGGCAATGTTACACTTAAATGGCAAGCACTGTATTACAACTCCTGTTTTTATGTGGATTTTACACTAAAAAATTCAAGTAACATTTTCTTACTTGCAACGGACAGTTCCCAGGAAAATGTAAACTTTTGCTTTATGATATTTCTTTTGTATAATGTTAGACATGGAATAATTTTAGATCAAGAATTTCTTTGAGTTGAGTAAAATGAAGGAAACCCTGTTACATGTTTTTAAGGAAAACATGCACACAGATACATGTGTGGGTGTGTTCCTCCTCTTCCACTGTGTTTTCTAAATCTTGGCTTACTTATATAACCTGTTCATACTTATGTGTGGTGTGGTGGGAGTTGTGTGTTGATTTTCAATTAGCCTGGTTGCAGGCTCCTCAAAGATACAGTATTTTAAGTTTTCTGTCATTGTGGTGTTTCTCTTCAAGGCCAGTTTGTTGTAGTGCTTTGGTAGGATTCTCATAAACGGTGATCTATAAAATAGGGCATTTTTTCTAATAAAAAATTCAATTCAAAAAAAAAAAAATTGAGGCAAGAGGATTCAGGCTTTAGTAAAGCATGTGAGGACTGGTTAAGTATGGGGGTTGGAAAAAGCATTATAAACTAAATTAAGAGGCAGGACCCCATAACCAGAAAAGAGCAGAGAAGATGGCAGGGCAATAGGAGAGAAAACTTAGTAGGATCTGTATGTCAAGGGTTTTACCCCAGTGTAACATGGCAGATTTGATTTTGAAAGAGAATGCCTCACCCTCCGGAATTCCTCAACACCATCCTCATGAAGTGAACTTGTAGGTGAAGGGGTGGTTGAAAGACGATCCTCAGGTGACTGGGCAGGTGGCAGGATGGTGCCACCCCCTAAGCTCAGACCAAGTTGAGAACTCAGTTCTGACTGATCAATGGTGGTCAACTGGCTATGCCCCATCAAGCCAGATGTCATGTCTGTCATTGGTACATCAATTGTAACAGGTGGGTTGGCGCTATACTGCGTTCCTATAGAATGATCCAAGTCCTGAGAGAAGCAGAAGGACAAATCACACAGTAAATATAAAAAACACCACTTTTCCCTTCCCTGCACCTGCATTCAGGACAGTTTATAAACCCTCTGCTTACCCAGAATTCATCATCATTTAAACAAACATCAAATTTATCTACACATAAAACATACTAAGCTTTTTAATAAGTATAGAAATTACAGGTTGAGTACTAAGTCACTTATTTGTACTCAAAGGCCTATTCCAAAATAACTAAAAACAGCCAAAGTCTTAATTCTGGGCAAGTTCAGAGCAGGTAAATCATTCAGTAATCTGGAGAGAGTGACGACACACAGGGGAAGGAAAACTTTCTCCCCGTACCCTCCTAAACAATGGCTGTTAGAGGTCAATGCACAGACAAATCAGAGTGAAGCTAGTGTTAGCAGAGATGTCTGGCGTCAAGTGTAGTGTGTGTCGACGTGCTGAAGACATGTGCTAGAAGTCCCATACAGTGATTTATAACACATATTAATCCACTTAATCCACGCATGGTTCAAACAGGTTTTGAATACACTCCTCAGCATACCAGCAATCACACTCATTTGAATCGTAGAATGTGAAAGCCATAATGCAATAGGGAACTTTCCTTTCAAAAATCCAATAAATAATTTTCATTTCAGGGTTAACATTGGACATTTTACAATTTTAAAACATGTTTCAAGTAAAATTGATTCATATGATAAATCTCATTTATTCAGGGGAAGTGAGGTCTTTGTTAGTGAGCCTTTAATCAGAAGAATGAAAAATAAGTAATACCCAAGGGACTTAAGTAGGGCATACAGAGTCACTTGTATCTCCCCTAACACCATGCCCATGAGCTTGGGTAAGCCTGATAATGTCTTGCCCCTTACCATGGTCAAGCCCCCACTCAGGAGCCCCCCGCCCTGCTCCATCAAGCCATGGGTCATGCCCACAGGCATGTCCAACGTCTGGACCCCATACTGGGCTGAAAAGCTGCCATCCTGAGAGGAGGAAGGGTCTGCCAGGTCATCAAAGTGGCCAACCACATCTGAGACAGCCAATGAGGGATCAGAATCCAAGGAGATAGGTGGGATTTCAAATTCCTCATCACCCAGGCTTGGTGTGTGGAACGTCTGTAGGGAGGAAAAAAAGGAAAAAGATTTAGTGGAAAGAAGAGGAATTGCATACTGCTAAGCGAAGAACGTGCCTGAGTACAAGACATTCTTCGTGTACTTCTTTTCAGCCTGGATCGCATTTTTGTTATCAATATCTTAGGACTTGTTTAATTTTAAAAATAAGTCTCTTTTTTCTCGTATCTTTGGCCATATGTCATGTACAAAGCTGCCAATATCAATCACAGTTTTCAATTCATTTATATCTCCTACCTTTACCATCTTGCTTGTCCTAAACTATTTTGCCTGTTGGTCTAATGAATGATTCTTTCAGCACCATTAGTAAGGACCCAACCTTTATAACCTGTTTTGTTATGATGCTTAAAAATCTGTCTGAAGATTCTAGGATACAGCAATTATTTCATAATTACTACACCAGAACTGTTAGACCACAGAAATTCATGTCAACCAGACAATCAAACTTTGTTGTTTTAGGGTACTCTGAAGCAGATCCTAAAAGGAACTGTCAGGGGGACCTTATGCACTTCTAAAATATATGCACTTGAGAGTTTCCTACCTCTTTTCCATTTTAGAAATCATGATTTGTACAAAATTCTCATATGTACAGGATTTTCAGAAAACCCAACAATGCCAACCAAAATAAGGATAACAGTGAGGAGAAAAACCTTCATGAGAGATATAGCCAGAGGGCAAACTGGTTCTCTAACAGTTCCCGAACACATTCCTGTCTTGCTCTGAACAAGCCTTTCTGCAAGAGAGGAAGAAAAAGATTACTCCAGCTGGAAGACCTAACCACTTCCTCTGAATCCAATTACAATAATAATATACTCTTTCTACTCAGTGGTAAAGAACTTGCCTGCTAATGCAGGAGATGAAGGAGACTCAGGTTCAGTTTCTGGGTCGGGAAGATCCCCCAGAGAAGGAAATGGCAACTCACTCCAGTGTTCTTGCCTGGGAAGCCCCAGAGGCAGAGAAGCCCGGTGTGCTGCAGTCCACGGGTCACCAGTAGTCAGACAGAACTGAGTGACTGAGCGCGCAGGCATGCACTCTGGATGAGGCCACCGTTCATGGAGGTAACAGATCAATGTCTGACTTAAAATACATTGAATGCTGTGGTTTCTTTTGACACTAAAAAACTAAAAACAGCAACATCTGCAGCAACAGAGCATTGATAACAGCAATAGAGCATTAAAAGCAAGAGACTTTCGTGTCACAGAGATCTGGGTTCAAGTCCCTTCTCTGCCACTTGCTGCTGCTGCTGCTGCTGCTGCTAAGTCACTTCAGTCGTGTCCGACTCTGTGCGACCCCATAGATGGCAGCCCTCCAGGCTCCCCCGTCCCTGGGATTCTCCAGGCAAGAACACTGGAGTGGGTTGCCATTTGCTTCGCCACTGCCACTTGCTGTATGACCTCAAATGGGTTTTCCTCATAAAATCAGAGCTGTAATCTCCTTATATGGTTATTAGGAGGACTAATGGGATTTACTACACAAAGGTTTGTCACATGGCCCTGATATATATAATTACTTAGTGATAACACTAATATCCTAATGGTTAGCTTGTCACCTACCCCAACCAATTATCACAGATTGTTGGAATTTTAGAAACTTAAAATTTTATCAACCTGTCACATGGCACAATAAACATTAACTGATTCAGATGAAATTCAGTAGATACCCACAGGTATTTTTTTTTCTCTTCCATAATTAAGTAATGTATCTCAAGCAGGATTTTAAAAAGGCAGAGGAACCAGAGATCAAATTGCTAACATCCACTGGATCACAGAAAAAGCAAGAGAATTCCAGAAAAACATATATTTCTGCTTCACTGACTACGATAAAGCCTTTGACTGTGTGGATCACAACAAACGGTGGGAAATTCTGAAAAAGACAACACCAGACCACCTGACCTGCCTCCTGAGAAATCTGTATGCAGGTCAAGAAGCAACAGTTAAAACTGGACATGGAATAATGGACTGGTTCCAAATTGGGAAAGGAGTACGTCAAGGCTGTATATTGTCACTCTGCTTATTTAACTATATGCAGAGTATATCATGCAAAATGCCAGGCTGGATGAAGCATAAGTTGGAAACAAGATTGCGGAGAGAAATATCAATAACCTCAGATAGGCAGAAGACACCACCCTTACAGCAGAAAGCAAAGAGGAACTAAAGAGCCTCTCAGTGAACATGAAAGAGGAGAGTGAAAAAGCTGGCTTAAAACTCAACATTCAAATAACAAAGATCATGGCATCTGGTCCCATCACTTCATGGCAAATGGATGGGAAAACAATGGCAACAGTGACAGACTTCATTTTCTTGGGCTCCTGAATCACTGCAGATGGTGACTGAAGCCATGAAATTAAAAGACGCTTGCTCCTTCCAAGAAAAGCTATGACCAAACCTAGACAGCATATTAATAAAGCAGAGACATTACTTTGCTGACAAAGGTCCGTCTAGTCAAAGCTATGGTTTTCCCCGGAGTCATGTATGGATGAGAGAGTTGGACCATAAAGAAGGCTAAGCACCGAAGAATTGATGCTTTTGAACTATGTTGTTGGAGAAGACTCTTGAGAGTCCCTTGGACTCCTAGGAGATCAAACCAGTCAATTCTAAAGGAAATCAGTCCTGAATATTCATTGGAAGGACTGATGCTGAAGCTGAAGCTCCAATACTTTGACCACCTGATGCGAAAAGCCAACTCGCTGGAAAAGACGCTGACGGTGGGAAAGACTGAAGGCAGGAGGAGAAGGGGATGACAGAGGATAAGATGGTTGAATGGCATCACCGACTCCATCGACATGAGTTAAAGCAAACTCCATGAGACGGTGAAGGACAGGGAAGCCTTGCAAGCTGCAGTCCCCGGGGTCACAAAAAGTGGACACAACTGAGCAACTAAACAATAACAACAATATTCTTTAGGAAAAACTAAAACTCTCCCTAAGAACTGAACTGAACTTTCCTCAGTACACAAATCATAATTTTTCTTATTGTGTGGAAGTTCTTAACTTCAGTCCATGACACTGAGATTTCAGTTCAAGTTCATATGAACATTTTTCAGGAAAAAGAGTACAAAGATTTTTACCAAATTCTGATGTAAACAAACAAAAGTTACAGTGACAGGAAGGATCCAGAGAAACATTTGTTGTATTAGATCAACAGCTGTAAAATATAGTGGTTTACAATTTTTTAAGAAGATACAGGTTGCTTTGGTAAAGCAAAAGATGACTGTCCTTTTCTGCTTACCACAACAAATAAGAAAAGTAACTCTGCTGATATGAAAATGATACTATTTGTTAATGAGAACTGAAAAAAGAATAAAAATTCATACAAAAGACCAGTGTTCTACAAAGGACTAGCCCTCATAAACCATCTAGAGTATTCTCATGAACTACACTAAACACCAAAGCAGCAGAGATTTCACTGCATCGAATTAACAAGGCATTCTTTCTATGTGCCACCCACTGGAATGTGGAAACAGCTTTGTTATTCTGCATCTATGGCTTTAATGGTGTTTTGGTTTTTGTTATTTTGTTTCTTCCTTTAAAAAGGAAGAGTAAAGTAACTGCAATGATCAAGAATACAGAAGGGAAAACCACCTGTTAGAATGGAGATCTACTCTAAAGCTTTTACTACCACAAGCTATTGCTAAGATTATTAGATAATGAATATCTAAAGTTCTTTTATTTCAGTGGATTCACTATATAACTAAATCATAAACTCTAGCTTGCCAAATATAAAACAGATAAAACTGTAGCAAATATTAAAGTAAAACTAAATGACGTAGACACAGAAAAAGGAAATAGAAACATGAGTCCTCTACCTTCTCAACTCAACTTTCATTTCCTTCTGTTAAATTCCTGGGGCTTTATGAAGAAGAAAGCAGTTTGGGAATTACAGTTTATAAGCAAGGATTATAAAGGTTTAGCTATCTAGAGAACTAAAAAAATTAAAAATACAATTTGTCCTACCTCTTCACATTCCTCCATACCAAAACACACAATCCAGTATTTAAGTAATTTCTTGTGTAGATTATTCATCTTAAGGAAAAGTTCTTTTAATCAAACACTGATTTATTCAACAATACACTGGTCCTATGGATTATTAAAATAGTTTAATCTTAAAAATTGATACAGTAATGAAAATTTAACTATTCAGCCTGAAATCATTAACTGGTTCTAATGATTACTTAGAAAATTAGGAAAATTAAGGACAGGTATCTTTATGACTGGGGCTTCCCAAATGGCACTAGTAGTAAAGAACGTGCCTGCCAATGCAGGAGATGCAAGAGACGCCAGTTTGATCCCTGCATCAGGAAGATCTCCTGGAGAAGGGAATGGCAACTCACTCCAGTATTCTTGCCTGGAGAATCCCATGGACAGAGGAGCCTGGCGGGCTACAGTCCACAGGGTCACAAAGAATCGGACAGGACTGAAGTGACTTAACATGCAAGCATGCATCTTTATGACTAATTTCCCCAGAGTGCTCAAAGTACAGTATCATTATTTAAATGCCGACCTTAAACAAGATAGAAAGATTAAACTCCCTTCAGACTATAGAGCTCTCCTAGCTCAAGCAATGCTATTATAAATGCTAAGCCTGCCTCTCTGGACACTTAATCTTTGAAAATTATTATTTCTTATTTTATTGAGGTATAACTTGTGTAAAGCACACATATTTTAAGTGTATGGCTCAATGAATTTTTACATACATTAACACCCAATTATCTACTATCCAGATAAAGATACAGAACATTTTCATCACTCTAAAAGATTTTCTCATGCTCTTTTCTAGTTAATACTCCCTCCCTTCCACAATGGGTACCACTATTCTCATTTCTATTAGCATAGTTTAGCGCTGTCTATTCTTGATCTTAATTTTAAAATGAATCCATATAGTGTCTACTCTTTTTTATTTGGCTTCTTTTACTCAATAATATATTTTTGAGATCACTCAGGTTGCATTTATTAGTAGTTCATTATTTTTTATTGCTGTGTAGTATTCCTTTTAACTATAAACCTATTCCTATAAACCTATCAGTTTATAGACATTTGTTTCCACTGTTTAGCTATATAAACCAAGTTGCTGTGGACATACATGTTTTTGATTAGTATATGCACTCATTTCTCTTATGTATATATCAAGGAGTGGAATTACCAGGGCACAGGATAACTATATTTTATGTGTAGTAGATACTGCTAGTTTTCCAAAGAGGCTGAATCAATTTACACACTCACCAGCAATGATTAAGAGTTATCTACATCTTGCCAACTCCTGGAATGATCAGTCTTTTAAATTTTCACCATTATGATGGGTATAAAATGGTACCTCATTGTTAACTGGCATTTCCCTGAAGTGATGATGATACTTTTTCATATGCCTAGCGACAATTTGGACACCCTCTCTTCTGATGTGCAAGTTTAAATCTTTTGTCCATTTAAAAATTGGGTTCTTTATTTCACTCTGCAGAAGTACCTAAATATACTCTGAATCTGAGCCAGATATATGTAAAAAAAATCTTCTCCCAGTCTGTGAAGTGCCTATTTAAATTCTTAATGTTGTCTACTGATGAAAAGTTCTTAAATTCTGGAAATTCCCTGTTGGTCTAGTGTTCAGGACTTCGCACTCAACTGTTTGGGCCTGGGTTCAGTCCCTGGTTGGGGAACTACAACCTGGCAAGCTGCACAGCATGGCCAAAAAACAAAAAAACCACCTTATTTCAAAGAAGTCCATTTTTTTCAACTTTCTTTTATGATAAGTATTTTTGTGGACATTTCTTTTCCTTGCAAGAAACTCTAAAAATTACTCTTCTTCGAAAGAAAAAAAAGTTAAATTACCTTCATCTTGTTTTAAGATATATTTGGGGTGGCACACAGTAAGACCAGAAACAACAAAAACCACAAACCAATTGAAATAAAGGAAAACAAACACACAAGAGGGGAAACAAAGGTGAAGAAGTTGTAATGGATAAGGAGAAATGGTAACAATGACAGGGCCCTAGGGTAAAGGAATCTACTGAAATTTAGTTATGAACTTCTTAGCAAAAGAATTTATAAAAAGTTTTTTTCTTAAAGTAATAAAAGCAAACACAAAGAATAGACTCAAACCTGGAAAACTTCTTGATGAGGCCAATATGAAATTTATGACACTCTAAATAAAGAAATTTAAATTGTGGAGACTTGATTCAGAAGGAATTGGTCATGACGTGCTTTCATGTGGATAAGACCAATGTGAAATCTACAACACTCCAAATAATGAAATAATGAAATTAAACCATGAAAATATCGCTCAGAAGAAACTAACAATGAGACTGCAAACCATCAAACAGATTTTAGTTTTATATTATTCTTAAATTTGCTGCTCCTTTGATTCACACTTTACTTGGGAGTGTAAAAATAAATAGTAATCACAATAAAGTGAAAAAAAAAAAAAAAAACCTAACAACCCCCCCCCCCTCCCTTGCCCATCTAATTCTCATACATGAAAGCATTAAGGTTTGTTACAGGATAAGTTCATGAATGCGTGCCAAGTCGCTTCAGTCCTGTCCAACTCTTTGCGACCCTATGGATAAGTTCATTCAACAGCAATTGAGAATTCTTGATACAAAAAAAAAGTGATCAAATGGTTTATGCCAAGTTTGAAAACAATTTAAAATTCTCAAAAGGCAGTAGAAAGTTCAAAATTTCAGTTTCTCAAAGACTGAATTGATTTTTGTCCCATCCTTTTCTATTGCCTTATCTAAACAAATCATACATATTTATGACAACATTTCAATTAAACCTTTTCCACGAACACTAAAGGACCTCACCATGATCATTACTTCTACTTCACAACATCGTAAGAAACTATTATTACAACTATCTGACAGCTAGGGAAACACACACGCAAGGGTGAAGTAACCTACCCAAACTCTGAGGCACTGGCAAACAGAAACGCACATTCTACTCAACTCTCATGTTTTCTCGCAAATATTTCCTTTCATTCTCTCACTAGCACAACAAGCTAACACTCTGTAAGTAAACATAACCATTAACTTTTCTAAAAATCGCTAGGTAGGAAGTTTTAATGAAACACAGACCCCTTCAACAGAGTACGGTTTAAGAATGAACACATTCCACAGTTAACATGTTAGGTAAACTCCTGCCCTTTCCCAAATTTCTTTGGCTGAAACATTCTCTCCCTACTGCGATCTCCCATTACTGTACTTGTTTCTCCTCCACGAAGGGAGACAATTTCACTCTATACTCCAACACAGAATCGCTCTAAAATAGGTTCGCTTTTTCCAGCGTCCTGCTTTTCTGATGACAGCAGCTTTCCTGGCCTTCCGCGTAGTCCTCATAGGCTCTGAAGGCAGCTGCCACTTTTCTCCAAACATCAATCGCAGCCTCCGGTTCCCAACCCCCGGGCCCTGGCGTCCGCGCTCGCCTCCCCATCACCCTACCCCACCGCCGCCTCCCGCCCACTCCGCGCAGCGTCAGGAACTCAAGCTCACCTCGGCCCCGGACAGGAAGGGGTGCGAGGGCCCTGTGATCGTCAGGTAATTGTCATTTCCTCCGGGAAACTGGAAACCAAAAGAAAGCCGCGGGGATAAGTTAGGGGAAGCAGGGAGTTAGCTCGGAGCGACGGATTCTGACCCAGACATTATAACAACACCCTCCAAACCCCGCTCTCTCTCCCCTCCCGTCTGCCGCCGCTCCGCCCGCCTTCCCGCTTCGGCTTCAACCCCATCAGCTGCGCTCTCTCGCCAGGTTTCTTAACGCTCAGGAGCCTACCTCCATCTTCACACAACAGCTATCAGGGTCTCAGTAAACTCATCACTCCCACCGCCCCCACACAGGACACGGAACTGCCGTCACTTCCGCAACGTCGTGCGTCGCTCTCCGCTGATTGGAAGGAGCGCCTTGGGCTGTTGCGAGTCAGGCCCGGGAAGGCCGAGCGGACTGAAAAGCTAGCTACCGCCTCCTGGAGCTTGGTGGGATAATGGCATGTAGGAGTGTTAGAGGCGTCCCCGGAGGTGGTATCTGGGTATTACCGTCGCTCCGACCGAAACGGGATTTCGAGGGAGAGCAATAGAGACGTTAACTGGGCTAGAGGGGCCGGAGGTCGATAGATTGAGCGGCTAGAGAGGCCGGAGGTAAGTGGCCGTAGAAGTCGGGCGGACCCGGAATCCAGAGGAAAAGGGACCATGACTTATGCTTATCTCTTCAAGTACATCATCATCGGAGACACAGGTAACCCGCGGGCGACAATCCTCAAGCTGGGGCGGGGATCCGAAACACCCAAATCGGGGCTTGGGGGCGGGGCTCATTTAGTGGGCTGGGCGATTAAGTGAAGCGGGGGCGGGGCGGGCCGCCGGGGGCGGGGCTCGGGGCTCCCCTTCCCCAGTCCTGGACGCCCCGACACTGGTCTGTTCGCGCTGCCTAACTCCTAGCGCACGCGTCGTCTTCTTTCAGGTGTGGGGAAGTCATGTCTCCTCCTGCAGTTTACGGACAAGCGGTTCCAACCTGTCCACGACCTCACAATAGGTAAGCGCATATACCTCTCGTAGAATAGATTATGAAATCTGAATAAGTAGAAAGTTAGCAGCTTTAGTGTTCAGAGTAGAAAAGTTACGTCTCCCTATTTTGGGGTTAGTCCAAAGTTATGCTAAGTGAAGAGTGACTAAATGCTGAGAAATGGGCAGTAGTGTAATGAGGAGTAAGTAATTGAAAGGTGACGATTTAGAGATGACCATGAGGTATGTATTAGTTGCCTAAGGATTTTTTTTAAACCGATGTGATTTGTATGTTTATGTAAAATCCTATGAAAACATACTGTCAATTAAAAAACTCGCCTTACTCTGCGGTAAATTAGTGTGAACCTTATTACTTTTTCAAAGTAATCACTACCGTATAGATTTTGTGTGTGTGTGTTGGAGAGGAGGAAGCAAATGGAAGAGCCACCCCAGACCTAGAATAAAAGGTACATGAAACTGGTAACTTTTGTTTTAAAGAAAAGATATGATAACCATGAGTTTCAAAAACACTCTGGTAATCGTGGTAAATATGAACATCTTCCACAAATTTGTGATATGGGATGACCTATCACAATGGGTTGTTAGTGAATTTTAACAACCCATTCCCCATAATCTCCATAACTCCAACCCAAATAAAGATTATATGTATAAAACTAGTCTTCTTGCCATGCAGATGCAGTTTCAGAATAAAATCCCTAGATCCCATTCTTAATATATCTCCACTTCCAAGACCCACATTATGGAAATCTGAAGTTACTACTGATCCCATAGTACTTATTCAGAGCCAAATAACTAAAGTGGTTAGAAAAGGATTTAGTAGCAACAGGAAAATATTTTTGTAAATGACTATTGTGAACAACCACAATGTGCTAGGTGCTAAGTGATACATTGCTTAACAAGGCAAATGTGCCTACATTGAAAGCTCCAGTGTAGGAGGTGAGGTGAGGCTGGGGGCAGATATCAATGAATAAATTACTATTGCAAAAGGGGATAAGAGGCTGCCACATCTATCAGGAAAAGCTGAAAATGGAAGCATGAGCAGGAACTAGCCAGGCAAAGGGGTTGTGGAGATGAGAGAAAAGTGATCAGGGCAAGAGGGAAGAACAGGTGCAAAGGCTCAGGAATAAGAAATCAGGCTAATTTGGAAAACTGAAAGTAACTTAATATGGCTTGACCATGGAATTTAAAGTGAAGAGTGACAAGAAGTAAGGGTAGAGAACATCTGGGGTGGGGAAGGGGAGAGATGAAGTTTTGACACACCTAAAGGTAATGTGAGCAAGTGACAGGTTTCAATGTAGCCGAATGAAGTGATCAATCAAGTTTCCCCAGAGTCCAATATATGCTCTGTTTCTTTCCAACTTCAGTCTTCTATACCAAGATAAACAAGGCAGTTGGCTATAAAATGTACACAAAATATGAAGGTTTCTTCATAATTAGAGGAAGTTGCATAAAAGGGGACAGAAGCTGTATTTTTTAATTCTTCACCATTGAAACTCCATTCCTCTTGTCCAGAAAGAAAACAAAATTAGTGACTTTTTTTTTTTAGTAACTATCATTATTCTTGATGATGCAGTCTAGAATAGTAAGAAACAATTTTTTAAATCTGCTTATTGACTGTAAAACTTTAGAGATGAGAGACATTCTGGATATATTGTGCCTGGGGCCCCTGAATAGCAGAAGCTAGATTACTGCTGTTTATTACCTGCAGATCAGAATTCCTGGAGTAAAGTACTGTGTAAAGATAGAAAATAGGACAAATTGTTTGACTTAGAATCAAGTATTTTTAATGTACGTGATCGATTTTTAAGTTTTGTCTTGACATTACCTTGACAGAAGTTGAATGCCAGGTAAACCAAAACCTTTATTCAGACTATCTGTTTCCAAACCCCTGTGAGGAATGCTCTTTTCTGATGAACTCTTGGAATTATTGGAGATCTGAAATGTTTCATTCTTGAGAACCTATTCTTAGATAGGTGGTTTTCTAAAAAAAGTTCTAAAATTGCAAAAAGCAAGTATTTATTGTTTCATATAGAGGACTAGAGAGTGACTTTGGGAAAATATTAGGAAATATTTTCAAAAATTTATAAGTTTTTTTAAAAGTTACAAAATTAAACATTTCTTAATCAAATTTAAGCATTAAACAATAATTCTAAAAATTCATTCACTTTTTCTATTTGATTTCTTAATTAATTTTTATCCCTATATATGCTTTTCAGTTATATTCCTGAGGTGGTTGTCACCTAGAACGCAGTTTTTAATTCTAGAAGATAAAACTTTAAGGAGCACAAAATTAATTGGAGCAAATAGGGAACTGTAATGGGCTTAGTGGCACTAAGTGGGGAGGATGAGTCATTAGCACAATGAGGACAAGCATGAACCTTTTGTCACCATGGTTATTCATGAGAATCACATTCTTTCTCTCCGTTTTCACTGACAGGCGTGGAGTTTGGGGCCCGTATGGTCAACATTGATGGAAAACAAATCAAACTTCAAATCTGGGATACGGTAAGAGAAAACAAAAAGACTTTTGTCCCAAATATAACAGTAGAGGCTGATGCAGGGATAAAGGGCTATGACAGAGGAGCTAAGGATGGAGGTCAGAGTTCAGTTCAGTTCAATCACTCAGTCATGTCCAGCTCTTTGCGACCCCATGGACTGCAGCACGCCAGGCCTCCCTGTCCATCACCAACAGCTGGAACCTGCTCAAACTCATGTCCATCGAGTCAGTGATGCCATCCAACCATCTCATCCTTTGTCATCCCCTTCTCCTCTTGCCTTCAATCTTGCCCAGCATCAGGGTCTTTTCCAGTGAGTCAGTTCTTCGCATCAGGTAACAGAAGTATTGGAGCTTTAGCTTTAGCATCAGTCCTTCCAATGAATATTCAGGACTGATTTCCTTTAGGATGGACTGGTTTGATCTCCTAGGAGTCCAAGGGACTCTGAAGAGTCTTCTCCAACACCACAGTTCAAAAGCATCAATTCTTTGGCGCTTAGCTTTCTTTTTTTTTTTTTCCCCCTCCCCTCCCCTCCCCTCCCTCGCGCTTAGCTTTCTTTATAGTCCAACTGCCACATCCATACATGACTACTGGAAAAACCATAGCTTTGACTAGACAGACCTTTATTGGCAAATTAATATCTCTGCTTTTTAACATGCTTTCTAGGTTGGTCATAGCTTTTCTTGCAAGGAGCAAGCGTCTTTTAATTTCATGGCTGCAGTCACCATAAGCAGTAATTTTGAAGCCCAAGAAAATAAAGTCTGTCACTGTTTCCATTGTCTCCCCATCTACTTGCCATGAAGTGATGGGACCGGATGCCATGATCTTAGTTTTTTGAATGTTGAGTTTTAAGCCAGCTTTTTCACTCTCCTCTTTCACTTTTATCAAGAGACTCTTTAGTTCTTCTTATGGCTTTTCTGCCATAAGGGTGGTGGTGTCTGCACATCTGAGGTTATTGATATTTCTCCTGGCAATCTTGATTCCAGCTTGTGCTTCATCCAGCCTGGCATTTTGCATGATGTACTCTGCATATAAGTTAAATAAAAAGGGTGACAGTATACAGCCTTGACATACTCCTTGCCCAATTTGGAACCAGTCCATTGTTCTATGTCTGGTTTTAACTGTTCCTTTTTGACCTGCATACTGAGGTCAGAGGAGGTCAAGTGAAATCAAAGAGACAGGGAAGCTTTTACTTCCATCTGTTACAGTTACAAATTCTGAACGCCACGTCTTTTTGTTTCAAATAACCCAAGTATATATGAGTTTGCTTTGGTAAATATATTGATTAAATAATCCCAAATTCAGGAATTTCCTAGCAGTCCAGTGGTTAGGACTTGGCACTTTCAGTGCAAGGGCAGCATAAGGGTTTGATCCCTGGTCAAGGAACTACTATCCCACAAGTCATGCAGCGTGGCCAAAAAAACCCCAAAAAACTCAGATTCATTTGCATCTTACTTTGGAATGCATTTTGATTCTTAAGAAATGAGCCTATCTGATTTTGTAGGAATGGATACTTTATATATCTTGAAATTATATATAATATGATGCTTCCATTTGCGGGAAATGAGAAAACTTAATTCTCTTTATCTCCATCTTAATTCTTTGCTGCTTCGGACTTTTTTTAAAACAGGAGATGGACAAAGATACCTCAGACTGATGCAGATCAACCCAAATTGAATGGCTTACTCTTTCTAGCTTTTTTTTAAAATATTTATTTTTATTCATTTTTTTGACTGCACCAGCTCTTAGTTGCAGCAGCAGGATCTTTAGTTGCAGTATGTGGGATCTAGTTCCCTGGCCAGGGATCAAACTCTGGCCCCCTGCATTGGGAGCTCAGAGTCTTAGCCACTGGACCACCAGGGAAGTCTCTTTCTAACTTATTGTCTCGCAAACTTTGGTTCAGGAAATTGATTGAGATTAAGAAGTAAAGTGATTTGATTTAAAAAATCATTTGTGATAGTGCATTGGAAGCGTTTTCATTTGCAAAAGTTAAATGCTTCTATTGATTGAACCATCACACAGGCCTCCCTCAGACTTCCCTTTTAGCTCTTGGGAGGACTTGAGGAAGGAGAGGGCTTTCAACCATAGCGGAAGAGGAAAAAAAGTAAGTTAGAAGCCAACCAGGAATCAAATGATTTAAGACATAAAACTATTAGGGAAAAAAAATAAAATTTAAGTGAGCTCTTGGAGGGAAAAAATATGTTTTAGATCTTTAGTGTGGTTAATATTACCAACAAAGTTCTTTAGAATTACTTTTGGATTTTGATGTTCTAACAGGTATGCAATAAGACACTTATGTGACTGTTGTAGTAAGAGATGGTTGTACTGTTGGAAATGTAACCTAAAACTAGTGTACTAGAACAGTCTTCTTACCTTAAATCTGGCTTTAGATTATGTGACATAATGTTTAAGAAAACAGACGTTTTTGCTATGGGGTATTATACTAAGCTCCTAAATTTAAGTTATGGATTTGGTGTTTATAGAATTTTAAACTTTTGGCCAGTTACTGAACTGACCTTTGAGCCTAATTTTTCACATTTGTGTTAATTGTTAGTATCTTATCGTTGGTATATCGTGTAAAAGCTATTTATTTTCCCATGTCCAGATCTTAGTTTCCCTATCTTTAAGAACAATAGTCTCCCATCCTAATCTTTATGTAGGGACAGAAGGATAAGCAATTTCAAGAATGTGAAAACTTTTCTGATAGAATAGAGTCAATGCCCAGGGAATTCATACTTAGATGATTTTGCTTCCTTTGATGAAACCTGTCCTCCCCAAAAACCAAAAACCTATTCCATCAAGAAAGCAAAAGTATCCTGTATATGGGGCATTAGTAAATTGCTCAGTTATAAATAAATCTTTATATCTTGGCCCCACTGGAAATGAAAATAGAGAATAAACTTGAATTTTTTTTAGGACAGCTCTGTCCTGGGCCCTGGACTTCTTTCCCTAGTCATTATTCCTATTTGCTATGACATGGTCCCAGTAAGGGACATCTTGGTAGTCCTGCCTTTGCATATGTGTGTGCTAAGTCACTTCAATCATGTCCAATGCGTTGTGACCCTGTGGACTGTAGACCACCAGGCTCCTCTGTCCATCGGATTCTTCAGGCAGGAATACTGGAGTGGGTTTCCATGCCCTCCTCCAGGGGATCTTCCCAATTCAGGGATCAAACCCACGTCTCTTAAGTCTCTTGCAGTGGCAGAAGGGTTCTTTACCATTAGCACCATCTGGGAAGTCCCGTCCTGCCTTTATCAGTCACTAAAGGTCAGTTAGTATATGCCTAATTTAAGTGCCTTGTATCTAATTTTCCACGTTGATCCATTGGAATGAAACTTCTATTATATAGAGCATTGGCATTCTAAGATAATTTTCTAAGACAAAGGAGTGGAAACAAAAATAGAAACAAAAAACAAAGGTGATATGTTCAGCATCATATGGGACTGAAAAATACTCTGAGTTTCTAGTTCTATTTCCGATTCTCTCCTAGGGGATATTGTGTGGAAATTTCTTTGTCACACTGACTGTAGGGTAAATACATTCAGTGATAGGGAGCCAGGGATGCTAAACATTCAGCAGTTAAATGGACAGTCTCACAGGAAGAACTGACCCACCCAAAATATCAATTGTACTCCCGCTGAAAGATACTGATTTCCTACCTGGACTTCTTCCTGGGCATTCAGGTTTTCTTTTTGCCAATTCTCTTTTCTTAATAGAAGTTCTTTTGTAAAATTAAGTCCTTTGTGTTAGTGTGGCATCTGATCAAGTAACTTCTCTGCAAATAATCTGGTTTTGTTGGGATTTTTTTTTTGTTGCCACATTGATGGAAAAGGCTGGACAAGAATCCTTCCGTTCCATCACCCGTTCCTACTACAGGGGAGCAGCCGGTGCACTACTGGTGTACGACATTACAAGGTGAGTCAGATCTGCTGGGTGAGAGGGAGACTGTTTCCTCTGTTCTCACAATCTTTTTAATCCACTGAATCTAGTAAGAATGCTAAAGAGGAATTGCCTCTTCTAATTTTTCTTTACACATAAAAGTTTCCCCCTTTTCCTATGCATTTGAAATTGCTTTGGCATTTTGAAATGGGCCTCTGACCCACTTTTGAAATTTCTCTGCTGTAGGCGTGAAACCTTCAACCACCTGACCTCATGGTTAGAGGATGCCCGGCAGCACTCTAGTTCCAACATGGTTATCATGCTGATTGGGAATAAGAGGTAAAATTTTATTTGTATAAATAATAAGTACTAGAAGTCGTCTGGTACTCTTTGGATATTGAATCATTTGGGACCTAAACTTTTTTAGTTTAGATTCATTAGTGTCTGAATTTTAAAAAGTTTTTTTATTGTAGTAAAATATATGTAATATAAAGCTTACCATTTTAACCTTTTTTTTTTTTTACATTTTGGCCATTTTTAAGTGTACAGTTCCATGGCATTAAGTAACTTCACATTGTTATACAACCATCACCACCATTTATCTCTAGAACTTATCTTCCCCAACTGAAACTCTTTTCCCATAAACACTAGTTTCACGTTCCCCATCCCACTATTGTTTAGTCGCTAAGTTGTGTCCAACTCTTTGTGACTCTATGGACTGTGGCCTGCCAGACTTCTCTGTGGGATTTTCCAGACAAGAATACTGGAGTGGGTTGCCATTTCCTTCTTCTGGGGATCTTCCCAGCCCAGGGATTGAAACCCGTCTCCTACGCTGCAGGTGGATTCTTTCCCTCTGAGCCATCAGGGGACATCCCCATCCCACTAGCCCCTACCAATCACCATTCTACTTTCTGCCTCTTCTGACTACTTTAGGAATCTTACAATATTTGTCCTCTTGTTCCTGGCTTTTGTTTAGCATAACATCCTCAAGGTTGATATATATTGTAGAGTGTGTCAGATTTTTCTTCTGTTTTAAGGCTAGATAGTAATCCATTGGATGTATTTACCACATTTTCTTTATTATCCATTGATACACACTTCGGTTGCTTCTAACTTTTGGCTGCTGTGAATAATGCTGCTGGTCAGCATGGGTGTACGAAGATCTCCGTGGGTCCCTGCTTTCAGTTCTTTAGGATATATGCCCAGAAGTGGAACTGCTGGATCTTACGGAAATTCTGTTTAATTTTTTGACGTACTGCTGTACTGTTTTCCATAGTGGCCGCACTACTTAACATTACTACTCTCAGTGCACAAGCATTCCAGTTTCTCCACCCTTAGCAACATTTGTTATTCTCAATGAATTTTCTAAGGCACCCATAGGCCAAAAGACATACTTGATAGTTTTGTTATTAAATAGTTAGGTCTAAACAAAACAGCAGGTATTTTTGTCATAGCAACTGAGTGTTTGAAAAACGAAAAACATGAATTAAAAGGAAAAGAATTCCTTATTTCATTCTTAAGTAACCGTAATTACTTGCTAATGACCTGTATATGCCTATCAGGCACAGCACAGCCTGTCAAACCCTGGAGTTAATATTGGACACTTACCACTCTCTTTTCTGTTGCAAATTGATTTTTGTGCAGTGTTTGCTTTTTGTCACAGCAGCTGCCAAGAATGCAGCCTCACAAAGAGGTATAAATGTTGAATCTGTCATGATCTGATTTTGACACTGCCAATTATATTAAGCTTGTATTTATGTGGGGGCTTCTCTGGTGGCTCAGTGGTAAAGAATCCGCCTGCCAGTGCAGGAGACATGGGTTCTATCCCTGGGTTGGGAGATACCCTGGAGAAGGAAATGGCAACCCCCTTCAGTGTTCTTGCCTGGGAAATCCCATGAACAGAGGGGCCTAGCAGGCTACAGTCCATGGGGTCACAAAAGGGTCGGATATGATTTAGCGACTGAACGACAACAATTTATGTGGTGTTCTGATGTGGAGTGTTGCCGTGTTTCCCTTGAGCATTTAAAATAACCTGTGGCACCTAGAACTGTGGCCACAGACTGATTATACTCATTGGTTCAGCCAATTTGTGAAAAACCTTAACTACATCCTAGATATTATGCTAGACCCTGAGTGGGCAAGGTGAAAACAAAATCCTGCCCTCATTCCCACGGAGCTCACAGTCTAGTGGGGACATAGATATTAAATATAAAATGATTTGTGTCTGTTTACAAATTATGATAAATGCAGTGAAGGGGAAAAAAGGGCACTATAAAAAAGAGTACCAGGATACTCATTTATTTTTTATAATTTTATTTGGGCTTCCCTGGTGACTCAGATGGGAAAGAATCTGCCTGTGATGCAGGAGGCCAGGGTTCGATCCCAGGGCTGGGAAGATCCCCTGAAGGGATTGGCTACTCACTCCAGTGTTCTTGCTTAGAGAATCCCATGAACAAAGGAGCCTGGGATCTTAGTTGCTGCTTGTGGGCTTTCTCTAGTTTTGGAGAGCGGGAGCTACTCACTAGTTGCAGTGTTGAGGCTTCTGGATGTTGTGACTTCTCTTGTTGCAGAGCACAGGCTCTAAGGCATGCAGGCTTCAGTAGTTGTGGCAGATGAACTCAGTAGTTGTGGTACACCGGCTTAGCTGCTCTGCTCTGAGGCATATGGGATCTTCCCAGACACTGGACCACCGGGAAAGCCCCAGGGTACTTACTTTTGATTTAGAGTTGTAATTTAAACTGGACTCTGAAGGATGGGCAAGAGTTCACAGGGCAAAGAGTTTTTAAAAAGGTGTCAAATAGGGGTAAGAAACTCTGTGAAAGCTTTAAACTGGGAAGAAGCTTGATAAGTTTATAATGTTGAAAGAAACCTGGTGTGGTTAGACTAAATCAAAGGGGAATGGTACAAGATGAGGTTGGAAAAGAAGGCGGGGGCCAGATGTCATGGCACTTACAGACCTGAGTGAGGAGTCTGGATTTTATTCTAATCACTGTAGGAAGCATTTAAGAGTTTTAAGCAGAGAAGTAGCATGATCAGTGGAGAAGGAGATGGCAACCCACTCCAGTGTTCTTGCCTGGAGAATCCTGTGGACAGAGGAGCCTGGTGGGCTGCTGTCCATAGGGTCGCATAGAGTCGGACATAACTGAAATGACTTAGCATGCATGCATGCGTTGGAGAAGGAAATAGCAGCCCACTCCAGTATTCTTGCCTGGAGAATCCCAGAGATGGAGGAACCTGGTGGGCTGCCGTCTGTGGGGTCGCACAGGGTCGGACACGACTGAAGCGATGTAGCAGCAGCAGCTTGATTGGATTTTTAAAAGATCTGGAGGGGAGCAAGGGTTGATGTGGATCTCAGCTGCGGCAGTCCAAGTGAGAAAGCGGTGTATTGGACTAGGTCAGTGACACTGGAGAGAGAGAGAAAGGATAATTGTAAGGTACATTTTGGAAGTACTTCGCTTTGGGGTGAATTGGGTATTTGGTGTGAAGGAAAAAATGTTAATAATAACCTTGGTTTTTGGCTTGTGCCATTTATGTAGATGTGGAAGTGTAGGACAGAGTCAGTTTGGGGGGAAAAGATGATGTTTCATTTTGATGTACATCTGAGGTGCCTTTTACACATAAGTAGAAATGAACAAGCAAATGGACAAACAGATCTGGAACTTAGAGGTATGTCTGGGTTACACGTTCAGATTTAAGACTGTTGGCATTTCGGGTTAGTTCTTCCTTGGTCTGCACACAGCTCATGAAAAATAAGCATACGTTTTGCAGATTTGTTGTTCTCTAGTGGACTTACTCTTGGATTTTTTCTTTTCATGGTGAAAAACCGGAATCTTCCCAAATGAAAATTTCCGGTTTGAAAAATGAAAATCGGACAGTTCACCATAATCTTATTCCGCATCCTTTTATCCTGTTTCATAAAGTCTTTCCATGCCACTTTATTCTTTCTCAGTCCTTGGCTCTGTCCTCAGTATCACCTAATTTTGTCCATATCATTTTCTCTGAATCCTTCATTTCCCTGGTGTCAGGCTGCTGTTTATTATACATGTTAATAATGATACTAGTGAGTTAAGGCAACTGGGTTCTCCCTATTCCTTGTTGTCTCTCTTCTTGTGGCTTGATTCCAGTAATGAGGAAGACACTTATCACTATGTGGCGTGACATCCATGACTTTTCTACTTCCCAGTAACTGGAATTTCCCTTTCCTCTTCTTTCCTTTGGTTTAACTGGATCTCCTTCAAAAAAGAAGAATACAGCATAGACCTTGAGAAACTATGGGGCTTGCCTAACCTTTTCTAAACCCTTTTCTCTGTAATAAGAGATAAGGCATTATCCTCAACTGTGCAGCTGCTGTCAAGAATCTGATCTGAAGAATATTTTCCCAGAGGCTACAGAGATCAGTAACCATGTACAAGAGGACACCATTCAGGATCTGCATTCTTTATGGATTAACTGGCAGTTGAAACAGCTGTGGGATTCTTTTAGAATAAATTTCTTCTTTCACTTGGACCTTTTTTTAGTTTTCTCCCCAATTAATGATTAATCTCTTGCAGTGACTTAGAGTCTCGTAGGGATGTGAAGAGAGAAGAAGGAGAAGCCTTTGCTCGGGAACATGGACTTATATTCATGGAAACTTCAGCCAAAACCGCCTGCAATGTTGAGGAGGTACTATTTGGGAAAAAGTAGGGAAAGCTTTTCAGAGATTACACCGTATCTTTGTCCCTCCCCACCCACCCCCGAATTCTCCTCCCCTTAAAACATGGGTAAGAAAAGGATGTCTTGTGGTCATAGTGACCATGTATCTCCCTTTAAGGGAATTGTTCCATTTGTTTTTCCTTGATTCCTAAGGCTTTACTTTTATATTAAGTAACATTACCTGGTAAATGTGGATTGACACTACTGTTATTTGTAAATCATCTTAGTTGGAGGAACTAATGAATTCCATCTTAGTCATTCCTAAGTCTGGTGTTAAATCTGTCTAAGTAACTGACTCAGAAGAGTGCATGTTTGTTTTTTTTGCAGAGTGTGCCAATCTGGGAACCCTAGGTACATCTTGTGTCAGTACCACAATACCATAGAATCCCTTTTTTCTATTTGAAATTGTTTGGAATGGCTTTTACAGGGCCTTTGGAGGACCTTTTGTATTTTTACTCAATTCTCCTAATGGTTCCCAATTCACCTTTGAAATCTAAATAGGAATAATATTTGTATTCTCTTTTCCTAATTTCTTTACCTAAACTTGAGCCTAATACTATGATTTATGTCTCCTTCAGGCCTTCATTAACACAGCCAAAGAAATATATAGGAAGATCCAGCAGGGTTTATTTGATGTCCACAATGAGGTAAGATAGGGTGAGGGGATGACAATTAATTTTGCTTTGTTTTAAACAGGACAGGATGCTTCCTAGAATATAAGCACTTCCTGTCTAATATGATACTATATGAAGCTATATGAACTGGCATAGCTTGTCTGTATTTTTCTCAAGTCTGAGACCCAGACTGCTTAAAGAGATTATTAATTGCCGATCTAAAAGGTTTATACATTATGGGAGGTTTTCTTCTCAACCTCAGGTTTTTACTATTCCAAAGCATGGGGGAGGTGTGATTCTTAATTGTTTAGCTTGTCATTTCTATAAAGCACATTTGGGGGGAAAAATGAATTATATGCTGCCACTTCTGTTTTACTTACTCTTAATCACATCCTGATTGTGCACATAGCTATGAAACTTAAGTGTAACAGTCACTTTTAAAATGGGCACAGAGGCCACTTCCAGTGATCTATAATGCCACAGCTGGTCATCTTATCTTCACCATCACAGATTATTGTTCCACAGCAGTCTGGCTAAGGCGCATGGTTACCTGCCAAGGCCATACCTGCTTCTAGATACTGTAATTAATGATTTCTCCTTTTATCCCTCTTTCTCCCACTTACTTTCACACTGAGGTGGGAACTATTGCCTCTTTTCTCTCACAGGCAAATGGCATCAAGATTGGACCCCAGCAGTGTATTTCAACCTCAGTGGGATCCAGTGCTTCCCAGCGGGGCTCTCATGACATGGGGGCTGACTCTGGCTGCTGCTAAACAACTGGCCTGGACTCTTTTTTTTCCTTCCTGGAACAGCTTCAGATCAATAGGCTTAAAGAAAGAGGTCTTACATGCTTTGGCTGGGAAAAGCCTCTTTTCAAGGTGTGATGTTTTGCCTTTCCACTTAAAGATCAGGGGAGAATTTGGGCCCTTATCGACCTGTCCTTCTTCAGGGACGTGAGCATTCCCTATAGATTAGGGCTCTTCTCATCCTGTTCTAATTTGTAAAATGTTAGGATCAAAGCTGATTGTCATGGTAGTTCAAAAATAAATTCTTTTATAAGCAGACACAATCTACTCCCCACCAAGAATTAGTAACAAAGGTCTAGGACGTTCTGCTTGAGCCCTTGAGGTGACTGGGATCTGCTGTCCTTTGGGTTTTAGGTCCTCAGTCTAGGGACTTCACTGAGGTTTTTCACTTGTCACTACATAAGAATTGTTGCAGAAGGCAGTTCCTTCTACTTGAACTGCTCAGGGATGATGAACACTTCTCCACCATCCCATTTCTAGTTTCTCTATTTCAGAGTAACTACAAAACTTCTGAGAGTAGTAGAGTTGTTCCTGGACCTGTGGCCACTTACTGTCATTACCTAGAGAAAGCATCTTTCCCTGTTTGTTTTGTTTTAGGGACCAGACCTAACATTGGTAAGTCAGTCTTTCACCAAATAGACTCCTACTGTTTTATTCCACTCACTTCTTAAGGAGACCTATTTAGACTTTCTGTCAAGCTAATCTGCCTTCAGTACATGACATATTTGCTTCCACTCCTACGCCTTTGCACATGCCCTATGATACACTACTGTTATACTCAAAGTCCACATTTTTTTCCTTTGGAAAAGCCTTCTTTGACTGACCTAGGGACTTCTGAACAATTATTGACACAGTACCTTTTAGTTTTCATATATTGTTTATTCATATGTATATTTATTTGTATTTATGTTACTTTGTAAATATGTTTTATAGTAGCCTTGTGTTTGGAACCTGTCTCCCCATATAGGCTGTAAGCTCCTTGAGAGCAGGAACCCCTGGTATCCTTTTATTTTTGTAAACCACTTCCTCCACCATTCCTTCACAGTGCCTAGTGCTACTCGTGTGACCACTAAATTTGACTGACAAAGACTTGGAACAGGTTTATTTTAGGCTGCAGAGGAAACAAAAAGCCTTACAGTCATCTCTTTGTAATTCTATCTCAGTCTCTTCCATCTGCTTACCCTGAATTCTTTATTGCTCTACTCCTTCTCCTCTCTCTCCTTTCCCTGGCTCTTTGCCTCTATTCCATGCAGCATACAATAAAGCTGCCTGCTTCCAAGCAGTCAAATAAGTGGATACTTCTCCATTTGAAGAGCATACAATACTATCCTAGTCAAGTCTGTCTTTGCTGTACTTATCATGCAGCCTTCTGGGTCAGTTGCTATACTGATGTCTCATTTTCTTCCACAGCACTGCGGTCTTGTGAATTTTTTTCTTTTTTTTTTTTTTTTTGGTTGTCGATAAATTGTTTCATTATTAAATATATGCATGTATCCAAGCTGCTCACATTTCATGTGTCATTTCTGATTGTACCCCAAACATAAGTAGATGCTCTTATTCTAGGGAATTGTATCAAAGGTATTGGAGGAAGCCTTCTTGAGATACATTCATTTTATACTGGATTCTGCCCCCAGTAGCAGTAGTATTAGTTACACTGTACCACAGGAAGTTGGAAGGCGTATGGAGTACTGCTTTGATTAAGGTTTGGTTTGGTTTGGTTTTTAAAAACTCCTACCTCATTCGAAAAGGATTAAGGCTGTTGAATTTGGCTGGTCTGCTCATACCAGAGACAGAATTAAAGTAAATAAAACTTTATGGATTCTGTACAGGAGTTTTCCTCTATCAGTCAAAGAAACCTTTAGTGATCAGGACGAATCAGAACATTGATCAGACATAGCATTCTGTCTAGAGCTGCTGCTTTTGGAGTGTATCTTTTTTTTTTTTTAACATGGTAAACAAATGGAGTATCTCTTGAATTGATAATCCCATATTATCCAAACACCACTCATAACCTTCTTTACTCAGGTATTTCATCAGTTTTAAGCATAAGAAATGAGAGTATCTGGGCAAATTCATGACCTTTGTTGATCACTGCTGATCTTCTGAAATGGTCATGAAGAGTTTCAGAAAATGCATCTCCCACCCCCATGTGAAGAATACTGGTTATAAGATAATGAGTGTTGGTTGATTTTTGAAGCCCAGGACCCTTGGAAATCATACTACTTATAGCAGTCTAAGTCATTACTATTTATAGGTCATTGCATATGGCAGGGATACCCATTCCCCTTTCTGTCTGTTCTTAATAACTGGTTCCTTTGATAGCAGGTTTATTTTGAAACAAATAAGCAGAAGGATAATAGGTTCTCATTCTAAAAACTATAATGAAGGTCATATCTGTACATGCATTTACACATTGTTCTGGTAAGCCCTAATACTAATATCAAATTTGATATAAGGACAGTGGTAGCCAAGGAAGAATTTGGCCAACAGATTTTGTTCAATATACAGAGAAATGTACTTGGCCAAATCTTCTGTGATAAAATGTTGACTCACATGACTCCTTAAGGTCTCTGAGCTCCTACTATGTGTGACCATGCAAATGTTACTTCTTGAGAAATTCCTTTAATGATAGGGAAAGACACCCTTCACTCAGGATTTCCAAAATATTAAAAACTTCCTGTAGCAAGTTTTAATAGCAGTAAACTAGAAAACATGGGTAAATCTTTCTCATTGAGGGTAAGAGAATTTCACCTACTGTAAAATTATTTCTATAACAACTTACTCAATCATTATCGTTAGGAAATTACTCTGCAGTCAATATTTCTAAGGCAGTCTCTTAATGCCCTCCTTGCATATAATTTCTCCTCTAAGACTTACATCGTTTGCTCTATCCATATTCACAAGTAGTTTGGGTCTATTGATGAATTTAGACCTTTTTTTTTTTAAGTTGAAATTCTTTCCTTAATTCTGTTCGTTTCCAACTGACTAGCAGTACTCTGTACTGTCAGTCAGAACACCGGAAAACTTGCGAGCGAGACATAAGGATTAGAAGCATCTAGAATAGATGCATAACCTATGCTGATGTTATGCTGATATCCTGAGGATTGAGAAATCTCTAAAGAATTATCCCGGGAACTTAGAAAATCCACTCACTTCAAGAATTAATTTTTGCTTCACTCGTATGAGAGAGGGTGGGGGTTGCCACTAGGCACACTCAGCATTATTCCAGGTTTCCTCCCCATCGTGACTGAGGGGTACTCTGATTACGTAAAGGAGAGTACGTTTGGGCTGAACCTAAGCAGTCGGACAGGACGCCGTAAAGGGCTTTAGATTCTTTAAGCATTCCTTCCTCCTCCCGGCCCTAAAGGCACCAGCCCGATCCAAGATGGCTTCCCAGAAACAGGTAACTAAATGTTTTAGTTTAGAGCGCCCCCAATGGCGGGGGTCAAGAAAAGAAACATTCGGAGAGATCCGAAAGCCAGTGAACGGAGAGCGGTCAGAGACAAGGTACCGCCAGATTTTATTTTCAATCAGGCATATGTGTGGTTGCCTCGGCCTTTTAGGACCTCCCATCCTCAAGAGACTTCCTGGATGGAGCTCATATTACCCTGCTGGAAGAGGCGGGGCGTCGGCCCTGCCATTGGCGTGTGGGAGCGTAGGTGGGCGGAGCAAGGGAGCATGGACTACTAGCAAGCTAGATTGAGGCGAGGGCTGGCCATGCTCCGCCGGAAGGCGCCTTGTTCTCCGAAAGGGTGAGTTGAAACGCTGGCTGGAAAGGAAGCGCCGGGACTTGTTCAGGTAGGCTTTTAAGCACACGCCCGCCGCTCAGTGCTGGTCCAAGAGTCTTTGCAAAAGCTGAGGCTCTTAGATTGGTTTTCATAACTCATCCTCCTCCTCGCTCCCCCGCCCTCTGTCCTTCCCTCAGTTGTGCGGGATCAGGTGCTGGGTGATGCTCCGGACTGAACCATTCTCCTTTGTGAGAGGCCGGGGGAGAGGGCGGCTGCCGGCCCGCGGGGCCCGAACCGGGCTGATCCGCGAACGCGGCTGCCCCGGCCCCTGTGAAGTTTTTAGGCCTTGCCATTGCATTACTGGGATCGTGTAGATTTGAGGCAGATCCGTTTTCTCTTTGCCCCTTCAGAGGGAAGACTCCCCGGCTCCGTTTGGTTACTCCACACTTTGGACTCAGAAGTGGGAGTTTGAGGTTTTGGGTTTGTTTTTTTTTTTAGCAATAAAGGTGGTTAGGAGAGCATGAGGTGAGCATGTGCGATTGTTTTACATTATTAGGTGTAATTTCTGTGGATCTTTGGGAGAGCGGAGCATGCTTTTGGACAGTGTTTAGAGGTGATGGGAAGAGAGGAGCTCAAGCTTTGCATCTCCATTGACAGGTCCGCAGAGCTCACTGGTTTTCTGTTGCATTATGTAAACTCTTAAGTGGCAGAAGACCCCTCCCCCTTCCTCGGAGCGAAAGCAGTTTCTTTATTTACCTGTCTCCAGTGTCGCAGGAAATTTGCCTGCCTTTGCGGCAGCTGTGCAAATGCAGCAGCTCTTACCTTTTAAGGGGCAGTCCTAAATGATTAAGGTCTTCAAGGAAGAAGTGAATAGTGGTATATAGATGTTTGGTGGACCAATCTCTTCAGTGACTGAGAACCGTGAGCCAGAAGTGGAAGACTTAGAACTTGATGTCTTTTTCTTTTAAAGAATAGACATAGTGGAATGCCCCAAACACGAGAGGAGCTGCGTTTTCTGTCTACTGCATCCTACCATCGCCCTAGCATCCACAGCTTGTTTACTCTTCATGTTGTTCTGAACCTATCAGTTCAGCCGGAGATTCTCTGCCTGTTATCCTTAGCATCAGGTGAGGTCCTATCCACTGTGGGGCACTTTAGGTTCTTGAAGGTGAGTTTGTGATTTGAATAATATTCTCTTGTTAGTCCATTAGATATGTCTTCTGCTTAGTAATTTCTTTTGTATTGATCAACAAATAGGTTTCAGAACAAACTGTGGTCCACCTCTTAGGGCGAGAACATGGGAAGTTTCTCATTGCAAATATTTTGGATTATCCCACCCCTTAAAGGAAAAGAAGAGTTATGATAAGGAAAACAACCTTTTTCATTTAAAGAGACAGGTAGTAAGAGTGGTATGCCAGTGGGTCTGCAAGGCAAAATGAAGGACGTTGGCCAAAGAGAACGTACGTGTGTGTAAAGACAGGCTTCGGGGAAGGTTTCAAACTGCAGTAGCAAAGGAATGATGGATTAGGATAAGTGATTTGATGAAACAGTGCATGGTTAGTGACACATAGTTCTTGTTCTCCTCATGTTTGATCTATCCTGTGCCTCTGGCCTTTTGAGTATGTCCGTTCCCAAATTGACAAAATCCATTTAGACATGGATAGAAATGATAGAAATAGAAATCTGCTGAGCTGGTTGTGAATCACCAGGAAACACAGATCTTGTATTTCCTGGGACAGTCTTCTCTGCAGCACCCGCTGGGTGATGGGGTGAAAGAATCTTGGTATTGTGATAACCACCACTGCAGAGTTTTGGTTGTAACAGGAAAAATTCACCACTTATTATTAGAAGGGTCAAGTTTCTGGTAGGTAAGGTAGGATGGTGAAGGGAATTGATCTTTAAAAGAAACCAGTGTACATGTCTCCTTTGAAAAGGGTGAGGTTTTTCTGGGCAAAACTAACACTTTAGTAATTTGTGGGTTTCAAGCTCTGTACTTGTTTTTGAAAGAATGAGATTTGATATTCGTTCAGATGAATGCTAAATGCTTTGAAGATACTGTTTGTCTACAGTCCTGCAAGGGTTAAGCTATCTCTGAGCTTACGTTTAACCTAATATCTGAAGGATAAACAAGACAATATTGTTCTGGACCCTCCACCCTCAGCCTTAGAAGTGACTCCACTTCTGGAGTTGTATTTGAACTAGTCCCTGATCCACAGGTCTTTGCTTGACCTATCCTTGCACCTACTATAACCAACTTAGTATTTACTCTTTTACTTTTAGTATTCGATTCGTTGGTAAACTATCATTTCAGATCCTACTCATCTTCTCTTTAATTAATTGTTCTTTTTCTCACAGAGCGAATGGTCTTCCTTTCATCCTTCTGTTATATATATATATATATATATATATATATTTGAAACAGTTTATTTTCCATCAACCAAATTTCCGTTTTGGTGGAAGTTTATCGAAGTTCTACCAGCTTGATTTTGTTCACTTTGCCTTTTATTTTGGGTCACTGACATTGTACCTTTTCACTTCTGTCTTGAGACCATTTAAGAATGCAAAGAGACCCTAATTTTCAAGAGGGGTTCCTTTGGTGCCTAGTACCCAAATAACTTGGCTTCCCTGGTAGCTTAGCTGGTAAAGAATCCGCCTGCAATGCAGGAGACACTGGTTCAATCCCTGGGTTGGGAAGATCCCCTGGGGAAGGGATAGACTACCCGTTCCAGTATTCATGGACTTCCCTGGTGGCTCAGATGGTAAAGAATCCACCTGCAGTGTGGGAGACCTGGGTTCGATCCCTGGGTTGGGAAGATCCCCTGGAGGAGGGCATGGCAACCCACTCCAGTATTCTTGCCTGGAGAACCCCCATGGACAGAGGAGCCTGGTGGGCTATAGTCCAAGGGGTCTCAAGAGTTGGACAGAACTGAGCAACTAAGCACGGCCTGGCACCCAAGTAACAATTGTATTTCTATATAGCGTAGCTGTTGTATGAACTGTTTACTATTGCCTAAAGCTTTGTTTAACCATGTATTCAATTTTGAATTATCCTGGATCCCCTTCTCCCAACCTTAACTAACTCTGTTTTGTTTTGTGTTGGTTCTTACATGAAGTTGTAGTTCAGCTTTTTTTCTTTGTTTGCTTTGCCTTTTCTGACTAATTCATATTTCATTTAAAATTTTCATTGTTTCTCTATATTGCAAAATAAGTCCACCTCTTTGTAGTTATTGGATATTTTAAATTTAAACTACAGAGTATGTTACTCTCTGAGATTTCTCAGAGAACAGCTTAATAAGCTAGCTGTTCAGTCGGTAACAATTTCTTTTGCCATTTTATTACCCATCACTTTCCATCCTTCACTAAACTCTTGGTTATTGAATGTCACATGAAGCAAAATAGTCAACTTTTCTGTACTTTGCATGTGTGCTCATGTGTCCAACTCTTTGCGACCCTATGGACTGTCCCCTGCCAGGATCCTCTGTCCATGGAATTCTCCAGGCAAGAATACTAGAAGGGGTTGCCATTTCCTCCTCCAGGGGATCTTCACAACCCAGGTATCCAACCCACATCTCCTGCATTGCAGATGGGTTCTTTACCACTGCACTGCGTGGGAAGGGGTGTAAGTTAACTTTAAAGTATCTAATTGTTGCCTTCAGATCCTGCAGGAGAAGTTTTTAACAAAAATAAAGCACTTAATTTCTACCCCTCTATATGTTACATGATCATGAAAAATCTAGCAGAAAGACTGGCACAGATAGTTACTTTCCATGCACCTTTAGCAGGGATGAGTCCAGGAATGTATTCCAAGCAATGGGACAGTGTAGGGAGCCTAGATGGCATTTGAGCCCATTCCTATTAAGACTTTTCAAATATATTCTCACTAGTTTTTTGAAAAGAGTTTTCAGAACATGGTCAAATAAAAGTACAAAAAATTGCAAAACCAAACTGAGGATTTTAAATATCACATACCTTTGTGTGTGTGTGTGCGTGTGTGTGTTTGTGTGCGTGTATGCTAAGTCGCTCCACTTGTGTCTGACTGCAACCCTGTGGACTGTAGCCTGCCAGGCTCCTCTGCCCATGGGATTTTTTTTTTTTTTTCCTTTCTTTTTTTGCCCATGGGATTTTCCAGGCAAGAATACTGGAGTGGTTTGCCATTTCTGCCTCTAGTGGAATCTTCCCAACCCAGGGATTGAACCCGGGTCTCCTTCAATGCAGGCAAATTCCTTATTGTCTGAGCTACCAGGGAAGACCACCTTTATGCGTAATTTTTAAAAGATTGGCTTTGTTATTGAAAGAATGAAGCATTCCTGATTTTATTCCCTCAGTACATTTCCAGAGAAAGTTATCGTGTATGGCTTATTTTTATTTGGTATTTCCAGGCTTTTTTTGTTTTTTAAATTTTAAAAAGGTAATTAAATGACAGACTTTTAAAATTACTAGATAATAACCAAATTACTAGATAGTAACAGGACTGTGTTTTTTTCTCCGAGTGTATGTCAGCGCCCTAAATCTGATAGTTCTGATTTGTTTGGTAATATCCAGTATTCCAGTACTAACACCTTTTTGTTTTGTTCTGTAATTCTCCTTAAACTATGTCAGTAACTTTCTGTAAAAGAATATATATTAGTTGAATTCTTAATTTCATCTGAGAGGAAGGATATTCAAGAGCTGTAAAGTCTTTCAGATTTCTCAAATTGTCTCTCATGGTCTTATTATAAAAACCTTTGGAATATCCCACCTCCATTTTCTCTTCCACTACATAATTTGGGGTACAACATATCTTTGGGAATTATTCTTAAGTGACATGGGTATTCAGAGGTACATGGTCCCATTAGTGGTACAGGAATTTATTTTTGATTGGTTCTAGGAAAAAAACAGTAATGTTGGTAATTTGGCAGCCTACACAGAACCAAGTCATGATAGTGTTTTGTAATGGAACATGAAATAATATTTCACTTATTCTGTAATTTTTCATGTCATATTACAGATATCAGATGTGTATCAGATACTCATCCATATGAGTAAACTTAATGACAGGCACGATTTTTCAGAATTTCTGAATAGGGGCTGCCAAGTTGCATAAACACTGAACTTTCAGTGTTTTGTGTTTCGTTGCTTCCGTTCAGCCTCAAGTCATTCTTTGTTTATTTACACATTAGTGAAGTGAAGTCGCTCCGTCGTGTCTGACTCTTTGCGACCCCGTGGACTGTAGCCCACCAGGCTCTTCCATCCATGGGATTCTCCAGGCAAGAATACTGGAGTGGGTTGCCATTTCCTTCTCCAGGGGATCTTCCCGACCCAGGGATTGAACCCAGGTCTACCGCATTGCAGGCAGGGGCTTTAACCTCTGAGCCACCAGGGAAGCACATTAAATCTAAATATGTAGTGCTTTTGCCCGTTTTTCAGGTGTACCTCTTGGTGGGGACATCTTTTCCATGAGGTCTTCAGTATTTATGTGGGTAATTCATTCACTGCTATCCTGAAAGTCATGGGAGTTAAAATTTGAGGCACTTGGGACTAGGGCTGTGTGAGCTCCTGAGGAACAGCCGAGTCAGTTGCAGAACTGGTAAGTTCCCACAGGCAGCATTGTGAAGTAAGCAAAGTACTCAGATACCAGCATCATTCCTATAAACACACAAAATAATTAACTGAATTACCTGCATGTTGCCCTAGCCACCCATGCTGGTTGCAGTCTGTTCCGAGGTTTTGAGGTTAAAGTGTTATCCTGCTTTCTCAGCACAGTAGTGCGGGTCTTTTATCCTGCGCAGCAGTCTGGCTACTCTGATTATGAAACTTTTGCATCTACTTTAGTATCCCACCATTCTGCTTAGCAGATCAGCTCAGCCAAGTCTCTAAGGAGTGATTTTGCTTTGAGAGAAACCTTTAGTGGTACTCTTAAATTATTGGACAGGGAATAATAAACTCCTTTTTATTTGCCTACTGTGTGCCAAACATTGTACATAATCTTTTAATCTTCAGAATAACCCCGAAAATGTGTGTGATGTTACTTTCATTTTACAGAAGAGAAAAAAATAAGACTTAGTGAGTTTGATAACTTAACCAGGAGTAGGACCCTGGTCTGTGGGACTTCAAAGCCTCATTCATTATCATCTCCCCCCATTTAGAAATTCATTGAAGGCCTCTGGAGGAGAACTGTCTTTGACTACAGTATTAGACAAGTAAGCATTCCATAGCTTATTAAAGCTGTACGTTTAGCAGTTGTAGGGCCTTGAGAATGTAAAATTTCTTTTTGTCTTTGTATTTCTGTCAAAAGGAAAAAAAAGAATAATAGTTTCTTTTATTTAACTTAGTTATTTTGAAGATAAGATTATGTGAAATACTTTTAAGCTCTACAGAGGAAAATCACTTGGTCAGTCACAGACAACTTCATTTTTCAGCCAGTGCAAGTGAAACTAACTCACTGACTTCATCATCCCTTCTCTCTGGGTCCTTTTTTGTGCCTAGAGGCATAAGTGAGATAATAACAGTGTTTCTCCTCTCCTGCCACACATACTTTTTTAGCATAAATGTTGCAATGAAAACAGTCCCTCATAAATAATTGAGTAGGAGTTCCCTGTTGGCCTACTGTTTAGGATTCCAGGCTTTCACTGCCTGGGTTCAATCCCTGGTTGGGGAACATCACACAAGCCATGCAGTAGAACTGAAAGATAAACAAGTAAATTAAGTAAATATTTCTATTTCTCTGTTAGGCTGAAAAAGCATATATATACTTGGGCCAGTTAAAGTAAGGCATGCAGGGGTGGTGTGGGAGGGCATAAAGAGGACCATGACTATTACCTAAATTATATATATTATGGGAGGGGAGGTGAAGTGAGCGAAGGGGATCAGCTGTATGGTAATAAATGCAAAGTAACTTTTTGGTGGTGAACAAGCTGTAGTGTATACAGAGGTAGGAAAAAAACTGTACACCTGAAACTTACAAATGTTATAAATCGGAATTTCCTCTGTAAAAAGAAATTGCGTATATTATTACTTAAGCTGGATGTCCAAAAGTGATGTCATTCAAGGTGAATATATTGATCCAGTTAGATATTCCTTAATTTAGAACCTAGAATATGACTTTCATCGTAGTGAACACGCACCAGTGAAGAGGAACTTCTCCAGATCCAGTGTAACTTGACCTCAGGGCACTGATCCTTAAAGGTTAGGCTCTTATTTTCTCTCTTCAGACTTAGACCAAAACTCCAGGGTTTCACTGGAATAAAATCTACAATGAGGCTGAATCCATGCCCCATTTTTGAGGCGTGTGAGTATGGTTTCATCCATTCACTTTTTGCCACAGCTTTAAATTACCCACCACTGAGGCTTTTAGGGTCCCAAGCCTAAAGGAGATAACTAAAATTTTGCGGCTTTCAATAGTGATTGCCACACTACAGAAAATAGTCTGTTATGTGTATTAAATGCAGCCTCTTTTGCTCCATGTGAAAGCTGTGTCTGCTACAGGTCCTAGAGTAAAGATAGGACCTTTTGATGCCTCTTCTGAATGTCTCTGGTAGGAAATGTGCCGCTGCCTGTGTACTGTCTCAGCAGTCTGAGAGAAGTGTGTGGTTTTGGCCAGATACCTCTGTGTTATGCAGCACACCCCCCCCCCCCAATCCCCTCTCCCACACACCTTTGACTAGAAGTTGAAAATGCATTCCTTCAACAAAAGTACACAGGGTGCCCATTACCACCTGATAAACAAAGGAAATATTGTAATAAGCCCTACACAGACCTTGCCCTTGTGTAACTTGCATTCTAATATGGGGGTGAGGAAGGCTGGATAGCAAACAATTATATAGTCAGTTAATCAGTCTACTACAAAAGAGAAATTATTGATGTTACAGAGAACTTACAATAAAGGCATATAACCTACGCCATAATATAGTTGGGTTGTTAAGGATGTGACTTTGGAAGCTACACTATCTAAGTTTGAATCCTGCCCCACTTTCCGTTAACCGTGGAATGTTGAGTCAATTGCTTATGATTTGTGCCTCAATTTCCTCATCTGTAAAAATACAGTTATTTCAAGTTCAGTCTGCTAATACATTTTCATTGTTTAAAACAGGGCCAGGTGTGTAATGTACATTCAAAAGTTTGGTGATTTTTTTTGTCTGGGAGGTCAGGGAAAGCTTTTCTTTGAAATGATGGTGTTGAAATGAGATTTGAAGGATAAGTAAGAATTAAATGGGCTTCCCTGTTGGTTCAGTGGTAAAGAATTGGCCTGCCAATGTGGGAAACACAAGTTCAATCTCTGGGTTGGAAAGATCCCCCTGGAGAAGGAAATGGCAACTCGCTCTAGTATTCTTGCCTGGGAAATCCTATGGACAGAGGAGCTATCCATAGGATCACAAGAGTCAGGCATGACTCAGTGACTAAACAACAGCAAACAACAAAGAATTAAATAGGCTAAACGGATGGGGAACAAGTTGGAAGGCAGCTGCAGTAGTCGAGGGGAGTGGGGATGGTCAGTTGACCCAGAATGGTAGTAGAGGCAGAAGTGGGTGGATTTGAGGGATGTTTAGGGGGTGAAGGTAGGATTCTGAAATATTGGATAGGAGTGGTAAGGAAAGAGATTCTGGTCTCTTCAGCCATGGCTTCATAGGAGATGCTAGACGGTGATCACCTTCTGTGAGTACACACGTGGTAGTGGATGTGGAGGAGACCACCAAGAAATCAAGTCTCCTTGAGGTAATAAGCCTGTTCTAGGGAGAGCTGGACAAAAAGGTCAGCCAGGGAGATTGTAGGGACTACCAGGAAAAGCTGCTGAGTAAGCAAGTGAATAAACAGGCCTGGAGTTCAGACGACTTGCCTAGAGATATAAATGAGAGAGAAGTATATAATTAGTTTGTTGAGGAAAATAATGAATCGAGACCCTGTATGTGAACTGGACATCCTTGAAGGTACAGAATGAGAAAAAAGGAAGGCCTAGGACCAAAGCTTGGTGACCTAAATGCTGGTAGAGGAGACGAGTAGCAAAGGAGAATTGGCCAGAGAAGTAGAAGGAACATCAGAGAAATGTGATGTTCTGGAAAAAAGTGCTTGGAGGGATGGCATGAGGGGGTGTTTCTGAAATCTTTATCATCCTTCCTTGGATCCCTGAGAGTTTTCATTTAGGTCTCTAAATACCCAAAAGTCAGATGCTAGTGACTTAGAACATCTGCAGCAGGTTTAGGCTGACTGAAGTCAGTTAGTTAAACATGATCTTCAGACTCTGGAATCTAAACTGTAGTTATCCCTGTTTGCTATAAATTAGATCTCACATGGAGGAAGCAATGGCTGCCCTACCTGTTCATGCTCATAGATATTAACCTGCTGAAATTAATGAATTATTTTGAAGGCCATTAATCTGGCTGGTGATCCCCTCTAAGGTTGACTGGCATCTCCCAAATTAGGTAGAGACACTGCTAAAAACAATTTTTTTCCCCAACTATTATCCAGGAACACTTGTTGAGTACCTCCTAGAAATAGTGGTTATATATCAACATTTATTAGAAGTGTGTGAGATGTTTCACTAATCCTCATTAATGGCCCTGTAATTTGATCCCCTTTGTACTCCAGGAGATAGTGAAGATAGAGGAGATGGAGAAACTCGAGGAGATAGTGAAGAACAGGAAAGCCTGTGTGCTCCAGTCCACGGGGTCGCAAGGAGTCAGACACGGCTTAGCCACCGAACACCACCACCACGTTGATCTCCCTCTGTACAAAGGAATGAACTAGACTCAGAAAGGTTTATTTACTTCGTGAATGGGAATTTGAACCCACATCCCTCTGACTTGAAGCCCATGAGGCTTCTGCATACAAATATAACTCAAATAGTAATTAGAAGATAATTATCCCAAAAAAGTACTTAACAAAAATGCTATGAAAACTCATGGAACTGACTACTCTTAGCTTGATAGTGAGAAGTAGAGATGTGTTAAATCCAGCGGACAAGTTTTAAAATTCTTATATTATTGGACATTTATGCTTTGTTGGATGTAATTGATCGCTCTTTCCCACTGTAACTCTTTACTCTCTTTGCTTCGGCTGCATTGCATTGCCTTATCTACCTGCTTAATAGGTGTGGCTTATTCTGATTCTTAAATCCTGATGTTCTCCTGGGTTCCTCTGTAGCTTTTCTCACTCCACACCCAAAATCTCAAATTTAGCTAAGTGTTTTGTTTAGCCTGCAAAGTGTTTGAAACATTTTTAAAAATTAGTTATCTTTGTTTAAAACCTGGAAGACTTACATAAAGCTCTGTATTTCTGGCTTTTGGAAAACCTAAAGTTCTCTCACAACCTTGGATTTGTGTTTCCATATGGTAACACTTAACTAGAGCTGAACACAGCTGCTGTCTTTGGAGTGGACACTCAGTTCTTCCCAGACCCCCAGCATTCTCTGTTGTCTTCCCAACAGTATTGGCGCAGTGTTATGTATACTTTCTCTGCTCTTCATACTCCCTGAGTACTCCCCACTCTTAAAACTACTATTTTGATACTGATAATTCCAAATCTGTCACCAAGCCAACTTTTAGATTTATACATCCAACCTCCCATTGAATATCACTACTTGACATGCTATAGGCAACTCAGACTACAGTGGCCGAACACCTCTTTCCCTGTAAACTCTAGGTTCTACCGGTTTTTATCCCCTAAGTTTTATTACACTCTCTCCGTTCCTTTTCTTCATTACCTTTGGAACCACATTGCTATGATTCGGGTTCTCATCATCTTGTTAGAATTCCTGGTTGCAAACCACAGAAATCATCTTTTGACTAACAGCTGAAAGGGAACATATTCAAAGGATGTTGTGTGGCTCACATGGGGATGGCTAGAGAATTGATTTAGAAACTGATCTGGAACCAAGGGAGGTTGGAGACGTGGAGAATGTGGGCAGGATCAAAGCGCTGACAGTCTGCTTATGATGCTGCAGAATTCCATTGTCTCCCATTGCAGAATACTGTCTAGCTGGTTGGTTCTGGGTCTTTGTGTTGCCACTGCAAAATCAAGGTTTTCCACAGGAGTGTCCACTTTTTTTTTTTTTTTTGGAGTGTCCACTTAAACTGGGCAAAGTTATGTGTGTACTTCTTCCCCAACTGGAAGAGGAAGTAGAACCTCACCCCTCATTTCAGTACCCCCCACCCACCCACTCCAGCTCTGTAATGGGACTTACGATCCATTCTTCCATTGAAGACTTTTACCTTGAGTTAGTCTCCAATATAGGAAGGCAGGGGTGCAGGAAAAAAGAAAATCAACGAACATCCACATTACAACTCTTTTCTGGACTACCATAGCAGTCTCCTAGCTACTTCTGTGTCCTCTGTCCCCTCATTCCCCAAATCTGTTCTCTATCCAACAGCCAGAGCTAGCTAACTAAAATGCGTATTTGATCGTGTCATTCCATTTTTCAGTGGCTCCTTGGACACCTGTAAGAAAATGCTTCAATGTGGCATTCAAGGCTTTTTCCTTGAAAGGTCTGCCCCTTACTTCCCCCTTCAATTTTTTTTTTTCCATTTATTTTTATTAGTTGGAGGCTAATTACTTTACATCATTGCAGTGGTTTTTGTCATACATTGAAATGAATTAGCCATGGATTTACATGTATTCCCCATCCCGGTCCCCCCTCCCACCTCCCTCTCCACCTGATCCCTCTGGGTCTTCCCAGTGCACCAGGCCCGAGCACTTGTCTCATGCATCCAACCTGGGCTGGTGATCTGTTTCACCCTAGATAATATACATGTTTCGATGCTGTTCTCTTGAAACATCCCACCCTCGCCTTCTCCCAGAGTCCACAAGTCTGTTCTATACATCTGAGTCTCTTTTTCTGTTTTGCATATAGGGTTATCGTTAACCATCTTTCTAAATTCCGTATATGTGTGTTAGTATACTGTAATGGTCTTTATCTTTCTGGCTTACTTCGCTCTGTATAATGGGCTCCAGTTTCATCCATCTCATTAGAACTGATTCAAATGAATTCTTTTTAATGGCTGAGTAATATTCCATGGTGTATATGTACCACAGCTTCCTCATCCATTTGTCTGCTGATGGGCATCTAGGTTGCTTCCATGTCCTGGCTATTATAAACAGTGCTGCGATGAACATTGGGGTGCACGTGTCTCTTTCAGATCTGGTTTCCTTAGTGTGTATGCCCAGAAGTGGGATTGCTGGGTCATATGGCAGTTCTATTTCCAGCTTTTTAAGAAATCTCCACACTGTTTTCCATAGTGGCTGTACTAATTTGCATTCCCACCTCACCGTATCTTCGACAAAGGAGGCAAGGATATACAATGGAAAAAAGACAACCTCTTTAACAAGTGGTGCTGGGAAAACTGGTCAACCACCTGTAAAAGAATGAAACTAGAACACTTTCTAACACCATACACAAAAATAAACTCAAAATGGATTAAAGATCTCAATGTAAGACCAGAAACTATAAAACTCCTAGAGGAGAACATAGGCAAAACACTCTCCGACATAAATCACAGCAGGATCCTCTATGACCCACATCCCAGAATTTTAGAAATAAAAGCAGAAATAAACAAATGGGACCTAATGAAACTTAAAAGTTTTTGCACAACAAAGGAAACTATAAGCAAGGTGAAAAGACAGCCTTCAGATTGGGAGAAAATAATAGCAAACGAAGCAACAGACAAAGGATTAATCTCAAAAATATACAAGCAACTCCTCCAGCCCCCTTCAATTTTTATCTCCCCCTGATTTCTTCTTTATGATTTACACTTAGGCAAGACTGAACTGAGCTACTTAGGCCTTCCTCTGTATATCTCGTACTGCTTTTTACTGCCCCGCTTTGTTTTGATTTTCCTCTTACTGTCCCTGTTGCTTGAAGACCCCTTTCTTGTAGCTCACCTTCCCTTCCCTAGTTAACTCCTCCTCATCCTTGAAGAAACTACTTCCTTAATACCTTTTCTCCTCATTTATTAAGTCCCTATCACCTGAAATAAAGCCCGGCGTTTTATTTCATTGGACATTTGTCACTATTGTCATAGTCCCTACTCTTCCTGTCTCCCCACATGTATACACAAATGTACTCCTTCCTGTTTAGGTTCTTTGAGAGTGAAGTGAGTGAAAGTCGCATCCAACTACTGGAGTGGGTAGCCTTTCCCCACTCCAGGGTATCTTCCCAACCCAGGGGTCGAACCCAGGTCTCCCGCATTGCAGGCGGATTCTTTACCATCTGAGCCACAAGGGAAGCCCAAGAATACTGGAGTGGGTAGCCTGTCCCTTCTCCAGCAGATCTTCCTGACCCAGGAATCAACCCAGGGTCTCCTGCATTGCAGATGGATTCTTTACCAACTGAGCTATCAGGGAAGCCTCTTTGAGGGTAGAGATTGTCTGATTCATCTTTGGTTCTTTAATGCTACCATATTACTCTGTATATTGTATGCTCAATAAATGTTGAGATAACGAAGAGGTATTTGATATGGATCCTAAAGGATAAGTAAGATTTTGAGAAAACAAAGAAATGGAATAAGAATAACATAATTTGAAGGCAAGTGTACTAGCTAGGCCCAGATGAGAAAAAATATATGACAATATTGTCTGTTTTGGCTAGCATATAAGTGTATATGTAGAATAGTGGGAAATAAGACCAGAAAGGCAGGGAGTTTCCTGGTGGTCCAGTGGTTAGGACTCGGCTTTGCCACTGCCTTGGCTCTGGGTTCAATCCATGATTGGGGAACTAAGAGCCTGCAGTCCACAGGGTGCAGCCAAAAAAAAAAAAAACAGACTGGAAAGGCAAAGTGTGGTCTTAAGGATTATGTTTTAAGTAACGGAGTCTTTAAAAGTTTTTAAGCAGGTGACTGATTTGGCCATCCTGTGTTTTAGGAAACTAATCTGATCAGACAGAATTAGTAGGGGGAGAGATCAGTTATGAGGCTTCTTTCTGTTATACGAGCTGCATAAATGAAGTGGCAGCAGAAATAAAGTGAGAAAGATGAATCCTAACTTTGCCACTTAGTTTCGTGGTTGTAATACTGAACTCTAAGCCTCCGTTTTCTCATCTGTGCAACAAGAGGACTGACTAGGTGGGATTGGGAAGCTGGCCAGCTTGACTATCTGTGATACATTTTTACAAGAGCCAATGGGAATGGGCAAATAGTTGAAAAGTGGATACAAGAGGAGGTTTCAGATGGAATCTTTTAAGATTCCAGCCTGAGTGAATGGGAGAACAGTATTGCTGTTTACTGGAGTGGGGATTGGGTGTCCCTAGCATTAGTGGTAAGGCGAAGATCTTTAAAAATAGGAGATCTAAGGCCAATTGATCTTCCTAGTTTGTATCACAGAGCACAGAAAGCAGGATTTCAGTGTTGAGAGTGGTTACATTTCAGGGGAAATTAGTGGTCAGGAGGTAAGCAGCTGTTTTTATTAACAGTTTACTTTGAGGGATTTCAGCTTGTACCGTCACTCTGGGCTTGCCAGCCCTCGGGAATTAGAGTGGTCTGAAGTGGCGCTGCAAACTGGACACTGGCCCATGTATCAGATGGGCTGAGTTTCAAGAGCAGCGAGGTAGGGGCCAGGGCCCAGGTTTGGGGGCTAGGAGTAGGTGTGTATTTTGGAAGGGGAGAGCTTTGGAATTGTCCGTGGATACCTGCGATTACTTTCAAGAAAGTGATACTGCTGCTCAAGGGTTAGACTATCAAGAATGCAACTTGGGTTGCGGCAGAGAGAGCGCTTCATCCTTGAAGAGTAAAAGGGTCCCGTGTTCCAGCAGTTGGGCTGGCTCACTCCTCTGATGGACGGAAGATGTGGCCCCTTTTAATGGGTCGTGGGATCAGGGAGGGTCACCAGGGCAGAGGAGCTGACAGGACTTAGAGGCAGGGGGTTCAGAGGGAGGCGGAGTTGGCCTAGTGTGGAACCCTCTCTCCCGAGTGTACGCTCTTTGGTGTACAGAAAAGAGTGTTGATGGTGGGTGAACTGAATCTCCAGGACTAGTTCCCGCAGCTTGAGACCATTCCTCTGGCCAGGCTCCTTTTTTTTTTCAAGCAAGCTGCAGGCTTCGCCTCGGCCCTGGAAACCGGATAGGCCTCTCCGTGCGCTCTCAACCTAACCCCGCGGTGGCGGGGGAGGGGGAAGCTCTGTTTAGTCCCACCCTTTGCGCTGTTTTGCGTCTTTGCGCCTCTGGTGAGTGGCAGCGGAGGATAGCCAATAAGGACGTGGGGCGGGCAGGAGCATCAAGTTAGGTTGCGCAGGAGGAGGGGGAACTGGTGCTGGAGAGACAGCGAGAGGGGCGAACCGGCCCCCCACGGCCGCTGCAGGTAAAGGCACCTCTATTACCCTGCTGGGGTGAGACACAGCTCCTTTTCTCCTTCAGGGCTGGTCGGATCTTCCCGCCTGAAGCTTCCGCCCTAACACTGCTCCCACCCGGGCATCCACACCCCCCCACCCCGCATCTTCCCGTCTTGGCCATCCCCACCCTGGGGGGCACCCCACTAGCTCACTCCTTCCAGTGCATGTACTTCATCTCCATTTGGGGGGCTCCAGTTGCCAGCAATCTGCCGCCTCTGCTGTGTGGGCCTTACTGGCACCAGCACTGGCAGTATGAGCAGGTAATGTACCCGGGTCCCCGCCGCCCCCGCCTCCAGTCGCGTTTCCCTCTCCATCAACCCCGTACTTCCTTACCTTGCCCCTTCCCTTCTTCCGCAGAAGTACAAAATTTCTGTACTTTCTCCCTTACCCCTTGAACGTACGTACACGGTTTTAGCATTCATAGTTGCCTATTTTGCTTTCCCTATTTATTCAGAAGGACTCACTTTACCAGCCATGTTTGCCCCAAATGTCCATACTCCTGATTGAGGTGGGAGTGCTTTTTCCTTCAGTAACTGGGAAAACAAACAAACGAAAAAAGAGCAGCCACACATTTGGCAGTGAGAATGGTGAAGATAGAGAAAATGGCCTAGGATCTCGGTATTCTTGAGGAAATCTCCTGAGTGGCTTCAAGTTAATAGCTCCGTTTCTTATGGTCTGTGTCCTTCCATCCTGATCCTTTGCTGACCCTAAGTTGTGATTCCATTCACATAGGATATTTATTTCCCGTTTCTTTATAAGACTTAAGACCCTTTGGGTCTCACAGATGTCTCCATGGTGCAGTTTTTAAATCCTTTTCTTTTACAATTATATTGACTATCTTCATTTTAAGCCTTCTGATTTATTTTACTTTCAAGAGATCTTTTCTGATTGCTTCTGTCTATCTTTTGTTTCCATAATGTGTTTATGTCTGCCTGCCTGCCACTGGTTCTCTTGAAAGGATAGTTTCCAATAACAAGATTAATACTTTGAAGTAGAATAGTTTGTTCTTTGAGCAGTTAGAGGTTAAGTGGTCATGGCTGGTACTTTGTAAAAATGCAGCCTTCCCCTCCCCCAAAAGGTCATTTGTTGTCATGCCATTCATCTGTTATCTTCTAAGAGGATGGGCAGTATAGAGAAATCTGTAAACGGAGAATGGATATCTGTAGGTCAGTTTATGTAATTTTATGTTTTAGACAACTAGGCTAATTTTTCTTGCAGTGTTTCTCATCTATCATAAACAAAATGATGAACTTCCTTTTGAGAGGCCATAAGAAATCTTATCCCATCACAGAAGTGTTGATAATCTTTCCAAACCAGGCATGCTTCTTTCTCTGTCCAAACCTGCCCACGTCCTGCCCCCCCCCCCCCCCACCGCCCTCTGTCATGTTGTCTTTTACATATCCTCACAGGCCAAGAGATATGGTCCAGTTTTATTTAATATAAATAGTGTAAACACTGAGATCGTTTCCATTTGACAAACATAAAATTATAACATTAAATGTACATTTGCAAACTTCACATACCTTCCATCTCCCAGTTGAGAATCACTGCTTTGTTGAAAGGTATGGGGAGATTGAGATTGAAAAGTACAGAGTAGAATTAAAACTAAGTCCTTTATGATTGGACAGACAAGTTGTTTTTGAAATGGACATGGGTACCAGGAGGCACATAAAATAAAAACAGGATAGTTGGGACTCTAGATTTCTAAGAAAACACAGCGGAGCTATATTAAAGGTGGTAAAGCTGCAAAAAAAAAAATCAGTATTTACTTATTTCAAGGGGAAGGAGTAATTTCTCATTAAAAAAGAAGATGAGCTGAAGGGCTGTTATATAAAGAATCTCTCTGGCTTGTTATCTGAAAGTTTTAGATGGATAGCTTTGAATTTTAACTTTAACTGACTAGTTAGTTCTACTTCCCTCGTATCCCACACCCGCTGCCTCCCCCCCACCCCCATAAGTTTTTTGTCATTAGTCTACTTGTTAGTTTGAATTATGGAAAATGTTTAAGTACAACCATCAAACTGTCTTTTGAGCATATGCATATGTTTCTCTTTGGGTCAATGGAAGGTGAAGGCTGGCTTTTCATTCTCAATATGATGAAAGTCTGCTATGAGTTCTTTTATCTAGGGAGTTGCTTTACTTAAGGTTATCTTAAGGGTTTCTTATATTTGACTGCTTAACATTTTTTAATTTTTGTTACCAGGATTTGAATTACGGAAAGAGAATTCATGAGGTAGATGAACTTCATAGAATAGCCAGGATGACCCATAAGTAAGGATAGAAGGAGGAAGTAAGAAAGTTGGAGGTACATTTGGAGAAGGTTTATTCTTTTGAGAGTCAAGGACAGATTTAAAGATGTGAGTTAAAAAAAGAAGCTACAGACTAGGATTAAAAACTTCATATACGATGAATTAGGTCAGTAGGAGTGAGTTGATGGAATGGGACTGAGAAGTATTTAGACTTGATGGTGTGCCATTGTCACTGGTGAGGTTTTTTTAATTATTGGGCCTTGACTGAACCAGGAGAAGCAGGAATTTGGCCCCAAAATTGGAAAGGGAGATAAATAAGTACATTGACCTTTAAGAACTTAATGCTTGAGTCACGTGGAAGTAAGGAAATATTTCAGAAGCTGTTAACCTGGTTTTCCCCATTAAAAAATGAGATCTCTCTCTCTGAGACTGGGCTGTTGCGGAGGGAAGAAAGAGCATTTGGGTGAATAAATAGCAAGGAGTCATGGAAAGGACAGAATACTCCATGGAAGAAAGGCAGGTTATAAACTGTTATCAGTGTAAACTTCTAGTTAGTGGGAACTTTCACTATATTTTTTGTGTGACACCTAACTGTTAGATATTTAGTGTAGCTTCTCTGACAGTGAATAGGAGGTAAAAAGATAATAGGTAGCAAAGTAGGGCATAACTAGAAAAAAGATGATGGAAGTGTTGAAAAAATTTATAAAATTATTGAGTAGATTTTCACTGAATTAAGAAATATCTATAACTCTTCTGAGATCACCATTTTGAGTAACTTTGGGGCAGGCATTAGATAGGAGAGGCTGGAATGAGCTTGTGGAATACTTTAGCCAGGAATGGGAAGTGATGCGGACCTTGGTTGAGATGTGAAGGGGTACAGTTTACTGAAGCTAGAAAGATCTTGTTTAACATTGGTGGCGATGCCATGTATGGTTTGTAATTTTGACTGATGTGCCAACTACTGATGAGTCTGTTTCTTATCTATATCTCAGTTTCTGGGATACTTACCCACATTATATTAATTTTACAGGGATAACTGGAATGGGTTGAGGAAGAGGGAAAAAAGCTTGGGGTTTGTGTGGAAAAGTCTTCAGTCTAGTCTGTTCTGTGTTACTGACAAATTTCTTCTCTGGTGTCTTCTAAAAGTAGGAGAAATGGTGTTACCGAAGCTTTCCTGAATTGACAATATTGATACCGTATACAGAAAGCAAATACTACATTTTCATATAGTTACATGGTGACATACTTAAAACTCCTTGTCTTAGTTTTTCCTTTTTCCAACATTTTATGTACTTAAAAGCCCCACATGTGGATTTTGTAAACGTAGTTTCAGTTATTTCTGGGACAGTTTTTCAAGATAGGAAGTTTTCTACTGTCTCATCTTAGAATCAGGGAATGCCAGTTAATTTCTCTAAGAACAGAATGGTTCATTTCAGATACCACAAGCACTTATTTTAACTCATTTAAATTTTTTGAGTAGCTCCTGTGTATGTGATACTCATCTGGCACTTTAGAGATCCACAGATGAATAAGATGTGGTCCCCCCATTCAGGAGCTCTTCTGTCTTCGAGAAAGAGGAGCTGGGCCACCATGCAGGGTTGTGCAGAGTGTGCATTGCACATGTTCATTATCATCACAGATAATATGTTTAGTATGACAATTTTCCAGCAGATGGCAGACAAGCATCTTGAGCAGGCAGCTTTTTATAATTTGCACAAAGGAACCTCTTGGGCCTTCAGAGGAAATGGACAAGAGACTTATCATTTTAACAAAATGTTAAATATTTTAAATGCTTTAAATAAGGAACAGACAATGTTGTAGGCGTTTAAAGAAGGTGAGAGTTTCATAGGTGGCTCATCAGTAAAGAATCTGCCCATCAATGCAGGAGACGTGGGTTCAATCCCTGGGTGGGGAACCCACTCCAGTATTCTTGCCTGGGAAATCCCATGGACAGAGAAGCCAGGTGGGCTGTAGTCCATGGGGTTGCAAAAGGGTCAGACACGACTTAGCGATTAAACAACAGCAAAGAAGTTGAAGGGACTGAGTCATCACAAATTGCTCACCTTATGGAGGTGCAGGACTCGCCTTACTGAGTAGACTTTTGAGGATGTTAAAAGATATTAGCTGGAAGAGATGTTTGTGGGGAGGGTGATAAAGATATTCCAGGCAGAAAATACAGCAAGATAGGCAAAGTCATGCAGATAGGAATGTCATTAAGGGAACTGGATTATCTGTTTGGCCTGAAATCCAGGGTATATATGGGAAGTGATGAACATACAGGAAATGATGAGAGTGAAAGTTGGAAACATAAACTGGAACAAAATTGTAGAATTCTTTGAATCTTTTGCCAGAGAAAGTTTTGATCTTAAATATGAGAAAGCGGGAAGGGGACCTAATAACAGAAGCACAATGTATAGATTCACTGATAGGTGAACTAAAGTTTGTGAATCTTCCTGGGTGGAATTATACTATAAACTTAGCGAGATTATCCAGTAAACTTGGTTAATGATGTTTATTTTTACCAGTAGTAAGTAGAAGTATCGGAATTATAAGGAAAAGTTACAAAATCCAGTATATCCAGAAGCCTCTATCTGTATTCACTGAAGTATTGCTGATATATTGTTAAGTTCTGTCAACTTAAGAATCTGAAATAGAAATTGAATGAATGTTACATTTCCTGTTCTGTACCTAAGAATGATAATTGTGAAAAGAAGTGGACAGAGACAGCGGGATGATCTTGACAGACAGAAGCTTCAAAGTGTGTAGGTGTAAGAGCCCTGAAAAGGGGTTGGCTTATTTTTTTTTTTCTCTTTTGGTTTCAAAGCAGAAATGTGGATGTTCTTTCTGCTGTGTCTCTGTCCTCAGCTTACCTCACATTTCCCTCTTCTTTTACTATTTTGATGCTATTTGATGTTATGGGTAGTTTTCCCTGAGGTCACCTCCTTGGCTTACTTGTCATTTGTCTTTCTACAACAGGAGTTCCATCATCTTCCTCTGAAGACCTAGCCATCTTGCTCCATGAAGGTCAGGACAGTCTGACATGCACTTGTTTCTTGCCTCTTTACCTGAAGAGTAGTCCTCTTCCATTGTGTACATTTTTTTCTTAATAGGGGAGGGGAGGGGAGAGCCAGTACCCCCCCTCCCCTTCCCTCCTTAAACCTTGGGGAAGTAACCCCCATTGCTTTCCCAAGATGGCAGACCCCATCATGGATCTGTTTGATGACCCAAATTTATTTGGCCTGGACTCTCTGACTGATGACAGCTTCAATCAGGTCACACAAGACCCTATTGAAGAAGCCCTTGGACTGCCAAGCTCTCTGGACTCCTTGGATCAGATGAACCAGGATGGTGGAGGTGGCGATGTGGCGAATTCATCAGCAAATGACTTGGTCCCCCCACCAGAGGAAACAGCCCCCACAGAACTTCCCAAAGAATCAACAGCTCCAGCTCCAGAATCTTTAACCTTGCATGATTATACCACTCAGCCCGTCAGCCAAGAGCAGCCAGCCCAACCTGTCTTACAGACACCAACGCCAACACCAGGACTTTTGCAGGTCTCCAAGAGCCAGGAGATCCTGAGCCAAGGGAATCCTTTTATGGGTGTCTCTGCCACAGCTGTCTCCTCCAATAGTGCTGGAGGACAACCACCTCAGTCTGCCCCTAAGATTGTCATCCTTAAGGCCCCACCAAGCTCCTCAGTCACTGGTGCCCATGTGGCACAAATTCAGGCCCAAGGTATCACCAGCACAGCTCAGCCCCTCGTGGCTGGCACAGCCAATGGTGGAAAAGTCACTTTTACCAAAGTGCTAACCGGCACTCCCCTTCGACCTGGTGTTTCCATTGTCTCTGGTAATACAGTGTTGGCCGCCAAGGTCCCTGGGAACCAGGCTACTGTTCAGCGCATTGTCCAGCCCAGCCGACCAGTAAAGCAGCTGGTCCTACAGCCAGTTAAGGGTTCAGCTCCTGCTGGAAACCCTGGGGCCACAGGGCCCCCACTGAAGCCTGCAGTTACACTGACCTCTACACCCACCCAGGTGACTTGAGTGAAAGGGGGAGGTGAATTTTGGTTTAGTAGAGGGCCCAGCAACTGTGTGAGAGCAAGCACATAAAAGCTGTCTCTAGGAAATCTGCTTAAATTCCATCTTTACTTTGTATCAGTTAGTATTGATAGCCACCTTATTTGTTACTTACGAGGTGAAAGCAGTCAGTGTTAATGCATTTTTTGAGCTCTTACTACATATTTACACTGTGCCTAGCTGGTGCTGAACAAGATAGACACAGTTCCTGTCCTTATACAGAGCTCACCATCTGCCAGGAAATACAGACCTTAAGCAAGAACTCACAGTGATGGATGATATAAAGTTATACAAGTACTATAGGATGCAATGGGAACAAAGAATCATTTTTGAAAAATATGTGTATTTATATTTGCAAGACTTACAGAAACTATGTGTACCTTTCCTGTTCTTATTATTAAGATTGTCCTCCTCCAGCTTTGCCCAGTGAAAAGACTTGTTTCTTTTATAAGAAAATAAAGACTCTAACCTCTGAATCAAGGGTCAGAAGAATTTGGAGGAGGGGAAGACAGTGTTCAGATAAGTAGGGCTGGTGAAGAGAAGCTCTGAGAAGGTGGATTTTTAGTTCAATATAAAGACTTTTATTCTAATAGATTTCCAAAAAATGGAATGACTGCCTTAGAAAATAGCAAGCCTTCCAGCAGTTTTTCAAGAATAGATTTGGTACCCACTGGGCAGAGGTTATAGAAAAGATTTATTAGGACAGATAGGAAGATGAACAAAGGGTCTTTTCTGACCCTCAGGTTTTATAATTCTAGGATGAGGAAAATTGGTGTAAATATTAAGGGGTCTACCCTTCTTTAATGTCCTCCCTCTCTTGCAATTTCCTCTCTTCACTCTAGGGTGAATCGAAACGCATCACGCTGGTCCTCCAGCAGCCACAGTCTGGAGGTCCCCAAGGACACCGGCATGTCGTGCTAGGGAGTCTACCAGGCAAGATAGTGTTACAGGGCAACCAGCTAGCAGCCCTGACTCAAGCCAAGAATGCCCAGGGGCAGCCTGCCAAAGTAGTAACTATACAGCTTCAGGTGCAGCAACCACAGCAGAAAATCCAGATTGTACCACAGCCTCCATCATCGCAGCCACAACCCCAGCAGCCACCCTCCACCCAGCCAGTGACTCTCTCCTCTGTGCAGCAGGCTCAGATAATGGGACCAGGACAGGCCCCGGGACAGAGACTTTCAGTACCCCTCAAGGTGGTACTTCAGCCACAGGTGAGACCTAACATGCTGAGTTAAGAAGGCAAACACGCTCTTAGTCCCCTGACGTTATCCTCAGCACCACTCACTGTTGGATGTGGGGCCAGTCTAGATTCATATCTCTGAAGTGAGATGCAGGCTTTGCTTTCTTTCACCCATGGGAACCTTATTTTAATTATATCATGAAAAGATTTGAGGGTTATTGTTGGGTTTGGGTTAAGAGATGATTTGTCTAGTATTTGTCTTTAAATTGTTTTATTTACAATCTTTTCCTGATATCCTTGTGAAATGAAAATGACTGGAAATAACCCCTCATCTGAAAGGTAAATAGTCTTGAAGAGGTCAAGTGCTTATCATTCCTCCCCCAACCACCCCCCACCCCCCGCCCCAGGAAGATAAAGGTAGGACAAGAATGGAATTTGAATTTTTTTTACTAGCCTAGACACCAGTGTTATCTGTATTGTTTGGAAATTTTATGGAATTGTGGAGATGGGTATTGACGTTAGAAGCATGGCTAAAGAATATTGAAAGTTAATTTGGCACAGTTGCCTTTTCTCATCTCCATCCCACCAAAAAATACTTTCTAAAAAAGCGTGCCTCTGGGTTCAGAAAGACTTGATATAAGTCTCATTCTTAAGGAATTAGAGAACTAACGTTTCTAGCCTATGTGCTTCAGAGCTGTTTTATTCAGGTCATTTAACTATAAGCATGTTGAAATTGTAGTGTCTTTATTTCTGTAGGCTGGCTCTTCCCAAGGGGCCTCTTCTGGGCTCTCCGTAGTTAAAGTTCTCAGTGCCAGTGAAGTGGCAGCTCTGTCCTCACCAGCAAGTTCTGCTCCGCATACTGGGGGCAAGACAGGAATCGAGGAAAACCGTAGGCTGGAACACCAGAAGAAGCAAGAGAAAGCAAATCGGATTGTAGCAGAGGCCATTGCTAGGGCCCGTGCTCGGGGCGAACAGAACATACCTCGAGTCCTGAATGAGGATGAGCTGCCTAGCGTTAGGCCTGAGGAAGAAGGTGAAAAGAAACGCAGGAAGAAGAGCAGTGGGGAGAGGCTCAAGGAAGAAAAGCCAAAGAAGAGCAAAACATCTGGTGCCTCCAAAACCAAGGGCAAGAGTAAGCTAAAGTGAGTGCCACCCTTCGCTGTTTTGATGGGACATTTGGGGAGAGCACATACATGTTTAAATTCCTGTTTTTAAATTCATGCTGTATATAGCAGCTACAGAGTTCAAGGGGATCGGTCATAGAAAATAATAAGTCCTATCTCTTCTCTGTCCCAAGTGAACATCAAGGCCTGGGGAGACAGCCAGTCTTGAGTTAGGGGTTATGTGTAAAAGCTGTGTGCTTCCTGATTTTGTATCACTGTAGTATGAAAGACTTCTCCCTAGCCCCCTGTGACCCACGCCGGTGAAAGAGAGCTGCTGCAGACATAGCTGCCCTGTTCTTGCATTTCATATATGAACTGGAGATTTCAGCAGCCACTGTCAGCCTTAAGCGGTCTTGACAGAACCATGGCTTGCCATATAACTCGCCACAACTGAGTGTGCTGTCTTCCTTCCATACCTTGTAGCTTCACTCCTTTCTTTCTAGCTTCTACTCCCTGAGATGCTTCAGGCTTTGTGGTGTAATTATAATAATGCTTTATATTTGTACAGGGTTTTTTAGCTTAAAAAAAGCAAGTTTCATATCTGTTATTTAACTTGATCTTCAACTTCTATCACATCAGGTTTTATCATCAGTGTTTGCTAGTTAGAAAACTAATGCCGAGCTAGCGACAGAACTGGAACTCAGACGAGGCCTTGTAATTGTTAGTCAGGAATTGGTTCTGCTGTGTTATGCTACCTTCATTCAGGTATTTGTGAATACAGTGGTAGCAAAAATTTGTCAAATCCGATGTAAAAGCCAGCTGGTAGTTTAGAAACCCCAATATCTTTTTTTTTTTTTCAAACACCCTACTCACCAGTTATGTGTCCCCAGACTGAATATCTCTAGAGCATTGGAGAAGGCAATGGCAGCCCACTCCAGTGTTCTTGCTTGGGGAATCCCAGGGACGGCGGTGGGCTGCCGTCTATGGGGTTGCACAGAGTTGGACACGATTGACGCAACTTAGCAGCAGCAGCAGCATGCCTGGAGGCTTCATATGTAATAGGTTAGATTAATTGTATTTTCTACTCCTAAATTTTCCTTGCCTTCACTGTAACTGAATTTGGTTTTTCCTTTTTAGCACCATCACTCCTGTGGTGGGTAAGAAGAGAAAACGTAATACCTCATCTGATAATTCAGATGTAGAAGTCATGCCTGCACAATCACCCCGGGAAGATGAAGAAAGCAGTATTCAGGTAAAAGAATCCCTAAAAAAACTTCATGAAAAGATCCTGTTTACTTCTGACAGGCAGACCAGGAATAGATAATGAGAGACCATAAGCCTATGCATATTTCAACAGGTTTTCTAAACCGGAGGTAGGCCTAAAAAGTAAAAGAGGCAAAACCTGGTCATGGCCATGTCTTAAATTTTATTTATTTATTTTTTTAGGCAAAACTTGTATTACTCTAAAAATGCATATTACTCTACAATAGTCATTTTCTCAAATTCCAGTGTTTCAGAGACTAAACAGACATGCAGTTATTCTGCAGTTGTTGTTTTGAGTATGATAGTACTTTGGTCTTTCTTAGAACAGTCCAGGGGGACACTGTCTGTCCCCTTTCTGATGTCTGTGTCAGAAGCTTTCTCTGTCTCTTGTATACTTTGATAAAACTTTATTACACAAAAGCTCTGAGCGATCAAGCCTCGTCTCTGGCCCTGGATTGAATTATCCTCCAGAGACCAAGAATCCCAGGGTGTTTCGTTGTTCAGCAACAACCTTTCACACTGGTCAATATATATCCCTTATGTTATTACAAGATTTATTTACCATGTCTTTAAATTAGATGTGATAGCAGGCAGCTAAGGCCCTGAAACTTTGGTCTCCATTATTATTATTATTGGTTTTTGTTTGTTTGTTTGTTTTTACCATTCTAGGTTTTTGGTTTTTTTTCCCAAATGACTTGGTGCTTTTTTTAGGGGAAGGCTGCACTATCACCACTTTCTTCTATGTTAATTGCTCTTTAATCTTCTCTGTGTTACCTTTTTGGCAATCAACATTCTCTTAGTTTAAAAAAAAATCTAATTTCTCAAAAAAAGAAAAAAAAAAGAACAGTCCAGCTGTCCCTTGTGCATTACTTGTTCTACACTTTAGGGTTTTGACTTTGTGAACTGGGGTGCTTAAGGCACAGTGTTTTTGCTACCTTTTAAAGATGAGAAACATTGGGAAGGGAATAAAAAAAGCTGGATCAAAAGAACTTTAGTCCTCTGTCTCTGTTGCCTTACGGTACCATCTTTGACTCTAGTTTCCAACCATGGAAAGAAGAAGCTATTAATGATTCAGGATACCCATAGTACTTCTGAGTACCTCTAATGGGACTGGCTAGTTTATTTAGCTATATCTAAATTCCTTATCTGAAAGTGGAGGTTTGGACTAAACAAACCTCAGGTGCCTCCCTAGCCATCAGTACTTTATAAGTGTCTCCCCTCTCCCTTAATATATATTCATTGCACTGACAGACTGAATCTTGGGTTCTTGTGGGGGATGCTAACATGTGAGGACAGCCAGGACATTTTTGAAAAGGAGAGTGAAACAAAAGCTAGATTTAACAGACATTAAAGTATATTATGAAATTATAATTGCCAAGAGTTTAAAGAAGAAATAGCAGAGTGAAAAATAAGAGTCTTGAAACAGATCCAAATAGTTTTGAGATGTTACTATGTTGAGTTAAAAGGCCATTTAAAATCAGTGGAGAGAATTGCGTGGTGGTCCAGTGGTTAGAACTCCGTACTTTCATTGCTGAGGGCCCAGGGCTCAATCCCTGGTCAGGGAACTAGGATACTGCAAGCCACATGGTGCAGCCAAAAAAAAAAGAAAGATAATAAAATCAATAAAAATCAATGGAAAGAAAGATTATTTAACACATTATGTTAGGATGATTACTCATTTATGAAGAAATAAAACTGGATTTCTTGCATTACTCTTTAAGAAAAACAAATTCTAGTTTAATCAAAGGTCAAAATGTAAAAACTGAAATCATGGACCTTTATAAAACATGAATGAGTTTTTTTAAATAATTAAAAAATCAGGTAGGTCTTTCTAAGGAGGGTATTAAAATTTCCAAGTCATAAAGGGAAAGACTGATATATTTACTATATAAAAACTATGCATATGTAGCAACAACAAAAAATGCTCTAAATAGCATAGTGTTTAAGACCAAGACCATTTCTTGGGTTCTCATGTTAACCGTATTATTTACTAATATTGTCACTTCAGGCAAGTTTACTTAACTTTGTGGTGTCTCAATTTCTTCATCTCTAAAATACAGATAGTAGTATCTGCTAAGTAGGGTTGTTAGGATTAAATGTAAATGTTTACAAAGCACATAGAACAATGTTTAGGTAAAAGAGCACAGTAAGAGTTATATATGTTTGTTAAATAAACAGTTAAATAAAGTGTTATATAATCAAAACACAGTGAGTATGGCAGAAACTATCACAGTATTGTAAAGTAATTATCCTCCAATTAAACATAAAATTAAAACACAAACTGAAGGCGAATCTTTGTAATACAAGAAATACAAGAATTAATAAAATTTAAAAAGTGGTATATTAATTTGCTAAGGTTATCATAACAAAATACCACAGACTAGATAGTTTAAACAACAGAAATTTATTTTCTTACAGTTCTGAAGGCTTGAAGTCCAGGATCAGGAGGTCTGGTTACCTCTGAGACCTCTCTCCTTGGCTTGCAGAGGGCCACCTCCTCACAGTGCCCGCACATGGTCTTTCCTCAGGGCGTATATCCCTGTTGTCTCTGCATATGGCCAGATTCCCTCCTCTTTTAAGGGCAGTAGTGCCCACCCTAACTTAATCACCTCTTTAAGGCCCTGTCTCCAGACAGTCACATTCTGAGGTACTCGAGGGTTAGGCTTTTAACATAAGAATTTGAGGAAACACAATTAATTGACCTAATTGTGTTTCTTCAAATACCAGTCTTAGCAGTGGAGACCTCACAGTCCCCCAGTTCTCCTCCCCAGATGTAACTTCTGTTATTACTTTTGTGTATCCTTCCAGAAGTATTCTTTACTTTCACGAGCATTCTGATTCCACTTCCACTCAATGTAAGTATTCCATCCCTATTCTCCTGTACTGTGCTTTTTTCTCTAACAGTGTATCTTAAATATAGTTCTATATTAGAAAAGATAGATCCAGCCCATTCTTCCTCACACTCTTTTTTATTATGAAAAATTTGAAATATACACCAAAGTAGAGAAATTATTTACTGAGGCTCCCACGTTCCATCATCCCAGAAGGTTCCCTTGTACCCTCTTTTCAGTCATTTCACCATCCTCTCCCCCCATCTCCCCATAGGCAACAATTGTGCTCATTTCTGTTAGCCATAAACTTAGTCTGTTCTTAAACTTCATGTAAATGGAGTCACATAGTATATACTCTTGGATCTCACCTTTTTCAGCATAGTGGTGTTCAGAATTATTCATGTTGATGTATCAGAAGTTCATTCCTTCTTTTTTTTCTTGAGAAGTGTTTACTTTAGGAATATACCAGTGTTTATTCATTCTATTAGACATTTGGTTTGTTCCAGTTTGGAGCTGTTTTGAGTAAGGCTGCAGTGAACAGTCTTAGTACATATGCTTTGTGGACATAGGTTTTCATTTCTCGTAGCTAAATAGCCAGGAGTTGATAGACTATGGGGTAGTTAAACATTTGACCTTTTAACCTTATAAGAATCTGCTGCCTTCTGAAGTGATTGTCATTTTACACCTCAACCAGCAGTGAGAGTTCCAGCGCACATCTTCACTGTTCATTCTTGTCAGTCTATCCCATTCTTTTTATATAGTGCTATAGTATTCCATATTTTGACTATAGCATAGTTTGTTCAATCCAACCCCTGTCAGTGGGCATTTAGGTTTTCTCTAGTCTTTTACTACCACTGCTGGCAGAGATTTGTTGTTCTTTGTTGTTGCTATTTAGTTGCTAAGTTGTGTTTGACTGTTTTGCAGCCCCATGGACTGCCAGGCTCCTCTGTCCATGAGATTTCCCAGGCAAGAATACTAGACTGGTTTGCCATTTCCTTCTCCAGGGAGCCTTCCTAACTCAGGGATTGAACCCACGTCTCCTGCATTGGCAGGCAGGTTCTTTAACCACTGAGCCACCAGAGAAGCCCACAGGGATTTGTATACATGTACAAATTTATCTGTAGGATAATATCTTTGAAGTGGAATTGTTTGGTCAATGGATATTGTCAAATTTTGTTCTATAGAAATTTTCTTCATGCCAGTGTGTACTCTCACCAGCAGTGTATGAGTTCTTATTTCAAATATTTGATCAAACTCTCAGATTTTTGCCTCTCGGTTAGATGCAAAAAAAAAGTTATCTCAGTTTTCAGTTGTAACAATTTTATTGTGAGTGTGAGCATCATTTTACATTGAAAGCCATTTGTGTTTTTTTCCTACAAAAGTTGTCTATTCATGTTATTTGCTCATATTTCTATTGTATTGATTTTTTTTCTTAGTTGTAAGATCAAATTGATCAGTCAGTTTATCAGAAACACCTTTCCTACTCCATGATTATTTAAAGAAAAAATTTCTTCCACATCTTTTAGAAATTTTCTTTTTTTTTTAATTTTGTCTTTTTTTAAACTTTGAAATCATTCAATCTTTTTATAAATTTGTTTTTCTTATATCCTCTAGATATAAGAAAAACAAATTTGTTTTGTTTGGCTAGTGGTTTGTTTTCAATCCCATTTATAGAATAATCCACTTTTTCCTCACTGATGAAAAGTACTATTTTTATCATGCTCTAAATCTACCTAAGTATTTTAATCTGTATTTGGACATTATTTCATTGACCTGTTTATCACCTCTTGGAGAGGTACCAAGCTGTGTTAATCAGTATAGCGTTATATTGGCTTTAAAGTCTGATAAAGCCAAGTATACCGTTTCATATTTTTATGAAATATTTCCATTTTTCCATTTCATATTTCCATTTGAAATAGGAACTCATACACTACTGTTGAAGACTACACACTGGCATGAAGAAAATTTCTGTAGAACAAAATTTGACAATATCCATTGACCCAACAATTCCATATTTTATTTATTCTTAGATTCTTAGTTCTCTGTTGAATTTTAGAATCAACTTATCTAATTTAAAACTTTTGTTAAATTTGTTTTTCAAATTTATGTGATTGAAGAGGTTATATATATATATTTCATTGTTTATTCAACTCTTTTAATGTCCTGTAGTGTTTTAAAGTTTTCTTCACATAGATTTTTTGGATTTCTTACTAAATTTAATACTTAAGATGATGTTTTTTCATAAAATGACTTTCTTTTATTGTATTTTCTGGCTTAGTCTCTGTAAGAATGCTGTTGATTTTTAAAAATTAACTTTATGCCCAGCAAATTTATCAAATCAATTTTAGTACAAGTGATTGTACTAAATTGTACTACTAACTACTAAAATTGAATTTACAAATCAATTTTAGTAGTTATGCTTCTAATGACTCATTTGATTTGGGTTTTTCCAAGGGTTATAATCATTACTGAAAAATAATTTTTTCTCTCCATCCTTCCTAATTTTTATCATGAACTGCACATGTTACTGAGATTATTTAATTTTGCTCAACCACTTGAAAGAATGAGGTAGATCTGAAATTCATAGATATGGAAAACATCTCCAAGAAAAATGTTAACAAAAAGTAAGCAGCAGAACAGTAAATGCTGTATGATCCTATTTATTAAACAAACAAAACTTTAGAACTAAAATAGGCAAACAATTAGAAACAATGTTTTTGTACCAGTGGACTCCAGGGCTGCTCCTGGTGTGAAGTTCATTGTACCCTGCAGGTAGAGAGTTTAGAGAGTTCTATTTCAGTTTTTCAGAGCCTCTTGCCAATAGTACCCAGGTTACTTTCAGATGGATTCTGATACTATAATGAAAGAATTCAAGAAATTAATATATACTCAGTACACAGAATAAGTTACATGGTTTAACATCACACAATTTGATAAATAAGCTTTTTATCATCTTTTGGTTTGATTTTTCCTAGGGAGTTTGGAGTCAAATCTAAGTTAAGTACATGACTATAGGCAAATAGTTTTAAAGGTTTTTTCTTTGGGAGACCTAAGCGGTTCTTTTGACTGTTTTTGCCCCTGTAGAAAAGACGCTCAAACCGCCAAGTTAAGCGGAAAAAATATACAGAGGATCTGGATATAAAGATCACAGACGATGAAGAAGAAGAAGAAGTGGATGTAACTGGTCCAATCAAAACTGAGCCTATCCTTCCTGAGCCAGTGCAGGAACCAGATGGCGAGACATTGCCTTCCATGCAGTTCTTTGTGGTAAGCTGAGAACTTAAGCAATTTGAGATGTGTGTCTTGCTGCTCACAATCTCTTTGTTTGACTGACTGCATCTTTTCCTGCAGGAGAATCCCAGTGAAGAAGATGCTGCCATTGTAGACAAAGTGCTTTCTATGCGTATTGTGAAGAAGGAGGTGAGGCCTATTTTCAATGTTAGCCCATAATGCTACAGTTACAGGCTTTATGTAATGAGCACCTTTGGATGTCAGTCTATATCGCTACAATGTAGTTACAGGAGATAGTAGTGGAAAGTTAGGTGGCAAGTAAGAACTGTCTTATTGCCCCTTCTTTCACTTATCTGTTTAAATCCAGAAAGGGCTTATTTTCTCCAGCTATCAATCTTCTAGCATTGAAATACCAGATTAAGTTCTTTAATCCTTTAGTCAGTGATATATCCTGGATGATACATATTTTATTCTTGGTATGAAAGTCTATCACATGTGTTAAAAATTAAGGATTCTCTTTGACAAATGAGTTATTAATAACTAATTTCTTTCTTCCCAGCTTCCTTCTGGACAGTATACTGAAGCAGAAGAATTCTTTGTCAAGTACAAGAACTAGTACGTGATCTATGAAAAAAAGCTTTTCACCCCAAATTCCACAGGGTTGTAATAAGTTCTACCGTATAGTCTATCCAGGTTGGGAATGTGTTCCCCCCCCACTTTTTTTTTAAAAGTTTTCATCACCCAGATTGTTTTAAGTGAGGAAAATGTCTGTTCAGAGATAAGCTGAGAAATTGACTGATTAATATTTGCCTACAGAAAAGTGAGGTAAGGGTGCTTCCTGATAAAATCCCTTGTAATCCTGACATTCAGTTCAGTTCAGTTGCTCAGTCGTGTCCGTCTCTTTGCGATCCCATGAATCGCAGCACGCCAGGCCTCCCTGTCCATCACAAACTCCTGGAATTTACTCAAACTCATGTCCATCGAGTCAATGATGCCATCCAACCATTTCATCTTCTGTCGTCCCCTTCTCCTGCCCCCAACCCCTCCCAGCATCAGGGTCTTTTCCAATGAGTCAACTCTTCACATCAGGTGGCCAAAGTACTGGAGTTTCAGCTTTAGCATCAGTCCTTCCAATGAACACCTAGGACTGATCTCCTTCAGGATGGACTGGTTGGATCTCCTTGCAGTCCAAGGGACTCTTAAGAGTCTTCTCCAACACCACAGTTCAAAAGCATCAATTTTTCAGTGCTCAGCATTCTTCACAGTCCAACTCTCACATCCATCCATGACCACTGGAAAAACCATAGCCTTGACCAGATGGAACTTTGTTGGCAAAGTAATGTCTCTGCTTTTTAATATGCTATTTGGTTGGTCATAACTTTCCTTCCAAGGAGTAAGCGTCTTTTAATTTTATGGCTGCAGTCACTATCTGCAGTGATTTTAGAGCCCCCAAAAATAAAGTCAGTCACTGTTTCCACTGTTTCCCCATCTACTTCCCATGAAGTGATGGGACCAGATGCCATGATCTTAGTTTTCTGAATGTTGAGCTTTAAGCCAACTTTTTCACTTTCCTCTTTCACTTTCATCAAGAGGCTTTTTAGTTCCTCTTCACTTTCTGCCATAAGGGTGGTGTCATCTGCATATCTGAGGTTACTGATATTTCTCCCGGCAATCTTGATTCCAGCTTGTGCTTCTTTCAGCCCAGTGTGTCTCATGATGTACTCTGCATATAAGTTAAATAAGCAGGGTGACAATATACAGCCTTGACATACTCCTTTTCCTGTTTGGAACCAGTCTGTTGTTCCATGTCCAGTTCTAACTCTTGCTTCCTGACCTGCATACAGGTTTCTCAAGAGGCAGGTCAGGTGGTCTGGGATTCCCATCTCTTTCAGAATTTTCCACAGTTTATTGTGATCCACACAGTCAAAGGCTTTGGCATAGTCAATAAAGCAGAAATAGATGTTTTTCTGGAACTCTCTTGCTTTTTTGATGATCCAGCGGATATTGGCAATTTGATCTCTGGTTCCTCTGCCTTTTCTAAAACCAGCTTGAACATCTGGAAGTTCACGGTTCACGTATTGCTGAAGCCTGGCTTGGAGAATTTTGAGCATTACTTTACTAGTGTGTGAGATGAGTGCAATTGTGCGGTAGTTAGAGCATTGTTTGCGATTGCCTTTCTTTGGGATTGGAATGAAAATTGACCTTTTCCAGTCCTATGGCCACTGCTGAGTTTTCCAAATTTGCTGGCATATTGAGTGCAGCACTTTAACAGCATCATCTTTCAGGATTTGAAATAGCTCAACTGGAACTCCATCACCTCCACTAGCTTTGTTCGTAGTGATGCTTTCTAATGCCCACCTGACTTCACATGCCAGGATGTCTGGCTCTAGGTGAGTGATCACACCATTGTGATTATCTGGGTCGTGAAGATCTTTTTTGTACAGTTCTTCTGAGTATTCTTGGCACCTCTTCTTAGTATCTTCTGCTTCTGTTAGGGCTATACCATTTCTGTCCTTTATCAAACCCATCTTTGCATGAAATGTTCCCTTGGTATCTCTAATTTTCTTGAAGAGATCTCTAGTCTTTCCCATTCTGTTGTTTTCCTCTATTTCTTTGCACTGATCGCTGAGGAAGGCTCTTTTATCTCTCCTTGCTATTTTTTGGAACTCTGCATTCAAATGGGAATATCTTTCCTTTTCTCCTTTGCTTTTCACTTCTCTTCTTTTCTCAGCTATTTGTAAGGCCTCCTCAGACAAACATTTTTCCTTTTTGCATTTCTTTTCCATGGGGATGGTCTTGATCCCTGTCACCTGTACAATGTCACGAACCTCCATCCATAGTTCATCAGGCTCTCTGTCTATCAGATCTAGTCCCTTAAATCCATTTCTCACTTCCACTGTATAGTCATAAGGGATTTGATTTAGGTCATACCTGAATGGTCTAGTGGTTTTCCCTACTTTCTTCAATTTAAGTCTGAATTTGGCAATAAGGAGTTCATGATCTGAGCCACAGTCAGCTCTCAGTCTTGTTCTTGCTGGTATAGAGCTTCTCCATCTTTGACTGCAAAGAATATAATCAGCTGATTTCGGTATTGAACATCTGGTGATGTCCACGTGTAGTGTCTTCTCTTGTGTTGTTGGAAGAGGGTGTTTGCTGTGACCAGTGCGTTCTCTTGGCAAAACTATTAGCCTCTGCCCTGCTTTGCTTTGTATTCCAAGGCTAAATTTGCCTGTTACTCCAGGTGTTTCTTGACTTCCTACTTTTGCATTCCAGTCCCCTATAATGAACATTTTTTTGGGGTGTTAGTTCTAAAAGGTCTTGTAGGTCTTCATAGAACCGTTCAACTTCAGCTTCTTCAGCGTTACTGGTTGGGGTATAGGCTTGGATTACTGTGATATTGAATGGTTTGCCTTGGAAACGAACAGAGATCATTCTCTCATTTTTGAGATTGCATCCAAGTACTGCATTTCAGACTTTTGTTGACCATGATGGCTATCCATTTCTTCTAAGGGATTCCTGCCCACAGTAGTAAATATAATGGTCATCTGAGTTAAATTCACCCATTCCAGTCCATTTTAGTTCGCTGATTGCTAGAATGTCAATGTTCACTCTTGCCATCTCCTGTTTGACCACTTCCTTTTGTTTTTGTTTGTTTGACTACTTCCAGTCTGCCTTGATTCATGGACCTAACATTCCAGGATCCTATGCAATATTGCTCTTTACAGCATCGAACCTTGCTTCTATCACCAGTTACATCCACAATTGGATATTGTTTTTGCTTTGGCTCCATCCCTTCATTCTTTCTGGAGTTATTTCTCCATTGATCTCCAGTAGCATATTGGGCACCTACCGACCTGGGGAGTTCCTCTTTCAATATCCTGTCATTTTGCCTTTTCATTTTTTTTTTTTTTTTTTTTTTGTGATTTTATTTTATTTTATTTTATTTTTTTTTTAAATTTTATTAGTTGGAGGCTAATTACTTTACATCATTACAGTAGTTTTTGTTATACATTGATATGAATTAGCCATTTGCCTTTTCAATGAACAGTATGAAAAGACAAAATCTTGACATTAAGACCTTGCTACTCAGTGTGATCCATTGACCAGCAGAATTAGCATCATTTGGGTGCCTGTTAGAAATGTGAACTTTCAAGCCAACCCTAGACTAAGTGGTTGGTGTACAAAATAAAGTTTAAGAGGCACTGATCTGATAAGAGACTATCTCTCCATTGAAGCAGCATACTCTTAGGTCTGCTTTTGGCTAATCACCTCATCTGAGACATTAGCTTACCAGTTCCACTTTCTCATTCCATGGCTGACTATTTCCATCTCCTTTAGCTCCTATCTGCACTGTGAATGGGCCACCATCTCCCAACTGGAGAAGGATAAGAGGATCCATCAAAAACTAAAGCGCTTCAAAACCAAAATGGCTCAGATGAGACACTTCTTCCATGAGGTAATTAGGAATAGGTATTGCTTATCATTTATTTCATAGAAGCATAAATTTCTAGGGTTATCCCTGACAGATTGTTCAAAAGACTTATAGTTGCTTTATATATATGGGTATATAAGTTTCAGTTCGATCATTGGACTCTCCTCATTTAATTGCCCAATGGTTTGTTTTACCAGGTCTAAATATGGTCTTTTTATAAGTTATAGAATGTTTTGAAATTGAGTTGTTTGATATTCATGAAGTATTTTCAAAACAGATGATAAACTATCTGTCCACTTCCGGCATTCTTCTCCCTTTATTGTCAGTCTTTAGCAACTGCTGGTATCTGTAGACATAAGCAACCATATCATTAAGAGGGAACATTTACTTTCTCAAATTTCTAATCCAGTATAACTAGAAATAGTGATAAAGGAACTTTAATATCTTACATCCAATGTTACTACTAATTAAGTACTGGAGCATCTGTGAGAATCTCTTGAGCTGTATTTTAACACTCCATTTTTTGAAAACATTTTGCACATACATCTTTTCCAAAATGGGAGCTTTAAAATCCGTATTTAATATATAATACTAAGTGCCTTGAGAAAAAGAATTCTTTTTCAAAGTTTCTTAAGACCTGTGGAGGAAGAGATCTAATAAGAAGACTGAAAGAGAAGGAATAATGTATAGCTTTAGGAAAAAATGGCCAGTTGTAGCCAAATACATCTGATGAAGCTAACTTTATATCACCAGACTTGTCAATAAGTGAGTTATTTTCCACATCACTTGGAGAGCAAGCAGGGCCATGTAGGTTTTATAATTTCTTTTTATATGAAAATAAAATAATGATTGGGTTGTGGAGGTTTTTTTTTTTCTTTTTTTTGCCTATGTTCTTTTAAAGCCTGATTTGTGAAATGTACAATGAAACTGTAATCCCATTTCAGCTGATACTAGATATATAATTTGTGGCCATTGAGCTAAGCTCTGCTAACTGACTTGTGTGCCAGTTAGATTTGCCTTTATAGGTAGGTCATTTAGCCAAATCAATCACTCATTTATTCATTGTTTATGTGCTAGTCACTGTGGTTAACAGATCACACATGGTCTGTGTTCTCATATAGCTCACTGTCTAATGGGGGAGGAGAGAGAGATTTTAAAATAATTCAAATTGTGATAGATATCAGAAAAGAAGGAGCATAGGAAGACATTAAAAAATACCTGCTTTGGATGATCAGGGAAGGCTTCACTGAGAATTGAATTATGAATAGAAGTTAGCAAGGCCATAAGCACCTGTAGATAGTACCCCTGGCATGGGAAGTAGCAACATATGAAGGCCCTGAGATAGGATGAGGAACTGAAAGCACGGTGGTATTTATATATGATAGAAGCAGGTGCTTACAGACCTTTTAGTTTTGTTTTTATTCTAAGTGCAAAAGGGGAAACCATTGGACTATTTAAAACAGGCCAAAGACATAAACCAGTTTTCACCTTTAAAAGATCATCTAGACTTTGGAGAATGGATGGGAGAAGAGTAAGCATGAAAGTAGGATGAGCTGTAAGGAGGCCATTGAAGTTTTCTAGATGAGAAATTATCACAGCTTTATAGCAGAGTGCTTTCAGTTGTTGGAGAGAAGGGACAAATTTGAGTTTACTTTAAAGTAGGATTGACGGCAATTGGTATGATGGCTTACATAGACAGGTATTAAAGAATGGAAGATCTTAGAAGCAACTGATTTGGGGAAAATCAAGATTTTAGTTTAGACCATGTTAAGTTTAAAATTGCATAACATGTCTAGCAAGAAGATAGATATACAAAACTCGATTTTTTAGGCTACAATTAAAATTTGGAATGTATCAGCATATACATTGTTATTAAAGTCTTAATAACTATGCCAGAGTGATAGGAGAAATATTAGGGAAAAGATAGGCCACAAAAATCAGTGGGAAAGTGCCATAAGAAGGAAGAATTTTTTTCCCTATGGTTTCTTTGAGATCTCTTTTTGGAGCCTTGGGTTATTTTATCTTGGGATATCACCCAAAGTTAGATACCAGTGACTTAGGGGAAAAAAAGCCAGTGAAGGTGACTGAGAATTGACCAAAACACAAAGTGAAACCAAAATAAGGCTATAAAAGTGAATATGGTGTCTCAGAAAAGCCTCGATAGTGCTTTGGAGAGAAAGATCAATTGTTGAATACTTTGTAGCTGTAAATTAAGGTGAGTACAGAAATGTTTCCATTGTATTTGGCAATTTGGAGATCATGAATGATGTTGACGAGTGGTTTCATTATGTGATGGAAGTAGAAAGAACAGTGGAATGGATGGACAAATAAAGAAGTGATGAAATGGAGGTACTGTGTGTTTAAAACTCTTGGGAAAGCTTACATGTGAAGCAGAACAGAAGAATAGTTGCAGGGGGATGTAGAGTCAGAGAGGTCTTTTTAAGATGTGAACTAGTAGAACATGTGTGTATATTATGGCAATGTTACACTGGAGAGGGATTCCTAAGAAGGTAGGAAGGAATGAAATCCAAAGCATATATGGAGAGAATAGCCACTGATAGGAGTAGTGACACTTGATCTGGTAATATGAGAAGATAGGTGCAAACAAGGTAAGTGTGTAGGATTTGATAGGATGAAAATGGGGAACTCCCTTTTTTTCTTAATAAATTTTGAAGTAAGGATATCCACTAAAGGTTGGGTGGAAGGGTGAATTTCCTAGACAGTGATCTCTTTGGTTTTATTGTTTGGTTTCATAATTCCTCTAGGATGAAGAGCCCTTCAACCCAGACTATGTAGAGGTGGATAGGATATTGGATGAGTCTCACAGTATTGACAAGGACAATGGGGAGGTGAGTTGGGTCGTGGAGGAACGTGAGAGGCCTTAAAGATCTCTGCCTGTCTGCTTGCCCACCCTTTATTTTTCAGATTTGGCTGAAAAATCTCTTGGATTGAAAAGGTACTTTTGAATTTTTTCTGAGAGATCCTCAGAATGATATTGGGAAGGTAGAGGAGTACAGAGAGGCTAAAGAGAAAGATTCTCTTGAAGTCAGATATCTGGAAGCTGTATTTGCAAGGACTCATTCACCTTGGTCTCATTTTCTCTCAGATTTTATATGAGAGACCCTTGACATTTGGTTGAGGGTGAAAGGTGGGGATAGAGAAAGGAATCCTTTATCAATTTCCAAATATATGAATATAAAAACCCTTGCATAGACTCATAGCTTTCTCTTGTGTTGTTGAGAATTTTTTATTTCCTGAACTGGGGCTTCCCCAGTGGCTCAGTGGTAAAGAATCTGCCTGTGGTGCCGAAGCCACACGAGACACGGGTTCTTCCCCTGGGTCTGGAAGATCCCCTTGAGGAGGAAATGGCAACCCACTCCAGTATTCTTGCCTGGGAAATCCAATGGACAGAGGATCCTGGCGGGCTACAGTCCATAAGGTCGCAAAGAGTTAGACATGACTGAAGCGACTGAGCACACATGCACAGCATCATTTAAATGCATTTTCATTTGTCACTAAAACATATACTACAGTTGAATCAGTCCTTTTAAACAAACTGTGGGGTCTTGCTACCCCAAGTGCAGATTTAGTACATCTAGGGTAGGACCGAGAGATCTGTGCTTTTAAGTTGGTTCTTTAAGGGGTTCTCATGCATAGCTTGGTTTAGGAACCCCAAAACTAAAGCTTTCTTAGATTGGGTAGCAGATTTTACATATGTTAAAACATTTGGTGACATGTTTTCTTTCATTAATCACTTTTTTTCATTTTCCAACCAAGAGTTTTGTAGATCTAAGCCACCAGTGAATTCAGCATTGCTCTCTTTTATTCAGATTTGCTTGGACCATGAACTAAGCACTTTGTTAGAACCCTTCTCGCTTCTAGTCTAAGTTGTTGGTTTAACATCACAGGGTCACATTTCATCAAAATTTTATCACTCAAATAGTTCCTGTTTACAGAGTGACTAGTAGGGAACAGCAGAGCCTTGTTAAGACATCAGTGCTAGCTGGCAGACTGGGTTCACTCACAAACTAAGTGACTTGCTCCCATATGTCATCCTTGTAGAACCTAAGAGTCAAAGTCTTCCATCTGTTAAAGCCCAAGTTTGTTTTATAAGCTTTCAAGGTTACTCAGATAGAACCTTAGCTATCCAAAGTCATTATAACGCAGCGTCTTTAAATCCTAACAAGAATACCTCTGAAACCACGTTATTTCTGCTTTGCGATTAGGGGTGGGAATTACTGCTTATTGTTCATTTGTGGGAGGTGAGAGTGGAATGGACCAGTTATTAGTCAGGACAGGTTAGCCATTGTTATATTATTCTCATTACTTTCAGGTTCTCAGCCTTCCTAGCCTTAAAAATGTTATGCTCTCTATCACTATACTTGTACTTTCGTCTTCCAAAAGTAATTAGATTTTGATTAGGCCCCTCTGGAATGTTATTAGACTGGCATGACAGATGAAAGTGTTTTAGTACCCTAATTTGCACTTCTAATATTGGATAAAAAGTTTGCCCATTTCCCCCATCCCAAAATGAGCTTAATCTGTCATCCTTATTACATTACACAGTAGTGGAAATAAGTGTTATTAATTAAATATTAATTTAATTAATTAATTAAATATTAATTAAAAATCCTTGGAAAATAAGTTATGATGCTGCGAATGTGTGACCTGAACAAATGTCTTTATGTAGACAGTGACCCGAGTCACTACAATAAAGAAAAAGAGAAATTACATAGGTTCTAGTTTTTCCATGATCTCTCTCTTAAACACTTGCATCTTCACACTTCTTGCTGGCTATTTTAAGGAGTATTCTGTCAGTTGATTTTTAGAGATTTCATGGTGATTACACTAGGCCTAGTCTAATTCTTCTTGCTTCGTATAAACCCAAAATGAAAATGCAGTCAAGTCAGGAGTCATCTTAAGTCCTGAGAATAGGAGCCATATTACCACTAGAATGCCTGCATAGAGCATAGCAGTGTGATTGGAGCTTCAGCATTCCCTTTCCACTCTTACCTCTCTTCAGTGATACCTCTTGTGGTTATCTCCTAGGTTCCTGGGACTCACAGGGAAATCTCTTTACCACCATATGACTGCTCTTTTTCTCATGTGACTGCTCTTTGAACTAGCACCTGCATTCAGAGCTCCAGGAACTCAGAAGCCCAATAGTTTCAGCCCTGCTTTGTTCCTATGGATTTAACCTGTTTCTCACTTCTAAAAGCAGCCTTGCTTCCACTGTTATTATATTTGGTGCCAGGAGGATAGTATGGAACGGGGCTACCATATCTTCTAATTTCAATCTAATTCAACACAATATAGAATTTTTTTTTTTAATCTGCTTGGTTGGTGAGCCTAATGTTTCAGTGGTTAGTATCCTAGATAGTGCTGGGTAGAAATTTCACTTTTAGATTCTGATAAGTTGTTTGGAAGCATGATCAAAGGCACAAATAGTACAGTGCATCTGCAGGTGAGCCTATAGCAGGTGTTTTCAGCCTGACTTTTTTTGGCACCTTTTTAGGTGTTGACACTTAGTCAAATTCTTAATCTTCAAATCACAGCAGAGAACACAGCATTTCATTAAAGCTCTGGCTTCTTCTCCCCTAGCCTGTAATTTACTACCTGGTGAAATGGTGCTCTCTGCCCTACGAGGATAGTACCTGGGAGCTCAAAGAGGATGTTGATGAGGGCAAGATTCGAGAATTTAAACGCATCCAGTCAAGGCACCCAGAACTCAAAAGGGTGGTAAGTACATCTGCATTTAGAGTGTAAAGTCCATATAGGGAATGATTTAATTTTCCTCTATATAGAGTTTGGGCTTTCCTGATAGCTCAGTTGGTAAAGAAACCGCTTGCAATTCAGGACACCCCAGTTTGATTCCTGGGTTGGGAAGATCCGCTGGAGAAGGAATAGACTATCCACTCCAGTGTTCTTGGACTTCCTTGGTGGCTCAGTGGGTTTTTTCTTTCTTTTTTTGTTATTAAAGTGTCATTGTGAAGTCATGAATTTGAATATATTTAGCATGTTTAATCCAAGCAATAATGTCTTTGAATTGATTTCACCTATTAGATCTACCTAGTAAGTTTACCTAATTTTGTTAGTGCCTCCACCCCATTTATTCAAATTTCTTACTTTTTAGAATCGTCCGCAGGCAAGTGCCTGGAAGAAGTTGGAGTTGTCACATGAGTATAAAAACAGAAACCAGTTACGGGAATATCAGTTGGAAGGGGTCAACTGGCTGCTCTTTAATTGGTATAACAGGTAAAGAAAAGAGTGGGACCACAAGATATACGCTTAGTCTGGGATTATTTTTATTTGTTTTCTGTAGAAACAGGTTCATTTTATGTACTTTTTATAAGATGATCTCTTTTGACATGCTTTTCTCTTTTTGTGATGAATTGGCAGGCAGAACTGCATCCTGGCTGATGAGATGGGATTGGGCAAAACCATTCAGTCCATTGCCTTCTTGCAGGAAGTATATAATGTGGGTATCCATGGCCCCTTCCTGGTCATTGCCCCACTGTCCACAATTACTAACTGGGAGCGGGAATTCAACACATGGACAGAGATGAACACTATTGTCTACCATGGCAGTCTGGCCAGCCGGCAGATGATACAACAATATGAAATGTACTGCAAAGATTCACGGGTGAGTTGTATCTAATGCAAATGTTATGGCTTAGAGAATAGGCCAAAGTACCTGGTATTTTAGAAGCTTTTATATGAGTCAAAGACTTTTATTGAGACTCTGTGATGTTACGTGGTGTTGTCTACTTTATGCAGGATACTTTTTCGACTTTGCTATTTTGATCCAGTGAACATTTTGATCCCTTGGAAATTCTGACTTTATTTATGAATATACACATTTTAAATAGAGTTTTGCCAGCATTGATTAGTTTTCATCAAGAAATAATTTTCCAGAATGAAATTCATTTAGCTACTTTTATTTCCTTGATCCATAAAATGATGAACATAAGACATTTCTTCCTTTTTTTTTTTTTAAGTCTGCTGAAGTTTTCATCAAGATTAGTTCTTTTTTCTATGTAAGTTTGGGAAGTTTCTTAACATTGAATTTTGAATTTTTTTCCTACCATTAGTTGCCCATTTTTATTTCTATGAAACCCAAGTTTATTCAAGTCATATTTTGTTGCTCTTAATTTTGTTAAGATAATTGGATTCTTTTGTCCATTTTTAGATAGTAACCAATATTACCACATACTACATTAGCTGTTTCACTTTTAGTTTTATCTTGTGTGTTTCAGCAGTGCTCAACATTTGTGGATTTTAGTGTTTACCAACAGAAGATGTAGGGCTGAAATACATGAGGTAGGCATATAGCAGAGTCAAGAATGTCCAGCTTCTTTCAGTAGGGTCTGTGATTTTCCCAAGAAGCTGAGTGTGTTGAGGAGGCAGTGATTCAGTGATTTGACACTGTTTATCAGGAATATGAACAGTGGCAGAGGTGGGTGGTGGTGCAATTTGTGTTTTCTATTAAGCCTGCCTAAATATAAAATGCAGAATATGTAGTCCAGAAGAGCTTCTCATTTAGGTACATTTTAGGCCTTTTCTGACTTTATTGCCTTCATGTTTAGGGGCGCCTCATCCCAGGTGCATACAAGTTTGATGCCTTGATCACCACTTTTGAGATGATTTTGTCAGACTGTCCTGAGCTTCGTGAGATTGAATGGCGGTGCGTCATCATTGATGAGGCCCATCGACTAAAGAACCGTAATTGCAAGCTGCTTGATAGTCTCAAGCACATGGACCTGGTGAGTTCCTCTCACTGACTTGTGGCCAGAAACACCTAGAATTAAGTAATCCTAATTCCATGTGAATTAATTTCATAGAGAAGAATCAGAATCTTGGTATTGGGTGGTGGGTATGGCCTATGGGAATGGTAGCCTGAAAGTCATGAAATTCATATAAATTTTAGAAGTAGAAGATGATTGTGGGTTAGTGGTTCTCAATTGGTTGAAGAGGTGGGATGTTAAATGAGTTACCTATTTCTGCATAACAAAATGTCCAAAAACCTAGTGACTTAAAACAACTGTGTTTATCATGACTCTCTAACTGAGCAACTTGGGCTGGGCTCAGTGATCTCATTCTTTCAGTGGTCTTGTCTGGAGTCAGTAATACAGCTGCAGCTGACAGCTGGTACTGGTTGTTGGCTGGGCCATCTTCCATGTGGTCTGTCGCCCCTCTGTGGCCAGACTTTGCTTCTGTACCTGGTAGAGTCAGAGTAGTGTTCCAAGAGGGTAAAGGTGGAAGGCAAGGCCTTTGAGGCTCTGAAACTCACATGGTACCCACTTCTGCTACATTCTCATTGTCAGAGCAAGTTATAAGTCACGACCATGTTCAAGTGGTGAATCTTGATAGGAGGAACTACCAAAAATCAATGGCCATATTTAATCCCGCACAGGTACATTTCTTAGAGGGAGACATATTAATGGATATCCATGGGGACTTGAGTGTGGAGAGGCATATTTAATTGGAAAAAACATGTTCTAAATATTTCTTTATTGCCTTATAATATTTAAGAAATTAATATGTTAAATAATATCAAGAATATTCTTGAGTATTTCATGTTTATCAAAAGAGGCAGCAAGTAAGAGTAATCTGGTCCATTTCCATAATTTTACAGTTAAAGAAATGGAAACTATACTTATATACTTGATGGAAAACTCCAGAAGTCTTTTTGAGTTTTATCATTCTTCTGTATTCTCCATTTCTAGGAGCACAAAGTGCTGCTCACAGGAACACCATTGCAAAATACTGTGGAGGAACTGTTTAGCTTGCTTCATTTCTTGGAACCATCACAGTTTCCATCAGAATCAGAATTCCTCAAAGACTTTGGGGATCTCAAAACAGAAGAACAGGTAGGAAGTTGTCTGTTGCGATACTAATGCAGAATAAAAAAATTTGTACTAGGCAGATATCTACTGTCATGGATATCCATGACAGTATCCATGACATATGGAAACATATGTTTCCATCTAATGTGAGAATGTTTGTCCTCATGTTACTATTTTTTCCTCTGTGTTGGTTACAGGTTCAAAAGCTACAGGCCATTCTCAAACCAATGATGCTGAGAAGACTCAAAGAAGATGTTGAAAAGAACCTGGCACCCAAACAGGAGACCATTATTGAAGTAGAGCTAACCAACATTCAGAAGAAGTACTACCGGGCTATTTTGGAGAAGAATTTCTCCTTTCTTTCCAAAGGGGCAGGTCATACTAACATGCCAAATCTACTCAACACGATGATGGAGTTGCGCAAATGCTGCAACCACCCCTATCTCATCAATGGTGAGAGAACTCCTGAAGCACCTGGATTTCTGTGTTACTTTGATTACTAAGTGGTTTCCTCAGAAACAATAGGTGCATTGGCTGATCCTTCCTAGTTTGGAAATAGAGGGGATTTCTCTTTAAAACCATTCTCAAGTAGAACGTCTTCCTCTTGTTCTTTCTGACCCTTTGACTCTGCATAGTCTCCAAAGTTAAAAAGGATTTGCTGTTAAGAATTCTGTTCTGTCTTCACTGATATTCTATGTTGCTGTTTCCATTTTGGATGGCAGTATGGTGGTAACAGTGGTTTTCATGTACTATTCTAGTCCTTGTCCACATATTTACATGTTTTACCCAATTCTTAAGCCTGACTAATGTGGAATATTTTGTATTAACAAAATTGAGGATATTTTAGGGTTTGGGGGTTGCTGAAATTCTGTTTTCAAGTAATATTGATATCAAGTCAGGTTATTTTCTTTTCTTTGCTTCCTTATCTCAGTTAAATAAACTGCAGCCTTTCTGTGTTTCTCTGGATCTCACCATCAGGTCTGATTTTTCTTTTGGCAGGTGCAGAAGAAAAAATCCTAACAGAGTTTCGAGAAGCTTGCCATATCATACCTCATGACTTCCACTTGCAGGCCATGGTTCGTTCAGCTGGCAAATTGGTTCTTATTGACAAGTTACTTCCAAAACTTAAAGCTGGTGGCCATAAGGTTCTGATCTTTTCCCAGATGGTACGCTGCCTAGATATCCTAGAGGATTATCTAATCCAGAGAAGGTGAGAAAAAAAAGTCATTCCTCGCCTGTTTACTTTGTACTTATAAAACTGCAAAAAGTGGGAGGCGTGAGTTTAACTAAAGTTGACCAGGACTGGGCTAAGAGAAGTATTCAAGACTGTCACTCTCAACTTTCTGATAAAATTTTTGGTGAACTAGCGATACAGGGATACTGGTATTGATCCCAGCCTGCTTTTTTGTTCTCTTTTTCTGCTCAGCTGATTAAACTTTTTTCCTGTGATTCTCATGCAGGTACTTATATGAGCGTATTGATGGGCGAGTTAGAGGCAACCTTCGGCAAGCTGCTATTGACCGATTTAGCAAGCCTGACTCGGACCGATTTGTCTTTCTGCTATGCACCCGGGCTGGTGGACTTGGCATTAATCTAACAGCTGCTGATACTTGCATCATCTTTGATTCAGACTGGAATCCCCAAAATGACCTGCAGGTAGAGGAAATCATTGTCTTAGGGACTAATCACCTAACCTGAGAGGTTTTGCAGCAGGATCAAGATCTCTTAGAAAGTCTTATCTTTTCTAGAGTCTGGAATTGTTTAATTAGTTAGGTCATCAGACTTTTTCTATACAGGGCAGGTAGTTAATATTTTAGGCCGTGCAAATCAGTCTCTGTTGTAACTGTTCTCCTCTGCTCTTATACTACAAAAAACATCTATAAGCAAATATAAATGAATGGGTAGAACTGTGTTTCAGCAAAAACTTTATTTCTAGAAATTGGTGACCAGGATTTGCTGACACCTGGTCTGGATGATGGGGCAGTAATTTCATCTTGAAATTGACTTCTGATTTTGAGTTGATCTCATGGCTGTTTTATAAATATAAATCAGTATTTTGAATCCTTCTCCTCCCCATCCCCTCTAATGTTGTTAACTTTTCCCTTCCTTCCATTTGTTAAAACCAGGCTCAAGCACGTTGTCATCGAATTGGGCAGAGCAAAGCTGTGAAGGTGTACCGTCTCATCACTCGTAATTCTTACGAGAGGGAGATGTTTGATAAGGCTAGCCTCAAGTTGGGATTGGATAAAGCTGTGCTTCAGTCCATGAGTGGTCGGGATGGCAACATTACTGGAGTGAGTCTTGTTAATTTTTAGCTATATTTTTAGTAGGTCATGGTGATGAAGGGAGGCAAAAGCTACTTGGCTAAAGCTGCTTTTTGTATGGGAACCTGACCCCTTGTTTGGATTCTCAATGATTATTTTTTAAAATATAATAAAATATCATGACATGGTTAGATAATATTCTCTGATTTTTTTTTTTCACCTTTTTATTGGATTTTGTAGATCCAACAGTTCTCTAAGAAGGAGATTGAAGATCTCTTACGGAAAGGAGCTTATGCAGCCATAATGGAGGAAGATGATGAGGGCTCCAAGTTTTGTGAAGAGGACATTGACCAGATCTTGTTAAGACGAACCACTACCATCACCATTGAATCTGAAGGAAAGGGTTCTACCTTTGCCAAGGTATGTTCTGTCGGTGCTAGAGGCTTTTAGCACAGAGAGACAGAAATCTCTAGAATTTAATATTTTTTAAAAATATAGTTTTAAAATATACTGAAAATATATTATATTTATTATATTTACTCAAAAATGTGGTGTAGTCAACTTTACTATTTCTTTCTTCCTCATTAGGCAAGCTTTGTGGCTTCTGAAAATAGGACTGATATTTCTCTGGATGACCCAAACTTTTGGCAAAAGTGGGCCAAAAAGGCTGACCTGGACATGGATCTACTCAATAGCAAGGTGAGCTTCCTCTTCCTTCAAGGAGGAAATGTGGCAGGAAACACATTACTTTCTGGAGTCTTTACAACTACTCTGATCCTTCAGTGCTGACTTTGTCTTACAATGGTATATCAAAGGCCATTGTGAAAGCTTTCTACATAGAGGGCCACTAAAAAATACTTAGATAACTACCACTTAAGTTTGCTTCCTGAGTCCCTGTAGATTATCTTGCATGTCCAAAAAAGAATCTGTCTTTGAGTATCTACAAATTATTACATGCAAGGCTATTTCAGTCTGACTATCTTTAATTCCTTTCCCATGATTATATTGTGAAAAGAGTTACTTCTCCTTCTGTTTCCTGCATAGAATAACTTGGTGATTGACACACCTAGAGTACGAAAACAGACCCGCCACTTCAGCACTCTGAAAGATGATGACCTAGTGGAATTCTCTGATTTGGAAAGTGAAGACGATGAGCGACCACGCTCTCGCCGACATGACCGTCATCATACCTATGGGCGCACTGACTGTTTTCGGGTGGAAAAGCACCTCCTGGTATATGGGTAAGACCCCACCTTGCCTCAAAGGTAGTGCATCTCCATCCTGATAGACATCTCGTTCGCTTTTTAAATTGGAAGCTATGATCAAAGAGGGGATAATGGGGAAAAATTGATTCTGTTACCATGTTTTCCCAAGATCTTTTTGTCTTGTCTCCCACCATTTGGGAAGTGTGAATTTGAGGGACTGGGGTCCCTAGGAAAATATCCATATGATTGCTTTTTTTTTGTAGTTGGGGACGATGGCGAGATATACTGTCTCATGGACGCTTCAAGCGACGGATGACTGAAAGAGATGTGGAAACAATTTGCCGGGCCATCCTCGTGTACTGTCTCTTACATTATCGTGGGGACGAAAATATCAAAGGCTTCATTTGGGACTTGATTAGCCCTGCTGAAAATGGCAAGACAAAAGAATTGCAGAATCACTCAGGTGATTATCACGTCTTTGCTTTTTGTCTTTCTGTAGGTTACCTAATCCTTTTCAGGTCCAAGGGTTTTTCTCAATCCAAGTCTTCGATGTTTCCCCTTCCCCAGGTCTGTCTATCCCTGTGCCTCGTGGACGCAAGGGGAAAAAAGTAAAGTCACAAAGCACTTTTGATATCCATAAGGCAGATTGGATCCGGAAATATAACCCTGATACCCTGTTTCAAGATGAAAGTTATAAGAAGCACTTGAAACATCAGTGTAACAAGTAAGGATGGAATTTAGCAGACGAAAGCATTTTCCACCTCAAGCTTTCTGCACTATTACTGAACCAGTTCTTCCTCTCTCCCTTCTAGGGTGCTGTTGCGGGTACGAATGCTATATTATCTGAGACAGGAGGTTATTGGAGACCAGGCAGAGAAGGTGTTAGGGGGTGCAATTGCCAGGTAAAGTTATGCTGTATTTTTCTTTATGCTGTGCCTTATACCAGAATAGATTAGTTTACTTATTTCACTCTTAACTATCTCTGGGATACCTGATAATTAAAATCTGTGTATCAGGTCTTCAGTCCTATGCAGTTGGCCTTTTGTATTCCTGGGTTTTGCATCCTTTTGATCCACAGTTGATCAAATCCATGGATATCAAGAGCCAGCTGTATTCACTGAATGATTCATCTTATATAAGGGGTTTGAACATCAGTGGATTTTGGTATCTGGGGTGGAACGAATCCCTTACGGATACCGGGGGACAACTGTTCTTGATACCAGTAGAAGAAAATAGGCAGATGTAGGACTATGTAAATTAATAGAGAAAAGAAGATACCTGTAACAATCTTTCCAAAGATTGTTTGCTTTTATTTCATGCATTGCTGTGCTGACTCTGCCTCTGATACCTTCAGTGAGATTGACATATGGTTCCCAGTAGTGGATCAGCTGGAGGTTCCAACAACATGGTGGGACAGTGAGGCTGATAAGTCCCTGCTCATTGGAGTCTTTAAGCATGGTAGGTGTCTGCTGTTAGTCTGTTCTTTTCCTGTTAGAGAGTTTTGTCTACAGGTGGAATATTTTGCAAAGTACTCAAGACCAATAATTATGTTTGAATGGTAAACTAGTTCTCAGAAATATAGAGCAGAGCTGTTAGTTCCTATAAATAGATGGTCAGGAAAGACCAGATGGATAGTTAAATCGCAAGGTAGGGTGTCTCCCATCTGTTCTGTGATTAATCAGTTACTACCAGTCTGTATGCAGTGGTGTCCAAGTTAAGATTTGCAATCAGGGGAGATGATGCATGTCTACTCTTGTTATTAATAAACATGTTTACTTTGCATAGCTTTCCTGTGGCTTGCTGAAAATGTTCTGCTTGTATAGCATCTTGTTTGTCTAAATATTCAGTGCTTATCTTATGTAGGTGTGAATAGCCCTGTTTGAGTGAAAGAAAAATTAAAAAATTTTTTTTAGCCAGTGGAAAAAACTGGTCTGAAGTAGAGTAAAAAAAGGGAGAAGACTCCCTTTTCAGTCTTGCCTAATCACAAATTCCACACATTAAAAGCAGTAAGTGCTAACTTCCAGTCTAGTGACTTAGTGAATTGGAAGATTATTTCTTTTTTTAATATACTTTTCTGTTTACTTCTATAAAATAAAAGTAATGGCACTTAATTCACCTTTTTGACAAGTTTAATTGGATGAGAAAAACTGTGAGCATTTGTAGTCTTAGATTTACTTGTGAGGTGCAGAGGCTTTAGAAGGGTCCAAACATCCTGAAGTACATTCATCATTCATCCACTATTCAGAGTGCCTGTTTGCAGATACAAATTTCTTATTCTTTATTTGAAAATGCATTACCTAGCTCTAAATTATTGGACTTTTAAAATTTCCTCACCTGTGTAGTAAGAATGATGATTAAAAAATTACCCGTTAAATGGCTATATAAATCTGTCACCATTCTCTGTACACACTGATTAAATTCCTATTTTCAGTAACTGGTGATAAAACTCTTTATGACTCTAAATTGGAGTGGAAATACTAAATATCTTAATATAACCCAACAGCTGTCCAAATTAACATTTTCAGAGTACTTTACACTATGAGCAGAGTAGCCCACTTTTTATTCCAGCAGCATATGAAGTAAGCATAAAAGCAAAGTGAGTCTCTGATTTTCTTTAAATTATGGCTGTTTTTCTTCAAGGCTATGAAAAATATAATACTATGAGGGCAGACCCAGCCTTATGCTTCTTGGAAAAGGCTGGCCGACCAGATGACAAAGCAATTGCAGCAGAACATCGCGTGTTGGATAATTTTTCTGACATAGTGGAAGGGTAAGTATTGATGTTTAGTTCTCTTAAAGCTGTATCTACATTACAAAGGATATTTGTTGCTTGTGCTAAGAACTCTAGCCTTGACTAAATCCATTGGGATTCCTAATGGTGGTTATACTCACACATGATAAATTTTTTTTTTTTTGAATAAAGCAGAAATTTAATTTTTCATGTGGTTCAAATGTGTCACATTAAAGGATTAATCAGGTATGAAAATACAGCATTCAGTTTGAATTGTAGCACAGACGATGAGATGTTGTGAGGTGTCAAGGGCCTTGCAGTTACATAGCACTGCCTTTCTTACCATAGAGACAGAATTCAATAGGCAAATAGTCCAGTTACTATCATTTAAAGCTTACGAAAGTTGTTAAGGCTTAGATATAGTCAATTACATCCTCCAACTCCATTGAAGGCACACACAAGTTACTACTGACCACTCACCTAAAATAAATTTCCTAGGAGGTATCCAATCAGAGCCTTAAAGAACAGAAATCCACCTAGAGAACAGGTAACCCAGAAAGACTAGGCACAGGTTATTAGCCACAACCCAACAACTGGATTGAGTTTTAAACTAGCATAGAATCATGTCCATAACAGAAAACATGTGACTGATAGGCGTAGGCCCAAAGAATAAAGAAAATGTTATAAATGATCATAAAATTCAGATCAGCATCTTGGTCAAGCTGTCTACTTCTGTTGTCATCTTCTTCTCATCCTAGTGTAGTGTAGTTTCCTCAGTTTGAGCACTGTTTTAAGGTGAGTTTGAGGCCAGTAGACCTCTCTGTAGACCAGTCCAGCTTAGGAGCCTTTGGAAGTGGGAGTTAATCCAAGAGTCCACTTCCCTTCAATTTCACTGGGCATGAGCTAGTTAAGAGTACCTGATGGAAAGGTCCTTCTATCCAGGTTGGAAACAGTTCCTTAAATTATGTCTTATTCCAGTCTTGATTGCAGGTCATGTGTAAGGCATCTGATCTTCATCCAAAGAGAGATTACTAAGATAAGCTTCAGAAACAACCCTAGAGTGTCCTTTAATAATGCAATTAAATTTTACATTAATATACCCTAACAACAAAGAACTATCCAGGAAATGAGTCTTAGTAGATACAGACCTCCATTAACAAACTGGGATTTAACATTCATTGAAACATCTTTTTCTGTCTAAAATCACTGTCATTTTTACCAAATATAACCAAATTAAGACTTTTTTGTAATATAGGTCTGGTCACAATAAACTTGGCCTGATGATTTATATAAAACCATAATTGATGATAAACTTTTTTGCTTTGCTGATACTATAAAAGTCTCAGACTGAACTTTTATTTATTTTTTAATATTTATTTATTTATTTGACTGTGCTGGGTCTTAGTTGCAGCACATGGCCTCTTTTAGTTTTGGCATGCAGGATCTAGTTCCCTGACCAGGGATCGAACCCAGGCCCCCAGCACTGGGAGGTCAGAGTCTTAGCCACTGGACCACCAAGGAAGTCCCTCAGACTGAACTTTTAAAATAAAACATTTTAGGGCTAGGAAAGTCATGCCAAAGGTTCATCACAGATTTTGCCTAACAGATCTAAGTGAATTCCTCCCTGCTCAAGGAATTCTCCTTCCTTCAAGTTCCTTCAGATTTCTGTACCTGTTAGTGAGATAACCTTCCTAACTTATCTGATAAAGTTACTGGAAACTAAGAGTTTCCAATCTCCGGAGGGTTCAAATAGAGAGAAAACATAAATGTTTCAATTTGTTTATAAAATATAATGTTATCAAATTAGTCATAATTAGTTTGAGGGGAAGTTTTTCTTCCTGCTGGAAAACACAGATTCAAATAAGTAATTTTTCAGATAGAAAACATAAAAGTTATAAGCATATTCACCAGTTCTTTCAGTCCTTTTGTCAACCTTTGTGAAGTCATCAGGGTTTTCATTAGAATCTTTACCCAGTTCAGAAACTGGTATTTATTCAAAAGTCCTTTTTATAAATCCCAAATTCATCTGCATTCCCTGAGGAGGCTGATGGGTGCAAGGGGCCACTTGCTGGTACCAAAGCTCCAGTTCCTCGTGGAGTCCAGTCAAAGGAAGGAAGTCCACTCTGGGTCGCTTCGTTGGTCTCCATAACTGTCGACTAAAAAAGATGTACAACTTGAAAGTTGTGAGTTAAGTTTTATTTGGGGCAAAATGAGGACTACAGCCTGGGAGGCAGCATCTCAGATAGCTCTGAGAGACTGTTCCCCACACATGATAAATTCTTAACAAACAGTGCGACCAGCAGAAAGGTCTCCATAAATTGGCCTGAAACCATACATTGTCATACAGTGCAACTAAGGGGGAAAATTACTCCCAAATGGCTTATTTGATGTTCTCTTCAGTTTTCTGTGCAGTGCTTTCAGCTACAGTAGTGGAGAGGATAACTGCTTCTCTTGAAAGATAGTAGCCGTGCAGCAGCCCCATGCCACCTATGTGATAGAGCCTCAGGAAACTTTAGCCTTGGTCTATCATCTTCCGTGGCAGCTGACACATAAAGGTGTCTACTTTGCCTGAGTGCATGCCTCAGTGATGAGTTGCCATGCTAATACTGAGCCACCAGCTAGGGCAGTGTTTCCCTGGTTTGGGTGCCAGTGAGTTTAACAAAACTTCTCATGTGGAAACCTGAGGGGCATGTGAAATATTTGGCTTAGTTCATGAATACCCTCCCAGTTCTTTATGATTAAAAGGTTTTTCTTTGATGATCACAACCTCAATTTGCCTAGTGTAGGACCCACAGAGGAAATTAGATTTATTTATTGCAAATCATGTAATATCCTTTTGTTCAGTAGAGCAAAGTAGTAAAAATAAGAAGGCATAGATCATTCATTCCAATGAAATAATAAAAGTAGATACTAGTTGGAACGGAGGAGGAAAATTGGTTAAATAATAAAAAGCTATTAAGAAAAAGGAAATGTGCTGGTCAGAGTGTTTCATTTTAAATTCAAGCAGTTTAGAACTCAATTTTGTTGTTTTCTCATACCTCTGGATAATTTTAGGGTTGACTTTGATAAAGACTGTGAAGATCCTGAATACAAACCACTCCAGGGTCCCCCAAAGGACCAAGATGATGAGGTGAGGAATTCTCATTTGAGTCTAGCTTTTCTGTATTACTAAATAGTATTTTCCAATTCCCTGAATCATGAAGTATACTGATTAATTTATAATACAAAATGAAAAGTACCATTCAAGAATACAAAGTATTAATGGAAAGGATTGTAACACCAGCTAGGGGAGGTCAGGGATGCTTTTGTGGAGGAGGTGGGACCTAAGCTGGACAATGAAGTATATTATTGGACTACTTAATTCCTGAGTCTCATTGTCTTCAAGACATTGATAAGAACTGATTTTTCAGGTTATATTTTCTTACTGTTTTAATTGATTGCTTTCAGCTTTCTGTGAGGGTTCCTTTCATTAAAAAATATCTTGATACCTTGATGCCATAAAAGGACACACACACGTGATTTCAGAGTGCCAATTTTACCCCCTTTTCCTCCTCTCTCCATCCTGCGGGGTGGATCTCCTCTAGGGTGATCCCTTGATGATGATGGATGAAGAGATCTCAGTGATAGATGGAGATGAAGGTAAACTTCTAAGTCAACTTGTACAGGTTGATGGAATTGGGAAATTGACCGAAGTCTCTCCTTTACTGGAATTTCTGAGAGCTTTGCCTTTGGGTGGGTTGAAATACCAGTGTTATCTCTTCTATCTTTCCTGTACTTGCTGTTTATTCTACTTTGCTTCCCACAGCCCAGGTGACCCAACAGCCAGGCCATCTATTCTGGCCTCCAGGCTCTGCTTTGACAGCTAGGCTTCGGCGCCTAGTAACAGCCTATCAGCGCAGCTACAAGAGAGAACAGATGAAGATAGAGGCTGCAGAACGTGGGGATCGGAGAAGGCGACGTTGTGAGGCAGCCTTCAAGCTAAAAGAAATTGCACGGCGGGAGAAACAGCAACGGTAAAATGTGACTGGGAGTTTGGACTAAGCTGTAAACCTCTCTTCAACTATGGGCCCTATATTGAACATCTTAGGAAGGATTATGGCATCCCTGGTGGCTCAGACGGTAAAGAATCTTCTTACAGTGCAGGAGACCTGGGTTTGATCCCTGGGTCGGGAAGATCCCCTGGAGAAGGGAATGGCTACCCACTCTAGTATTCTTGTCTGGAGAATTCCATCGACTGAGGAGCATGGAGGGCTACAGTCTGTGGGGTCGCAAAGAGTTGGACATGACTGAGCAACTAACACTTTCACTTTTCAGAGAGGGACCACCTTTTTGGCCTTTGTTATACCCCTGCAACCCATACTTAACCCCTGTAAAACCATACTTAACCATAAGTCCTGGGAAGGTCTTGTACATAGTCATCCTCACTGAGTTTTTTGCATCATTTTCCTCCTTTAGCTTGCTAATTCTTAAATTATCCCTTGTTATAGACTACCTCTTCTGCTCTTTGGGAGCTGCCCAACCCCCACCCCCACCCCCAGCCAACTTTCATTTGTGTTGTGTTCAGATATTCTAAGCTATACTAAGAAGTAACCACTCCTTGTGTTCTGATCACTATTGCCTTATTCGTCTTCCCTTTGTAGATGGACAAGGCGTGAGCAAACTGATTTCTATCGAGTGGTTTCTACCTTTGGTGTGGAGTATGACCCTGATACCATGCAGTTCCATTGGGATCGCTTCCGTACTTTTGCCCGATTGGACAAAAAGACAGATGAAAGCCTTACCAAGTATTTCCATGGCTTTGTGGCCATGTGCCGCCAAGTGTGCCGCCTTCCCCCAGCAGCTGGAGATGGTAAGCAAGACTGAAGAGTCTTGCGTGAGTGGGCATGGATTGTGACAGAACCAGTTCTTGGTTCATTTCTTCTTCTACCCTTATCTCTTGCAGAACCCCCGGACCCTAATCTGTTTATTGAGCCCATCACTGAGGAAAGGGCCTCACGGACTCTCTACCGTATTGAATTGCTTCGGCGCTTACGGGAACAAGTTTTATGCCACCCTCTTTTGGAAGATCGGCTGGCATTATGTCAGCCTCCAGGTCCTGAATTGCCTAAGTGGTGGGAGCCCATTCGGCATGACGGGGAGCTTCTACGAGGGGCAGCCCGCCACGGGGTGAGCCAAACAGACTGCAACATCATGCAGGACCCAGACTTTTCTTTCCTGGCTGCCCGTATGAATTATATGCAGAACCATCAGGCAGGAGCACCAGCTCCATCCCTGTCACGCTGCTCTACTCCACTGCTCCACCAGCAGTACACCTCGCGCACTGCCTCACCGCTGCCCCTGCGCCCAGATGCTCCTGTTGAAAAGCCACCTGAGGAGACAGCTGCCCAGGTCCCCAGTCTGGAGAGTCTGACTTTAAAGCTAGAGCATGAGGTGGTGGCCAGGAGCCGACCAACCCCACAAGACTATGAGATGCGAGTAGCCCCCTCTGATACTACCCCTCTGGTCTCCCGAAGTGTTCCACCAGTCAAACTGGAGGATGAGGATGATTCAGACTCTGAGCTGGACTTGAGCAAGCTGTCACCATCATCCTCTTCTTCCTCATCCTCATCCAGCTCCAGCTCCAGCACTGATGAGAGTGAGGACGAGAAGGAAGAGAAGCTAAGTGAGTGCATGTAACAGGCTTGTTGGCCGTCTTTCCCATTCCCCCCCCCCCCCCCCCACCGCGTCTCCCTTCTTTTCTAAATGCATTTTCTAAGATTCAGATTTTAATTTGATAGAATATCAGAAGAGATCTGTTACTCTTAGGGCCTTTATTTAAAGTCCATATAATACCATTCCTATGTAACTTTATTCTTCCACCTTTGCTCACATGTACTGTGTGCTCGATCCCTAGCTGCTGACCAGTCCCGCTCAAAGCTCTATGATGAAGAGAGTCTCCTGTCCCTCCCTATGTCCCAAGATGGATTCCCAAATGAAGATGGAGAACAAATGACCCCTGAGCTTCTGCTGCTACAAGAAAGACAGAGAGCTTCTGAGTGGCCCAAGGTAACAGCCTCATTATTGGACATGTTGAGTCTGAAAATATAGTGTGATATAGCCACTATGGAGAACAATATGGAGATTCTTTTAAAAAACTAGGATTAAGACTATCATATGAACCAGCAATCCCACTACTGGGCATATACCCTCAGGAAACCATAACTGAAAAAAGACACTTGTTTCCCAGTGTTCATTGCAGCACTATTTACAATAGCTAGGACATGGAAGCAACCTAGATGTCCACCAACAGATGAATGGATAAAGAAGTTGTGCTACATATATACAATGGAATATTACTCATCCATAGAAAGTAACAGAGTTGAGTCATTTCTAATGAGGTGGATGAACCTAGAGCCTGTTGTACAAAGTGAAATAAATCAGAAAGAGAAAGACAAATACCGTATATTAACACATATATGAAATCTAGAAAGATGGAACTAATGAAATTATTTCCAGTGCAGCAATGGAGACACAGACATGAAGAACAGACTTTTGGTCACAGTCAGGAAGGGAGAGAGTGGGGTGACTTGAGAGACTAGTGTTGAAACACTAGTTAACATACATTACTATAAAATAGAGAGCCAGTGGGAATTTGCTGTATGATGCAGGAAACCCAAAGCCAGTGCTCTGTGACAACCTAGAGGGTAGAGTGGGGAGGGAGGTGGGAGGGCAATTTAAGACGGAGGGGACATAGACCTGTGGCTGATTCTTACCAATGTATGGCAGAAACTGTCACAATACTATAAAGTAATTATCCTCCAATGAAAAAATTCTAAAAAGAGTGACATACACAGAGAACAAGTAGATGGTTCTAGGTTTCTTTGATTATGTTTAGTGGTACATGTTTTTTCATGAAGCTCTTACCAGTTGACTTTGGGATCTGATACTCTTACCTCCGTCATTTTTGACATATAATTTTTACTTATCTTGTTAATGATGGCATTATTACTTGTCACAGGATCACATGACTAATTGATTTCTTTTTCCCCCACTCAGGATCGTGTCCTGATAAACCGTATTGACCTCGTCTGCCAGGCTGTACTCTCAGGGAAGTGGCCTTCTAGTCGCCGGAGCCAGGAAGTGGTAACAGGAGGAATTTTGGGGCCAGGCAACCACTTGCTGGACAGTCCCTCGTTGACTCCGGGAGAATATGGTGACTCTCCAGTCCCCACACCACGCAGTAGCAGCGCAGCTTCCATGGCAGAGGAGGAAGTGTCTGCAGTCACCACAGCCGCTGCTCAGTTCACCAGACTTCGCCGAGGCATGGATGAGAAAGAGTTTACGGTTCAGATCAAAGATGTAAGCTGAGCATTTAGGCACTGGGAAGTGAGGAAGGAGGCTGTAATTCTTGTTAACTAGTTTTATGACCATAACATTAATATTAAGCTCATTTGGTCAGCTAACCTTAAAAATGAGAAGGGAAAAAAAAATTAGAGCTCACAAGGATCTGCTGAGGAAAAGTCACTAAAGTAAAGGAAGGGATCTTATGTTGACTTGTATCTCCTGTGTGTGCTTAGTCACTCAGTCGTCTCCGACTCTGTGACCTAATAGACTGTAGCCCGCCAGGCTCCTCTGCCCTTAGGGATTCTCCAGGCAAGAATACTGGGGTGGGTTGCCATGCCCTCTTTCAGGGGATCTTCCCAACCCAGGGATAGAACCCAGGTCTCCCACACTGCAGGTGGATTCTTTACCATCTGAGCCACTAGGGAAGTCCCAAGAATACTGGAGTGGGTAGCCTATCCCTTCTCCAGGGGATCTTCCCAAGCCAGGAATCGAACCAGGGTCTCCTGCATTGCAGGTGGATTGTTTACCAGCTGAGCTACCAGGGAAGCCCTTGCATCTCCTAGTGGCTAGATTAAAAGGGTTCTTCTGAGTGGCTTGCTTGTAGATCCTAGAAACCTAGTTTTTAAAAATTGAAATCAAGTTGTGGAAAAGCTAGTAAAATGATACTAAAGTGTTATGGGCTTTATTAAGTTAAAAATAAATTATTCCTACTGAAATTAAGTCAGTATTGTTTGGGAAATGGATGGAAAATTTTATTTTTCCTTATGCTCTTCCCTAATGAACCCTAGCAGGTGGTCATTAAGTACTCAACAAGAAAAATGTCTTAGTTACATGACAGGAATATCAGAATTTTGCCCCTGTGATGAATTGCCATGCTAATTCTGAGACACCAGGTAGGGGATTTTTCCCTGCATTGGGTGTTACTGAGATAAATTCTACTTCTCTTAAATCAACCTGAGGGGCACTGAGTCAAGAAATGAACTCTTTCTAAGGAAAAATATATGTCTTATTGTATTTCTAGTTTGTACCTATTAGTCAGATGGCCTTCCTTCTCACCATCATTGAACCAGAGGATGACCCTTACTTAATTCCCTCTTAAGTTAATCTTTATTTTAAAAACATGCTATGTGATGTCTTGGGTGGGCGGGTGTCTTTCTAGGAGGAAGGATTGAAGTTAACATTCCAAAAGCACAAGTTGATGGCTAATGGAGTAATGGGAGATGGACATCCTCTTTTTCATAAGAAGAAAGGGAACAGAAAGAAGCTAGTTGAGGTAAGTGGTAGAGAAAGTCTTTAACATGATGATTAGATAAAGGCAGTTGGGATTGAGGGAGTAGAAGATACTATTTTATGGCTACCATTGGCTCTGACCCCTCCCTCCCTACTCATAAGAAGAGTATGTGCTCATGGGGGTGGATTCTGGGTTTGCAGCTGGAGGTGGAGTGCATGGAAGAGCCTAATCACCTTGATGTGGACCTGGAGACCCGGATCCCTGTCATCAATAAGGTGGATGGTACTTTGCTCGTGGGTGAGGATGCCCCTCGCCGGGCTGAACTGGAGATGTGGTTACAGGGTCATCCAGAGTTTGCTGTCGATCCCCGATTTCTAGCGGTGAGTGGCAGTTCCATCCAGCAAAATTTAAAGTCATTCCCTTGATAGTTAAGCTGTGTGAGAAGGAAGAAGCATGCCATATTATGTCATTGTTTCTGCATCGGCAAAATAAGAGTAATTATACTCAGTCTTCCTATTTCACAGAGTTGTTGTGAGGATCAAAATAATGTTCTCGTACTTGTTAAACTAAATGCTAGGCACTGAACTAGTATATAATCACCTAATTTTTTTGGAGAAGTCTGCTTAATGGCAGTTTTCCACTAGGATTAATCCTTTATTCACACAATAAGCATTTATGGTCAGAATAGACACTAGTATCTTAATAATTACTCCAGAGAAGTTTTATTCTTTTAGGATAACTGCAACTTTTCTCTTGTAGTATATGGAGGATCGCAGAAAACAGAAATGGCAGAGATATAAAAAAAATAATAAGGCAGAATTGAACTGTTTGGGAATAGAACCAGTACAGACAGCTAACTCTAGGAATGGAAAAAAGGTGAGTGAAACTAAGATATTACCACTCTGTTCTCATACTAGATATGACTAGAGAAATCATTTAATGTTTATCTTTTTTTCCCGTGTTTGAGAAAATTTATCCTCAGTTCGCAAAGAAATCATAATATTTTTATTGATATTTTTATAGTCCTGTAGTATCCTCATCTCTAGAAGAGCATGAAGTTCTAAAAGCTAACTTTAGCACTTCAAGCATATTAAAATGTAGGAATTAGTAAGACATGTTAGAAAATTCAGTGCTTTATCCTGTTCTTCTACTGACTAAGGGATTTTTGGCAAATCCTTTTAACTTTTTCAATTTGTACATCCTGAAAAACTGAAGGTTTGGGAGCAGATAATCTCTTAAAAGTTTTATATTTTAGAAGTGATTTGGGAAATTCTCTCGCAGTCCAGTGGTTAGGACTCTCTGCACTTTCACTGCTGAGGGCCTGGGGTTCAGTACATGATGGGGGAAGCTGCAGAGCTGCACAGCACAGCCCCCCTCAGGAAGTGATTTGGAACCTATTAAAACAGCCATGTCTCAATAGGCTTTTCAACATAGACGATGTTGAGAATCATTAATAATATGCCAGTAATGGAAAAAGACAGGAAATCATGTTCTATAGTTGATAACAACAATTTTGGTCATTATGTTATTCCATGATTTTCAAGTGTGCTTATACTTTTATGTGGTTATAGATTTGGTGGATTAAGAACCCATAATCCTTTCCATCAAAAATATAATTGCAAAAGTTTCTCTTGGCTATGTTTGCCTTACTTTGGACAATAGTTGTGTAAATATAAACCTATAAATCAGGGTTTGGTAAACACTTAAATGGATTAATACTTTGTATACTCACTTTATCTAATCATTCCCTTTTTGATCTTCTATATACGTCTTTATATGTATGTGGTATAGATATATATATACACACACACATATATATATAGTGGTTTATCTTTTAACAAAATTCCCAAATGAAAAATATCTAACGTTTGCATTTAACAAATTCTGAGAACATTGTTTTGCCCATAATATGTATTTATTTGTGAGGTGAATTTATAAGGCTTATTGTTTTTATACTGGGTGAAAGATTGTTGCCATGGAAGAATGTTTTATTTTTCTCTCTTATCCTCCATGGGCCCAAGGGTATAAGGTGAGTGGTTGATATGGGAGGCTGATGGCAAGAAGGCTGATACCGTCTCTGTGTTGAATTTAACATTATAGAGCAGCCTGTAAAGAAGGCTTTTTCTCCACCATTACCTGTTTTTACCTCAAGTACTTTTGCTCTTCTTTATAATCAGTTGTTAACTCTAAGAAAGAAAAAGATCATAGCAAATCACAGAAAATTATGTGATTAGTACAGTATTCTTACTGAAAAATTGATATGTATCCAGCACTGTATTATTATTGCATCCTAATATGATTTGGTGCTGTTATGTGAAAGTGTGTTAGTTGCTCAGTCATGTCCGACTCTCTTTGACCCCATGAACTAGCCTGCCAGGCTCCTCTGTCCACAGGATTTTTCCAGGCAAAAATACTGGAGTGGGTTGCCATTCCCTTCTCTGGGGGTTCTTCCTGACCTAGAGGATCAAACCTGGGTCTCCTGCATTGCAGGCAGATTATTTACCATCTGAGCTACCAGGGAAGCCCTGGTAGTTATAGTTACATTTTAAAAGCATAAAAAATTAAGTATTGAGATGTTTGTAACTGTCTGAGTTTAATGCCAGTTTACTCAGTATTGTACTTAGGTCTAGTAATGTTCCAGCTTCTGGTTAAGTGAACTTAACCAGAATTTATAGTGAGCCCATTTACATGAAGCAATTCAAAATTCAGCAGATATGTAAGTTTATTATAGTGCAGAAAAAAGTATTTTAGTAAATTTGCTAAGGAGCTACCCCGTAGTCTTTTTGGTGTTCTAGACATCCAGACTCTCAATCTGGTCTGTCTTGAGTTTACCCCATTCTGATGCAATAATGAAGGATAATATTGTATATGTCAGTATGGTGTGCTGTCCTTCACATGGTAAGCTCATGTGAACAATCTGCCATCAGGAGAGCATACTGTACAAGTACTGATTCATTCATTGTCTTACTCAGGCTTCTTATTAACAAAAGTAAGCAATTTTGAAATGGTTGGCCAGAGTAAAGGTATCGTGTTCAGTTCAGTTGCTCAGTCATGTCTGACTCTTTGAAACCCCATGAATTGCAGCACACCAGGCCTCCCTGTCCATCATCAACTCCCGGAGTTTACACAAACTCATGTCTGTCAAGTTGGCGATGCCATCCAGCCATCTCATCCTCTGTTGTCCCCTTCTCCTCCTGCGTGGGAAAAAAATCAAAGCTCTGGTTCAGATGAGTGTCGGTGTCAAATGTTTGCATTTAGCTTCAGCATCATAATGTTTCAACCTGCTACATCCAGCTTTACCTCGTCCCCATTACCATCAAGTCTCGTTGGACTATACTTACTTTGCCCCTCCTAAAGACAGTTCAGTGAAAAAGCATTTGCAAGCTAGGACTCTGTTGACTTCTCTTTTGTTTTTTCTTCCTTTGACTATCTTCTGTTCCTTCTTCCCAGGGTCATCATGCTGAAACTGTGTTGAACCGGGTTTTGCCAGGGCCTATTGCACCTGACACCAGCAAGAAGCGGGCCCGAAGGACGCGACCAGACCTTTCTAAGATGATGGCCCTGATGCAGGGTGGAGGCACTGGGTCCCTGTCTCTGCATAATACCTTCCAACACAGCAGTAGTGGCCTGCAGTCTGTGTCATCTCTGGGTCACAGCAGTGCCACTTCTGCATCTTTGCCTTTTATGCCATTTGTGATGGGTGGTGCAGCATCATCCCCTCATGTAGACTCCAGCACCATGCTTCATCACCACCACCACAACCCCCACCCCCACCATCACCACCATCACCATCCAGGCCTGAGAGCCACTGGCTACCCTTCTTCACCAGCCACTACCACCTCTGGTACTGCCTTGCGGTTGCCACCACTGCAACCTGAGGAGGATGAGGACGATGAGGATGAAGATGATGATGATGATTTATCTCAGGGCTATGATAGCTCAGAAAGGGACTTCTCACTCATTGATGATCCTATGATGCCAGCCAACTCAGACTCCAGCGAAGATGCTGATGACTGAAGACCCAGCATGGTCCCCATTGCTTGGGTGGCTGCTGTATTTCCTTTACTCTGGCCCTTGGACTATGGAAAAGTGGGAGGGGCAGGGGAGATGTGGGGAGACAGACCCAGGACTCCAGGAGGTGAAAAGGAAAAAGAACACTTGTACCTGATTGCTTCCAAATTTGAGAGGATTGGGTGGGTAGGGGAACTCCTAAAATAATACATTACTTCCTCGGTTCTGGGGAAGGAAAGGAGACTAGAGCAGCCAATGTGCTCACCGCTCCCTAGACACCTCCATTAACCACAGACTATGTAGCGCTGGCACTAGCCTCTGGCAGAGCCTGTTCCTGACCGAACTGTGGATACAGCTGGAGGGTCAGGAACTGTTACCTTCCTTCCCCTTGGCATTAATAAATTTAAGTTAATCCTTTCCCACTCTTCCCTCGTTCTATATTTGCTCAAACCCAATATAAATATTACCAGTTGATGCTCATGATGGGTAATTTCAACACCACTTTCTTAAAATTGTGAAGTTACTTAATGTGTGAAGTTACCTTGGATAGGGCAGACAAGTCATCCGTACTCCGTGAAAAGCTTGTACATAAGCATAGGCTTTCCACCTTGCCAAATGATCTAAGCTAAAATAGTAAGCAAAATGTTCCCAGATTCAAAATCCCAAGTTCTCGAAGAGATGAGAAAGAAGAATTTCCATCAAGACCCACGTACATTTTGTTTTGAATTAACTGAAATTGTTTCGGGGAAGCCGTAAAAATGGTGTCACTTCATGAACTGTGGCAAGGAGACTGGCTGACTGGAAGGATGCTGTCACGACTCGGGCTCGCATTTGTTTCCTATGACCCCTCCCCTACCGTCCTAGCGCTCAAATGAAGCCTGGGCATTTAATTTCCCTTTCAAAGGCGAAGTCCTTCCCCCGCTGCGCCAGCCTAAATTAAGCTTATCCGCAGGGTGGGCTCCCTCTTACCGGCTTGAGCTCCCTGTCTGCCTGGAGCCCCTAACCCAGCGTCCTAGCACGGAAGATCCGTCCAGGCCTGGAGAGGCAGGAAGCTTTTGCTTCCCCACATTTTCTAGGAGAGTGAGAAACCCAGTTATGCTGTAGGCTTCCCACTCCCACCCCAAATCCCGCTCTCCGTTTCCCCTTCCTTTGCCTATGGGTGGGGCCACTGCACTCGCGCGCGGCAGTTTGTGTGGGGCGGGGCCGGCACGTTAGGGCTCCCGCCCCCTCAGTGCCCAGCCCCAGCCGCCGCCGCCGCCTCCTCGACACGCAATCGGAGCTCCAGGAGACCTCGGCCCCGGGGAGATTAAGAGCGGGAGCAGAGCATCACGTGATGACGTCGACTCGCGTGCGGCTGTTGCTAAGTTGACAAGAAAACCCCGCGAAAATCTGGACTCTTCTTGCGTTACACGTTTTGTTGCTTCCCCCACTCTTCCTTCCTCACCTCCCCCTAACCTCCGGAGGAAGGATTTTTTTAAAAAAAAGAATCCCGATCGCTGCCGGGACCCGGAAGCGGAAAGGGCATCTTTGAGGTCGATACTTCCGGGTCACTGGGAGAGTGCGGGATTCCGGGGCCGAGTGAGGGTGGCGGAGCCGGGACCTCGCGTGATTCTCGGAACCCGAGGAGAAGCGGCGTCTGTGGCTATGGCTGTAACTCTCGACAAAGACGCTTATTATCGACGAGTGAAGAGACTGTACAGCAATTGGAGGGTGAGATAGATCCCGTAATTTCCCCAGGGAGCCCCCCTTTGCCATCCCATAATAACCCCGTTTCTCGGCGCCTTTTTCCCCCTTTTCGTCAGGAATTCCTGGGTTCAGGGTCGTGCCCATTTAGTTGCTCCAGGATTATTCACCGCAGGCGACCGCAAGCGCCGTCCAGTAGCAGGGAATCCCCCCCGTAATCTCCTTACCCTGCGGCCACCACCATCTTCCCCGCGTGCCTGCCCCCGTCATGCATAACAGCTACCTCTCGTAGTTTCTTCCCGCCCTAGAAGAGGCATCATCATTCTTCCCTCCCACTCCGTGATCACGTCTTGCTGCCCCCTCCTGCAGTGTTCACACACACCCACGCACTCGCTCTGTCCTTCCAGAACCAGAGTGTTGTGCCCCAGGTCCCGCCAGTATTACAACCATTTCGTCAAGGATGGATGGAGGGGCCAGAAGGATGAGAATCGGGCTTTTGGCGTTTACCATTTGCGGGGCTCTTGCTGGAGTTAAAAAAAGACATAACTGCTCACGCGCAACCGCCTCCTGTTCTAGGCCCTGCCGTGGGTAACAGAAATCTAACGCTGAAAACCTGCAGGTTTTGGTCATGCAGAAAAACGATGTGATGCCTAAAACCTTATTAGTTTTCTCCGTGGTTGAGGATCCAGGGCACGTGTTTAGAAAGAGAGTTGTTACAGTTTCTAGTCTAAGGATTGGGCATTTTTGATTGCTTGAAAAAGTCCACAATTAAAATTTTATTTTTGTGATGGTAATTTATCGGTTCAAACATTTGATTGCATCCTGTGGTGTCTTCTGAGCTATCCAGCTGAAGTATGTATGATCTCTGAACTGTTGTCATTCAGGGAAGATAAAGCTAAAGAGGGCGTTTTAAAACCTGAAGAGCGTCCTGACAGAAATGATCAGTTCTGACCTCAGCGTTGTAAATTGCCTTTGAAACTGATCTACTGGAAACTAAGCTATTAAAATTGATCATTTTCCTACCATTCATACTAAAGATTCCTGTGCAAGTTTTATCTTTTGGGCATAAATGCATTAGATGATTAAAGATAAAATGGGTTTTATGCATTTTATAAGCAAACCTAAGGACTATTCTACACAAAAGCTGAACATAAATTTACTTTAAAAAATTGTATTGGTTAATTTCTACCAGATGTTTTTATAAGTTCTCTCACTGTCATGTTTTAAAGTTTGAACATGATCCATACTAGAAATACTTTTCTAAATGCCCAGATATTTCCTGACGATTAATAAGTTCTGTGACATGAGTAATAATCAATTACCTGCTCTTCCACTCATTGACCCCCCAAGTCACACACCTTTGCTGTAGTGATTGTTTCTAGGCCCAGTGATTCAGAAGTTGATCACATAACCCTATCTAGACCATTCCTTGAAGCTAAAATTAATTTAGAGCTCAAAGTTCCCATACATATGGTAGATAAATGCAAAGCATGAGACTAGGGAAATACTTGAGACCCATTGGTAAACTCAATGTCGACGACAGCCTTTAAATCCATGAAAGTTAAGTTATTGGCCCCATTTTTTTTGTTTGTTTCTCAAATACTAAAATTTATCTTGGCCCTTTTATCATTTGAAAGGGGCATGTTAAATGATAAGATACTGATGTTACAAAGTTACAAGCCAATATAAAAATGTACTTAGCAAAATTTGTGTCATGTCATTATGAAAAATCTTATTTGAATAGACTTCCCGCCTTTTTATAACTGTAAGTTTTAATAACTGTGCTTAGACCCCACCTGTCAAATTGCTTTTTGCATTGTGTTTTCCAGGTTACAGCACTTTCATTCGACCTGCTTAACCAGCTATCGTAGTTTCCGGAATAAGTTCTGGTTGCTTATCCTCTTAGGTGCAGCAGGAAAATAGTGAAATATACAGGTGCAAACTATATTTGCTTTTCTACACTTATTCCTTTTTTGAGTTAAGAAAATTGGCCTTGAAATAAGAATAACTTCTAGTTAACTATAGAAACCCCAAACCTTGTGTTGTCAACTCCCATCTTCAAAGAAGACAAAAATTAACTAAAAAACTAGTTTAGGCTCCACACCCACTTGTAAGTTTTAAATACCCTTAGAACATTGGCCTTAAGGTACATTTTGTGAGGCTATTGTAAGTAAGATATATCTCTTAATTACAATTTTCATAACTATGTCCCTGAAAGAGTTGGATTATCACACCCTTCCTTTTTTGAGTAGAAATTTCTCAAACATTAAACCTTATACCTGAGTGAATAGTGTCATTTTAGGGATAAGATAATGGGTTCAGTCAGAAATGAAACAGGAGATCTCCTGTCATGACTGAAATGTATTTTTTACGGACGTTTGAGGTTAGTAGTGCTGCCTCTCTCTCTCTTTTTTTTTAAATGAACTGCTACAGCAGGAAGAGCTTGCAGCACCTTTCTGTCTCTGCATTAGAGACCCCTAGGTGGTGACAGTGGGTCGTGAGCATGAGCTTCTCCCCTGTGTTATGCTTACCGGGTCCTTACTCAGAGCTTCCCAGTCTTTTCTTGACTGTGATTGTTTTTAACCATGTGATAGGATTAGTATTTCATGAGGGTACAAGTGGGGAGGTTACCCACCATCCTGGGATCCCAGCTGCTTTGAGAACTGAGGAGAGATTGTATCCAAGCACACCTATAACTCATTTGAGACCTAACTGTTGGGACATGCTGCTCTGTGTGAACCTTGACTTCAGTCATCTGCCTTTTAACCCAAAAGAATTCCATAAAAAAATCAGAATGGTAGCTGTTTTCCAGTGGAATGCTGATCCATTGCATTCATTCACTGCTGATTCATTGCACTACCTGTCAGGACTGGGGAGGTGAGTGGCCCCAGCCTTGAAAAGGCAATTTCTGCCTATGGAGAAAACGAATAACCTATAGTGTTAGTGTGTCTCTTGAGTGGTGATTTCTGGCTCTCTGCTGATTTTTGTTGTGGACAAGTTTCTTGTTCTGGATTGCTCTCTCAGACTAGGCAGTGACTTTTGTGGCTTAGGAAGGTTCTTTGAAATAAGGCAATTTTCATACTACTATCAACAAGATGACAGTTTGCTTCTACCCATCTCGGATGCTTATAGCTCACTCATCTCTGGAGTGAACCAGAGAAAGGTTTAAATAGTGCTTTGGTTTCTTGAGTAAAGAGGAAGGCTAGATAAAAGTAAATGCCTGGGCAGGTTGAGATTCGTTTATTCTTTCTTACTCATTTTTATTTATTTTCTTGCCACTATTAACAAGTGCAGTACTTGGCATGTAGTAGGCACTCATTAAATGCTGATCATTTGACTTTTGAGCTTTCTTGCATCCCCATCTTGGTTTGAAGATTTTTATGGAGGCTGTACTTAGTGTGATCATAAGTCTTGCCTTTTCTGAAACTGTCTTACCTGTTGTCCCTGTGTAATTAATGGTATACCTTTTTATTCAGAATTGTGTCACTTTGGGTGATGAGTTAGATTGGTATCTTGGTATAACTAGAGACTTAAAAAATGTTTCCTCTTTTAATGCAGTACCCTTTTGGTTTCAGAGGAAGATAGTTGTTCCTCTGCTGCAGTATTTTCCCAACTTTTATCATTCGGATACCACTGTCACAGTTTTTGCTGATTCCTTACCACTTGTATTACTGATATTTACCTTGCATTTTTTTTTTAAATCCATTTTAGTCATGTAATACGTACATACATTTTAAAAAACCAAATAGTTCTAAAAAGCCTTAGCATAAGAAACCTGCCATAAAAGCACCCACTTTCCAGTTCTTCACTTCTTTTCATATTTTAAAGGAATATCTATATACTGCTATCAATATTTCTTGGTTTATCAGTTTTAGATATTAACTCTTTGTTTTTGTAGAATTAGGATTTAAATTTAACTTACACCATAACATTTCAATTTCCCTTCCTCCTGATACTTCCTGTAAGTTTCTTCTTGACATAGTTATGAAATATTTCAACCTACAGAAAGGTAAAAGAAATTTCCAGTGAGAACTCATGTGCCTCCCCCCACCTAGTTTATATAGTTAATATTTTTATCATACTTACTTTCTCACATATCTATCCCTCCTGATTTTTTTTATCACAGTTTTTAGTATAATCAGTTTACATTGTTACACTCATGTAACTATTTTCACTGCTGGGTGAGGTAATAGAGTATAATTAAGTTCCTGCTAAGTTTTTTCATTTTTCCTGGCATTAATGATTACTTCAGTTTTTTTCCTCTTTTAAATGTCCTTAGCCTTAATTTTTTCCTGTAGATCTGTCATAATCTCATCAGTCTTTTATTCTAAAATTTTCATGCTCAACAGATATTTTATTCTCTTGTTGTTTTTTAACCACTACCACCCGCTCAACCTTACTTTATTCTGCTCTGTCTGTGCAGGTTGCTCTCCAGTCTGTTGAACCTTGGAACTACCAGTGTCCCCTATATCCAGCAGTCCATGTTGTGATTTTTTTTTTCTCCTTTGTTTTGTTAGAGCATTTCTCTAAGATTCTTAGGAAAGGATACAGAGAATAGATGTTTCTTGAGCCATTATGTGTCTTAAAAAGTTTTATTCTGTCTCTACTTCTGGTTAATAATAATAGTTCAATTAGTATAAAATTCAAGGTTGAAAATCTCTGAGAATTCTGCTCAGAATCTGTCAACTATTTGTCAGCCTTCAAGCATTCAGTATTTCTTTTGAGAAGGGTGATGTGATTCTACTTCCTGTTCCAACATATATGGCCTATTGTTCCCTGTAAAACATCTCTTTATTCCTCATGTTTAGATATTTCACTGCCTTGGTATGAGTCTTTTTTTTTTTTTTAACCCATTGCATTGAGTTGGGAAGTGGGGGGCCATTTTAGTCTGAAGACTCACATCTGTCGGTGCTGGAATTCTGCATTCTTTGATCATTTTCTCCCCTCCATTTCCTCAGTGATCTGTTCCTCTGCTGCCCCCCAGAAATTTTTATTTAGTGGGATTTAGAACTTTTGGCTTAAGTTTGTTATCTTTTTCATTTTCTATCTCTTTATTGTCTGCTTCCAGATGCTGTTTCTTAACTTCACCACATTTTTTTTATTCTATGTTCTTTCTTATCCCCTATTTTTTTCTTGTTTCATGGATATACTATATTTATTTCTTGTGTGGGGGGTGGTCCTTTGCCATGTCTGTTTCCTCTGGATTTCTTTGCTTTCTCTCTTATGTGTTGAACACTTCACAAAAATCAAGTTGAGCCTTGGCTACTCATTTGTATTAAGAATACGGTAATAAACTGGTGGGAAGCTCTGCGTAAATAGGGTCTCTCAACTAGTAGAGAGGTTATGGTAGAGCAAATAGGTTAGCTTGGTCCCTGGAGAACCCCCTAGATACTGGTAGTATATGTATATATATATTTTCTGTGAATTTGGTGGTGACCAAAGAAAAACCCTCTAATTCTTGTCTTTGGGGCAGTTGTCATTCAAAAAAGGAGACTTTCTGGAGGAGGAAATGGCAACCCACTCCAGTTTTCTTGCCTGGAAAATCCCATGAACAGAGGAGCCTGGAGGGATCTCTGAGCAGCAGACTTGACTTAGCAACTGTGCATGCATGCACAGGAAATGTGCTCCTGGCCTTTATTAAGGTTGGGGGTGGGGAGGGAAAAAAAAAAAAGGTGAGGGAAAGAAATGGTCAGTTGAAAGACAATTGACTATTTTCTACCAAACAATGTTTGAACTCAGCTTCTGTCTTCTTATTTCTAAAAGTAACTACATTTTTAAAGTCCACTTAGGATTCAATGCAAGAAAAATTTCTAATAAAATTGCATTCTTTCTGTTAAACCAAGAGAACAATTTAACCTACTGTTTCCATGTTGGTCTTGTTTCCTAGGAGTCTCAGAACTAAAATAATGTTTAATATCTGCTGTGATTCTTAATATCTACATGATTATTAGGTTCTAGCCTAATAATTTTGAATTTCGCTACTATCTCTGTTTTAATACCAAAAGCCACCTCTATTTGTGTTTTGATAGTACAGAATTTATGTTAAAATCAGTTAAATAATTGACTAAGAAAAAAAAAATACTTTCATTGAATTCCTCAGCATTTATTAACTACCTTCTGGTGGACCTAGTATCTAGAGTTTTTTGAGCCCCTTTCTTCAGAGAATGCATTAAGTCTTCTAGTGGGAGGATTAGGGCTTGTCTCAGGGCTTCCATGAGCTGGGGACTTAAGCTTGCTGAGCAGACTTCTGTTCTCAGCCCTGAACTTCCCATGTCCGTCATGGCCCTTTTCCCTTCTCTAAGGCTTGGTGCCTGCTGAGTCCTGAGCCCATGAGGGCTTTATGAGATCCACACACTTAACATCGGTATCTTCTGGCTAAGAATGCTTCTCAGGCTCTCTCATCTTCCAAAAAACTCTAACCTTAGTACATAATGCTTTCCAAGTCTGTCCGTGTTGTTGGAGATGGAAAAATTTCATTCATTTTTAATGACTTGAGTATAGTATTTCATTGTATATGGGGTGTGTATATACACCCCACATCTTTATCTATTCATCTGTTAACGAACGGACACTTACGTTGCTTCCATATCTTGACTGTTGTAAATAATTCTGCAGTGAACATTGGGGCACATACATCTTTTCTTTCTTTCTTTCTTTCTTTTACATACATCTTTTCAAAGTAATATTTTCATTTTCCTCAGCTATATACCCAGGAGTAGAATTTTTGTTTTGGGGGGGAACCTCCATACTGTACAGTGGCTGCACAAATTTACATTCCCACTGATGGATTACACAAGGGTTCCTTTTTTTCCACATCCTTGCCAGCATTTGTTATTTGTGTTCTTTTTGGTGATAGCCATTCTGGCTGGTGTGAGAATATCTCATTGTGGTTTTGATTTGCAATTCTTTTATGATTAATGATAAAATTTTTTCATGTGCCTGTTGGCCATGTGTGTGTCTATTTTGGAAAAATGGTCTTCTGCCCATTTTCTAATTGGGTCTTTTTTGTTGTTGTTATTGAGTTGTGTGAACTGCTTATATATCTGGATATATATATATATTTTTTTTCATATCATTTATAAGTGTTTTCTCCCATTTAAAAAGTTTTCTTTACATTTTGTCAATGGTTTGCTGTGCAAAAGCTTTTAGTTTAAATAGGTCTCATTTGTTTATTTTTGCTTTTGTTTCCTTTGCTTTAGGAGAGAGATCCAAAAAGAATGCTATAATCTATGTGAGAGTGTTTTGCCTGTGTTTCTTCTACATTTTGGTCTTTAATAATAATGATGGCAAACACATAGTAGTTACTATGAGTGAGGCACTATTCTAAGTATTTCATACACAACACTTATAGATATGAAGGTGTAGGAGATTGAAACACAGAAAGATTGGGTCACAATAAGGGGTGAGGTCTTGGCTTCAAGCCCAGGCAGTCTGGCTTCAGAGTGAGCCCTCACCCAGAAGGCTTACTGTCTCTAAATGTAGAAGACAGAAAAGTTAGTCAAATGGTATCCTAGGTCTCCTGGTAGATAAAAATCAGGAACTTCCCAAAGAAATTCATTTTTACCTTTAGGACCCTAATGAAAATATTCTTGCCTCTGTTATTTTAACTGAAAGAGACAGAGGTGGTAGAAAAGTATATCTTTATATATATCTTTATACTGTTATAATAGTTGTGTCCTAATGAAAAATATCCATTTTACATGTATTTTAATTAGACTTTCAGTACCTCTTTTTTTAAAAGCCTAAATCGTCATTAGTGTGAGAACTGCCTGTGTGTTTGGGAGTTTTGAGTGTGCTAGGTCTTGATTGGGGGTTTTGAATATGATGATGCATACTGCAGCTAAAGTTTTATCATGAGGCTTACAGATTACATACAGAAAGTGCCTGCTCAGTAAATACTGTTCCCATCTGAAACACCTGTTTCAGCAACACTTGACTGTTAAGTGGACCAGACAGACTGGAAAGTGGCAGAATTTGGTGACAGAGCAGATTGGGTGGATGTTGAGAGTGCGCACCAAGAGTCACTGCTGTAAAATGGTTCATCTCAAAAAGTGAGCACAGGAATCCTGAGTCCAGATTTGACAAGGGCCCAAGTCTGAGTCCTAAAGATCTCCCAAGCAGAAGAGGTTAGGTGGGAATCGGGCTTTAAGCAGCAGAGTTGAGCCCCAGCTGTTTCAAATAGCCAGTGCTTAGAACTGACTATACAACTGGTCCTGGGGCAGCAGCAGCTAGCCTCGTGGCCTTTTTTTTCTTGCCACCCCCTCCCAGTATTTTTTTTTTGTTATTCCTTTGTTTGTTTGTTTATTCATTTATTTTTTGGCCACACTGTGCAGCATGTGGGATCTTAGTACCCTGACCAGGAATCAAACCCATGCTCCTTGCAGTGGCAGCATGGAGTCTTACCCATTGGACCACTAGGAAAGTCCCCCACTCCAGTACTTTAAAACAAATTCCAGGCGTAAGTTCATCTGAAAATATTTTAGTATTGTATATAATTTATTAAAATGTTACTGTGGGTAACATGCTACTTTTGTTTAATTTGTGTTTAATTGGAGGATAATTGCTTTGTAATGTTGCATTGGTTTCAGCTCTACAAGGAATGAATCACCTACAAGTATGCATACAACCCCTCCTTCTTGAGCCTCCCTCCCACCCCACTCCCATCATGGAAGTTTTAAAAGCAGATTATTAATCTCCCACAGTTTCAGAAGACTATTTTCAGATTTAATCTCTATAAGGGTATTTATATGCCTTATAAGATTTGAAAATACAAAATAGCGCCCAAGGCTTTGCTGTCAAAATTGTTGACTTTATTGTAATCCTTTTCATTGAATCACATTTTAAGAAAAAACTTTATTTAAATTTATTATTTTTAGATAGTCTGCTTTTATTTCTCCTGGTGTTTGTAAAGAATCAATCAAAAATATTCTATGAAATGGTCAGAGCAACTGGGTTCCAAGAGAGTTTAGGATTCATCCTCTCACCTTTTTGATGGACAGTAGAAAACCAGACATTTTATATTAATGGAAATCCTTGAGATTTGATGGATTGGTTTCCCATATCCTCATAAGAAAGCTGAGTACATAGGTCTTTTTTTCTCTCTTCCTATTTTCAGTTCTATTGAGATAACTTTGTATGGTTTTCCTATGTTATTAATGATTAATTATGTGATTATATTTGTATATCACTAACTCATTGGACATGAATTTGAGTAAGGTCTGGGAGATAGTGGAAGACACAGGAGCCTGGTGTGCTGCAGTCCATGGGATTGTAAAGAGTCAGACACAACTTAGTGACTGAACAGCAGCTTTAAAAATTTATTACTGTGCATTTTGAATTTTTGTGCATGTTGATGCCCTTTGTGAAAAAAATTTGACTAAGATTTTAAGTATCAAAAAATACTAAAAGGGGGGCTTCCCTTGTGGCTCAGCTGGCAAAGAATCTGCCTGCAATGTGGGAGACCTGGGTTCAATCCCTGGGTTGGGAAGATACCCTGGAGAAGGGAAAGGATACCCACTCCAGTATTAGAAAAAAAAAAATACTAAAAGGGACTTTTTGGTTAGTTTCTGTGGTATTTTTGAAGACATGTTTAGGGAAAAAATTTACATTTTGGTAGCCAAAACACATAAATAGAGGTGAGTACCTGTTGCTAATTTTGGGGGGTTATCAAGGTACTAGTAATACTGTTGGCACAGAATCCCATGTTTACTGAAGAATTGGAATGTATGTAGCAAAGCAGAAGGAGAGACTACCTGATGCCAGAGTTCGTGTTAATCCATGTCAGGGATCATAGGACAGCGGTCCCCAGCTCTGATGACAGGACCCCTTTACAGTCTTAAATTATTCAGCTCCCCACAAAATCTTTCTCTATATAGGTTTGAGCAAGTATATAAAGAAATTTGGCTTCGTACATACATAAAGTTGGAAAAGCAAGAAATATTAATAAACTCTTCAGATAACTGTGGATATTCTTTGTTGCTGCACTAGAACTCTGGAAGTAGTTAATCATTCTCTCTTTTTTTTGGCCTCTCGGCTTATGGGATCTTAGTTCTCTGACCAGGGGTTGAACCTGGGCCCTTGGCAGTAAAAGTGCTGAGTCCTAACCACTGGACTGCCAGGGAATTCCCTGGAAGTGGTTATCTCTTGAAAGTTAGTTGTAATGTGGAATTTAAAACCACAACAGTGAACTTTTCATACTCAACAATTTTGTAACATCATCCACTGGTTATTTGGAAAATATTGTTCCCTCAGTTGTATACATCTGGTAAATGTACACGGTTCATTATATGATGTTGGAGAATTGTGTATGTTAATATTCTGCTGATATCATCAAAAAAGTTCTTGAGTAAGCAGAGAAGTTGTCAGGTTCACAATGGTGAGTACAAGGTTTTCTAAATTTTGATTTCTGTTTGAAGGCTCAGATTTCATCATTAACAACACATTTCTTTCATTTTCCTTGAAGTGATAGACTCACTTCATTCATTTTCAAGAAAATGTAAGCTAGATATCCAAGTCTGTTTAAATGGCTAGTTTAATTTATTACTGAAATAATTGATACAAGTGCTTTTCCTTGAGACAGCTGTCATAGTTCAGTGTACACACAGAAGTGCTTTGGATGTGCTGCTTCCCATTTCTTTATACAGACTATTAAAAAGACATATATTCAAAGGTTAGGATTTTATAATATTAGTCATTTTTACTGCATCAAGGACATATTTTAAGTGAAACTGGCTTTTTTTCCTTTCTATTGAGTGTGTAGTAGTGATGAACATAGCTTGGTGCCACTAACTTGCTTTATGCTAAGGCACTAGCAGTTTTAATTACCATTGCTTTTGCATCATCAGTGGGAGCTAATGATAAAATCTTACCAACCTGAAGGTAAACATTTTCTCAGTGAAAATCAGTGAGGACTGCATAAGGTTACTATATAGTAACTCCTTTGGGTTATATATTTTGTTTTGCTAGAGAAATGCAGCAGAACCCTCAATTGCTATTTTATTTGGATCCTAAGTGGCATCCAGAAGTCTTAAAATGTGAAAGAACCTTAAATAAATTTTTTAAAAATTGAGATATTAATGATTTATAGCATTATGTATGTAGATTTTATTTTGTTTTGGCCCTGCCACACATCTTGTAGGATCTTAGTTCCCTAATCAGGGATTGAACCAGGGCCCCTATGGTGGAAGCTCAGAGTCCTAACCACTGTACCACCAGGGCATTCCCTGTAAATATTTTTCTTGACTTTATAGGGAAATCAGAGATTTGATCTTAGTTAGAGCTCACAGTTATCAGTGCTTAGGTCTTACAGAACAGTTCAGGAGTAGCTAATGGTTGGAGGATGCACAGATCTCAATTTCAGGACTTAATACAAAGCTGCAGTAATCAAAGTAATGTACTAGTGTAAGGGCAGACATGTAACTCAATGGGATAGAATTGAGAATCCAGAAATAAACCTTCACATTTACATCGTTTGATTTTTGATGTGGTGCCAAGACAATTTGGGGGCGGGAAATGAGGTAGGCCCCTTCCCTACACCATGCACAAACTTTACTCAAAATGAAGCATAGGCTCGGCCTACCGGCCCAGGGGCACCTAGACTCGCGCCAGGGGTGGGGCCTTGCAGCGCCGGCCGCCAACGGCCAGAGCAACGGTCCCCACCGGGAACTATTCCAGCCTTGGAATAAGGTTGTGGACGGTGAACAAAAGAAAGACGAAATGCTGGAGGAAAACGTATTAAAAGGAATATAAGCAGTGGAAAATTCAGCAACACAATGGAGCAAGGCCGACCATCTTCAGAATCACCAGGGTCACTTGTGAGCTTGAAGACAGCTGGACTCCACCCCAGAAAGTACATCTTTATTACAGAATCTGAAACTTAGGGGAAGTGCTGCGAGGATCTCTTGTGTAGGGCGTTGTTGGCAATCCCCAGAAACAATGAAAAGCACCACAAATTCTATTCAGAAAGGAGCAATTGGATTCCAAGAATGGAGAGAAAATGTTGAGGGGGGAAAAAAAATGAAGCATAAATGTAAATATAAGAGCTAAAACTATAAAACTTCTATAGAAGAAAGTATAGTTATATCTTTGTGTCCTTGGGTTCGGCAAAGCCACCTTACATAGGACATCAAAAGCACAAGAAAAGAATTTGGACTTCTTCAAAATAAAAACTTGTGTGCTTCAAAGGACAACATCATTACAAAAGTGAAAGGAAAATCCATTGAACAGGAGAAAAAAATGCAAATCATATTTTATAAGAGACTTTTACATATAAAAAGAACTCTTTACGACTTAGTAATAAAGCAATAACCCAGAGTGGGAAAAGGATCTGAACACACACTTCTCCAAATAGGTATACAAATCATCAGAATCACATGACTGGGAGTTCAGTCAAGATCATTGACCATTGTGGAAACACAAATCAAAACTGCAGTGAGATACTTCATACCCATTGGATGGCTATAATAAAGTTAAGTGTTGGTCAGCATATGGAGAAATTGGATTTTGTGAAATAGTGCAGGCACCTTAGAAAAGGGTCTTGTGTTTCCTGAGAAAGTTAAATACAGAGTTACCATATAACTATCAGTTCCTCACCTAGATAATATACTCAAGAGAAATATGTGCACACAAAAACTTACTTACCATTATAGCAGCATTATTCATAGTAGCCAAAAGATGGAAACAACTCGAATATCCAACAGTTGAATGGATACAATGTAGTATATCCACATAATGGAATAAAATGGAATGTGGTATTGATACATGCTAAAACAGGTGAACCATGAAAGAATATTATGTGAAAGAGGTCGGACACAAATGCCATGTATTATGATTCCATTTATATTAAGTGTCCATAATGGACAAATCCTTAGGGACAAGTGAGATTAGTGGTTGCTAGGACTGAGAGGAGGTGGATAATTGTTGCTAATGGGTTTTGGGGGGAGAGATGAAAATGTTCTAAAATAAGATTGTGATGGTTGTGTAACTGAATACACTGAAAACCACTGAATTTTACACAAAAGTTGGTGAATTGTATATGAATTTTGTCTCCGAAAGCTATTTTAAAAATAGAGTAAGTAATGACTGTAGGGTTGCCAAGTATATATGTACCTTAAACTTCGGGTTTCCATTAGGAAAAAATTACATGTATCTTGGACCTGTTCCTGTTGTGCTTGTATGAAAAGAAAATGACCACATTACCTACTCTGCCTTTCAGAAAGGAGAAGATGAGTATGCCAATGTTGATGCCATTGTTGTATCAGTGGGTGTTGATGAAGAAATTGTTTATGCCAAATCAACTGCCTTACAGGTGAGAAGTTTACAGCAGTGTTTAGCCCTGAGAGTCATTGAATCAGCTACTGTTGAGTATGGTAGCCACTAGCCACATTAAAATTTCAGCTCCTCAGCCTCAAGTACTCTGTAGTGGCTAGCCTGTTAAAGAGAGGACGTGTAGAATAGTTCTTTCACAAAAAGTTCAGTGAACAGTACTGACCAATCTCATTTCATTGAAATCTATATCCAGGTTCTCACACTGCATGATTATTTTGAAGTTAATTCTAGATACCTTATTTCATATGTATCAATAAATTGATTTTTTTGTGTCTGTTTACATTGTTGTCTTTTCCCATAGACATGGCTCTTTGGTTATGAACTAACCGATACTATCATGGTATTCTGTGATGACAAAATCATCTTTATGGCCAGCAAGAAAAAAGTGGAGTTCTTGAAACAGATTGCCAACACTAAGGGCAATGAGAATGCTAACGGAGCCCCTGCCATCACACTACTCGTACGAGAAAAGGTCAGAACTAACAAGAATTCGTCATAAAAAAATATGAAAGAATGTTTAAAAGTGGTAAACAGAAAAGCCTTCCAGGAATTTAAAAACACAAGGGGAAGATTTTAGCTGTCATTTGTTAGAAAGAAAGAAAAGAGTTCAGTAACCCTGTCAGTTTGCAGTAACACAAATGGGTAATGAAATTATGGTGAATACTAACTTTATCCATTCTTGAGGATACTTCTCTGAGTGTCTTAATTAGAACAAAAATCTTTAAATATCCTTAAGGAAAGGTATACCTCATTTCCAATTTTTATCAAATGTAATCTTTTTTTTATTATATTGCCCATCTGACAAAGATTTCTTTTCAGAATGTTGTTCACCTTTGTATTTCAGTTTCTTAGCTCTTCCTGAAGTAAAGAATAGTCTTCTCAGCTTATTTGGCACTTCACTTAAGCATTTAAATATATCCAAAGAAATTTTGTGTAACCTTTTGGTATATTACAGTCTTCCTTAAAGAAATAGGTAGGAAAAGGGGAGATAGAATTTATTTCTTTCCATAGTTTAGAGTATTCTCTGCCTAGTACTAGAACATAAGATACCTAATTCTGAAACTAAACCCCTTTTTTCTCCCTATGGCACTGACAGAATGAAAGTAACAAGAGCAGCTTTGATAAAATGATTGAAGCCATTAAAGAAAGCAAGAATGGCAAGAAGATTGGAGTGTTCAGCAAAGACAAATTTCCAGGAGAGTTCATGAAGAGCTGGAATGACTGCCTCAACAAAGAGGGCTTTGACAAAGTAAGAATGCTCTGAAAACAGGCACACTGAGGGTTGAGAAGACAAGATTGTGAGGGGCTTCCGCAACTGATGGTGCAGAGACTTTGTTTTGGGAAAGCTGTATATTCATTCATATTTCCATTTTCATTTCTTGTGACTTAGTGGTAAACCAATTCACTTTTCAGTTAGGAGTGAGGCATTCAGGAGACAGTTCAGCTACTCCAGAGGGAAATTGAGGAAAATCTCTTGTCCAAAAAAATTTTTTTTCTGTCTACCTTCAGCCTTTATAGAAACCTCAAGAGAGGCATTTACATTTATACTTTAAATGATGTGTTAGTTCAGTGCCTCTTAGCATACACCAATGACCTGGTAAAGAGTTCTTTCAGATGTTTATTCAATCCAAGAAGAGAATATTTAGATATTCTGCAAACTGCTGATGAGTAGTTTGCTAAATAACCAGGCATAGTCACTGATAATATTTGAACCAGGGGAGAGAGATTTCTTTAGGGGTTCTGTGTCTGCATGTTAGGAACTGTTTTTCCCTTTGACTGCAGATAGACATCAGTGCAGTTGTGGCCTATACCATTGCTGTAAAGGAGGATGGAGAGCTCAATCTAATGAAAAAAGCAGCTAGCATCACCTCTGAGGTCTTCAACAAATTCTTCAAGGAAAGAGTCATGGAAATAGTTGATGCAGATGAGGTAAATTGGGGGTGGGAGTGTCTTTTTACTGTTTTAATGAAGTAAGTCGCTCCCATGCAGTGTTTTTTAGGTTGTGTTCAGCTACCTTTGGTAGATAAGTTGGTGGTGTGTAATTGTGCCAGCTCTCTTTGAGAATAACTATAAACATCCACTGTAGTTTCTGGAGCTTACCCAGTATGTCACTTGAGAATTCTTTGAATAGCTGCAAATTCCACATATTCCCTAAATTGCCTTTTGCGTGTACACCAGTGTGTTATCTGTTGCATAAACCACTTCATAGAACTTCTTTGGCATCCTGTATGATATCAGGATATATGTTGTCTTCAAATGGTCATGTCCAAAAACCCAACACCCTTCTGCCACCCTATAGTAAATATTGTTTTATTTCTGGGTATTTTTATAGAAAGTTCGACACAGCAAACTGGCTGAGTCTGTGGAAAAGGCCATAGAAGAGAAAAAATACCTAGCTGGGGCAGACCCTTCTACTGTGGAAATGTGTTACCCTCCTATCATTCAGAGTGGTGGCAACTATAACCTCAAGTTCAGTGTAGTGAGGTAAGTATGAGAATTTCAAAATATAAAACAACCAGAGCACTTCAGCCTTTGGCCTGTTTTTTCTTAGACTCAGTCTGGGATTCGAAAAAGTAGGAAGAGAAAGAATAACCATTAGCCTGCCTCCTGCAGGCTATTATCTTTTTATTCTATGTAGAGTTTAATTTTATTTCACAGTTATTCATTTCTTACTTGAGTATTTGATTGTAAGCATTTTCCAGATGATTAAAAATGACAAGAAAAAAATGCAAAGCATGTTTAAAAAAATAAAAATCTCACTGCTGCTGCTACTGCTAAGTTGCGTCAGTCGTGTGCAACTCTGTGCGACCCCATAGATGGCAGCCCACCAGACTCCTCCGTCCCTGGGATTCTCCAGGCAAGAATACTGGAGTGGGTTGCCATTTCCTTCTCCAGTGCATGAAAGTGAAAAGTGAAAGTGAAGTTGCTCAGTCGTGTCCAACTCTTTGCGACCCCATGGACTGTAGCCCACCAGGCTCCTCCATCCATGGGATTTCCCAGGCAAGAGTATCGGAGTGGGTGGCCATTGCCTTCTCCTAAAAATCTTACTAGATATATCATAAATATTCCCCTTCTAATTTTTAAAAATACTGTAAAGAATGCTATTCGTCAGGGCTGTTGGATAGGTGATGGCTTACCATCATACTGTTAGATTATAATGCATAAAATTCAGTATAACTTGCATATCTGGGATACAACTTTCCATAGCCTTTATAAACTGACTTGGTGTTTTTTTTTTTTCTCTGACTTGGTGTTTTTTTTTTTTTTTTTAAACCCGTTTAGGTCATTTTTTCTGCTTCAGCTTTGGGATATAGTGGGTCAAAATCATGATTACAGATGTGTATGCTAGGTGTGCTAAGGACTTCACAAGTTTGTGTAATGAGATGCTTTCTCCCTTTGGTCTCTAGTGACAAGAATCATATGCATTTTGGGGCCATTACCTGTGCCATGGGTATTCGCTTCAAATCTTATTGCTCAAACCTTGTTCGCACTTTGATGGTTGATCCTTCTCAGGAGGTTCAAGAAAATTACAACTTTTTGCTTCAGCTGCAAGAGGAGCTGCTAAAGGAACTAAGACATGGTAATGTGTGCCTTAGATGAGGTTTAGAAATTATGTAACAAAAATGTAACATTCATGGGACTGTTTATCCCTGAGGCTCTTGTACTGTAAATAGAATTAGATTTTACTAACCTCCAATCATCCTAGCATTTAGTTCTTCAGTGTACTTTTCTTTTATGTAGGAATAGTTACTGTGGTTTTATATTGATGTTTACAGAACCCTTTCTGACTGGTTAGATCTCTGTGTTCAGATCTTCATAAAATACCATGCTCTTACTACTTTTCTTTAGAAAGTTCTGAGTAGTAGTATCTCTCCCAACAGACTATGTAATGTTAATATCCTATATTGAATGAATACCAGGAATCTTAGTTTGAGAGCAGAACTAATGACAACCCTGCTAAGCAAGCTACTGCTTACTTAAAAGCAGAGCATTTGGCACCTCTTTTGCCTTGAGACTCCCCACTCCCAGTTGGCTAAATGGGACTTTATGTTCACCACCTTTAAACAACTTTGTAAGCCCACTTAAAGTTTCCCACAGCTTCCAGACACCATTCCCTCCTGATACCTCAGGTCAATCTTGAGAAATCCAACTGGCATTCCATAGTCCTAGGTTGTTCAGTGAGAATAAAAACTCCTCTGAGGCTACAGTACTTGAACTACTCTGGCTTGAAATACATATTCTTATCCTAAACCTTGAAAAATTAAGTCCAGCATTCTTCCAACAGTAATTCACCCGTTCAGTAGTCTTGTTCTTCAAAATGTATAGTAAATTTAATGTAATGCCATTTATTAACTCTTAAATTATTTCACTGAGACCAGCTAGGGTTCCACAGTCCCCCTGGAGTGATTCTCAACAGTGTAATTAAAGAATGACTGGGTGGATTGTTTTTTAAAATGTACATTTCTAAGCCCTACCAGCCCTGCAACTGTATTCCTTATTGTGTGTTTTGAGAAACCCTGCTTTACATGACTTAACGAGTGAAAATAATGTTGCTTTTAAAAATGTGATTTAAAAAAATAAAAAATAAAAATGTGATTTAGTAATTAGTCTCCAACTAATAAAAATAAAGGAAAATAAATAAATAGAATTCAAAAAAATAAAAAATAAAAATGTGATTTGTAGTTTTTTCCTGAAAGATACTTTAATGTCCCATCTGTCTTGTCCTTAGGTGTGAAGATATGTGATGTATATAATGCTGTCATGGATGTGGTTAAAAAGCAGAAGCCAGAGCTGCTGAACAAAATTACCAAAAACCTAGGGTAAGATGCTGTGATATACATAGTCACTGTCAATTTTCATGAGTGGCAGTTAGGCAAAGTATTCTTAGATGATTCAACCAATGTTTGTGGACTATTCAACTTAACTGTGTGCCGGACACATTGTGTTATCAAAGAATGTATGTAAGTTCATGGAGATCTTTTCAGACCAGTGTTGTAGATGTTTCAGGCTTAAATTACAAATGTTAAGACATTATATACAATATTTCCTCCCTTAGAACAAATCAATTCATATTTGCAAAATAAGCACTCTGAGATATCCAGCTATTTAAATTCTTAAAGTTTTTATTTACTCCAGTGTTTCTCGAGTGTATTTGATCATTGAACACCTAGATATACTACTAACATATTATAGAACCAAAGACATTTGAGAAACAAAAGCTCTAGGCAGGCTCCTTAGACGAAGCTAGTTGGGATATATTGTTTATTTCTGGACTTCTGTGATGGACAAGAGGAAATACATTGACCTATACTAAGTTTTGGCCTAGGAGACTTAGTAAATCCAGTTATCAACATTCTACTAGAAATTATCTCTTATTCTAGTTGTTATACATTCTTGGTAGTGTGCCCTTTAACAACTCATCAGTAGTGGCAAGTTACTTAGCTTGTGTGCCTGCCTTACCTTGAAAATTAAAATAGGATGTAGTGTACCTGACTCAGGTTAGAGGCCTTTTAAGCCTATTGTTGAAGTTTCCTTCATTTCTTTTTTAGGTTTGGAATGGGCATTGAATTCCGTGAAGGTTCTTTAGTAATTAATAGTAAAAATCAGTACAAACTAAAGAAAGGTGAGTTTTACATGCATACATTAGAAAAATACCTTTTAAAATACTTTCCCTTAGTTTCATCTCCCTCTATTCTGTATAAAATCACACTTCTCCAAACTTTCACAGTCATTCACTGATTCCCGTTTTGCTGGTTTAGGAATGGTTTTCAGCATCAATTTGGGATTCTCAGATTTGACTAACAAGGAAGGGAAGAAACCAGAAGAGAAAACCTATGCCCTGTTCATTGGAGACACAGTGCTTGTGGATGAGGTATATATTGCTTCTTTCATGAACTGAATATTGAAGTGCATTTTTAACCCTATGGTTCTCCCTTTTTTAAAAAAATGAAAGTATAGTTGATTTTTCCAGTAGTCCTGTATGGATGTGAGAGTCCCTTGGATTGCAAGTAGTTCAAACCAGTCAATTCTAAAGGAAATCAATCCTGAATATTCATTAGAAGGACTGATGCTAAAGCTCCAATACTTTGGCCACCTGATGCAAAGATCCGACTTATGGAAAAGACCCTGATGCTGGGAAAGATTGAAGGCAGGAGGAGGAGGAGGAGGTGACAGGATGAGATGATTGGATGGCATCACCAACTCAATGAATATGAGTTTGAGCAAGCTCCAAGAGATGGTAAAGGACAGGGAAACCTGGCATGCTGCAGCCCATGGGGTCGCAAAGAGTCAGACATGACTGAGGGACTGAACAGCAACAAATAGTTGATTTTACAATATCATGTTAGTTTCAGGTGTATAGCAGAATGATTAAGTTTATATATATATATATATATATATATATATATATATATATACACATATTATTTTCCATTTTAAGTTATTAAAAGATACTGAGTATAGTTCCATGTGGTACATAGTAAATCCTTATTTACTATTTATTGCTTATCTATGTTATGTGGTGTTTTTTCTTTTTATCATTTGTTAAATGCTAGCTAAGGGGAATTAGAGATGCCTCTGAAAGCCTGACCTAGTACAGCCAGAAATACAGATTGTTTAAATGAAACTCTTATCACATTGTGGCTTGAACCTTGATTATGATAATTTCAGGAACTGATTCTATAACAGAGCTGAGGTTTTTTTTCTTTTGTAATGGCTTTAACAATCTACATACCATGCAATTAAAGTGTACAATTGTGACTTTTAGTATATTTACAGTTAATGCAACTATCACCATAGTCTAGTTTTAGAACATTTTCATCACCTCAGAAAGAAACCCTGTGCCCATTAGCAGTCACTCCTCATTTCCCTCCCAGGCCTAGGCAGTGACTTCTAAGGATTTGCCTTTTCTGAGCATTTGGGTGGTTTTTGTGACTGGTTTCTTGTTTCTTGAGGTAACCCTGTAATGCTATGAACCTTCCCCTTAGCACTGCTTTTACACTGTCCCATAGGTTTTGGGTTGTTGTATTTTCATTTTCATTCTTCTATCCATATTTTGATTTCTTTTTTTATTTCTTCTATGATTTGTTGGTTATTCAGAAGTATGTTATTTAGCCTCCATACAGTTTCGATTTCCTTGCTTGTGATGGGTCTGTTAAGATCTTCTATTTCTTTCTGGTTCAGTTTTCGAAAGTTATACTTTTCCAAGAATTTGTCCATTTCTTCCAAGTTGTCCATTTTATTGGCATAGAGCTGCTGGTAGTAGTCTCTTATGATCCTTTGTATTTCAGTGTTGTCTGTTGTGATCGCTCCATTTTCATTTTTAATTTTGTTAATTTGGTTCTTCTCTCTGTTTCTTAATGAGTCTTGCTACAGTTTGTCAATTTTGTTTATTTTTTCAAAAAACCAGCTTTTAGCTTTGTTGATTTTTGCTATGGTCTCTATAGTTTCTTTTGCATTTATTTCTGCCCTAATATTTAAGATTTCTTTCCTTCTACTAACCCTGGGGTTCTTCATTTCTTCTCTAGTTGCTTTAGGTGTAGAGTTAGGTTATTTATTTGACTTTTTTCTTGTTTCTGTGACTGGTTTCTTTAACTTAGCGGGAACTGATTTTTTTTTTTGCCACTATATTTTTAAATAGAAGGATAATTGCTTTACAGAACTTTGTTGTTTTCTGTCAGACATCAACAAGAATCAGCCATAGGTGCATCCGGTCCCCTCCTTCCCATCTGCTTCCCCATCCCACCCTTCTATATCATCACAGAGCCCCTGTTGATTCTTAATGGTAGTAAATATTTCAGTGTTCTTATATGAACACATTTATACATTAATTCATTGAATCCTTATAATAATTCTATGAAGTAGATACTCTTATCCAAATATGTAGATAAAGCAACTGAGACACAAGAAAGTATATGTACCTTGCCAGATGTTACAGAGCTCAAAAGTGAGTGAGCCAGGTTTCAAATCAAGCCAGTATTCTTACTCATTATCCCATTGTTGCCTCCCAAATTGCAGTTCCTAGAAATGTGCATTTGTGAAGATAACTGGTTTTATGTGTTGTCACAGACTTTTTTAGTGGCAGATGATTCAAAGCATGGCCCAGCTAGTTACTGGGTTCGAAAGTGAAAGTATATCATTTAAATGCTCTTAGAGATGTCTCACTTCCTCTTTGTATTCCAGGATGGCCCAGCTACCGTTCTCACTTCTGTGAAGAAGAAAGTGAAGAACGTAGGGATTTTTCTAAAGGTAGGAAGAAGATAAAAATGAGTGGTGAAAAGTTGGACACAATGAAGAAGTAAACAATAATGGCTAAAATAATTAAGACTTGAATTTCTGATGATGGTTTTTTCCCCCATAGAATGAGGATGAGGAAGAAGAGGAAGAGGAGAAAGATGAAGCTGAGGACCTGTTGGGAAGAGGTTCCAGAGCAGCTTTACTTACAGAAAGAACACGAGTAAGTTTACAGTTTGAAAACTACTTCAGTTTCCTGTTTGTCATGGTTCACAGGTCCTCATAACTTCAGTTTTCCCTTCTTTAGAATGAGATGACTGCAGAAGAGAAGCGAAGAGCCCATCAAAAAGAACTGGCAGCTCAACTCAACGAGGAAGCAAAGAGGCGATTAACTGAACAAAAAGGGGAACAGCAGATTCAGAAGTAAGAGTTTGCATGGAGTAGTGAGATTATCTTAGGGTTATATATGATTTGCAGAAATTTCTCAAGAACATTTTTTTATTCCCACTTCAGAGCTCGTAAATCTAATGTGTCCTATAAAAACCCATCTTTGATGCCTAAGGAACCACACATTCGGGAAATGAAGATCTATATTGATAAAAAATACGAGACTGTAATAATGCCTGTGTTTGGCATTGCAACACCTTTTCACATTGCCACAATCAAGGTACTGACATTGAATCAGGCTTCATTCGAATAATTCCTTAAAATAATTGTGCTTACCATACACGGCTGTCCTGACTGCATGTCTCTTCTATTCTATGCTCCTGGTGACTCTACCTTTCCCATGTTACTGACTCCCCCACCCTGCTCCCTAATCTCCTGCTATTATTTTCCTTCCTTTCCCGTTTACACTTTGAAGAAAATTAAATGATCTAGTCTATAATCATACTTTGCTTGTTTCTCTTTGAACTTGAAGAACTGTTTAACCTGTTGTCATAAATATGGCACAGAAAAAGAACTTTGGGAACTCAGTGATTCTTTTAGAAACACACATTTGGTCATATAAAAAAATAAGCTAAATACATGGTTTATTAATTTTAGAGTAAGGATTACAGGCTAAGTTTAGCTGTCAGTTTGTAACTACTAACTTAATTTTAGCATGTCTATAGCTACCTTCATCTAGGAAATAAATCTGTTTGGTTTTTTTGCTAATGCTTTTCCTTTCTTTGAACAGAATATAAGTATGTCTGTGGAAGGAGATTATACTTACTTGCGAATCAACTTCTACTGCCCAGGCAGTGCTCTGGGCAGGAATGAGGGCAACATCTTTCCCAACCCAGAAGCCACTTTTGTCAAGGAAATGTGAGTTCCCAGGGAAACAACCACCCTCCTATCCCTGCTGGCCGGTGCAGTACCCTCAGAAACCCAGAGAGTGCCGTGTTCTCCCACATCCTAGTGAATGGCGGCACCTTCCTCAGTCGCACTTGATTAGGAGGATCACCTTACTAACCTTGTACTGTTTTGAGGTTGGAACCTAATTTAAATCTTCATAAAGATATTTTATCCTCACTTGACATATTTGTTGATAAAATATCAGATGTGTGCCACACTGGAGTCTGTTTATTCTTGAAGTGAAATAGGATCATTTGGGGAAGTTTATGCAGGATTTAAAATTTAAGTGTGACTCCCCCACTCAGTGAATTAGCTATTTATAACATCATCTGTTTAAGAGAGAGGAAGGATTTTTTCATCTTTCCAGACATTATTTCACCACTCAGTGGTACCTTTTTCTCCTAAAAGGTATTAAGCTAGTTGTAAAACACAGTAATGGGTGAGGGTTACCTGGCATGATAAATTACATAAGTGCTCCCCTTTTTCTGTAGTACATACCGAGCTTCAAATATGAAGGCACCTGGAGAACAGACAGTTCCAGCCTTGAACCTTCAGAATGCTTTCCGAATTATAAAAGAAGTGCAGAAGCGTTATAAGACTCGGGAAGCGGAAGAGAAAGAGAAGGAGGTGAGCCTGAACAAAAGCAAAGTGCCTTTGTGCAAAAGGACACGTTGAGGGTTTGGGGACCTGGAAAGAGATGTGAGAATTCACGTTGATTTTCATTCTGCTTAGGGCATTGTGAAACAAGATTCACTGGTGATCAATCTAAACCGGAGTAATCCCAAACTGAAAGATCTGTACATTCGCCCAAACATTGCCCAAAAGAGGATGCAAGGCTCACTGGAGGCCCATGTCAATGGTATGGATAATCTCTCATGTGCCTGGGCTTTGTCTTTGGTGGCACATCTGTAGTAATGACAGACCAGATAACATAGTAGAACGTGCTGGGAGGAGTCTTAATTTGACATACTGTGTGGCCAGACAGAAAGGAAAACTCTGTACCTTGTTGGCATTCCTTCTGACCCTGTTCAAATCAGCCAGAAAAGATGCAGTACCTTTTGGGTTAACCTGATGATATACCTTGATACTTAGCTGCTTCCTTCCCCACCCCCTCCCCACCCAGGTTTTCGCTTCACGTCTGTCCGAGGAGACAAAGTGGATATTTTGTACAATAACATCAAGCATGCTTTGTTCCAGCCATGTGATGGGGAAATGATTATTGTCTTGCACTTTCACCTCAAGGTATATCTGTCTGTCAGCTAGATGTGAGCTCTTGGGCAAGATCTTACTATCACAATGTTTCTTTTAAAAAAGTGATGAAAAATATCACCTGTCATATAAGATCATTAAGGGCATTGAATAAAATAATGCTTATAAGGCCCCCAGTGCCTGACATGTCAAAGATGCTGATCATGTTTGTTCCTTGGTGTGATACATAATGATCTCCAGAATATATAGGTCTTTTCCACATTCCTGTTTCTGAAATAGAAAGTTTTTGCTTTAGACAGTTATCAACATAAATCTCCAGAGTCCATTCTAATAAGTAGGAGTACTTTAAAAAATTTATACTCTTATATTTCCAAATGTCGTCATGATGACACCTGGAGTGGTTTAACTATTCTTACATAAATGCTATGATTTCTAGCATAGATATTTTAATATTTTCATGTTTTGTTGTTATTTTTCCTGTGTAGACTTCTTTGTGAAATAAGTCTTAAAATTTCTTGTTCTTTCTACTTTCTGTCTTTAGAATGCCATCATGTTTGGGAAGAAACGGCACACAGATGTGCAGTTCTACACAGAAGTCGGGGAGATCACCACAGACTTGGGGAAACATCAGCATATGCATGACCGAGATGACCTCTATGCTGAGCAGGTGAAATTTGGTATTTTATTTGTAGGGTAGGGAGGTAGGATTCAGGCTTCCCTGGTGTCTCAGCAGTAAAGGAATCCTCCTGCAATGCAGGAGACACAGGAGATGTGAGTTCGATTCCTGGGTCAGGAAGATCCCCTGGAGAAGGGCATGGCAACCCACTCCAGTATTCTTGCCTGGAGAATCCCACTGACAGGGGAGCTTAGAAGCAAAGAGTTGGACACGACTGAAGCAACTGAGCATGAGCTAGGATTCAGCACAGATCTGAGCTCAGTAATTGTTTCATTTTATAAGCCACTCCAGAAACTATGCAGAACTTCTCAAGTATCTGCTGGGATGTTAGAGTATGTTGGCTTTGAATTAGACTTAATTTGTAGGCATAACTCTACAATTAATTTTAGCAGCCTGTAATAAAGTATCCATGTTAGTATCATAGTTAACAGAATTAGGGACTACAAAAGCACTTCATGGTTTTTGAAGGGATTACTATTAATAAGTAAAGTGATAACTAAAGTTAATTCGTATTTCTTCTACAGATGGAAAGAGAAATGAGGCACAAACTGAAAACAGCCTTTAAAAATTTCATTGAAAAAGTAGAGGCTCTAACCAAGGAGGAACTGGAATTTGAAGTGCCTTTTAGGGACTTGGGGTAATGTGTCATCTTCTTTTTGATCTTCAGAAGAATTAGTTATTCTTCCTTTAGTAAGAACTTAGCATATCATATCATGTTCTTTTTCCTATGGACATCCATTATCTCTTGGAAATGCTCAAGGGCTGGTTGAATAGCTAAGACTGAGAGGCTCCCTCTGGAAGTGAGTCTCCAGCAAGTGTGCTGGAGTTTTGTTTGGAATGGGAAAGGAAAGAAGCCTGTTGGGACAGCAGCAGTTTCTCTTGCAGTGAATCCCATCTTATGTGAGTCTCTTATTGTCTTTCAGATTTAATGGTGCTCCCTATAGGAGTACCTGCCTCCTTCAGCCTACTAGTAGTGCACTGGTAAATGCTACAGAATGGGTGAGTATTTCTGACCTCTTTTTAGGGAGAAAATTGTTTAGAGAAAAGAAAGCAAGAGGGTAAATGTTTTGAAAACTAGGTCCTTATTATATCTTAGTATTTAAATTTTTTATATTTACTTACGTTAGATATAAAAATTGAACAAATGATTCTTTAAAAGTCTCTTTAGTTTTTAGAGGTAGTTTCTTTGCATAGTTTCCTTAAATGAATTCTCCCTGAGGGAGGATTTCAATCTTATAGATCCTTTAACCCGGGCTTCTTGGTATGTTTTATTGCTTTTAGTCTTTGCCCCCAAAGAACAAACAAAAAACAGTTTAGTTATCCTTTGTGTGGTTGTTTTTAGATCCTGAAAGCATTTGAAAATGCTAGTGTTTTGTGGGAAGTATATTTATGCAAAGAGTTCCTTTCTTCCCGGACAGCCACCTTTTGTGGTGACGTTGGATGAAGTGGAGCTGATTCACTTTGAGCGAGTCCAATTTCATCTGAAGAACTTTGACATGGTGATCGTCTACAAGGATTACAGCAAGAAAGTGACAATGATCAATGCGATTCCTGTTGCCTCTCTTGACCCCATCAAGGAATGGTTAAAGTAAGTAGGCCTGCCAGCAATCTCCTGTCCCACAAACACAGTTTTATAGAATATGAGTGTGGTATGTTATATGTAAAATCTGTTGGTATACTTAATGAAACTGTCTTTGGGTTGTTACCAACCAGGACTTGAAAACTTGGGATCTGTTAGACATAGAGCCACTTTTTCCTGAATACCCAGCAGTAGTTCAGACATGCATGTGAGTGAAGTCACTTCAGTCATGTCCAACTCCTTGCAACCCATGTATTCAACACATATCAAGCTTTGGAGCAGAGGCAGGGGGAGGAGAGCGAATGCACTGGGGTCAGTCAGTTCAATTCAGTCACTCAGTCATGTCCAACTCTGTGACCCCATGGACTGCAGCACGCCAGGCTTCCCTGTCAATCACCAATTCCCAGAGCTTGCACAAACTCATGTCCATCAAATCAGTGATGCCATCCAACCATTTCATCCTGTGTTGTCCCCTTCTCCTGCCTTCAATCTTTCCCAGCATCAGAGTCTTTTCTAATGAGTCAGTTCTTCGCATCAGGTGGCCAAAGTATTGGAGTTTCAGCATCTGCATCAGTCCTTCCAATGAATAATCAGTCCTGAGACTGATTTCCTTTAGGATGGACTGGTTGGATCCACTTGCAGTCCAGGGAACTCTCAAGTGTCTTCTCCAGCACCACAGTTTAGAAGCATCAATTCTTCGGCACTCAGCTTTCCTTATAGTCCAACTGTCACATCCATATATGACTACTGGAAAAACTATAGCTTTGACTATACAGACCTTTGTTGACAAAGTAATGTCTCTGCTTTTTAATATGCTGTCTAGGTTGGTCATAGCTTTTCTTCCAGGGAGCAAGCATCTTCTAATTTCATGGCTGCAGTCACCATCTGCGGTGATTTTGGCGCCCAAGAAAACAGTCTGTCACTGTTTCCATTGTTTCCCCATCTATTTGCCATGAAGTGATGGGACCAGATGCCATGATCTTAGTTTTCTGAATGTTGAGTTTTAAGCCAACTTTTTCACTCTCCTCTTTCACTTTCATCAAGAGGCTCTTTATTTCTTCTTCACTTTCTGCACTGGGTTAGAATCACTGAATTAAGGGCAAGATCTCTGGGCTTTCCTCCTAACTCTGCTCTGGACTAAGTCTCTGCCTAAGACTGCCTTCTTTAAATGGAGAGTACTCAGAAAGTTCATATGATACAGAAGAGGCTGCATGTGACCTTGCATATGCTTAACTCTTGTTGAGCAACTAAGTTTCAAATGAACTAATATTAATTGAACAACCACTCTCTGCTTAAGTCATTGGCTATCAAAGGGTGGCTTTAGCCCCTGCTTTATCTTCACTGGCTGTGCGTTCACGCTAAGTCACTGTAGTCATGTCTGACTCTGCAACCCTATGGACTATAGCCCGCCAGGGCCCTCTGTTTATGGGATTATCCAGGCAAGAATACTGGAGTGGGTTGCCATGCCCTCCTCCCCAGGATCATCCCAACGCGGGAATCGAACCTGTATCTCTTAGGTCTCCTGCATTGGCAGGTGGGTTCTCTACCACTAGAGCCACTGAAAATCAGAGTCCGAGATCTTTTTTGACTACTTGATGGATGTATAAAATTTCCTACTGGTTCTCTATTTTTACTAAAATATGGGATAAATATATATATATTTTAGCTTTTAACTTTCACATACTTAACTTCAGCTAAAAAGAATTTCTCATAGACATGTCAGAACCCCAATAAAAAGGGAGATGTCACTTGGTAGGAAAAGGGTGAGGCATGTGTGGCCATGAGTATAGTCTGCTCTGCCCTGCTTCCTCCTTCCAATTATCTCTAGGGGGAGGTACTGCAAATACAAAACTTCTCTTAAGAAATGATTGAGAGAGCTTAAAAATAGCCTGTGAGAAAGATCCAACTTGATAGTTTCCATAATTATTTTCCTGGAAAACATTTGCAGGTAAGTAATATGGTACCAAATATATTTATAGATTTGTGTGACTATTTTTGGCTGTGCTAGGTCTTCGTTACTGCACAGGTTTTTCTCTAGTTTGAGTGTGGAGACTACTCTAGTTGAGGTGTGCAGCCTTCTCATTGTGGTTGCCTCTCTTATTCCGGAGCCCGCCCATGCTTCAGTAGTTGCAGCACATGAGCTCAGTAGTTGTGGTCCCACGCTCTAGAGTACAGGCCCAGTAGCTGTAGTGCATGGGCTTACTTGCTCCACAGCAAGTGGGATCTTCCTGGATGAGGGATTGAACCTGTGTCTCCTGCACTGGCAGGCAGATTCTTTACCACTGAGCCACCAGGGAAGCCCCTGTATGATTTTTTAAAATCCTCTTTATTGAGGTACAATTTACATGTAATAAAATTCATCGATTTAAGTATATGATTGGATGAATTCTAACAAATGTATATAGTCTCGTATCTACCATCATAATGGGGATATGGAACGTTTCCTTTACTCCCCAAAGTCCTCCTACCCTTTTAGAGTCAATCCACTCCCTTCAACCTTGTCGCTGGTTTCTGTCACTGTACAGTTCACTTCATCTAGAATTTCACATAAATGGAATTATACAAGTATGTAGTGTTTTGATTCTTTTTTATCTTTCACTTGGCATAATGCTTTTGAAATTTACTCAAGAAGTTGTACACATCATTAGCATACTCCTTTTTATTACAGAGGAGTACCCCCAAATAAAGCAGACCTCTTTTTACCCATCTACCAGTTAATAGACATTAACTTTACTGTCTGCTTTATTTACCTCTACTAGTTAATAGACATTAGGATTGTTTCCCTTTGGGGACTCTTAGGAATAGCTGTTATAAAACACTATGTACAGGTCTTTGTATGTACATACATCTCTTGGATAAATGACCTAAGAGTGGGATTGCTGTGTCATATGGTTTATGGTTAAGTGTATGTTTAGCTTTATAAGATACTATCAAATCCTTTGCCAGTGTGGCTAGAAAACCTGCAGTATGTGAGAATTGTAGTTGCTCCACATCCTCACCAACACTGGTGTTATCAGTCTTTGCATTATTGGCCATTGTGGTGGGTGGCTTTCTCATTGTGGTTTCAGTTTGCATTTCCAAGATTAGTGATGCTTTTGAGCATTTTTTCATATATGTGTGTCATTCTATACTTTGATGAAGTATATTCATGTTTTTTGCCCATGTTAAGCATCAGATTGCTTTACTACTGAATTTTAAGAATTTTTTAGGCTAAATAAAGTCCCTCATCAAATACATTTTGCATATATTTTTTTACAGTAGTTTCTATTTTCTAGAGTTCCATTGGTTTAAGTCTTGTATCTGATTCATTTTGAGTTAATTTTTTTTTTACTGTGGTGTAAGGATGAAGGTTTGTACTTTGTGTATATGAAGCCAGTTATTCTAGTTATCATTTGTTGAAAAGATTATCCCTTACCATTGAATTACTTGGCATGTTTGTTTAAAAAAAGAATGTGTAGGAAAGGCTCTATTTCTGGATAGTGTTTTCTGTTCCATTGGTTTATGTGTGTGCTTACTGATCCTGTAGTGAATATTGTAGCTTTATAATGAATCTTGAAATCAGGTAGTGTAAGTCCTCCCATTTTGTTCCTTTTCAAAGTTGGCTATTATTATTTTGACTATTCTACATAAATTCAACTTGTATCTTTCAACAAACTGGTTTATTTTGCAAAGCTGTCGACTTTGGTATTTGTGCAATACTTTTACCCCTTTCATTCCTGATATTGATAGTTTCCTCTTTTTGTTGGTCAGTCTGTCTAGAGGTTTATCAATTTTTTGAATTTTATTCTCCATCATTATGAAATGTCCTTTCTTATTTCTGGTAATAGTCCTTGTTTTGAAATCTGCATAATGTGATATTACTATAGACTTCTAGCTTTATTAATTTTTTATTTTGTATTAGGGCATAGCCAGTTTACAGTGCTGTAGTAGCTCAGGTGAACAGCAGAGGGATTCAGCCATAGATATACATGTATCCATTCTACCTCAAACTCCCCTCCCAGGTAGGCTGCCATAGAACATTGGGCATAATTCCATGCACCATATAGTAGGTCCTTGTTGGTTATCCATTTCAAATACAGCAATGTATACATGTCTATCCCAAACTCCCTAACTATCTCTTCCCCCCGACAGCCATAATAAGTTTGTTCTCTTAAGTCTGTGAGTCTGTTTTGTACGTTATCTGTATCATGTCTTTTTAGATTCCACATTTAAAGGGATGTCATATGTTATTTCTTTCTCTAACTTGTTTCACTCAGTATGACAGTCTCTGGTTGCATCCATGTTGCTGCAAGTAGCATTATTTCATTCTTTTTAATGGCTGAATAGTATTCCATTGTATATATGTACCACATTTTCTTTATCTGTTCCTCTGCTGGTGGACAGTGAGGTTGCTTTCATGCCTTGGTTTGTTTTTAATCCATTCTGAGAATGTCTACCTTTTAATCTGTGTCTCTTTTGCTGTCTTGCATATAAGGTTGTCATTACTTTCTAAATTCCATATATATGTGTTAATATACTGTATTGGTGTTTTTCTTTCTGACTTACTTCACTCTGTATAATAGGCTCCAGTTTCATTCACCTCATTAGAACTGACTCAGATGCGTTCTTTTTAATAGCTGAGTAATATTCCATTGTGAATATGTACCACAGCTTTCTTATCCATTTGTCTGCCAGTGAACATCTAGGTTGCTTTCATGTCCTGGCTATTGTAAACAGTGCTGCGATGAACTTTGGGGTGCACGTGTCTCTTTCAGATCTGGTTTCCTCGGTGTGTATGCCCAGCAGTGGGATTGCTGGGTCATATGGCAGTTCTATTTCCAGTTTTTGAAGGAATCTCCACACTGTTCTCCATAGCGGCTGTACTAGTTTGCATTCCCACCAACAGTGTAAGAGGGTTCCCTTTTCTCCATACCCTCTCCAGCCTTTATCGTTTGTAGACTTTTTTTTTTTGTAGACTTTTTAATGACAGCTATTCCAACCAGCATGAGATGGTACCTCATAGTGGTTTTGATTTGTATTTCTCTGATAATGAGTGATGTTGGGCATCTTCTCATATGTTTGTTAGCCATCTGTATGTCTTCTTTGGAGAAATGTCTGTTTAGTTCTTTGGTCCATTTTTTGATTGGGTGGTTTATTTTTCTGGTATTGAGCTGCTTGTATATTTTGGAGATTAATTCTTTGTTGGTTGTTTCATTTGCTATCATTTTCTCCCATTCTGAAGGCTGTCTTTTCACCTTGCTTATAGTTTCCTTCATGTGCAAAAGCTTTTAGGTTTAATTAGGTCCTATTTGTTTATTTTTGCTTTTATTTCCAATATTCTGGGAGGTGGGTCATAGAGGATCTTACTGTGATTTATGTCAGAGAGTGTTCTGCCTATATTTTCCTCTAGGAGTTTTATAGTTTCTGGTCTTACATTTAGATCTTTAATCCATTTTGAGTTTATTTTTGTGTATGGTGTTAGAAAGTGTTCTAGTTTCATTCTTTTACAAGTGGTTGACCAGTTTTGCCAGCACCACTTGTTAGAGATTGTCTTTTCTCCATTGTTTATTTCTGCCTCCTTTGTCAAAGATAAGCTTTTCTCCTTTTTATGCCTGCTTTTAATTTTATGAATCTTTACGATCATCTTCCTAATTTGCTGATTAGCTACACCTCTAACTTGTCAGAGTCTGCGTTCAGATAATATACTATGTCTGTTAGAAGGTTCTTTTTTGTTGTTGTTGTTAGAAGGTTCTTATGCTTTCATTTCTTTTCTTCTATTCTTTCTGTTATTATTACCATACACTTTGCTTTTAATATGCTATGATTTCCACAATTGTCATTATTTTAGCTTCAAAACAGCTATTCCTTAATTTACAAAATGAGGAGAAAGTCTTACTTACATATTTAACCATTCCTGTTGCTGTTCATTCCATTGTGAAGTTCCATAGGTATTTTAGTCTAGTGCTGCTTATTATCCAGTGTTTGAAAACTGTTGTTCCATACTTTGTTCAGTTTTCTGGTTGTTTGGGTGAAAAGGTAAATCTAATCCTTGTCACCTCCATCATAGCTAGAAGCAAAAGCTTCAGTGTATATGATTGTGCCCATAATGGATTTATGCTGGAACCTCAGGTTTTATGGCTTCCCTGGTGGCGCAGATGGTAAAGAATTTGCCTGCTACGTAGGAGACCTGGGTTTGACCCCTGGGTTGGAAAATCCCCTAGAGGAGGGCATGGCAACCCACTCCAGTATTCCTGCCTGGAGAACCCGCTAAGACAGAGGAACCTGGAGGGCTGCAGTCCATGGGGTTGCAAAGAGTCGAACACAACTGAGTGACTAAGCACACACTCAGGTTTTATGCTAACGGTTTCTTTCTATGGCCCTGACATTACTGTGTTCTGGATTTCTTTTTTTCCCCACACATATTGATTGTTCACCTCAACAAAAGTGGATAAATGTCATTTGAACATTGCTTAACATAAGGCACGTTAAGTAGTTTTTTTTAAAAAATGGGGTTCTGTTGTGAGGGCTAGTGCTCTGGGAGACCAGATATCAGCTGTTTTGGGGTATGTTCTGGTGGGACAGTGCAAAGAGTACCTGCTCTCACATATGAAAAGGGTATCTGCTCTTCCAAGATGCTAATGACCAGCGTGACACTGGATGTTCTCACAAAGTATACAGGTGGGGTTTCCCTGGCGGTCCAGTGGTTAAGACTCCTCTTTTGCTCTTTTGGCATGGCCAAAACCAAAAAAAAAAAAAAAAAGCCAAAGCCAAGTATGGAGGATTGATTTTTTTACTTCATAATGTTATTTTTCTTAGTTCCTGTGACCTAAAGTACACAGAAGGAGTACAGTCCCTCAACTGGACTAAAATTATGAAGACCATTGTTGATGATCCTGAGGGCTTCTTTGAACAAGGTGGCTGGTCTTTCCTGGAACCTGAGGGTGAGGTGCGTGAGTGTGGGGTTTCTTTTCAAGTTAGTTTTACAGGCAAATGATAAATTAATTGGGCATTGGTAGCCACTCACAAGGTTTCTTTGAGATTACAAAAACTATTGTTTGAATGAATTTCTTAGTTTTCAGAGAAAATACTTCAAATCGTCTTGCAAAAGTTGTCTAATTATTACATCTTACTAGTAATTTTAATTAAGTCTTTTTTTATCTCCTGTGTTACTCAGAGGTTTAGGTATTTTTTATTTCATTTTTCATATAAAATAGAAATAATGCTGGTGCACTCAGTGGATTGAATTAATTCATTAGGTTATTAATGAAGTAAATTTTTAAAAAAACACCCAGTATTTAGTATTATGCTTCAACTCACCAGGGGAGTGATGCTGAGGAAGGGGATTCCGAGTCTGAAATCGAAGATGAGACTTTTAATCCTTCAGAGGAAGACTATGAAGAGGAGGAGGAGGACAGTGATGAAGATTATTCATCAGAAGCTGAAGAATCAGGTGAGTCTTTATAGGGACAAGTGTTCATGACTTCCTAACCTTAGGCAATTTATACAGGGTTTTGAAGGGAATAATTTTATCATTCCATTCCATTTCCAGTCTAGTAAATCATGCTTAATATTATTCCAGATTATTCCAAGGAATCATTGGGCAGTGAAGAAGAGAGTGGAAAGGATTGGGACGAACTGGAGGAAGAAGCCCGAAAAGGTAAATTTTATTTTTTGAGGCACAAATTTCAGTATTTTGAGAGATTATTTGCCTGATAAAAGTAACATAAGTGTAAAACTGATGTGGAGTCACAGCTACAGCTTCATCGACCAGAAAAGCAAATGAGGTCTGGTGTGAATCCGTACTCTTCAGGGGGAACGATTCTGCCGACTTGGAGGCTCTTTTCATCTACTCAGCCCCCACAGTGGGTCCTTAGGCGGGATAGTCTTATCCGACTCCAAAATTAGGCTGTTCAGTTTCCAAATCTAAGTCAGATAGTAGTCTAGCTTTATGGCCCTCTTCCAGGTTAAGAATGTTTTTGTAGTACTAGTTTTAACTACTCTGAAACCAAATACCAAATATAAGTTAAATAGTACTGTACTGTATAGCCCAAGCATAGTGATAGGTCCTTTGCATAGATTACCTTTAAGCCTAAAACAGTTTTCCATTTTATAAGTAAATAAAGTCTCAGAAAGGTTAAGTACTTGCCCAAGATCATACAACTAATAAGCAACTGAGGAAAGATTTAAAGTTAAGTCTGACTCCAAAGTATGTTCTCTTCATGCTGTGTACAACAGCGTTAGATACCTAAAGCTAACACCTAGCTAACTAGTGCCTCGTTCTGTTCAGCTGACCGTGAAAGCCGCTATGAGGAAGAAGAAGAACAGAGTCGAAGTATGAGCCGGAAGAGGAAGGCATCTGTGCACAGTTCAGGCCGAGGCTCTAACCGAGGTTCCAGACACAGCTCTGCGCCTCCCAAGAAAAAGAGGAAGTAACTTCAGAACTTTGGCCCTCAGCTCCATTCTTCCTACAGCCAATCCCTGAAAATTTTACATGACATAGAAACTGTATTTTTCCTTTTTTTTTTTCTTTTGAAGTTTTGCCATTTGTGTATGGGTTTAGGGGGCCATTTGTGTGGACCAAGCTACTCGGGGAATTCCAGGCCCACCAGGACACGTGCCAATGGCCCCATCCAGATGGCAAGGGAGGAGGTGTTCTTGAAGAAGGGCAGAGGCTTCCGCTGTTAATAAATACCGTTTCATTCCTCTCTCTTCCTGTCACCTTCTGCCAGGACATTGTTGGCTTCTGACATCTTATTCTTTGATGTCTCAAAGCTATATTTCCAAGACGTTGGTACACGGTGATCTTTGCCTGCCTGTACCATGGCTCTTGACCAGCAGATTCAGTCCTCCATCCTACCCTCCTGCCATGACCTTCCTCACATCTCTTTAAGGTACATCTGTGCAGTACTCAAGAAAAGGTTCTTGGCATTTGCTGATGGTGTGAGTGATACAGCTTAGATAGGCTGACCAGGCTGGTATCTCCGTCTGAGTTCGCCTGCTTTCTTGCCTCGGGTAGATTCTGAGGTACTTCTGCTGCCTTGGAAGACATGGAAGCAGTGACACTCCCTGGCTCGGTGTCATCTCCTTACAGATTCACACATGGTACAGTGGTGGGAGCAAGATTACCATTGTTTCTTTTCTGATGTATGAGGAAAGAATGGCTGTGCCTCATATACTGCTTCTAGTGAAATCTAGAAGGAGGCTCAAAGGAGTCAACATTTAGATCTGGAAGGGGCAAGTCATGCCTTGGGCCTAGAATACCCTGATGAGAAAAGAGAAGAGGAAGGGAGGCCACATCTACAACACAGCCTCTCATCACTGCTGCTCCTTGTTTTTACTTGTCTTGCATTGTCCTGTATTTATCACAGTTTCTGTTGAACAGCTTTTTAAGTATTGGGGGAGTTTATCTTGCCATCCTCTCCCTCCTGGTTCTCTGCACCCACCTGTCCCACTGCAGTTCCTTCTGTGTTCTGTGACTTTAAGAGAAGAGGGGGGAGGGGTCTCGGATTTTGTTCATTTGTTTGTTTATTTTCTCCTTAGCAGTAGGACTTGATATTTTCAATTTTGGAAAAACTAAAAGATAAATAAACTGTGGTTTTTTTTTTGTTGTTGTTGCTGTTTTATGAATTCACCTGTGACAGTTCTTTTGCAGTTCCTAAAAGCAAGCCTGCTTCTGTCCTAGAAAAGTGCTAAGACATAGAGATTAATTCTCTTTATCCAGCTAGCATTACAAACTTTTATCATGCTGAACTTTCATGATTAAGTTGAGACATCACAGTAAACCAAATTCATGGTAGAGCAAGTTACTTTATAAGAGACTTTTTACTATGGTTCCCTCAGGGTTTAGAATGGACTAGCACTTGTTCCATCATGAAAACAAATCTTCAGTCATCTCCTTGTAAATAGCATGGAGGGCAGCAGCAGCTTGAAGGGACACCTTGAGCTTTCCTATGGGGGTGGCCTGATCTTCAGGGCTAACAACTGTGGAGAAAGGAAAAAGAAACACCAGACATCTGTATCATTCAACTGAAAAACACTTAAATACTTAATATTTTATATTAAATATTAAAATATTTTCCACATTAGGTGCTGGGGGGATACTACACAAGGCTACTACCTCCTATTTTAGTGGGATTCAACCTGATGGGAGACGATGGAAAACAATCATTACAATATAGTATAGCTGGTGCTGGGATGAAAACTCAGTGTACTTTGGGAACACAAACATGACACCTCATCCAGAATGGAAGAATCAGAAAAGGCCTTCTGGAGACAATCGCTTTGTCTTCAAAAAGTAAAAGATACTCTAAGCATGTACAGCATGTGCCAAGATTTGAAAACAAGTTTGAAAAACTATAAGAGATGGCAGAAATTAAACTATTGATAAGCAGGATCTAGATCATAACAGGCCATTTGTCTTGTAAGAAATGTGGTTTTAATTGAAGGTATTAGAAATGACAGTTTTTTATTTGGGTTCCAAAAAGTGACTCCACTCTGGGGAATATATTCTAAGGGGGCATGAGTAAATCAGGGAAGGTAGTTAATGAGGTTATTGAAATAATTCAGGAGAGAAAAGGGTTCTGAAGTTTCAACAGTGGAGGTAGGGACAGATTCAGAACACTTAATGTTGGGACTGAAGACATTAGAATCAAAGATGACCATTGTGGATGGGTTAGGGGAACTGCATAGTAGACAGTTTCAGAACAGATTGGATAAGGAAGGTCAGAAAGGCTGTTTAAACTTGCTTGAAATTAAAACAATGGGTCTTTTCAAAAGCTCCCTGTCTCAAATACTGGAGGAGATTCATAATGGATGCTAGTTGCCAGGAGGTGTATGGGATAAGATATACAACTGACGCATGATTTAGAAAAACAGCAGTAGGGGTTTCAATCCAAATTGTCTCATCAACTATGTAGTAAGTATGTATTAAAGGTCAAAAATACTCATTATTAGGATTATTCCCTTATACATAAATAGAACTGAGGAGCACCAAAATGTATGACTCACTGTCTAGATCTTGCTCTAGGACGTCTCTTCCTGATACCAGGATTGGCCACAGTTCCAGATATGCGTAGCCTACTTCTTGACATTCTTTCTTTTCCTCCTCAATAGGATCACTTACTACTGTAAACTTTAAACTAAAGGAGAAAATATCCATTTAACTCAGTACTACTGATACACTTAGGCTTAAAAAAAAGGGATAAAAGTAATCATAAATTATACATTGTATTCCCTGAATCACTCTTCCTCCATCTTATAAGAATGCAATGGCAAAAGACTGAGAAATTGGTATGACTTAAATAACAACAGGCTTGGAGGGAACTAAGACATGAGGTAAAGTAGTTGGTTAAATTGTCTCAAAACTACTGAAAGATACATTTCCTTGTAAGATGGTTTACAGCTTTGCTGAATGATTAGATGGGCAGTGGAGGTGTTACACAAAAAAAGATTATGGAAATTAGAAAAGGTTTTTATATTTGTAAATAACAGTTTTATACCAAGCCTGAGCAGAGTAAAGGAAACAATACAGAATTACAAAATGAATATAAAAAAGTAAGAGTTGTAAACCTTGGAAGATGATACAGTAAAGATCATAACACAGTTCCTCCCAAGCAGTGAGCAATTAACAATTATAGAACCCACCTCAGATACTAAAATCCACAAATGCTCAAGTCCTTTGTATAAAATGCTATTGGATTTGCATATAGAATATAATTTAATTCATCTCTAGATGACTTATAGCTAATACAATGTAAATACTATTATAAATAGTTGTAAATACAACGTAAATGTTAAGTAAATAGCTGCCAGGACATGGCAAAGTTAAATTTTGCTTTTTGGAACATCCTAAAATCTAGAATTGTATTTTCAAATATTTTCATCCATTGTTAGTTGACTCCATGGATGTGGAACCTGCAGATACAGGAAGCTGACGGTATTAGTCTAGCAAAGAATAAATGAATTCCAGAAACAGACCTATTAAAATTTTTAGGTAAAATTTACATGACACAAATTCACCATTTTAACCATTGTAAAGTGTACAATTCAGTGGGTCTTTTTTTAGTATAACCATAATGTTGTACAAGCATCACCATGATCTAATTCTAGATCATGTTCACCACCATGAAACCTACACCCTTAACCAGTCACTCCCCATACTCTCCCTCAGTTCTGGTGACCACTAATCTCCTTTCTATCTCTCTGGATTTGCCTCTTCTGGATATTTCATATTCCTATTCCCTTTTTCAAAACAAATATTGGTGGCCCATAGTTCTACGGGAGCAAGAATAGGACCAAAAATTCAAGCATTTTAAATCACAAATTTAAATATGAGAAGCTGAAAAGAAATTCTAAAAGTGATGCATTTATGGCTACTAAGCAATATGTATTTGTAGTTATGTTTCTGTATCAGTACTAAGAACTTCAACAATGCAAAGGGATAATGCTGACTCCTCCACCTCAGCTTTCCCAGGAAACAGATGATAACTTGCATCACCACTTGCTGCATGCAATACCGAGTGCCTTAGGGAAACTACGTTATTTCTGCAGCATCCTCTCTGGAGCCTTCAAGTTAAGTATTATCTCAAACATCATAGAGCTAGTAACTGAAAGAGTCAAGATTAAAAACCAAGTCTGTGTGATTACAAAGGCAACATTCTATCACTATGGGCTTTTCTGGGCTTCCCTGATAGCTCAGTTGGTAAAGCATCCACCTGCAATGCAGGAGACCCCAGTTCAATTCCTGGGTCAGGAAGATTCCCCTGGAGGATAGGCTACCCACTCCAGTATTCTTGGATTTCCCTTGTGGCTCAGCTGGCTAAGAATCAGCCTGCAATGCAGGAGAACTGGGTTTGATCCCTGGGTTTGGAAGATCCCCTGGAGAAGAGAAAGGCTATCCACTCCAGTATTCTAGCTTGGAGGATTCCATGAACTGTATAGTCCATGGGGTCATAAAGGATTGGACACGACTGAGTGACTTTCATTTTCACTTTCATTGGGCTTTTAGAAAAGTAATGGATTAGAACACCAGTCCCATACTAGCTCTTACACACACACATGGAAAGGAGGTAAGCTTGCCAGACTCTGACAAAAACAAACAAAAAATAGATGTTCATATAAATTTGATTTTCAAAATTCTGCTAGACAACAAGAAAATTTTCAGTCTATGTATATCCAATACATTTCATCTGGAACCTCTAAAAGGAGGGCTCCTCAGATTATAGGAATATGATGCTCGGCTTTCCTAAAACTTAAGAGTAGACTCAAATTTTACTTCAAAGTATTCCTGTAGAGAAATCATTTTTAACTCAAAATATAAAATTGCTATTATAAAGGCATAATATTTGGTAAGCTAACAATGGTACTGTGTTTGCAAGAAATGAATCAAATTATTCTAGAGTGTCAAGGCAGTTTGTCCTTTCTGTAGGGGGCACTGAGTGTTGACGTCAATTGCTGACTCAAAAAAAAAAAGCGCTTATCAGAGGCTGGCATGGGTGAAAAATGAACTAATCCTATGAGATTATATAATTTATCAGGTAGTCAGTCACAAGCATAAATTACTCAAGTTGATGAGAAATTAATTAGAATATTAATATGAAAGAAGTTATTAAAATACTCCACATCAGCACAAAACCAGACTTAAACTCCTGAATTCTTGTGTGATGTTTCCTGTCTTTAGAAATAGGAAGCAGATGCTTACTGTCCTTGCTCAGGATCTTGTCCAATCAGCATGGTGAACAGAAACTGCCTCCGTTCTTTTTGCTCCACTGGGTCCAGATCTATCACTGTATTAAGGGTAAGTGGGAGAAAAGAAAAGAATCATATACTGTTGCTATTTGGGCACTAAGACTTTTATAAATGGTATGTGCAAAACAGTGATTTAAACCAGACACCTGGCAAGCATGGGTGCCCAGGAGCCAGCTACTTGTTTTCATAAATAAAGTTTTATTGGACACAGCCATCTCTTTCCTGTGTGGTGGCTTTCCAACTATAATGATAGAGTTGAAGAGTTGTGACAGAGACTGTTTGGCCCACAAAGCCTAAAATATTTACTATGTGGCCCTTTAAGTGCTTCGAGTACTGATAGAAAGGAAGCCTTAAAATCCATGTCTTAAGCTGTTCTGCCAAAGGCCAAGATAAATGTGCTCCCCCCACTCCTCAACTGGAAGAATTCTAGGAGACTGGCTTTTTTTTTTTAGGGCTGCCTAGAAATTTGGGTTTTGAGGTAGGTTCAACTCAAGGTGCCTGATTCAACATCCATTCCCCTCTTCCTCCTCATTTTTACACAAGACTGTTGCAGCCTCAAATAAATTAGCCTATGTTTGCTAGTCTCTAGTTGAGCTAGGTTTGGCCACATGATGGAGTTCTGCCCACTGGGCTGTGTGAAATCTTGGAGGTATTCTTCCTTTCTGCAGCTGCTATTAAGGACCATGAGGCAAATGAAAGGATGAAAGAAGGCCACAAGGGGGATGGGAAGGCAAGATGGGAGTTTGGGTCATGTGCCAAACTATGATGCAGGGATAGGATGCACTTTTTTAAAGGTCAGGGGTGGGATAAGGGGTTGAAAAATAAAGAATGAGAAGAAGCTATTAGAAATTTAAAAAAAAAAAGAAAAAACCTAGTCAATGACTGGAAGATAAAATTAAGGAAGTATCTCCTACCCCTGTCAAAAAAATAAAAGAGAAATAAAGAAAAAAGCAGAGGTAGAGTTACAGAGGAAAGTGATAAAATCAGAGGATCAATTTGGAAGATCCAAAATTCTACTAAGAAAATGAGAAAATGTAGGGGGAACAAAGTTATCAGAGAAAGGAAAACAAGTTTCCTAGAACTAAAAGCCATGAGCTTCCAGATTTAAAGAGCCCACTGAATGGCCAGAACAATTAAAGAAAATATATGCACATGATTCTGAAATTTAAGAGCACTAAAAATAAAGAGAAAATATTAAAGTCTTCTGGGGAGGTAGGAGGTAGTTTTCATATAAGAGCTAGACTCCAGGTCTGGACCTAGAAGATCATGGACCAACAGCTTTGAAATTCTGAATGAAAAAGTTTTCAACATAGATTTTTATACTTGGTCTAATCATCAATCAAATAAATATGTGGATTTATTTGAGAATAGATTTATTTGCATGAATAGAGATTTCATGCAAGACTTTCTCAAAATATTTACTTCCAATGTACTCTTTCTTTAAAAGCTACTCAAAAACATGATCCATTAGAATATAATAAATCAGATAGAGGGTGACTTAGGACCCAGGAGATAATAAATGCAGTAATAAAAGAGAATTAACTCTCCAAATGGGGCAGCAGTGGGATAGTAGAGGAGAAGAACAAGAAGATAAAGAGATAGCTTCAGGAAAAAAAAAAAGATAAATTATATGGTAGGTTGTTTATTTTAAAATTTAAAAATCTGCTGGAGGATGTAGAAAGAATCAAAACAGGTATAACAACAACAAAAAAAAGAAAATGAAAAATTGAGACCACAATGATACAAAAAAGAAATTATATCATGGTGTGCAACTTGGCTCTATAAGAATATTTGCATAGTCACAATAATAGAAACAATTAGAACTACTTAAAAGTTAAATAAAATTATGATCCAACTGTATGGGAGAAAGAGAACATGGATGTGATGTAAGAGAGACAAATTTTATGTGCCTAGATAGGAAGTCAGCAGATAATGTCTAAAATTACTGAATCAGGAAACTACAAAAGAAACATTTCCTCAGAAACACGGGGTTAAATAACAGGAGAAAGAAGAAATAGCAGAAAAAGTGAAAAGTGGAGTGGTGGACTGAGGAAGGGGTCAGAGAGGGGTGAGGGGGAGTGATTTGTAGAGAATGAATGGAGCAAAGGACTGCTTTATTTTAATAAAAAAAATCTTTCTAGGCCTATTTGATATTTTTAAACCATATGCATACATTACTTTGATAAATAAAAGAAAACGGTTAGATCCACCCCAGCAGAAGCCCAGAACAGTTCGGATGCCTCAGGCTACACAACTGTCAGCTTCCCCTCCCGCTGATCACGAGGGACACCGCACCCTTGCTGAAGTGGAAGTAGATCTCTTCTCCTGCTCTCGGTTTCCTCAGGGATACTGGAGTCTCCGTCTCTGACAAGGGCAGATCGTAGAACTTGTATTCCACGTACACCTGTTCCACGTTCTCATCACACATCACTTCAGCCTCTGGGTAGAAGGCCAGGGAGACGATTTCAACGCACATCTTCTCTGAACTCTGACAAGGAAAATATTCATTTCCTATAAGTCAGTGGTGCCAGTGTTTATATTCCATTTAATGAACACACTACTCTGTAATCACAGGCACACTCCACCTAACATACTACTCCTTCTTGAGAATCAATTTACAGGCACCTAAAGCTGGCACCAAGAGACCACTTGGCTGAATTGGCACTGCTAGTCATGGGAAATTGGTAAAGAGAATCCAGGTCCTCTATCTCCCAGTCCAGAAAATCATTTCTCCAGACCAGCTTTTCTCAGCCATCACCACAGACAGAAAGAATCAAGAAACTTTCTGAGAAAAGATTGTTTTCTTAAACTTTCTTGACAAACAACAATCCAGCTCTTTCCCGCAGTTAGATCCTTAGAGAACTGCCAATTGAGTGGCTGTTTTAGCCACTAAAGCAAAGGGCTGCCCAGTGCTCCCTGGGCTCCCATCGACACCCTGCCAAGTACAGGGCACAGAGCAGACCACCCCGCACTCCAGCTCTTTGAGCTCTGCTTCAGACTTGCTGCCATGGCCAACATCCTCTCTTACTACATGTAATACAAACTATTATTTTGTATTCTATTCTATCTCAGTTTTTGGTTTATTTGTTTTAGTTCCAGCTGGATCCTTTATTTTTATTTCGTTTTCCACTACAGGATGTCAACTCACAGTTGGAAAACATTGTACCACAGTTATGACATGATAGCCATTAGCCACATGTGGCTACTCAGCACTCGAAACGTGGCTAATCTGAATTGAGATATGCTATAAGTATAAAATTCATGCACAATTTTGAAGACTTTGCATTAAAAAGGAATATAAGATATCTCAATAATTATTATATATTGATTTGATGTGGAAATGGTGATTCTTTGGATATATTAGATTAAATAAAATACACTATTAAAATTAATTTCACTTGTTTCTTTTTATACTTTTAATGTGGACACTAGATAGAAAACTTTATATTACATTGGTGGCTCACATTATAATTCTGTTGGACAGCACTTCATAGACGGTAAGCTCCATAGGTTCTAGAACCCTAACTCTGTTTTGCTAACCCCTTTAAACCTAATATCTAACATACCACTAATTTGTTTTGTTATCTCTCCATGTCAACGAGATCTAAATTTTTAAAAATTACTTTGACTCTTTCCCTCACAGTTGTTCTCATTCCATTAAACTGAGGATGTTGGGGGGAAAGTTTTCATAAAACTGTGAGAAAAAAAAGCCATTACAGGGTGAGAATATAAATTAGTATCATTTGGGGGATGATAATGTGGTAGAATCCATCGAAATTTAAAGAGCACATTCCTTTTGAAATCAGCAGTTCCACTTCTAGGAATCTATTCCACAAAGACATTTACCAAGAACAAAATAGTACACATGAACAAAGGTGTTACTGAAGCATTATTTCCTCCCTCTTTTCTTCTTTTATTGTAGATACCTGGCTGTACAGAAACAAAAACAACAAGGTCTGCACACAGGGCAAATTCTGCAAAAGCTAGGTGCAGTCACCAAACATTTGATCCTCTCAAGGCTCATTTGTAAAGGCTGGCTATGAGATTTTACAGGGGAACCTCCCCCCACCCCCACCCCCACCCCACCCACCTTTACTTAGATAAAACTGACATATAACATTCCCTTGCTTTCCAGTACCTTAGATCAAGGGTCCCCAACCTCCTAGATCTAAAGCCTGGTGATTTGAGGTGGAGATGATGTAATAATAACAGAATTAAAGTGTACAATTAATGTAACGTGCTTGAATCATCCCCATGCCACCCCCACCCCAGTCTGTGGAAAAATCGTTTTCCACGAAACCAAGTTTTTGCTACCAAAAAGGGTGGAGACCTCTGCCTAAGATGAACCAAACTATTTGCTACCTCAAGGCTTTACATTTGCCATTTCCTCTACCTGAAGTAATTATCCCCCAAGGATTCCCTTCTCATTCCTCAGATCAGCTGAAATGTCCTCTCCTCAGAGAATTCTTTCCTTACTACCTCATTTAACTCAACTTTCCCCATTATTATTATATCACCCAATTTGCTTTCTCGGTAGTATTTAGAATCAGCAAGTATCTGTTTGTTCAGTGATTTATATCTGTTTTCACTCAGTAGAATGTAAGATTCAAAGAGGAAAGGACTAAGTCTATCTTATTTACCATATTGCAGCCACAGAGCCTGGCAAATAATAAGACAGGTAACTCCATGATTGCTTGTTGAAGGACTCGGGTCCTGTGAGGATTATATGGATGCAACTAGAGACTATCATACTAAGTGAAGTAAGTCATAAAGAGAAAGACAAATACCATATGATATCACTTATATGTGGAATCTAAAACATGACACAAATGAATCTATCTAGGAAACAGACTCACAGACATAGAGAACAGACTCATGGCTGCCAAGGGGGAGAGGGTTGGGGGAGCCATGGAGTGAGAGATTGGGGTTGGCAGATGTAAGCTATTACATACAGAAAGGATAAACAGAAAGGGCCTAAGCTATAGCACAGAGAACTATATTTAATATCCTATGATAAACCATAATGGAAAGGAATATAAAAAAGAATGTGTATATACACATTCTTTTTTATATTTGGCCACCTAATGTGAAGAACTGATTCATTTGAAAAGACCCTGATGCTGAGAATGACTGAAGTTTGGAGGAGAAGGGGACAGCAGAGGATGACATGGTTGGATGGCACCACTGACTCAACAGACATGAGCTTGAGTAGGCTCTGGGAGTTGGTGATGGACAGGGAGGCCTGGCGTGCTGCAGTCCATGGGGCCGCAAAGAGTCAGACATGACTGAGTGACTGAACTGAATGGAACTGAATATATGTATAACTGAGTAATTTTGCTATACAGAAAATAACACAACATTGTAAATCAACTATACTTCAATTAAAAAATAAAATAAAAGTTAAAACAAACTAGTGAATATATGAAACAGAAAGAGACACACAGATAAGAGAACAAACTAGTGGTTACCAGTGGCGAGGGGAAGGCAGGGAGGGGCATGATAGGAATAGGGATTAAGCCGTAAAACTACTATGTATAAAACAAATGAGCTGCAAGGATATATTGTACAAGCCAAGGAATATAGCCAATATTTTATAATAACTATGAATGGATAATAACCTTTAAAAATTGTGAATCACTGTTATACACCTGAAACTTATAAACTATTATACAGCTATACCTTGTGGTGATGTGATTTAGTTCACTAAGCCATATCCAACTCTTGCAACCCCATAAACTGTAGCCTTCTAGGCTTCTCTGTCCATGGGATTCTCCAGGCAAGAATACTGGAGTGGGTTGCCATGCCCTTCTCCAGGGGATCTTTCTGACCCAGTAATTGAACCTGGGTCTCCTGCATTGCAGGCAGATTTTTTTTTTTACCAATTGAGCTATCTTTTAAAAAAGAAAAACTTTTTCAAAAAAGAAAAATGCATGTTTCAGAATAATATGGACCAAAACTGTTTTGAATAATGAGAGAAACTGGACGAAGAGTACATGGTACCTCTCCATACATTTTTTTTGTAACTGTTTACAAAGCTATAATTATTTCAAAATAAAAAGCACTGTAAAATAATAATATGTACAGTTGATCTATAGTTTGATGTCATTTATATAATTAGTAATATTATATATGTAACTAGTAGTATTAACCATATTAACAACTGAAATATATATTAACTCATTTGAACTTGCTAGCAGAACCCCTAAGAGCAGTTAGTTATTCAGCATTAGTGACAGACAGATAGCTACCTTTGGCTTATTCAAGTGTGCTAGCTAATTTTGAGGGAAGAGAAGGGCAGAGTTCCTAAAACTAATTAATACACATAACGGGTCAAGAAATCTTCAATTCCTGAACTTAAGAGTATAAGAAAATAGAATAAGCCTCTATTTTATTGGTTCTTGATATATACTATATACACTACGGCTAAGAGACAGTAATCTGAGGCCATAGAGCAAATGGAAATAATTGCTCTTTTCTCATTAGGAGATGTTAATAAGAGGATGTGGCGGGGGGTTAGCTGTATGGTCCACTCAGTAGGAGACTGACTCCTGAGATCAGGAACAGAACTTCATATGGAGGAAACCATGAGGTTTGGATTGAGATCCCTTCCTGGGGATTCTTGGAAGTACAGAAGGCCTTTAGGGACCTTGTGCTGATTAATAGAGCCTACTCTGGAACAGTCCTACTCACAGCCCATGATAAAGGAACTCTTCTAATTCTGGACTTTAAGAGAGGGAGTTAAAGACCCAAATGTACTATGACTGCTTTGCTTTTTTTTTTTTTTTTATCAGTACAAGGGAAAGACATTTGTGAAAGTTCTTAAAGTTGTAACCTATACAACTGACATGGCAGTTAGAAGGGAAATGACACCCCTCTGTCTGGATCTCCTCCGCTTAGGGCTTTGTCCTTCCTTGTAGGGGCCACTACCACACCATAGAAGCTTGCATTGGGAAACTAAAGTATTTCAGAGAGGAGATAGACTGTTGCCACCATCAACATCATCATCACTATCATTTAATTTGTCCCAAGCACTATATTAAACCCTTATCATATAGTACCTTATTTAAATCTTTCCACATGGCTATAAAGTGGGCATATATATCACCACTTTACAACCTCAATATGCATAGCAGCATTATTTACAATAGCCAAGACACATGGAAGTAATCTAAATGTCCATCAACAGACAAATAAAGATGTCGTGTGTGTGGGTATGTGTGTGTATACACACACTGGGCTTCCCCGGTGGAGCTAGTGGTAAAGAACCCACTTGCCAATGCAGGAGATGCAAGAGACGCAGGTTCCATCCCTGGGTCGGGAAGATCTCCTGGAGGAGGGCATGGCAACCCACTCCAGTATTCTTGCCTGGAGAACCCCATGGATAGAGGAGCCTGGCAGGCTACAGTCCATGGGGTTGCAAAGGGTTGGGCATGACTGAAACAACTTAGCACAGCACAACACATGAATATATACACTATGGAATATCACTCAGCCATAAAAAGAAGGAAATAATGTCATTGCAACAATGTTGGTGGACCTAGAGATTATCATATTAAGTGAAGTGAAACAGACAAACGTCATATGATATGACTTATATGTGGAATCTAAAATATGATACAAATGAATTTATTTACAAAACAGAAATAGACTTGGACATAGAAAACAAATCTAGGGTTACCAAAGGGGAAAGGAGGGAGGGATAAATTAGGAGTATGTGGTGAGCAGATATAAACTACTATATATAAAATAAAGAACAAGGACCTATTGTGTAGGACAGGGAACTATATTCAATATCTCGTAATAACCTATAATGGAAAAGAATCTGAGAAAGAATATATATAACTGAATCACACTGCTATACACCTGAAGCACTGTAAATAAACTATACTTCCATTTAAAAAATATTACCACTTTACAGACGAGGAAATAGATCCTAACAGAGGTTAAATAACTCCCCCCAAATGGTATAGATATTAATAGCAGAGGCTGGATCTAAACCACTTTTGTCTGAACCACATTTCCATGTTCCTAAACATTATATTCTCTTGCCTCCTCCATTGCTGTGGCTGACTCCAGGCAGAAGAGGGACTGTCTCTGGACCTTCAACCTCTTTCATCTTTCATGCCCAGCTATTTTGAAATACAAATAGGATTGAGTATGAAGCAGGAAAGACAAGGCTGGGCCCAAAGACAGCCTATATACGTCCTTATTTTGCACTTAATGAGTCGATGAACATGGAGAAATGGCATCTAAAACAGAAACTTTTAGCATCTGAACAAGAAACTCTGACCACGAAAACCATGGCACATGCACAGTAAAAATGTACAGTCTGCTGATAACCCTGTTTGACCTTCCCCTGCGGGGCTTGACTAGTAAGGGAAAACAGTTCTTAGAGCACTTGTACAATGTCCTCAGGAAATACATGCGTGAGACCCAGAGCTGATGCAACCTGGGGCAGTCCAGGCCATACTTCAACCCTCCCCTCAATGAATATTCCACCCCTAATCAAAAACACTCCCATCCATTCAAAGGGCTAAAAACAGGATAAGAGGGGGATCAAAAAATCTTGTGGCATGCCCCTCATTTGTGAGGAGGCCTGTACTCTGAGTGTGTAACTTTTGCTTCTGTCTCAATAAACGGCTTCTTTTTTATTTAAAACAAATTGTATTTATTCAGGCTATGCTGCACAGCTTGTGAGGTCTTTGTTCCCTGCCCAGAGATTGAATCTGGGCCACAGCAGTGAAAATGCCAATCCTAACCACTGGACCACTAAGAAATTTTCCCCTGCTCCTTTGTTCTCTTTAATCCTCACCCTTGGTGTGGTTTTTTTTTTCCCTTTGTGGTTTGTGTTACCCATCCAAATTCTTATGGATGAGTTGAACAAGAGCCTGGGCTTTTTTTTCTTTTGGCTGCACCATGCAGCTTGTGGGATCTCAGTTTCCCCACCAGGGACTGAACCCAAGCCATGGCAGTAAAAGCACGGAATCCTAACCATGAGACCACCAGGGAACTCCCAAACCTGAACTTTGGATAAAGTTTTTCTGGTATCAAGTGTACATGTGTCTGTGTTTTAACTTGATAACAACACTAATTTTTACTAAATATGATCAGATTTCATGTTTAGTTTATCAAGTGACATTTTTGGGTACATAAAGGTTTTCTAACAGACCTCATTTATGAGTATTTAATTTAGGGTAATTTTTATTTTAATTATTTCCGTGCTGGGTCTTCATTGCTGGGTGTGGGTTTTCTCTAGTTGTGGAGAGCATGGGCTACTCTTGACTGCGGTGTGCAGCTTCTCATCGCAGTGGTTTCGCTTGTTGAGGAGCCCAGCCTCTAGGTACGTGGACGTCAATAGTTGTGGTACACGGGCTGAGTTGCTCTGCACCAAGTGGAATCTTCCTTGACCAGGGATCGAACCTGTCTCCCCTGCCCTGGCAGGTGGGTTCCTAACCGCAGGACCACCAGGGAAGTCCTAGGGTAATATTTTTAATGTCACCTGTCTGACTTGTGGTTCCAAATTTGCTGATCAGCTGACTGCTTTTTGGGTTGATCTGAGAGGTACACAGTTTAGAAAACTTGACTCAAGTTCCACTTCTTTCATTAACTACCACTATAATCCTGGACACATCACCTGGTCTTCTTCACCTTATAATGGCTAAGGCGTTATGGTCTAGTTCTAATTCTATGGCTCTGATCTGTCTTACAAACATTTCTCAAGATATTAGTTACATAGTGTCTAAAAAAGATATGACAGATAAAAGTTCAGAAAATAAACTTTACTATCTGCCATATTAACGGCCCGAGTCTACTGCACTCGAACTGTTTCTCCCCACTCCAATATCCTTTATTTTTCTATAAAACCTCAGTACAATTTCTGACTTTCAAGGAAGAGTTTTCTGATCTCTACAAAAGCAACAGTAATTTTCCTGTTTGGAATTCTCACAAACCCTAGAGTTATATCACATAATCTATCCACTTGATTCTAGATAGCCCTATGCTTTCCTTTATTGTTTCTAATAAGGTTCATAATTCTCAACTAGATTTTAATCTTTCATTCAGTCACTCATTCAACAAATACTTATTGACTGCCTACAAATGTACAAGGGAGCATTCTAGCAGCTAGAGTGATTGTCTTCTATCTCATCTATAACTTCACAATATTCCAATAAAATGACTGTGAATATACCTGTGAATATTTATTCGTGTGTGTGTGTGTGTGTGTGTGTGTGTGTGTGTGCGCGCGCGCAGCCTCAATTAGTTACAAAAGACATTTGAGGCCAAAATGCTTAATATATAATTGTAATTACAGGTTTTAAAGGTTGAATAAAAACCTTCAGAAACAATGATCTCTCTGAACCCTCCCAGAAAGAATCCTTTCCTTTCTTCCAGCTTCTACCTCCCAAAGTAAACCTGCTCTCTTAAATTAGATTTAAAGAAAGGGGTGTCACAGGCTGGGTAAATCGCAGTTGACAATGAAGGAAGTAGGTAAGGGATCCAAAGAAGAGAGACAAGTGTTGAAGTCAGTGCCAAATCAAGAAAATGATCCTTTCATCTGCCTGTATCAACAGACTTCCACTCAATCACAGTGTAAATTTAACTAAATAACTTGAGTTTCCCATCTGGTTCATTACAACGGGATTTGAACTTCGCACACATGGCCATTGAGCACACTGTCATTACTTACAATCTTGGCTCATGCACAATGGTTGCCCCAGTGTACTTACCGCCTTAGGACATTTCTGAGATACAGGTGTTACTATCTCATCGCTGTCTGTACTTTGTGCTTCACTGACTTCAGAAGCTTGTTCACAGAATTCTTTATCTGTCAGAGAAGAGACTAGTTACAGAGCTGTTTTGGAGCATGCTGTCTAGCCCAGAAAAGACTTAGAACCTATATCTTCAATTTACAGTCTAGGTACTAATTCTGAGTACCTAGATTTTGGCTGTAGTTACTAAGAATCCAACCCTTTTTTTTTTTTTTTAAGTTTCACTTCTTCAGAAAATTACCAAACACATAAGGTTCACTTCTGAAAAATAGAAAAGGAAGGAAGGTAGATAGTAGGTAAAGAGAAAATTTGTCCTTTCAGGGACTGGAGAAAATTACTAAGCAAGGAAAAACAGTATAATCAAGATGCAGGAGATTATATTTTACAAAGACTGGCATCAAACAGTATCTCTCATCCCACATGCTCTTTCTTACAATGTGATCTTGATACTCCTAAAACTTTTTTAAAGGCAGGTATTTTTATCTACTTATTTTTAAATTTTCATTTTATATTAGATTATAGTTGACTTACAATGCTGCATTAGTTTTAGGTATACAGCAAAATGATTTAGTTGTACATATACATATATTTATTCTTTTTCAGATTCTTTTCCCATATAGGTTATTACAGAGTATTGTAGAGATCCCTGTGCTATACAATAGGTCCTTGTTGATTTTCTATTTTATATACAGTAGTGTATACATGTCAGTCCCAAACTTCTAAGTTATCCCTCCCCTCCACCTTTCCCCTTTGGTAACCATAGATCTGTTTTCTAGGTGTGTGAGTCTGTTTCTGTTTTGTAAATAATAACTTAAATAACTTCATTTGTATAATTTTTTAGATTCCACATTTAAGTGATATCATAGTCTATGTCTTTCTCTGTTTGAATTACTTCATTTAGTAGGATAATCTCTAAGTCCATCCATGTTGTTGCTAATGCCATTATTTCATTCTTTTTATGGCTGAGTAATTACCTCATCTTTTATGTATCTATCATTGGATATTTAGATTGCTTCCATGCCTTGGCTACTGTAAATACTGCTTCAATGAACACTGGGGTGCACATATCTTTTCCAAGTATGATTTTTCCAGATATGTGCCTAGGCGTGGGATTGCAGGATCAAATGGTAGCTCTATTTTAGTTTTTTGAGGAACCTCCATACTGTTTTCCATAATGGCTATGTCAATTTACATTCCCATCAATACTGTAAGAATATTTCCACACACCCTCCAGCATTTGTTATTTGTAGACTTTTTAATGACCTGTGTGAAGTGGTACCTCATTGTAGTTTTGATTTGCATTTCTCTGATAATTAGTGATGTTGAGCATCTTTCCATGTGCCTATTGGCCATCCGTATGTCTTCTTTGGGGCAATGTCTATTTATGTCTTCTGCCCATTTTCTGATTGGGTGTTTTTTTTTTTTCTTATTGTTGAGTTGTGGGAGCTGTTTGTATCTTTGGAAATTAAGCCCTTGTCAGTCACATTGTTCGCAAATATTTTCTCCCATTCTCTAGTTTTCTTTTCATTTTGTTTATGGTTTCCTTTGCTCTGCACAAACTTGTAAAGTATGATTAGGTCCCATTTGTTTATTTTTGTTTTTGATTCTATTGCTTTGGGAGACTGACCTAAGAAAACAATGGTCAGTTTTCTGACCAACATTGTAGTGGAGGTTTTAATTATTGCAATAAGAAAAAAATTATTGCAATAAGTCAAGAAGAAGAAAAGTTGTACAGATGGGAAAGGAAGAAGTAGTGTTACCTTTATTTGCAATCAACATGATCCTCTATTTAGAATATCATAAGAAACCAATAAAATTGGACCAATGGTCCAGTCAGGTCAGGGAATGTTTTACCTACGATCTGCAATGTGGGAAACCTGGGTTTGATCCCTGGGTTGGGAAGATCCCCTGGAGGAGGGCATGGCAACCCACTCCAGTATTCTCGCTGGAGAATCCCCATGGACAGAGGAGCCTGGTGGGCTGCAGTCCATGGGGTCGCAGAGTCGGACACGACTGAGCGACTAAGCACAGAAGTTTTACGGTGTCTTGTCTAAGCTCTCTCTTTTTTTCTGTATGGGGATAAGACTGTCCCAGAGCCATTTACTGGGAAGATTAGATTTCCCTTCTCAATGACTTTGAAACCTCTGTGGAAAATCAATTGACAATAAACGTAAGGATCTATTTCTGGATTAGCAATTCTGTTCCACTGATATATAAATCTATCTTTGTGCTAACACTGACAGTGTAACACTGTCTGAATTGCTGCAGCTTCATAGTGAGCTTTGAAATCAAATAGTACAAAAATTTCAATTTTTTTCTTTTACTAAATTGTTTTGGGTAGATTCTTTGCTTTTCTATATAAAATTCGGGTAGAACTGCATCATTTTTATAATTTTGTGTGGTCCAATCCATAAACATGGTACATTTCCTCATTTATTTGAATTTTCCTTAACTTCTCTTAAAAACTTCTGTAGATTTCAGTATATAGGACTTATTTTTCTTTCATTAAACTTATTCCTAAACCTCTTTAAAGTTTAGATGATAGTGTGAATGTAACTGTTCTCTTCATTTAAGATTGTTCATTTATAAAATATGGAAATACAATTAATTTTGAAATATTGATTTATATACTGCAACCTTGTTCACGTGCTCTTGGTTTCAGTTGTTTAAAAATTTTTATTGGTTTCTTATGATTTTCTAAATAGAGGATCATGTTGATTGCAAATAAAGGTAACACTACTTCTTCCTTTCCCATCTGTACAACTTTTCTTCTTCTTGCCTTATTGCAATAATTTTTTTCTTATTGCAATAATTAAAACCTCCACTACAATGTTAAACAGGAGTGCTGGATTGTCTGCACTTGTCTGAAACTGAGATGAGGAAGAGGAAAGACCCAGCCCTGGCTTGCCAAACTACCACATTGCTGTTCTTGTGTTTCCTTTGCAACCAGTTCATGCAGGTGCCTGGCAACACCTCCATGCTCTAATGAAGGCTCTGTTTCTCCTAGTGCTGAGGTCATGTGGATGCAGACATCTATGTTCGAAGAAGCCCTCAGGAGGTTTTGGTCAAAAGAGTCTGATCTTTGTCCTTTCCTGGATGGGGATACCCTGCAGAGGGGCACAGGCTGTGAGGGCTGCTACTTCTTCATCCACCTCAGTAGCTGGCAGTTTCCTGTCATTGTATCCGACATTTTGGAGAGTGAGGAGGAGGAAGACAGGGGTAGACTCAGGAAGGACACGGAGGATGTGCATAAGCTACTTTTCAAGGAAAAAAGACTAAAGAACTCCCGACTGACCCAAGCAGCATACTTATTCAGTCTCTCTAATCAAAACAGAGCCAGGAGGTCAGAGACAATTTTTGACTGCCAAGTGTCACTTGGACTTACTGAAATCAAAGCATAGTCTGAAAAGAGTACAGCCTCTTCCTCAATGATGGACACAAAGCTGGTTTTGCACCATCTTTACAAATCTCAGGAAGAGCAGCCTTTGAAGCATGCAATGGTCTATGATAAGGAGATATCCCAATAAGTGAAAAATAAAAAAGATATTATGAACTTAAATTGTTCTGCCTCAAGCACTGTCAAATCTTTCAGAAAGGTTTGCTACAGTTACAAAAGGGAATATTTCTGGAGAATGAAAATGTATCAAAACCAGATATTGAGAGTCCAAGAATGATCAATAATTGCTTCCTGTCTGGATGGATCTTTGTTCCATGTTTGGCTTAAACAAGAATCTAGTATTTCTGGACATCAGAGATTTCTTAGTACTTCATCGGTGAGGATTCTTTATGAGAAATTAGGCTCTTTTACCAGTCATGTGCAGAAACTGATTCTCAAAGTTATTTCCTCAGCTGATGCCTATTGAAACTTCTGCCTCACTTTTGGTAGCTATAAGTGGCAACGCATAAGAAGGCAACACATCTGGCCTTCAAAGGAAATGACCAAAATGATGTGCTTTCCCCATTGTGTGAGGCCTTGAGACACCCAAAGTGCAATCTGTACTGTCTCATGCTGGTATCTTGTTCTGTCAACATTCATTAATGAGTTCATCTTTCCTCCTCCCCTTGAAACCAAGCACTCACTGGCATTCCTGAACCTCACAGAAAATGAGCTTCTGGGCGAAAGTGTCAAGTTGCTGTAACTTTGAGACACCTAAAGTGCTTTATCCAGAAGATGACACTGGAAAATTATTACCTTAAAAAAACCTATTGCAAGGATCTCCCTTCTGCTTTGATCCTCAGTCAGAGGCCGACACATTGCTCTTGGTGAGAAAGTCCTCATGGATGCCAGGATGAACCTTCTGTGTGTGAGGGCTTGAGTTACCCCCAGTGTAAACCCTAGATCCTGGGGCTACAGTGCTGCAATATAACCAGGGATGTTTGCAATCATTTCTCAAAGCTTCTCTAATAAAAATCAAGCCTAAAACATTTGAATCTGGGGCTGAATTACATAGGAATTACTGTACTCAAGTTTCTGTGTGAATCTTTGAAAAAAACCACTGTGGGAGATCAACCAAGATGGTAAAACAGAAAGACCCTGAGTTCCTCTCCTCTCACTAACACACCAAAATCACAACTTTTGGCAGAACAACTATCAGGGGAAAAAAACAGAACCTTCTAAGAAGAAATTCCAATTAAAGCTATAAAGAAGGAACCACAACAAGGTGTGTAGGGGGTAGACTTGTGATACAGTCAAGTCCCATACCCTCTGGTGGGTGACCTCCAAACTAGGGAGTAATTACAGCTGCAGAGGTTCTCCCAGAGGAGATGGAGATCTGAACCACACATTGGTTCCTCAGCCTGGGGGACCTGCACTGGAAAGATGCACCCCCAGAGCATCTGACTTTGAAGGCCAGACAAGTTTGCTTTCAGGAATCCCAGGGGGCTGGGAAATACAGACTTCATTTTAAAGTGTACACACAAAATCTCATATGCTGGAGGACTCATGGAGGAAGCAATAAATTGAGAGGAGCTTAATAGGAATCCTACCTGCTGATCTTGAAGAATCTCCTAGAGAGACAGAAGGTAAGTGCAGCTCACCTTGGGGACATGGAAACCGACAGCAGCCATTTTGGGCAGCTCCTTCTACCACCTAGACACTGCTGCTGGCAAGCATTACTGTGGAATCCTTCCTCTACTTAGTAGCCTCAGGACCCAGCCCTACGCTTGCCCAATGGCCTGCAGGTGCCAGTGCTGGGACGCCTCAGGCCAAGCAACTAACTGGGTGGGGAAACAGCCCCACCCATTAGCAGACAGGCTGACTCAAGACTCCGTGAGCCCACAGTCAACTCTGGACATGGCCCACCCCTCCGGAGAGCCTGCTCTAGCCTCCGGACCAGCCTTACCCACGAGGGGGCAGACATCACACACAAGCAAACCAGAGTCACTCAGTAGGCCCAACCCGGACCTGGGACTGACTTGGCCCCGGCCATGCCCACTTGCAGGTCAACACGAGCTTTGGGACACCCAGGACCCCACACACAACTGTGTCAGAAACTGGCCCCCTCCACCAGTGATCTAACACCAGCTCTGGGACACCCAAGCCCTGCAACAAGACTCCAGGACCTGGCTCTGCCAGCCCATAGGCTGGCACTAACACCAGAGCCTGACTTCACCCACCAGTGAGTAAGTTATAGTCCTGGAGTCTTATGGACCCTGATTATGCCCAGCTGTAGCCCTGAAGACCTCTGGGGTTTCACAATCAGCCGCCTTGGGACTCAGTCTTGCCAACTGGTGCCAGCAGCCTCCACAAAAGGCAGGGCCGGGCAAGCAGGTGGACCAGGAGCCAAACAAGCTCACCAGACTGCCCACATGGTCAGCCCACCACAATAGAAGGACTCACGCAGCCCTCATAGGGGGAACCCCTAGAGCATGTGACTTGAGTGACAAGAGGGGAGTGTGCTGCTGGGATGCATACAATATCTACTGCAAAAGGCCATTTCTCCAGGGTCGGGAAATAGAGAATAGCCAACCTATATGATAGAGCAACATGGGTAAAATGAGGCAACAGCGGAACATGTTTCAGACACAGGAACAAGATAAAACCCCAGAAGATATAGTTAGTGAAGTGGATATCAGCAATCTACATGAAAAGAAATTCTAGGTAGTGCTTGTAAAGATGATCAAAGAACTTGGGAGAAGGATGAATGTAGACTGAGAATTTACGTAAAGAACCAGCCCTCAGAGATGAAGACTACAATGACTGAAATGAAAAATATACTAGAAGGATAAACAGTAGACTAAATGATACCTAGGAATGGATCAGTGAGCTCCAGTAGTGGAAATCACCGATACTGAACAGAAACAAGAAAAAACATTGAAAAGAAATAAGGACATTTATAGAGACTTCTGGGACAATGCCAAGCACACTAATATTTGCCTTATAGGAGTCCCAGAAGAAGAGTGGGCGACCTCAGTTCGATCCCTGGGTTGGGAAGATCCCCTGGAGAAGGGAAAGGCTACCCACTCCAGTATTCTGGCCTGGAGAATTCCATGGACTGTATAGGGTTAGGGACTTTCACTTTCAGAAGAAGAGCCTGACAAAGGGGCAGAGAACATATCTGAAATAACAACAGCTGAAAATTTCCCTAGCTTGGGAAAGCATATAACCACCCAACATCGGAAACATAAAGAGTTCTACATAGGATGAACCCAAAGAGAAACACACCAAGATACAGAGTAATTAAAATGAGAAAAAATTTAAGATAAAGAGAGAATATAAAAACAGCAAGAGAAAAGCAACAAATAACATACCAAGGAAGTTCCATAAGGCTATCAACTGACTTTTCAACAGAAACTCTGCAGGCCAGAAGAGAGTGACATGATATATTTAAAGTGACAAATGAGAAAAACATATAACCAAGAATGTTTTATCCAGCAAGGCTCTCACTCAGATTTGATGGAAAGATCAAAAGCTTTATAGATTAGCAAAGCTAAAAGAGTTCAGTGCCACCAAACCAGCTTTACAAGAAAGATTAAAGAAATTTCTTTAAGTGAAAAAGAAAAGACCACAACTAGAAACATGAAAATTATGAAAAGAAAAACTCATCCATCAGTAAAGGAAAACATACACAGTAAAGTTAGGAAATCATCCATACACAAAACTAGTAGGAAGGTTAAAAGACAGAAGTAGTAAAATCATATATACCCACAATTGGGAAAGGAATACGTCGAGACTGATATTGTCAGCCTGCTTATTTAACTTACATTCAGAGTACATAATGCGCAATGCCAGGCTGGGTGAATCACAAGCTGGAATTAAAATTGCCACAAGAAATATCAACAACCTCAGATATACAGATGACACCACCCTAATGGCAGAAAGTGAAGAGGAACTAAAGACTCTTCTGATGAAGGTAAAAGAGGAGATCGAAAAAGCTGGTTTAAAACAACATTCAAAAAATGAAGATCATGACATCTGGCCCTATCACTCCATGGCAAATAGATGGCAAAAAAATAGAAACAATGGCAGATTTTATTTTCTTGGCCTCCAAAATCATTGCAGGTGGTGACTGCAGCCATGAAATTAAAAGACACTTGCTCCTTGGAAGAAAACCTATGACAAACCTAGACAGCATATTAAAAAGCAGAGACATCACTTTGCCAACAAAGGTCTGTCTAATCAAATCTATGATTTTTCCAGTAGTCATGTATGGATGTGAGAGTTGGGCCATAAAGAAGGCTGAGCACCGAAGAATTGGTGCTTTCTAACTCTGGTGCTGGAGAAGACTCCTGAGAGCCCCTTGCACAGCAAGGAGATCAAACGAGCCAAACCTAAAGGAAATCAAGATTCATTGGAAAAGACCCCAATGCTGGGAAAGATTGAGGGCAGGAGGAGAAGAGGGTGAACAAGGATGAGATGATTGAATGGCATCACCAACTCAATGGACATGAGTTTGAGCAAACTCCAGGAGATAGTGAAGGACAGAGAAGCCTGGTGTGCTTGGGGTTGCAGTCCATGGGGTTGCAGAGAGTCAGACACAACTTAGCAACTGAACAACGAGGCAGTTAAGGGATATATAAAACAATTTGATGTAAAATATGATATCTAAAACAGTAATTGTAAGAGGAGGAGAGAACAAATACATTTGAAATTAAGAGATGAGCAACTTAAAACAATAACACACACACACACACACACACACACACACACACACATTGCTATACAAAAACCTCACTGTAACCACAAATCAGAAATCTATAATAGATAGAAGCACAAGAAAGAAAAAGAAATCCAAACATAACACTAAATATATTAATTCAATCACAAGAAGAGAACAAAAAAAAGAAAAAAAGGCTCTAAAACAACCCCCAAGTAATGAACAAAATAGCAATAACTACAAATCAATTACTTAAAAAGTAAATAGATTGAAGCCTCCAACCAAAAGACTGAATGTATACAAAAATAAGACCCATATATATATGCTGCCTACAAGAGACCCACTTCAGATCTAGAGACACACATACAGATTGGAATGGTATGTGTCTTTCCATTCTAATGTCTTTCCATCAGAATGGAAAAAAGTATTCCATGGAAATGGAAATCAAACGAAAGCTGGAGTTGGGACTTCCCTGGTGGTCCAGTGGTTAAGACTCTGTGCTCCCAATGCAGAGGCCTGACTTCCATCTAGTCAGGGACCTAAATCCTATATGTTGAAACTAAGAGTTCGCATGCTGCAACTAAAGATCCTGCATGCTACAACTGAGATCCACTGCAGCCAAATAAATAAATATTAAAACAAAGAAAAGAAAGTTGGAGTAGCAATACTCACATAAGACAAAATAAATTTTAAAATAAGGACTGTTACAAGAGACAAAGATTAACTACATAATGATTAAGTGATCAATCCAAGAAGATATAACAATTGTAATGATATGTGGCTCAGATGGTAAAGTGTCTGTCTGCAATGCGGTAGACCCGGGTTCAATCCCTGGGTCGGGAAGATCCCCTAGAGAAGGAAATGGCAACCCACTCCAGTACTCTTGCCTGGAAAATTCCATGGATGGAGGAACCTTGTAGGCTACAGTCCACGGGGTCGCAAAGAGTCGGATACGACTGAGAGACCTCACTTTCCTTTCACTTTATGCACCTAAATACAAATAGGAGCACCTAAATATAAAAGCAAATATAAGAAGCGGGACTATGGTTGTCATTCTTGATGTTATTGTCCTTACCAACAGTGCACCCATGACTGTTTTTTTTTTAAATGGATTCTTTTGGTATTTTCTCTTTGATTTTATTTTCCACAATCTTACTCTGTTTAGATTTTGATTTTTACTTATCCTACTTGAGTTTCATTTCATTGAATATTAATACCTTTTATGAATTCTGGAAAACTCCAAGTCATCCCCACTTTATTGCCTTTGTTCCCCCTTCTTTCTCTTTTCCATTTAAGTACAGCTTGCATGCGTGCATGCTGTCACTTCAGTCATGCCTGTCTCTTTGTAACCCTATGGATTGTAGCCTGCCAGGCTCTCCTTTCAGGGATTTGCCAGGCGAGAATACTGGAGTGGGTTGCCTTGCCCTCCTCCAGGGGATCTTCCCCACTCAGGGATTTAATCTGCGTCTCCTTCTTTGTAGGTGACTTTACCACTGACCTCTTGGGGAAGACCTAAGTACAGCTTAGACCTCACTTTCTCTCTCTTCTCCTCTGTAGTATTTTCCATCTTGTCGTGTCACATTTTATTCTGGATATTTTCACCAATTCTCATTTTAGTTCTCTCTAATCTGCTTTCAACCCATCTCTTTTCCTGATAAATTTCTGTATTTAGCTCTTCTATCATTTCTATTGATTCATTTTCAAATTTGCAATATATTTTGCAAACATCTTGTAATTTGATTCAGGCAAAAAAATCCACATAAATGAATGCCAAAATTATCAGGTGAAATCTGATGAATATTTATATGGACTCAAAATACCTTCTCATGGATTACTTAGTAACTACCAAGGAGGAAATGATAACTTTATGATGAAAACATGTGACAAAATGCTTTCTTAGCCAAGTGATCAAAGTTAACATCACCAATAATGGCACAAACTGACATCACCGACCTTCTAACGTGATGCAGGGAAAAGGATAGAATATCACTTCTGTGGTATCGCCGTAAAAAAAAATTCATAACCTGAATCTAATAAAGGAACTTCAGACAAATCCAAATTAAGGCATACTCCACAGAACAGCTCACCTATACACTTAAAAAATGTCAGTATCATGAAAGACAAAGGAAAGAGGTTGTTTCAGATTAAGGGATACTAAGGAGACATCACTGAATGCAATGTAAGATCTCAGATTAAAGGGGGGAAGGGAGGGCAGCCTGCTATAATGAACATTATTGAGACAACTGACAAATGGACTGGATATTCGGTAATAACGCACCCCTGTCAAGCTTGTAAACTTGATCATTGTACTCTGGTTATATAACATCCTTTTTCTAGCTGAAATATATAGCAGTAAAGGGACATGATGTTTGCAGATTATTCTAAACTGCTCCAAGAAAAAACTGATAAAGCAAAATGTGAAGAAGGGTTAAAAGCTGGTGAATTTGCACAAAGGGATTTATGTGAACTTTTTTGTCTTATTCATGGAGCTCTTATATTAGTTTGAAATTATTTTAAAACTGTTAAAAAGTTTAAAATATCAATTTTCACAGTCCTAGGTCCTTACTAAAATTTTAATGTTCATCGTTCATCTTCATGAAGGTAGTAAGCATAGTTGTTATGAAGGTTGTGTCTGATAACTCCAGCGTTTGGTGGCCTTCAGGTCAGCTCTTGCCTCTCTAGCCTAAAAGTACGCAAAGCATAGTCCTGCCTTTCAGAGGATAAAAGACTCAGAAAGTGCTGCCATCAGGGTGCAAGACCAGAATGGGGAATTCTGCTCTGAGAAGACACGTGCCTATGCTGGACAGAAATGAGATTCAGACTGTATCCTGTTTCTCCACCCCAAAAGTCCACCAAAAGCACAGTTCTGTCTCTCCACTGCTTCCTCCAGACCAGCAATGTCTCAGGGCTGGAGTATTAATTCCAGCTCACCTCTCTGAGCTCCAATCATCTCCCTGATCAAGGCTAAGTGATTCCTCCCTCCCTAACTATTGGCCCTTTAATGCTTTTAAGAAACATTAAAATTTTTAAAAAATATATTAACTTCAACTTTTTATGTTTTTAAAAAATTTATTTATAGTTTTTGGCGGTTGCTGGATCTTCGTTGCTGCATGTGGGCTTTCTCTAGCTGTGGTGAGTGGGAGCTATTCTCTAGTTGTGAGAGCGTGGGCTTCTCAGTGCAGTGGCTTGTCTCGTTGCAGAGCAAGGGCTCGAGGGTACTCGGGCTTCAGCAGTTGTGCTACATGGGCTTGGTTGCCCCATAGCATGTGGAATCTTCCTGAAACAGGGATTGAACCCATGTCCCTTGCACTGGCAGGCAGATTCCTAAACACTGGGCCAACAGGGAAGTCTGAAAAAATATATTAACTTTGACTTTTCAGGTATCATCAAATGGAAAGTTGGTCTGAATTACCTAGTTTGCATAATTATAACCTGAAATCATAACCTTCTTTTCTGTGTAACCCAAAAGCCTTGCTTTATTTTAAAAGAAATTTGGATTTAAATCACAAATGAACCGATCACCCTTCTCCTATTTCTTTGTAACCATAATTTACAAAGTCGAGTGAGTTAACGTTTTATACTTGCTAGTTAGCTAAACTGGCTTGCTGTTGTTGTTTAGTCTCTAAGTTATGTCCAACTCTTTTGTGACCCCATGGACTGTAGTCCATGGGATTTCCCAGGCAAGCAAACTGGAGCAGGTTACCATTTCCTTTTCCAGGGAGTGTACCCACGTCTCCTACTTGGCAGGTGGATTCTTTGTCACTGAGCCACCTGGGAAGCCAGTTAAACTGGCTAGCTAGCTTTAAATATATAGACAGCTACTTTCTTTGAGAGTGACTGCTTGGCTGGCCTAACCAGCACACTTGTAACTGTGTGCTGAGCCTAGGGTCTCCAAAACTATCATGAAAAGTTTAGCAATGAAGATGAAAGAAGAAAGTAAATAACCAGCTTTATAAAATAATCCAAAGATTACAAAGGAAAATCATATTTTAAAAAGACAATACCATTCACAGGATGTGGGGTTTCCTTCAGTATCTGTGAATAGGATGATGTCATTTCCTCTTCCTTTTGCTGACTTTTTAAACCATGATCTGTGGAGATCTTAAGCCCTGAGAATTTCCATTCAACGTACTTCACCTGCTTCAGATACAATTATAATTGTAAATAAGTATACTGTATAATTATAATAATCTAATGTTTAATATTGCATAATTATAATACAATATAAATAAGTGTATATAATCAGTAATATATATTTAGAACCTCATATATGTACGTGTATATATATTTCAGACCACATAGTAACTTTAATTCAGTTTCCTATGAAGAAGAGGTAGAATCAAACACATAGGTGTTTAATAAATAGTTGTCTTTTAGTTTATTTTGGTTACAGTTGAAGTGACCTAGTTAGGACTGTGGTACTATATCTCTAAGCATAAACTGCAGAGTGTATAATCTGTTAAATTACACTGAAAAGAACTGAACACTCCAGAGGTTTATTAAACTACTTATGTTTGTGGAAATACATGCTCACCCCAAAAAGCCGTGATTATCACTTATCTTGTGTGCCTGCTTCTGCTTCTACCTCTGAGAGTAATATACTTGGGGACACTACAACACATACTTTCGATCTTCGGGGTTTCTAAGGCCTTACCTGTAGTGTATTTCCATTTAAGAGGTTATGACTAAGATACTCCATTCTGTTTTTTCCTTGGATGCCTGTTTTTCTGCCATGTTTTCTTCTTGAGTAGCCTGCAACCTGGTGTTCCCTTTCCTTCCTTTCTCCCACCTGAGGAGGTTTTCTTTTAGCTTGATACTGGCCAGCTTCAGTGGGAATATCAAGAGATACCACCTGGTCCTAAATAGAAGGATCAGAGACAGATGTACAAGATGAGTTTAAAAGCCATGATAATCAAGAAAGAGATTTGTGAGCCAGTATTAGACTTCATTTATCTCTTGCCATGGAGCGGAGATATGCCATCTCTTCCCTCCCTACAATAGAACCCAGGATTTTAGACTTCATTTATCTCTTGCCATGGAGTGGAGATATGCCATCTCTTCCCTCCCTACAATAGAACCCAGGATTTTGTTCCATCCATAGCCTTATGGCATTATGAATGCTGCAGATTAAATCTGCAGAACATGACATTTACGGGCTTCTCAGGTGGTGCTAGTGGTAAAGAACCCGCCTGCCAATGCAGGAGCCATAAGAACCGCCGGTTCGATCCCTGGGTCCGTAAGATCCCCTGGAGGAGGGCACAGCAACCCACTTCAGTATGCTTGCCTGGAGAATCCCATGGTCAGAGGAGCCTGGAGGGCTACAGCCCAAGGGTCGCAGAGTCAGATACAACTGAAGCGACTTTGCACACACGCATGGCATTCACCAAGGAATTTCTTTTACCCCAGTTTTAATACTGTCTTCCTCAAATCAAATTTTACCCACTGGATTGGGGGGAGAACTGCTACCTGGGGAGGAAAGGAAGCCTCTTCTTCTACTGACGTCTCTAAAGCATCCCTGGTGTCCTCCTCACTCTGAGCTTCTGGCTTTGGGAAGCTCTCCGGGGGTAGGTAGCAAGACCCCCAATCCAGTTGCACCTGAACAGATCCATTGGGTTCCCCCACAGGGTTAGTGAGGTTAAAATTACCTGAGAGACACACAGACATTAATAAAATCTGATCACATGAAAGTAGGCACATGAGCATTTATCACAACCTTACCTATGACTTCCCCAGTTTAAATTTCACATTTTGTTTGTAATTAACATCAATCAAATAACCATGATGACAATACACTCAGAAGCAACATAAAATATCAGTGAATATCCATAATCACTCAGAATATTTACTTCTGCTACTCAAAATATTTATTGGGAAAGATTGGTACCTCCAGGTTCAGGAAGGGATAGTCAAAGATGTATGGAGAGATACAGCTTGCTTGTCGTCAGTCACCCAATCAGTAAACAAAAGCACATTCTACTATTACCAAACAGTTTCTACATCTTAGGCATACTAAGAAAACCATTATCTACACCCATGGCCCCTATTTCTGAAATAACAAAACCCAAGAAGACTTAAGCAAAATGGTTTTTTTCTGAATGTCAGACTTCTGCTTTGTAACACTGATTAATTTAACAGATGGCTCATATTGCCTCTCTTTGGCAAAGGATGAGTTGTGAACAGAAGAGTCACCTTCTTTTCTTATGCTTTTTAAGCACTCGGGGTATTGGGAGAAGGGAGGCCTCACATACTTCCTGGAACAAAGCTTTATTAATATGGTCAGTACTAGCTATAACCATCCACACTTCCTAATGAGAGCACAGACTGTAATCAGAGAGTTGACCCTTCTTGTACAACCTTCACAACCTTGGGTATGAATGTAGGATAAGGTAGCATGAAGTTCAGCTTCATACTGGGGCTGGGGGAGAATCCAAGAAATTTGTCATGGTGTAGCATGGAAAACTCATTTGGATTTAATATTTAAAAGCACCAAGAGAATTACAGTGAAATGTTACAGACACAACTTAAAATCTGATATCTAGCCACGTGCCAAGAAATAATAGACCTTAAGTAAAAACAAATACTGGAAAGCACTACAGAGATGGAAAATGTTGGTTCAGACATAGAGGTATGGACTGCAGAGTGGTGGGTCTACCCACTCGGGAATTTCCTTCTGTTGCTGAAGAGCAGCAGCAGAAGCCAGTGTTTCCATATGATTAGTGAGTCTCTAAGTCTTCTATTCTGCTGCTCTTCACAGTACTCTCAAATCCTTTCAGCGAGTTTTAAGAGAGACTATTCCAAGCAAGAAAACTAGAATTAGGACAGGGAGACAACACTGGGCAGAGAGCATAAAGATGTAATAATCTTGAACTCCCACCTTGAATGGATTTGTTTTGTGCAAGAGGAAGCAAGGGCACTTGGACTCGGCCAAGGTACAAGTCAGGCTCTGGGTCTTCATCATCAAAAACGTACACAGAGAGGGCCTCCCGCCTCAGATACTGATCCAGGTCAGAACTCACAAGCACTGGGAATCGAGCCAGGTCTCTGAAGCAGGGATTGTTACTGGCCGGAATGACAGGGGTGTCATGGTCAGAAAAGGTAAAGAAGCGATACATGACGTAAGGACTGGGTTGGGCTCCCAGCGATCGGCTCTGGAGGCCACAGCATCGGATGATTTCCACCCGCAGCTCATTCTGATTCTTCCAGGTCCCCGATCTGGACTGAAAAGATGTTGGTCTTGGATTGAGGCAAAGGGCAGGCTGAGAGACGCATTGCACGTGAAGCCTAGAACCCTTGATGAGGAAAAGCTATGACCTAAAGAACTGCCGAATTCTGACTGGGAAAACAGAGATGCCTTTCACCTGCCTTCAAACTGGCTCTGGCAGGTAACTCTCTTGGGGAGATGCTGGCGCTCAGGCCTCATTTTAAGAGAGTGGAACAGAGAAGCCATTTTGTTTATAGAAAGGAGATATAGCTAGCTCCAAGGGCATGATTTCATTTCAAACTCAAGCTTGACCAAGGGAAGGATATAGACTAGTTGTGGTGTGACAGCTTTTGTCTTTCATTCACATTCAACAAGTACTTATGGAGAGTGGAAGACTGAGCTGTTCTCAAGAGCTGTTTGACTGAGTGTCCTCTGCATGGGTTCACCCTTTTTCTCACCTCATCCTGGGCTTCCCAGGCTCCAAGCGCATTGGCTGCCAAGTATGCCTGGGCTTTCTTTCGCTTATTGTAGGCTTGTAGACTGGATCTTATGGGGAAGCGCAGCCTCATCCAGTACTCTAGCACCCCAAAGACTTCTCCACCAGTTCCTGGGTAGCAGAAAGTATGAGAGGCATAGAGGATACAGACAGTGTGGCAAGGATCAAGAATAAACGGAGAAGGAAATGGGAAACCACCAGCAGATCAACTATACACTTTGGGAAATGCCACATTAAGCCTGGGAACTGCGGGAGGCTAACAGCACTTACCAGTAAGTGTGGCAGAGCCGTGGACTCTCTCTACAGTCTCTAGAACCCTGTCAAAGCAAATCCATCCAGCTGCAAGGGTGTGGTGCTCGCTGGCTATTGCCTGGTGTAGCTCAAGCTGGGCTGAAGCCCCTTGAAGGTAGTGCAAGAAGAGGGGGTCTGTCTCCACCACATACTGGGAGGTGAAGTCATAGAGAGGCTGTGGCCCCACAACTAGTGGGGTACAGTGGGTTTCAAAGTCATAGAAGGAATAGGTGCAGAAAGTGGTAGGTTGAGCGTCTCCAGCCTGAGCCAGGGCAGCGGAGGTCAGAAAGGCCTGATGGACGTGCAGTTCAAAAAGGGTCTCACCCTGATGCCGTGGAGAAATGTCCACTTTATCCTCATCTTCACGGGCTGGCAGTGGCTTCAGACAAAATGGCAAGTGTCGGGTGCCATAAGCCACGTCTTTAAGCTGTTCTACAGGGGAAAGAAAACTGCCTATCCATTAAAGGGCAGGAAGTTTCTTCCTTAAGGCAAAGGAAGGTAGGAAGAGAATAAAAACCACCGTGGAAGTCCAGGTTGTGACTATTTCAGGAAACCATGTGACTTTAAAGAAAAGCCACAGAATGACAACCTGGTGCTTTGGATTCTGATGGCCAAATAATCCAATGCCTATTTTAAGTAAATTGGAAAGTAAATGTTAACCTCAGGAGGTTACACTGCTAACACTGGAGGCACAATTTCATCCATAGATAACATTGTTTTGGCTTAGAGCAGGATCCTATGAATTAATTGATAATTTCATTACAGAAGCACAAGAAACACAAAATGTAGATATTCCCAAAAGTTTGGGATATTGGCCCTGGAGAGAATAGCAAGTTACAGTCAGTGTCTATTACATTACACTGGGCTCCATTAAGATATGATTCCTCTTTTCCAGTCAGATCAATCACAAGACTCTTCATTCTGTTAAGAATTTGATTTCATTGTAAGAAGGCCAAAAAATCCATTTTAAATCAAAGAGTAATAGAGTAAAAATCAGGGAGGGCACTTACTGGAAAGAGGTTTAAAATATTGGCAATGGCATGTAAAATAAAGATATGTAAGACAGTCCACTAAATCTGTGCGTTACCTCCCATATCCAACCAACCTGAGATGATATATAGTCTGCTTCAAATTGGAGTATCTGAGTTGTCACAGTGTGTTGATGACAAAGGTCCTATTTAAGAGTTAAAGTAGTAGAAGAAAGATATTTTGGGTACATCAGAATGTCTTCCTGCCCAGAAGAAGTGGAATACAGGCATTGGTGAGCAGTTTCTTAATTGATAAGATTAATATAACTAAAGAAAACATTAAAAATTTGCATTACATGATACAAAATTAATAATTCTAGCATATAAAGAGCTCCTAAAAATTAATAATACACTATTAAGAAAAGGGTTAAGGGCAGGAACAGGCAAGTATCAGAAGAAGTAATACAAATAACTGGTAAACAAATGTAAAACTCTTTAGCCTTATCAGTAATGAAGGAACTATAAGTTAAAGCAAATGAATCTTCAGAAGTAGGTAAGGGTATTACACTGCACTATCCTGGGAGAAAGGCCCTGAATATGAAAGACAGGAGAATTTCAATCCAAAGGATTTCCTTTGTTACTTTGCAGGGACCTTTTAACAGACTTGCCCTGGTGTACATACATCATGCTGAATGACCCACCTCCCTTTACTCTAGTTTCATGCTCACTCTGTATCCTTATTGATTCTGCTTTCCCAGAAAAAAGTTGCCCTGAGCATATTCTCAAGGCAGCCGTGAAAAAGCCACTATCCTAGAATAACAAATTAACATTCTGGTATAAATCTCAGTCTTTAGTGCATTTGGTTAATATGAGTCAGGTATCTCACTACTGAGTGTAATAACAAAGCCAATTTTCTCACCATGTAAGGCTGGAGACCAGATCCTGGTTGCCAGTAAACTGAACTAAACATAGAAAGTATCACATTATAAAATTTGCCTAAGTGTCCAGCCACCTACACTGCTTTGTAGACATCCACAAACTGCAACAAAGAATTTAGGAACTTTCAGAGAGAAATCAAAGAAAAAGATGATGAGACAGGAGTGATGAAGCTCTATTATCTCACAAACACTGTGATCTAGGCCTGACTTCAAGAAACAATCTTGAGAGAAGGCCCTCACTCACCTTAGGACCAACAGTGATACATTCTGATTTTCAGAGTAGATTCAGCAATTTCTGGGCCCTGTTGAAAATCTCCAGAGAAATCAGAGAAAATACTCTGATATGATGCAGGAAAAGAAGGTGCTGGCCATGTATTAAAATAACAAAGATGATAGGATAAAGAACAGGAGGGCTAAGTCATATACCGAGACACAGAGGGGGCCCTCTCGACAGGTGCAAAGGCATTTAGCTGTGTGACAGATCCTAAGGTGAAGTGAACAAACTACTAAGACTTGCCGGATACTGGAAGGCCATGGCTTCTTAAAATACCTTCCAGCTGATTGATACGCTTGTTCTTGAGGTCTAGGAGTTTATTCAACCTCTCCAGTTTTTCTTCATGATCTTTATTTTCATTATCAGCTTTTGTCATCATTGCTTCCAGTTCCTCCTGAAATGAAATAATGTCTGAACTTTGCTAGCTCAGTGGCCCAGAACTGATGGGCCCAGATAAAAAGGTGGCACTTGTGGGTAAAGGAGACGCCACTACCTCCTAAGCAGGGCAGATTCATCCCCTAGGAAAAGGCTTGGGTTCCTTATAGACCTCTCCAGGACCAGTTGCGCTGTTAGTGCCAAGGGGTAGTATTTTTCTTGGGACTGGCAAAATTTGAACCCAGAAGCTTCCCACTTGCCATTTTCATTAGCTGGCCCCTTTGGCTGCTATTGCCAAGGTGCCATGGGCCTGTGTGAGCCCTCAAGTTCAAAAGACAGCACATTTGTGTTTGCACAGGACAGCGTATCACCTTGCACCAGCCCTGGAAAACTCAGGTCTTGCTTCATTCCCAGTTTTGTGTGTGGTTCCTGTGTGCCCATTTATCTATCCCCTTCCTGCACCATCTTTCCTTGTACCTGATAACACACGTTGATTTTGCGCTGCAGAATAAGCATGTCTCTGGTCTTTTCTAGTTCCAATGTGGTCTCTGCATGCGATACTTGCAACTCACTTAACATCTGGGACAGTTTTTTTTCTTCCTGATTTTTTGGTTCACAGGGCTACAGGGGAAAAAGCATTGGTAAAACAGAGTATAAATATGGTAGTATAGTAATAACTATTATCTAAAGTAGCGGCTGGTAATCATAAAGTACCAGCAGTAGAATCTATTTCAAAATGTAGAAGAGAACCTGTGTTACTTCACAAGGCTCTCTGCCCTAGTTACTCATGTTCAACAGAAGCAGTGAGTAAGTTATATAACCTCCAATGGATGTTTGCTCTTCAGCAGATCATTGCAAGTCCTCATCTGGAAAAGATTCTAAAGCTTATGAGCTGTACAGTGTGGGAAAAGTCTGTGCAGTTCATGAGGCTGTCTCTACCCTCAACCTTCTCATACCCTTCCAAACAGTGTCCTCAGTCAGGACAAAATGTTATTCAGTGAGTTTTCTAGTCCCTTCATCTTTTCAGCGGATATTTGCCAGGGATCCCTCTGTAGAGAAGACTTGCTTGATTAAAGATGCTCTTACCTTTATCTGAGTGGTCTCTTGAAATAGAGCTGGGTGAGTGGCTGGTGCAGATTGCCTGTCAGGAGATTGGGAAAATGTGCTTCTATTTTGGAGATCCTCTACTTCCTGTTTATGCTTCTGAAGCAAGTTGGTGAGTTCAAGCTCCAGATCTTTGTTTTGAGCTGAGGGAAAAAAATACAGAAAGCTGAAACTCTGTGTTACCAACAACCACGCTAAAGTTGGCCCAAATGTGAAATACACTTTCCCACTAATGTTTAATTCATTTTATAAACTTGTCCTTAGAGAAGTAATTTTCTCTGATTTCTACAAAGGGGTTCTAGCTTATTGACCTTGAGTTGACACTTGGACTACAAAAACAACAAAAAACATCAGCAGAGTTGTAGTATAGAAGGGAGCACTAACACCACCACAGCAAAAATCAGAGCCACTTGACTAGGTAGTCCAAAATTTTTGACAGTATCTCCCCAGTCCTTCCCCAACTTGGTCTGACTTCTATGCTACTGGCTCCCTGTGACACCCTCCTCCACACCCACTCTGGGCATTTGGACATTTCTATGTGTGTTTCAGGGAAGGAAGGTGATCACCATTTAAAGTGATCATTTCATTATCAGGCATTAGAGAGGAGGTTAGATTAGATTACCCACAAGACCTCACTTGTACTTCATACATACTACAAGGATTCTTAGCATGTGCTCCTAAGCTTTATTCTTTTATGATTCCTGCCTCTATTTTTCTTGCTGTCATATTTCTTTTCCTCCACTCTGTCATGAGAATATACTAGAATATGATGAAATATAAATTTGATAAGACTAAATATCAAGGTCCAGGCCAGCAAAAAGAGAGGAGACAAAGGTCTCTTTGACAGTATTTAAAAATATTCAGTTAAAAAAATATTCAGAATAACTACTGTGATCCAAGAATTAAGACAGGGGAAATGCCAGTGGTAACGAAGAGCAATAATCTGCTTCTCAATTTCAGATATCAGATGATAAAGAAAGAAAACAAAATACTTTCCAACCATCCTAAAATGACTGATGAGAAGGCAGAAAAATTCATTTTCAACACTTTCAATAAATAGTTAAAAACATTACAAATTAAGAAGTGGCATTCTCTCACACGGAAAGTCATCATGTAGGGAGAAGTATACGTGTGAGGTAGGTGTCATGCTTTCTTGATTGTGAATCTGATCTGACTGCCAGTGTTCTTAGTCTAGTTATCCAGTACCCCGCCCCACACACAAATAAGATCAAGAGATGGGGTTGGAGAAACGCTGGCCCAAGCTCCTTTCTCCCCTATCAGATGTAGAGGATGCCTCATTTCAGAGAGACCTACCTTTCTCTTGTGAGAGCTGAAGTAAGATTTCTCTCTTCTCCTTCGTCTCAACATCCAGTTGATCCTGCAACTGAGAGACTTTCTGCTGTAGCTGTTCTCCAAGCTCATGGCTCCATTGAGGCTGATTGCTGCTATCCAACATGCTGAAAATGGGCAGCAAGTAAGGAGGGAGAGGAGAGTTGTCAGATGGACACTCAAATTTGGGTGATACGACGTCTTTATTACACAGTTTCAGCATCTCCTGGGCCTAGTTCATCATTCATTTCCCTACATGTTTTTTTCTGCTCCTGCCTTCTCTGTAACTGTCATTTACCAACTGCCTTGGAACTTTTGGGTCCTACTGAGTTGCTTAGTATCACTTCTATTTAAGTCTCAAATAACCCCCTGGGCAAACAACCCAAGTCTTATCTATTTCCCAGGAGCTTCTCCAGCATGAAGGCTTGCTTTAGGCAAGGAACTGTGTACCAAGACATTCTCAGGCCTGCTAGATTAGAAATAAGGAACAGAATATTTCCTTTTTCCCTTACTCCTCTGTCTACCTTCACCAGTGGCTCGTTTGGACAATGCTCACCGTTGAATTAGATTGTAAATTACTACTGTAGGGCAGGAACTAAACTCCTGAACACCACTATGTCTACATGACAGGGCAGACTCATCTTCAGTGTAAAACACACAGTTCCTGATTATTTATACAAGTGAAGTTGACACTGGTAATCAAGCAATTATTTCTACTTATGTCTTTTTCCTATTTATCATTTTAATAAATGTGGTCTAAAAACAACTTGTTTAAGCTAGTACTGAGATTTCTTGGCACTTTCTGCCCATACATTACATGATGATCTGAGAAGATAATGTTATGAATAATGAAGGGAAGAGGCCAACAGTAATGTTTGTCATAGGGAGTCTTCAAAGTGGGTAAGGCTGACACTACCTTATTTCACTGAATTGAAGAGTGTCAGTTCTTCCCAGGATGTTCCCATGCAACCTCTCCAATCTACACCCCGCTGTCCTTCAGTTAGTCAGAAGGCATCTTTAATTTTTTAAAACTTACAGTATTTTAAATTTCAAAATACATGAATATAACCACTACAATAGTGTAAAGTAATTAGCCTCCAAGTAATAAAAAAAATGGAAAAAAATAAATAAATAAAAAATAAAAAGATAGAAACAATAGAAACATGGCTTGATTAACCATAAAAAATGGAAAAAAATTCTACTTTTCTAAAAGGATCCTATAATCCAGTCACAAGTTGAATAAAGATGCATTAATATTACTATTATAATATAGATTGCAAAAATTAATGTATAAACATTGTAGTACAATTTGAGATACCAAAGTGGTGGTTTAGTCTATTACAGAGGATTTTCTAATAAATTCAGATAAATTCATTGAAAAAAAAATACATGAATATATATTTGTTGTGAAAAATTAAAATGATACAGAGATATACAGAATAAAAGCCCTATTTCAGTCCTTTCATCTCATTAAAAGTTTGTGGATCCACACACATGACATAATTTAAGTCACAACATGTTATTTTGCAATTTGTATTTTCTTTTAACAGTATATCTTAGGCATATAGGTCTAATAACTTTATACTATTTCAGTGTGGGGTGCAACATGATTTATGTAGTCAATCCCTATCAGAGGAAATTTTGATTGCTTCCATTTTTTTTTTTACTTTTACAGATTAAAATAACAATGCAGGAATATTTAACATTCTTACTACAGAGGTATCTTTGCACATACACAAGAGGATTTCTTTAGTTTTTGTTTCCAAAAAATGGGTTATCTGGCACAAAAGAGATGTACCTTTAACGTTTTGATAGATAAGGTCAAATTCTCTTCCTAAAAGAGTCTGTCAGTTTATATTCTGTGTTGAGTAACAGTTTCCCTGTGTCCTTCCTTATCAAGACTAGGAATTATTGTTTAAATTCAGATTGCACTTTTCTATAACTGTCTTTTATAACAAACAACGTTCTGAGATCTAAACTTGGTACTTACTTTTCTAAGAGTTTGTCATAATTATCATTCAGCAATTTTCGTTCTTTTTCCAAATCTTCAACTCTCTCCTGAAACTAAGAATGATAATAGAACGCTTGAGATAACATTTTAAAATCCATTGCCTTGCACAAGTTCTCCCTTTTCTGTTGCAGGGTGGGAGATTTTCAATGTTCATCTCCATGTCTATGAAGATCCATTCAACTAGAAAGACCTGAAGCAATTTAAGGTGGAATAGAAATTGTTACTGGAATTAATGAGGATTCTCTGAATTAAGTTTTTTTTTTTATTTAAAAAAATAAAAATAAAAATATTTAAAAAATTTTAACAAAAGAAAAATAAATTTAAAAAAATTTAAAAAATGAATTAAGTTTTTTTATTGTTAATAAAAACATTTCTTTTGCATTTTATACAGAATCTGAGCCTGCATCATGACTTGACAGTTACCCAGGGGTTTACAAAACAGTATTATCCATCTCAACAGTGGTTCTGGGGATTAGGGATCCACATAAACGCAGGCAGGAGGAAGGGGGCACAGCAGGAGTGTATTTTTAATCCTTTCTTAAAGAGAAAAGGCGTAGAGCATTCTGAGTCACTGGAAACCTGTGCATAAGGGGCTTCGAAAACAAACACTGTACTGTGAGCTCTTGGGGAAGGGCAGGATAAAAACCCTGATAAATAAAGAGATATTTGCTTGTGGCAGGGAATGAGAAGGGAGGCTTACTATCGAATTAAATTTTCATGATGTCTGGGTTTCTACTGTTAGGGAAACAGCAGAACGTTATAACAGAGAAAAGACTTTGGAGAATAGTTCTTTAGTCGCGAAGTCGCGTTCGTCTCTTTCGTGACTCCACGGACTGTAGCCTGTCAGGCTCCTCAGTCCATAAGATTTCCCAGGCAGAAAAATAGGAGTGGGTTGCCATTTCCTTCTCCAGAGGATCTTTCCAACCCAGGGATCAAATCTGTGTCTCTTGCATTGGCAGGTGGATTCTTTACCACTAAGCCACCAGGGAAGCCAGATGTAAATATAAATCCCAGTTTTTTCTAGTTTTACACCATTACAATACCATAATCTTGAGCAAATTATTCAATCATTTGGAACCTCATTTTTCTCATTTGAAAAAAAAAATACCCATATTTTTGCTCAGATACATTTTTTAACATCTCTGAAATTGGGATGTAACATACAATTGCTGGGATCTTTCCATTACTGTTATTTACCTCCTTCAGGGTTATCTGCAGGATGGACACATCTTCCACTTGGCTCTTCCAGCTCACGGCCTTCTTGCTCTCCTCCTGGAGCTCTGCCCTGAGCTCATTCACTTGGCTGAGGAGGGCGTCGTGGGCTGCGCTCAGGATTCCCTGATTCTGGGGCAAAAGAAAAGTTGCTCTGGCAATGTTTATAACACTCAGCAGGAGGGGTCTCAAGAAACCAACAACCCCAGCATCAGCATTCCCTAACAGATGTCTCAAAGAAGGGCTTTGATTTAAAGCATGGTGCCTTTGCACTGTAAAATAACCTTGTTTTTCACCCTACCATTTCTCAGAGAGTATCATTTCCCTGTTGGTGAGGATTTTCCACTCTGGAAAACTAATTCATCACTGGAGCCTTAATTTTCCCGAAGTTCAAACTCAACCCTAATTCTAAGTAAAATGCCACATTTCTCAATTGCTTTTATCTTCTAAGATACTTGAATGCTTTTTATGATGACATATTTCCCTTTGTGCACCTAGCAAAGTGACATGTTAACTCTAGAAGTTAAGTGCCTTTTTCTGATGGATCCTTCTGGTAAGGAACAGCTGTGGCTGATCATGCAAGGAACTCGACCTTAGTGACTCTTAATCATGGACATTTACCTAGCTTCACCTGTACCCCACTCACAGAGGTACAAATATTTAATATCACCAGAGAAGGTTCACAACAATTTTGCTATATCTCACCACCTCAGGCATGCTAGAGGACTACTCCTGGGAATTTTTGAGCAAATGCTAAAATTCTCTGTAGCAATAGGCTGAAAAATACTGTTTCAAATATTTCTCAACTCAGAACTTATATTTTAATTTTTGTGAAAACAATGCAATATGTATCTTCTGATAATAGGGACAGTATCATTTGTCTTAATAAAAATTACATGTTTGACTTAGTTGGCTAAATTCTGGTGTTATGTTACTTGAAGATGAAGATTCATTTGGGTTTCATTCCTCTGATTACCAGGAAACAGAGATTTAAGGAATCTTTATTAAGTACCTTATGAAGCAGAGTTTCATATGCCTGAAAGAAAGAAATAGATATTACTCTATTGTATACCAAGTTGATATTTATTTTGATGTTTATCTCTGTAATACAAATGTTTAAATATTTATTTTAAAAGATGTTAGGAACATTTCCCATATATCAAGTCAATCTGTGTGCCTGTTTACTAACTGCTGCTCCCTTCCCCTGATCTTAGCTTGCCAGGCAGTCTGTGAATATAATAGATCATGCCACTTCTTTACAAGGGTCAGTTATGCAAATTTGCATTGCACTTGGTGGATTTTCCAAGAAAAAGTATTCTTATTTTCAAACTAGGTGCTATCTCTTTACTCATCATGCTTCAGAAAGGTCTCTCTTTTTTTTTTCCCAGAAAGGTCTCTTTACAGTTTTGGAAACAGAAATAACAACAATAACCAAACTCACAGCAACAGTTACTATTATTGGTGGAGTAATTACTGTTACATATTACCGTGTGTTTCATTATGTCTTATATTATGATTATCATAATTCTTTCACATATGTTATTTAATATTTACAGCAAATCTGAGAGGTACTGTTACCTAAACTTAAAAAATGAGAAACCCAAAGTTCAGAGAGCTAAGTCACTTGCCTAGAATCACACAGCTTTCAAGAGACTGAGGGAGAGCTATACCTCAGCCTGACCCCAGAGTCTGCACTACTGACCGCATGTCACTGCTAAGAGATTAAGAGGATGAAAACTTATCTTAGTATATATGTAAGAAAGTATGACTAGAAATGAAAACTGCTTTAAAAAACAAACTGTAAAACCTACATTTAAAAAAATTATTCACCACTTTAGGTCATCTTTACACTACCACTAATATGGGTAAGGACATTCAATTTAGAAAGGCTTTCTCCCTTTTTTCCTTCAGTGCAATGGAGGAATGGATGGGTTTTTTAAATATATAATTCCACAAATACAGCTATTTACACATATGATTTTAAAATATCTTCCTTCCCAGATTTCCCATCCTTTCAGTGTTACCAAAATTATTCAACTCAAAAGAATACAGGCACATGCACAGTTCTTACAAAATACAGTTTTGGAGGTTGACCTTGTAAAGATACCTTTGTGCTAAGCTGCTTAAGTTGTATCCAGCTCTGTGAGACCCTAAGGACTGCAGCCTGCCAGGCTCCTCTGTGTATGGGATTCTCTTACCAAGAGTACTATAGTGGGTTGCCATGCCCTCCAGGGAATCTTCCTGACCCAGGGACCAAACCTGGGCCTCCTGCATTACAGGCAGATTCTTTACCACTGAGCCATCAGGTAAGCCCCAAAGATGCCTTTGCTGCTGCTGCTGCTGCTAAGTCACTTCAGTCGTGTCCGACTCTGTGTGACGCCATCCCTGGGATTCCCCAGGCAAGAATACTGGAGTGGGTTGCCATTTCCTTCTCCAGTGGATAAAAGTGAAAAGTGAAAGTGAAGTCGCTCAATCATGTCTGACTCTTCGCAACCCCATGGACTGCAGCCTACCAGGCTCCTCCGTCCATGGGATTTTCCAGGCAAGAGTACTGGAGTGGGGTGCCATTGCCTTCTCCGAAAGATGCCTTTAGTCCTCATCAAAACAGACGTACCAAGGGCAGAACCAACTGTAGCTAATCTCACTGAAAGGCACCACCATCATTTAATCATCCAAGATAGAGATGCAGGAGTTATCTCTTATTTCTCCTTTTCCCTCACCACTCTACTTTGGTGATAAAGTCTATTCTTCTAGATCTGGACCTCTAACACAGCCCTTTCTCTGTGAGCCTCTTTCACTGCCTTGGTTGGGACCCTCATCCTGAATCCCTTGGATCACTGCACTCATCTTTTTGCTGATTTCTTTGCCTTCAGTCTTATACCAGCCAACCTATCATTCACCCTGCTCCCAGGTCATCTTTCCTAGTAGTTTTGTCATTTTGGAGAAGTTCAAAATTTCAGGAAAGTATAAGTACTATAATAACAGTCATCTATAATCCCACTACTCAGAACTGATCATTATTAGTACTTTATAATAGTTTTTTGAAAGTATCATTTCTTTATTAAAAATGTATTTCAAAATATTTTGTACAATTTAAAAAAGGCAAAGTGATCTCTTTGGGGAAAAAAACTGATGATCAACTTGCTTAAAACCTTTCTGCAGCTCTCCACTGTCAATAGGATAAAGTCTAAATTCCTGCTAAGAGCTCCATGACCTGCTCTCTGATGTTTCTCACCTCTGTGCCTTGGCCTACACCCCTCTACCCCTGGAAAGCCCTTCTCTTTCTCTTGCACACTCATTAACACATGCTAAACTGGCAGTGTTCAGCTCAGGAGTAGAATCCTTTATGAATCCTCTTCAGATCCTGCAGCCCATCCTCTGGTGGATCCAACGACCCTCTCTTTTGTTTTCCCCCCATACCCTGCTTGCGGATAGTTGTACTTGTCTACATCATGTCTTCTCACTTTTACAAGTTTCTTGAAGGCAGGAGCTGTATTATCTTTTTAACCTTTGTATCCAGTGCTTTGCACAGTTCCTGGTAGTCAATAAATGTTTATTCAGTAAAAGAATGGTGCCAATTTATTATTTAGACTCTTGATGCCCTATTTCTACCATTCAGATATGAGTTTCTATTGCATGAGAAGAGTGTGAGCCTTGATTCTAGATAAACCTGGACCCAAATTCTCCTCTTCCTCTTATTTTTTTATAACTTGAGCAAGTTATTTAACTTCTCTGTGGCTCAGTTCCCTCACCTGTTCAATGTTACCTGTTAAACTTACCTTGACGGTTGCTGTCTGGCTTAGATGACTCTAAGTACCTGGGACAGAGTCCATCACATAGAAAGTGCTCAGTAACCTGGTTTCCTTCCTCTCCCCTATGACTACTCTTGGCTTCCCAAGTTTAGTTAAACTCTGGTTGTGGTCTCTGGCTTGGAACTTAATCTGACACAAGTTGCCCCCACTCAATTCCACCTTTGTGGGCAGGGCTTGAGTTGTTAGGCTTGGATTTGAACATCACCTGTAGATTTGTGACTTTTGACAAGCAACTCAGCTTCTTTCCTTTCTGGTCTCCCATGTGTAAAATGCAGAAAATAGCACAATTTTCTTAACTAATTGATTTCACCCCCCAAAAAAAGCGCAGCTGAAGATGGCAACTCACGGCCTGAACTTCTGTTAATTGTGCCTTTGTCACTGCCAAAGAGGTATTCCTTTCATGTAAGAGCTTCTTAAGTCGAATCAGCTGTATATTCTCTTTAATGGAAGCTCTGGAGAAAGAAGACAGTACTAAAATACCATCTGTGAATGGAAAGAGTTAAGGACCTTTCCCCTCGGTGGATATGGACAGGGACACAAAGGAAGATCATTATTTCTAAACCTAAGAGACCATGTTTTCTTTATTATTTGAAAGGCACTGGGGGCGGATTTGGGTTCCCTAGACTCTGTGTCAGCGATTTCCAGTCCTAGCTGGTTATTAGAATCATCTGTTGCAATCTTTAACATTAACACTGCCTCAACTCCACCCCCAATTAATTGAAAGGGAGTCTCTGGGGTGGGATGCAGGCATCTATGGTTTTAAAAAACCTTCAGGTTTAAAACTTATGTCCATACAGAAACATGAACGTGGATTTCACAACAGTTTCACTCATAACTGTCAAAATTTGGAAGCTACCAAGATGTTCTTCAATAGGTGAGTAGCTAAATAAACTGTGATACATCCAGACAATGAAATGTGATTCAGTGCTAAAAAGAAATAAACTATCAAGCCATGAAAAGGAGGAAACTTAAATGCACATTGCTAAGTGAAAGAAGCCAATTTAAAAAAACAACATACTGTATGATTCCAACTAGAAGAAGCTCTGGGAAAGGCAAAACTATGAGGACAGTAAAAAGGGCAGTGGTGCCAGGGGGAAGGGGGAAGGAAGGGATGAATAGGCAGAGCACAGAGGATTTTTAGGGCAGTGAAACTACTCTGTGCAATACTATAAAAATGGACACAGGATTAAATATTTGTCCAAACCCACAGAATGCACAACACCAAGAGTAAACATAAGGTAAGTTATGGACTCCCGTGATTTTTGTGATGTGTCCCTATAGATTCATCCACTGTAACAAATGTATCCCTCTGCTGTGGGATGTTGACAATAAGGGAGGTTTGGGTGTGTGGGGGAGGCAGGGGAAGGTGAGACCAGGATATATATATGGGAAACCTCTCTACTTTATGCTCAATTTTGTTGTGAACCTAAACTGCTCTAAGTCTGTTTTTTAAGCTTTCCAGGGGCTGAAGCAGAATGGGGGCTGAGAACCCCCATCTGGTGATAAGGATGAAACATTTTTCCTTCTATAAAGCGAAGCAGCAAAACTTTTATTATACATAAATATCCCTTTCAAGTTAATTGATTCTATAATCCATTTGTGCCTCCAGGTCTACTTCTCAGCTTGAATTTAATCCCAAACATTCTCTATTCCTCTGAGATGGGTGAAAGGTGCCAAGCAGAATCTTTTTCAGTTCATTTGGGACATGGAATTCCACACTCTTACCGAAGCTCTGTGGCCTTCTCAGTACTCTCCAAAGAGCTTCTCTGTTCAAAATTTTCATCTTTGGACCACATTTTCTCAGGAGACTTGGGTGGTTCTTCCACTTGCATAGTATCGCTGGTCATACCGTGGGCACTGTTAGGCATGCATAGACCAATGAGCTTAGTCATAATTATATGACTTTGCTAAAAGAGATTTTCCTGTTAGAATTAGGAACATTAAACACAAAAAGAATAAATAGAAACCCCTGTTATAGGGGTTTAGAACTAGATTCTCACATATATATTTTTTTAAAAAATTAGAGGCATGTGTGGAGGATAATCTTACAAAGTGTAGCTTTCCAGTGTCAAACAGAAATATAAGTTAATTATGACCTAAGGGGGTAAATATAGGGAGAAGGAATACCTTCAATTAAGGAAAGGGCCTTTATTTTCCTTTCCTTGGAAGACGGAGAGGTGCTTATTTTCCAGTTTTAAGCAATGAAGTTGGAATTTGACCTAGGGATGAATTTCATCTTCTCTGATAATGCTGGAACAACTCAAAAGTGGCAGGGTTCACTTGTTCCCCAAATGAGGTTTTTCCAATTAAAGTTGAAAAAATAACAGCACAGGATAAAAGAGGAACACTCACAGTTCGCTGGGTTCACTGGATGCTTCACCTCTGGCTTTTTCATTTGTCACATGTTCCTTGAATGTGGGAGGGGCTGTGTAGCTCAGCCTGTCCCTTGACTCTGAAAGTTTATAGACAGAAGATGCAGCCTCCGGCAAGAGATTTCTCCAGAACTCTGGCTAGAAATGGAACCCCAAGTGCTGAAAGTAGGGAGACTTGAGACCTGGGGGAAGTCCTTATATGACCAATGATCCCAGAGGAGGGGTTCTCAGTTTTTACTCTTGCACTACTGATTTAATAAGTTAGCAGGACTATAGCCCGTTTGGTAAGTAAGAATAAATGGGAAGAAGAAAGAGCAGGGACTGTGTGTCTACTCTTATGTATCTTTGTTTCTAGTGCCTAGTATATAATTGGTATTTTATTTTTTTTATTTTTTTTTTTTTTATAATTGGTATTTTAAACTGAGTTGAACTTCAAACAAATATTTTAGTTTTTCTCCTTTTAGCTGTTTACACAAAGGTTTTGTTGGCTCAAGAAGGGAGCTTGAAAATATAGAACTGTGCTGAACAAAACCTAACACTGAGTCCCCAGGGCCAAGACATCCTATTTCCATGAATCTAAAAAAGGGATGAGTAAGCCAGGTGAAGGAGGAACACACAGCACTGTATTTAATTCAATGTTGGGTTCCATAGCAGTCAGAGATGCTTAGGCACTTGGGATACAGGAAGAGGAGAAACTGCAGCTCCTCAATTAGCAGCCTGACTTCTAGGTCTGGACTTCAGGAATGGGCTTTGGGAATCTCCGAACCCATGCAGTTGTATTTAAAATTTGTCTATGTGTATGAGCAGTTTTCTTGGGAGGAGGCCTAGCTTTTGCTTATGGTTTCAAAGGAGTCTATTTCCCCCCCCCAAAAGATGAAGAACCCCCATTTTAGAGGCACAAATCACTCTACCCAGAGTCCCATAGCCCCAGGAGAGGGGCAGGTCTTAAGATCACTGCCACTCACACCTGAGCAGGTCTTGAAAGTTATCTGTTTTCTGATCCCTACAAAACTTGACCAGCAACTTTCCCTTTTCCATTGTCTGATTCTCCTCTCAGTAGAACCGCATGGTGAAGTGAGAATTTTGAACCTGACATCCTACTGGGGGGCGGGGGGCGGGGGGCGGAGGGGAGGAAGATTGAGGAAAGAGAACAAAAGAGCAAAATGGGAGTGGTGGGCGGAATACAGCAGTGGGAGGAAAACGTGGCTGGCAAATCAATCCTTCCAGCGTTTTGACCCTGTCGGGGATTTGGCCCCGAGCCTCACCTCTCCTGGGTTTCTCTGCCTCCGGTGCCCCGGCGGTGTGCAGCTGTCTGTGTCCCGCGTGGACGCGAGGCTGGATGCGGCGGGGAGCAGGGGGGCCGACGCGCTGGACCTGCAGCTGGAGCCCCTGCAGCGGGGGACGCTGGTGCTTCAAGGGGCGCTGCCGCCACTCTGCGTTCCGCCGCCGTCTAGCGGGCTCCCAAAGCTGAGGCTCCGCCGCGGCCGCCGCGGCCCGCAGGCCCCGGCCTGCTGCGGTTAACCGGAGCAAGGCTGTTTTCATCCTGTGGGCAAAAGGAGAGCTGGTCGATCGTGCCTTCTTCTGTGACAGCGATTTATTTGGTGGCAAGTAATCTGAATTGATCTCTGATATAAATTTATGTTCTGTAGTCCACTGTACTTAAAAATTAATTTTCTGCCCCCAATGACCATGATGTATTAATACAGAAGACACTATATATAATTTTGTATATTTATTCTTAAATTATATGTAGAGTCTTCTGTATTGATACATCGTGGTCATTATAAACCAGAAACAAAAATACTAAGTTAACAGGAGATAATTAAATATAAGTAGAAATTTTAATATTTACTTCTCCAGTCCCAACTGTTCACACATTCCTGTATATGTGCTCACTCTAAAAAATTATTCCTGTATTAGTCCCCCTGGGAACCCTGAGCATTACCTACAATGGATAGTCAATCATTATTTATTATCTTGACCTGAAATCATACTTTTAAATGTTACCATCAGATTCTGTGGTCCCACCACCTGCCAGTTCTGACATTGACTACATTGCCTGGGGCATGTCATTAACCATTTGTATTCAGTTTCCTCATCTATAAATACAGGTAACTGCCTCATTGGATTGTTTGGAAAAGGGCATGGCAACCCACCCCAGTATTCTTGCCTGGAGAATCCCACGGACAGAGGAGCCTGGCAGGCCACAGTCTATAGGGTTGCAAAGAGCAGGGCATTAGCACCCATGTATGCATTGTATTTTTATGAGGATTAAATAAGTTAATATGTATAAAGGACATAGTGGTGATGACTGTAAGCACAGTAGGTTGTTGTTTAGTTGCTAAACTGTGTCCCATTCTTTTGCAACCCCATGGATTATAGCCCACCAGGCTTCTCTGTCCATGGGATTTCCCAGGCAAGAATACTGGAGTGGGTTGCCATTTCCTTTTCCAGGGGATCTTCCTGACCCAGGGATCAAACCCGCATCTCCTGCATTGGCCAGCAGATTCTTTACCACTGAGTCACAGGGAAGTCCTGGAGGAGTTAACAATTATTATGATGCATCATTATGTCCAAATAAAGAAATCAAGGCATTAAACAGCTAGGTAACTTGCCCAAAGTCAGAGGGGACAGTATCCAGTTTAGTCACTTACTATCTATAACCTCAAGTACTTTTTGGTTATCAACCAAGAAACAAGATTCTTTGGCCCATGTAACCATCTGACTTCACTGGATTCTCAAGTTCTCCATAATATAAAAGAATCTCCAACTCTGAAGTGTGATGGCATACAGCAGAAACCTGCAATCTCGTAAATTCTAAATGAAACTCTGAGCCACTCTTGGGGGTTACCAATGAGAAAGTAAAAAGCTGCTGCTGACACTGGGAAAGTGGTGTGACATGATTAGTCCTCAGTGTTGTTTGAAGGTGGCCTGGCATTCACAGCTACATTAACAGCTAGGTCCTGTTATTGTGCTTTTGGATGTAATCTCACAGAACACCAACATCACACATGGCCACTCTGAGACCATGACAGAGTGATAGCAAAGAAGTCTGCTGCATACTTCTGTCTCAGCTCAGACAAAAACAAGGTCACTGTCTCACCCACAAAATACCAAACATACTCTCTCCTGGCTCACATGAGTGACTGCTGCTGCTTTCCCAGATACAGCTTTAGCCTCACTCTAGTCTAGCCTCCCTGTAGATAAGATTTACAAAACACCGAGATTGTCAAAACACAGAATTGTCCCTGCTTTCTGACAGTACCAAGTCTAGAGCAAATTTCTGTTACCTTGGAGCCTCCCCTAAATCACCCAGCTGAAGCCCAAATCCTATGATAGACTTTTTCTAACACAGTCTTACTGAGATGCCCATGGTGTGCACTTTTTCTAGCTACAACAGTAAAAAACCAAACTTGCCCAACTATAGGTGTGTTTCTAATGGTCTTTGGCTGGGAGGCAGTGATACCAATATCTTTAAAATGTTTCCTAGAGATTAACCCCAGACTTTCAGAATTCTTATTCTCTCCATCTAGTTATCTACCTACCCTCCATCTCAGATTTCTTTCCAGATCTGTACCCAAAAGATACACTTTTGAAAGCCAGTACCCTAAAATCACTGTGTAGGGTATATTTTGGAGTTAAGAGCTTTCAGTTCTGCCATTCATTAGCTATGACTTTGGGCAAGTTATTTAACCTCTTTGTGCTCCCTTTCCTTCTTAATAATGCCTCTTTCATTATATTAAATGAGTTAACACATATAAAGCACATATTACATGCCTGCATATAGGAAATGATCAACGCAATTTTGAGTTTTGTTTTTTAAATAAAAACCCCTTTTCTTACTTGCCCCTCTAGTCTCTAGTCCTTTTGAGATTTTGTCCATTCCCCTGTCCCCATTCTCTCTTTTATGACCAGGGCAGAAGCCTGCCTAGTCTCTTGCTCTCAGGGTTGGAGTAGCTCTGATGATGCTTTATGGACTAATGGTCACAGACTATTGACACATTTGGCAAGAAAACAAAATAAAGCAATGTTGCTTTGAAAATAATTTTTGGAGTTAACCATCTTTGCCATTTGAACTGTTTTCTGGTGTAGACATCTCAGGAAGATGAATTCTTTTTCATTTATTACAGTGAAGGTCTGATGTAGACACAGCTTTTAAAGACGTAAGGAGAACTCTGGGTACCTTTTGATCTCATCTTGTTGCTTCCAAAAACGCTCCTTCACCAACATGTGCTCTTCACGAAGACGAAACAAACTGTCCTCCAATTCATCCCGAGTCATCCTGCTCAAGGGTGCTTGAGTTTTTGTATTCTTACCTAGAGCCCCGGGAGAGAGTAAAGAGAGATTATTCTTTTTTTTTTTTTCCATTTATTTTTATTAGTTGGAGGCTAATTACTTTACATCATTACAGTAGTTTTTGTCATACATTGAAATGAATTAGCCATGGATTTACATGTATTCCCCATCCCGGTCCCTCCTCCCACCTCCCTCTCCACCCGATCCCTCTGGGTCCTCCCAGTGCACCAGGCCCGAGCACTTGTCTCATGCATCCAACCTGGGCTGGTGATCTGTTTCACCCGAGATAATATACATATTTCGATGCTGTTCTCTTGAAACATCCCACCCTCGCCTTCTCCCAGAGTCCACAAGTCTGTTCTATACATCTGAGTCTCTTTTTCTGTTTTACATATAGGGTTATCGTTACCATCTTTCTAAATTCCATATATATGTGTTAGTATACTGTAATGGTCTTTATCTTTCTGGCTTACTTCGCTCTGTATAATGGGCTCCAGTTTCATCCATCTCATTAGAACTGATTCAAATGAATTCTTTTTAATGGGAGATTATTCTTATATGTAATGTTTTTAATTCATCATATCTCTGGCTGCATCTTGTCCAGAGGGCTTGAATCTATTTTGAGTCATGTGTTTAAAAGGAAATTCATGAAGTATATGAAATGTGCACTAATGGACCACTTAGTCATTCTACGTCACTCTTTTTTTTTTTCCTTAATTTTATTTTTATTTATTTTTTGTCTGTGTCACAAGGCATGTGGGATCGTAGTTCCTGACCAGGGATTGAACCTGCGCTCCCAGCAATGGAAGTGTGGATTCTTAACCACTGGACTGCCAGGGAAGTCCCCATTCTACGTCACTCTTGTATATGGAAAATCATTACATTTCATTCCAGCATGTGATTCAACCTCCTGTCTGGAAAGTATATTATCTTTCTAAAAGTAGCAAGTAGAGTTTTTAGTCTACTTAATTTTTATTTTTAACCCACTCTTTTATTTTCCCTTCTCATAATAATTAGATAATTTGGACTTAGACAAGGATTGTACCCATCACTGTACCCATAACTCTTCAGAGCCCCCATAAGGAAAAGGATAGAAACCTTTCTTGAGTACCAGGAGTCACCATTTGTTCTTGTGGTATGGAGAAATTGTCCCCAAATCTGCTTCCTTGGAATAGAGCCTCTGCTTGATCTAAGCAGAGGAAACTGCAGTACACTATAATGAGTGTGTTAGTGTTCACTACTTTAGAATCAGTTCTGATCTTGTAGAAAAACCCAGAGCTTAAAATTTAAGCTCATAACTGTTACTTTTACTTCATTTGTCTTATTCCTATTCTTTCTCTTTCTATATATTTATGTTACATAATATTTAATATTACATGTATTTTCTACGTATTACTTTTGGGAGCCACTTAAAAGTAAATTACAGACATGATGTCCATTTACTTCTAAAGAATCATGGTATATTTGATGGATACAGTATATCCATCAAAATCAGAAAATTAGCTCCAGTATTATTTTACCATCTAACCCATAGACCATTCAAATTTCATTAAGGAACATGTGTTTCACTTGATTGCCATGTCTCTTTAGTCGCCTTCACTCTAGAAGAGTTCTCTAGTCTTTCCTTGTCTTTCATGACTTTGACATTTTAAGAGTACAGAGGAAAGGCCATTTCTTTTGTAGAATGCCCCTCAGTTAGGGTTTGATTGATGTTTCTTCACAGTGGGTTCAGATTATTCATTTGGGACAGAAACCCCACAGAACTGAAGCTATCTGTTTCTCAGTGCATTGTATCAGTAGACACATAATACCGGGGTGGGTTGCATCTTCTGACCCAGGGATCAAACCCATGTCTCCTGCACTGGCACGGGGATTCTTTACCACTGAGTCACCATAAAGTTAATTGAGAAGTCTTCTTAAAACCCATTAATTAGTAATTATTTTCTGGGGAAATAATTTGACACTGTATATTAGGGCATAATGTTATATGACATTATAAAATTTTCACCAACAAGCCTTAGTGTTGTTTAATGATTCCTCCCTGAATTACCACTATCATGGTCACCAAATGGTGAGTTTTTAATTCCATTATTCCTTCTACACTTGTTAGTTGCATTCTACTATAAAAGATGTTCCTTCAATGTGTTTATTAATTCATGTTTATTTATATCTGTGTGATCTTATGGATTTGTTTTATTCAATGGGTTATAATCCATCAATATCATTCCTTTTAATGCTCAAATTTTTCCATATTTGGCCAGTGTGAGCCCTTCCAGCTGATTCTGATGTCCTTGAAAAATATCTCCATGATTTTTTGAGAACTTTCTTATTTTCTGGCACGATAAGATTTATGACCAACCTAGATAGCATATTAAAAAGCAGAGACATTACTTTGCCAACAAAGGTCCGTCTAGTCAAGGCTATGGTTTTTCCAGTGTCATGTATGGATGTGAGAGTTGGACTGTGAAGAAAGCTGAGCGCCGAAGAATTGATGCTTTTGAACTGTTGTGTTGGGGAAGACTCTTAAGAGTCCCTTGGACTGCAAGGAGATCCAACCAGTCCATCCTAAAGGCGATCGGTTCTGGGTGTTCATTGGAAGGACTGATGCTGAAGCTGAAACTCCAATACTTTGGCCACCTGATGTGAAGAGTTGACTCATTGGAAAAGACCCTGATGCTGGGAGGGATTGAGGGCAGGAGGAGAAGGGGACGACAGAGGATGAGATGGCTGGAAGGCATCACCAACTTGATGGACATGAGTTTGGGTAAACTCTGGGAGTTGGTGATGGACAGGGAGGCCTGGCGTGTTGCAATTTATGGGGTCACAAAGAGTGAGACACAACTGAGCGACTGAACTAACTAACTAACTAACTAACCAAGATATTCTAGGCTCACCTTGTGCTTTCCCTACCTGAACCTCTTGTGCCTGTTACAAGACAAGGTATTTAAAAACCAAAGATTTGGGTATTTTGTGTTCTTATGGTTATGTCCTCTCAGCTGACAGAGTCAGGAAGTATATGCATATATACACACATATGTGCACAGTCACACATACACACCTATGTCTCTTTCTATATGCTAGAAACCATGAGGGCACTCTGATACCTTCATATAAAATCCAAAATCACATGATTTACTCTGGTCTTGTATCTTCCCATATTTGCATCTTTCTTCTCAGTGACAAATCAGTTCCCACTGTCCTCAATACCCTTGAATGAAACAAGTCTCTCAACTACGTGGGCTATGTCTTTATCCATGGCACTGTTGAGTCACCCTGGCTTCTGCCAGCTGAGTGACCCACTGATTCATACCTGTTTGCAATGGCAGAAACTTCTGACCCCACCAGCCCTGGTAGTGTACAAGCCAATAATATTTTTTATATTATACTATGTCCTATTCTTTTTCTTTTAAATTTTATAATGAATTTATTTATGTGTATATTTATTTTTGGTTGCACTGGGTCTTCATTGCTGTGTGCAGGCTTTCTCTTGTTGTGGTGAGCTACTCTTCATTGTGGTACACAGGCTTCTCATTGTGATGGCTTCTCTTGTTGTGGAGCACAGGCTCTAGGCACATAGGCTTCAGTAGTTGCAGGACGCAGACCCAGTAGTTTCAGTCTCAGGCGGGTTCGAGGGCTTCAGTGGTTGTAGTACATGGGCTTAGTTGCATGTGGAATCTTCTGGGACCTGTGTTAGGGATCGAACCTGTGTCCCCTGCATTGGCAGGTGGATTCTTATCCACTGTACCACCAGGGAAGTGATTGACATTATAATGTCAACATTTTTAGTTGTACAGCATAACTGTACCGTAAATACTCTTATTATTTTCTTTTGGAATTGGTCATATCAGAAAAATATTAAAATTAATTTTTAATATGTTGCATTTTTTTTATGTGGACCATTTTTTTAAAGTCTTTATTGAAATTATTTCTGTTTTATGTTTCGGTTTTTCAGTTGTGAGTTCAGTTGTGAGTGCACATGAGTTTTTCATGTGCAAACTTAGCTCCCCGACCAGGGATTAAACCTGCACCCCCTGCATTGGAAGGCGAAGTGCCTGGGAAGTGCCTAAAATTAACTTTTTAAAAATTAATTTTAAAATATATGCTATAAAAATATTCCATTAATACAGTTTTATTTGTATGTGATCAAACTCTTTCTTCTTCCAAAGCAAAGTTTCTAAGATAAATTCAAAATTGCTTGGAATGAAAAAAAAAAAAATGCAACTTCCAAACCAATGAAGTATAAAATGATGCAGCTGATTGCTAGGGACACTTAACAGGAAAGTATGATCACTAGGAAGAAAATCTGTAGCATGACCAGAATCTTTTATGAAAATTTGCATTTATAACAAACACTTTATTTGATTTACTTTTAGCTATTTAGCTATATAAAGAACAGAAGGGAAACTGGACACCTCTTGTAATGATACCTAGGAAAGTTTCTTTTCCCACAAATCAAAAGTGTAAAACCTTTACTTTGGCACATTCTTCCATACTCCCTTTACTGTGCTGAAGAAATATTGAGTTCTTTTAGGTTTTTGGTTGTATAGATGGTCTCCAAACTGACTGAATTCTCTAGGTAATTATTTCCTGCACAGGGGTTTTCTGTCAGTAGTTCTATGACTTTTCCAACTTTGACAACCATCTCAGCCAGTTCGTGTTTCATGGGCTTTATCTGTGCAACAATTAAAGCTTTAAGAAGCACAGAATCTCCAACTATGCACTGTTAAAGGACAACAGGAACATAGTAGATTTCTCACTGAAATATTATGATCTAGCTTTCTCCTCTCTTCAAACCTGCAGGCACCTTCTTCTGAACCTGATGGTTTGGAAGTTCTGCATATTTGCATCTTCAGGACCAGTGGAAAGCTAAGCAGGAAGTATATACTAATCCAGTCCTCAGGGAGTCAACATCAAGTCTACCACACTTTTAAATCTTGCTGAATTTTTGTTCCGGTTCTGAAGTCTCAATTCTTCAAAATGATGACGTTTAAAGATATCGCCCAGAGATTGGCCAAGATGGCCGAGTAGAAAGGGCCTGAGCTCACCTCCTATTACAGTCACACCAAAATCACAACTATCTGCAGAACAACAAAAGATCTCCTACAACCAAAGAGAGAGATCTCCTACAACCAAAGAGAGAAAGCAGGAACGGCACACCTCTAGGTGGGGAACCCACAAACTGGAGGATGAATGCACTGTAGAGGTTCTCACAAAGGAGTAAGAGGTCTGAGACCCACATTAGGATTCCCAACCCAAGGGTCCTGCATATAATGGTCATATATGACAAACCTACAGTTGAGTATGACAAAGCTCATACTCAACAGTAAAAAGCTGAGAACATTTTCTCTAAGATCAGGAACAAAACAAAGATGTCCACTCTTGCCACTTTCATTCAACATAGTTTTGGAAGTTCTAGCCATGGCAATCAGAGAAGAAAAAGAAATAAAGGGAAACCAAATTGGGAAAGAAGTAAAATTGTTAATGTTAGCAGATGACTTAACATTCTACATAGAAAATTGTAAAAACACTGGAAAACTACTATAGCTCATCAATGAATTCAGTAAAGTTGCAGTATATGAAATTAATATACAGATATTTATTGAATTTCTATACAATAATCATAAACTATCAGAAAGAGAAATTAAGAAAACAATCCTATTTACCATTGTATCAGAAGAATGAAATATCTAGGAGTAAACATGTCTAAGGAGGTAAAAGACAGTACTTGGAAAAGTACAAGACACTGATGAAAGAAACTGAAGACAACACAAACAGAAACACATATTGTGTTCATGAATTGAAAGAATTAATGTTATTAAAGTGACCATACTACCCAAAGTAATCTACATACACACAAAAAGAATGAAGTTGCATCCTTACCACACACCACATACTAAATATTAACTTAAAAATGGATCACAGACCTAAGTGTAAGAGCTAAAACTGCAGAATTCTTAGAAGAAAATATGGACGTAAACTATTGTGATCTTGGACCATGTAGTATTATATATGATGATATGAGGAAATTGGAACTCTTATACATTGTTAGTAGGGATCTAAAAATGTGCAACTGCTGTCAAATAATCTGGCACTTCCGTGAAATAATAGAGTTACCATATGACCCAGCAATCCCACTTTTGGGTATATACCTGAGAGAAACGAAAACATATGTTTATATAAAACCTGTATATGAATGTTCATACCAGCATTATTTATAAAAGCCAAAAAGTGAAAACAACTCAAATGTCCATCAACTGATGAATGTATAAACAAAATGTGATAAAAATAATAAAAAGGAATGAAGCATTGATAAATGCTACAATTTGAATGAACTTTGAAAACATTTTGTTAAGTGAAAGAAGCTAGACACAGAAAATCATATGTTGTATGATAACATTTATAGCAAATGTCGAGAATAGGGAAATCCATAGAGACTTAGAGCAGATTAGTGATTATCAGGAGCAGGGAGTGGGGACATGGGGAATATCTGCTATAAGGGTTTTTTTTTGGGGGTGGTAATTATATGTTCTAAAATTAGGTAGTAGAGATGAATGCAAAACTGTGAATATAGTAAAAAGTAAGGAACTGTACATTTAAAAAGAGTGAACTTTATAGTATCTAATTTATATCCCAATAAAACTATTATGTATAATATACAGTATTTATTATACATATATTATTATATACATTATATCTATCTCACACATATAAATTGTGAAATAAAACACATATGGACAGTTTAAATAATAATAATAAAGTGCACATAACATACATACCAGTTTACGAAACAAAAGATTACTAGCGCCCTCTGTAAGTTCTTCACCCATACTATTCCCTTCTTCCTCCAGAAGTGACCACTATCTTGAATGTTGTATTAAAGCAAATTTATTATTTCAATGTAGGACTATATATCAATGTATATTCATTTTCTGATCGATGGACATTTATGCTGTTTCCATTTTTACTCTTTTTTTTTTCACTTTTTACTCTTTTGAACAATGCTGCTATAAATATTCTGATCTATGTCTCTTGTCTATGCGAAAACCTCTGCCATTTTATACCCAGAAGTAAAGCTGCATATTCAGTTTTACTAGATAATGCCAAGCTTTTATTCCAAAATGATCACACCATTTATACACCCATGAGCAGTGCATAAAATGCCCTATCTTTGAAATAAAACTTACAGAAGTGAAATCAGGTGAAAAGGAATTAACAGTAGCTATGAATAGGGCTGAGGAGTGGGAGTGTGTGAACAAAGTTACAAAAATATCTTCAGGTGAGTGGGGAAGAAGTGGTAGTGGGGCTGTGCTCTCTCTTTTCTTTTAAATTGCCTACCTCTGCTTAGTGAGAGTGAAGGGCTGATCACATGCATAGATGAACGAGACTCGCACATTTGTTCTTGGCTTATGTTTATCGTTTGTGTTTCCCTGGTGGCTCAGAGGCTAAAGCATCTGCCTCCAATGCGGGAGACCCGGGTTTGATCCCTGGTGTTGGGAAGATCCCCTGGAGAAGGAAATGGTAACCCACTCCAGTATTCTTGCCTGGAGAATCCCATGGACGGAGGAGCCTGGTAGGCTACAGTCCATGGGGTCGCAAAGAGTCGGACACGACTGAGCAACTTCACTTTCACTTTCTGTGTTTGTGGTGCTCATAAACCCACACAATAAAATTTTTATTATAAGAACATATGAAGAAAACATTGAGAAGATTGAAGAAAACGGCTGAGAGCAAAGCAGTCACTATGAAGACTAGCAAGACGCCCCACAATAACAGGCTGAGGGTTGTTTTCATTCTAAAAGGCATCCATCCTCAGACACCAAGTTTACCTTTCGAGGCTGGTATCATCAGAGGTATCAAGTCGATGTCCCTTATCGGGTCCTTTGCTGTATGGTCCTCCAGAAGATAAGATGTCATATCATCTCCCAAGCTGTGAGAGATACCACAGGACACTGAAATAAAGGAAACCTTCAGTCAATTACTTGCAATTTGGGGGTGTCTTCTGCAGGCTAGACTTAAGTGGTAGCAGAAATTTCTCAACACTTTCATGATGGTGTAAGACATGGCATAGTCTTTTCTGTAGTGATGTGAATCACTCTACACTAAAGGATAAAACCAAGCATTCGGTAATAATGATGTTATTTATTAAGAAAGAAATCAATTTTTCCAATTATAGAATTGATCCATATCATTTTGGATCATTTTTAAAGTGTCTGCTCAGCCTGGAAGCCAATGACCACCCCCTTTCTCTATGAAATGAGCCTCTGAACCCCTTGCTACTCCATTATAGGGATGTATTGGTGATAGGGACCAACACATCAGTAATTGGTTTATAGTCTGTGGTCCAGTTCCTATAGTCATTGCTCATTAGACCAGGGGTAGACAACTGACCTAAGCTGGGCCAATCAAATTCTTTTTCCAGGCATTTGGAAATGGGACTAAGAGACTTAAATTTAGCCTCTGTGGATGACTAGAACTATTAGGTAAACTTGGGATTTCTGGGATGGCTATATTCTGATTTGCAGCCTAAATAACTGTGGAAATTCCATCTGCAGAGTCACTTCAAACCTCTTTTTCTGAATTGTAATATCCAATCTCCTGGCTTTAAATACTATATATACATATAGTATTTGCCTCAGAACGTTTGTACTTGGCTGGAATGATCTATCCCTTACTCTTCACATGGCTAGTTCCTTTTTATTCTTCAGTCTCTCAGCATCTTTTCATCTGCCAAGAGGACTTTCTCTGACTTTGCAACTAATGTGATTACTTCCTCTATCATGTTGCCCTGTTTATTTCACTAGTAACACTTACCATACCCAGAAACCACCTCATTTATTTACACTTGTTTATTGCCTCCTCTTACTGAAACATAAGGGCTTCGAAAGCAGAAAATTGGTTTCTCTTATTTACCTCTTACTTGAATAACTCCTAGAATGTAGGCTCCTCTGTCTAGCCAAGAATACTGGAGTGGGTTGCCATGCCCTCTTGCTGACCCAGGGATTGAGCCTGCGTCTCTTTTGTCTCCTGCATTGGCAATGAGTTCTTTACCACCTGGGAAGTCCTTAGAATGTAGTAGGCACCTAATAAATATATATTGAGTGAATGAATAGGTGAACGAATAAACAAGTCAAGAGAGAGACCAACACTGAATGGTCGAGTTAAAAGGTACTGAAAGTTTCCTGTCCCTGATTTTAGTCTTCCCTAGCACCTGTCTCTGTTCCTGCCCTTAGGTTCTGCACGAAAGTATTATGTCCTTAAAACAATTCCCCTTTTTGCTGGAACTAGCTTGACTTGTCAACTGAATAAGCTTGTTCATAAGCTTATTTTGAACAAGCAGAGAAATGCAAAGAAGAAGGTAGAAAGCATGATGGAGAAATTCTATTACTGGGAGAAAATATTAACATTTTGTTGATTTATTTTCCAGACAATTTAACTTGAATTGAATCATTCATATTCTGTTCTGTGATGTTTCATTTTTTAAACCACAATAAGTGGAGAATATCTTTCAAATGACAGAATTCTAAATGGATCTATATAGATTTCTATATTAAGGAAGCTGACAATCACCCAAAAGTTTCACGTTAGACAATAGTCCTAGGATAACGGCAAAATGGAAGCAACCAAGGAAACCATTTTGTTTTAAAGTCAACCCTCACACTGAAAACTTTTTTTATGTCTGCTATATTACCCCATTTTCTCAACCAGTCTATTGTAGAAAAGTAAGGTAAAAGGAAAGGAGGGTTGACTACATCAGAGACCTGAATGTCTCTCACCTGAAGCCATTTACAAAAATGCAGCTGTAGAAGAGGAAGAGATTCTGTGGTTCTTTAATGTTATTTGGACCCAGAGAAGATTGTCCTGGTTTATGACCACTCCAAAATACACCACCAAAGCTGTGTGGAACTGTGGAGCCACTGAAGAGCACCCCTAAAACTGGCCAAAGAAGCTCTAAGAATGAAATGGAGGCTATCAGAATGCCAGAAAAGAAAACTCAGGAGAGGCTGTGAAGGGACATCCAAGGCCAACAAAGTGACCAGATCTCACAGCTCAGGAGGAAAAGAGCGGAGAGTAGATATAAAGAAGAAGACTTTATCACTCGTTTTGCACTCAGTGGAATGAAAGACAAAAGTAAATTTGTAGCAGTGTGCCCTGGGGCAACGGTAGGTGAGTGAGGGCAAAGAATAACTCGCTCATAGTGATTGCTGAATAAAACCAGTGTGATGGCATAAAAATAAAAATCATACAGCCAACTCCGCTTAATCTGACTTTATACTCACCCCTTACTAAAGTTGAAGAAAATGAACTGTAAACAGTGACTGTGGTCAAAAGCCTAGGAATAAGAAAGACATGATTCACATCTTTCTTTTGCTGTGTGACCATGGACAAGTTACTTAACCACTGTTTATTTTCCTTACCTATAAAATAAGGATGAAACCCTGTGCTAAAAAAAAAAAAAAAAAAAAAGGATGAAATACTTATCTAATATGATTATGATTAGGGTCGACTGAAATAATGCTTATAAAAAGTGTGCATAATGCTTGGCCCTCAGTATAGGCTCCATATTAACTAAATGCTAGCTGTTTTTGTTGTTTTCGCTGAACTAGTTTCTGGCCAATTGATAATTCTAATTGTATTTATCAGTATAAGTTAATGATTTATATTATGATATATATATGTAATGTTCTTATATGTTGGTTAGTATAAGTTAATTCTCTATGGTATTTGAACATCACATGATCCTTTACTAGCCCATCAACTCTTTTGAGGATATCTTTGTTCCTAACAGAGTGCCTGGTATCTGCAGATACATCATACTTTTTCAACTAATGTATCACTATTATATTGGGTTGTGATAGAAATTGTTTTCCTTTTTAGAGTTGCTTTTAATAATTTTACAAAGTTTTGCATTAATTCTCTCTCATCTCTAAGAACACAGTGAAGTGAGAGCCATAATGGTGTCACTTACTTGAGCAGAAGAGAGAAAAAAGAAGAAAACTGTAAAGATCAGGTGAGAAATCTCCTCAAAGGATTGTCAGTAGCATTTCAGTAGAGCATAGGAAATGATGTTGTAAAAATTCTTCCATCCTCTAAAAATTCATGGATTAAGTGGACCTATGTGTTAAAATATAGAAGTAATGTTTTAACTGTTTTAAATTTAATATAGGTTGGGAATTCAGGTCTTCCCATTGCATAAGAAGTTTAACAGGTCTGATAAACAGACAAGTCCCTGAAAGGGGGCACTAAAGTTGGGCTCCTTCGAACTGAAAATCTGGGGGAAGAAAGGGACAAATTGTGAATGAACTCTTAGAGAAAATAATTTAACCGTGAGTGAGGGAACTCAGGATGAGCTGATCTTATTTAAGAGGACAGAAAGGAGATGTAAGCCTGGAAAAAAAAACTTGGAGCAGAGATAAAGAGAAGCTTTGGAGAAAAGTATAGGCTCTAATTTCAGTGTCAGTTGTGTGAATGCTCTGAAAAGATGACAGGAATGCCTAGAATTTGGATTGAACTTAATTTGGCAAATGTTACTGAATGCCTGTTTGGTGCAGTTGATACATGGGGAAAAAAATACAGCCCTCAGATTTGTTGTTACCAGAGGTGGGGGTGAGCAGAATGGGAATTGGATGAAGATGGTCAAAAGGTACACAAACTTCCAGTTACATGTCTAAAATAAGTAAGTGCCAGGGATGTAATAGACTTGATAAACATAATTAACACTGCTGTATGTTATACATTAAAGTGATTAAGAGAGTAAATTTTAAGAGTTCTCATCACAAGGAAAAATGTATTTATATTTCTTTAATTTTGTGTCTATATAAGATGATGGGTGTTTACTAAACTGTGGTAATCATTTCACAATATATGTAATTCAAATCATGCTATACAGTGTCAATTATAATAATAAAAAATAATGTAGTTTCCTACAGAAAGGAAAGAAAAATAAAGTCCTTGCTCTTAGGAAGTGAATAATTAATGAGGAGAGGAGAAATGAGAAAAGCACATCCTTGGCTATAAGGTGAAACATAAAAAGTCAATCTGAAAAAAAAAGAAGAAGTCAATCTGAGAAGAGCAGAGCAAAATGAGAGTATAGAGGAAGATTGAAATTCACATTTACTTGAAGGCTCAGATAAAGCTTTACAGAAGGAGGATTATTGGGGTCTGGAGGGACTTTGCAGGTGGAGATATAGAATGGTTTATACAGAGAGAGGAGAGATTGAATAGAGTCAGGGATGGGCAAAGAGCAGGGTGGTCTTCGACAGAAGCAGGTAGGCAGGCAAATTTGAGAAAGAGTTGTGAGAATTCAAGTGAAAGGAAGCCTATGTTGGAAGACCCTGCATAAAACTAGAGGAGTTACATTCATTCTGCAGAGAATGGGTGGAATTACACATTTTGAGCACAAGAGCAACAGAGTTAGGACTGTGGAAAGGCTTTAGGAAGATTCAGCTGGAATAAGTGCGCTAAAGAGACTGGCAGAGAAGAGCATTTGGATATTGCTGTGGTTCAGGAAAGTGACCTTGAACGAGGAAGGATGGTGGTAGGGAGATGGAAGACTGGGATAGATTACAAAAACACTGAGGAAGGAGAATCTAAATACTTGCCAACTAGTTGGGTGTGGGATGGAGTGAAGAAGGTGACAGGATTAAAGATGACCTAGTGACATTGTGTCTGGATGCCTAGCAGCCTGGCACAATACAGAGTTCTCCAGGTAAGAATACTGGAGTGAGTAGCCATCCCCTTCTCCAGGGGACCTTCCTGACCCATGCTGCAGGCAGATTCTTTACCATCTGAACCACAAGGGAAGCCCAGTGACACTGTGTCTGGATGCCTGGGAGACTGGCGCAATACAGAATGAAAAAGCCTTTTTCACTCCTCTCAAAAACCCCAGGAAAAGAAATGGAAGACTGTAAACATGTATTCGATACAAACTTACAGTTCTTGCTTCCTCTAGAGAGCTCTCTCTTATTTTCTCTGTTTTGGTGTCCTCCAGTCCTGCAGAATCCTCTTGTCTTCCTGGCTTGTTAAGAGAGGAGTTAATACAGTTCTGTTTAGCTCTTAAGATGTTAACTCTTTGCAGATCAGAGCTTGAAGGTCCTACACTTTTTCTGTTTCTGTTGTGGTTGGAGAAAGAGCAGTTAGAACATTCTTTAACATATCAACTTCTCAACTAAAGCTAAAGCTGAAAAAATATTTATTTGATCTGAGATTAACAGTAATGTGTTGGTGTTGGGAGAAGGATCTTTGAATCACTTCCTGAAGGGCAGCAACAGTGGGAGGCTGTCTGGAGCCCTGAGATCTCTTTGAAGGTAACAAACTGCTCCATTGGTGGGGTCAATGTGCCTACTCAATCGATGTGTGCCAGGACCCTCTCAGGTAAAAGAATGTATATATTTCATCATTGTGACCATGGTTTTCAAACCAAATACTGGGATGTAATTGTGCAACAATAGAACTTGACATTTGAAAATTAGATGTTCTTAAAAATTCTGCATGCTGGTCACTGCATTCATACGATATATTAAGTGAAATCTAGTCTCAACTGTTATATGAAATTCTCTTTTATAAAATATATTTATTTTATTTGGCTGCACAGGGTCTTAGTTGCTGCATGTGAGATCTCTGATCTTCACTGCAGCATGCAGACTGTTTTGTTGTAGTAGGTGGGATCTAGGTCCCTGATCAGGGATCGAACCTGGGCTGCTGGCATTAGGAGCTTGGAGTCTTGGCCACTGGACCACCAGGGAAGTCCCAAAATTCTCTTTCTTATGCACACTCAGTATATACATTGAAAAGAGATTCCCAGGAGGGTTAGCATATTTAATGGACACTGTGTGACTTCCCTGTGTCCTATGAACAAACTAAGACAATTAGGATTTATAAAGATTACTCAGAACACAGTAAGTGTCCCAGTGAAAACAAGAAAATCCAATTTAATATTTTCCCCAAGTCTAAATGTCAGAATTATAAAAACTGGCTTTTTTGGCACCCAAGATTACTTCTTGCCCAAGCGATTTCTCAGGGATCTTGGGTCTTATCTCCTTTTTTGGCTTATCTAACCAGAATTAGTTCTGGGCAAAATTTTGAAGTAGGCCAAGCTTGTGTTTGGTGATTTTGCTTTTTTTCTGAATCTCTGATTTTTTAAACATTTCCTCCTACTTCTTTCAGACAACAGGTTACCTCTTGTTTTTCTCCTGACATCCTCATTACATTTTAGAATGAATTTATAGTGTTTGATTTTTTTTCACTAGGCTTAATATGCCCTTTTAAAGCAATCATTTTAATTGTTCATTTATTTTTGGCTGCACCAGGTCTTCGTCACGTGGACTTTCTCTAGTTGCGGCAAGTGGGGGCTACGCTTTGTTGTGCTGCGAGGGTGTTTCATTCCAGCCACTTGTGGAACACAGGTTCTAGAGTTCGGCCTCAGTAGTTATAGTACACAGACTTAGTTGCTCCATGGCGTGTGGAATCTTCCTGGATCAGGGATCGAAACTGTGTTCCTTGCATGGGCAGGCAGATCCTTATCCACTGTGCCACCAGGGAAGACCCAGGCTTAATATACTTCTAAATATAGACTATAAGGCTTTGTACCATGTTAAAGAAATTTAAGTCATCAAGAAGTTGGAGATATAATAATACTATTCTGATTATAAAAGTAACACATGTTCATGGTAGACACAAACAGAAAAATAAAAAGAAGAAAAATGTACTGGTAATTGTAACACCCAGAGATAACTACTATTATCATTTTGATTTATGCATGTATAAAGGCATAGATAATAGTTAAAATAAAAATAGAATCATTTATTTTCTTTTTAAATTTATTCTTAAAAATTTAGTAAAATACTCATAACAAAATTTACTGTCTTAATAATTTTTAAGTGTATAGTTCAATAGTGTTAAGTATTGTTAAAACACAAAATTCAACTTGAGTAAATTTTAAACATCTTCTTGGTTTTATTCAACACAAATTAGACAGAATTCTACCTAGCAGACCAAAAGGAGCTCCAAGGAGCTGTACAAAATGAGACTTTTATAGGCAGAAGGCAATGGGAACAAGGAAGTTATACTAGATAGAAGAGTGCTTAATTACTGCATCCTTTAGGGGATGGGTCTATCAGGTTACCTAAGGGGTGTGAATTAGGCAATTCCCGATTGGCTAGTTTAAGATTACATTTTTGGAAGAGGTAAAACTGTAAGTCAAGTCTTGGTTTTGTGACATGGAGCTTAGGATAAGCAACTCCATTTTGGGCCTGTTATCTTGTTTATAACAGTATATTCACAAAGTTATACAATCTCCAGAACTTTATCATCTTATAAAACTGAAACTCTATGCCCATTAGACAACTCCCCATTTTCCCCTCCCTCCAGCCCTTGGCAATCACCATTCTACTTTGTTGTTTCTATGAGTCATTTATTTTTTAAAGTTTTCATTTTTAATAACTAATTATAATGTACAATGAACATTTAAAATATTATGAAATATTCTATTATATAATTAGAAATGACTTCAATATTCTAGTCTATAAATGTATAATAGTCAATTTAATCAATTCTCCATTGATGGACATTTAGATTGTTTTTTAGCCATTATAACCATATTGCATTAAAAATCCTCATAGATAAATCCTTGCTTCCACCCATATTTATTTTTATAAGATGAATTACTAAAAGTAGAATTGCTGAATCAAATTGAAGGCCTAATTTTAAGGCCGTGGATGAATGTGAAAGTGTTAACTGCTCAGTAATGTCTGACTCTTTTCAAACCCTGGACTGTAACCCACCAGGCTCCTCAGTCCATATTTCCAAATTGTCCAACCAACTTTCAGAAAAGCTATACTAGTTTATACTTCTGTCAGCAGTATCCATTTCTTCTCATCTTAACAATAGGAGTATCTTTTTTTAAAATCTATTTCATAGTCAAAGATACTAATTCACTATCCTTTTAAAATACATTTCTTTATTTTTAAAATATTTATTATCATTATATGTTTCTTTTACAAGTCCCTGATGCATTAAGGATAGTAGATTTTTTGCAGGTTTTCTATTTTAGTTGTTATATGTCTGTTGTAAGTATTTTGAGACAGATTGAAAATGAGAAAAGAATTAAGTAATAGAGATGTAAGAGAAGAAAGAAAAAAAAAGGAAAGACGCTCTTTAGGTTTTGTTTTTTGGGTTTTTTTTTTTTCCTTTTTCTTTTTTTTTTAATTTTAGGGAAAACACTGACGAATGGTCAGAGCTCCCATCCTGATCTTTTCATCAAGGCGCCTTTCCTAATAATATGGTTCAACTGTGAATGTAGAAGTGGGGGCGGGGGGGGGGGGGGAGAAAAAAAAAAACTCTGGAGTTAGAGGATATAGAAAAAATAAAAATACATTGTTACAAATAAAGAATGCAGACTTCAAAAGAAAGCCACAACCCAAACAAACCAAAATTTAAATGCTCAGAATTGGCAGCACAAAAGAAAAGTTCTCTCCTGACATGTATTGTGGCAGTCTGAACGCCCCCAGAAAATTGTGCCAAAGAGTTTAGAAAACATATACTAAAAACAAAACACATACAAACAGCAAACTTCAGGTAACTATTTTGGATTGCAAACAAGGATAAATTTAATGTTTATAAACAATCTGATAAAATAACCATTTGGAAACTGAAAAAAAAAAAAAAAGAATTAAGTAATGTCATTTGCAACAACATGGAAAAGTTTTATATACTATTCGACCTATGGTGTTCAAAATGGTAGCTACTAGCCACATGTGGTTATGAGGCATTTGAAATGTAGTTACTGTGACTAAAGGACTAAGTTTTTAGTGTTATATCATTTTTTCCTTGTACACATAACCATTTCAGATGTAAAACAGTGATTTTTTTTTAAAGTAACTTCAGTGACTAATGCAACCATCACCATAAATCAGTTTCAGGACATTTTCACTCCCCCATTTTATATATTTTAAATTTAAAATTGAAAACTGATACTTGATTTAGATATTAGAAACCTTACACAAAGTTAACAAGGCTTTCTTTTGCTTTTCAGCACTCAGGTAAAGGGAAAGCAATGATCTTTCCTTTATTGCTCAAATCTACCAATTCAAATGCACGCCACCTTTCTTTGTGATATATTACCCCTAATTCAGCATTTCTTCAAATTCCCCAAATGTATCATGTTTTGACCCCTACTATTCTGTTTTTATCACTCCCCAGAAGGAAATGGTAGTCAGGGTTCTCTGAACAATGAGAAACTGAGCAAGGGAGTATGTCCTAGGATTTAGGTGGTGGTGGTGGTGTAGTCGCTAAGTCATGTCCAACTCTTGCGACCCCATGGACTGTAGCCTGCCAGGCTCCTCTGTCTATGGGATTCTCCAGGCAAGAATACTGGAGTGGGCTTTCATTTCCTTCTCCAGGGGATCTTTACAACCCAGGAATTGAACCCAGGTCTCCTGCATTGCAGGCAGATTGTTGACCAACTGAGTTATAAGGGAAGCCCTAAGATTTAGGTATCTGAATATAAATTGGGATGACAAGAAGGCAGTGTTCTGGGAGTGGAGTTGTGGAATAGGTAGTGATAAAAGGTAAGAATCTTTCTATAGTAAGAGTTGCCATATGATCCTGTGGCATCCATATGATACCGCTCCTGGGCATATATCTGGACAAACTATAATTCAAAAACAAACATGAACCCCTATGTTCATAGCAGTACTATTTAAAACAGCCAAGGCATGGAAACAGCCTGAATGTATACTGACAGAGAATGGATAAAGATGTGGTACATACACACAGTGGAATATTATTCAGTCATAAAAAAGAATGAAATAATGTCAGTTGCAGCAACATGGATGGATCTAGAAATTATCATACTAAGTGAAGTAAGTCAGAATCAGGAAGACAAATGTCATATGATATCACTTATATGTGGAATCTAAAATATGACACAGATGAACTTAACCTATGAAACAGAAACAGATTCATAGATACAGAGAACACACTGGTGGTTGCCAAAATGGAAGGGATGAGGCAGGGATGAACTGGGAGTTTGGGACCAGCAAATGCAAACATATCATACACAGAATGGATAAACAAGGACCTACTGTATAACACAGGGAACTTTATTCAATGTCCTGTCATAAACCATAATGGAAAAGAATACGAAAAAGTATAAATATATGTATTACTGAATCACTTTGCTGTACAGCAGCAATCAACACATTACAAATCAACTACACATCAATAAAGTGAATTAAAAAAAGAATCAGTCTATGGTAATGTTCCTCAGACATGAAGAAAGTTCTCCAAAATTATGTTTAAAGAGTTCCTGGGTAAATTTTATAATGGTCAACCATATGAAACAATTACTATGCGAAATAAAATTTCAGACTTGAAAGGATTTAGGCCAGTTCACATAGTATTTTTATAACCTTTAGATGTTTTCTCAAGAGGTCAAGTTCTACCATCATAGGTAAAATAAGCACTAATTGTTAAATGTAAGATTTGTCCACTGTGAAGTACTTTATAAGCTGTACAAAGATTAGCTTAAAGAAAAACTACCAGAGGATAAAATCGTGTGCTGCTGAGTTAGAAGGAGAACAGATGGCAAGAGTGTTAGAGCAGGCTTAACCTGCAAGAAACCAGATTTAGGTCATTGCTGGGATGAAAATTAGAAGAGAAGCAAAGACGACAAAGGGAAAAAAATGGAGAAAAACATTTAGTAGAAATGGGAAAAAAGAAACTGAGGAAATAAGAAGTCTTCTTAAGTCATTTATTTTCACAACATTTCCTTGAAAGGTCTGGGGCCTATATTATATAGATTCCACAGTATCAGGTACTTATATTTAGTAGCAATTTATTATAAGCAATTGCCTAATTATTCATTTAATACTTGACTCTGTTCTGAACATCAGGAACTGCATCTATTTTGTTTACTTCTATGTCCTTGTGACCTGTTACAGTACTTGGCACAATTGCTTATTACATAGCATATATTTGTTCATAAATACTTGTTCAATAAATAAAATTTCCACTGTGGCAAATCTTACATTATTAATAACTATGTAATGGTTATATGCACTCTAGAATCAGACTTCCTAGAGTCAGAATCTTAGCTCCATCAAAAACCAGCTGTGCCACTTTAGGCAAATGATTTAATTTCTCTGTGCTTTAGTTACTTCACCTTTAAACTGGGGATAATAAAACTGCCACATGAAAAGTACTTCACACACAGTTATAGAAAAGTTATGTTTTTTTCCTATTATTTTTTTTCCTATTATTAACATAATGGTGGCCAATAATACTTAAAATCAGCCACTACTTGACCTCAAAACCATTAGATGTCATGACTCTGAGTTGCTTTAATCTTTCTAACTTTTTCAAGCTTTATGGATACAGAATTTTTACTTATTTTTAAATTTTTGAGCTCAAGGTTCTGGTTATTAAGAAAAAGATTAAAAAGTTCTCTGATTACAGATATTCAGGTAAAAATAAATCCATATATACATCTTTAAAAACTCTGTAAAAATCTATACCAAATAGTTAAGAATGAATGTTTTTGGAGGACAGAGCACATAGATGCTTTCACTCTTTCTGTATTTTAATGTTTTATAGTAATCACAAATTATTAGGAAAAAACAATAGGATATTTCCATTTGGAAAGCTTTAAAATAAAAATAGAAAAAACCCCTAAAACACTAGAAACCTTGAGGATATATAATCCAATCAAAGTGACCAATAAACCAATAATATTATTAGCAGTGTATGACATCTTTTTTGGAGAATCTATGCCCTGTTGGAGGACAGCAGGGGCTGCCAGATGTAGGGCCTTGTGGAAGGGATAACTGATAGGTAATGAGGGGCCAGTCAGGAAAGAGCTGTGAATGAAACAATGAAAATGTAGGACTGGAACAGAGCGCTATTATAGGATTTTAGTATAGGAGTCACAATAAAAGTGAATGCTTTCAAATGATTATCATGAGAGCAGTTTGCAGGATCAGCTTGAGGGACAGACTCAATATAGTAAAACAGGATGCATTCAAAGTTTAAGGGTCTTGAAAGTGCTGTGTAATATCTTCACCATATCATTTTTCTGGTAGAATATGATTGCCTGTAGAAGATAGATTGTCAACAGTCAGAAAGGTCTCCCAATCAGTGTAAAAAAAGCATAAAGTAGTGTTGGGCGTTCAAAGAAAGCAATGGCACCTCACTCCAGTACTCTTGCCTGGAAATCCCCTGGACAGAGGAAACTGGTAGGCTGCAGTCCATGGGGTCACTAGGAATCGGACATGACTGAGCGACTTAACTTTCACTTTTCACTTTCATGCATTGGAGAAGGAAATAGCAACCCACTCCAGTGTTCTTGTCTGGAGAATCCCAGGGACGGGGGAGCCTGGTGGGTCGCACAGAGTCGGACAGACTGAAGTGATTTAGCAGCAGCAGCAGCAGAGGAAGAGAGGTAATGAGAATTGTATTGGTAGAGTCCTATTTGACTTGTTGAATAGAATAAGGTAGATAACTAGGTACACTGAGGGTATGTAGGGTGACAGATATTGAGGAAAATATTCAGCGAGTAAGTCAATTAAAAATCAAATCAGGCATTTCAAAGCTGTTGCAGCTTTTCCTTTCTTCCTCTTGACAGGTGGCTTAGAACTGGGAGGAAGAAAGGTTGCAGGGGCCACATTATTCTGGTAATACCTCTAAGCCACATAAAGCCTTCTTAAAAGAGAAATTACTTCTTGAATCAAAGACAAAAGTATAGTTTTGTTTTTTCTCTTTAGCCCAAGGTAAGGCATTTCACCCACCACTCTGTAAACCTAGGTTTCAGAGCCTTAAAACCAGATAGTTGTGAATGATTATGATCAACATGGTGCTTTGCATTCTGCCTTGTATTATGCTATTTTGCTCTTGAGAGTCCCTTGGACTGCAAGAAGATCAAACCAGTCCATCCTAAAGGAAATCAGTCCTGAATATTCATTGGAAGGACTGATGCTGAAGCTGAAATTCCAGTACTTTGGTCACCTGATGCAAAGAACTGACTCATTGAAAGGACCATGATGCTGGGAAAGAGTGAAGGCAGGAGAAGGGGATGACAGAGGATGAGATGGTAGGATGGCATCACCAACGTGATGGACATGAGTTTGAGTAAGCTCTGAGAGTTGGTGATGGACAGGGAAGCCTGGCAGTGCTGCAGTCCATAGCGTTGCAAGGAGTCGGACATGACTGAGCGACTGAACTGAACTGAAGGAGTTACTATTTCTGTTTCCTATCTCTTCTCCCACTGCCCCTCCATTACTGAAGTCTGGCTAATGGCCTTCTACAATGTATACAGAGTCACTTAATAAAAGCAGCCAACTTAAGAAGTTTAAGAGTGCTTAAGTAGAAGAGATAAAGGAAACTTCCTACTCTCCAATTCACCTGCCACTCTGTAAGAGTCTTAAAACTAGATAATTGTGAATGATTATGATCAACATGGTGCTTTGCATTCTGCCTTGTATTATGCTATTTTTGCACTTGTTTTTTCACCCTTAGTAAATTCAAGATACTTGATGGAGGGATTGGATGTTAATTCTTCTTGGATCCTCCATATCCACCCCATCAAGCAATGGGGAGAACTTGGAAGAAACATAAATGCTCTCTCTTAAGTACTCCCTTGCACCAAATACAGTGATAGTTAATAAGTGTGTGCATGCATGCTTAGTCTTGTCCAACTCTTTGCAACGCCATGGACTGTAGTCTGCCAGGCTTCTCTGTCCAGGAGATTTTCCAGGCAAGAGTAATGCAGTGGGTTACCATTTTTTCCTCCAGGGGATCTTCCCAACTCAGAGATCAAACCTGCATCTCCCATATCAGCAAGTGGATTCTTTACCACTGAGCCACCTGGGAAGCCCCAGTTAATAAGTAGGTCATGTCAAAGATCATGCAGTAAAATTGATTTCTGGTAAAATGAATTTAAATATTAACACTTTATAAATATTTTTATTATATGAGAACCATGAGCAATAAAACATGCTAGTATTTATTTTTGTTTCCTTAAGAAACACAAATAACATGTCAATCAAGCCTCATACTATCTGGGCTCCTCTGAGTAAGAACTGTATAAAATATTTAATAGAAAAAAGGATAGTCTACCTGTTTGTTAAGGGAAAATAACAATTTCTCCTGATAAATAAAAGCTAATAATTTAACACAAATTTCAGACACTCTCTGTTTAAGGTCCTAGGACATGTAGTAGGCAAAGGGAATACAGGGAGCAATAAGAATCAAACTCTGTAATCAAAAGACATACTATCCACCAGAGGAGAAGAGATGAATATAAAATTAACCACAGTGCAATGAGGTCATTTTAAATAAACTGCAATGTGGCAACTGAGCTGAGGCTTTAAGCACTTGGAGATGTTTCCTCTGTGATTACTTGTCAAACTTAACTAGGAAAATAAAGAAAAGCACAGGGAAGTTTAAGGGGAGGGAAAAAAGCACAAGTTCTCCCACCAGAGGGGAACCACTATTAACATTTTAGTTTATTTTTTCTTACATGCTTTTTGTTTTTGCTGTTTAGATTTGCTTAAAACAATACATGCATATGGCAAAAAGTTCAAATTGTAAAGAAAAGCATACCATTGAAAAATGTAAAAGGTTCGCTCCCCAAAGATATGTCCAAATAAATTTCTAGGCCCGAGATGGAGTAGCTGCAGCTGGGAGTGTCCTGTTAGCAAACTGAAACTTCAAGTTCCTGTAAAAGGTCAGCTTGACCAGAAACGCAGTACACCTAGTCAGTCAATCTTCTCAAACGCCATACTTTTTAGGCCGTATACTTATTTTCTTGTTCCTTAATCTTTCTAAATAAGGTCAGATACACAACCGCAGGCGATCAAACTCTTGATTGCCTTGCTGCTTTTAAGTATGTATTAAGCTCATTCTTGCCCAAACTCCCTGGGGCAGTGCTCCACTGCTTGTGAGTCACCATACTCTTCCAACCATGAATTGTTTACGTTTGAGTAAAGGACATTAAACTCGTTACTAAATTGTCATGATTTTTGCCATGTGACAGTGTTTCCTTGTGACTCTCTCTGAAATTAAGAATTAATTAGAAACTAATGCATAAAACTGTATTCACAAATGCATATATTCCTTAAAATGCATAGAGTATCACATTCTCTAGATAAGTGTTCTGCGTCTCGCTTTCCCCAACTACACAGAGAAATATCCTTTATTCCTATTCCTAGCACAGCTGGCCCTTATTGCATTGCGTGTTCGGCGGCTATAATATAACCAGAGGGACTGCAGTGCAGACGATGCCAGTAGGTGGGAGACAGGATCGTTTCAGGATGCGGAGAATTAAGGGACCCGACTGTGGGTTCGGGCTGGGGAGAGCTGGCCCGTTGAACCAATTTGGTTGGCATATAGGGTATCAGAAAGTGAGATGACTTGGGGCCAGAGGACGAATGCTGTAGTATTCCAGGCCAGTATTTTAGACTTTATTAACCTTTTGCTGTGGAGAGGTGAGTAAGTCAGTTGTTTTGCGTGAGATATGGGTTGTTTGAAGGGCTTGACAAGCTGAGAAATGTCCAGAAAGGAGCTCTAAGGTTGGAAAAACTGCAGGGCTGGTTTGTATTCTAGCTTTTAGTGCTCCCTCCCCAGTCAAAGAAAAAAACAATTTTTTTTTGTTCATACCGCGGGCTACAGCTTTTCCTTTTACCTAGGCCGGGAGCTAGGGCAGATCTTTCGGAAGTCTTCCAAACAAGACCCGGCAATCTTTACCCGCCCCCCGCGCCGCGGGAATTCCGAGATCCGGGTGGGCCTCCTTTTAGGCGCTCTGAAGAGCAGGGATGGGATACTGAGACCGCCAATCATATATCTCGGATACCCGGATGTGAAGCGGTGAGCCTTACAAAGGCAAGTTTCCACCCAGAGCTTCGTCAGGGTACAGTGGCCAATAAGCATGCCTCAGAAGATAAGTGACAGGAATTATGACCAGTTACAAACTAGTTTCTCCCACGCATGTGGAAATTCTCTAGATTAGTCTAACCCACTGCTGATTGTGATTGGATATAATTGTGAAGAGCGGTAGAACTGTCTAATGAGAAGCGGGAGCGAGAAAACTCGCAGCCAATAGGAGGATTCTCAGGAGTGGGGCGGGCCTAGACCTTCGCCTCGGCGGCAGAGGAGACTCGGGGGCCATTTTGTGAAGAGGCGAAGACTGAGCGATTGCGACCGCGTTGCCGACCTCGAGCAGCAATCGGCTTCTCCACGTAGAACCCAGGGGTAGGAGATTCAGAATCGAATCTCTTCTCCCTTCCCCCTCCTGGTAAGTGGAGGGAGCGTAAGGGGAAGCGCTAGGTTCTTTGAGGAGCGCGTGGTGGAATGGGAGAGAGGACGAGGGAACCCTCCCCTCGGTAGAGTAAGCAGGCTCCCATTTATTCTCTGGTTTGCAGGATTAGATCGTACGCGGAGTTTTCTAGGCCTCAGCCCTTGCGTAGATTTTTAACCCAGTGTCCTCTAGGCCACAATCGGCAGGGAAAATGCTGTTTTTCTTTTTCGCTCTCCTGTGTTAACGGCTGTTCTTTCATTTTCTGTGACCATGAGGACTCTGAGATTGTGAAAGGGCTGATCAAAAATGCTCATGAATGTAGTTCAGTTAATGTAGTGCCGATGCTTCCTGTTAAATTTTAAAATTAAGTGGGGGATGGGGAAGGGTTATCAAATTTTTTGACCGCAAGCCTCCAAATTCTGGAGCGTACCGCAGGGTATAGATATGAAAACAATAGGTTTAATATTTTATTGGTTACTTTTTAGTTTACGCCTCTCTGAACAAATGATGGACCTCGAAATATTTTCAATTTTATTTTAAAAAATTGTAATCTGATTTACATATTAACAGTAATAATTAAAGCTGGATTTTTATCTGCAGGTTACAAATCACTTGAAATAAATAAGTTAGTGGAACTTGCTTGAGGTAGGTATTACTATCTTTCTTAGACAGAAACCGAGGCATGAGTTTTGATTGCCTGGGTCATATTAATCAGCCGAACTAGTAAGGAACTTGGTCGCCAGGTTAAGTCAAGTGGCTTCAGGAGGTGAACCCCGGTGGATAGTGGATACTAAAAGTAATTACAGCAAGAACTAGCGGCAACTGGAAATGCCCAAACTGCTCTTGGGGAAAAGATTCTGAGTATTGCGTTTATTACTGTAACGTCCTAAGATTTTGTGCAGTTTAATTTTCGGGATATTCTGGCATTAATTTTCCGGACCATCCCAAAGTTGGCAAAAATGCCTAACTATATGCTTTTTGTTAAGCAGGTATTAACGGTGGTTACTATTTGCAAAAATTACTAAACAATTTTTGCCAAGTTTGTAAAAATTGCATGAGCTTCAAAGTATCACATTCACTTATCCAAGAAACCTCTTTTTTTTTAATCTTTGTGTAAGATTTAGGTGATTTTGTTTTTCATAATGTGTTAAACATTCACAAAAAGTGATGTTAAGCACAGTTTAAGCCCAGATTGGGTATATTTGTCCCTTAGGAACAGAAGCTAAAACTGTTACTCTAGGTAGCTATATAGTGATCCCTTACCATAAAGATTTTGTAATAGGAATCAAAAGCTTTGCCATTGAAAAAAATAAAAGCTTAAGCATTTATATTGTCACATGGACTAAGGAAATCATACACCTAATGTTGGCAAATAAAGAGAAATGTAAGAAATTAGTATTTAAGAATGGTTAAATCCTTAAATGGAAATTAAAATTATTTGAAGGGCACTTTTCTTGCCTTGAGGTGTTAGAAATGGGTTCCTTAGGATCAGCATGTACCAAGGTAACAGTTTAATATCACTCATCTGGAATGATTTGGCCACAAAATTGATATCTGAAATAATTCTAGATTTGATTTCAAATAGATAGGCATTAGTAACATTTTCATGTTGGCTGGAGAAGAGGGATTTAAGAAGGATGGCTTCTTAAACTTGGAGGACCTCTTTGTGTTTCCCATGCTTAATGCCTCCTGCTGTTTTCTTTGGTAGAGGATATAAACACCATATTTTTGATTAGGTCTCTAGAGGGTTTTGCATAGTGTGTGACCTTGTTTTGGATGGAGTTTCTGTTAGAAACAAGCAAGGAATAAGCTCCAAAATAGCTAGTTATTCTAATCTTAAAGATTAATTTATATTAACTGGTGGATGTGTGGGATGTTACATGGGGAGTGTGACAGTTGAAAGAACCCTGGTCTAGGAGTTAAGAGAACTGGACTTTTCCCCTCCTGCTGCTTATTACCTACCTGTTAGGCAAATCAGTTAAACTTTCTGAAATTCAGTTTTATAATTATAAGGGGTCTTAGACTTCTTACCTCTTAATTTCTATTTTCTGTAATTCATTTGTTGCCAGAAGGCTAAATAGTGTACAGAAATAGTTTTATTTGTTGACAGCAGTTTTTGTATGTTAGTAATTACTGTTAACTGTCTTAATAACAATATTTCAATCTTAAGGTCATTTTATTGTCTTTGGGGAGCATTATTTGCTCATACTTAATATATATACTCATTCATTCTCATTGGGATCAGGGAGGCTTAAAATTTTGTACATAATAGATTTACTAGATAGTTGACTATGGTGAAAACCAGAACTTTAAGATGTAGCATAGCTGCATGTGTTCTCTATTGGAAATCTGAGGTTTATAAAGGGAAAAGTGATTTCTGTACGGCTTTATGGTATGGCATTTAGTGTGGTAGGTTATAATCTTCGAGTTACTATGTTTTGATCCTAATTGGGGATAGAGATTCTTTATTAAACTCTATACAGTAGTTTTTAAACATGAGCAGACATTAGGACCAGCAAGAGGGCTAGTTAAAACAGATTGCTGGGCTCTCCATCACCACTTCCTAATAAATTCAGTCTGGGGTAGACCCTATTTGCATTTCTAGTATGTGCTATCTTGGTTGGCAGCCCTCACTTTGAGAATACCCGTTTAGAAGATGCAAATCTCCTAGAGGTTTGACAAAACTACAGGTGTACTATTAATTGCAAAAGTTACAATTAAGTTCAATTTGGTTAATCATTTTTATGAGGGGTAGCTCATCAATTAAACATAGCATCTTGGGAGACATCTTAAGTTCTTGAATTTGAAAGATGTAAATGTTTTCACATTATTTTTTAAGCTTATAACATGTTTGCCGAGGATTTGTTTGTAGATGAACCAGTTATTTAACATCCTGACATTATTGAGTACAAGTTCAGGCTGTGATTCCAAAGAAGAAAACTGAATGTCTCACCATAACTGAACATCCCTTACATTTAACACATTTAGAATGTATATTTGAATGTACATTCAAATAATTGTACCTTTTCTGTAACTTTTTTTTAATAGTTTGTACATTTGTAAAATTTAACACATCAGCTAAAATTTAACACAGTCTAAGCGTAAAAGTAGCTTCTGTGGTCTGCTACTTCTCAAAAATAGTTAATAGTACCTTTTCCATTGCCGTAGTCATTAATTTGTAATTGATTTAAGGAACACTTTTTAAAAGCTCAGCTTAAATTTTTTTAGTTCACTGACATTTGGATAGAATAAAATCTCATGGCTGAATATTAAAACGCAAGTACAGTCATTCTTATTTGTTCAAAGACCTACAATCTAATTGCAAATCTTAGCCAGTCTGTTGTGGTAGGTATCAGATTCTTAGAATTCCTGTCTTGGAATTCACCATGTGTACTATTTGTAAACAGTGGGACCACAAAGAAACATGTACTTTTTGCCTGTTTTTTTTTTTTTAACATTGTATAGTCAGTAGCCATAATAATCTTTTTTCCTTCATCTGACTTTTCATTCTGTTACTGAGTGGATTAATGTGCTCTTTATGTAAACTGTTTCCCTGACAGGTTCTGTCAGGTCTTACAGATTGACCACTCATTTGTTTTGAGACTAGATGTCATCTCTAGTATGTATCTTCAGAGTAGACCCTTCCCCTTCAGTTTGTATGGTAGGAAAAGCTACCTGGGCCTAAAATTTAAAACACGAATCTGCTTTCTGATGTTTGACATTTGCTCACTTCATCTCTGTTTACCTGGTTTTTCTAAGTTTTCTTTTGCCAAACTGATTATCAAGATGAGCATTTGAATGTGGATTTTTTTTGAGACCCTTAAGGGAATATAGGTGCATATGTAATTAAAATAGTCACCTACTGACATTGAAGAATTGTGAATCCAGTCACTGGTAGAGGTGATAATTCTATAGAGGCTCTCCCCATCCAGTGGGATGTTAATGCTTTACCAGAATGTTACATGAAATGGACAGATGTTTCTGTCTTGGGGGTTTAGGGCACAACATTTCTGAGGAACTCTGACTCAATCTGTCCCTTCTCCTTTCACAGGGCAGCAAGGCGAACCCCATCCCTACTCACTGGAGCTCAGCTTTGATTTTTAACCTCCCTTCCCCACCCTTCCAGAACACACACATTCCCATTCCAAAATTGATTTTATAAAGACATTTTAAACATAATGATGCAACTTGGTGTGCACTACGGCAAATTACAGGTGTTTTTTTTTTCAATTGTTTCCAAAAACGGGACTTGGATTTAAGATGTAATTTTTAAATTTCTATTTCTATTTTTTCTGCAGCAATTGGGTTAGAGGAGGAGGAGCCTTTTAGCCTCTCATAAACTGACCTCTCTACTTCCTCGTGTATTTTTAAGATTGATTGATGATGTGGAAAGGGCTTTGCTTGTCTGCTACTGAGAACTTTACCCTTGCGGTTTTTGTGGAAACTGCTTTTGGAAAGAGAAAAGAAATGAACTTTACTGACTTGACATTTTTGCACCTCCCGTTTTTCTAATCTGGGCTATTTTTATTTTTGTTTTTTTACAGTGAGATTTTTTTGATCTTCAGCTACAGTAAGTTATTCCAATTTTTTTTTTACATTTTTCCTGACTTTCCGCTGATTTCCTTTTTATTGTTGTTACTAGTTACTATTATTTATTATTATACTTAATGATGGTGATGATGATGATGATAATGACACTGATGATTTTTAACCGGATTAAAATCGAGTTTTTCTGAATGTTCATTAAGAATTTCTCCGGCCTCCTGATTGACTTTGGAGTTTTACATCTTGGGAGAGAAAGTGAAGGCATTAGCATTTTTAAGTGGATTGATCACATAAACCTTTTCTCTCCCAACCCTCCCCCCTTGCCCTTATCCCCTTCCCCACGCTCGAAAGAATTTTACTGGCTGTTAAGTCTGTGACCTTATTTTTCCTGATCTTTAACTTAACTGTTTTAGAGCATCTCTGGACGTCTGTATTTTTTATTTTTTTATTTTTGTTTTTTTTTATTTTTAATCTTTCATTTGTTAAATTTTTAAACTGTGCTGCAATAAAATGTGTGTGGTATTACTTAACACCTATGACGGTGATGGCATTTTCCCAGAAAGCCATCCCCCTCCTGTTTCCCTTGAAATCCCATCCTGCTTTTCCTGTACACTACCCGTCACAAACCACAAGCTGCAGCAACACGGATGCCCAGCCTGGAGCAGCAGCAGCCAGGATGACCTGGAGCCAGGGGGGCCTTCGGAACAGATGCACACCCTTCCTGGGTGATGGTAAGAGGTGTGAGGTCCACTTGGTTTCATTGGAAAGACTAGGAAATAACACCTGTTTAAGTTGATGTGGTGCAGGTGATAGCTTCTGGAAATGTTTGGATTAGGCTTTTGTGTGTGTATCTCAAGATGTTTCCTAAGGAAGGACCCTTCAGGATTTTGTAAACTAATGGAATTACAAGTGTCAAACTTGGGGTCCTGAGGGTTTTTACTAAATGAAAGAGCAGCTGAAGTTTACATATATTTTAGAGTGAAAATAGCATGTTTTAATTATCAGCAAGACAAAAACATTAGGTATTCTTTTTTTAGATTATTGCAAATTAGTAAAGATTTTCTGTCTTTAGAGTAATCTTCCTTGGGATTGTGACAATAATTTTGAATTGTATTCAGTTTAGACTTTTTTGTCATTAAAATTTAGCGTGAATCAACCCACAAGAAACACGCTTTGATATTGAAATGCTATCTGACTGGAAGGGTTTTTAAAAAGAAAAGGATAAATAGCCTTTTTAACCTCAGAAAGCAGGAAAATCTGTATAATCTCTGTATCCAAACCAGGAAAGATCAAGGATTGACCTCTTTTTCAGTGATTATTTGTGGCCCAGCTACATATTAGGGAATTGACTGTGTTCCAGAGGTTAGTAAGACTGAATATTCACATGAAAAATGCAGAGGTTAATAAGGATGTGGATAGTCAAAGTGATAAAAATAATAGCAACCTGTAGAAATCGCAGAGAGTAGGACACAACTGAGTGACTAACACACAGTAATATTTTACTGACAGCGGTGAAATGTTTTGATAATTCACTTGAGAGTTGCTTTAATGTTGAGCTGAGGTAAGGCCAGGGGAGAAGTGAGTTGTTTTTAAAGGTATACTTACTGCTGTTTGTGCTGGAGTACATCACATACTTGACCCCTCCCCTTACTCCTGTTGAAAGTAAAATCTAGTTAAAGTGAAAACTGAAGGCAGCCTAAAGGAAAACAAAATGGGAGAAAATTAAGTAAAATGTCGTGAGGTTACCTGAAAGAGGAATGGAAAATTTTCTTTTAGGTCCAGGTTTTATTGATATCCTTTTACAAATCCATTATTTTATGGGTCATGTTCTTCTGGTTTGCGGAATGCAAAAAGGTGTAATAGTTCTTCAGGGACTCATAGCCTTGTGAGGGAGACGGATGAGATAATGTCACTGTGGTTAAAGGTAGGCACAGAGCCTATGGAACTGTGCAATAGATGGGTGCCTAATTGACTCTTAAGAGGTCAGGAAAGGCTTTTAGAGAGTTAAGGCCAGATTATAAAAATTTTAATACCACGCCAAGGAATTTGTACTTTATCCAGAAACCGACGACTATTAAAAGATTCTGAACTGAGGAGTGACATCAGATTTTCATTTTTAGAAATGTCATTGTGATAGCCATGTGGAAATGGCGTAGAGGAGAATGAGATTGGAGTAGATGATAAACTGGAATAGAGGGAAGAATAATGAACTGGCTTTACTGGCCTGTTCACTGGGCAAATATCACTGCCAAAAGCCATGGTATTGGAATTAGGAACCAGTAAATTTAGGATTTGGTGGTGGCTGTGATATGAAGAGTGACAGATTTGGGAAGATTCCCAGCTTTCAAGTTAGAAATGTTGTTCATTAAACATTTGAATGCTTATTCTGAAAATCACCATTAGGCTTGGGCGTATACAGGTGAACAAACCATACTGTCTCCTGCCCTCTTGAGTATTATAGCCCATTGAGAGAAGAGAAAAGAACAGCATTTTCACAGTCTAAATCCATGAAGGAAAAGAGATGATAGTTAAGGGAGTGAGATACAGATATGGCAGTGAAAGGGTGCTGCCAGCAGAGACCTTAGGAGCTGATGTTGAAGTCAGAAGTTGGATTATTTTAGAAAGCCCAAATAGGTGGGGGTGGGTGGGAGGGAGTTGGCCTCATTTCAAGAAATCCTTCTAGAAGATAGTCACCAAGAATACACAGAACAAGATGTGAGGTTGGAAAAGTAGGCAAGAACCAAGCATAGTATATGGGCCCATGTTTAATATCTAGGTTACTTTGGACACAATAGGAATTTGTTTGAGGACTTTGGAGATTAGAGAGAGTTGGTTACTTTCTTGGAATTTCCTTTTGGCAGTTGTGTGGGGAATGTTGATGAAGACTAAGTGTAAGTAGGACTAAAGACCAGGTTAGAAGACCTGTTATAATAGGCCATTATATTCATCTCTTGAAGAAGGTAGTAATCCTAGGCCTGAGGGCACTTGGCCCTGGTTTTTCAAATGAGATTTCTTTGTGTGTCTTGATGAACAAGAGTTTGAAGAGGATATTTAGTTAGGCTTTAGGAAGTTAGTTATTTCTCTAACACCCCTGTTGAATCAGACCTGACATAATAGCTTTCCTATTTGAAAGGAAAAATGAAGTACAAAATCTTCAGTTTCTTGAAAGTGGTAAATGGGAAACTTACCGTGTGTTCATTGCTGTTAAAGTTCCTGTGTTAACTTAGTCATCATAACCTTATGTAAATATTACTGTCTTTCACATGTTGGAGATGAGACTATTTGTGTGCAGATTTGCATAATTTGCCATAAGTTAGACATACCCAATAAATGTCACATGAGGCATGGATTCAACGCAGGCAGTTAGCAAGTCTTAATCATACTAGATTGACTGTACTTGATATGTGAAGTATTCTAGAAAAACATCTTTAATTTGATTAAAGTGCCTAAACAAAAAACTGCTCTGGACTTCAGTTTTTAGCAAGTTGTAAGCAAGATATCATTGTTAAACTATTTTGTTCAGTTTTCAACAGTCTAAATAGCATGAAGTATCCAAGGTAATTATTTGGGTAGATACAGGTTTGTAGGATAATTTTGAAGACTCTTTGGTTGTAGCAACATTCTTCAGGGAAATAAGCATAATAAACATTTAAAAGTGAGTTTCACTTGGGAGAAAAGAAGTAATTGTATAATTTATGGTTTTAAAAAATATGTAACCCAGAGGGGTTTACTAAATCCAGTGGTCCTTTTCCAGTCCTTATCAGTCTTGTTGGTATGATTTAACCAGTTGAGCTGCCACTTTTTAAAAATATTTTCTACTTAGCTTCCAGGTTTTATTCTCTTTCTGGCTCTTCCTTCTCCCAAGTGTGTTCTTCTACTTCTCTTTTCTACTCACACTTCCCTGGGTCATTTCATTCAGTCACGTGATTTTCTATACTATCTATAAGCTGATGATGCCCAAACATGTATCACCAGCCTGGACTTCTCTTTATTGTCTCTATCCATTTACCCACCTGACAGCTCCCGTGAGTGTTAAGTATATATCAGTTTAAAAGTCCAAAACTGGACTCCTGCTCTACTCTCAAACCAGTTTCTTCTGCAGTGTTGCCCATTTCAGTTAATGAAACTGGTGTTTTCATGTCAGTTAGGTCAGACTTTGATTAGCTATCCTTGACTTTTTTTCCCTCTCATACCTCATCTTTGGCATTGTAGAAAACACTATCATTTCTGCCTTTAATTATAACAAGGATTCACTTCTGCTGTGACTTGATCCAGTTTCAAGCCATCATTTGTCTTTGGTACATTATTGCAATAGATTATATTTCTTTTATACCTCCACCCCAGTGTGTGGTAGCTAGATTGATCCTATTAAAATAATAATGTTTGAAAAATTATCACCTGGGTTTCCTGTTTGAAACTCACTTAATAACTGCCTATTTCAGCATTAAGTCAAAATTGTATTGTGATTTACAACATGTGCTATATCTGTTGTGTACCTCCTCTCCTTGTTAATTGTATACTACTCTGCTTCAGCCACACTGACCTGCTTAACTGAGATTTGAATACACTACGTATTCCTACCTCAAAAGCCTTTGGTAGGGGGCCGGGGACAGGGGTCTCTTCCCCAGACAGGTTGGATTCCTCAGTTCATTTTTGTTCTTATTCAAAAGCCATCACCTCAGTGTTGTTTTCTCTCACTTAGCCTTCTAATTGCTCTTTAGCACTTCTCATCAGCTCACATATTATAGAAGTTTATTTTCAATACTTACCTGGCAGAGGAGATACCATGATCAAGAAGGTGGTTCTCCCAGGGCGAGGCTCACCCATTGCAATCTGGGTGTGTTGACCTCTGCGATTTCCTCAAATAGGGGAAACTCGACTGTGTAATTTATGGTAGTGGGGGACTGCGTGCGTGCTTTCCCCTGGGGAGGGGGGGGTTATTTTCTACTGTGTAAGATACAGAGAAATATCTGGAAAGATGCACATGAAACACCATTGATGGATTACTTCTGGACGAGCAGGAAAGACTTAGGGTTAGAAGGAAACTTGCTTTGTGTGTTCAGGGACTGTTAATGAGCAACACAACAGTATTTTACTTCGAATTAAACCTAAAACTCCTTATTGTCGATATACTTCAGCTCTTTGATTTTATGTCTGGATATAAATAGCATAACTGTGGCTTATGTGGTAGGAGTTTAGTAAGTTTTAAGAGCAGTCTTAAATTAGGTTTAGTTGTAAGAGCAGCCTTAAATTAGGTTTGCCTGTGATGGAATGAGTCCCATTAGCATTTGAGGATATAGGCTGCTGTATTGCTGGTGATGGAGCATTAATAAAAATTTGGAAGAACTTTGTCATTTTTTTTTATTTTTTATTTTTTTATTTTTTTTGAACTTTGTCATTTTTAAGGATTTATTCTCCACTGAGAATACATAGCTAATTTTAAGCAGAAGCCATAGGGAAGGAAACAGCAACCCACTCCAGTATCCTTGCCTGGAAAATCTCATGGACAGAGGAGCCTGGTGGGCTGCAGTCCATGGGGTAGCTAAGAGTTGGACATGACTGAAGAGACTTAGCAGCAGCAGCAGGTGACTCAGTGGTCAAGAACTTGCCTGCAAATGCAGGAGACACAGGTTCCATCCTTGGGTTGGGGAGATCCCCTGAATTAGGAAATGACAATCCACTCCAGTATTCTTGCTTGGAAAATTCCGTGGACAGAGAAACTTGGTGGGCTTCACCTATGGGGTCACAAAAAGTTGGACATGACCGAGTGCACACATAGTAGATTAAAGGGCATCTGAGTTTTTCTTCCTATCTAATCTGATTCCAGTTTGACCTGTCTGAAATACTCTTCCTGTTTATTGTTTAGATTAACCTATAGCTTTTGAGTTGGTTTCAGAACTAATATAACTCCCTGGAAATTCATTGAACCAGTCTTAGGCTTTTCTAACTTGTCTGGAATAACGTTTAGGAATAGTTGAATACATGTTAAACGAAAAATTTTCCTTAGTGCTCTTACTAAATTCTGAATTCTGAAAATTCGGTAACGATAGTGTGCTATAATTCCTTAAATTTTTAAATATAGTCTTTGACTTAGTAGTTTTGTGATAACTTTTAAAAACTTTATGGCTAAAATTAAGGTAGTAAAGTGTGCTTTCCAAGGAAAAAATTTCCCTTGTTATCCTTGAAAGCTTGTTGGCTTCCTGTGTTGGAATTAATGGTTTGTGTTAAGATGTAGTTTTACTGAATTTAAAAAGGAAGACTAATCAAATGAATTAAGATTGACGTGGATTTTTAAAAGAAGTTACTCCCATCTTTATTTTAGCTTTAATCTGAATTAAGCAACGCATGCACATACAAAATTTAGAGAATGCAATGGAGACCCATCATAAAAGATACACTTTCTTACCCATTCAGAATAAAAGTTTTGATGTGTTCTTTCAGACTTTTTTTTTGGTGTATGTACGCTTTTGAAAAAGTAATATCCTACATATGACTCCTGTCTATGGAATTTCCCAGGCAAGAATACTGGAGTGGGTTGCCAGTTCCGCTTCCATGGGCTCTTCTTGACCCAGGGATTGAACCTGTCTCTCCTGTGTCTCCTGCATTGGCAGGCAGGTTATTTACCACCGAACCACCTGGAAGGCCCCTTACATATGCCACATACATTTAAGTAGACTTTTTTCCCCCAGCATGAACATAACATCAGTATGTTATTAGATACAGCTCTCCTAAAGATTTTAATAACTGCATAGTATTACATTGCATACTTAGACAATGTTTTTACTTAACCAGTACTCTTATTTCCTTTTAAAAGTAATTGAGCAGTCTCACAGCTAAGATTTTGTGAATAACCCTTAGTTATTTGCTTAGAATTAAGCCCTAGAAGTATAACTGTTCAAGAGCATTCATGTTTTAAAAGCTTCAATCTAGGTTGCTTTCTAAAAAAGGTAAAAACAGTTTACTTAATGTAAGTGACCACTAATATTTGACTTCTAATTTTGTTAATTTCTTGGGTCTTTTTCATTATGTTTCAGGATTTGGTCCTGAAATTTAAATGTTCTTCATGTTTGATAAGTCTATTAATTGAAGAGTAAGAATGTTTAAAGAGTTAATACATTTTCTGAGTAAAAGGCTGCTGCCAGGTTAAATGCTACGAACTTGTCCGTCTTTGGCAATTTTGGGCTAATCTTGTTTTTATCTATACCTGCATCCATTCCCTTCCCCTCATGTTATTTTGAAGTAAATAAATAATTGATATTATTTCATCTATAGTTATTTCAGTGTTTCTTTGAAAGATAAGGACTCTGTCACATAAAAACATGTAATAAAATATATTTGAAGACTAAGGTACTACTCTGAGGACTGAATAAGGCATTCTCTAGTTTTTTCTACGGAAATGGTAACTTGAATCACTTTTTTTTGCTTATGTTTTGCTTCTTCCTTCCTAGAATTTGGAAACTTCTGTTAATTCGAGATAAGTGTAAAATTTTGAGTGAGAAACTTGGTAATGATTATCCTCGTGTGTTATAAAATTGAGTTTTCACGCTAGCAAAAGATGGGATTTGCTGTATTTCAAATACATTTTGGCCTTCCCAAGTGGCACTAGTGGTAAAGAACCTGCCTGCCAATGCATGAGATGTAAGAAACTCTGGTTCGATCCCTGTGTTAGGAAGATCCCCTGGAGGAAGAAATGGCAACCCACTCCAGTATTCTTGCTTGGAGAATGCCATGGACAGAGCAGCCTGGCAGGCTGTGGTCCATAGGGTCACAAACAGACATGACTGAAGCAACTTAAGACACATAACATTTTACTACTAAATTCTGGGACTAAGAATAATCCTACGTTTTAGTTGCTTGGGTCTGAGAGATGGAGAATGATGTAGTAACTTTAAGTTGGGTTTCCTTACTAAAAATTATTTTGTTGTACCATCAGATCTTTTGTTCTCAATTCAGAAATCTGTGACAGTTTTTCATCAGTTTGATCACAGAACCTGACTTCAACTGATTCGAGATTATTTATAGTCTTTGTTATATATAGTGGCTATGCATATGTATTGTTGTAGAAATATTAATGTGTTATATCTGGTAGCTGGATGCTTGCCCAGATCCCACTCTGTTACATAGCAAAACTATAGTATTATCTTGGCAAAATCTGAAAAATCTTGATTTTTTTTTTTCCCCTAACATGTGTCTCCTGGTGAGACTTTTTTTCCCCCCATTTTATTTTTATTAGTTGGAGGCTAATTACTTTACAATATTGTAGTGGTTTTTGCCATACATTGACGTGAATCAGCCATGGATTTACATGTATTCCCCATCCCGATCCCCCCTCCCACCTCCTTCACCCGATCCCCTGGTGAGACTTTAAAAAGTTTATTTGGTTACTAAAGGCTCAGTTTGAGTTCACTGATAACATTGATGCTTTCTACAAGATAATAAATATAGTCCTACGTGTAAGTATTGTTGACCCTTGCTATTCAGACTATGATCTGTGCTACGGCAATAGCATATCATTATGATTATCTGGAAGCTAATACGGAATACCGTGTCCTACCCTTTCACTCCTTTTTATTACTTGGGAATTGAACATTTTAATAGATCTTCTGGAGTGCTTTTGCTCTTTGGGGAGCATAGTAGAGGATCATAAAGTAGCCACATTTTATGTAAATTTGAGATGATGCAGTATTAAAGATGACTCATGTACAAATTTTGAATAATGACTCTTCCTAATTACAAATAGAATTAAAAATGAAATAATTTCCATCAGGCAATCTGAATAAAATGGCTGAGCCCCATAAGCTAGTAATCAGATAATACATGCCATCCTGAAATGTGTGTATTTTGAATTATCTGAGCTCTTAGGCAAATCATATATCTTATATAGTGTGACCAATGTGTAATTATTTTTTTGTGATAAATGGTAGCTGAAACATTTGAAAAACAAAACTTTGCAGGTCAGGGTGGCTCTTAAGTTATGACCATTTTTTCTTTTTCCCGGCTTTTGACACATAACAAAACAGAATAATGCATTTCTTTCACCTAGATTGCTATGTTTGCTTTTTCTCAAATGTTTTTTGCTGAAAACAGTCAAGGTTTATTGACCTTACTAAAGTAATTCTTAATTCTTTTGCTATGAAACGCATTCTCTTACATATTGCTAATGCTTATAGATTCAGGAACGTTTTTTCAAATGGTTTAAAATATTCTGAGGAAACTGATGTAGATGGGGAGTTTTCCTATGTAGAAGTTGTTCTAGTTAAGAATTTTTTTCCCCTCCCCCTAAAGTGTGATGTAACACTCATAGAGGTGACTTAACATTTAATGATGGGTGAGGAGGACACATTAGGAGTATGGAATTAACGGATAGAAACTACTAAACATAAAATATAAGCAAGGATTTACTGTTTAGTAAATACAGGTGGTATTGTTGGTGAAGAACCTGCCTGCCAATGCAGGTTAGATGTAAGAGATGCAGGTTCATTCTTTGGGTCAGGAAGATTCCCTGGAGGAGGGCATAGCAACACACTTCAGTATTTTTGCCTGGAGAATCCCATGGACAGAGGAGCCTGGCAGGCTGCATTGCATACTGTTGCATGAATTGGACATGACTGAAGCAACTAAGCACATATACACAGGGAATTACACCCAGTATTTGTGTGTGTTGGGACTGCCAACAGACATAGAATGAGAAACACCAAATTATGGAATGCAACATCTAGTTAAAGTTTTGTTGTCCTAAAGATGCCCCTTTCCTTGATTTTATGTAGTTCTGAATTGCTTTAAGGAGGGGAGGCACTCAACTTTTCCAGCTTCGGTTAAGAAATTTATAGAAAAGCATTGACTATACCAAGCCATATAATTATTAAATTCCAGGGTAGCATGAAGCTATCTTTACAGAACGAAAAAATTAGGAAACTTACAGTATTAAAGAAAGATTGGGAGAAAAGAGTTTTCTAAAACGTCATGATCTTACCACATCCTGAGATGTCTGACACTTTAGTGTGTAATCTTCTAGATAATTTATGTATTGTGTATGCTGCTTAACATCTTGAAAATCTCTTGTTGTCAGGTTATTTTTTTATTATATATATTTTTGGCTGTGCCATGCAGCTTGTAGGGTCTTACTTCCCCACCCAGGGATGAGCTTGTGCCCCCTCCAGGGGAAGTGTGGGTTCTTAACCACTGGACTGACAAAATTCCCAATAAAAGAAATTTTTTTAAAAATAAAAGTTGTTGCTTGTTTCCAGTTAGACTGATGTACTGAAATTCATTTAGTCTCATATTATGTGTTTATTTTCAAATTTCTCACTGTACTATGTCCACATCCTTGATTCCTTCAGATAAGTTCTCAGAGGTAAGATTATTGAGTCACAGACTATGCATGAGGTTTTTTTTTAAAGAACGTGTACAATTTTAAGGCTTTGATAAAAAGTCCACTTCTGAATATACCGTTACCTGTTCATATTGTCAGAAATAATGTGTGAAATTTCAATTTAAAATATTTTTACTTGTTTGGTAGATACAGTGTTTGGTTTAATTTTTAATCATCTTTTGTGTCCTTGTGTCTATGTCCCATCTTATTGGTGTGCACCAATAATAGAAAATGGTGTAGCAGTAGGAGCAGCTGCAGTGGCTGCACTTGCTGCGTGCCAGGCACCACGTTCAGTGTTCTCTTTGTCTTCACTTACACCTCATACCTATCCTGCGAGAAAAGCGCTATCAACAATACTCATTTTATGATTGAAGAGTGGTGTTTGAAGGGATTGGTTTTCCAGAGGGAAGTCCACACCACTTATGTGGTTAAGTTTGAAATTGGAATGTGTTTATTTTTTAATATACAGTATTAAATGTTGTGGACAAATACGTATTGCACACACTGATCAGTTGTTTGCTTTTTAATTATGGTATATTTTAGTATGGGGATTCTCTTTTTGTATTTTCTTTTCAGGAAGTTCTCATGTCAAAGTTAGTACTTTAAATGTAGTTCAGTCACGATGGGCATGGCATGACTGTGGGGATAGATATCTTTGTATCTACCTTTTCAGTTAAGATATTTTTTGAAATAGGCTAGTCTAAACTTTCATAGTTACTAACTTGGGTCTTATTCAGAAATAAACCTGGTTAGAGCTTTTCCATATACAGAACATTCACAGAAAGGTTTTTCAGTTGGGATTGATCTTATTATCATTTCAAAACTAAAATACAGCATAAAGAAAACTTTTGAAAGAAAATTGTGTTAATCTTCGTTGTTCAGTTGCTGAGTCATGTCTGACTCTGCAGCCCCATGGACTTAGCACACCAGGCTTCCCGATCCTTCACTCTCTTCCACAGTGTGCTCAGACTTGTGTCCATTGAGTAGGTGATGCCATCTAGCCTTCTCATCCTCTGTTAGCTGTTCTCCTCCTGGCCTCAATCTTTCCACCATCACAGTCTTTTCCAGTGAGTTAGCTCTTCTTATCAGGTAGCCAGAGTAGTGGAGTCCAATGAATATTCAGGGTTGATTTCCTTTAGGATTGACTGGTTTGATCTCCTTGCACTCCAAGGGACTCTCAAGAGTCTTCTCCAACACCACAGTTCAAAAGCATCAATTTTTTCAGTGCTCAGCCGCCTTTATGGTCCAGTTCTCACATCCATACATGACTATTGAAAAAACCATATCTTTGATTATATGAATCTTTGTCAGCAAAGTGATGTCTCTGCTTTTTAATACGCTGTCTAGGTTTGTCATAGCCTTTCTTCCAACCAGGAGCAAGCGTCTTTAATTTTGTGGCTGCAGTCACCATCCACAGTGATTTTGGAGTCCAAGAAAGTAAAATCTGTCACTGTTTCCACTTTTTCCTCTTCTAGTTGCCTTGAAGTGATGGGACTAGATGCCGTGATCTTCAGTTTTTGAATGTTGAGTTTTAAGCCAGCTTTTTCACTGTCCTCTTCCACCCTCATCAAGAGACTCTTTAGTTCCTCTTCACTTTCTGCCACTAGGGTAGTATCGTCTGTATACCTGAAGTTGTTGATAATTTACCTGGCAATCTTGATTCCAGCTTGTGATGTTCAGCATTTCTCATAATGTACTCTGCACGGAAGTTAAATAAGCAGGGTGTCAGCATACAGCCTTGACATACTCCTTTCCCAATTTTGAATCAGTTTGTTGTTCTTGCCCACTTCTAACTGCTGCTTCTTGACTTACATACGGGTTTCTCAGGAGACAGGTCAGGTGATCTGGTATTCCCATCTCTTTAAGAATTTTCCAGTTGGTTGTGATCCACACAGTAGCTCAGCTGGTAAAGAATCTGCCTACAATGCAGGAGACCACAGTTCAATTCCTGGGTCGGGAAGATCCCCTGGAGAAGGGATAAGCTACCCACCCACTCCAATATTCTTGGGTTTCCCTGGTGGCTCAGATGGTAGAGAACCTACCTGCAATGCAGGAGGCCTGGATTGGGAAGATCCCCTGGAGAGGAAACAGCTACCCAATCTCATATTCTGGCCTGGAGAATTTCATGGACAGAGGAGCCTGATGGGCTACAGTCCATGGGGTTGCAGAATTGGACACGGCTGAGCAACTTTGATTTTCACACAATCAAAGACTTAACATGGTTTAGCTTTAGTGTGTTAATCTTACTAAACTTTAAAATGACAGTTGAGCCCGCTCATATTATGTTGAAAAAAATGTGGAGAATATATACTTGGGAGAGGTTGTTAAAACTTCACACAACAAAATCAAAGTTTGAAATTTTCTTTGGGTTGGAACCAAGGACTGTGAATTACATATAAGAGGATTAAATAGTATATGAAATGCAGAGCCTTGCACTTAACAGTGAATTCTACAGATATTGACAGTGCTAAAGATAGCAAACATGATAGCATCTGGGTAGCGTCTAGAATGTAGTTCAGAGCCTGTTAAGTTTTAGAATTGAGTATCTTTTTCAGGTCCCTTGACTTCAGTGGCAATTCAAGAAGTTTGATGATTAATCATCCTCTGAAGAATTTGGGACACTGATCTATGTGATTTAGTTTTTTTTTTTTTTTGTCATTGAGGTCTGTTGCACTATACTTTGACAGGAATAGTCCTTTTTTATTATTATGAAATACTTATTAAAACTTGGGAACATGCAGAGAAAGAAAATAAATCAGCGCTCGGAGATAACCATTACCAATATTTTGATGTTTTGATCCATTTTCCTGTCTCATTAGCTATAGATGTATCTAACCTGTCTATGTTTTATATTCTTTTAACATCTTTACCAGTATGTAAACTTTCTACAATATGTTTTTGTTAAAAGGCTAATCTTTTTTTTACTTTTTTGTCCAGGAATTTACAAAACATCTTTTGTTTCTCTTTCCATTCCAAAATATGATTACCTGAAATTTATTTAACGTCATCAGTTGCTTAATTAGTACAGATTTATTGACCTCCCCATTGCTTAGCACTTAGCTTTAACTTAGATTTTTCTGTTCTTGTTTTAAAGAGCTTTTTTAAAAATCAGTTTTTGCTGTAATAGCTTTACGAAGGATTTTCAAATGAGCTTACAGAAACGTATACTAGTTTTACGTAGTTACAGCAGTGTAAGCACCAGTTTCCTCCTCTACCCGGCTGGATGACCATTCTGCATATCTGGGAAGAAAAACGATTTTTTGGGTACTTGCTCAAGAGTGTGATGTGGTATATATTTCTTTCCCATTTGCTGTAATAGGTTCTTAAAAAAAAGAAAAAACTTGAACAGATAAGTGTACTTTCATAAAATAAGCCATTCTTGTCTCAGCCTCCTGTTCTTGATCTGGTAACAACTATCTAGATGTACCATGTTTGATCTATGTTTTTTCCCCTCCTGAATGATATTACAGGCGTGATACTTCAGATGGGAACTGCAACATGGCAAACATTAATTCAGTATTATCTCTTACACAATCTACAGTAAATTTCTCTTCTTTTCACAGAAAAGATTTCTTTCCCATGGTGTTGCTTTCTTAATCTAGAAATGTCTTCCTACCCTTGAGTCCTAACAAGTTGTGTTGTATAAAGTCCCCACAGACTTGAAATCTGATTGTTTCCCTGCAGTATCAATTCAGGCCAAATATTTTACTAAGAATATTGCTTAGGTGACATGTTTATTTCGTCAAATCAGGAAGCATATAATGTTAGATCACTTCATATAAGTGGTGACTCATATTTCTATAGTAGTAGAGGTAATTTTTTTTTTTTTTTTTTTTTTTTAGTTAATAGTAAGTCATACTTGGAATCTATGTAAAGCCTGTTTTTCTCTTGACAAGCTTTTCACCCAGGGCTTTTGGCATATATTGACAGTTGTCTGAATCAGTTCTTATATGGGTGTAATCGTCACTGATTTAACAGGTTGTGGTCTGAGTCTTTTTCAATATACTTTTCTTAAAACACTTCTTCATGTTAATGGTTTATTACTTTATTCCCCTTTTTTGTTGCTTATAACTTTTGGGGGGACCATTTTGTCTTCCTATTTTGATAATTATGATACTTCTGGTGTGTAGAGTGAGATTGCTCCCCAATATTTGTTTAGATGGCTGTGGGGTACCATTTTTACTTTTAATCTATTTTTGTTTTTCAGTGTTAATATTTTTATAATTGGTTCTGCAAGTATAGTTGATTTACAGTGTTGTATTAGTTTCAGGTGTACAATGAAGTGATTCAGTTCTATATAGTTTATCTTAAAATGGTCAATTTGGTATTCTTGTGGTCTGAAAATACCAGCATGTGCTGTTTTTTCATGTTAATAGTCTTTACATGATAGTCTACCTTGGGACTATGTCTGTGTTTTGATAAATAATTAGCTTTGGGAATGAGCAAATTACAGTCCCTTGGTATCCTAGGAAGACTGATCGTAGGACCCTGGCAGATAACCAGGCTCTGGGATGCTCAAGTCCATTGTATAAAATGGTGTAGTATTTGCATATAATCTATACATATCCTCTCATATACTTTAAATTGTTTCTAGATTACTTATACCAAATATTATAATTATTAATAATACCTTAATGTAGCATAAATAGTTGTAAAGAAAATACAATGTAAAAAAATGTATGTTAATGCATATATGTGGAATCTAGAAAAATAGTATAAATGATCTTGTCTTCAAAGAGGAAATGGATACACACAGAGAACAAACATGGATACTGTAGGGGAAGGGCAGGTGAATTGGTAGGTTGGGATTAACATACATACACTACTATGTATAAAATAGATAACTAATGAGAATTTACTGTGTAGCACAGGAAACCCTACTTGGTGCTCTGTGGTGACCTAAATGGGAAGGAAATCCAGAAAAGGGGCTCTTTGTACATGTTATAGATGATTGACTTTGCTACACAGCAGTGTAAAGCAACTATATTTCAAACAAAGGAAAATCAGTATGTGTAAGAAGCACCAAATACAGTGCTTAGTGGGGTATTGTACATTACAGTTAATTCATTTAAAGACAGTGGCTGACTGGCTGCTTGCATGAACAAAGCAGTACCTGCTCTGTGCCAATTCATATATTCTACTGTTGAAAATGTTCTGAAAGTAAAACATAGCTGAGTTTAAAAAGTAAATATAGTGTAAATGTTATATAAATGGTGTGCAGCAAATTCAAGTTTGGGGTTTTGGAACTTTACATAGTAAATTTCCTCTGATAGTATTTTTTGATCCATGATTATTTAGATCTACAGATGCAGAATCTGCAGATAGGGAGGGCCAACTGTATGATGGCCAACTTTTTGCAGACATGGACAGTTTGTTGTTGCCTGCCGAAGGAGGCCAAAGGGAAATAGTTGATGAATGCAATGAAGACACATAGGAAGCAGAGAATATGATGGGGATGGGGAAGAATAACAGGAAAGTAGTGTGAAAGGAACTTAAAAGGGGCAAAATAGGAGCTTAAGTGTGTTAAAGGAAAGCAGTTTAGATCAGGTGATGTTGCTGTAAGTAGGCAGAGAAATTTATAGTATCTAAGAGGTACTGAGAAACTCTTGATAAGAAATTGTAAAAGACAGTGTGAGATAGGAAGTCTTTGGATTCAAGAAGATGGCTATCATTTTAAAAATTTGTCAACTCATTGCTGCCATCTAGTGACACTTTGTCTTTAAACTGCTTCAGAGAAAGGAAATGGCATATTAGGCATATGGGAGTTGTACACCATAACTCAAATTTCAAGATGAACAGTTGAAAACAAAATTGACAGGTTAACTTGTATTCTAACTCCATTCCAAATCTACGTGGTGTAAATTTCATGATTTTTGGTTTAGGATATGACTGATGTGGTAGAATTGGTAATAGAAACACATTTCTGTATCGATGAATCTTGGGCAGTTCTTGTCCTTCATACAGCCACTCATTGCTTTTATTGCTTCAACATAAAACAAAATCAAATGGACACATACATCCTTTGGTGTAATAAGTAACTCAACATTGTTGGTTTTGACTTTTACTCACCAATCTTAGTAATTTTTTTATGATAAAAAATTGTGAAAATAACCTGGGATGAAAAGATAGCAAGCACACACATGAGTATGCTTCCATTAAATAGAGGTTTGAGTTCTACCACCCTGTAACCTCTAGGGAAATAATCTTTTTCCGTTTGTACTGTGATGGAATTCTGCTTTTCTGGAAACCATTTGATATCTGCTACTGAGTTAAACAGTTCACAGAGTAACCAGGGAGTCAGTCATTTCAGAAATATTTCCCTCTGTGGTTTTAATCTTTGAAACTAATTTTAGGAAAGAAATTGATTATGTGTGTTTTTTATTCTGTGTTCTTTTATTTACTTACTATTTTTAAAAAGCTAGGAGAAATGGACTTGTCCTATAAGGGTGACTCCAAAGTGTAAACTTCTGTGGCCTGTGAGGCACCCTCAAATACACTCATTTAGATCTATTTCATTTCTATTTGTCTTTAAAACCAAAAAAACCCATCTTAATGAATTATTATAAAGCAAAAACCCTGTAGTGTCTACTTGGGTTGAGAAAACAGAACTTTGCCAGCAAGGTTTATAGTTTGGAATGATTCTGTGGCAGTCCAGAAGTAAATGGAGTATATTTAAGGAAAGAAAATGTGATTAAGTGATTTTATACCCAGCGAAACTGACAGATACAGAGGACACAGGCAAACTAAGTTGCAGGAACTGATAAAACTATTTTCAAGCTCTTTGTAAGTAATAATACTAAGGATAAGCTTGAGTTACTATAATACCTAGAGAGATCTGGTAGAATTTTAGCATTAATAACATTACAAAAATAGTACTGCTTGAATATAACCTTGCAGAAGTGTTACACGTGAGTCTGATCAAGCCATTGGTCACAGCTTCCAATTTCTGAAAATACAAAGGACAGAAGAATATGTGGAATTATGCTGAGGTTATGAAATTTTGAAAAACTGCAGGACAAATAAATGCTCAAGATTAACGTCAGATAAATGTTAAGTTAAAGGGGAACTTATCTAAAAAGAGCACTAAAAGACATCAAATTTGTATCAGTGGGTAAGACTATACTACCCAGGGGTACACTTTAGGTAGTAGAATTATTTTAAAAGGAAGAAAGTGATTTTACTGTGAAGTTAGTTTTAGGAAGAGGAAAGAGATTGAGAACGGAATGCACATGGGGCTTCTGAGTGTTGAGATTCTGTAGAGACTTGAGCTGCTTTAGCACCTACGGACAGGTTTACTGCAGTACCTTGTACTCTCCCACTATTGCCTCAGGCAAGACCCTTCCTGTTGAAACTGCTTTTCCTAACATTTGTTCTTTTCCTTTCCAGTAAATACTGCCTGGATATTTTGATGTTCTTCAGCTTTCTGGCTCTTTTAGGCTCCTAGTTGCTTCTTTTGTTTCTCCCACAGTGATACATAACATGCATGCTAGCTTCTGACTTGCCCTTACCAGTGTGCATTATGGAGTTTTGTTTGGGATGCATTGACATAAAGTTGTATTCTGTATGTTGTCCATAGGTTTTTGCGTTACCCACAGTTAATTTCTTAAGCTCAAGGAGAGGGATTTACCTGGTGGTCCTGCAGTTGAGAATCTGCCTTCCAGTGCAGGGGCCCGAGTTTGTTCCCTGGTCTGGGCACTGGACCCCACATACTGCAACTAAGATTTTACAAACCACAACTAGAGATCCTATATGCTGAGGCAGAGATAGAAGATCCTGCCTACCACAAATAAATAAATACTAAGAAGAAACTCAGGGAACTTTTACCTGCATTTACCATTTATATATATATATATACACACACATATATATATATAGTTCGTGAAAAAAACATTTGCTGAAAACTGGCTTATGCCTCCACTTAAAATAATAGCAAACACACAGAGAACTATTATTATTTGAAACCAGTTAGGCCTTGTTAGTAGGCTTCTGTTTTGATTCCTCTTGGAGTTCTAAGCCTTTTTGGTGCTCCTGCTTAAGTTGAAAAGCTGTTAGTGGTTCTGAGTAGCCACTATTAGGTTAATTTTTACTGCTTAGTGTCAAAAAAAAAATTGTAAAGATACAATTTAGAAACTCAAAGGCAGGCTGTTTCCTGAATTTCAGAAGGATCAGAGCTTTAAAGCTTTAGACTCTGCGTATAAAAAGAACAGGCTATTTGAAGGGTCAAAATGGTAGTGGTCGTGTGTAAATGTTACACCATCTGGTTTTTTAAAATGTATATAAGACCTTTACATAATCCACAAGAACTAGTTTGTCATTATCTTCTTGAGGATTGGAAAGTGAAGAAATACTAGACACTGCCATTCAGTACCTTTCAAGGGGTTAAATGGGAAATAATCTTAAGAATGTTACTCTATATCTAGGGTGGATCCATCTTAAGCCCAGTTTAACTTTGGTGGTTGGAATGAGAAGGAGCAGTAGACAAAAAGCTGATAGAAAAGCTAAAGAATATCAAAACATCTTGTGCTTTAAAAGACCTAAAATGATTTCATGAATCTCCACATAGTTACAGATTATACCTCTGTAACATATATAAAGATAATTTTTGTTTTGAAATGGTCTGAGCAAAGTTGTGTTTTCTTAATGCTTCTGGTTCTTTTTTGATTAAGGCAGAGTTCTACCTTCTAGTTTTATCATCATCACCATCCACATTATTAAATGTCCTAGCTATATTTTGTATTGTTTTCACATAAAGAATCATTAACATTCTATTAAAAAATGGTATTGATATTTAAGGTATCTACTAGATGCTGTAAATCAATCAAAGTATCTGGAAATAGATTATTTCCAGAGTGAATGAGTTGGTTCTATTTGTTGCCTTCATATAATAAAGTTAATTAAACTAGAAGGGCAGAGTGTCTCTTGTCCACATTCATCTAGCTAAAGAATAGTTTGTGGGCAGAAACTGGAGTTCTTTATATCTATGTGTCAATGAGTGAGACTCGGTAAAAGCAACATGAAAAAAGGTGGAGTTATTGATAGATGGCAAGGGATGGTTCAATAAGCATGACTGGGACAGTGAAAAACAGAAATTTATGGTAGAGCGATTGGTGGGGTTTTGATTTGCTTTAGGACTTTTCAAACAGTGAAGTCACTTGGGATTAATAATTTCCAAGAGGATTGTGTCGCCAGTATTATGTGAAGAGGATTTCCCCCCCCCTTGAAGTGATGGTCTAGCAGGAGTATATTACAGAAAAGGAGGTTGAATATAAGGATATATATTCATGGGCTCAAGTCTGAATACTAATAAACTTGCTGCTGTGAGATCCATTTTGTTTAAGTTGACTGATAATTGTAGGTAGAATGGTTCAAGATGAGAGTAGAACAGGTTTTTATCAAGGATTATTTTGTTTTTAGCATCCTTTCACCTGAATGCATTTTTTCCCCTCTCAGTTTTTCAGCTTTGTGAGGCACCGTATCATCAAAGACAATGGCCAGCAATGTTACCAACAAGACGGATCCTCGCTCCATGAACTCTCGTGTATTCATTGGGAATCTCAATACCCTTGTGGTCAAGAAATCTGACGTGGAAGCAATCTTCTCAAAATACGGCAAAATCGTGGGTTGCTCTGTTCATAAGGGCTTTGCCTTCGTTCAGTATGTTAATGAGAGAAATGCCCGGGCTGCGGTGGCAGGAGAGGATGGCAGAATGATTGCTGGCCAGGTTTTAGGTAAGATCTGGGTTGAATTAATTTTTCATTGGTTATGTAATTCAGATCTGGGAATTCTTCTCTGCATGTTTTCTTTTTCTTTCCCTCCCTCTCCATAAAGCTGTTAGTCAGAGAGGTGTTCTGGATGTTATGTCTGACACTAGCCTAATAAAAAATTAAAATATTAGGTTTATAGGTCTAAAGAGAGTTTTACTTAGGCCATTTGGTGTAGTAGAGACTGGATAACCCTTAGCTGGCAGTCTTGAGTAAAGTAGGAGAGAGAGGGACAATATTTCATAAGGTACTTTTGCTGCCTAAAATGGCTGTGTCATTTTGAACACAGTCGACTGGGTGAAGACAACAGAGCTTTGTCATGTGCTCTAGAGTCAGATGTATGTTAGGGCCTCACAGCTATGTGTTGGGCAGCCTACATAGCTTTTCTTTGTTAAAATAACTGTGCGCGCGCGCATGCGCTACCTCGGTTTATTAACTGTTCTTACTGAAGGTAATACTGTGTGGTTGTCAAGAGAATTTAGATAATTTGGGAGGATTAATTGAGGTGATTCATAATAAAAGGTTGTCTTATATTAGTTCCCCAGTAGGGTTCGCCTCTGATGTTTAGATTTTTGAGAAATGAGATCTGAGCTCTATTCAGAAAATTTATATTCTAAACTTTAGATGTCATTACATACGTTTCAGTCATACGTTTCAGTCATATGTTTGCAAACTGTTGTTTGATACTCGAGATATCTTTGGCCAGTGGATCAGTCACCTTTAAGTTGGTTCCTGTGTCCTTGAGACCTTACTCTTATGATACTACATTTCTTCCTTGCTTGCTGCACCACAGGATATTCTGGGTCATCTGGGTATCTTATAAGAGTGTTGGCTCCTTTTAATGGGAGCTATTTAGAAACCCACTCCCTGTATACCAGGAGTGTTTACTGAATTTTAATTGCATCTTGTTAGTTTCAGTGGGCAGAATAGGGGACACTTAGTTTTTTAAGAAAACAAAACGTCAGATTTTTATGTGCACATTGTGCCACAGCCTCAAACAACCATATCTCTGTTTTTACCAAAATTACTCTATTTTGGATATTGACTTAATACAGTTTTCCCTTGATGGAATAATGTTGGAACTGCATGGATTCACTTCTACTTGGATTTTTTTTTTAATATGTATTACAGTACTGCAAGAGCATTGGTAGAATCCCAGTGCAAAACCACAGGTAATGGAGGGCCAACTGTTAATTTATATGCAGATTTTCCACTCTGCAGAGGGTCAGGGCCCCAACCCCCATGTTGTTCAAGTGTCAACTGTTCTATAGTTTAGAATATCATGAAATAATTCTTGTATGAGGTGGTAAAATCAGTTGGATACATTGTGTAGTTAATCCTGTTACTACATTTTTTTAAGCTTCTTTTAAAAAGTCTACCTTTAGTTTTGTAAAATCTTACGATTCCCAAAGTCAAAACTGTAAAAGCAGGGTTGTTATAAACATTAATTATAAAAATTAGAAATGAGTTTAGTGAACTAAGAACTCTGAAGATTATTCATAAATGTAATGGTGTTTAGCAGATAAGGCAGTGTACTTAAAAGTCTTTTTCCACTGGTCACTTGATGAACTGAGTTTTGGAGAGCTGGCTAGCTTTTATTTAATTGTTTTTTGAGAAATTGTCTCATCTGTTAGAATATTTGGGAGAACATGAATTCTTTGATAGGTAGTGGGTGGCATGGTGAGCAACTAGGCACTCTGACATAGGTGTTTTAGAAATTATGTTATATATGAAAACTAGAATTGTTTTCCTTTAATTCTTTCTCTTTTCTTGGAGTATGTGCATGCATATGAAGATTGTTTACTTATAAGCAGTTCAGTGCACAGTGTTTATTTTTTTATGCAACTTTTCAGTTTATCTTATTTGTAAGGAGAATAAAAGTCCCCAGTTTCTCACTGAGGTGTTAAGTCGAGGGTAAAAGATACTAAAGACAAACTTCGTATGTTTTGCATTTCTGTTTTGTTGGTACAGAACAGAGGACAAAGAAATGGAGGATTAAGTCCTAATCTTGTTAAAAAAAAAAATCTTGAGCCTATTTTATATAACAGGGAAAGATGAGATACATCATTTGACTTTTGTTTATTATATGGCCGTGTACACGTTAGAAAGGTGCAGTTTGAGACACCTCCATCCCAACAGAGTTGTCATTGAAGTTTTTTTCCCCCCTCAGATATTAATCTGGCTGCAGAGCCAAAAGTGAACCGAGGAAAAGCTGGTGTGAAACGATCTGCAGCGGAGATGTACGGGTCAGTACCAGAACACCCTTCTCCGTCCCCTCTACTCAGGTCCGGAACTTTATTATTTATAACTGCATTGTGTCCATCAGTGGGCATCTTCTCTATCTGTTTTCTGGATGTGGGGAGGGTTAACTGTACTATGTTTTATGTATGTGAAAGGACTGCTTTATTAATTTTGTGTTAATATACTTCATTTTACCCCATTTCCCAGAGAGTTGTGGGAATTCCTGAGATTTTTTACTATTAAAGAGTAGTTTGTTATTTAAAGTGTTAGTTGCTCAGTCGTGTCTGACTCTCTTGTGACCCCATGGACTGTAGCCTGTCAGGCTCCTTTGTCCGTGGGATTTCTCAGACAAGAATACTGGAGTGTGTTGCCATTGCCTTCTCCAGGGAATCTTCCTTACCCAGGGATCAAACCCGGGTCTCCTGCATTGCCGGCAGATTGCTTACCATCTGAGCCACCAGGGAAGCCCTACTAGTATAAATTAAATTCCTTCAAAAGGACTTACTTAGCTTCTAAGAAGCTGGGGAGGGAGTAAGAAAGGGAAAGAGGATGACATAAGAATGTTTAATCTACTATTGTGTTTTTCCATATTCTTATTTTAGCTCTTATGTGTTGGCGTTTTAGCAATCTTACGGCTAAATTTGCAGTTTGGCCACTGTATGTACAGTGGCCTAAAGTGGTTGGAATTTAGTGATCTGTTGCTTAATGATTGGGCATTAGTCCATAATAATCTGTTGATCTATTTGTTGGGTTGGTTTAGGGTGGGTTTTTTTTTTTTTTCCCATCTGCTGTTGTCGACAGCTCCAAAGTAATCCTCTTTGGTATTTGTTTTTCAGCTCTTCTTTTGACTTGGACTATGACTTTCAACGGGATTATTACGACAGGTATGTTTAAGATGTTTCCTCTTTCAATTAGAGGCTGGCTAGTGAGAGCCATTTATTTTTCTATTTTGTGGTAAATAAATGTTCTATTTTGTAGTAATGAATAACAAACATATTTTCAAATAAAGCCCCCTCTTTCTGTCAGAACATAATGAAAAAAAGTGTGTGTGTTGCTCAGTTGTGTTTGACTCTTTGCAATCCCATGGACTGTAGCCATCCAGGCTCCTCTGTCCATGGAATTCTCAAGTTAAGAATACTGACGAATGGAATGGGTTGCCATTCCCTTCTCCAGGGGAGCTTCCTGATCCAGGCATTGCAGGCTGATTCTTTACCATCTGAGCCACCAAGAAGTCCACTGAAAAAATTCCTTTCTGCTTAGAGACTAGATAAGGGTGATTTTTTTGTTGTTGATTTTATAGAATCAGTTTATATATATTGTCAGGGCATATGGAGACATGTCCAATATTTTCTGGACTAACACTTTCTTGACAAGTCAGTTTTTTAATTTGTGCCACATAAATGTAAGGACTGACTCGCCTAATGATAAATGGAATTTAATTAGCAGTCTCATGTTCTCTATTATTTTTTTTGCATATTAGCTGCTTAGATTTGCATTGTGGGAGATTACAGCAAAATTATAAAAAATGATTCCTTAAAATTTCAGTAGTCTCCTTTGAGCAAACCAACCAGTGCAAAATAGGATACAATAAGCATATGTAATGAATTTACAATGCAAATTGATTTAGGCATCAATGTTGAAGTGTTAAGATTTGTAGATTGGAGATGATGGTACAGTTCTAAAAAGCAGAGGGTTAGAATAATGGTTTCTTATGCTTCCAGAATAGCATTTGTATTTGAAAAATCATGAGAAAGTTGATATAGTTGCATCATCTTATTCTAAGTAAGTTTGGGAAAAGTTGTTTTAAGTGATGAATTTTGAAATTGAGTAAAACAGATAAAGACAGCAAGGAATAATGAAAGCACTGAGATGTTTACAGAAATATCTTCATATATCTTACCACTGCTATTTGGTCTTAAAAATTGGTGACAACACCACTGTTGGCCTCACTCTAGTTTTTCAAGAGCAAGAGAATAACTTTAGTTCTCTGTATTGCTTGATATTATAGAGTGACAGTGAAAAGTAATGTTTTTGACCTTCCATTCTAAACTTGGCCAGTAAAAAAGATTTCCGATGACTGAGTAACCAAACAGTGGCTTAATAAAGAGCTCATTGAATTATGTACTGAGGTCTAGTAGGGAAAGCAGATGTTTAGTTAAGGATGGAAAAACTTCTTAGGAAAATGGTAGTATCAGTTTTCTCAGAAGTCATCCTGAAGATACTTATTCACGAGGTTAAGATAATTATTATCCCTAATAACATCATAAATTAACTTTTAGATTCTTTACTAAAAGAAGATGGGAAATTGACTCTGAGATGTGCTGAAAGGTCTGTGTCCTGCTATGTAAATGGGGGTTAAATCAGTCTGCTTAGTCACACCCTTAAGAATATGAAGTTCACATGAATATTTTAAGACATACATTTGGCATTTCTACAGCCTATTGTTACATTAGGGTGGCAGCTGATAGAGAAATCCAAAGGCTTAGTCACTTAGCAGAAAGGATTATGACCAGAGTCATATATCACTTCAGTTTTCTTATCCCTAAAACGATCATGCCTACTAATAGAGTTGTTATGAAGACTAAGGAAACAAAGGTTGGACAAAGGTTGCATTATATGTAACCCTCAAATACTATTATGCTTTCAGTTAATCAAGAATTCATCTTGGGTTTCCCTGGTAGTTTGGTGGTACCTGCCAATGCAGGAAACACGGGTTCAGTGCCTGGTCTGGGAAGATCCCACATGCCACACTGTTAACACTGACATACATTATTGCTTCTGCATATATTGTTGGCTCCCTTCATATCAAAATGAAGGGAATCATGGACACCCCACCATTCCTCTCCACAAAACTAACTTAATCTCTAGCATGCAGTTCCCTATGTGACAGAAGTCTTCTAAACTAATGCATAGTGAAATGAAGACTGATGTTTATCTTGACATGTTTTTAGTAGTTATTTCAAGTTTTTTGTTTACTAATATAGAACATTTTAATTTATATAAGAAAGTAGTATATCAGTGTAAGATAAAGACTGCTTTTATAAGCATATTGACATTTTGTAAACATAATTATGATGCCACTTAAGATAGGAAGATTCCTTAATCATCCAAGTTTTCCAGACTTGATTTTGCAGGTTGTATTTTATGTTGTTTAGCATGTTAACCTGTCATTTGTATTTCCTCTGAACTAGTGGGGTAGATTTGGAGGCTAGTTCAGATTCAGGTTGTTTTCTTCTTTTTTTGACATGGGAGAGGTCAGAGAGGAGACCAGAGTATTTCATTAAAGATATTATGCAATTTAATCATCATTAGCCTGACTTTTGTCAGAAACTTTAGGAATATAAGCATTAGGTGTTTCTTAAGGAGATACATTTTAGATATCAGGGAGTAGGTGATTAATGATGTTTTGTTAGAGTGATTTTTATTTTTGCTTGGGTTTTCATATGTTTTGATGCACAAGTTCCAAAGATTGTAAATACTTTTCATACTGGAGGATAATCAAACATTAAAATTTGAGCCACTTATATATTAACATCTGCTATCTCTGAGGAGGCAACAGAGGAGTGGATTTTATGGTCTTAATGCAAATTAATTTATAAATTATGTAAATTAGGCCTGTCATTTTATTTGTTCGTAAGGCCATTTCTGATCCAATATGTGTTGGAAGTTCTTAGGTGAATTTAACATAAATTACCAACGTGTGTGAAACTACCATTTTAGAGACTTGTTAATGTTACTCAGGTAACACTGTCATCTCTTTCAGATGTGCTGTAAACTGTCATACATAGTTTATAATTACTCAAAAATTGGTTAACACATTTTTTTCTGGTAGGAAGACAAGCCCCAAAGTAGCTTTCTTATTTAGAGTGACTTTTCATGGTAGGGGCTGGTGGGCATGCTCAGTCCTGTCCAACTTTTTACCCCATAGACTAGCCTGTCAGTCACCTCTCTCCATGGGATTTCCCACTCGAAGAATACTGGAGCGGGTTGCCATTTCTTCCTCCAGGGGATCTTCCCATCCCTCTCCTGCATTGTAGGTAGATTCTTTACCCCCTGAGCCATTGGGGAAGCCCTCATGGTGAAGGAGGATCTCCGCATCAGTTACTCTTGATGTTTAAAGTCTTACAGCCTGTAAGCTGACAGAGATCCATTTCCACTTGTATCCTGTTGAGTCTTGTTGCTTCTAGGGAAATTGTTGCTGGAGTAGTTCCTGTTGGAGGACTTCTTGTGTGAGGCAGTTCCTTTGAGTGATTTTTCTTTCAAATGCTTAAATGAATTTCTCTTAATTTCTCTTTCCATATAGATATTTAGTCACTCACTTTTGATATTAATGACCATTAGAAAGCAGATTGTGCAGTTGTGCCAGAAGTGCTATAATAAAAATAATCGGTACATTGTTGGAAATAGACATTAAAGCTTATTCAGTTTTTGTTGTAGCACAGGGAACTCTACTTAATATAAAAACATGGCCATTTTTAGGAAAAGCTTTCAGATGGACTTTTTGTAATCAGTTGTAGCCCTGCTTTTCTTTCCCTTATAATTACCCAGGAGAATATTCTGAAATTACAGAGTTGTGATGATGCAGAAGTTTGTGAGAATACTAAAAATCACTCAGTTGTATGTATTCAAAGGATTTATGTTGGGTTTGGTATGTGAACTGTGTCAATTTACATAAAAGAAATAGTACTCGGTTATGACAGTGGAGTGGTTCTTTCGCAGTCATTCTTCTGTGAAGAACTTGGAGCATAAGAAAAATCACATGCTCGCTTAGATTTGATAATAGGCTATAGTATGATAGCTGAGACTTGGCAAACACCTGTTAAGCAGGTTCAGAAGGACCCTGATTTTAATTCAGTGGTCTCTGAGGACTTTATAATAAATAACTTGTCAGAAGTTGCATATGTCACATGGATACTAATGTCAATAGTGCATAAGGGACTGAACTGTGAAGTTGTTCCACTAGAGGTTTTTCAGAGTGCTGTCACTGTGGCACATACAAGTACATTAAGTACTGCTAGTATACCATGAAAGGAGGAGGGAAGTAAGTCTACAAGCAGATCAGATGTGGCACATTTAGGATAAGCACTAGGTTATACAGTGAAGAAAGTGCTGTGAAATTAATTGGCTGCTATGTGTTCTGCTTTATACAGGATTGTCCTATAGAAAGATGAATTGTGTGCCCTTGTAGGAGGTGTAAGCTCCCCTGTTAAAATTTAAAGAGCTCCAGGTTGTTTCACAGAGGGCAATATTTGTACCTGCCTTTGATATTAAGCAGGAGGTTTTTAGACAGACAGGGTAAGGATACAGGGTTATGAATATACCTAGCATATTTAGGGAAGCAGTCAGCTTTGATTGGAAAAAACACATTACGTAGTTGTGTCCTATTAGCAGTGATACCTTATTAACAACCCCATGACTAGAAAAGAGAAACTGGAGGGGGCAAGACATTTACCGTTGTAAATGTTGGAATGTGGAGAAATTTCTGAGGTAGACTAGTCTTGACATGATTTATTGGGTCACAGTTACCAGAGCAGGTACTTTGTGGGGATAAACTTAAGTTGAGATGAGATTTTTATTTTTATGACTAGAATTATGCCATTAAAGGTGTAATCTTTTGCTAAGTGACAGGTCTGTGAAAGGTTTGAGTTCTTAGAATTTGGGGAAATAAGCAATTCTGTTGATACTTAACCCTGCAGATCTTTTCCAATAAGATACCCTTACAGAAAGTAGAGAAAATAAATTGAAGTGGGAGAATTGCCATTGAAAATGCAACACAAATGAAAGATGGCAACAACCATCGTAATTGTTAAAACTAATATCTGAGCCCTTACTTTGTTCTAGACAAACAGTATTTTAGGTTTTGAAGTAGTAAGTCAAAATGGATTTGAGGTGCCAAGGCCTTTATTGGTGTTAGAGGTGCTGTCTTCTTGGCTTCCTCTTTTTCTTTCAATTTTCTGATATTCCTGAGCAACACTGGATCAGAGAGAGGTAGGTTTTGGATGTGTGTACAAAAGAAGAGTACATGAAATACTCAGGTTTTGGAGAATTGAGTGAGATCATCTGCTTGGAAAGGCATGTGATTCAGAGAACCAGAGAGTTCTTAGCTACTTGGGAAAGCTGAGAAATGCTTCTTTAATTGACAGTTAAGATGGTCTTCATTTTAGGCAACGGGTGAGAATTTTCATTTGCTAATAGCCCTTCTGTTTGTTTCTTATGGGAAACTAAGCATGTAGTTCTCAGATTTTAGATTAATGCGTAGATTTGTATAATGATGCTGTGAGCATAAATGTGATACTGTTAGACTTGAGTTTGTGTCCTGGACTCTTGTTGAGTAAGTGGGAGATACTTATTTGAAGGGGAAGCTTTTGCATCCATATCAGAGAATCTGTTTTGTGGCTCTGAATTAAGTGGTGTTCTGGGTAAGTTATTACCTAACCCATAGGTGACCTCTGCTGTTTTAGGACTCTCTATTCAGATATGCTTTGTCAAGCTCCTTGATGTTAATTTTTCTTTTAAAACCTAGCTTTGTTAAGATGTAATTAATTTTAAAGTATACAGTTCAATATATATATATATACAGAGTGTGACTACAACCATGATATAATTTTAGAACATTACCCTAAAAATAAACAACTTACTAGCAGTCATTCCCTGTTCTATCCCCAGGCCTAGCAACCACTTTCTATATTGTTCTTTTAGTTACTAAATTGTGACTTTTACAAGCCCCTGGACTATACCCACCAGGCTCTTCTGTCCGTGGGATTTCCCAGGCAAGAATACTGGCGTGGGTTGCAGTTTCCTTCTCCAGGGGATCTTCCTGACCCAGGGATTCTCGTCGCCTGTGTTGGCAGGTGGATTCTTTACCACTGAGCCACCAGGGAGGCTGCCTTTCTATCTATAAGCTTTGCTTATTTTGGACATTACATGTCAGTGGAATCATGTGAGGTATGTCTTTTGTGACCAGTTTCTTCCATGTTTTTTTCCCCAACAGTTAACCTGTGTTACACTCTGTATTAGTACTTCATTCCTTTTATTACTATTGCAGTCTGTTTATCCATTCATCAGTTGGTAGATTTTTGAAATGTTTTCCATATTTTGAATAATGCTTCTCTGAGCACTGGTATACACATCTTTGGCTGGGCATATGTTTTCATTTCTCTTGGGTATGTACCTAGGAGTAGAATTGCTGAGTCTTAGGATAATTCTTTAATTTTGCGGGGAACTGCCATACTGTTTTCTAAAGCAGCTGTACCATTTTATTTTCCCATTAGCCATGTATGGCATGTATTTCTTTGCCAACAAAAGTGCATTTAGTCAAGGCTGTGGTTTTTCCAGTAGTCATGTATAGATGTGAGAGTTGGACTATCAAGCAAGCTGAGCGCTGAAGAATTGATGCTTTTGAACTGTGGTGTTGGAGAAGACTCTTGAGAGTCCCTTGGACTGCAAGGAGATCCAACCAGGCCATCTTAAAGGAAATCAGTCCTGAATATTCATTGGAAGGACTGATGCTGAAGCTGGAACTCCAGTATTTTGGCCACCTGAAGTGAAGAGCTGACTCATTTGAAAAGACCCTGATGCTGGGAAAGAGTGAAGGTGGGGGAGAATGGGACTACAGAGGATGAGATGGTTGGATGGCATTACCGACTCAATGGACATAAGTTTGAGTAAACTCCAGGAGTTGGTGATGGACAGGGAGGCCTGGCGTGCTGCAGTCCATGGGGTTGCAAAGAGACGGACACGACTGAGCGACTGAACTGAACTGAGCCATGTATGAGGTTTTTAATTTCTCCACGTCCTTGCCCACATCTGTTTTGTTGTGTCTTTGTTATTTAAGCTATTCTGTTGTGAGGATTATCTTTTTGTGGTACTTATTTGTATTTTCTTAAAAGCTGATGTTTAGTTTTTATGTGCTAATTGGTTGTTTCTCTTTGGAGAAATGTATTCAGATAGATTCTGTGGCCAGTTTTATATTGGGAAAAGCTTTTTCATATATTTTGGGTATAAGACTGGATACAGTAACTGATACTATCATTCTTGAAGTTTATTACTCTTAGTTTTTTTTTATTTTAAATATCATAGAATTCTAGACTCTTTGGAAATTATATATAGGAAGTAAGTAGACGCCTGGAAGGAACAAACGAGAACAATGCTGTCCAGTAGAACTGTGATGAGGTCAGTATTCTGTATCTGCACTATTGGTGTCATAGACAGCCACATATGGAAAATGTGGCTAATGTAACTGCAGAACTGAATTTTAAATTTGTTTTAAATAGCCACATGTGGCTAGTTACTACTTGATTTGATATTGCAGATCTTAGAGTGCTACAAAGTTAGTCCTAAGTATAAGAAATAAAAGGACCAAGGACTGCTCTTCAGAAGTTAGGGAACCCAGACTAGTTTTTTTTTTAGGACAAGCTGACAATGTTGAAAGAATATCCAGGAAACTAATGTTATTTTTCAAGGAAAAAAAAAGGATATATCCTTTTGATAAATAGGATAAGATTATACTTCGATGCAAGGACTTCCCTGGTGGCTCAGATGTAGAAAGTCTGCCTGCAGTGTAGGACATCTGGGTTCAATCCCTGGGTCAGAAAGATCCCCTGGAGAAGGAAATGGCAACCCACTCCAGTATCCTTGCCTCTAAAATCCCATGGATGTAGAAGCCTGGCAGGCTACAGTCCATGGGATCACAAAGAGTTGGACACGACTGAGCAACCAACACGTACTTTGATACCCTCTTAAACTATAATCAGAGGAACAAGAAATGAAGTCCACCAAATAGAATTTGACTTATTTAGGTGGATAAACTTCTTTTCCAGGACTTATATTTTACAGGGATAAGTATCTTATTACTGTGAGATAGAATAGTTCAGCAAGAGGAACAACAGATTGATAAGAGTACAAAATGTATAATAGCAGGAGCTCATCAATGGAAAATTGTGATGTCCTTACAGAAAACTGTTGTCTTAAATTATATACATTATAGGCACAAGATCTTATTTTTATACTGTAATCAGTAGCTTGAAAAAGGATTTAGTTTTGTGGTTAAATTACTATTCAACTTTTTTCAATAATAAACTAATTTTCTTAGGGGAAAACTCCCAGTAGTTTTTATAAAACTAGAAAAAGGGGAGCTGAATCCTCCTGGCTTTTCAGTTAAATGATGAATTGGTTTGTTATTTGTTGTTGATAATGTCACTTGTGATAACTTCTTTCCTAGAGTCCAGTTTAGGAAAATCTATTTTCTCAATGTATATTTGTTAAGATCTTACTATGAAATACTGTGAGTATCACGGGTACTACTGGAAAATAGATGGCCTCAGAGAAGATGGACAGGTTGAACACATACAGAACATGTTAAGCTACTGTGTATCTTTAGTTTTTACTCTGAATTGGGGGATGGCCATTGGAGATGGTTGAACAGAAAGGATCTTTATTATTATTATTTTAACTAGATTATTCTGAAAGTGGCTGATGGAATTAATGCAGACAAACAGTCATTTGGGGAAGGACCAGGGAGGTGACAGTGGGAGTGGTGAATAGTAGTTGTATTTTGAAGTTAATGCAGACATGTTTTCTTCCCTTTGTGAGGGCTGAGAGGGAAATCACTGATGTCACCAAAGTTTTGGCTAGGAATTTATAGGAACAGTGATGGGGAAAGAAAATAGAAGGAACAAAGGTTTGGGGTGAATATCACAGCTGAGTTGTAGATACGTTAATATAAGCTCCTTATTAGACATCCACTTTGAGAGATGTTTATTAGGCAGTAGCAGGTATGGAGTTCATTGGGGTCAAGGGTAGGTTTTCATAATGGAGGAGGCACAAGACTTTATAAGGCGATTCAAGAAAGAATGGAAAGACAAATTGTGGAGACACCATATTGTTTAGTCGTTAAGTTGTGTCCAACTCTTGGGACTCTATGTAGTCTGCCAGGCTCCTCTGTCCATGGGATTTCCCAGGCAAGAATACTCAAGTGGGTTGCTATTTCTTTCTCTAGGGGATCTTCCTGACCCAGGGATTGTCCTCTGTATTAGCAGGCATATTTGTTCTTTACCACTGAGCCACCAGGGAAGCAGACACGTCATACAAAACTTAAATTTTACTCTGGATGTACAGTTTTTACCTGCATAGCCATGTATTTACCAGTGCAATCGAGATGTAGTTCCATACCTCCCAGGAATTTGCTGTGAAGCTTCTTGTAGTCGACTCCTTCCTCCACCGTGTACCCTGATGATCACAAATCTGTTTTCACAGACAGCTCCTTTAAAGAAATTTTACTGTAAGTGAGAGAGGTATAGTCTGACCTGGCTTGACAATGTGAGAATTTAATAATGAATGGTCTTATGTGTTTCTAACTTACTTACTTCTAACTTACTGTTTATAAACAGTATTTATCATAAATGTTTATTCGCTCAGTCGCTATGACCACATGGACTGAAGCTAGGCTTCCCTGTTCTTCACTGTCTCCCAGAATTTGCTCATACTCAGGTGTATTGAGTCGATGATGCCATCCAACCATCTCATGTCCTCTCATCCTCTTCTGCTCTCAGTCTTTTCCAGCATCAGGGTCTTTTCCAATAAGTTGACTCTTCACATCAGCTGGCCAAAGTATTGGAACTTCAACATCAGTCCTTTGTATGTTCATGATTGGTTTCCTTTATGATTGACTGGTTTGATCTCCTTTTGTAGTTTTAGCCTTTAAAAAAAAATTGGACCACATTGACAGTTTAAGACATTATCTTTTGGAAAGATCCAAAGTAATATTTGGGAGTGTTTATAAAGTCGCTCAGTCGTGTCCAACTCTTTGCGACCCCATGGACTGTAGCCTACCAGGCTCCTCCGCGTCCATGGAATTTTCCAGGCAAGAGTACAGGAGTGGGTTGTCATTTCCTTCTCCAGAGGATCTTCCCAACCCAGGGATCAAACCCGGGTCTCCGGCATTGTAGGCAGATGCTTTACTGCCTGAGCCACAAGGGAAGCCCTGTTGAGTACCTCATGACAATTGAGTAATAGTGTAATTCTTTGAAAATTGAGCAGACTTAAAAAGATTTCCATCCATCACATGGATGGAAAGTTTTAGAAACAGTTATTTTTCCTAATACTGTTTTGGGTCTAGTCCTGTTTAAAGGACTCAAAGCAATCTGTGTTCTATCACCCAGATAATTTTATTTTAGGTGAGTTTTCAAATTGCCCTCCCATGAAACATAGTTTTAAATTAACACAGATTACCAGTGAATCCATCAAGAAAATTCAGTATAGTTGCTTAACTTAAGCAACTTTTCATATTTTAATCAAATGTATCATTAGCAAGAGTACCTCTAAACACTAATATCACCAGTACTTTTCAAACGAAGATTACAGCCAATTATTAATGCTTTCATTGATTCTACAAATATAGAGGTTATTGATTCCTGCTTTTTGTATCAGTGCGTGTGGTGTTCCCCAACTTTGATCACTGTTCTTTGCGCAAGGTTCTTAAACCTTACAGAGGTAATGATAAAACTTTGTTTTTCTGTGGGTTTTTTTTTTTTCCTGTTTATTTTGTTTTCCTTTAGCTGAAAAGAACTTAGTTAAAATTTGATGTTTTGGGTGCCCTTATATATTGAATAAATCCTGCACAGCAGACCTGTTTATCATTAAGTCCCCTAATCATTTAGCTGAGCAGTACTTGCTGTTTTTGATTCTAACTGTCATACAGATGGTCTGTAGCCTTAGTGGACCCAAAGAGCAGTTTAAAGAAAGTTAAGGACCATAAAGTGCAACTGTGTAAATTTACAGAAGTAATTAGCACTCTTCCTGTAAATTATGTTATCAGAACAACTGTTTATAGTCATATCCAGTTTGGTTTCTCCCAGACTAGTCAAGGGAACAGTTGTGGAGGGGTGCCTACAAATAACAATTAGAAATTGTTTCTTAATTTAGAAATAAAACACAAATTATAAGAATTTCACTAGTGGATTTATTTTAAAGGTCAACAGTAAATTTCACGTCATGAAAACGGGGAGTTTGAAGGTGAATATTGATACATCATAGCTTTATTTTAATTGAAACCGGAATTAAACATGTTACAGTCATGAGGGGAAGGCTTCCCCAGTAACTCAGACAGTAAAGAATGTGGGAGGGTTTGATCCCTGGTTTGATTCCTGGAGTAGGAAATGGCAACTTACTCCAGTATTCTTGCCTGGAGAATTCCATGGACAGAGAATCCTGGCAGACTACATATAGTGTGCTACTGCTACTGCTAAGTCACTTCAGTCGTGTTTGACTCTGTGCAACCCCATAGATGGCAGCCCACCAGGCTTCCCCGTCCCTGGGATTCTCCAGGCAAGAATACTGGAGTGGGTTGCCATTTCCTTCTCCAGTGCATGAAAGTGAAAAATGAAAGTGAAGTTGCTCAGTCGTGTCTGTTTCTTAGCGACCCCATGGACTGCAGCCTACCAGGTTCCTCCGTCCATGGAATTTTCCAGGCAAGAGTACTGGAATGGGGTGCCATTGCCTTCTCCGATACATAGTCTATGAGGTTGCAAAGAGTCGGACATGACTGAGTGACTAATGCTTCATAGTCATTTTTAGCACTTTTCCTCTAGGTAATTAAAGGCAACAGTCTACTCATTCATAAAATAAAACTAAGATTTTAAGAAAATACGTACTATTAAAATTTTATTGTGGTAAACTTTAGAATTTTTTGGTTCTTAAATTATGTGTTTAAAAGAATTGTATACCATAGTCTTCAGTAATAAGTTTCTAAAGAGTATAATTTCAAAGATGCCAATTACTGAAGGCCTTGATTTTTTAATAATTTTTACTTATTTATTTTTAACTGTTAGGTCTTAGTTGCAGTGCATGGAATCTTTTCTTGTGGCATGTGGGCTCTGTAGTTGCAGCATGTGGGCTTTTAGTTCCCTGACCAGGGGTTGAGTCCACATCCGCTGCATTGGAAGGCAGATTCTTAACCACCAGGGAAGTCTGGAAGACTTTGATTCTTGAACAGTTTCTTTAATTCTGGTATTCATGAGTATGTTGATAACTCTGCTCATCCAGTGTACTGCTTCATCCACACAAGGCCGGGTAGATAAATGTTGTAAAACTCCTTTTCTTTGTAGAAAATCTGTACAGCATAATGTTACGTAAAGGTTGTGTTGATATATTGGGAAACTTAAAATTGAAGTTGTATAAGTTGCAGATTGTTGTAAATTGAAGCATTCACAGAATTTTAGCAGACAGTTTGAGGGAGTGTCTGACATCCTAAAGCCCCCAAATATAGTAGCCTATAAAATCTGACCCTTTTGTAGGAAAATCAAAGGTAATCAGGAAGAAACTTCATCTTGAGATTTTTCTGTTGCAAATGAAAAATAATATAGTGGGAGAAAAATATTTCCTAACCCTTGAATGAAATTATAATGAGATTGTGTGTTTAAACTGAATTTGATGTCAGTATTGTAAGGGGGGTAGTAATCTTAATAGATTGCCTAAATCTACCCAATTTTTAGGACCAGAAACAGTTATGGTTCATTAAGTAAACCTTCTGGAGAATATAGGTTTTTGCCAATACTTTATTCTAGTTGTTTCTGCTTTGATAGTAGTTAAGATGTATTACTAATCAGGTTTTCTGAGGCCAGAGGTCGCTGTGTTACATTTAGTCATTGAAGAAGCTTGCCTTTGAATGCCTGTACATTAATAAAGGCATTGTAATGCTCATGTTTTAGCTTGGAGATTAGGGTAGAGGGTTTTGTTATGTTTTTGTTTTTTTTTTTTTTTTGTCTTCTCTGTTAGATTATTAGCTAATGTGTGTCCAGAAGTGTTTTGCTTTATTTAAAATGATATTTTAGTTGTCTTTTTATTTTGACTAGATTTTATACCAACACTTAGTGTCCAGGTTCTGAACTCAGTGGAGTCACAATTCTCTTTAAGTGTTCAGTGCTTGTTCTCTAGTAACAATGTAACTTTCATGAAGACTTTTTAATGGCTTGGGCTTTATAATTGGAAAATTCAGCTCTTTGATTACCTCCTGTGATTTACTGTATAAGTTTCTTGTGGGGGAAGTGGTTACTTTGTTTGTACCTGGTTCTTGAAGCTATTAAAGGAAGCTTCCTATTATCTAGTCTCTAACCATAAAGATTATTTCAGTAGGTGTGGTTTTTCTCTTCCTCTTTTCTCTTTCTCATGTTTTCACATTGATGAGCTTTGGCATCTTATAAGGCATGGTCTACTTAAACTTCCTTGGAGGAATCTTTGTGAGTTTTTTGAGAGCCCATTTTTGCTTAAGCAGCAGTTAAGTTCTGTGACCCTAAAAGCCCTTCAGCATAACCAGTTGATCTTTTAAAGTACATTTTTCTTCAGAGAACTAAAGTGTTTGACTTCCTTTGTGTTCATGATGCTATTACATAAATCAAAAATATACACTGTGTTTCTTCATTTTTGTTACAGTGATATATACCCTGGTAAGATGAAGTAGTATGGTTCAAAAAAGAAATTATAGTGCCTTAGAGCGTAGGGAATCTGGAATGGCTAGTTCATTGGTTTGGAGACTGATGCCAGTGAGTGAATGGGTTGGAAGGTAGGTTAGATCTCTAAATCTAACAGGGCTCAGGCATGAGCTGTTTCATGCCTAAAGGTGTGGTAACTCACTTTTTTACTCCCAGAAATTGTACAGAGTATCACAAAGGAAAGTAGCTTCCAAAGACTGGTATTTTATAGTTTCTGGATCATTATGCTTTGGAAAATTTGGGACCAAAAGACAAACAGCTTTATGTAAAAATGGAAGAAAGTGGTTACAATAAAAAGTTACTAAGTAGCTCTTTTGGTAATTCCCATAAATGGATTAAAACTGACACACAGCTCAGTTAGTACTCTTCTACTGAGAAGAAACCTCTGCAGAAGCATGAGCCTATTTCTGAATCAGAATTTTAAACTTTCCTATTTGCTAGGATTCAGACTTCCTTATTGGACTTAAAACAAGGCATGACTGTTTTAAAAACTTAGCAAGGGTTGATTGTTTGGCACACGGGAAATCAGTAACTACTGTGTTTCAAGAGGAAGGGAATAGGGTGGTCAGTACTAAAATCTTTAGGATTAATAGTAAGTTATTCCCTCACTTACTTGGCAGTACACACATACTCTTAAATTAGGAAAATGTTCCTGTCATACGTACTTGCCTTGTTAAAACAGAATAGAAACATTTTTTATATTGTTAAGGTTGAGCAGAAGGAAGAATTGTTTGTGAGACTGCAGAATCAATGTTCTCACTGCCAGGATTGGAGACTGTTACAAATTCAGAGAAAACTAGGCACTGATGAGGTGTATAAGAGGGAGATGCATCACATTATATATGGGTTTTAAAATTTCAACGCTTTGAAGTTAGGCAGGGGAACAGTTGGTGGATTGTTCTTGGCCTTGGAGTCAATAGCTAAAATGGTTCAGAGCTAGAATTACTAGTTTTTTTCCTACTGGTACGTCTTAACTTACGCCCTACAGGCTTTTGTAAAAAGAACAACATGAAAAAGACTTTCTGGAACTACTGTCCTTGTGGGAAGGTTTTTGTTGTATTTTTTTCTCTTTACAAATGTAAGCACCCGTACCATGCCATCACTTTGGTATATCTTTAGCAGTCACGGGAATACTTACTTACTCAGTGGAAGCAGCAATTGAAAAATCTGTAAGTTTGGAGAGCTAAGTGTGTGCTGGGCAATGAATTTAGGCACTAGTGAATAGTGAACAAGATAAGATAGACAATATCCTCTGTTGGAGCTTTGAGTGGAGCTTATGCTAAATGTTGTTAGAATTGATAGTGGTATGTACACCCAGCTAACACATATGAAGTGCCTGTTTATATAGGCCAAAAGCAGTTAATCATGGAAGTTTTATATGGTTCAACCTAATACTACAAACTAGTGATAATTATTTGTATGCTTCTGTGGGTGAAAATGCCAGGGATTTAGCTAATAATAGCTCTGTTTGCAAAGTTGGTTCATTGCAGTCATTTGTGAGTACTTTATTTGCTTATAATATTGTAGTACATATATGAAAGGAATAAGATCAAGGCAAAGGCTATTCACTGTAAAAAGTAAGGTTCTATCAGTAATGCCATTGTACACAGGAACCTTTATGTCCAGAGCTTAAGGCAACCATTGTATGTGTATGTGTGCAGTTTCAGTATTAAAAAGAATAAACCGGCCTTTTGAATGAAATTAACCTAGCAAAAAAGTGATTGCTAGACGATTGACAGTAACATATCATTTTATAAGGAAGCAGTTGTTGGAATCTTCCTGACTTAGTTGTGAAGAAATTCTGTTTTCCTTTTATCCAATAGGATGTACAGTTACCCAGCACGTGTTCCTCCTCCTCCTCCTATTGCTCGGGCTGTAGTGCCCTCAAAACGCCAGCGTGTATCAGGAAACACCTCACGAAGGGGCAAAAGTGGCTTCAATTCTAAAAGTGGACAGCGGGGATCTTCTTCTAAGTCTGGAAAGTGTAAGTATTATTACTGCAGCTTTCTGGTTCTGATATTTCTTATATGTTGAAATTCAGAGATCAGCGCAGTTAATAATATTAAAAATTTTTATAATGTTTGTACAAATAACTTTGTGTAATCGAATAATGGAAGATGAGAAAATGGTGATTAAGGGGCCAGCTCTAGGCAGCCTTCTGTCCTTAAGGCCTTGGTAATTTGAAAAAGTCATTAGATTTTAAGGAGTTGCAACACCTATTCAGTGTATAAAAATAGTGTTGCTAAAACTAGAAAATGCTTTAAAATAGAATTGAGGGTTGTTTTTTTTTTTAAGCAGGCTTAGAAAAGTAATAATGCTGCTGCTAAGGGAATAGATTCATTAGATTCAGTTTTCGCTAATAATCAAAAAGATTAGTGACACCCCGCCCGCCCCACCCCATTACTAGGACAGTCTGGTATAGATAGGCTCCATTTTCTCTCCAAGGATCTCATGCTGACTACTGTTGTATAGTCTAGAAGGGGAATGTGTTTGGTTATCTGGTAGCTTCTGGTACATTTGATTTTAATCTAGGTTTTTGTTTGTTTTAAAAGTGAAAGGAGATGACCTTCAGACCATTAAGAAGGAGTTAACCCAGATAAAACAAAAAGTGGATTCTTTACTGGAAAGCCTGGAAAAAATTGAAAAGGAGCAGAGCAAACAAGGAGGTAAGCGGCCCTGTCGCTTGTTGGGTGTGAAGTAGAGCTAGTTACCTAAGCTAGTTGCAAGTATATGTTGAAATAGTGGGGTATAAAGCAACTGAATATGAAACTTGTGGCATTTGAATTGGGAAGGGCATTTTGTGGGAGGATTTAGATTTGTGCTGCAGTTCTATGATCTGTTAGTGGGGATTGTCTACATCCTGTGGACATTACTTGCCCCTAGACAGACTTGTCCTTCTCATCCCCAGTAGAGATGAAGAATGATAAGTCAGACGAGGAGCAGTGCAGCAACTCCCTTAAGAAAGATGAGACTAATGTGAAGATGGAGTCTGAGGGGGATGCAGAGGGGTCAGACTCTGCTGAGGAGGGGAACCTACTGGATGATGATGATAATGAAGATCGGGGGGATGACCAGGTGAAAACCACGGGAAAGGAAAGAAAGAGGTGGTGGAGGGGGGGTCAGGGACACATGGAGTGCCTCTAACTCCATCCTGTTTGTGTCTGTTTCTCACAGCTGGAGTTGATCAAGGATGATGAAAAAGAGGCTGAGGAAGGAGAGGATGACAGAGACAGCGCCAATGGCGAGGATGACTCTTAAGCACATAGCGGGGTTTAGAAATCTTGTCCCATTATTTCTTTACCTAGGCGCTTGTCTAAGATCAAAATTTTCACCAGATCCTCTCCCCTAGTATCTTCAGCACATGTTCACTGTTCTCCCCATCCTTGTCCTTCCCATGTTCATTAATTCATATTGCCCTGCGCCTAGTCCCATTTTCACTTCCTTTGACCCTCCTAGTAGTTATGTTAAGTCTTACCCTGTAATTTTTGCTTTTAATTTTGATACCTCTTTATGACTTAACAATAAAAAGGATGTATGGTTTTTATCAACTGTCTCCAAAATAATCTCTTGTTATACAGGGAGTACAGTTCTTTCCATTCATACAATAGTTGCTTCCCTAACTACAAAGGCAGTCTCATTAGTTGAGTAGAACCTGAGAGCAGCTTTGAGTTACGGGTATGTGTGTCATACCCCACCTAAGAGTGCTATGTGGGGCTTTTCAACACAAATGTAACAATGTATTTTTGTGAATAAGAGTTGGCATGTTAAATGCATCTTCCACAAAAATAACTAGTGTAATAGTCTTAAGATTTGTTTTCTAAAGTTGATACTGTGGGTTATTTTTGTGAACAGCCTGATGTTTGGGACCTTTTTTTCTCAAAATAAACAAGACCTTATTAAACCAGGAATTTGGAGAAAAAATAAATACCCTGATTTTTTTATTTTTGTATTTTATAATTGTTTACTTCAAATTCTTTGTTTCACAGCAGCCTTCACAAAACCCCTAGAATGTACTCGATATATTTATCTTTGAGTCATAATTATTATGCATACCAACATACACTTCAACTTAGGTTTCATTGGGGTGGGTGTTGAATCACAGAGACAAGTACTCGGATTGAAGTGGAGATTTGTTTGCAAAAATGGCTTTTAAAGCCTAATGAAAAAGTTTGGGAACTTCCTTAAGCCTTTTCGTCAATGTTTTGTGATCCAGTTGGCACCTTTTTTGAGATTTTTGTTGTGTGCTGAATTGTTTCATCCTTAAGTAGAAGAGGTTCAAATATGTCAAGAGTGAAACAGCTGGAGAACGAAACTTGCTTTTCTTCCATTTTGTTTTTTAATTGCTGTTTATAGTCCCAGTTAACCGAATGGATTCCGAGTCTGTGCCTGTCAGTCACAGACACTGACACTGCCCAAGTAGGTGTTTACTGAAAATTGTAGAGCTCTCTTTTCCTGGTCTTCTGTAGTCTGTTCCTTCCTACAAAACTGCGAGGACAGAGTCACACATTTATTTTACTTTCAGTTAATTCAGTCCATTCAAGCTAATTATAGGCATGGTACTAATGAGCACCCAGACTTGGACTTATTAAACCACTTTCAGGTTTGTGATGCTTGCCTTGTCCTGAAAGGCCCTTTTTATTTATGTTTCATGCTTCAGTTTTTCTGGCAAGACAGGACAAAAACATGGTTAGTTTGGGCTGTTAAAACTTATGCAAACCTTGGGTTCCCCAGAAAGTTGCTACTGTTTCAAAGGCATTTATATACAACTTGGTAGGGACAGAAGTCATGTCCTATTTATAAAGGTTCCATAAATCATTTTATATAACAGGTGACAAAGTAGAATAGAAGGGAAAGGCTGAACTGTGGTCTGCCCTTGTATCTCATATCACTGTATACAAGTAGGTTTTGTTAGATACCTTGGTCAAAAATACTTCTAACTACCTTGTTTTATATGTTCTCATATGTTACACAAACTCAGAATTTAGCACATAACTGATGACAAGAAAATAAACTAGATCCTTAAAAGAAGGGTCAGATTTCTAGGTCAAAGTTCTAAGATGCTAATAAAAGCTGTTTTGAGATTGCTAGCCATCAGTATTTTAAAATACTGGACCACTTAGCCCAGGCATGGAAGTGTCTGTTTTTCATTCCATATGAAACCAAATATTGAAAACCTATGGAAAGCTCAATACAAAGTAAAATACAGTGTTGCATTTGCTTGGATATAAAATTTAGAATAATGGGTTTTTCCAGTATACCATGAAATCTAATACCCTTGAAGCTTTAGGGTACTTTGATTTAGAAATCAATTTTTTAAATGTACTTTTTCTGAGAACACATAGCTGGCCTGTGACCACACTGACTGACCATTGTTTAATCGATAAGTTGTGTCCACTTCTTGGTGACCCCATGGACTGATCACTGATGAACTAATTTTATTTTCAGGAGAGAACCAAGACGCATCATTACTGACTATAACCTGGGAGAATGAAGGACTTAGCCACATTAAAAAGTTCTGTACAGTTGACCTTTTTATTTAATAGGAGGAAAATTCAGCTGCACCAGTATAAAGTGGGGTTTGAATTTTGGGACCCTAGTTAAGATCACCTTGACCAAGAAAATGCATTTCAGTTGAATTCAGAGGGGTCAAAGAAAAAGTAGTACCCTGATTACTTGTAGAAACTAGTTAACAGGAGTAAGCATGTGTGACATAGAAATGAGGGTGATGAGTAAATCTTATATATAATAATGCAGAATGGGGATACTAAGTAACTTTAAAGAGTCTCACTTGCTTTATCAGTGCTGTAACTCAGAAAACAGGTATTTCTACTGTGATGTTTGAATAATAAGGGACATTATGTTGGAGGATATTTAGTGTTTGGAGAAACATTAAGGATAAAGTAAAAATCGGGTTAGTTAAACTGTAGAGAAAAGGCTGGGTATAGATGGCTACCTGACTGGAATGGCAGAATTCTAGATGCTTAGAGAAGAGATTAAATTAGGGGTTTCGAAGTGTCCAAGTTATTCTAATTTTTTATTAATCAAATTAATCAAGGAGAAAGCCTCAAAACAGTAGCTGGTTGTGTCAGTAACTTTCAAGTTTATTAAAAAAAATTGTAGAACCCCAGTTATGAAAAGCGGGACCTATTTAGAGAGTGTTAAAGAATTAAAAGTCCTATTGTGAGCTAGAGTGGGACTCTTTCCCCCACCACTTGAATTAAAACTACAAGGCAGGTTAGGAAGAGAGAAGGGATAATGTAATGAGGAATATGCCAAAAAGACAAAACAAGTTAATGGGAAGGAGTTGTAACCTAAGACATACAGGGACTAAGAAGCTGCTGCCAAAAAAAAAAAGCACAGTCCACTGGAATTTTCTGAGATGATGGAAATGTTTCATCATGCATTGACCAATATGGTAGCCTTGTGAGTGAGCCTTTGAAATGTGAGTAATGTGGGGGATTCCCTGGCAGTCCAGTGGTTAGGATTCTGGGCTTTTACTGCCACGGACCTGGGTTCGATCCCTAGTTTGAGAACTAAGGTCCCACAAGCTGTGCAGCCTCATCCCCCCAAAATGTGAGGAGTTGGATTTTCATTTTAACTTGAGTAGTCACATGTAGCATGTGACTGCCTTCTTGGGTAGTATCAGAGAATATTGAGCAGTGTTTAAACAAGTAATAGATAACTTATTACTAACTCAAATTTACATGAACAAATGCAACTGTTTCCAAGATGTTCCATGTCTGGAGTTGAAAATATTTAGTTACTGAGCCCCAGGCACTAACATTGAAGACTTCCCTAGAACACTGAACATTACCTAGAACATCCCTTGACCTTAAATTGAATATTTCCCTGGCATAAGGACATCTGCAACCGCAAGCCTACTCTATTGTGTAATCCACTCTTTTGGAAAAAATCCACCATTTTTCTTTCCATCTGTCCACCGTGTACTGGAGTGGTTCATAGACCTAATCATTGGGAAAGCGCATTGTTGAAAAATGCTAGGTTAAGAGCTGAATAATTTGTAAAAATTATTCTTTGTTAGGATAGAACAGTGACTGCATTCTTTGACCCTGTGCCTTGAGGCTATGTGTGTGATTCATGAGAAGCACCTGGCTGTACCATTGCAGGAATGTCCAAAGAAAAGTCTCTCCCAAAAGGACTTACTAATGTGGAGGGAGTTGACACAGATTGACCCAGACAAGCCCCAATAATGAATTGATGGTGTGACTATGAGACTTGTTGAGGGTAGGAGGAAAGTGAACCTGTTGATTTCCAGCTTGGTCCCTGGTTAACAGCTTTACTAGTTTCCATCCAGACTTAGAAGTCTTATATTGGACTTTGATGTATGGACATTTTTTGGGTTTAGGGGTTTTTTTGGCCTGTTTTGTCCCTGCCTTGAAGGATACTTGCTCCTTCAAGCAGAGTTAACAAGGTCATACTTCAAACACCCTGTTGGTCTTTCTGGGAGAAATCAGCCTAACCAGAGAGCTTGTAGTGGACCAGGTAGTCTGCTGAATAGCAGGCTAGAGCCAGCTGCCAGCCCAGCCTCACCCACAAAATTTCTCTCCCTGCTTGGAACCTGTGTTTTACTTTTTGTTAGTTTCCTGATCCAGCCAAACCTGACCTTTCCTCAAAGTTTTATAGGCACTCTTCACAGAAGTTGTTGGGTAGCAGCAACTAGGTCATTCTCAGAAGTTGCTGGGGTTTAGTTGCCAGGAAGTTGTCTGCATAACTGCAGAAAATCCTGTGGTGGCCTGTACTGTCCTTCCCAGGTGCCCCATGTGGGACTGACCTTCCAACTACAGGTGTTTCAGCCCTGCCTTGGGCAGAGTAACAGCCTTTGACAGCATCCTCACTTTGTTTTCTCATGACGCTTTGGGAGATGGATGACCTCAGTGTTTGCATTCCGTCTTAACCTGGGCATACAAACTTGGTCCATTCTGGTGGGGCCCTGCACCTACCTGGGTACATAACCAGGGCTCTGCTGTCTCCCCCCTCCACCTGGGATCAGGCACATGGCAGCACACCCCTGCAGTTGTGCTTTCTTGTCCTGTGTCCACCTGAGTGTAAGTATGGACATCTTCCTTCAAAATACTAACACCCCCAGCAGAGTTCCGCACTTAAGGATTCTGCAGTCTTCACACAAGGGACTCGAAGGTTTGTTTTCCATAAATCTCTGCAGAACTTGGAAAGCTCTGTCTTAGCTTTGGTGTATCTGGAGTCATTTTTCAACTTTTCCCACCAAGATGGCAGCCTCCTGCCTGTCTTCTGTACACTTGGTTTTCATTTTGCCTCCCTTGGAATGCCCTTTGGGTGTTTTTTCATCATTGGTTCCCTAGCCATGTTCTCCCCCTGCTCTCTTTTTTGGCAGTTTTGTGGCAATCTTCAGTTTTCCTTAAGCAGTATTGACACCTATCAGTTTCAGAATATTCTGGCACAATTCAGTTGCAACATGGGCACACCTTTGTAAGAAATGTGCTAGTGAAACATCAACCAAGGTTAACCACACATGTACATTTGCATCTAGATCATGTAAAACACATAATTATTTGCTCTGTTTAGAAATAAAGATGATACGCCATATATTAATAGCTGGTGTTAAAGCCCATGTGCCTTCTAAACAACTGTTGTTTTTTTCTCGCAATCTTGACTGCCGTCATCCCAGGCCAGGCTACCGTCACCTTTCTCCTGGCTTGCTCAGTACCCTTGTGTATAACCATACCCACTGTGATCCTTTTCTAGTCCACTTAACTACACACCAATCACAGTAGTGTTTTCAAAATAAAATGATGGCACTTTTCAGCTTAAAACCCCCCTGGCCTTAACTTGCCCTTAGGATAATGACAAAACTTCTTAACAAAGTTCAGTTTAGTTACTTAGTCATGTCCTGCTCTTTGTGACCCCATGGACTGCAGCATGCCAGGCTTCCCTGCCCATCATCAACTCCCAGAGCTTGCTCAAACTCATACTGAGTCAGCGATGCCATCCAACCGTCTCATCATCTGTCATCCCCTTCTGTCTTCAGTCTTTCCCAGTGAGCCAGTTCTTCACATCAGGTGGCCAGAGTATTGAAGCTTCAGCATCAGTCCTTCCACTGAATATTCTGGACTGATTTCCTTTAGGATTGACTGGTTTGATCACCTTGCTGTCCAAGGGACTCTCAAGAGTCTTCTCCAGCACCACAGTTCAAAAGCATCAATGGTCTAACCTTGCCTGTCTGTCCAGCTACCATATGCTTCTGGTCTTGTCTTTTTCAACCATATGGAACTTCTCTTTGTCCCCCCGACTCCCCATGCTCTTCTCCCTCCACCTTTACTCGTTTGTCCAGTTACCTTCTGTTCATCCTTTGAATTTAGCTCAGGTGTCACTCCAGGAATCCTCCCTACCTTTCCTAAGTAGACCAGTAGGCTCTCAGAACCAGGAATCTGTAGCACTGATTATACAATTTGTATGATTATTTGATTAATAAGTTTTAGAGTTGAAACAATAAAAGCAGGAACCACATCTATTAATGCTCACCAATATATCCCAAGTGCTTAACAGTATCTGACACAAAAAGACATGTTTGATGTATGAATGAAGAAAGGAAGAAGTGAAGGAGTTAGCCTAGTGTAAGGCAGTCTTAGAAACAGGTAGCAGGAATGCCAAGCAAGGCTGAAGAACTGACTTCACAGCACACCTGGAAGAATGTTGTAATGCCTGTCTCAAGGAGGTGCTTTCCTAACAGGTGAACTTCAGTGCTTTTGCTTCCACCATTTCACAGTCCTCTTCCAATATTAGGCACTAAAAAGTCCCTTAATCGTCTGATGCTGAGAAAGAGAGAAAGGACATTATCCAGAAAGATGGATGTACCCATTGCAATTAACCTGTCTTTCAATAAAGTCCAGTTTTTCTTACATGGCCCACTCTCACCTTAGTAAGCAGCTCTCCTATTCTTCAACACCTGCATTCTTTAATTTTTAAAATTAAAGTGTATATATATACACACACACACTATAAGGTGCATACATTTTAAGCATATAGCTTGACTGTTGGTAAAGTGAACATGCCTGTTTAAATACCACCCTGATCAGGATATGGAATGATACCAGTACCCCAGAAACCTTCATGCCCACTCCAATCATCACACCACTATTCTGACTTCTGGCACCATTAGACAGGTTTTGTCTGTTTTTGAAGAATGTGTGGATGGAGTAGTATTGTGGAAGTTTGGGCTTCCCCAAGAAAACACTTGGATGCAGTAGTTTATTGAGGGAGTGATCCTGGGAGACAGGAGTAATGAAGTGGGGAGAGTTATTTAAGGAAAAGCCAATATAAAGGTGTGTTATTGAGACAACATTGTAATGCTTTCCAGAATTGTCTGAGAAGTGGGAAAATAGAGGCTGGAATATGCTGGCTGCCGTTCCCCATTAACTTATACGATTCTGGGCTATAATCAATCTCAATAGGCTCCAGCAGCACTGAAGGACATTTGAATTATTTTCAGCTTGAGATGGTACTGTTATGAACATTCCTAAGCCTGTCTTTGGAGAACACATATGTACACATTTCTGTAGGCTATATAATTGGGTGGAATTTGGGGGTCATATAATATGTGTCTATTTAGCTTTAGTAGATACTGCAAAACACTTTTCCCAAAGTTATACTAATATGTATTCTTACTGACTGTAAATGAAATTTTCAATTGTCCACATCCTTGCCAACACTTGATATTGTTAGTCCTCTTAATTTTAGGTTTTTTAATGAGTATGTAGTGGTATCTCACTTTGCGTTTCCTTTTGGTAAACTTTTTATTGTATAATTAACATAGAAAAGTGCACAAATCATGTGTAGCTGTTAACTTTTCTCACACTGAATACACACAATAGCTAGAAGTCAAGAACTGTAAAATCACCAGCATTATAGCCCCATGCATGCATGCCCTCTTCTCATCACCATACCACCATCCCAGGAACATACTATCCTGACACCATAGATTGTTTCTGCCTGATTGAACTGCAAACAAATGATATAATATGTAGTTTTTTGTGTCTGGCTTTTTGATTCAACATCATGTGCAATTCATCTCTATTGTTGCATGTTCATACTGTTGTAGACTATTATGCTGTAAAAATATACTGCAATTTATTCATTCTGTGAATAGGTATTTGTACTGTTTTTGATTTTGGATGTTATGAATAAAGCTGCTATGAACATTCTAGAGCATGTCTTCTTGAACACATGTATCTGTTTCTTCTGGCTATGAAACTAAGAATGAAGTTACTGGGATAAAGAGTATTCTCCACACCCTTGCCTACCTGCTATATTCTCTCTAATTTTAAAGATGCCTAGTGGCATCACATTAGGTTTTTCTTTTATAAAAAATAAGACTTTAATGTTAGATTTACTGGAAAGTTGCAAAGATGTACAGAGAACTCCTTGTGTATCTCTCATCCCTAATTAAGTTTTTCTTAATGTTAACATCTTAACACTACCATGGCACATTTGTCAAAAATAAGAAGCCAATACTGGCATATTATTGTTAAACTCCAGACCTTATTCAGATTTTACCAGTTCTTCCCTGTATATGTGTGTGTTTCTGCACAGTTTTGTCACATGCATAAGTTCACGTAACCACCACCACAATCAGTATTATGAAGAGCTGTCCCATTGCCACAAAGGAACACCTGTACTATTTATTACTTCAGTGTGTGCTCCTCCGTCCTCCCACTACCATCCCTAACCTGTGGAAACCACTAACCTGTTCATCACCATAATTTAAAAATTTCAAGAAGTTAATATAAATAGCATCAGACAGTATGTAGATTTTTGAGTATGGCTCCTCTCCACCCCAACAGCAAGATGCCCTTGAATTTCATCTGAGTTGGTACATGCATTGATAGTTTGTTCCTTTTTATTGCTGTGGGTATTCAAGATTGTTAATTGTTCATCTGGCCAAGGACACCTGGGATGTTTCCAGTTTGGAGCTATTACAAACAGAGCTGCTATGAATAACTGTGTATCAGTTTTTGTGGACATTTTGTTGTGATTGGTGAGTAGTAAGTGCATGTTTATTTTTATTAAAAACTGCCAAACTATTTACCAGAGATGCTGTATTATTTTACATTCCCATGGGCAATGTGTGAGACATCCAGTTTCTCCACATTCTTGCCAGGATTTGGGATTGTCACTTAATTTTATTTTCACTTTTCTAATAGGTTTGTAGTGGTTTTCTGGTTTTGTTTGCTTGTTTGTATTTCCCTAGTAGCTAATGGTGTTGACCATCTTTTCATGTGCTTATCTGTTATCCATACATCCCTCTTTGGCAAAATAGCCACTCATGTTTTTATCAACTTTATCATTGGGTTTTTTAAACTGCTAAGTTTTGAGAGTTCTTTATGTTTTCTAGCTACATGTCCTTCATTTAGATGGCTTGCAAATGTTTTCCCCCAGTCTGTATCTTGGCTTTTCATCTTCTTAACAGAGACTTCGTGTAACAAAAGTTTCAAGTTTTGGGGAAGTCCGGTAATCAGTTCTTTTTCATTTATAATCATGCTTTTAGTGTCATTTCTATGAATTCTTTACCAGGACTTGGGCCCTGCCAATTTCTCTTGTTTTTCTCTTAAAATTTTTAGAGTTTTAGCTTTTATGTTAAATCTATGATTCACTTAAGGTTATTTTTTGTATAAGATGAGAGATTTAAACTGAAGGATGTTCTTTTCTTTTCTTTCTTTTTTTTTTACAACTATGGCTATTCAATTATTCCAACACCGTTTGTTGAAAAGAATACCTTCCTCCACTGAAATGCTCCTGCACTTTTGGCAAAAATGAATTGAGCATAGTTGTATGGGTCTATTTCTAGGTTCTCTCTTTTGTTCTATTGTTCAATGTATTAATCCATTTGTCCATATCATACTTTTTTAAAAACTGCAGCTATATAGCAAGTTTTAAAATTGGGTAGAATGTTTCTTTCCACTTTACTATTTTATGTTTTCAAACTTGTTTTAGTTATTTCCTTTGCATTTCCATATGCATTTTAGAATACGTTTGTATGTTAAAAATCTTACTTGGATTATGATAGGAAATGTACTAAATCTGTAGATCAATTTAGGTATGACTTTCCCTTTGTTTAGGTCTTTTCTTTTCATCAGGGTTTTGTAGTGTTCTCTTGATCTTGCATCATCTTGTAACCTTATTGAACTCTTATTCTAGTAGTTTCAGGTTTTTAATAGGTTCATTGGGAAATGAATTTTTTCAGTGCATTGAGAATTTTGTACATTCATCTCTAAGATAGTCATGCCATCTGCAAATATGAATTTTCTTCCTTTCCAATACATATGATTTTTGTTTTCTTTCATTCTTGTACTGGCTAGGATTTCTAGTACTATGATGCATAAGGGTGGTAAGACCAGACATCCTTGCTTTGTTCCCAGTTTTGGGGGGAAAATACTCACTCTTTTACCATAAGTATGATGTTAGCTGTAGATTTTTCACACATACTCTTTATCTGGTTGAGATAACTTCTGTTTATTCCTAACTTAGAATATTTTTTCATGAATGAGCATTGAATTTTGTCTGTAGGTTTTCTTGGGTAGTATGGTCTTTTTTTTTTTTTTTTTTTGGCTGTGCCACACAACTTTATTTAGTTTCCTGGCCAAGGATCAACTTGTGCCCCATGGAGTGGAAGCATGAAGTCCCAACCACTGGGTCACCAGAGAATTCCTGGTAATATGGTCATTTAAAAAAATATTGATCCTTCCAATCCAAGAACATGGTCTATCTTTCCATCTGTTTTTGTCATCTTTATTTTCCTTCATCACCATTTTACAGTTTTCAGAGTACAGGTCTCCTGCCTCCTTATGTAGACTTATTCCTGTGTATAATGGATAAACTTTTGTTTATCCATCTACTTAATGGACACTGATTTGCTTCTACCTATTGACTGTTGTGAATATTGCTGCTATGAACACAATGTACAAATATCTATTCAAGTTTCTGCTTTCACTTTTTGGCTATGTACTTTGAAGTAGAATTTCTGGATCATACGCAAATTCTATTTAATTTTCTGAGGTGTTTGTCACACCATTTTCTACAGTGGTCACACCATTAATTTTCTGGTCACACCACATGGCTTGTGGGATCTTAGTTCCCCAACCAGAGATCAAACCCAGGCCCCTGGCAGTGAGAGCACCGAATTCTAACCACTTAACTGCCAGGGAATTACCTTGGCTGCACCATTTTAAAGTCCTACCAGCAATGCCAAATGTTCAAATTTCTCCACATCCTCCCCAATACTTGTAATTTTTTTCTTTCTTTTTTTGATAATAGCCATCTTAGTAAATGTGAAGTGGTATCTCAATGTGGTTTGATTTGCATTTCCCTAATGATTAATGATGGTAAACATTTTGGCTGTGTTTATTGACCCAATTTTATATGTTCCTTGGAGTAATGTCTATTCAAATCCATTATTATTTATGGCTGTGCTGGGTCTTCACTTGTGGCGAGTGGGGGCTACTCTTTGATGTGGTATGTGGGCTTCTCATTGTGGTGGCTTCTCCTGTTGCAGGGCACAGGCTTTAGATGTGCAGGCTTCAGTAGCTGACTTGGGCTCAGAAGTTGTGGTGCATGAGCTTAGTTGCCTCATGGCATGTGGGATCTTCCTGGACCAGGGATTGAACTCATGTCCCCTGCACTGGCAGGCAGATTCTTTACTACTGGACCACCAGGGAAGTCCCTTTTGCCCATTTTTTAATCCAGTTGTTTCATTTTTGTTGGGTTAAAGAAGTCTTTTATGAATTCTGGATATCAGTTCCTCACGAGTTACATGATATTCAAATATTTCCTTTCATTCTGTGGGCTGTGTTTTCATTCTGTTAGTTTTCTATGAAAGTGAAAGTTGCTCAGCCGTGTCTGACTTTTTGCAACCCCATGGACGATACAATCCATGGCATTCTCTAGGCCAGAATACTGGGGTGGGTAGTCTTTCCCTTTTCCAGGGGATCTTCCCAACCCAGGGATCAAACCTGGTCTCCCACATTGCAGGGGGATTCTTTACCAGCTGAGCTACAAGGGAAGTCCTAATTTTCTAGAGTGTCTTTTTTAAAAATTGATTTATTGTTCAGTTGAAGGATAATTGCTTTACAAAATTTTGTTGTTTTCTGTCAAACATCAACCTGAATCAGCCATAGGTATACATATGTCCCCTCCCTCTTGAAACTCCCTCCCATCTCCCTCCCCACCCAACTCTTCTAGGTTGATACAGGGCCCCTGTTTGAGTTTCTTGAGTCATATAGCAAATTCCCGTTGGCTATCTATTTTACACATTGTAGTGTAAGTTTCCATGTTACTCTCTCCATACATCCCACCCTCTCCTCCCCTCTCCCCCATGTCCACAAGTTTGTTCTCTATGTCTGTTTCTCCATTGCTGCCTGGCAAATAAATTCATTGATACCATTCTTCTAGATTCCACATATATGCATTAGTATATGATATTTATCTTTCTCTTTCTGACTTAAACTTCACTCTATAATAGGCTCTAGGTTCATCCACCTCATCAGAACTGACTCAAATGCATTCCTTTTTATGGCTGAGTAATATTCCATTGTGTATATGTGCCACAACTTCTTTATCCATTCATCTGTTGATGGACATCTAGGTTGCTTCCATGTTCTAGCTATTGTAAATAGTGCTACACTGAACAATGGGTTACATGTATCTTTTTCAATTTTGGTTTCCTCAGGATATATTCCTAGGAGTGGGATTTCTGGGTCATATGGTGGTTTTATTCCTAGTTTTTCAAGGACTCTCTATACAGTCTTCTATAGTGACTGTATCAATTTACATTCCCATCAACAGTGCAAGATAGTTCCCTTTCTCCTCACCCTCTCCAGCATTTATTGTTTGTAGATTTTTTGATGGCTATTCTGACTGGTGTGAGGTGATATCTCATTGCAGCTTTGATTTGTATTTCTCTAATAATGAGCAATGTTGAGCATCTTTTCATGTGTTTGTTAGCCATTGTATGTCTTCTTTGGAGAAATGTCTGTTTAGGTCTTTTCCCCACTTTTTGACTGGGTTGTTTGTTTTTCTGGTATTAACTTGCATGAGTTGCTTGTATATTTTAGAGATTAATCCTTTGTCAGTTGTTTCATTTGCTATTTTCTCCCATTCTGAGGGTTGTATTCTCACCTTGCTTATAGTTTCCTTTGCTGTGCAAAAGCTCTTAGGTTTAATTAGGTCCCACTTATTTATTTTTGTTTTTATTTCCATTACTCTAGGAGGTGAGTCATAGAGGATCCTGCTTTGATTTATGTCATCAAGTGTTCTGCCTATGTTTTCCTCTAAGTGTAGTGTTTTAGATATTGCTTAGATATTACATTATACATAAAAGACTGATCACAGTGTACTATTTTTACTTTACCATTTTGAGCAAAATTTTGAAAACTTCCTTATTTAGATCCCTTTACCATGCACCTTCATCATGCAGTTGTCTTAAATATTTCCTTTACCTACATAGAGGACCACAACAGACAATTTCGTTTTTTGCTTCAACCATCAAACAATTTTTTTTTAATTCAAGAGGAGGATAGTGTATTATGTTTAGTCATATTTTTCTTTTTTCATTGTCTTTTTCTTCATTACAAATGTTCCAAGATCAAGATCCTTTTTCAAAGATCTTGCTTTGTGCTTAGGTTGGTTGACAAAAATTCTTAGTTTTCCTTCATTTGAAAATGTCTATTTAATTTTCCTTCTTGAAGGGTATTTTCTCTGGATAAAGAATTCAAGTTTCATCATTCTTCCAGCACTTGAAGTGTACCACTTCTTTCTGGCCTCCGTGATTTCTCATGAGAAATCTAACATTTGAATTCTTATTCCCCTGTAGGTAATGCATTTTTTCTCTCTAGGTGCTCTCAGGATGTTTTCTTCTTTCTTGGTTTACAGAAGTTTGATTATGATGTTCTGGGTGTGATTTTTCTTTGGGTTCATCTGTTTAGGAATTATATGCTAGGCTTTTTGAATCTGTAGGTTTATGCCTGTCACCTAATTTGGGGGAAATGTAGCCTTTTTTTTTTTTTTTTAATTAAGACATTATCATTCTCTTTCTGTTCTTCTGGGACTGTGATCATACAAATGCTAGATCTCTTGTTATTGTCCCACAAGTACCGAGAGTTTTTTTGTTTGTTTTGTTTTGTCTCTTTTCTCCCTGTTTGTTGTTTAGATAGGGTAGCTTCTATTGTTGTCTTCACATTCACATATTCTTTCCTCTGTCATCTCCATTTGTACCATTTTAGCCCATTCAGTTAATTTTAAATTTCAGTTATTTTATTTTTAAGTTCTAAGTTGGAAATTTAGATTGCCAATGGAAATACAATTTTGTTCTAATTTGTATTTTCTATTTCTTTGTTGAAATTTTCTGTTCTTTCACTTGTTTTAAGCTTATTTATAATTTCTCATTGAAGCATTTTTATGATAGTTGCTTTAAAATCTTTTTCAGATAATTCCAACATCAGTGTTATTTTGGTGTTCATCTGGTGTTATTTTGGTATTCATTTGGTTCTTGGTATGACAAGTGGTTTTTTGTTGTACTCTGGACTGACTAGGTATTATTTTATGATTTTCTAAATCTTATTTACATCTTGTATTTTAGCAGGCCTCCAATGACACCTTCCTGGTTGGGAGTAAGGAAGGACACCTCTTTTTTTCACTGGGTGGGAGTGAAAATTCATGCTCTCCACTCAGCCTCTGCTGACATGGGGAGAAATGCTTTATTACTGCTGGGTAGGGGTAGAAATTTAGACTTTTGATTAAGCCGCTACTGACATCATGAGTCTTCAGAGGGGCACTTTGTTACTGTCAGGCAGGAATGGAGGTCTAGACCCTCCATTCAGCTTCTGCAGAGAGAATGGTGCCTCACTACTACTGAATGAGGTGGAATTCTACGCTCCTTATTCAGAATTGCTGACTGCATTTTTTGCTTTGGTGACTGGAGTAGTGTGAATATTGCAAAAAAGATTTTCTGTTCTCCTAGGCCACCCCTTTACCAGTCCTTTGGCTAAAGATAGGATTTGAGGAGGGCCTTTTTATTTATTTATTTTTCCATTTATTTTTATTAGTTGGAGGCTAATTACTTTACAATATTGTAGTGGTTTTTGCCATACATTGACATGAATCAGCCATGGATTTACATGTGTTTTCCATCCTGAACCCCTCTCCCACCTCCCTCCCATCCCATCCCTCTGGGTCATCCCAGTGCACCAGCCCCGAGCACTTGTCTCATGCATCCAACCTGGACTGGCGATCTGTTTCACACTTGATAATATACATGTTTCGATGTTATTCTCTCAGATCATCCCACCCTAGCCTTCTCCCATAGAGTCCAAAAGTCTGTTCGATACATCTGTGTCTCTTTTTCTGTCTTTCATATAGGGTTATCGTTACCATCTTTCTAAATTCCATATATATACGTTAGTATACTGTATTGGTGTTTATCTTTCTGGCTTACTTCACTCTGTATAATGGGCTCCAGTTTTATCCATCCCATTAGAACTGATTCAAATGTATTCTTTTTAATGGCTGAGTAGTATTCCATTGTGTATATATGTACCATAGCTTTCTTATTCATTTGTCTGCTGATCGGCATCTAGGTTGCTTCCATGTCCTGGCTATTATAAACAGTGCTGTGATGAACATTGGGGTACACGTGTCTCTTTCAGTTCTGGTTTCCTCGGTGTGTGTGCCCAGGAGTGGGATTGCTGGGTCATATGGCAGTTCTATTTCTGATTTTTTAAGGAATTGAGGAAGGCCTTTTTAAAAACCTGTAATAATTTTAAAATCAGCTTGCAATTTCTAAAGACGAACTGTTGGGATTTTGAATGGGGCTGAATGTAATCTATAGATCAAATGGAATGAATTTTTATAATTTTGAGTCTTCTTTAGTTGTTTTAGTATTATTTAGTAGCTTTCATGAACTTCATTATTTCAGTTCAGTTCAGTCGCTCAGTTGTGTCTGACTCTTTACGACCCCATGGACTGCAACACACTAGGCTTCCCTGTTCATTACCAACTCCCAGAGTTTACCCAAACTCAAGTCCATTGAGTCAGTGATGCCATCCAACCATCTCATCCACTGTCATCCCCATCCAACCATCTCATCCTCTGTCATCCCCTTCTCCTCCCGCCTTCAATCTTTCCCAGCACCAGGGTCTTTTCAAATGAGTCAGTTCTTTGCATCAGGTGGCCAAAGTATTGGAGTTTCAGCTTCTGCATCAGTCCTTCCATGAGTATTCAGGACTGATTTCCTTTAGGATGGACTGGTTGGATCTCCTTGCAGTCCAAGGGACTCTCAAGAGTCTTCTCCAACACCACAGTTAAAAAGCATCAATTCTTTGTCACTCAGTTTTCTTTATAGTCCAACTCTCACTTCCATACATGACTACTGGAAAAACCATAGCTTTGACTAGATGGACCTTTGTTAGTAAAGTAATGTCTCTGCTTTTTAATATGCTGTCTAGGTTGATTATAACTTTTTTCCCAAGGAATAAGCATCTTTTAATTTCATGGCTGCAGTCACCATCTGCAGAGATTTTGGAGCCCAAAAAAAGTCTGTCACTGTTTCCCCATCTACTTGCACTTTCACTAGAATTAATTTTGGATACCAAGGTAAATACTATCATTTAAGATGTTTTATTTTATAACAACTTTTTCCAATAATTTATTTTTATAACTTTGGATTCAGGTTTTTGCTAGATTAACTTCTGAATTCTGTAGATTCATTTTGGACTTTCTATGTATTCAATCATGCTGTCTGTGAATAATAAAAATTTTGTTTTTTCTTTTCCAATATTTATTTCTTGCTCTTGCCTATTACACACTATTAATAGAGATTGTCCAGTTCATTGTTTTTTTGTTGTTGTTTGTTTGTTTTTTGATGAGTTAATTTTTATTAATGCATGAAATCCTCAGGAGTTATCACCAACCCCTTAGTATAAAATTTTTTCAAGTTATATTAGTCATATAACTTGGTGTGCTTATTTTAAATGCTGCTAAGTGAATTAAATGAAGACAGAGTTTCCCCTAATGTGATTGATTTTAGCACTTTTCAGCTACCTAGATCTAAAAAAAACTTTCAGGCTTTGGAACTGAATGTTTGAGGACAGTGTTCAAATTTCAACCTATTGATAATACAATATGCTTGATTTAGAATGTTACCTTATAATTTCCTCCAAAACTAAAATTTTAATCTGGTGAAAAGTAAGTAGCTATAAGTGGCATAAAAACCATGGCACTCAAATGGTTACTGTCACAGATGGTGATAAACAAAGGGCTCCACTCTCAGGTCACCTAGGATTTGGAATTACTGTACATAATGTCACTTACAAAACTATAAGAAACTGAATACAGAGAGGATTTCTTTAGTCTGGTGTCTTCAGGCACCCAAGATATAAGATACTTTATCCCCAAACGATATTCAAAAATATTTTGTGTAGCTGATAGTTCTTCCCTTGGAGGTAAAGAACATTTCACCAAAACTTTTTAAATAACCAGGATGCAGATCATTTTAAAGAACAGTCTAATCTAGAAATCAAATATACAAAGAGGAAAAACAGAAACCTGTATAGAAGACAAAGATCAAACTGGTAGCCCACACCCAGAGCAATTGTGTAAGTAATTATGATAACCCACAGCTTCTTAGATCATTCTAGTGAGGATCCCCAGGTACTAGATGTGTTTTCATCATGATATTTCCTAAATAAAGGGCCTGAAATGCACATTAAAGGGTGTTTCCCAGGAATAGGAGTGAAGATGCTTTTACATTGTTCAATCCACAAGCTATTTGGTCAAAGGAATATGTAAAGCTCAACGAAAGCACATCTGGTGGAAGTTCATGGCAATGAATGTTGACAAGATGTGCTTGGATCTCGCTTGCAGCATCTGGCAGTGAGTAGCAGAACAAAGGTGGGCGGCTCACAGGCTCTCCTGTGTCTGCTCTGGAAGAGGCTCCGTGCTGGTGGCACTAGCACTTGCAGTCGAATTCAAGACTTCTCTGAAATTACCACCAGCAGGCTTGTTTCCCCCAACTTTAGACTTTAAGTTTTCGACCTTTTCTTCAAATGATTTGAAAGTTGGAGAGTTTTTCACATCTTCCAGCTTTTTGGTGATGACAGAGCCAACAGACGAAAAAGCAGCTGAAGCCTTCTGTCCGGCCTGAGATAAGGTTTCAGAGGTCTTCTTGTACGCAGATGTAGCTGTCACATCTTGCCACCCTTTGGCAATGTTCTGTTTTAGTTCCTGTAGTGAATTGATCCCAAGTTTCCGCCTGATCTCCGCTAGGTGCTTCTCTTTTGCTGCTAACACTTGAGACAGAGTCTGGATTTCTTCTTCCACCTTTGCAAGTTCTCTCCTCAGCTCCTCTCGCTCCTCCTCTGTCAGGGTCTCGGCAGCACCGATCGTGGCGGCAACATCTTCTCCCTCCTCAGGTACTGGGTCTGTTCTCAGCAGACATCATACACGAGGTTATCCTTTATAGCACTGTTGATTATGAAGAAGGGAGGAAAATAGTGTCCATTAGGATACTGCGATGCAACCGACTAGTCTGACTCCATTTTTAAAGTGAGATTGCTTGCTCGCTGCGGTCCATTTCTGCCTCCCACCCAGTTCATTGCTGAATCAAAATTGTGATAGAGGATCTCAGGGAGAAAGTTTTTACTATTTATTAGATTTTAATAAAACCAATAAACATGATGCTTCCTGTAAAGTTTTTGTATTTATGTTTTGTTAGATTAAGGATACTCTTTTTTATCACTAGTTTGCAAAGATTTTTAAAAATCATGAGTATGAAGTTTTATCAAATGCTTACTCTCCATTAATTGTGACAATTATGTATTTTAGCCTTTATTTTAAATGTTTTCTTAAAATTTTTATTGGAGTATAGTTGATTTACAATGTTGTATTAGTTTCAGGTATACAGAAAAGTGAATCAGTTTTACATACACATATATCTATTCTTCTTAAAGATTATATTCCCATTTAGGCCATCAGAGTGTTGAGTAGATTTCCCTGTGCATTAAGTCCCTGTGCCATAGGTTCTTACTGTAGGTCTCAGTATCAAGTTTATATATAGTAATGTGTATATGTCAATACCAATCTCCCAATTTATCCCTTCCCCCTGTTACACTCTGATAACCATAAGTTTGTTTTCTACATCTGTGACTCTACTTCTGTTTTGTAAATGAGTTCATTTGTACCCCTTGTTTAGATTTTATTTTAAATGTTAAATCAACTTTGCAATCCTAGGATAAAATCAGTTTGATGTAATATGTACCCTTTTTATATATTACTATATTTGTTTTGCTAACATTTTATTTAGGGCTTCCCAGGTGGCACTAGTGGTAAAGAATCCACTTGCCAGTGCAGGAGATGTGAGAGACGCAGGTTTGATTCCTGGGTCGGGAAGATCCCCTGGAGGAGGAAATGGCAACTCACTTCAGATGTCTTGCCTGGAAAATTCCATGGACAAAGGAGCCTGGTGTGCTGCAGTCCATGGGGCCACAGACAGAAAGACATGACTGAGCATACACACACAAATATTTTATTTAGGGTTTTTGTCCCTATGTTCATGAGAGAAATTGACCTGGGGTTCCTTTCTTACAGTGTTGTTTCCAGGTGTTGGTTGTCAAGGTTATATGGGTCTCTTATAATAAATTAAACAGAATTTCCTCTTTTCCTATCCCCTGGAATTTTCTGTGTAATATAGATGTTATTTATTCTTTAAATGTTTGGGAAATTTTACTGATAAAGCCATCTGTGCCTAGAGTTTTCTTTGTAGGGAATTTTTAATAATGGATTAAAATTTGTATTAGCTTTAGGGCTATTCTGATTATTTCCTCTTTGTTTTGATAAGTTATGTTCTTTAAGGATTTTTTTTTCTATTTTATTTAAATTTAAATTTAGTGGGATGATTACTCATAATATTCTTATATCTTTTAAATCTTTGTTGTATCTCATTAACAGTGTGATTTCTCTTTTAACTCTGGTTATGTAGAAGTCAGTCTATTGCTTAACTTCTTAAGTCTATTATTTAATTTCTCAGCAGGATTTTGTAGCTGTATTTTTTATTTATAGTTTAATTCCACTGCATTCAGAGAACATACTCTTTATAATTTCATTCCTTTGAAATGTGTTAAGAGTTACTGTATTGCCAGGTGTATGTTCCATTTTGGTAAATATCCAAAGCATATATTGCTTTAGAAGAATGTGCATTCTGTGATTTGTAGGTGCACTGTTTTATGTATATCAATTTCATTAGTTGTTCATTCATATCTTTTATATCCTTTGTGATTTTCTGTCAGCTTGTCCCATCATTTAGTGAGAGAGATGTGTTAAAATCTCCAACTATGATTGTAATTTAATCTGCTTCACCCTATGTTCTATCAGTTTGCTTTATATATGTTTGAGGTTGTGTTATTAAATGCATATTAATTTAGGACTATTACATCTTCCTGCTGGATTGGCCCTTTCGTTATTATGAAACGCCCTTAGTCTCTCCTAACGCTCTTTCCTTTAATGTCTACTTTAACTTACATCAGCATAGTTAAACTAGATTTCTTTTTGTTAAAATATGCATGGTATATATACTTTTCAGCTTTTTATTTTTGAGTTTTCTTTGTCTTTATATTTTAGATGCGGTAGTTCCCATAGGAAATGCAGAATAAATGTTTGATTCTTTCCCTTTAAATCCTAGTTTTCAAGACATTGAATTGATTCCCTCTTAGTTTCCAAATATGATAGCCAGCCCTCTTGGCCCTTACCAGTCCTTAGTAGGGCTGACCTGAGTAACCATCAGGATATTGTGAAAGTAATAGTGTGTGCTTTCTGAGGCTTCCAAGGTCTTATAACACACTGTGGCTTTCTCCTTGCACTCTCTTTGTTCACCTCCTCTGCAGGGAGGCAGCCATCATGTCAGGAGGACACACACAGTCTTGTGTGTAGAAGAACTGAGGTCTCCTGCTAACAGCACCAACACAGTCAAGTGAGTGAATTATCTTGTAAGCAGATCCTCCAGTGATTCAGCTGACAACAGCTCCAGTTGACATCTTAACTGCAACTCCGTGAGAAAGAAGAGGTCTCTCAAATTTTTGACCCATAGAAATCATGTGAAATACTAAGTGTTTATTGTTTTTGTTTAAGCTGCTAAATTTTGGGACAGTTTATTACAAAGCAATAGATAATAAAACAGACTTTGGTAAATGGAAATGAGATGTGGATTTAACAAAACCATAAAAAATTATAAGCATCTTTGACAGTACAGTGGGAGGAAGCTGAAAGAACTTTGAGGAGAGGATCACTGAAAGTCTAAAATGCCTTGAAGAGACTGTTAGCAAAATTCTGATAATCTTTGAGGAGGCTGCCAATAAAGATAAACATGTGACTTAGATGACTATGAGGAAAATGTTATTGGAAACTGAGAGGGGAAAAAAATCTCTGTTATGCAGTTGCAGAGAGTTTAGCAACACTGGTGCCTTCAGTAATGTAGATGGTAGAAAATATGAACTGCCTAATGAAATTGGCAATCTGGGAATTCCCTGGCTGTCCAGTGGTTAGGACTGCATGCTCTCACTGCTGGGGGCCCAGGTTCAATCGCTGGTCAGGAAACTAAGATCCCTCAAGCGGCTCATGGCCAAATAAATAACAAAGATGAAACTGAGGGTCGGAAACAGACCACCAGCCCAGGCTGGATGCATGAGACAAGTGCTCAGGGCTAGTGCACTGGGAAGACCCAGAGGGATGGGATGGGGAGGGAGTGGAAGGGGGGATCGGGATGGGGAACACATGTAAATCCATGGCTGATTCATGTAAAGAAAAGAAAAAAAATTGAAGTATAACAACAACCAAAAAGACTTTAGAAAGATCTACTGTAGTGCCTCAGAGAATGGTTCCGTTAAATGATAGGACTTCCAAAAAGTTTCAGAGCACAAGCCCTCAACAGTCTCAGCAGAGGTTCAAGGCAGAGGGCTGTGTCAAGAGAGATTTGTTAATAAGAGTCACAGAAGACCCCCAAGTTTTTAAGAATGTCACGATGACAGAACCACCACCAGACTGAACTGTAAGAAAAAAATGAAGAGAAGCCTTTCAATCCACAAACTCCTTCAGTGAGGAAGCAAGCTAAGAAAACTACTCAGCTTACAAACACAGGCTAGCTTTCATATAAAGTGAAGGATAATTTAGTGAGGACAACTATAATCTCCGAGTGGAGCCAAGAGCCACAGAGAATTATTCTTAGGATTGAGTCCTAATCAAGGACTTGCCAACAAGTGTCTCACTGGATTTTAGAATTTTTGTGACTCAGTGACTCTTGTGTGCCCACCTTTCCCCACCCCCCATTTTTTCCTACAGACGTTATCCCATACCTGTCCTGCCAATATATGTTTTATATGTATAGAAGCCAGATGTAACTTCTGTGTTTAGCTCACCAGTCTTAAGACTGAGAGGAACTGTAGCCAAGATACTCCTACAGAGGGACCATACTTCAGTCATACCTGATTTAGATGATGTGACTGTGGACTTTGAGCTGATACTGTAATGGAACATGATTTTGGGAGGTGTGAGTATATTCTGAGCATATATTCATGTGTAAGTTGAACAAGAGTCAGTGAGGGCCCCAGGGAGGACTGTGATAGCCAGCCTTCAAGACGGCCCCAGTGATTCTCAGCTCCTGGCCATTTTATAACGCATGTGGGAAAATTTATCAAGAGGACATAACAATCTTAAATGTTTACGTACCTCATAATAAAACTTCAAAATACATGAAAGCAAAACTGAAAAACTGCAAGAAAAAAAATCACAATTATAATTAGAGATTTCAACGTACTCCCCTTTCAATTCTTTTTTTTTAAAATTTTATTTTATATTGGAGTATAGTTGATTAACAATGCTGTGTTAGTTTCAGGTCAGGGGAGTTGCATGGTTAGATTTGCTTCACTTGTCTCTATTTGTCATTTCTTCTTTCTCCCCTTTGTCACATTCTCTCCAGTACAGATTTATTTACAGCTCTTCTCAAACTGATTTTGAGAAGAGCTCAAATGACTTCCATCATGCCAAGTATAGTGGGCAACATCTTTTATTTTAATTTCACAACAGCATTTGACAAAGGTGACTACTCTTGCCCCTTTCATTTTTATTTTTTGAAGTATAGTTGATTTATAGTGTTGTGGCAATCTCTGCTGTGACTCAGTTATACATATATATTTTAAAAATATTTTTTCCATTATGGTTTATCATAGGATATTGAGTATAATTTCCTGTGCTATACATTAGGACTTTATTGTTTATTCATTCTAAATATAATAGTTTGTTTCTACCAACCCCAAACTCTCCGTTCATCCTCTCCCCCCCCAACGCAACTTTGGCAACCACAACTGTGTTCTCTATGTCTATGAATCTGTTTGTATTTTGCAGGTAGGTTTATTTGTGCCATGTTTTAGATTCCACATATAAGTGATATCATGTGATATTTCTTTCTCTTTCTGACTTACTACACTTAGTATGATAATCTCTAGTTGAATCTATGTTGCTGCAATATTTCATTCTTTTTTATGGCTGAGTAGTATTCTGTTATATATGTACCACATCTTCTTGGTCCATTCATCTGTTGATGGACATTTACGTTGTTTTCATGTTTGGCTATCGTGAACAGTGCTGCTATGAACATAGGGGTACACGTATCTTTTTGAATTATAGTTTTTCCAGGTATGTTCTCAGGAGCAGGGTTGCTAGATCATATGGTAATTCTATTTTTAGTTTTCTGAGGAACTTCCATACTAGCTGCATGGATGATAAGTTGCTTCAGTCATGTCCAACTCTTTGGGACCCCATGGACTGTTTATAGCCTGCCAGTTTCCTCTGTTCATGGAATTCTCCAGGTCAGAATGTTGGAGTGGGTCACCATGCCCTCCTCTAGGAGATCTTCCCGACCCAGGGATCCAATCTACATCTCTTATGTCTTCTGCATTGCAGGAAGATTCTTTACCACTAGTGCCACCAGGGAAGCCCCCATAGGGCTATACCAACTTATAGTCCCACCAACAATGTAGGAGGGTTCCCTTTTCTCCACACCCTCTCCAGCACTTGTTATTTGTAGACTTTTTAATGATAACCATTCTGACTGGTGTGACCACTCTTTCCTTTTTGAAATAGTCTTTTCTCTTTGTTTCCTTGACATCATACTCACCTGATGCTTCTTGCACCTCTGCTACTTCCTTTTTTTTTTAATTTATTTTTTTTCCATTTATTTTTATTAGTTGGAGGCTAATTACTTTACATCATTGCAGTGGTTTTTGTCATACATTGAAATGAATTAGCCATGGATTTACATGTATTCCCCATCCCGGTCCCCCCTCCCACCTCCCTCTCCACCCGATCCCTCTGGGTCTTCCCAGTGCACCAGGCCCGAGCACTTGTCTCATGCATCCAACCTGGGCTGGTGATCTGTTTCACCCTAGATAATATACATGTTTCGATGCTGTTCTCTTGAAATATCCCACCCTCGCCTTCTCCCAGAGTCCACAAGTCTGTTCTATACATCTGAGTCTCCTTTTCTGTTTTGCATATAGGGTTATCGTTACCATCTTTCTAAATTCCATATATATGTGTTAGTATACTGTAATGGTCTTTATCTTTCTGGCTTACTTCGCTCTGTATAATGGGCTCCAGTTTCATCCATCTCATTAGAACTGATTCAAATGAATTCTTTTTAATGGCTGAGTAACATTCCATGGTGTATATGTACCACAGCTTCCTCATCCATTCGTCTGCTGATGGGCATCTAGGTTGCTTCCATGTCCTGGCTATTATAAACAGTGCTGCGATGAACATTGGGGTGCATGTGTCTCTTTCAGATCTGGTTTCCTTGGTGTGTATGCCCAGAAGTGGGATTGCTGGGTCATATGGCAGTTCTATTTCCAGCTTTTTAAGAAATCTCCACACTGTTTTCCATAGCGGCTGTACTAATTTGCATTCCCACCAACAGTGTAAGAGGGTTCCCTTTTCTCCACACCCTCTCCAGCATTTATTGCTTGTAGACTTTTGGATAGCAGCCATCCTGACTGGCATGTAATGGTACCTCATTGTGGTTTTGATTTGCATTTCTCTGATAATGAGTGATGTTGAGCATCTTTTCATGTGTTTTTTTGCCATCTGTATGTCTTCCTTGGAGAAATGTCTGTTTAGTTCTTTGGCCCATTTTTGGATTGGGTCATTTATTTTTCTGGAGTTGAGCTGGAGGAGTTGCTTGTATATTTTTGAGATTAATCCTTTGTCTGTTGCTTCGTTTGCTATTATTTTCTCCCAATCTGAGGGCTGTCTTTTCACCTTGCTTATAGTTTCCTTTGTTGTGCAAAAGCTTTTAAGTTTCCTTAGGTCCCATTTGTTTATTTTTGCTTTTGTTTCTAAAATTCTGGGATGTGGGTCATAGAGGATCCTGCTGTGGTTTATGTCAGAGAGTGTTTTGCCTATGTGCTCCTCTAGGAGTTTTATAGTTTCTGGTCTTACATTTAGATCTTTAATCCATTTTGAGTTTGTTTTTGTGTATGGTGTTAGAAAGTGTTCTAGTTTCATTCTTTTACAGGTGGTTGACCAGTTTTCCCAGCACCACTTGTTAAAGAGGTTGTCTTTTTTCCATTGTATATCCTTGCCTCCTTTGTCAAAGATAAGGTGACCATAGGTTTGTGGATTTATCTCTGGGCTTTCTATTCTGTTCCATTGATCTATATTTCTGTCTTTGTGCCAGTACCATACTGTCTTGATGACTGTGGCTTTGTAGTAGAGTCTGAAGTCAGGCAGATTGATTCCTCCAGTTCCATTCTTCTTTCTCAGGATTACTTTGGCTATTCGAGGTTTTTTGTATTTCCATACAAATTGTGAAATTATTTGTTCTAGTTCTGTGAAAAATACCCTTGGTAGTTTGATAGGGATTGCATTGAATCTATAGATTGCTTTGGGTAGTATAGACATTTTGACAATATTGATTCTTCCAATCCATGAACACGGTATATTTCTCCATCTGTTTGTGTCCTCTTTGATTTCTTTCATCAGTGTTTTATAGTTTTCTATGTATAGGTCTTTTGTTTCTTTAGGTAGAAAAGTATTTTATTATTTTTGTTGCAATGGTGAATGGTATTGTTTCCTTAAATTCTCTTTCTGTTTTCTCATTGTTAGTGTATAGGAATGCAAGAGATTTCTGTGTGTTAATTTTATATCCTGCAACTTTACTGTATTCGTTGATTAGCTCTAGTAATTTTCTGGTAGAGTCTTTAGGGTTTTCTATGTAGAGGATCATGTCATCTGCAAACAGAGAGAGTTTCACTTCTTCTTTTCCTATCTGGATTCCTTTTACTTCTTTTTCTGCCCTGATTGCTGTGGCCAACACTTCCAAAACTATGTTGAATAGTAGTGGTGAGAGTGGGCACCCTTGTCTTGTTCCTGATTTCAGGGGAAATGCTTTCAATTTTTCACCATTGAGGGTGATGCTTTGTCATATATAGCTTTTATTATGTTGAGGTATGTTCCTTCTATTCCTGCTTTCTGGAGAGTTTTAATCATAAATGGATGTTGAATTTTGTCAAAGGCTTTTTCTGCATCTATTGAGATAATCATATGGTTTTTATCTTTCAATTTGTTAATGTGGTGTATTACATTGATTGACTTGCGGATATTAAAGAATCCTTGCATTCCTGGGATAAAGCCCACTTGGTCATGATGTATGATTGTTTTAATATGTTGTTGGATTCTGTTTGCTAGAATTTTGTTAAGGATTTTTGCATCTATGTTCATCAGTGATATTGGCCTGTAGTTTTCTTTTTTTGTGGCATCTTTGTCTGGTTTTGGAATTAGGGTGATGGTGGCCTCATAGAATGAGTTTGGAAGTTTACCTTCTTCTGCAATTTTCTGGAAGAGTTTGAGTAAGATAGGTATTAGCTCTTCTCTAAATTTTTGGTAGAATTCAGCTGTGAAGCCATCTGGTCCTGGGCTTTTGTTTGCTGGAAGATTTCTGATTACAGTTTCGATTTCCTTGCTTGTGATGGCTCTGTTAAGATCTTCTATTTCTTCCTGGTTCAGTTTTGGAAAGTTATACTTCTCTAAGAACTTGTCCATTTCTTCCAAGTTGTCCATTTTATTGGCATAGAGCTGCTGGTAGTAGTCTCTTATGATCCTTTGTATTTCCGTGTTGTCTGTTGTGATCTCTCCATTTTCATTTCTAATTTTGTTAATTTGGTTCTTCTCCCTTTATTTCTTAATGAGTCTTGCTAATGGTTTGTCAATTTTGTTTATTTTTTCAAAAAAACAGCTTTTAGCTTTGTTGATTTTTGCTATGGTCTCTTTAGTTTCTTTTGCATTTATTTCTGCCCTAATTTTTAAGATTTCTTTCCTTCTACTAACCCTGGGGTTCTTCATTTCTTCCTCCTCTAGTTGCTTTAGGTGTAGAGTTAGGTTATTTATTTGACTTTTTTCTTGTCTCTTGAGGTAGGCCTGTAATGCTATGAACCTTCCCCTTAGCACTACTTTTACAGTGTCCCATAGGTTTTGGGTTGTTGTGTTTTCATTTTCATTCATTTCTATGCATATTTTGATTTCTTTTTTGATTTCTTCTATGATTTGTTGGTTATTCAGAAGCGTGTTGTTTAGCCTCCATATGTTTGAATTTTTAATAATTTTTTTCCTGTAATTGAGATCTAATCTTACTGCACTGTGGTCAGAAAAGATGACTGGAATGATTTCAATCTTTTTTAATTTACCAAGACTAGATTTATGGACCAGGATGTGATCTATTCTGGAGAAGGTTCCGTGTGCACTTGAGAAAAAGGTGAAGTTGATTGTTTTGGGGTGAAACGTCCTATAGATGTCAATTAGGTCTAGCTGGTCCATTGTGTCCTTTAAAGTTTGTGTTTCCTTGTTCATTTTCTGTTTAGTTGATCTATCCATAGTTGTGAGTGGGGTATTAAAGTCTCCTACTATTACTGTGTTACTATTAATTTCCCCCTTTTAATTCTTGGTAGAAAAAGTAGGCAGAAAATTAGAAAGGTAGACTTGAACTGTTAAGCAACTATTAAGCAACATGAGGTAATTGGAAATGATAGACCACTTGACCTAACGACAGCAGAATATAATTCTTTTCAAGTGGTCATGGAACATTCATCAAAATACACCATATTCTGGGCCATAAACAAGTCTCAATAAATGCAAAAGTATTCAAGTCATACAAAGCATGTTCTCTGATGACATGCTATTAAATTAGAAATTGATAACAGGACTATCTCTAGAAAATCCTAAGTATGTGTTAAGTAAATTACATACCTCTAATTTTATTATGATCTTGATGGACAGAGAGGTCATCCTCCACTGTCTAGGTCACTGTGTACACTGGGAAATTGGAATAAAGGAAAGAAAAACTATAAAAACTTGTTTCTCCTGCATGGAAGAAATACAGATAATAATTACATAAGAGTTCAATTCAGGGTTGAGGTAGAAAAGTCCTTTGGGGCTACTGATCAGTGTATTGGCAGGGATCTGGTATATGGATCTGTTTCCTTTATTCCCAGTGTCCCAGTCACCAGATTTCTCAAGGGTAGAAACTCAGTAGCTTTGCAAACGCATTAATGGATCTATATGGGGCCAATTATTCTTACTTCTTCACCTGCCTGCTAAGCCCTCATTAATGAAGGCAACATCCTCCCCAGCTATGAGCTCATGGGCCACCCATGGGAAAAGATGGCTTTGGGGTGTACAGGACCAGCTGGGAGTGCCTCTCAGGGTGGGGACTGCCTCCCTCCCCTCACCACGTGAGAGGTTAAAGTCAGTAGCAGGCTCTGATCCCCAGGCTCAGTCTATGGACCCAATGAGTCTGGCTTTGTCATCACTGTTTTTCTAATGAAAGATTGTGTTCTGACCTCCAGATCAACAGCTCTGCTACCAAGTCACATGCTCTGTTGGAATTAAATGGTTTTCTTATGAACATCTAAAGCAAACTTGAAGGAGGAAATTCATTGGTACTTTACTATCACCAAGTAATACTCAGATTTCTGGGAATTGTTAACTACTGATATGTCTTCTGGAAGGAAGGGAATGTCCAGGACAACCACCTTATCCTACAGGCTGATCTGATTTTCCAGGACATGGAGAATTCTAGCAACTCAGAAAAGGATATTTATATGTGGCTCAGGGGAAGATACTCCATGTTTCTCAAAGTGTGGTCAGTGACCACCTGTTTCAGATTCACCAGATTTGGGGGCCTGGCTTTAGATTTACTAAATCACATTTTCTGAGGCTGGTACCTAGAATCTGCACATGCAGCAAACTTCTCCAGGTAACTATGGGCAGAGCACCTTAACACTTCAGAACCATTGTTTGCGGTCATTGCCTGCTCTCCGTTGTACTCCCACTCTGTTATCCTAAGGAGGAAGTCAAAGAAACAGGTATAATAAAACCCCTTGCTTATTCCTCCCTCATCTACAGGCCTCTGGCACCTGCTCTCACTCCTAAACCCTCCACCCACCATGACTAGACTAGACCGCTCAAATTTTCTTCCTAGTTTCCATTCACAGGTATAAACTACAGCCAAAAGAAATAGTGATTACTCCAGCATCCTCCCCCCCGCAAGATGAACTACTTCCATTTATTTATTATTATTTTGGCCCTGTTGCATAACATGCGGGATCCTAGTTCCCCGACCAGGGATCAAACCTGTGCCCCCTGAGTTAGAAGCAAGGAATCCTAACCACTGGACCGCCATGGAGACCCCACTCCAGCATCCTTTGAAAGACTGTCAGAAATGTCAGTTTGTCCACAATCCCTTGCTTGACTAACTCTCTATACTCTGAATAGTTTTGAATTTAGTGCAGACTGGAGAAGAGAAGAAGGATGACAGAGGAAAGGGGAGAAGAAGAGAAAGTGAGTAGACATAAAGCAAGTAATAAATCAGAGGCTGTGATCAGCAACCATTGCATTACCCTCTACCCTACCCTTCTCTATGCCACCTCCCGGCCTGTTGGCCGCAGTCCTACTCTTCCCAGTTTCTGTCTACTCTTTTAATCAGAGAAGCACTTGCAGACCTGTTGCCCACACTGAAGCCACCCACTGAAGAAGGTGTGAACTTGGCTCTTAGGTTCTACTTCACTCATAATAACCATTTCTCAATTTCTTGAAGTTCCTGTAAGTTATTTCATCCTGAGATTTTTACAGTTAATTCTTTAAAGTCCTTGAAATTTGCCTTGAAGCTGAGTTGGCTTTTGACACCAATAGGGCCAATGACATTTGCAACCCAAACCTGGGGCTGTCTACAATCCTGCAATAATAGGGTTTATTATAAACTAGAAACTGTTGGGTTCAGAATGGCTGAAATGTTACATCTCAGTGACATCAAATAAGTCAGTTATGCTCCATGTGCTCTAAAAGATGTTATCAGTACCCTGTGTTCAAATTTGCCCTCTTGGGTTTTGTATTGCAACTTTATTAGAGCATCTTATCTCTTTGGGCATTAAAATGATTTCTTCCAGTCACCGCTCACAGTGTTCCATTAATAGCCATAGTGCCTTCAGTATTTACTTGATAGCTAAAATTTTTTTAAAATTTCATTTATTGATTTGGCTGTGCCAGGTCTTAGTTGTGGCATGTAGGATATTTAGTTGCAGCTTGTGAGCTATTAGTTGCAGCATGTGAGATCTAGTTCCTTGCCTAGAGATCAAAGCCAGGCCCCCTGCATTGGGAGCACAGAGTCTTAATCACTGGATCCTTAACCACAGGATCTTAACCACTGGACCACCAGGGAAGTCCCTCAACAAATTTATGGATAAATTTAGTTATCCATATTCCAGAGTCTTCCCGTGCTCTGGCACTTTGCTGATTCTGGAAAGTTTGCCAATGGGACAAACTAGAATCTTTTGCCTGTTCATGACAGCTCTTTCCTCTCTGCAACCTTCCCAACATCTTTCACAGCTCCATTATTTACTCCTCAGGGCAGGAGGAGGGGGCTCAGTTTTTTCCCTTTCTAGCCTCCTCAATCACATCTGCTGGTTTCAAAGTCTTCACAACTGAGGATCCTCACCAAACAGCACAGGATACTTAGCTGACTCCAGAGCCCAAGGTAATTCAGGAACAGAGCAGCCAATGGAGCAGGAGAGAGTGTGGTGTTCAGGTGGTACAGTTCAGTTCAGTTCAGTTGCTCCGTCGTGTCTGACTCTGTGACCCCATGGACTGCAGCATGCCAGGCCTCCATGTCCATCTTCAACTCCCATAGTTTACGCAAACTTATGTCTGTTGAGTTGGTGATACCATCCAACCATCTTATCCTCTGTCGTCCCCTTCTCCTCCTGCCTTCAATCTTTCCCAGCATCAGGGTCTTTTCAAATGAGTCAGTTCTTCGCAGCAGGTGGCCAAAGTATTGGAGTTTCGGCTTCAGCATCAGTCCTTTCCAATGAATATTCAGGACTGATTTGCTTTAGGATGGACTGGTTGGATCTCCTTGCAGTCCAAGGGATTCTCAAGAGTACATCATGACTTTATTCATCATGACTTTATTCATTTTCTGCATGTAAAAGTCATTTTTACAAAGCCCTAGTCCTGGGGAGGGGCTATTCCTTCCCTGCTGGCCCCAACACCCCTTGAGAACAAGGTGATTCTATTCATTGGAAATGATGGTGCCTTCATGAAGGATGGGTGACGTTTTCTCTTGGCTGATGCTCTGGAGTGCAAGGTCTCACTGTACACTCTGCAGCCTTATACTGCCTCTATTTCTCCACATCCCAACCCCCATCACCTTTAGAGTCCACAATAGTGCTTGACTTGTGCCAAGTTCTGAGAGGCAATTTTATAGCTGAGCCTACGAACCACCCACCACTCCTCTAGAATTCTCCGGATCCTCTGAAGGCTTGTTTAGTCACTCTCACTTAGTATACATTTCTCTTCTATTTTGTTTGGTGGTAGGTTGTTTGCTAAATCTTGTCACTGTTTCATTTATTTATTTTTATTGTTGTTTAGTTTTGTGTTAGATCTCTCTCTCCAACAAGAATAATCAAAGCTAACATCCTTTCTCAAAGTGCCAGGCTTTGTTCAAGTGCTTTACATGAATTAACTCATTGAATTTTTATAGTAATCTTTGGACATTAGTGTTGTTATCCCTATTTTACAGAAAACTGAAAATCAGAAGAAAGGTTAAGTAACATTCCCAAGGTTACACAGCTGGCTAATGGTGAGGTCTCAGTTTGGAACCTTGCCAGTCTGATGCCAGAGCAACACAAAATATATAGTCTCTAGAAAATAGGCTTCCTGAAGTCAGACATACTTGAATTCCTTACAGGAAGAACATAGAGCTAAGTTTATGGAAGATGGTCAATAAAGTTTGGTAAGTAATTGTTTCATAATTTAGAATTTTTTAAGATCCCTAAGAGACCAAATTGTGTATATTTCTTTTCTATTTTCCATTGCTGCTCAAGTAATGCTTCCTAACTGACTAATCAGCCAAGTTGAGGAGAACTTCTCTATGACAGAATTCCACTGACGAAGCCAGACTTCCTCGGTGAGAGCAATCTTCAGAAGGCTGTCCTTAGGGCAGAATTAAACCAGTGAGAGCCCCTGGGTGTTCCACTTCTTTCTGGTGGCCCTCTCTTTCCACGTCGCAGAGCACTGAAGAAATATGGAAGGGGCCAACCTGAGCCGAGGGACTGAGTTTGAGCTTTTGGGGCTCACCAGGGACCCCTGGCTCCAGAAGCTGCTCTTCGTGGTGTTCCTGGGCATGTACACTATCACACTGCTGGGAAATCTAATCATGTTTCTTCTGATCCATGTAAGTGCCACGCTGCACACACCCATGTACTCCCTCCTGAAGAGCCTCTCCTTCTTGGATTTCTGCTACTCCTCCACAGTTGTCCCCCAGACTCTGGTGAACTTCTTGGCCAAGAGGAAGGTGATCACCTATCTAGGCTGCGTGGTTCAGATGTTTTTCTATGCGGGTTTTGCCACCAGTGAATGTTACCTCATTGCTGCCATGGCCTATGACCGCTATGCGGCTGTCTGTAACCCCCTGCTCTACCCAATTGCCATGTCTCCTACGGTCTGTGCCTCTCTGATTGTGGGATCCTATGGTGCAGGATTTCTTAATTCTCTGATCCACACAAGCTGTATCTTTAGTCTGAAATTCTGTGGTACTCACGTGGTCACTCACTTCTTCTGTGATGGACCACCCATCCTGTCTCTGTCTTGTGTGGACACCTCACTGTGTGAAATCTTGCTCTTCATTTTTGCTGGTTTCAACCTTTTGAGCTGTACCCTCACCATCTTGGTCTCCTACCTCTTAATTCTCATCACCATCCTGAGAATGAACTCAGCTCAGGGCAGGTTCAAGGCCTTTTCCACCTGTGCTTCTCACTTCACTGCTGTGTGCCTCTTCTATGGCACAACACTTTTCATGTACCTGCGCCCCAGATCCAGCTACTCCCTGACCCAAGACCGCACAGTTGCTGTGGTCTACACAGTGGTGATCCCACTGCTCAACCCCCTTATCTACTCTTTGAGAAACAAGGATGTGAAAGAAGCTTTAAGAAAGGTTTGGGAAAGAAAAATAATGGAATGATCTTCTCAATTCATCACCATATATCTTGAGAAAGCTGAGGGAACTTTATCCCATGTTCAGCTCTGTTTATAGGAGGCACTCTCTGGTTTTCAGGGGCTTCTGCATCTACTGCCACAGAAAGAACTGATTGTGTCATAGAGACTAAAAAGAAGTAAGGAATGTCTGCTAGTTGCATAATTGGACCCACTGGAAATATTTAGGCATGCCTTTATTCAGATGCTTCTTTCATGTTTCCATGTGTGTGCATATTTTTTTTTATTACAACCGACATTTATATTCTTCACAATGAAGTTCTCCCCTTAAATAACCTGTACTGCTTGAGGGAAAGCCTTCCTTATTTATAATTGCCTGTTTGTAAAAAAACTGACTCCTTGACTTTAGCATTTTTTAATTGCCTAATTATTTGAGTAATACGGTAACAATTTCAGAAGCTCAGATGATATTCTATTGTCTTTATTGACTTTCTTCCTGGACAAGTAACTACTTAGTTGCTTCCAAACTGGGTGAACTTGGGCAAGTTACTTAGTTTTTCTGAGCCACAGATATCTCATCTTTTAATTGGTGTGAGTTTTAAGTATTCAGTTAGATATTACAGGTAAATCATTCAGTACATGATAGGCATTCCTGGACTTCCCTGGTGGCCCAGTGGTTAAGTCTCCATGCTTCCACTGCAGGGTGCACAAGTTTGATCCCTGATCGAGAAACTAAGACCCTGTATGTCTCATGCCCCACCTTTTCCTTTCTGTCAGCTCCTGTGCATGCTCAGTTGCTTCAATTGTATCTGATTCTTTGTGATTCCATGGGCTGTAGCCTGCTAGACTCCTCTGCCCATGGGATTTTCCCGGCAAGAATACCGGAGTATTCTTGTATTACCATGTCCTCCTCTAGGGGGTCTTCCCTACCCAAGGATGGAGCCTATAGCTCCTGAATTGGCAGGTGAATTCTTTACCACTGAGTCAGCAAGGAAGCCCTTTTTTTTCCAATAGTGTGGAATAATTTAAATAAGATAGGAATATTTGTTCTTTAAAAATGATACCTGCTCTGCTGTAAAACCACCTGAGACTGATGTGTCTTTAAAAGGTAGACCTTTAATTATACTTACAATTTTTTATGTAGTTATTTATTTCATTTTAGGTTTTTCCCTGCTTATTGGGTCAATTTCATCATTTATATTTTGCTCAAAAACTATTTCCTTCTTCTAGATTTTCAAATTCATTGCCACGAGTTGTACATAATATTTTCTTATAAATTTTGTATTTGTTCTTTAGGTCAACAACATCTCCACTTACTCTTCTAAATCTCTCCAGAGAGTTTGTTCCATTTTTTAGGACAATCCAAAAAAAGATCCTCTACCATAAAATGAGAAAAGGATTAAGTGGTCTGTAAGGATCTTCTGAACAACAACACTCCATGAGATAAACATTTGAAGAAAGGCAATGTTGAGGAAGGATTAAACATATATACTGCCTAATTCTAATCTAGCTCTGTCACTCACTAGCAATGTAAATTTGGGGAAGTTCTTTTATCTCTCTCTGTTAAGTATGTTTCATTTGGAAAATAGGGATAACAGTAAAATCTATTTTATGTATAAAAGTGTTGTGAAAATTAAATTACCTAATACTTACACTTGTGAAATTTAAATGATACAATATCTAAAACAGTGTCTGACCCATAGTAACTCTTTCATAAATTTGTATTAGCTGCTCACTTCTTTTGTGTGTTTCTGTGGTTATATTGCCTTACACATTCTTCATATATTTGTTTATTTTCCTTAATAACACTTAGCAGAGGATTTTTATCAACCTTTGAAAACATTCTGTTTTGCGGCTTTCTTATTTCTACAATTTATCAGTTTCCCATTTTATTAATGTCAGATTGTTCTTTATTAATTCCTTCTTTCTCTTCATTTATTTTGTTTTTCTTTTGTCAAGTGATTGTTTTTAAACACTGAAAATCTACAAGAGAATATTTTAAACATAGTCATGTCTATTTATTACATAATGATTAAAAATAAAATGCAGTCACTCACTATCCAGCTAAAGAGGCAATATTACTAATCCACTAGAAATTGTTCTTGCTTTACCTTCCAGGAAGTGCTTAGTCATAGGTCATATCTTTTTTAGATTTTGGTATGCTGAAAACTGGAACATAGGTAAGATGTCTGGAGTACAGTAGGTATATTGAGTCAGAAGGTGACCTTGAGCCTGGAAGTTCTATGCAAAGGATGACCTAGCAGGAAGACAGAGGAGTTTGGGTCCCTGGGGACAGTATGAACCCATAATCTCTACTTCTGAGCTTCCTTTATATAAAAGAAAACAGACCCCATCTTATAGATTTGGGATGTTATGTTATATGTGACTAAGCATAATTTACACTGCCATTGACATAGGAGAGCAGAGAAAATAGGTAATGTCATGATATAAACAAAATTTTGATTTTTTTCCAAAGATGGGAGATACTATAACATATTTTATAGAGGAAGAAATTGATGGTATAGAAGAGAGAGGATATAGTTATAGGAGCAAAGCCTGTGAATAAGGAAAAGGGATTGAAATCTAGCACACAGATGAGGGGACTGGCCTTAAATATTAATGAGAATAGTTCATCCACTGTCACAGGAGAGAAGACAGACAGGTATAGGCCTAGGTAGTTCAGTAGCTTGGTGAAAAAGTTAAAGTAGTTTTCAATTGCATTTCTCTATTTTCTCAGTGAAATATGAAGTGAGTTATAAAATTAATTCTTGTTCATCTATAAAATGGGGATAATAGTGTTTGCTTTCAAGAGTAGGCCACATATAGTATATAGGACATGGCTAAGTTTGCTATACGGTACTGAAATCTCTGGCTCAGTCTCCGTGGGGTCTCTGGATCTTGGTGTGCACAAGGTTTGTTTGAGTCCTACGAGGGTCTCTGGTGGGTGTGGGGTTTGATTCTAAATGCGACTTCACCCCTCCTACCATCTTGCTGGGGCTTCTCCTTTGCCCTTGGACGTGGGGTATCTTTTTTGATGGGATTCAACATTCTCCTGTCGATGGTTGTTCAGCAGCGAGTTGTAATTTTGGAGTTCTCGCAGAAGAAGATGAGCGCACGTCCTTCTACTCCATCATCTTGCTGCCAAAAACTTTTTCACCAAGCTACTAAAACACCTAAGCCTATACCTGTCTGCTTTCTCTCCTGTGACAATGGATGAACTATTCTCATTAACATTTAAGGCCAATCCCCTCATCTGGGTGCTAGATTCCAATCCCTTTTCCTTATTCACAGGCTTTGCTCCTACAGTTATACCCTCTCTCTTCTGCACCATCAATTTCTTCCACTATACAAATATGTTATAGTATCTCTCATCTCAGAGGAACCAGAGATCAAATTGCCAACATCCACTGGATCACTGAAAAAGCAAGAGAGTTCCAGAAAAACATCTACTTCTGCTTTATTGACTACATCAAAGTCTTTGACTGTGTGGATCACAACAAACTGTGGAAAATTATTAAAGAGATGGGAATACCAGACCACCTGACCTGGCTCCTGAAAAATCTGTATGCAGGTCAAGAATGTAAGTGTTTTTATGACAATGTTTATGGTATGGCTCTTTAGCAGACTCAAAGTCTGTGGTGATCACTTTCATTTCTCCAATTTTTCTCTTCATGCTAAACAACTACTAGACCAGCATTTTCCAATGTATAGTTAGTGGATATATATAAAAACTCCTGAGCCCCATCCCCTAAAAAATTAACCTGCATTTTAATTTGTACTTTTAATTAACTTACCAAGGGACTCCCACGCACCCTAATGTTTTAGAACCATCACACCAAACTCGAGGAACCATGCCACTCTTATCCACCAGTGTAACCCCTACACCTGGCATAATAATTCAGTAATTATTGAATGAAAGAATGAATAAATTATGGCAATCAGTCATGATTATTCCTTCAGAAACCAGAGAACATTTATCCTTAGGGCAACGGTTCTCAAGCTTCTTGGTTTCAGGATCCCAAACAGCTGAACCTTAGAAAATCCCAGGTATATTCCCTACTATGTATAAAATCAATGAGAACCTACTGTATAGCACAGGGAAGTCTACTCAATGCTCTGTGGTGACCTAAATGGGAAGGAAATCTTTAGAAGAGTGGATATATGTGTAACTGATTCACTTTGCTGCACAGGAGACTGTCAGGGAATGTTTGACGGGAGGATTCCTATGTGCTGTCTCTCATGAGTCCTTTGTCCCTCTTCAAGCAAAACAGCACGCTGCTCCCAGGGACTGAGGTCATTGTGTGAGGCAGGCTTGGGTCTCCTTTAGTAAACATTCTCTTTAGGACAAAATGCTTAGTCTCGTTCCCCTTTCTTGAGATATGGATTGTCTCTTGACCTTGTGACTAACATTACTCCTTGTTCCCTTGGGAACCGTTGCTGTTGTTTGGTTTGCTGATCTCTATCATTCCCGAAAGAAGTTTCTCGTACTGCAGCCGGTATATACTCATAGAAAAATCATTAAAGCACCTTTGTTCATTAGAGCTTAGGTCCCCGGGTCTTTTTTTGTCTCTCTCTCTCTCTCTCTCTCTCTCTCTTTTTCTGGCTGACTTTCTGGAGCGTGGAGACCCGTCGTGCTCACTTTTCTGCCCGGGCTTCTAAGACCCCCTCGAGAGGGCGCCTGGTACCTTGGTGAGTGATGCAAGCCCTGTGTCAAGGACAATATTGGTCCTCTGTGTAAACCAAGAGGATATCAGCCTCTTTCTCTCTCTCACTTTCTTATCGTCGACTCCATACCACCAGGTTCCGGTCCATTAAAGGACCCCAACAAATGGCGCCCGAACAGGGACACTGGTATATGTGGTATATCGGGTGGAGTGACTCATGGACCTATTGAGGTCTGTAAAGTACTAAGGCTTGGGTTAAAAGGCTGGCCAGCCCCATTATTTTTCTACTTTACTTCACCACTTCTTTACATTTCAGGGCAGGACTTCTGGTTTCACACCAATGAATAGAGGCTTGCCTTCAAACAGTAGTTGAACATAATCCTTAGTTTCCTCATAAATGCAGTTTTGACTTATAAATTTGGCTCCGGGTCAAAGAAAATGTTAAATGAGCAGCCAAACAAGGAAAAACTATTCCAATTGATCTCTAGCCCCTATGCGCTCTTATTAAGGCTGTAATTCTGCCATTTAAAGGTATATTCTAGCCCTTCCAATATTCAGCAACAGACAAAACACTTATTATAAACATATAAATTAAATGATTAAACTTTACAAAAGGCTCAATTAAAACATTACAAAATATCTCAAAATTTCAAAATTTTGACCTTGCTAGCCCTGCCCTGGCTGTTCCAAATGCTTCTCCTCTGCCAACAGTCGCAACACCAAAAGTCTCTCTTTGTTGGAACCTAATGAAAAGTTATTAATTTTTAAGCTAGACTAGATGCTGCTATTTCCCATACTGTAATTGGAGAAGAAACCAAAAAACAGCTAGAGAAATTACTTGCTTATGAAAATACAAATCAGTGGAGAAGGAAATGGCAACCCACTGCAGTATTCTTGCCTGGAGAATCCCAGGGACAGAGGAGCCTGGTGGGCTGCCATCTCTGGGGTCACACAGAATTGGACATGACTGAAGCGACTTAGCAGCAGCAGCAGTAGCAATATACCATTTGATCAATCTAGTCAGGGCTGTAGTTTTTCTAGTAGTCACGTATGGATGTGAGTTGGACGGTAAAGAAGGCTGAGTGCCGAAGAATTGATGCTTTTGAACTGTGGTATTGGGGAAGATTCTTGAGAATCCCTTGGACTTCAAGGAGATCAAACCAGCCAGCCAATCCTAAAGGAAATCAGTCCTGAATATTCATTGGAAGGACTGATGCTGAAGCTGAAACTCCAAAACTTTGGCCACATGATGCAAAGAACTGACTGATTTGAAAAGACCCTGATGGTGGGAAAGATTGAAGGCAGCAGGAGAAGGGGATGACAGAGGATGAGATGGTTGGATGGCATCACAGACTCTATGGATATGAGTTTGAGCAAGCTCTGGGATATGGTGATGGACAGGGAGGCCTGGCGTGTTGAAGTCCGTAGGATGGCAAAGTCAGATACGACTGAGCAACTGAACTGAACTGAGTGTGCCATCATTTTAAATTTCAAAGTTCATCCATAGTTATTTTTAGCTAGAAAAGTTAACTAACTCTGTAATAATGAAAATAATAGTGTTTCAATTTAATTACCAAATATGATTTACATGGTTTTCACCGTAATTCATGCTGTATGCATAAAATACTCAAATAAGCACAAAACAATGTTACCTGGTGTACAGAAAAAGATCACTGAAATTAATCAGTCTATTTATACCTTATAGATTGGTGATGTGTTAACATGTAAAGTTGGAAGCAATGTGCTTGCTTCATATGTGAAGTATAGTAAAATCTTAGGTGATACAGCAATTAAAGTAAAATATAGTCCTACCAGAACAATAAAGTTGTTTTTAGCAGAAAAAAAAAAAGAAAATACAAATCAGAAATGTCAAAGAGCTATAGCTGCAATTTGTGAGACTAGGATTATTATTGATTATTTGAAAGCTTGTCGAAATCTAGGATCAGAAACTCAAAAGATGCAAATGCTGGTTGAGGCAATGGCTGCTACCTTTAGAAAGAGAAATGAAGGATGCTTTACATGTGGAGATAAAAATCGTTTAAAAAGGGACTGCCCTAAGAAGGCTAATAAAATACCAAAAATTTGCCCTTGCTGCCGTAGAGGAATGCACTGGGCCAAAAGTTGTAAATTTAAATTTGATATTGATGGAAAACCTATTCCAGGAAACTCCAAACAGGGGACTCCCCAGGTCCCCTACAACAAAAACCAGGGGCAAATTCTATCTTTTCCTTCAAACCCTCAACATCCGGCAGTGCTGCCGTCGATATACCAGCCCTAAATGATTTTTTTCCTTTACCCTCAAGCAGTCCCTACTAGAGTGCCTACCGGACTTTTTAGACCCCTGCCCCCACAGACTTTTGGTCTTTTGCTTGGCCGATCTAGTCTGACTTCTAAAAAAATTACTGTTCACCCTGGAATAATTGATTCAGATTATAAAGGAGAGATTCAAATTCTGATGTCATCTCAGATTCTATGGCAATTCAAAAAGGGGGACAAAATTGCTCAATTACTTCTTTTACCTTACATTTCTATTAATTCCTCTAATAATGTACAGACAGGTGGGTTTGACAGTACAGATCAAAAACAATCTTTATAGACATCATTAGTATCTGAGTATGCCCGACCAAATATAAATATCAAAATTAATGGTAAAAGATTTTCTGGTCTCCTTGACACTGGATCTGATATTACTGTTATTTCCAAACATTTATGGCCCAAATCCTGGCCTGTACAAAAGATCTCTTGCCAAATTGCAAGAATTTCTCAAACTAAAGTACAAGAAGTTTATCAAAGTGTTCAAATATACTCATGTGAGGGACCAGAAGGCCAACCTGCAACATTAAAACCTTATGTGATAAATGTACCCTTTAATCTAATAGGAAGGGACTTACTTATGCAATGGCAAACTCAGATATACATTCCACATTTTTCCTAGGGGCCACTGCTCATTTTACAAACAAAACAGTTATTAAAATAACTGAGAAAATTTATGAGCCTATTTAGACAAAGCAATGGCCCCTTACGAAAGAAAAATTACAAGCTACTAAAGAACTTATAAACACACAATTAAAATGGAAACATATTGAAGAATCTTGCTCTTTTTGGAACTCTCCTATTTTTGTTATACAAAGGAAACATAACAAATGGTGTCTCTTAACAGAGTTTAGAAAAGTTAATTCTTTTATGAAACCTATGGGTGCATTGTAACCAGAGATCCCATTACTATTCCTCAAAATTGGCACATTATTATTACTGATTCACAAGATTGATTTTTTAATATGCCTTTACACCCTTTAGACCGGGAGAGACTAACTTTCTCTCTCCCTTATCCTAATCATATCGGGCCTCATAAAAGATTTCAGTAGACTATGTTACCTCAAGGTATGCTTAAAAGTCCTGCTACTGCTGCTGCTAAGTCACTTCAGTCGTGTCCTACTCTATGCGACCCCATAGATGTCAGCCCACCAGGCTCCCCTATCCCTGAGATTCTCCAGACAAGAGTACTGAAATAGGGTTCCATTGCCGTCTCCATAATAGTCCTAGCATTTGTCAAAATTTTGTAGCCAAGGCTTTACGTCCTATGTGACAAAAATTCCATCATGCGTATATCATTAATAATATACTATAACTACAAAAAGGAGAAAGGATCTTTTTGACACTGAATGGCTATGATATTCTTTAGACTCCAGTGAAAACTGATGAAATAAAATCTTTATTGAAATTGCAAAACCGGTTCTTATTGCACGTGTAGTAAAGGAAAGGTTAACTTGTTAAAATTTTTTTTTTTTTTTTTTCGGAACTCCAGTTCTGCCTGGGAAACAAAAATAGGCCTAAGAAAAAACCTTAAGTTAACTCTTATCATGTCCTTGGGATACGCAGCCCACTCTATCTAGGACTCCAGCAATGAGCAAATTGGTGGAGCTCAAAATAAATAAATAAACAAAAAGATATTTTAAATTTCATAAGGGGAACTATGTCTATGTATCTAAAATTATCTATGTCTCAATGTATGTTTTTGTTTTTAGATAGTGTGGAGTTAATGGGCTCTATTTGGATTCAGCTTTACATAAACTGAAGGGTGTTCAATGTTGGGTATAATGTTTGTTTAAATATAAATGTGATTTCAATATAATTATTTGTTAATCTAGTAGGGACATGTCTTGAGTCATCAACATTATATAATACTTTTGTTATGCCTTGGTTTGGGGTAAGATACGATTGTCAAAAAAAGGTAACTCTTTATATATATATATATATATATATATATATAAATTTATAGGTGAGATGAAAACTTTTAGATAAGCTCTATTAAAAAGAATTGTATTTTTGATAAAATGATCTATTCTCTATAATCTGGAGGTCTCTTGGGATTAGAGTGACTTAGGTTGCTGGAGTTGTGCTGAACTAAGTAGTAGAAATTTGTTGGATGGCTGGGTCATTTCCAAATGAATTAGGATTTTAAAGCATTAATTGCTGAACATTGGCTTACTCTTACAAGGGGATTTTCTTGCAGAAGAGCTAAAGAGATTTTGAGCTCTTAATGAATATAAGTATATATTTGGACTGGAATGGACGTATGTACAATATAATATGATTTGATAAATATGTTCAATGATCTATAAAATGCTAACATACAAGATATTTCATGGTTGCTATAGAAAAGTAAAATATATGCTTTTAATAGTAAGATATAAGAAATGGCAAATAAAATGATAAATACAAAAATATTTTTTTAATTGTTAAAACATTTATTATAGAATAAAGTGGTATTTACATAAGCTTTACTAGACTAGTTTTTCATTGTCGTTCTAGCTACAGCAAATGTTCTTTCTCCAAATTAAACCAAATTGGAAACAAGAGAAAAATTCTGGGAAAACAATATTTAACAGAATTAACTTTGGTCAGCAGATACATTCAGACTGCAAATATATTGGAAAATGCAGTTGAAATGCTTAGGTGGATCACAATGAAAACCACAAAGTATGATGTGTTTATTTGAAATAAACATTGCATTTGTTTATTGTGCCATCATACTTTGTTTTGGCCTTTTAACTTTTAAAGATATTTAGTGCTGGAATTTTAAAAAGGCTTATGACAAATAAAGGAAAATTTTATGACAAATTGATGTAACTCATTGTCCTAAACTTTCTTCCTCTTCCTTCTTACATGTCTCGATCAATACAAATTCTTCTTTTCTAGGGGCAACACCTCTCTAAGGTAAGACTACACAACATGTTATAACCCACCTATCAGCTTACTTCACGATAATGAGAACACCTAATTCTATAAAAACAGACAGTGACTCTGCCTATATTTCTAAGCAGTTCAAACAATTTTTACATTCATTCTCTATTAAACAGATTGCAGACATTCCTTACAGTCCACAAACACAAGACATGATTAGACAAACACATTACACACTGTAACTACAAATAAAAAATTAAATAAGAGAAAATACACAAGAACACTTTTTTTTTCCATTTATTTTTATTAGTTGGAGGCTAATTACTTTACATCATTACAGTAGTTTTTGTCATACATTGAAATGAATTAGCCATGGATTTACATGTATTCCCCATCCCAGTCCCCCCTCCCACCTCCTTCTCCACCCAATCCCTCTGGGTCTTCCCAGTGCACCAGGCCCAAGCACTTGTCTCATGTACCCAACCTGGGCTGGTGATCTGTTTCACCCCAGATAATATACATGTTTCAATGCTGTTCTCTTGAGACATCCCACCCTCGCCTTCTCCCAGAGTCCACAAGTCTGTTCTATACATCTGAGTCTCTTTTTCGGTTTTGCATATAGGGTTATCGTTACCATCTTTCTAAAGTCCATATATATGTGTTAGTATACTGTAATGGTCTTTATCTTTCTGGCTTACTTCACTCTGTATAATGGGCTCCAGTTTCATCCATCTCATTAGAACTGATTCAAATGAATTCTTTTTAATGGCTGAGTAATATTCCATGGTGTATATGTACCACAGCTTCCTCATCCATTCGTCTGCTGATGGGCATCTGGGTTGCTTCCATGTCCTGGCTATTATAAACAGTGCTGCGATGAACATTGGGGTGCACGTGTCTCTTTCAGATCTGGTTTCCTTGGTGTGTATGCCCAGAAGTGGGATTGCTGGGTCATATGGCAGTTCTATTTCCAGCTTTTTAAGAAATCTTCACACTGTTTTCCATAGTGGCTGTACTAATTTGCATTCCCACCAACAGTGTAAGAGGGTTCCCTTTTCTCCACACCCTCTCCAGCATTTATTGCTTGTAGACTTCTGGATAGCAGCCATCCTGATTGGCGTGTAATGGTACCTCATTGTTGTTTTGATTTGCATTTCTCTGATAATGAGTGATGTTGAGCATCTTTTCATGTGTTTGTTAGCCATCTGTATGTCTTCCTTGGAGAAATGTCTGTTGAGTTCTTTGGCCCATTTTTTGATTGGGTCATTTATTTTTCTGGAGTTGAGCTGGAGGAGTTGCTTGTATATTTTTTAGATTAATCCTTTGTCTGTTGCTTCGTTTGCTATTATTTTCTCCCAATCTGAGGGCTGTCTTTTCACCTTGCTTATAGTTTCCTTTGTTGTGCAAAAGCTTTTCAGTTTCATTAGGTCCCATTTGTTTATTTTTGCTTTTGTTTCTAAAATTCTGGGATGTGGGTCATAGAGGATCCTGCTGTGATTTATGTCGGAGAGTGTTTTGCCTATGTTCTCCTCTAGGAGTTTTATAGTTTCTGGTCTTACATTTAGATCTTTAATCCATTTTGAGTTTATTTTTGTGTATGGTGTTAGAAAGTACTCTAGTTTCATTCTTTTACAGGTGGTTGACCAGTTTTCCCAGCACCACTTGTTAAAGAGGTTATCTTTTTTCCATTGTATATCCTTGCCTCCTTTGTCGAAGATAAGGTGACCATAGGTTTGTGGATTTATCTCTGGGCTTTCTATTCTGTTCCATTGATCTATATGTCTGTCTTTGTGCCAGTACCATACTGTCTTGACACAAGAACACTTTTGTCTTCCTTGTCCAGAACAAACTTTACTAGATTCTGGTGTAATGTAGTCTTTAAGCCTATAACTATTGTTGGTGTGACTTTATTTCTGTTCCCAATGTGTAGGATTCTTAAAGCAGGGCGAAAACGGCATAAAAAAAAGACACCATTTCCCGAATGGATTATTTGTTCCTAAGAATATCAGAAATGTGGAATGTTTGCCTTCTTTTCAGGTCTGTCTTAGAAGTGTAGTCATCCTCTTTAACACACTGAACAATGAGATTCAACAGTTGCTAAGCTACATTTCTTTTTCAAAGACAAGGTCAAATATATTTGGATGTGAACAACATTTCATTTGTCAAGTTGTTCTGCATCACCTTTTCAATAATTTCACTCAGGAAAAAATATTTGAATGGTTACTCCTAATCCTTTGCCCCAAATAACACAAACCACAGCCAAATACCAGTCCCAAACAGATTTCTGAATGATTTTTTTTCTTTTGGACTGAAATATTTCCTAAGAATGTTTTCATCATTATCGCTTTGCTCTCTTTTTGTAACTATTGTTAATATAGCCTTATTTGTTTTAAAGTTTTTAAACTTACCACAAAGAGATGTTTTGACAAAAGCAAAAAACAAAAAAACAAACAAACAAAAAAGAAAGTTTTGAAACATTATAGGACACCTTTCCTTTGCCCATTTGATATCAAGATGGGTTAACTAATCAATGGAAATCTAAGAAACTAATCTTACAGGGAAAGGATATGCTTCTATTTCTCCAGATGGATCCAACGAGCTCACATGACTTCCTCTTCAGAAGATTCAACCTAAGGGGGCCCCCAGCATTCAGACTAGAGATGAAACAGCAAAAAACCCAGGAAGAAAGAATTCCAATATAAGCCATGGCGACATTAAAAATCTCCAAAAAACGCCGCACTCTACGTCATTGACCTTATGATCTCCCTACTTGGGGACAGATAAAAACCCTTACTAATTAAACTGAAAACCTGATTTCTCAACAGGGAATGCCTTGGAATCCTAAAAATATTTTTCTTCGCTATGCTTGCTTTGCTTGCTTTTGCTTCCCCCGCTCAGGCTGACTTGATTGATCACACTTACTGGGCTTATATACCTAACCCCCCCCTTTTTTATTGTAGGTTGTAAAATGGACAGATATAAGACCAATCATATCCACTAATGAGTCAACACATATGCCTCCTCCTTAGAACTTGGAGGGGCCCTCTCATCCTGAAGAAAAAGAAAAACTAATTAATATCTTTCTAGGTTATGAAATCCTTCCTTTGTGTATGGGCACAACAAAATTATGCATAAACGTTAGCCGACAAACTTAGGCCTTCCCCTGCCTCCAAAAGAGGACTTTCTGATGCTTCTTAGATTACTTACTGCCCTTTCTTTGTCCATGAATCATGTTTATACTACTAAAACTTTAGGAAAAGAATTAAAGAAAAAACAAAGAACATTATGCAAAGGGTTTACTAATAAGAACTTTAAATATATTCCTGTTCATTGGGACAAATGTCAGGCTAAACCAGGAAAATTAATGTTTATAGCTAATCATGCAATTGTCAATTGGGGACCCCATAATATGTGGTTATTGAACTGCTCAGATGATATTAACAATACTATGTATGATTATATTACTCAAGCAACATGGAAGATTACTAATACTACAATGGAACATTGTAGTATGACATTACTACATTACCATGACATTACCATGACAGAGGACTTCTTGGCTAGCTTGATGATGGAATGGCCCCCACCTCGTTCTTGAATCATCCTTGATAAACAGATCGAGCCTAAACAATGGGACATCTGAAAACTTGCTGCAAACACCGAAGAACTTGGGACTTGGACCAGACATTCCACAGGGACCAATCATAGCTATAGCAATGATTTCTTTCACTATAATCAATCATATTTTATACAAGCCTATGTTCCACTTCCTTTTGTTGTAGCTATAGGAAATTTACAATTCAATAAGACTTTACATTCTGTAACTTGCATAAATTGTAAATTATATACTTGTCTTAACTCCTCTATTTCCTTAAAAAGTGACTCCCTTTTGATTCTTAGATCTCGACATAATCTATGGTTACCAATAAATCTCCAATGGCCCTGGGAAGAAGGTCCCAAGGTTAGACTTGCTTCCCAGTTATTTACTAAATTGCTCTAGCGATGTAAACAATTCATTGGATGGCTGATTTTTGGCATTATAGGGTTAATAACTATTTGCACCATTGCTGCCATCACTAGCGTTACTTTACAAACCTCAATTCAAACACATAATTTTATCCAAAATTGGACTAAAGATGCTCATATTATGTGGGCCACTCAGGCTCAAATAGATGAGGATATTCAAAAAGAAATACAAGAACTGAGAAGGCCATCAAATGGGTCGGAGATCAATGAACAAATGTCCAAAAACAGATGATGCTAAAATGTGATTGAAATTCTACTCAATTTCCTGTTACTCCTGTTCATTTCTATAATAGTGGCTACAACTGGAAACAAATCAAGTTTCATTTTTAAAACATATATGATAATGCCTTTCTGAATGTACAGTTATTACAAAAAAAATATGTAAAACCTTTTCTAATAATCTGCCCTCTTCCACTAGTATGGGAACTTTAGCTATACAATTGGCTGATCAATTATCTGGGCTAGACCCACATAAGATGGTTTCAAAGCCTTACTCATAGCATTGGGTCTAGAGCTATAATTTTGGTGATTGTCTTAACAATTATATTTGTCTACTGTTGCCTTCATGCAAAGATTGTCAAAACTGTGTAAACTCTGATGGTCAGAACTCTTCTTACAAATATTATAAATAAATAAGGGGGAATTGTCAGGGAATGTTTGACAGGAGGATTCCTATGTGCTGTCTCTCATGAGTCCTTTGTCCCTCTTCAAGCAGAACAGCACGCTGCTCCCAGGGACTGAGGTCATTGTGTGAGGCAGGCTTGGGTCTCCTTTAGTAAACATTCTCTTTAGGACAAAATGCTTAGTCTCGTTTCCCTTTCTTGAGATATGGATTGTCTCCTGACCTTGTGACTAACATTACCCCTTGTTCCCTTGGTAACGGTTGCTGTACGTTTGGTTTTCTGATCTCTATCATTCCCGAAAGAAGTTTCTTGTACCACAGCCTATATATACTCATAGGAAAATCATTAAAGTACCTTTGCTTCATCAAGCTTAGGTCCCCGGGTTTTTTTTCTCTCTCTCTCTCTCTCTCTCTCTCTCTTTTTCTGGCTGACTTTCTGGAGCGTGGAGACCCATCGTGCTCACTTTTCTGCCCGGGCTTCTAAGACCCCCTCGAGAGGGTGCCTGGTACCTTGGTGAGTGATGCAAGCCCTGTGTCAAGGACAATATTGGTCCTTTGTGTAAACCAAGGGATATCAGCCTCCTTCTCTCTTTCACTTTCTTATTGTCGACTCCGTACCACCAAGTTCCGGTCCATTAAAGGACCCCAACAGGAGACACCTAACACAACATTGTAAAGCAGCTATATGCCAATAACAGTTGATAAAAAGAAAACCCCAGAAAACACAAGACTATACAAATTCATTGTCTATTAGCCATTAAAGTGATGATGTCATTACACTTCCTGTAGCCTCTGGAAATTTCCTCTGTGTACTCGTAAACACATGAGAATGAAAGAAGAAAAAAAATCTTAGTATTATTTTGAAAATAGTTTTGAAACCCTGGACTTCCCAGAAGGACTACCCTTTGGGAATCACAGCTGGAGGGAATGTTCTGGTCATAGAGGCAGTGTTACTGGGGTTAAGGTGCATGGACTCTAGAGCAAGGACTCCTGGATAGGAGTCAACTCTTCACTGACTAGCTGCTGTGTGACATTAACTTTTCTGGGCTTTATTTTCCTTAACTGTAAAACAAGGATGTTAGTGCCTGCTTTTTAGGGATGTTGTAAGGATTAATTGAATTAAGACACTAGAAGTGCTTAAGATAGGGTGAAGCACAGAGAAGCATGACAAAGGTACATATAAATACTATTTTAGAAATGAAGATGTCATCATCATTATTATAAATGCTACATGACTGCACATATCTGTTATTTTCTCTGGTCCCTTCTGAAAGTTTTTTCATGAACACAAACCATATTTACAACCCATATGTCCTTACAACCCAGTTGGCAGCTGTAGTCAGAGATAACAGTTTTGGAAAATAGTTTTCTAGTTTTTCCCGAGTTCTTTTTTAATTCCCTAGCAGTATTTCTAACAGTCAATTGCAAAAGGAACTTCTGTACCTCAGTATGATTCTGTTGCATCCTTATCCCCTTTTTTTTTTTGCTTGCCTTACCCTTTTTGAAAGGTACTTCTCCCCTATAGTAACATCTTTGACTCAGTTAGCTATGAAACAGATTTTTTTCTTTCTAAATACATGTTTACTTGTTTCTCTGAATGTTCTCTTCCATTATCATTTTAGTAGCTTCCAGATTCCTTGGTGCTATTTACCTTTAAAACCCTATCAATTTTTCCCCAACTAAAGGTTTCGTTTAACAAGTAAAAAGAGTTTTTGGCTCAGTATGAGAAAAACTTTTTTTTCCCCACTTCCAAGTTGATTTAATTTTCTCTTTTCAGTTGATTGGGAAATGGCATACTTTTTTAAATTTTATTTTTTAAATTGAGGCAACATTGATTTGTAACATATTAGTTTCATGTGTATAACATTATAATTTCACTTTTAAATACACAATAGTGTGCTTTCCAACAAAAGTCTAGCTTCCACCCATTACTATACAGTTGATCTCCTTTACTTATTTCACCTTCCCTCTCAACCTCCTTCCTGTCTAGAGCCAATCTGTTCTCCATGTCTATGTGTTTTGTTTGTTCATTTATTTGTTTATATTTTACATTCCACATGAGTGAAATCGTATGATATTTGTCTTTCTCCATCTGTCTTATTTCACTTAGCATAATACCCTCAAGATCCATCCAGGTTGTCACAAATGGCAAGATTTCACCTTTTTATGACTGAATGGTGTATATATATATATATATATATATATATGAATTATATACTGTATATATATACATATATGTATGTGTGTGTGTGTGTGTGTGTGACATCTTGATCCATTCATCCACTGATAAAATCATAGGTTGTTTCTGTATCTTGGTTATTGTAAATAATGTTGCAATGAACATAGAGGTGTGTATATCTTTTCAAATTAGTGTTTTTGTTTGCTTTGAATACTCAGGAGGGGAATACCTGAATTGTATAGTAGATCTATTCTTAATTTTTTGAAGAATCTCCATTATGGGTACACAAATTTACAGTCCCACCAATAGTGTATGAGAATTCCCTTTCCTCTACATCCTCTCCAACATTTGCTATTTATTGTATTTTTGATAATAGCCATTCTAATAAGTGTGAGGTGATAACTTACTGTTGTTTTGATTTGTATTTCCCTAATAATTAGTGGTGTTGAACATATTTTCATTTGTCTGTTGGCCATCTCCATGTCTTCTTTGGGAAAATGTCTATTCATAGCCTCTGCCCATTTTTCAATTGCATTTTTTTTTTTGTTTTTGTTGAGTTGTATGTGTTATTTATATATTTTGAATGTTAACCCCTAATTGGTATATATATATATATATGATATTGCAAATGTCTTCTTCCATCCAATAGATTTGTCTTTGTTTTGTTGGTGGTTTCCTTTGCTGGGCAAAAGCTTTTAGTTTGACGTAGTCCCATTTATTTATCTATTTATTTTTTGGTCACACCATGTTGCTTGCGGGATCTTAATGCCCTGACCAGAGACTGAAATCAAATCTTCAACAATGAAAGCATGGAGTCCTAACCACTAGACCACCAGGGAATTCCCACCCATTTGTTTATTTTTGAGGTTATTTCCCTTGCCTGAGAAAACATATGCAAAATGATATTACTAAGAGCAATATTAAAGAGCATGTTGTCTATTGCCTATGTTTTCTTCCAGGAATTTTATGATTTCAGGTCTTTAAGTTTTTCTTTTTTTTTTTTAATCGATTTTGAGTTGATTTTGTGTATGGTGTAAGATGGTGGTCTAGCTTTATTCTTTTTTTTTTTTATCCATACTTTTTATTTTATTTATTTATTTATTTTTTAAATTTTTATTAGTTGGAGGCTAATTACTTTACATCATTACAGTAGTTTTTGTTATACATTGAAATGAATTAGCCATGGATTTACATGTACTCCCCATCCCAGTCCCCCCTCCCACCAGCTTCATTCTTTTTTATGTGACTGTGCAGTTTTCTCAACACCATTTATTGAAAGAGATTTGCTGTTCTCCATTGTATGGTCTTGACTTATTTGTCACAAATTGAAATAATAAATTAGTTATCCATAAATTTGTGGGTTGGTTTCTGGGCTCTCAATTCTATTTAATTGATCTGTATGTCTGATTTTCTGCCAATACCATGCTGTTTTGATTACTCTAACATTGTAGTATAATTTGGAATCAGGGAGTGTGATACCTCCAGCTTTTTTCTTTTTTACTCAAGATTGCCTTGGCTTTTTGAGTTTTTTGGTGGTTCCATATAAATTTTAGATTTTTCTTTTCTATTTCTGTGAAAAATTTCGTTGGGATTTTGAAAGGAATTACTGAATCTGTAGATAACTTTAGGTAATATGAATATTTACACAATGTTAGTTCTTCAATTCATAAGTACAAAATACCTTTCCATTTCTTTGTGTCTTTTGCAACTTGTTTCAACAATGTCCTATAGTTTTCAGTGTATAGGGTTTTCACCTCCTTGGTTTAATTTATTCCTGTGTATATTGCTCTTTTCATTGCAACTGTAAACATGATTGCTTTCTTAATTTCTTTCTGATAGTTTATTAGTATATTGAAATGGAACTGATTTTATTATGTTGATTTTATATGCTGCAACTTTCCTGTATTCATTTATTGTTTATAATAGTTTTTAGTGTAATCTTTAGGGTTTCCTATACATAAGATCTTGTCATCTGTAAATAGTGACAGTTTTATTTCTTGCTTTCCAGTTTGGATGCTTTTTATTTCTGTTTCTTGTATAATTTCTCTGACTAGAACTTCCGACACTATGTTAAATAAAAATGGTGAGAGTGGGCATCCCTGTCTTTTTCCTGATCTTAGGCTGATAGTTTTCAGTTTTTTACCCTGAGTATAATATTAGTTATGGGCTTGTGATAAACCTTTATCATGTTGAGGTTTGTTCCTTCTGTATCCACCTTATTGAGAGTTTTTATCGTAAGTGGATGTTCAGTTCAGTTCAGTCACTCAGTCATGTCTAACTCTTTGTGACCCCATGGACTGCAGCATACCAGGCTTCCCTGTCCATCACTAACTCCCAGAGCCTACTCAAACTCATGTCCATCACATCAGTGATGCCATCCAACCATCTCCTCCTTTGTTGTCCCCTTCTCCTCCTGCCTTCAATCTTTTCCAGCAACAGGGTCTTTTCCAATGAGTCAGATCTTTGCATCAAGTGGCCAAAGTATTGGAGTTTCAGCTTCAGCATCAGTCTTTCCAATGAATATTCAGGAATGATTTCCTTTAGGATGGACTGGTTGGATCTCCTTGCAGTCCAAGGGACTCTCAAGAATCTTCTCCAGCACCACAGTTCAAAAGCATCAATTCTTCACTACTCAGCTTTCTTTATGGTCCATCTCTCACATCCATACATGACTCCTGGAAAAACCATAGCTTTGACTAGATGGACCTTTGTTGGTAAAATAATGTCCCTACTTTTTAATATGCTGTCTGGGTTGGTCATAGCTTTTCTTCCAAGGAGCAAGCGCCTTTTAATTTCATGGCTTCAGTCACCATTTGCAGTGATTTTGGAGCCCCCCAAAATAAAGTCTTTCACTGTTTTCATTGTTTCCCGATCTGTTTGCCATGAAGTGATGGGACCAGATGCCATAATCTTAGTTTTCTGAATGTTGAGCTTTAAGTCAGCTTTTTCACTCTCCTCTTTCACTTTCATCAAGAGGCTCTTTAGTTTTTCTTCACTTTCTGCCATAAGGGTGGTGTCACCTGCATATCTGAAGTTACTGATATTTTCCCTGGCAATCTTGATTTCAGATTATGCTTCATCCAGCCCGGCATTTCACATGATATACTCTGCATAAGTTAATATAAGCAGGGTGACAATATACAGCCTTGACATACTCCTTTCCCGATTTGAAACCAGTCTGTTGTTCCATGTCCAGTTCTAACTGTTGCTTCTTGACCTGCATACAGATTTGTCAGGAGGCAGGTCAGGTGGTCTGGTGTTCCATCTCTTTAAGGATTTTCCACAGTTTGTTGTGATCTGCACAGTCAAAGGCTTTGGCATAGTCAATAAAGCAAAAGTAGATGTTTTTATGGAACTCTCTTGCTTTTTCAATGATCCAGCAGATGTTGGCAATTTGATTTCTGGTTCCTCTGCCTTTTCTAAATCCAGCTTGAACAATGGAAGTTCACAGTTCATGTACTGTTGAAACCTGGCTTGGAGAATTTTGAGAATTCTTTTGCTAGCATGTGAGATGAGTGCAATTGTGTGGTAGTTTGAAGATTCTTTGGCATTCCCTTTCTTTGGGATTGGAATGCAAACTGACCTTTTCCAGTCCTGTGGCCACTGCTGAGTTTTCCAGATTTGCTGGCTACTGAGTGCAGTACTTTCACAGCATCATCTTTTAGGATTTGAAATAGCTCAACTGGAATTCCATCACCTCCACTAGCTTTGTTCATAGTGATGATTCCTAAGGCCCACTTAGGTGAGTGACATTTTAGGAATCGGTGAACTAAAATGGACTGGGATGGGTGAATTTAACTAAGATGACCATTATATCTCCTACTGTGGGCAAGAATCCCTTAGAAGAAATGAAGTAGCCATCATTGTCAACAAGAGTCCAAAATACAGTACTTGATGCAATCTCAAAAATGACAGAATGATCTCTGTTCGTTTCTAAGGCAAACCATTCAATATCACAGTAATCCAAGTCCATGCCCCAACCAGTAATGCTGAAGAAGCTGAAGTTGAACAGTTCTATGAAGACCTACAAGACTTTCTAGAACTAACACCCAAAAAAGATGTCCTCTTCACTATAGGAGACTGGAATGCAGAAGTAGGAAGTCAAGAGCTACCTGGAGTAACAGGCAAATGTGGCCTTGGAGTACAAAACAAAGCAGGTCAAAGGCTAACAGAGTTTGGCCAAGAGAACGTGCTGGTCATAGCAAACACCCTCTTCCAACAACACAAGTGAAGACTCTACACATGAACATCACCAGATGGTCAATACCAAAATCAGATTGATTATATTCTTGGCAGCCAAAGATGGAGAAGCTCTATACAGTCAGCAAAAACAAGACCAGGAGGTGACTGTGGCTCAGATCATGAACTCCTTATTCCCAAATTCAGACTTAAATTGAAGAAACTAGCGAAAATCACTAGATCATTCAGGTATGACATAAATCAAATCCCTTACAATCATACAGTGGAAGTGATGAATAGATTCAAGGGATTAGATCTGATAGACAAAGTGCCTGAAGAACTATGAATGGAGGTTCATGACAGGAGGCAGTGATCAAGATCATCCTCAAGAAAAAAAAAAAAAGGTCATCCTCAAGAAAAAGAAATGAAAAAGGCAAAATGGTTGTCTGAAAAGGCCTTATAAATAGCTGAGAAAAGAAGAGAAGTAAAAGGCAAAGGAGAAAAGGAAAGATATTCCCATTTGAATGCAGAATTCCAAAGAATAGCAAGGAGAGAGAAGAAAGCCTTCCTCACTGATCAGTGCAAAAAAAAAAACACCAAAAACAGAGGAAAATGATCGAATGGGAAAGATTAGTGATCCCTACAAGAAAATTTGAGATACCAAGGGAACATTTCATGCAAAGATGAGTGCAATAAAGGACAGAAATGGTGTGGACCTAACAGAAGCAGAAGATATTAAGAAGTGGCAAGAATACACAGAAGAACTGTACAAAAAAGATCTTCATGACCCAGATAAGTGGATGTTGGATCTTGTCAAATGCTTTTTCTACTCTATTGAGATAATCATATGACTTTTATCCTTCATTTACTAATGTGGTGTATCATGCTGATTGACTTGCAGATGTTGAACCATCCTTGCATACCTGGAATATATCTTACTAGATCATGGTGTGCTGTGCTGTGCTGTGCTTAGTCACTGTCGTGTCCAACTGTTTGTGACCCCATGGACTGAAGTTGGTCAGGTTCCTCTGTCCATGGGGATTCTCCAGGCAAGAATACTGGAGTGGGTTGCCACACCCTCCTCCAGGGGATTGTCCCAACCCAGGGAACAAAGCCAGGTCTCTTACATTGCAGACAGATTCTTTACCATCTGAGCCACCAAGGAAGCCCAAGAAGACTGGAGTGGGTAGCCTACCCCTTCTCCAAGGGATCTTCCTGACCTAGGGATTGAACCAAGGTCTCTGCATCGCAGGAGGATTTTTAACAGCTGATCCACCAGGGAAGCATGATCATGGTGTGTGATAACTTAAATGTACTATTGTATTTGGTTAGCTAATATTTTGTTGAGGATTTTTGCATCTATATTCATCAGTAATATTGACCTGTAATTTCCTTTTTTTGTGGTGCTCTTGCCTGGTTTTGGTATCGGCGTAATCATTTCGCAAAATGAGTTAGGAAGCATTGCCTCCTCTTCAATTTTTTTGGAATAGTTTGAGGATTGGTATTAAATATCCTTTGAATGTTTGGTAGAATTCACCAGGGAAGCCATCTTGTCTTGGACTTTTGTTTTGGGGGAGGTTTTTATTACTGTTTCAATCTCATTACTAGAGATCAGTCTATTCAGATTTTCTATTTCTTGATGATTCAGTCTTGGTTGTATGATTTTATGACTCAAAGAATTTACCTATTTTTTAGGTTGTCCAATTGTTGTTGTATAGCTGCTCATAGCATTCTCTTATAATCCTTTGTATTTCTGTCATTTCTGTTATAATTCCTCTTCTCTCATTTCTAATTTTGTCTTTATTTTTTATCTTTTCAAAGAACAAACTCTAGCTTCATTGATCTTTTCTGATATCTTTTTAGTCTCTATTTCATTTAATTCCACTTTGATTTTTATTATTTCCTTCCTTGGACTTCATTTGTTCTTTTCTAGTTCCTTTAAATATAAAGTTGAGTTGTTTATTTGAGGTTTTTCCTGCTTCTTGAGGTAGGCTTATGTTGCCATAAACTTTACTTCTAGTACTGTTTTTGCTGCATCCTATAGATTTTAGTATGTCATCATTTTTGTCTTCAGGTATTTTTTATATGTCTCCTTTGATTTCTTCATTGACTCAATCGTTTTTCAGTAACATGTTCAGTCTCCACCTATTTTTCCCAGCTTTTTCTCTTGTAACGGATTTCTAGTTTCATATTGCTATGTATGGAAAAAATGTTTGATGTGATTTCAATCTTCTTGAATTTACTGAAAGCTATTTCGTGTCCCAGGATCTAGTCTATACCCTTGAAAATATTTTATGTGCACTTGAGAAGAATGTTTATTCTATTGCTTTTGAATGGGGTCTTCTGCATAAATCTATTAAGTCCACCTGATTTAAGACTGATATTTTCTCATTGAATTTCTGTCTGGATAATCTATCCATTGATGTAGTGGGATGTTAAATTTCCCAACTACTATTGGTCAATTTCTGCTGCTGTCAATTTCTCTTTATAGGTCTATTAATAATTGATTCATATATATTAGTTCCATCTGTATTAATAAATGTTATATCTTCTTGAAGGATTGTCCCCTTTGTCATTAGGTACATCTTTGTCTCTTGTTACTTTATTTTCTTAAAGTCTGTTTTATCTGATATGAGTAGTGGTTGTACCTGCTTTATTTTGGCTGCCATTTGATTGGTGTATCACCTTCCATCCCTTCACTCTGAGCCTATGTTGTTCTTTAGAGCCAAGTCTCACAAAGGCAGCATATAGTTGGGTCTTGTTTTTTAATCCATCCAGCCACTCTGTATCCTTTACTTAGTGAATTCAATCCATTTGCATTTAAGGTGAGTATTGATAGATGAGGACTTAGTCCTGCCACTTAATCTTCTGTTTTCTAGTTCCTCTTTATCTCCATTGTTTCTTTTTCCTTGTGTTTCTGTCTATTATTTTGGTTTGGTGGTTTTCTATGATGTTTTTCTGTTTCCTCTTGTTCATGTTTCATGTCTCTGCTCCAATTTTGTGTGTGTGTGTGTGGTTATCATGAGGTTTGAATAAAATATCTCATAGATAAAGTAGTCCTTTTTAGAACTATAGTTTCTTTTTCTGCTGATAGCATCTTGTCTTCCTGTGTCTATATAGGTTTGTCCTTTTCCTCTTCCCTTCCATGTTCTTATTGTCACAAATTATCCTTCTTTATATCATGAGTTCATTACCAAATTGAAGAAGCTATAGTTATTTTAAATACTTTTCTCCCTTTAAACTTTATACTACATTGTTTAACAGTATTCTGATACAGAGTTCTAATTTTTCTGATTCTGTCTATTCATCACCTTACTCAAAGTTTTGTGTACTTTTGCCTTTTTGCTTCAGGTTTAAAAGTTCCCTTCAACATTTCTTGTAAACAGATCTAGTGGTGATGAACTCTCTTAGCTTTTGTTGGTCTGGGAAAGCCTTTATTCCTCCTTCATATCTGAATAATAACTTTGTTGGATAGAGTATTACTCGCTGAAAGTTTTTATCTTTCAGTATTTTGAGTATGTCATTTTGCTATCTTCTGGCCTGTTGAGGTTTTACTGAGAAATATGCTACTAGCCTATCGAGGTACCTTTGTAGGTTACTCTTTTTTCCCTTGATGTCTTTTAAATTCTTTGTCACTGACTTTTGATAGTTTTAATATAATATGTCTTGGAAAAGGTCCTTCTGCACTGATATAATTAGATGTACCAGTTTCATGAATGTATACATCCATTTCCTTCCCCAGGTTTGGAAAATTCTCAGTTATTATTTCTTTAAAAGTTCTTTTCTCCCTCTTCCTCCTTTCTTCTGGGATACCCATTATCTTTATGTTGCCTTTCTTAATGTAGATAGTTCTCACAGTTTCTTCATTGAAAACAAAACTTAGTTTTATTATCTCCTCTTCTACATGAATCATTTCTAGATTTCCATCTTTCAGTCTGTGAATTATCTCTTCTATATGGTCTTCTCTATTTTCAATGCTTTCTAAAGCATTCTTCATCTCATTTACTGAGCTCTTCATCTCCACAATTTCTACTTGGTTCTTTTTTAGAGTTTCATTCTCTTTGGCAAAATATTCCTTCTGTTAATTGATTCTATTCCTGAGCTTATTGAGCTGTCTTCTGTATTTTCTTGTAGCTCATTTAATTTCTTCATGACAGCTATTTTTGAATTCTTTAACAGTTGGATTAGAAATCTTCTGTAATTTTGTTTCAGTCCTATGGACTTGTCATTTTCTTTTTTTGATACTGTGTTATCATGTTTTTTTATGATGCTCGATGAACAGATCCTCTGCCAGCGCATTTGAAATAGTGAACACTTTTCTTATTTAAGTAGTTTTGTTTACTTTTAACAATTTAACAAGGCCTTTCTTTTGTTTATCAGTAGGTGGTGCTATAGCACAAGTTTTTGGTGTCTCTTAGAGCTGCTGCCTATATTTGAGAATCAGCACTTTCCCTCTTCCATGACTTTTGCCAAAGGTGTCACTGCTGCCCTTGTCATAGCTGCCTGGGGTTCCTAGTGCCTTGCTGCTGCTGCTAACACTGGTGTTGCTGGTGTTACCACCAGGGGCACTGGGATGGCGGGAACCTTTGTTTTGTCCAAAGTTGTCTGGGTTGCAAGCATTGCCACCACGATGAGAGAGGAGGGGAAGAGCTGGGGGAGCCAGGGTGAGGCACACCTCCACCATGTCTGGGGTTGTTTGGTTTGCAGTAACTGCTGCAGTAGGCAAGGGCAGGGGGGCACGGAGCATGGTAGGCGTCACCACAGTTGGAAGGACCGTCTTGGCCCCACCAGTGCCGCTGCCCTGTTTCCTGTGCAGCAGAGATGTTGAAGTTGTGTCTGCTGCCCCTCCTCCTGCTATGTGTGTGTGAGGCTCAGCTGCTGTGACCAAGGGGCTGGGATCCTGGGCACTGCCTCTGCTGTTTCACCTTCCACCTCCTCTGAGTTCCAATCCACCCACCTTCACAGGTACAGATCTATGGATCTCTCTAGCATCCTGGTGTGTTGAGTAGGGAGCTTTTCTTGAGTCAGGGATGTTTTACTAGTTGTAAATTGAAGGTGTGAAACAAAGGGAGCTTCTCACACTACACGATCCTCCAGGAAAACTTTAATATTTAAAACCCAGATTAGGAGGTTTTATGTGTGTGTGTGTGTGTGTGTGTGTGTGTGTATAAGCTACGGTTTTTCCAGTAGTCATGTATGGATATGAGAGGCAGATAACAAGGAAGGCTGAGTGCTGAAGAATTGATGTTTTTGAACTGTAGGGCTGGAGAAGACTCTTGAGAGTCCCTTGGACTATAAGGAGATCAAACCAGTCAATCCCAAAGGAAATCAACCCTGAATATTCATTGGGAGGATTGGTGCTGAAACTGAAGCTCCAATAGTTTAGTCATTTGATGTGAAGAGCTGACTCATTGGGAAAGACTCTGATGCTGGAAAAGATTGAGGGCAGGAGGGGAAGAGGGTGACAGAGGATGAGATGGTTGGATGGCATCACCAACTCAATGGACATAAGTTTGAGCAGTCTCAGGGAGATAGTGAAGGACAGAGGAGCCTGGCAGGCTCCATGGAGTCGCAAAGAGTTAGATAAGCCTGAGAGAGACTGATCAGAAACTGTTTAGGGGTCAGACCTGCATCCCCTGCACTGGAAGGTGATTCTTAACCACTGGACCACCAGAGGAGTCCCTATCCTTCTACACATTTTTTCCTATGCATATACTTCAGAAAAACAAAACCAACTATACCTACTGTTTTATAATGTGCTTTTTTTTATTGTGGTAAAATTCACATAATATACATTTCACTATTTTAACTATTTTAAAGTATACAATTCAGTGGCATTTAATACATTCAGTGTTCTGCAATCATTACCACTATCTAATTCCAGAACACTTTCAGCATCACAAAAGGAAACCCCATAGCCATTACGCAGTCTTAGCCCATTCTTTCTTCCTAGCCCATGGCAACCATTAATATGCCTTTTGGTTCCATGGGTTTCTCTATTCTAGATATTTCAGATAAATGGAATCACACAATATGTGGCCTTTTGTGTCTGGCTTCTTTCACTTAGCACAATATTTGCAGGGTTCATCTATGTTGTAGCATAGTGGGATAAGAAGTGTTCCATTATATGGATATACCACATCTTATGTATTCATTTGTCAGTTGATGGTCATTTGAGTTGTTTCCATCTTTTCTCTATGAATATTTATATCTAAATCTTTGTTTGAACACCTGTTTAGTAAATGCATAAGAGCAGAATTGCTGGCTCACATAGTAATTCTATGTCTCACCTATTGAGGAAATGCCAACCTATTTTCCAAAGCAGCATTTATGCTCCTACCAGCAATACATGAGAGGTCCAATTCCTCCACATCCTTGCCAACAATTGTTATTTTCCGTTTGTTGCTATTGTTCTTATAGCTCTCCTAGTAGATGTGAAGCAGTAGAGCAGTATCTCATTGTGGTTTTGAATTGTATTTCCCTAATGACTAATGATGCTTGACATCATTTTCATGTGATTATTGGCCATTTGCAAATTTTTTGGAGAAAAATGGCAAAAGACTTTTTTATTCAAGTCTTTTTCCATTTTTTAATTGGATGCAATGATGAAAAAAATTTTTTACTTAGGAATATACCATGGGCATCTTTTACTCTTCTTATACCAGTATAATATAGTATAACATTTCAATCTCTAGGTTTATTTTACTTTAAAAATCAACTAGGACTTCCCTGGCAGTCTGATGCCTAGGACTCTGTGCTTCCACTGCAGGGGGCATGGGTGTGGAGTAAAATTTTAAAATAATAATAATAAAATAAAAATCAACAACTATATTGTTTCTCTGGTGGCTCAGACAGTAAAGAGTCTGCTTACAATGTTGGAGACTTGGGTTCAATCCCTGGGTTGGGAAGATCCCCTGGAGAAGGAAATGGCAACCCACTCCAGCGTTCTTACCTGGGAAATCCCATGGATGGAGGAGCCTGGCGGGCTACAGTCCATGGGGTTGCAAAGGGTCGGACACAACTGAGCAACAAACACACACACTGAACTGTGTGTTATATTTAGATATTTTATTTAGAATATTATGTTATAATATTAGATATTATGTAAATATAATATTTATATTTAATCTAAATATATTATATTTAGATATATTTATATTTAAGATATTTAAAACTGCTTGCACTTTTAAAATTAATGATGTACTGAACATTTCAGTAGGTAACTCCTTACATATGTCCAAAAGTATTCCTGTAAAAAATTCCTAGATGTGGAATTGCTGGGTCAAGGGTAGGCAATTTTTTTTGTGGCCAAGTCATGCAGCATGCAGGATTTTAGCTTCCTGACCAGGGATCAAACCTGTGCTTCCTGCAGTAAAATTGCAGAGCCCTAACCATTGGACCACCAGAGAATTCCCAAGGGTAGGTAATTTTTAATCTGTATGTACAAGATGTTAAGTTGCTTTCCATTACAGTTTACCAATTTACAGTCCTATCAGAGGAATAAGAAAATCCCTATTTCCTTGCATACTCATCAATGATGGATTTTATGCATTTAAAAGTAACAACATGACTGACACAAAATAGCATCTTATTGTTTTAAATTGCATTTATTTAGGGCCTTCTCTGGCAGTCCAGTGGTTAAGATTCTTCACTTCCATTGCAGGGGGCACAGGTTCCATCCCTGGTTGGGGAACTAAGATCTCACATGCTGAGCAGTGCAGCCAAAAAATAGATAAATAAATAAATTGAATTTATTTAACTACTATGATTACAAATCACCTTTCATAGATTTATTGGCCATTTAAGTTTCTTTACTGTATTTCTTTATTTGGTAAATTGGTTGTTTTGTCTTTATCAATTTCTCTGTAAGAAAAGATTCAGAGACTTCCCTGATGGCCCAGTGGCTAAGACTCCATGCTCACAATGCAGGGGGCCAGGGGTCTAACCCTGGTGAGGGATCTAGATCCCACATGTCACAACTAAGACCCAAAGCAGCCAAGTAATAAATAGAAATAAATATTAAAAAAGAAAAGATTCAGTACTGATACTATCTTTTAGTTTTATGTTATTCTGTCATCCTTTAACTTTACATTTGAACTTTACCTTTATTATAATTTTTTGATAGAAAACTTAAAATTTTTAACATAAAATCAATCTTTTTCCTTTCAGTTTCTACTTTGTTGTTCAGTTGCTCAGTAGTGTCCAACTCTTTATGACCCCACGGGCAGCAACATGCCAGGCTTCCCTGTCCTTCACCGTCTCTGGGAGTTTGCTCAAACTCATGTCCATTGAGTTGGTGATGCCATCCAACCATCTCATCCTCTGTTGTCCCCTTCTCCTCCTGCCTTCAATCTTGCCCAGTATCAGAGTCTTTTCCAATGAGTCAGCTCTTTGCATCAGGTGGCCAAAATACTGGAGCTTCAGGTTCAGCATCAGTCCTTCCAGTGAATATTCAGGGTTGATTTCCTTTGGGATTGGCTGGTTTGATTTCCTTGCTGTTCAAAAGGTTCTCAAAAGTCTTCTCCAACACCACAATTTGAAGGCATCAATTCTTTGGCACTCAGCCTGTTTTATTGTCCAGTTCTCATATCCATATATGACTACTGGAAAAACCATAGCTTTGATTATACAGACCTTTGTAGGTAAAGTAATATCCCTGCTTTTTAATACACTGTCTAGGTTTGTCACTGCTTTTCTTCCAAGGAGCAAGCATCTTGTGATTTCATGGCTGCAGTCACCATCTGCAGTGATTTTGGAGCCCAAAAAAATAAAGTCTCTCACTGTTTGCATTGCTTCCTCATCTATTTGCCATGAAATGATGGGACCAGATGCCATGATCTTAGTTTTTTAAATGTTGAGTTTTTTTTTTTTTAATATTGAGTTTTAAGCCAGCTTTTTCACTCTCCTCTTTCACCTTCATCAAGAAACTCTTTAGTTCTTCTTCTGCCATAAGGGTGGTATCATCTGCATACCTGAGGTTATAGATATTTCTCCCACAATCTTGATTTCAGCTGTGCTTCATCCAGCCTGGCATTTTGCATGATGTACTCTGCATATAAGTTAAATAAGCAGGGCGACAATATATAGCCTTGACATACTCATTTTCCAATTTCAAACCACTCCATTGTTCCATGTCCGGTTCTAACTGTTGCTTCTTGATCTGCATACAGATTTTTCAGAAAGCAGGTAAGGTGGTCTGGTATTCCCATCTCTTTAAGAATTTTCCACAGTTTGTTGTGATACACACAGTCAAAGGCTTTAGTGCATAGTCAATGAAGTGGAAGTAGATGTTTTTCTAGAATTCTCTAGTATTTTCTATGATCCAAAGGATGTTGGCAATTTGATCTCAAGTTCCTCTTCCTTTTCTGTATGCAGGTTGTACATCTGGAAGTTCTTGGTTCACATACTGTTGAAGTATAGTTTGAAGGATTTTTGAGTATTACTTTGCTAGTATGTGAAATGAGTGCAGTTGTGTGGTAGTTTGAACATTCTTTGGCATCGCCCTTCTTTAGGATTGGAATGAAAATTGACCTTTTCCAATCCTGTGGCCACTGCTGAGTTTTCCAAATTTGCTGGCATATTCAGTGTAGCACTATAACAGCATCATCTTTTAGGATTTGAAATAGCTCTGCTGGAATGCCATCACCTCTACTAGCTTTGTTCATCACCTCCACTAGCTTTGTTTGCAATTTCTGCTATTAATGTTATATCTAAAAGCTCTCATTTGACCTGGGTTATATAAATAATTACCTATATTTCTCCTCATATTTTTATGATTTTGATTTTTTCCATTTATGTCTAGAATTTATTTTGGTATATGGTATACGATAGAAGTGTAACTTAGTACAGTTATGCAGTTATTCCAATATCATAAACTGATTTTAGTTTATGATTAACTAACTGATAAGAAATAGTACTACTAAAAGTTATTAAATCTTATACTGGAGCTCTTCTTCTGACTCTATTCTATTCCATTCATCTATCTATCTATTCTGATGTCAATACCATAGTGTTTTAATTTTTCATCTTACACATTAATAGCTAATAGACCAAGTCTCACCTTACTACTCTTGTTAGAAACCCTTTCTTTGTTCTTTTTCTTCTTTCCTGCCTTCTTGTTCTTTCATTAGCATCTGTTTATTCTTCCAGATGCACCTTAGAATAACTATTGAAAACAAAACAAGACAAAAAACTTGAAGTAGCAGCTGTAGACACTGAGAACTGCCAATAGTAGTATTAATATTATGGGGTTGCCTTTAGGATCTAGCTGCAGTTTGAGATCACGAATTTGTTGTGGAACCAGCTGCCATGATTGAGTGACTTTCTCCAGTGACCATTACTGTTAATTTTTTAACAGAGACTGAATGACTGTCAGAATGTTGCATAGGAGTTTCTATGTTGAAGTTCCCTCAGACTTAGTGTATTTATTTATTCATTCAGTCAACATGTATTGAATGTCTCCTATATGCCATTACCTTAGCTAGGTTCTGGGCTAATAAAGAGGAAGAAAACATAGTTCCTGCTTCAAAGGTGGGCACATAAAGATAATTTCATTTGTGGGGGAAGAAAAAACTTCTCTACTTTCTTGGTTTAGTAGCTGGAGCTGGCAAATTAAATTGATAAAAGTCAAATTAACAGGAAAAAAGGCATATACACTTCACTTGTTAATATTTCAATTTTTATATATACAGAGGCTCTTCATAGAAAAGAAATGATGGCTCAAAGAGGTGCTTAGACACAGGGGATTATATAGTATTTTAACAAAGGGTGATAAACTGTGGAGAAGTGACAAGACAAAGGAAAAGCATTTTAGGGCTCTAGGAGTGGTAGATTTCAGGAAACTAAATATATGGGGAAAACTGATAAAAGATAATGGTGATTTTAGTAAGGTTGTTTGTGTACATTCATGATGGTGCTGACTCTGTCTGTTGTGTAATAGTTGCTTTTCTTCCTCCCACTATGAGAGATAGGAGGGGATGACCTTTACAAAGGGAAAATTTATATTCCACTTTTATTAGAGGGAGGGCAAAGAGCTCTTTCTGAGTGTGCTGCTTATTTGCCTTCTAATCAAGACAACCTCCATGCCAATGTGACACATTTTGGAGTGATGCCTTCTGATCCCCTTCATAATAAGTATAGAATTATGTGTAGAGCACTGTAAAAGTACCTGGTAGTGAGGAGAGAAGTCAGGGAAGCTTCCCAAAGTAGCTGAAGACTAAACTGAGTCTTGAAGAATCAGTACCAGTTAGCAATTTGGAGCTAGGACTACTTACCACTGCTTGAATAAGGCATATAAGAAACATATGTGCCAACGTGAGATGTTTTGACTTAGCTATTTTGACATGAATGGCTTTAACGTCTCGCTGGAGTTTTGATTGTTCTGACTTTTCACTAATGTGTGCAAAAAACAGTCCTGACTCCCACCTTGCCCATCACTGAGTCACTGCTGTTATCATCATCACCCTCGAAAGTGAAAGTCACTCAGTCGTGTCCGACTCTTTGAGACCACCCCCACCCCCGCCATGGTCTATACAGTCCATGGAATTCTCCAGGCAAGAATACTGGAGTGAGTAGCCTTTCCCTTTTCCAGAGGATCTTCCCAACCCAGGGATTGAACCTGCGTCTCCTGCATTGCAGGCAGATTCTTTACTGCCTGAGCCACCAGATTATGGGTGGGTCCATTTAAAAAACACCATCACTGGGGTTTCCCTGCTAGTCCAGTGGTTAAGAATCTGTCCTGCAATGTAGGGGACATTAGTTCAATCCTTGGTCCAGGAAGATCCACATGCCATGGGGCAATTAAGCCTGTGCGCCACAAATATTGAGACTGTGCTCTGGAGCTTGCAAGCTGCAACTACTGAAGCCTGAGCACCCTAGAGCCTGTGTTTCACAAGGGAAGCCATCTCAATGAGAAGCCCACACACCATAACTACAGAGTAGCCCCCACTCTCTGCAAGCAGAGAAAGCCCATGTGCAGCAACGAAAACGCAGAGCAGTCAAAAAACAAAACCATCACTGCTGAGAAACCAAATCTTAATGTTGGAGAATAAATTAAAGGTCATCTATTCCAATCATTACTGGAGAAGAGAATGGCAAACCACTTCAGCATTCTTGCCTTGAGAACCCCATGAAGAGTACAAAAATGCAAAAAGATATGACACTGAAAGATGAACTCCCCAGGTTGGTAGGTGTCCAATATGCTACTGGAAAAAAGCAGAGAAATAGCTCCAGAAGGAATGAAGAGGTTGAGCCAAAGCAGAAACAATGCCCAGTGTGGATGTGTCTGGTGGTGAAAATAAAGTCCGATATTGTGGTGTTGGAGAAGCCTGTTGAGAGTCCCTTGGACAGCAAGGAAATCCAACCAGTCAATCCTAAAGGAAATCAGTCCTGAATATTCATTGGAAGGATTCATGCTGAAACTGAAGCTCCAATACTCTGGCTATCTGATACAAAGAGCCGACTCATTAGAAAAGACCCTGATGCTGGGAAAGACTGAAGGCAGGAGGAGAGGATGAGAAGGTTGGATGGCATCACTGACTCAATGGACATTAGTTTGAGCAAGCTCCCGGAGGTGGTGAAGGACAGAGAAGCCTCGTGTGCTTCAGTCCATGGGGTCACAAACAGTTGGACATGACTCAGGAACTGAACAACAACATTCCAACCATTTGGTTGATACTAGCAAACTCACTTCAACAACTTAAATGTACAGAAGTGCATTGCACAAAACACCTCAAACATTACCCAGAGGTTGAGAGACTAACTTCAAAGCAGCTCATCTTTAGAAAGGTGTTCCATTTCTCTCTTTTGGTTGAAAACCAGCCTCTCTGCCTCTCTGTAATAGGACACCATTGGACCCAGCTTCACATCTTGGGCTCACTAACAATAGTTTCTCTTCCTCATAATTATCTGTGAGATTTACAAAGACATCAGTCCTGTTTCTCTTATGCCATGACATTGAGTCCTCTCATTTTGTCTAAAGCACAAGAGTGGATACAGAGCAGTTTCTTTATACATAAAGTGAGCATAGATATTATAAAGAAGCAAAGCTCCTCTATCTAAGGAGCTTGGACTTGTAGAAGAATAGTTTATAAACAAAACTTTAAAAGGCAAGGAAAAATAGACAAGAGTCAACAAAAACAGCTCATTCACTCTGGATTGAACACAGGAAAAGTTTCTGAGAAGAAAAATAAACCAAAGATTCAGATCCTAAGTAGAATCAAGAATAACATATAGGACTTACCAGATGGTCCAGTGCTTAAGAATCTGCCTGCCAAACCTGGGGACACTGTTCAATCTCTGGTCTGAGAAGATCCCACATGCCACGGGGCAACGAAGCCCATGTACCACAATGACTGAAGCCTTCATACCCTAGAGCCCATCTCTGCAACAAGAGAAGCCATGGCAATGAGAAGCCTGTACAACCTAACTAAAGAGTAGCCTCCGCTAGCCACACTAGAGAAAGCCCATGTGCACCAATGAAGACCCAGAGCAGCCAGAAATAAATAAGTTTTTTAAAAATTTTATAAAAATAAAAAGGAATAACATGAACCACAAAATATAATTAAAATAAGCTGAAAAAATATAGGCAAAGAAGGAAAACCAAAAGAAACAGAAGACAACTCCCATTAAGTAAACAGCATCTGAGTTATAAAGCAACACATACCAGTTTAATAGCCTAGGAAATTATACAGGAGGCCCTTCCCCTGAATTTTTCTTTTTTTTTCTACTTTTAAATTTAATTTTAAAAAGTTTTTTACAGTTGTTGTGTTAGCTTCTGCCATACAGCAATGCAAATCAGCTGCAATTATAGATACAGCCCTTCCCTCCCCAGCCTTCCTCCCCTTCCCCCATCCTATTCCTCCAGGTCATCACAGAGCACCAGACTCCCCTAAATTTTTATACATGGGAAAGCATATTAAAACAAACTACAGGCAACTGTTTTTCATCCTCCTCCTCCTTTGTCTCCTCCTCCAATTCTGCAGTTAGGGATAAGGAGGGCCTGGTAGAGTCTGGGCTCTCCATAAAAAGCCAAACATGTGTAAAATATACAGGAAGGGCAAACAGCTAGGGGACAGTTCTATACATTTATCAATACTTTAACTCTTGGAAGGTTTTAAACACACTATTATAATGAAAGAAAATAGCACCAACTAGAAGTTTTCCTGCCTTTCCTCCAGAACGAGTCACTTGCTGCTCAGTCACCAATAGCCCAGCTACAAGAGCAGTCTCCTAGATTCCCTGTGCCCTGGACATGGACCTCTGATCACTACAGTGCTCAGATCCTGTCATCCTTATAGGAAACACTGCTTAACAGTGACACCCACTGCCACTGTCCTGCTCAATCCAGCAATTAAATATTGAACTTGAAGCAGCACTGGCTGGACAAGCCAAGAAGGAACGGTGTGTACACAGAGCAATGGGCCTGGACAGTAAAACAAAATCCTGATGGGGTAATCATCCCTTCTCACTAAGATAAAGGATATCTCAGCCCTGACGGTGAGTAGAGAGAGGCTGCAGGGCATTCACTGGTCCAAGCAAGCGAGGTCAGCTCCGATTACTCCTGGGTAGTTGAGTTTACTGATTTTCTGGCTTGAGTCCAGGATTGCATAACACATGGAGGCCCAAGGGCTGGGAATGACCCAGAAGGGCCCTGTGCCTCCAGCCTACTCGCTATGCGCTTGGCGTGCGTCATGGCCCAGGTGGACTCATAGCAGGGGAGGGATTTGGCACATACCCCACAGTGAGCAGAGACTCCTCCAACTAAGCCACAAGCCACTGACATACGCCATTACCTGGAGGGAAGGTCCTTTGTGAGACCTCAACCCCGGGCAGCAAAGAGGCCACAAGATGGCAGCAAAGGACACAGCCCAAGACACAAAACCTGAGCCATCTGCAAAAGCTGATACCTCATTTGGGAAATGTCTGTTGTCTGCAATCATGTATTTGAGGTCAGAATAAATGACTGAACTTCAAAAAAAATCAGGGTAAAATTCATCAACACGGAGAATTTCCAAACCACCTCAGAATTCAGCCGCATACGAAGCCACATATTTCTTAAATGCTTAAAGTAGGGGATGGGGTCAAGGCCTTTAAAACTGACGTCAGCAGGAACCTTGTCATAGTCACTTCTTTCTGTGAAGTTCCAATGGGCAGCAATTCAAGTAAAACATGAGTGACTTCTATAGCAGCTGCCAAACTGATGAAGGGACAGATACAATGGTTGCTGGGAAGCACTGCAGCAAAGCAGAATTCTTTCATGGAGCAGCTAGGAACTCTGTCAGTAGGCAGTAGGCCGAGAAGGGGTCGGGGGATAATGAGGACCACAGGACAAGTCTCACAGTCTTCACTTGCAGCTGACAGAGGACAATGCATGGGAAAGGGGCAACAGGAGCACTGGGACTAAATCTCTCATCTTCCAATTTATCCTCTTAATTCTCTTTTGGTTACATACTCTTCGCCACCCCTGAAGCTGTCACTCCCAAAAATTGCCAAATAATCCCTGTGAGGCAAAATACCCCTCCCAGAAAACCAATATGAGAGGGATATGATTCTTAAAAAATGGCTTTGAGAACCTAATGTTAAATCTCTACAGGACTCTTGAATTTTATAAAAGGCTTTGATGGCCTACAAGAACCATATTGCACATCTAAACTCTAAATTTCTACCATATGTGTATATAAAGGAGACGTAATAATTGAAGGACTATGGGCCAAATCTGGTACTCAGTTTTAAGAAAATCAGTTGTTAACATTTTAAAATCAGAAGATTTTACATTTAAAAAGTCAGAATTTCTGACTATTACAGAAAAATTGGAACAATGGCAATACTAAGCCCACAGTCCCACATGGCAATAATTGGGTAGAGTTGAGTAGGGTTAGTCTTTAAACAGAATGTGGGCTCTCTAGTTTGCCATAGTTCCCATCTCTCCCTATTAACTCATGCCTAATCTGCTTCACTCATTTACACTATTTCTCATCTCTATAGGCAATTTATTTTCACCCTCTGAAGTGCTTTATAGTTTTAAAGTTTTTTTTTTTCTCTCATGTGTGATTTATTTGAGTCTTAGTACTCCAGTAAGGTAGAGAGGGTAAATATTATAATCTCCATTTAAGCAAAATGCATTTCAGAGAGGTCTGATTTGCCCAAACTTACACATCAAAACCAGAGTCTAGATTTTCTGACTCTCAATCTTATTATTCTTGGCAGCGGGAACTATTAAGTTTCTATTAAGAACTTCATTTTATGGACTTCCCTGGCAGTCTAGTGGTTGGGACTTCATGTCTCCAACTGTAGGGGGCATGGGTTCCATCCCTGGTCAGGGAACTAAAATCCTGTGAGGCATGTGACATGGACCAAAAAAAACTTCATTTTAGTGGTTCATGTATCAAAACCAGAGAAGTAGATACAGGCATAACTGCTGGAATGGATGAATTCCCACTGTTTAGTTGTTCAAGAATCCTTGCAAATGATTACCTCCTCTTCTTTCATTGAACTATGTCTACTCCTCTTTCAGGCATATGAAGATTGCCCTTCTAACCATCCTGAAGTTGGGTGTGGCTGTATGACTTGTTTTTGTCAATGAAGTGTGTGTGAAAGCGATATGTATCCCTTTGACGCAAAGCATTTAAGAACCTGAACAATTCTTCATGTTTACTTCCCAGCTTGGGAAGGGGCTGGAGATGAGGGGACGGGGGATTAGTCTCATGGTGACATGGTAGGATCTCAAAATGGTGGTGCTCCATTGACTTGGGTACCTGAATAATTTACAAGGAGCAGAGTACACTGCCAGAGAGTAAACCTTCATGGTTTTAGGCCATTGAGATTTTGGCATTGTTACCACAGCATAACCTAGCCTAACCTGACACAAGATTCATCTGCATGGTAACTGAACTTTTCCAAGAACTAAAATGCAATTCCTAGATATCTGATCATATCACTAAAACTTGTTGCTCCTACGTGGAAGACAGTTAAGAATGAATTGCTGACTTTTATTCCTAGCTCCTTCAGCTACCACCACCTTCTGATTTTGAGGAAAATTATTGTGAGTGCTTCACAGATGAGCTCTCCATTATTCCAGCATTTAGACTGCGCGTGGGGGTGGGGGAGATTTTGTTTTCTCATTCCAGAGCCTAATCCCAGAACTGTCCCCACCCACTAATACTCACACAATCTTGTCATAGGGCAACTATTACCACTCCCAAGGTGTCACAAACAGCTGGCGCCACGGCAATGTCAGGGCAATGCAGCCAGGCTGCGCTCTTTCCTCACTGGTGCCTGGGCTTGGTTAAGCCTGGAGAAGCAGCCTTCTCAAGTGGGAACAAAAATGAGTGTGAAGCGCACACCCATCCCGGCACTATGTGAATTTGGGGTGAGTTTTCTTAGTATTGCAGCTCTGGTCAATTTCTAGTTTCTCTAGAGGCTAGCAAGCTGTCGGGTTGGTGCTACTGGGTGCCCTCGTTTTCCTGGGCTTTTCTCAAGCCCACCTGAACTTGCCATCTTGCACACTTGCAAAGGTCATAAACGGCGGGGGCTGAGCACAACCAGAGCTTCAGCAAGCGCGGCGCAGCTGGGATCAAAGGTCGGCAGGGCTGCCGAGAGGCTGAGCCTGCGCAGTCCCGCTCCCGCCTTGGAGAGAAAGGGTGGCGGCAACGCGGGATCGTTACACCGGCTAGCTCACAAGAGGCGGGAAAATCTTAGGTTGGGTCGCCGTGTCCCTCCCTCTTCCTGCCCTGTCCACCCCGTCTGCCCAGCCAGTCCGATCTCCTCAGGCGCCTAGGCCCCGGGGGAGGGGGATGAGAAGGGCCCTGGGCTTCTGACTCATCATCTCTAACCCCTTTCTCGCGCGCGCTCCAAGTCTCAGGACTTTGGACCTGGGCACTGTGGGAGGGGGCACGGCCACAGCATCTGGGAAACCCCAGCTCTGCCGAGGGGCAGCCCTCAACCCCAGCCGGTCTCCAAAGCTACCAGATGGAGGAATGTAGAACCCCAGTCAGTTCTCAGTTACCGAGGTTGGGGTGGTGGCGCCCCCGCGTAGAACTGCCCGCCCAGCTCCTCCCTGCACGCGGGGCCAGTGGTCGCGTCCGAGGAAACGCTCGTCTAGGCCCAGATTTCCAGCGCCTCGCGTCATTCAGCAGATGCACAGCGCCCCCACCACAGAAGGGAAGGCTCTTTATTTCCCAGCAGGCCACGGGGCGGCGAGGCATCCTGGGATTTGTAGTTTCCGCTAGAGTAGAAAGGCACCAGATCGAAGCGAGAGACCAAAAGCACCAGTAGTGAATTGATCTCAGAGTGGGCGTGTACGGGAACCCGGGTTTGGAGTGAATGGGATTGTGAAAGGTGGAAATCTTGGAAACAGTGAGATGAGGCAGATGTGAAGCTGGGGAGGCAGTGGGTAAGAATGGAAGGGAGGAAATGGATCTAGCTGAAAGTTAAAGATATCTTATCTTGCAGGCAGTCAGATTCTCAGGGCTGTGAGGTGATGAAAGACTCAGTATAGGTATTGCTTTCCCCAGCAGGGAAGGGTAAAGCAAGGGGCCTAGTCACAGTGAAAACTGAAGGCGCTCCACTGGACTTCATGTATGTCTCAGGGGATTCCATCTAATTTGAGTTCAGGGGGATGCAGTGCAGGAAAGTCTGGAGAATTCCCGTCGGGTAGGAGAGCAGCACATGTCTGCTTCCACTTGCCAGCTCACTCATTTGTTCTCTTTGCTGTGCTAGCCACTGTGGGACCAGTCTCCAACTCAGGAACTTCCTCCAACTCTGAGAGGCCCTGAAAACCAGACAGTTGTGAGGTGAGCAAACTTAAAGTGTGAGAAAGGAGGAATCCCAGAGACATGCAGCTTCCTCATCTCCCATTTTTTTCCCTCATGTTCCCATAGTCCTTCCAATATTTAGTCACATTCCTAAAGCTCTCCCACATTTCTAGCCCCAACCATTTAGTTACTCAGTTTCCTCTTACCCATCACTAGGAGAAAGTGAAAGTGAAGTCGCTCAGTCGTGTCTGACTCTTTGCGACCCCATGGACTGTAGCCTACCAGGCTCCTCAGTCCATGGAATTTTGCAGGCAAGAGTACTGGAATGGGTTGCCATTTCCTTCTCCAGGGGATCTTCCCAACCCAGGGATCGAACCCGGGTCTCCCGCACTGCAGGCAGACGCTTTACCGTCTAAGTCTCCTAGCCATCACTAGGAGAGACATGTCCAAAGCCAGAAAACTAATAAGTTTCAGTTTAACAACCCCTCCTGCCCCGCCCCATTTTCTCTTTACCATTGACCAGGATAGCCAGTGAAAAAAATGAGCTTCTAGCTCTCTGCTTCCTCCCTGCCCTCAATACCTCCTGTAGCTCCTGGTAGCGCAGACTCTGGCTTCTGCAGCATCTTGGCTTCCTCTGGCTCAGCAGGAACAGGGAGTATGCTGAGACCAGCACTCCCCCTAGGGTGAAGGCCTCAGCGCTGAGCTCCAGCACCAGCAAGCCGGCTAGCTGTAGGTAGATGGGGCTGAGGGTGTGCTGCAGGGGACCCTGCACCTATCTGCCCTTGTCTTTTCCCCTCCTCTTGCCTCCGCATCCTCCCACATTCTCCTTTATTCACTTGTACCTGGGAGGGGACAGTTGGGGCAGACATCAAGGCTGTCTTCATCACCTCGACCACCAATGCGATGAAGCCCGAGATCAGATTAAAGGTGTTGAATATCATCATGGCGCACACCTGCCAGTGAGCCAGTTGAGTCCTACCAGCCTAGGGGACCCACTGGAACCTCAAGCCCCACCTGTAGCCTAGCTGAAAACAAAACTCAGCTCCTATTCCTCCACCTCCAAACAAGACCATCAGCCCTTTAACTTCCTTATTTTCCCTCTCAGGGTTTTAGGCCAGTCACAGGCAGAGAGCCTACACAATTAGTCAACAGAAATTCACTTCCTAGACTGATTGTGTGAGTGTGTGTGTGTGTGTGTGTGTGTGTGTGTGTGTGTTTTAGGGGGTGGGAGAATAGTACTACATTCTTTTCCCTTCTCACCTTCCAGAGACGGGGTGCTCTGCGCAGCTCAAGGGTAACAGTCCCAGTGAGGAGACCCTGAATGACGAGAAAGGCAAGTGGTGAGGTCTGGCTTGTTGGGGGGGGGGGCCTTCCTCTGCCCTCCCACGGGGTAGTTCTTACCAGTATGCCAGGCCCAAGTGGCAGTGCTGTGGTCACGTGACAAGCAGAGTTCAGGCAGGCTACCGAGACAGCAAAGGGCAGCACAGCCACTGCCAGCCACAGCTGGCTCACCTGGAGGCCAGATGCAGTGGAGTTGAAGGGAAACTCAGGAACTCCCTTCCTCCCAATCCTTGGCTCTTCCAGAGATCAGCAATTGGGAGGAATGCATAGTGCCAGAGAGTAGTCAACCAAGGGCCATACGGAGAAGGAGATATCTTTTAATTTTTTCTGCCTCATGCTATAGTTCAGTTACTTGCCTATGTGTTTTCCCCATATGGGGAATCTACTTGGAGATTAAGGGTCTTGCCTTGTTTGTTTTATATTTCCTCCACCCTCCTCCCACTCAGAGCCTAGCACAGTTTCAGGCACGTGATAGGTGCTTACAAAACATGGGTAGGACTGAACTGGGGGGACAAGTGAACATGCTGAGGGGCGGGGTGGGGCAGCTTGGTCTCACCGCCAGCACCAGGAGGCGCCCACTCTGCCTGTGCCTGGCCCAGTGCTATAGCTTTTCCAGACGAAGGCTAGGTCTCTCTTGCTGACCAGGTCCGTCCTCCATGGTTCCCTTGATCACTAGAGCTCTGTGATTTCTAGCCTGGGGAAAATGCATCATGATACTCATCAGAAGACAGGACATACAGCAACATCTCTTTCAACTGCCCCTCTGCCCGCTTTCAATATCCAGGAAGTTGAGGTTTAAGAGTCCTTATACCTACCTAGTCTGAAGCAGCTGCTCCAAAGGGATGGGTCCCAATCGGGCCTGGAACTCCTGGTGAGGCCCCTGGTAGCTCAGAGCAGACGACAAACTTGTCCTGGCAGAGACAGGCTCTCAGGGCTGAGGTGTGGTGGGGCAAAGGTCCCTATGAGGGCCTATGGATCCAGGGAGTGGCGGTGGGTAGACACCAGCCTCAGTTCACTCTACATGACACCTTGCCCTATCTCATTCTGTTCCCATTTCCTGTTGACCCCGTCTCTGCCCATCCTTGGTGCCTCTTCTGATCACTCACCTTATCCACATGGATACTATCACTGTGGGCTCCAATGTCCCATTTCCATCTAATGTTTTTCCTTTTTTAGGGGGCTTCCTCCTTAAATTACTTGCCATTCTGTAGGGAAATCCCACCTCACTCTCTGGATTAATCCCATCATTACCACTTGAAGGTTTGTCCCAACACCAGCCAAGACCTGGCTTCTTATCTCTCACTTTCTGGACAATTTCTCCTCTCCCATTCCTTTCTTGAAGGATTTACTCTGGATTGGGCACTGACTAAGTGGATGGAGAGCTCTATTTATAGTAGGGATTGTTTTTGACTCAGTGATAACCTGTAGTTAGACATGTTAGAAGATGGTCCTTAAATGGTCAGTCTTGGAAAGGACACTATTGCAACAATTAATATTTTTGAGGGACAGACGTTGCCTTGCAGCCAGGCAAGCTCTGACACTTTCCCAGCTGTGTGGCCTTGGATACATTATTCTACCAACTTGAACCTCAGTTTGTTGAAACAGTGATTAAAAGGCGGAGAGTAATATGACTGGGAAGGGTTGTTGACTCAGAGTGGGTACATAATAACTATTAATGATGCTGATTAGTTTATACTGATGTAGCTGATGCCCATATATTACAGCACTTATTCAGAAGCTAAACTGGGGTCATTTATTTCTACATGCCAGGGAGGCCTGGTGTGCTGCAGTTCCTGGGGTCGCAAAGAGTGGGACACAACTTAGCTACTGAACAGCAATAAACAAGCAGAATCACCTGGGCCCAAATATATATTCTGTAGATCAAAAGTAGGAAAAGCCCACCTTGGTGCAAGCCTGACTTCTTGAGGCAACCGGATCTATGTTGAAATCCCAGAGCAACCCAGGTGACCTTGGGCAAGTTACTTAATCTCTGTTTTCTTATCATTAAAGGCAAATTAATGCCAATCTCAAGGGGTTGCCTTAAGTATTAAAAGAGAAAAGAGAAAATGAACCAATTCAGTCCAGCACCTGGCACATACATGCTCAATAAATATGAGTGGCTATTATTAATGACCAAAGACTGAGCCAGAAGACCGCAGGAGTTAGAACTAGGAGGCAGGGTTCTGGGAGGCAAGTGGCTTTCTGTGTGAGCCACTTCTTCCCTGTTCAGTGCTGCGCCAACTCACTGGAACACTGTGCCCACTCTTCTTTCCTGGGCAGTGAGAATCACATTTAAAGGGATCCTGAGAACTGTTGTGTCTACTCTCTCCTCTATCCTATGTACATTAATTTTATTTTGTGGCGATGGCCTGACAGAATGTGAGATGTTGGGCTTGCACTGAGTATCCCTTAACTGGTAGGCCAGTGGAAAGAGACTAGCCTCATTTTCCTTACCTGTAAACGCAGACTAATTATAGAAGTGTTATTGGAAGGATTGTATACTATTAAATATGTGATCAGGCGTTCAGTGAAATATTGATCAAATCTAAGTATCCAATTTACAAATTTGTAGTCCCTGTGTAGATTACAGTCTCCTCGAGGGAGAGTACCACATTCCTCTGCTGTGTTCATCCCCCACAGCACTGAGCGTAGTGCTTGGTACTTAGTAAGCACTCAGTAAATATTTGTTGTATTGAAGAGCCATTAAAGTGATTTAAGGAATGGAAAAACAGAATTCGAGAGGAAGGAGCAGAAATTGTTTATCAAGAACAGAAAGGACCGAAGAGTAACTTTAATATTTCTTACACGGCCGACATTAACTATCTCTATAATCGCCCCTCCTCCTCCCCCAAAAGAGAGACAGAAATTGTAAGGGAGAGGCTTTGAGATAAAACCCCAGGAAGAACTTCCCGAGTCTGTGCATGTTGGGGCAGAAAGAGCGGCAGAGCCAGCTCCTTCCCTGGTATGTCCGGGTTTAGGGTGGGAGGGGCAGTCCTGCTTGGAGGCTGGGGGAAGGACGAGATGACCTTTCAAAATCTCTTCCAGTCTCCTGTTGGAATCATCCGTGCGCCCCACCCCCGTTCCCCCCCCTCCTCCGACAGCGCCCCCAGTCTCCAAACGGCCCGCACCCCGCCCCTGGCGGCCGCCTCTCGCGGCTCCCGGGGTCCCCTGCTCCCAGTCCCCGGAGCCACAGCCCCGCTCCCGCTCCCGCTCCCGTGCGGCTCCCAGCCCCACCGCGCCGCCCCCCGCATGCTAATGGCCGGGCCGCCTCCCGCCGCACACAATGCGGGCCGGGGCCGGGGGCGGGGGACCGGGGAGGGGGCGGGGGCCGGGCCGGGGGCGGGGGGGCCGGGGCCCGGCGCATCTCCCCCGGCCCCACGTAACGCTGACGCCCGCGCCGCCGGCCCGCCGCCCGCCGCCGCCGCCGCCGCCGCCGCCCGCTCCGCCGCCGCCCGCCCGGGGCTCGTGAGTAGCCGCTCCCCCCACTCCCGGCCCCCCCTCCGCCACCCGGCCCCCGCCCCCGGCCCCCGCCCCCCCTCCCGGAGGGGGGGCCCCGCTCCGCGCTCCCGGCTCGGAGCAGGTGCAGGGGGCGGGGGCGGGGGAGGGGCGCCGGCTCGGCCCCAAGCAAACTTCGCCCAGAGCTCCTGGGGGGGCGGGGTGGGGGCGGCGGCCACGGAAGCCCGGAGAGCTAGGGGGGCCTCGAAGGAGGGGGGGCAGGTGGGGGAGTCGGGAAAGCGGACACCAAAGGGGAAAGGCCAGCGGGGGGGGGGGGGCGGTCGTCTTTGTAGGGGCCCGAAGGCAGGGCGCGAGGGGCCTGGGGGTGCCGGGCGGCCGAACTGGAAACCAGAGTGGATGAGTGCCCCCCGGCCCAGGTAGGGCTGATGGAGGAGGAGGGGGAAGGGACCCAAACTCTCCGGGAGCGGGGGATGGGGGAGGGGAGAGGATGGGGGGGTGCTTCCCTCTCTGCGTCCCAAACAAAGTGTCACAAAGAGCTCGGCCGGCGGCAGCGGCGGAGGCGGCTGCAACTCAGCTTTTGTTCTCCGGGCCCGGGTAGCTGAGCCTTGGCCTCCCAGTCTCCCAACCCTGTCCCCCATCATCCTTCTGGTTTATCTTCCCCGGGAGGGGCCCGGGGTGCTGCTGGAAGAACCTCTTGTGCAAGATCAAAGGTCTTGCCCTACTTGCCAACCTGCTTCTGGGAGGGAGATTTTCCCAGAGTCTTTCCTACCCACTCCCCACCCCCTAATCTGAGAACTGAGGTTCAGATGGGTGCTGAGACTCTGACCTTTCTAGGGTCAGCCCCAGCTAAGGGGGCTTAGGGCGGGCTGCATGCCCCTCCCCCAGATGCAGGTCCTTCGGAACTTTCAGAAGAGGGGTCAACTTGGGACATGCCTCTGGGATAAGATTCACTATGGTGGGGTGGCTGTAGGTGAGCAGGTGTACCTCCCTCTCACCTCTTGCTGTCCATTTGAAACCCACAACTGAGGTCTGTAACCCCCCACTCAGGGTAGTGAGGATGGAAGGAAGGAGGCTTTACCAAGAACTCAGTCTAAAAGGTGGGCAGGCTGTGCTATGAGGTCAGTTTTGGTCAGAGGACCATGGAAAGGAGGCCATAAAAGTGAACTAGTGGCGTGTCTGTGTGATAAAGGTGGTCTTGACTCTAGACCACCTAAGGAGTTCCCTTTCAACTCCATCTAGTACAGCATTAATCATAATTGTTAGAGGATTTGGAAGGTGTAAAAATTCTCAGAGGGAAAAACATCGAGTATTAGAGATGACCAGAGACAGAGACCTAGTCACTGCCCTTCAGGCCCTATACTTCAAGTCCTGAACCGTTGCCCCTTACACTTTGACCCTAAAAGCTTTTGAAACACAAAGTTTGAGAGAGAATCTTCATGGTCCTCCAGACAGCAGATGCATCTATGTACTTGTCCCTATTGTTTCTAAGAGTCTTCTCACCAACTCTTCCATCCTTCCTTACTCAGTAAGGTTTGATGATCCACACCCCCTTTCCCACCAGGTCTCCTAGCACATAAAAGGAGTTGGCCTATTGCTTTGGAAAGATTTTGGATCTCTATCCCTGGCCCTACATCCCTGTAGAACCCAAATAAGGGCAAAATAACCCTTGATTCCCACTGAGGGTGGGAAGTAGGTCAGTGCTACTGCCTGGCTAAGTCTCGTGGTTGGTGTTTAGGGCCTGACTATAGAAAACTGTGATTATTGCCCACGGGCAATGCATGCATGATCTGGGTTCCAGGTCACTTCATAAAATCTGGGCCTCTGGGGTTCTGTCTGAGAAAAACTTGTGGGATCAGGTTCTTGGGACCTCTTTGGTGAGGAGATGATTCTGGAGATCTTGACTGAGCCTAGGAGGGTCTCTCAGTGGGTTTTGTTGATTTGAGGCTACCCTCTGGGGAAACTTTCTGCTTGGGAATTCAGCTTCACTTTGAGCCTTCTTGTATATCACTGCATTTCCGTCCTGGAAAACTGCTATGTGCAAAGCAGTGTTTTTGTTTTGTTTTTGGGAGGAAGCTTTGCCCAATTCCTACTCTACTTGCCTTGGTATGAGATCAGCCTCCCATGAGGTATTTTGTTTACTATCCTATAGGCAGTTTTAAGGGCCCTAGAATCTTCTCAGAATCAGAGTATGTGCCCATAGGTTAGTCAGCTATGACCATGCAGTATTCCCAGCCTTCTCCCCCTCCTCCCCCACCATCTGCTTCCTCTGAATATACCAGATTGGCTGTACACCAGGATGTTCCGGGAATCCCCAGGAGAGCAACAGAATGTGATGGACCCAAATATGATGCCTCAGTAACTCATTCCAGGATGTACAAACTGTAACTGTCAGAACACTCCTTATAGCTAATTAAAATTCTTCTGGTTACATCTATTTTCTGTTACATCTGTCTATTTTCAGTGACATCCAAAAGGCCAAAATAATCCCTCTGGTACCACTGGTTCCCCCCCACCCCCCTACGGTTTCCAGATAAGAATTTTTAAAAATCCTCTGGCTTTTCTCATTGCCTTATGTGAGGTGCTAAAATGGCAAATGTGGCCCCTCTAGCACTTGATTGCTCTATGGTATGGAGGTGGCCAAAGAGGCTCCTCTGGTAGCCCACTGCACTCTCCATGGTACTGAAGGAATGACCATTTGTTTCAACATCTCTCTGGGGTCCAGAAGAGTCCTATGACTCAGAACCACAAAACTTTTGAACTGGAGGGGACCATCAGTATAAATTAGTCTAACTCCCTTATTTTACAGATGAGTAAACTGGGAAGTTAAGTGATTTACTAAAGGTTGCAGGGCTATGAATGATCTGACTGGGCCCACAACAGTCTTGTGTACCCCCTCAGTCCTACACTGATTCATCTTTCATTATATTACTTAATGAACTCAACAAGGCTCTTGGTCTCAGGAAAGGGGCTTATTTGGAGGATCCAGAAGATGAGAGTGGATGCCTTAATTTGGAGCTGCAGAAATAAAGATATTAAAAGTTGTGGTGGAGGTTGTTTAGTGACCTTGGACAAAGACATTTTGTTAATTAATCTCCTTTAATAAAATTCCCATCACCCAGATTCCACATGTAACAGGTACCTGACCCTTCATAGAGTCTTGTCCCATCTACTAAACGTCAAAAATTAAAGCATCCTTGGGTCTCCAGAGCCTTTTTTCTTTGCAGGGCTGACCCTAGCTCAGTTCTCTTCTGTTACAATTCCTTAAGCAAAATAATGCTGAATCCTTTTCTTTCTCTGTAACCAATTTCAGTTTCACAATGCCTATTGTAAGGAGGTTCTTTATACCTCAAACATTCTGTCTCAAGCCAAAAAAAAAAAAAAAAAAATTCAGGTAAGGTCCACATTTGTCTAGCTTTGACCACATACAGTTCTATATGTAAGCAAGACAGACAGACTAGATGACTTCTGGTCATTCTTCTAGGCCTATTTCCATGAATCTTAATTCTGGGGTTGCTTCTAAGTCCTAATGCTAACCTCCTCTGCAGCTTAGAATCAGGAGATCCTCGCCCCCCACCCCCACCCCCAAGTCCTCTTCCTCTCGCTGCTCTTCTCCTTCCTCAGAACTGGAGCTCTGCACATCCCAGGCCCAGGGAATTGTAGCCTGGAGAATTTTAACCCTTTTCAGCTCAGAGCATGTGCTGAGCCCCTATCTGTGCAGATGGCCCAGCCCCGCCCCCCGTCCCTCACTCCAGCCTCTTGAGCTCAGAGCCAGTGTAATCCTCCTCTTGTGTGAGGGAGCCTCTCCCCTGCAGAGAGGAGGAAAGCCTACCTCGGAACAGCCCTGGACAAAGGGGCTGAGGTGCCCCGTCAAACTGCAGGCTCCAAGGTTTGAAACGAGGGGATAAATTCTATCCGGTATTTGCAGTTTTTAACCCCTTCCCGAGGCCAGCAGCGCCTCTTAACTTCCACTCCTCCCCCAACTCTCTCTTCATTCCCTTTCCCTCTGGCTCTCTCCCCCTTCATGCCCCTCCCCCTCTGTCTGTCTCCAGACTCTGCTGCTGGGAGGTGTTTCTCTCCCATGCATGAATGAGTCTCTGTAATGAATGGAAATGAATGGATCAGGAATCCAGGCGGAGGGAGGAAGAATAAGGGGGAAAGACAGAAAGACAGGATAAAGGCAGAAGGAAGAACTATGGAGCCTGCAAGAATGTTTGGCTGGCTGGTCAGTTAGGGGTCTGAGAGCAACTGGTCCCACTTGGATAGCTGAGGAGCATGGCAAGCCGACCCCATTTGCTTTTCCCACTGCACAGCCCAGTCTACATGAGAGAAGAGTATACTGTGATGGTCTCTTCCACCACCAGGGTGGCGGAAACTTGGGTGGGGGACGTGGTGGTGGTGATGGTTGTTCTGGATAAGGCATTTAAAATGAATAATTTTGGGGGTAGAAATCTGGGTTATCAGGGAGACTTGTGGACAAATATAGTAGTACAAGTTTTGAAGACAGCAGCCTCCTCCTGTCTCAGGATGTAAGGGAGGAGAAGGGATAGATTCCAGCGTGCTAAGAGCTTGGGGCTCTCCGGAAGAGGCTGGGGTTAGGGGTGACTTTTTCCACTGCTGAAAATCAGGGCTCATCCTTTGCTCCAAATCTGTCTCTCTTGCTTTAGCTCTTCAGCACCTGTTGCCTTCACTAGCAGCTTTTCCCCCTCCTCTTCTGTACACTCCTCAGAACCAAAGAATGTGAAGGGGGTCCATGGAGGTGAGTGAGGCTCTGGCCTGAACCTACAAGTACCTGCAACTATACTTCCTCCCCTCCTTACCTCTCTTTCTGTCTCTCTGGCCTCCCATTATTATTTCCGTGGTCCCAAAAGCTCAGTTCCCATTCATCCCCCAACTTCCTCGAGGTGAGTGGGAGGGGCCCCCGGTGTTCTTGGTTCAGGCCCCGATCCACCCTCTCTTGGGCTCCTCTGGCTCTCCATGTCCATGTCTGCCCCCACAGCGCTCCCTTCTCCACCCTTCGCTCTGTTCACATCTTTCTCCACAGGGCTCACGTCCCCGTGCCCCGGTCGGCCACCTAGCGCCGTCGCCCCCGGCTTTCGACGGCGAACTGGATCTGCAGCGCTACTCCAACGGGCCAGGCGTGAGCGCCGGGTCTCCAGGGATGGGAGCAGTGGGCTGGTCTGAAAGTCGCGCAGGCGAACGGCGCTTCCCCTGCCCTGTATGCGGGAAGCGCTTCCGCTTCAACTCTATCCTGGCTTTGCACCTGCGGGCGCACCCAGGCGCCCAGGCCTTCCAGTGCCCGCACTGCGGCCACCGTGCGGCGCAGCGGGCGCTGCTGCGCTCACACCTGCGCACGCACCAGCCCGAGCGCCCGCGAAGCCCTGCGGCGCGCCTGTTGCTGGAGTTGGAGGAGCGCGCTCTACTGCGGGAGGCCCGGCTGGGGAGATCTCGAAGCTCAGGGGGCCTGCAGCCCACCCCAGCCACCGAGGGCCTGGCGCGGCCCCAGGCCCCTTCGTCGTCCGCCTTTCGTTGCCCCTTCTGCAAAGGCAAATTTCGCACCGCGGCGGAGCGCGAACGCCACCTGCACATTCTGCACAGGCCCTGGAAGTGTGGCCTCTGCAGTTTCGGCTCCAGCCAGGAGGAGGAGCTGCTGCACCACAGCCTGACGGCCCACGGAGCTCCCGAACGCCCCCTGGCGGCCGCCTCGGCTGCGCCCCAGCCTCAGCCTCCACCCCAGCCTGAACCTAGATCGGTCCCTGAGCCAGAGCCGGAGCCTGAAAGTGAGGCAACCCCCGCCTCCGCTCCTGCTGCTCCCGAGGAGCCCCCCGCGCCTCCGGAGTTCCGCTGTCAAGTGTGTGGCCAGAGCTTCACGCAGTCCTGGTTTCTCAAGGGTCACATGCGCAAGCACAAGGCCTCCTTCGATCATGCATGTCCTGTTTGTGGCCGCTGCTTCAAGGAGCCCTGGTTCCTGAAGAACCACATGAAAGTGCACGCCAGCAAGCTGGGCCCACTGCGTGCTCCGGGGCCTGGTTCCGGGCCTGTCCGGGCCCCCCAGCCTCCTGACCTGGGTCTACTTGCCTATGAGCCTCTGGGCCCTGCGCTCCTCTTGGCCCCGGCGCCCACCCCGGCTGAGCGCCGTGAGCCTCCGAGCCTCCTGGGCTACCTGAGCCTGCGAGCCGGCGAGGCGCGGCCCAACGGTGAGGGCGCTGAGCCCGGGGCTGGCCGCAGCTTTGGAAGCTTCCGCCCCCTGCCCTCTGCTCTCCCAGCCCGGGCTCGCCGGCACCGCGCCGAGGAGCCAGACGAGGAAGAGGAGGTGGTGGAGGCAGAAGAAGAGACCTGGGCCCGGAGCAGGGCGGTGGGCCCTCTGGCTTCCCTGCCCCCGCGCCCAGGCGAGGCCCCGGGGCACTCTGCGCCTGCCGCGGGGGCCCAGGCGAGGTCCACCGCCACGCAGGGTACGTAAGGATCTCCTCTAAGGGGTTCCACGTTGTGGCCCGCTCTGACGCCGCCACTGCCCTCCTGCCCCCTCCTTTTACAAAGGACCTGCCTCTTATTTCTCGGTTTTCCTCCCGTAGAGGCTTTACGACCCTTTGAGAGCACAGTCCAACTCAGAGCTAATTCGAACCTCTCAGGTTCCCGCAAACATTTGATTTCCTCCTGGGCCGGGAGGGGAAGCAGTCCTGTGGGTGGGTATGGGGGCGCATGGACCTACTAGAGTTAGGGCAACGGGTCCCTCTGACTTTTTTTAATGCGTGTATTGCAGAAGAGAATGGGCTGTTAGCTGGAGGGGCCCGGCCTGAAGGGGGCCGGGGGGCCACCGGCAAGGATTGCCCCTTTTGTGGAAAATCCTTCCGCTCAGCGCATCACCTCAAAGTGCACCTGCGAGTGCACACAGGTGAGGGGGCAACCTCCGGGATGGGGAGGGGGCTGAGGTCAGGAAGCGGGGTGTGGGGTGCGGGTGGGAGCTACGAGAAACACCTCTTAATTCAAATCAGAAGGGTGCGTGAGGCAGTGTTTTTTTTGGTCTGGCCCAAAGGCCTGTAGTGGAGTGAAACGCGGGCAGGGGCGGGCAGTGATCGTGACTCGCATCATCGCACCCCTCCTCTCCAGGCGAGCGCCCCTACAAGTGTCCGCACTGCGACTACGCGGGCACCCAGTCCGGCTCCCTCAAGTATCACCTGCAGCGCCACCACCGGGAGCAGAAGAGCGGAGCCGGCCCCGGGCCACCCCCAGAGCCGCCGCCCCCTTCCCAGCGGGGTTCGGGCCAGTCGTCCGGAGCCAAGCCGGCTCCGCAGCCTGCGACCTGGGTAGAGGGCAGAGCGAGCCCCCGGCCTCCCACGAGTGGCGGCGCGCCGGGGTCCCGTCGGAAGCCCGCCAGCCCCGGGAGGACCCTGCGCAACGGGCGAGGCGGTGAGGCCGAGCCCCTGGACCTGTCCCTGCGGGCAGGGCCGGGAGGCGAGGCTGGGCCAGGGGGTGCCCTCCACCGATGCCTCTTCTGTCCCTTCGCCACTGGAGCCCCCGAGCTCATGGCCTTGCACCTACAAGTGCACCACAGCCGCAGGGCTCGGGGCCGCAGGCCGCCCCAGGCCGATGCATCCCCGCCCTATGCCCGAGCACCGTCAGGAGAGACCCCTCCCACTCCTCCGCAGGAAGGGGAGGAGGGCCCCGGGCTGTTAAGATCCGGAGAGGCTGGGCTAGGGGGCCAAGAAAGGTAGGGAGCCCTCTTAGGGGGCCGGTAGCTTAGTTTCCCCCGCCGGAGCGGGGCAGCGGTAGAGGTAGTTGGGTAGAGCAGCCAGCAGCGGGCAGCGTGGGACCCATATCCCAGCCCCGGGCGGACCAGAGGTGGAGGGCCAGAGAGCGTGAGGACGGCGGGCGGGCGACACCCACCCAGCCCAGGGGAGAGTCACAGTGCCTTAGCAGTGGCAGGGGTGAGGATCAAAGAACGGGGTCCCAGGGCTGGCAGAGAGGAGTGTTCCTGCTGAGGGGCAGCTCTGCCAGTCTTTGCTGGTCCATAGGCGTGAGAGTTTATTTTTGTACAATGGGTGGGGGTGGGGGGCACTGCACCCTTCTAGCCCCTTCAGGGGCCCTGTAGACGTCGCTATTTTTGGTACGATTCCTGTCATCCCTGTCGCAGAGTTGTGTCCCCAATAAACAGGTGTCTTGAGACACAGGGCACTGTGTCTGCCTGCCTATGTCCTGTCCTCCTTGGGCCACTGCATCCAGAAAAGAGTCGTTTCTTCAGGCACTTTTTACCACCCAAAGAGCTTGGTAAGAAGCTTGGGCTTTACCCTCAGGCTTTGGCTTCAGTAGCTCTGGGGTGGGGCCCATGAATTAGTATTTTAACAAGTAGCCTATTGTTCTCCTGTACTGTGATCCGAGATTGTATGTCATCTTGAGAAACTGCTGGATGGTGCTAGACCCCAGCTTGACTGTGACCAGCTCAGCCTCAGGAAGTGCATGCAGAATGAGAGGAGGAACTTCAAGCCTCTGGAGGCCATTCCTCTGGGAGGGTGCACGTTCACCCAGGCCCAGCTTTCTGCCAGTAAGGGGGTACAGTGTACCTTGCAGCCTTGGCTTTATTTTCTGTGTTCTAGTTAACGATCGGGTGAGCGGAAGTGCTCAAGTTAGTGGTATCACTTCAACCCTGAGGTCTGCTCTAGCTGTTCGGAGACAAAGTGTGAGTAAATATATTTAATATAACAATAGTATTATAATAACAGTAATTACATATATAAAGTTTGCAGTTCCCTGCCCCACTCTTCTGTAATGGTTTGCATAGCTCCATGTCCTATGACCCCCGCCCCCCCCGCCCCCAAGAACGGAGTTGCCAGGAACTGGCAGAGATGAGTCTTCTCAGGAAGAGTCAGGGGCGGCATGAGGGGAGAACACAGGCTATGGAGGCAGGGCTGACACGGAGCGGTGTCCTGGGAGTATGCACTGGCCCCGGATGGGGAAGGACTGGACGGGGGAAAATTTCCCCACCTCCAGGGTATAAAGGCAAGCAAGTGTGGATACTCTGGTTCTTGGAGGAAGGCACCTGGCTGGGAAGAGCTAGAGACAGTGGTAGCAGGGAAACATACTAGTCCTTTGACCTCCTCTCTGTCCAGGAAGCAGAGGGAAGGACTTCAGTGCTCTTCCAGTCCTCCACTCTGTGCCCTCAGCATCCCAGCCCAAAGTGTGCCGAGAGGAGGGACGGTAGCCAAGCTCCGGATCTTCTCTGGAAGCCGGGAAAGAAGAGGGAAGATGGGTTGGGAGAGGGAAGAAGCTGACTCCCAAGCAGCTGGGGAAGGGAAGGGGGAAGGATGTAAGATGTGGTAGAAAGGGGGTACCAACTCACCCAGTCACAGAGGCGTGGTGGGGTCGCTCAGGGCCCGGGTATGGCTCTGAAGGAAGAGAAACTACAGTGAGTTTAAAGCATAAAAAATTTTCTGTTGTATAGAGAGGTTATATAACCCCCCCTTTCCCCCAGGCCTGTCAATTAGTTCACCCTTTTTTTCCTCCTCATCACTCCTGAATTTTGCTGATTGAGTCCAAGTTCAAACCAGTCTGTTAGAATTCTCCCCTTTCTCTCACTCTTGCACTACACTCCTTATTAAAGATTCTTTTTCACTTCTGACCTTCATCCCTCTCAGCCAGGCCTGGAGGAGAGGAGAAACGCAGACTGAACAATACATCCATCTAACCTATAGCCTTGTGGGAGCACAGGCTCACTGGTTCCTCTGCCCCTCATGAGTTGAACGATCAGAAGAGCCCACCCCATTCTCAGCACTACTGCAAGGACTTACCTGGCGGGATAGCCCTAAGATCCCTCCACTGGACAGAATGGGAGTGCTGCTCCCAGGGTGTGGGGGTTGCAGGCTGGGGCTGTTTCTCAGTCCTGGGGACACATCTCCAGAAGAGTCAAGTGTTTCTGGGGCTGGAGGGGAAGCTAGGGTGAGAGCAGAGTACAGAACCCCTCTAGATTACCTTAAGCAACCAAGCTGCTCCATCAGGGAAGAAAAAGCTCCATAGCAACAGGAAGCTGTAAGTCACCATAGCAATCCAGTTGCAAGAGAACCCCCCTACCAAGACGCAGGAAATTGTCAGCGGCATCATTAGAGCAACCAGGGAAGAAGCGACAGGAAACTATAAGGATTGCCGTGGTGAACCAGGAGGGTACAACAGGAAGCTGAAGCAGTTTCCATAGAAACCCAAGGAGCACTAGAGAGAGAGGTACAGAGGAAGTGCTTCTTAGCAACAGGCTGCTGTAAGCATTACCCTAGCAACCAGATGGAAGGCTCTTTTAGCAATGGGGAAGCTGTACATAGTTGTCATGGCAACCGGGCCACTTGGCTAGAGAAAGGAATTGCTCAGCAGCAAGCAGCCTGAACATCACCATGATGACCCAGCTGTTGGGAGCCACCCCTTGAGAGGTGCCTCACCCAGGGCAATTTGCTTGACGTCCAGATCCCAGGCCTCCTCCTCGACGCGGGCAGGCAGGGAACAGGCTCCCGGGGAGAGACCGGGAAGGGAGGGGCCGGCATGCTCAAAGGATGACACGGCCACCGAGGCCCGGGTGCGGGCGGCTGCAGAGAGTGGGGGAGGTGGAGGGGTGGGGTGCTGGTGTGGGAAAGCCCTCCTGGCTCACTGAAAGGACCCTCATCTCCTAGAGGGCCTCCCAGTCAGTCCCACAGTTTCTGAGAAGACATATCCACCTGTGACCCTTCCTCTCTTTCCACCGCACCTCCTTACTGTGCATTCACTCTCAAGGTCTTAACTTCTGGGGGCCACCCCCAGCACTCTGGCCCTCACCTCTTCCAGTGAGCAGGGCACTCAGTGTCCGCTCCCCAAGTGCTTTGATGTCCAGGAAGGGTTTATTCCCAATGCCCATGGAGACCATCTGCTGCACTCGGAGCTCTAGGGAACAGAGACCATGTTACCAATCTCTTTGCTCCTTCCCAGCTCTTCATTCCTCATTCTCATTCCCTTGGCATCTCTTGTTACTCTCCTGTTGACTGTTAGGACCCGGTGATGATGGTGGTCCTGGACTTCCCCCTCAGACATCTGTCTCTTCTCTCCTACCTGTTGCATCCTGCCCATTTGGCGTTCCTGCTACCCAACTTCTCTTCTAATACTCACCTTCTTCCTTTTATCTTGGGCATTAAGAGCAAAATTCCCATTTTTACATACCTTTATGGTTTATCAAGTACTTCCATATATATCACCTTATTTAATCCTTCCTATCATACCAAGACATAGATGTTACTTTCCACTTTTCAGATGAGTGGAATGAGAATTAAAGAGAATTAAAAATGAAAAACAAAAACTAGCAAAACACCGCTCAAAACAAAACAAACTAGGTTTGCTAACACAGAAATTAAGTTCTGGAAGGTAAGGCAGGTGCACTGAGCACCCGCTGACTCTCTTTTGCCCAGCCATTTGTGCTCACCTTCCTGAAATTTAGTGGCTTCCTCTTTTCTTTTGGTACACCTTAGATTAATTTCTATCTCAGCAGTCTCTTTCATGTCAGATCTTGAATCTTCTCATACATCCTTCTCCATCTTATACCCTCTTTTCCCCAGGCCCTCTCCAGCTAACCTCCTGCCATAACCTTGATCCCAAGCACACCCTCTCCTGGTTCTGCCCGGTACCCTTGTTGTGGGCTGCCTGTCTCCACAGCAACTGGGCAATAGAACTTGTCCACTTGAGTTTGATCTCTGGTGAGGCTGCCTGCAGGGTGTACGCCTCTCGTGCACGCCGCCGCCGAAACCACAACTCAAAGCAGAGCCCACTGTCCCCGATGTTTTCTGTTAGCCCCATGTCGGCAGTCTGAGAAAGAGCAGAGGAGTGTGGGTGAAGATGAAGCGCGTCCCGACTAGATGGTACCATGTGGAAAAGCAGTACACTTAGCTTGGCATCTGGGAGATGCTCAGTAAATGTTTGCTCAACACCTACCCTGTGCCAAGTGCTCTACATTTAGCCTTCATAACAACCGCGATTTACAGAAGGGGGGGGCTGTGTAAAACCCAAAGCCTCTTGTCCAAAGGCTTATCATAGCTTATTAGAGAAAGTTCAAGCCCATGGCTCTGTTATTCCAAACCTAAGCTTTTTTCTCTATACTGGCCTCTGTTGGAACTAGTATAGGAGGACTCAGTCAGAGAAACTCTTAGAATCATGCCACATTGCCTGATCTGGGACTAGGCTGTTATTGATGTGTATCTGGATATCAAGGCTGTTTCCCTAAAGCAAGTCCTCCTCCCTCCTCTTGGTTTCTTCAGTTCTATAAGTTAAGCTGTATTTATAGTGTTGTCTCTTCATTCATCCCCCAGGGACCATCCCTAACTCAGAAAGCATGTGTGTCCTTAATGGGGAAGGCCCTCCTCCCTTCTGGTTTGGAATGCCCCGTGAATCTCCTGTGTGAGTAAGAACCTCATGCAGTAGATCAACAACAAGGACTTCTGTCACCTTGACACCCTAACCTGATGTTTGATTACAGGCCAAAGCCTGTTCTCCATGATACAGATTCTGAACCTGGGTTGGGATTGCGTTTTCTAGAACATCCTGAGTTCTCAAGAAGAGCATGATTTCCTGTCCTGTCCCTGTGGCTTACCACCACCACCCTGCCCCCAGGCGTTGTACCTTAAAGGCCTGCTTGTAAACGAAGGTCTCTGATCCCCCCTCAGGGCCCTTGAGCTTGCTGAACAGGAGGAGATGCTCAAAGAGAAAGACATGACGAAAGCACTTTTTTCGGCCACAGATGACTGTGAAAGGGTCCCGATGCAGGAGTTGTCCCTGCTCCTTCAGATCTATCTGGGGAAAGCAAAAGGAAAAGTCATTGGCCCTGGGGCCCTTTATATATATTTTATGGGGTGTAAAAATGGGCTTTATAGGGCAAGGGGCCTAATGCACTGGTTCTCAGGCAGAGCGAGGAAATCAGGGAAGCCCCTGGCCTAGAATCCATCTACTGGTCACCATACACGGCACATCTGTCATGGTAGCACAGCCCTGCCTCTGAAGACAGAAGATGTATCACACAGTAGGGTTTAGAGCCTCCAGTGGGTAAGCCTTTGCATGTTGGGGACCAAAGCACCATTTTGCCCCAGGAAGAGAATCAAATCAGCCAAGACCTGAAGGGAAAAGAGGTCTAACCCAGTGGAGGTAGGTTTCCAAGCTGTTCTGGAACCTTAGGGCTGGAAAGAGACTAAGGAGAGGAGAGTAGTTATGTGTTGAGTGTTAAGATACAGAATGAACTGCAGGGTAGATGTAGATAAGAATTAGCAAGGGAATAGGAAAGCAGATGGGATGTCAGGCAGGACATAGCTTCTTTATTAGTAGATGAGGAAAATTGAGGGCCAGTGAAGTTCAGTGACTTGACCAAAGCTCTCCACGTTGTTAGAAATGACAGCCTGGGGCCCTCTGATACTGAGTCTAGTTCCCCGGTCACCAGCCCACACTGCTTCTGAGGTCACAGGGCGGCCGGGCCGGTGTATCTGGAGCCACGCCCTTACCTCACAGCCTCGCACCGCCTCTGCAGCCAGCAGGTCTCTGCCGCGGATCTCTTGTTCCTGGAGCAGCTGCGCAGCGGCCCCAAGGGCCTGGCGCTCAGAACTTGGCTCAGGCCCAGCTTCCCTTAGGAGCTCCTCTAAGAGCCGCCCATACCTGGCCAGCTGCTCCAGGGGCTGCTGCAAGGCCCGGGGCAGGTGAGGGCCCCCCTCCAAGGTGCCCTAGTATGGGGAGGAAACAGGAATGAGGGGAGGTGCTAAGACCTTTGGGGAAGATGGGCAGTACTCTGGGTTTTTAGGGGTAGATCAAGTCCAGATGGGCTTCCCAGGTGGTACTAGAACCCACCGGCCAATACAGCAGACTTAAAAGACTCAAGTTTGATCCCTGGGTCAGGAAGATCCCCTGGAGGAGGACATGGCAACCCACTCCAGTATTGCCTGGAGAATCCCATGGACAGAGGTGCCTGGCAGGCTACGGTCCATAGGGTCACACAGAGTCGGACATGACTGAAGCAACTTAGCATGCACCCACAAGCCCAGATACACCCAAAGGTAAGGTGAGAAAACTTTCTGCAGAAAGAAAGGAGGCAGGAGGCCTGCATGAGACTCAGACATCCTCTATATCTTAAAGGAGAATGGAAGAGGAATAATCCCTTGTATTCTCCAGCTTTTAACTTTTGAAGTCACTTTCACGTCTTTTGATGTGAGGTCTTTTGACCCTCCGAGCAGTCCATTAGTTAGATGTAGTGAATACTGCCCACTTTTACTGGATACAGAAACAGTGGCCCGGAGGAATCAAGACCCTTGCCCAAAGTCCTCAGGTGGACCAGATGTGATCCCAGCTTCACCTGGTTTCCAGACCAGTGCGTGCCCCACCCTCAGCAATTCTGGGAGATTACTGGTAGCTGATGCTCCACGGCATGTCTAGGAAAGCTTTTTTTTCCCCTGAGAGATTTTGAGGTTGGCTGAATTTTATGTCTTCCTGGCTTTTCCCCTCCTCATGAGAGTAGGAGAAAAAGTTACCTTGGTTGGGGGACTGAGGGCAGCCAGACCGGTCTCCAGTTTGTGCCGGTGCTTCACGTACTGGGCATAAAGGCTGAATTGGTCCCCCTGTGCCAACAGGGAAGCAGTAAGTCATCTCCATGAGGCCCTGCAGACCAGCCTCTCCCTCTCCTCCTCCACATCCTGTGCGGCCGGAAGGAGGACCCGGCCCCCGGGGAGCACTCAGTCTGCCTGGGGAATGACAGGCTCCGGTAGAGAGAGCAAAGGCCAGGCAGCCCTGAAGCTGGGGAGGGGACACAAGAGGCGGAGTAGATCCAGGAGCCCAGCAAACAGCACTAGGCCTCAGGACCTGGGACTGCACTTGCCGGTGGGGGGAGGGGGGAGGAGAAAGGTACTGAGAAGGAGGGACCCTGGATGGGGCTGAGACATGTGAAGGGAGAAGCCCTGGAAGAAATTTTAGAGGCTGACTCACATGGCGAAGGAAGCAGGCCCCAATGCGCAGGGGGTGGGCGGTGCAGCCCTGAAGTTCCCGCAGAAAGTGTGTCCGGTGGAAACTGCGGAGCCTCTCCCGGGCGCTCAGGGCAGCGGCCCACGTGCCCCGCAATTCTGGGGTCAGCTCAGGCCCCGGGGGTGGCACCGGCTCACTCAAGGCCGCCACATATTCTTGCTCACAGGTAATCAGCTCAGACACCAGACGCTGCTGGGCGCTGCAGTTACCACAGGGAGAGACAGGGGAGGCTGTGGCATGGGAGGCAGTCGCCACCCCGACAATGTCACGTTCTTCTCCTGCAGGGCAGCTTGGGCTCTCACCTGATGCTCCTCTTGCGCTCCATCCGGGGGGTGCCCACGCCCCAGGGCCCTTCTGGTCCCCCGGCCCGGCCCAGCAGCACGTGTTCCCGGGGTGAGCACGTCCTGTCTACCACCTCCGTACTGGTGACCTCCAGGCCTCGGATCAGCACAGTCCTTGGTGGTCTGCCTTCTGCTTCCGGACCCATTTCAGCACCCTCCTCCTCATAGTCCTCCCCACAGGGGGCCAGGGAGCAGTGGGACGGGGCTGCCCGTGGCCCAGGGCTGCTGGGGAGCAGCAGGGAGCTGAGGCTGGGTGAAGGGCTGTGGGGGCCCCGCGGGGCCCCTCCGCTGCTGGCACTGTCTGCCCGTCGTCGCCGTTGGCCCCGGGGACTCGCCTCCTCCCCCAGCTGTTGCTGAATCCTCCTCTCCAGCTCTTGGCAGCGAGCCCGGCAGCGGCCCCATTCTCGCAGGGCTGCTGGGCTGCCCAGGTCCAGGGCCAGGGCCCGCATCTCCTGGAAGGTGCCAGCGCTGGGCTCTGGGGCGCGCCGCAGGGCCAAGGCTGCCAGCACCGCCTCCCGCCCTGGTCCTGCTCCTGCCAGCCTCGCAGAACCTTCGTCCACCCATTCGTGTGCCTGCAAGGCCAAAGGGATGGGGAGTGGGGACAGGAAAGGGTGAGGTCCTGGGCCACTCCCGCGAGCTGCCCCATGGCAGCTTCTGTCCTCCTTCACCTGATGGCTTCCCAAGGCCCAGCACCACCACCTCCTCTCAGAACACCTCCCCTCACTGTCCTGCATCACTGCCTAATGTGTTATTCTGAGCTGGTATGGAGACAGAGGAGCCTAAATGAAGATGGCCAATACACAGAATTTACAAGTGGCAGGCTCTGTACTGAGTGCTTATTACATACCGCTTATATAATCCTCATGCAGCCCTGTGAGGTAGGTGCCATGAGGCACACTTGGGTTTAGTCTCCTGTCCCAGGTCATTCATCAGGTGGGTGATAGAGCCCAGAGCCAAAGCCCAGGGGAGGCCTCCTAAGTCCTGGCTTCTAACAGCTCCCAGATTAGCTTCTCCAGGCAGAAGAAAGGTGGCAGCGGGCACCGGAAGAAAAGGCTCGGCACATACCTGCTGGAAGAAGCGCTGTAGCCGCAGAGCCCGATGGAGGCCACTCTCCACCTGCTCCAGGCGCTGTTCAAAGACATCCAGAAGCTTCTGGGAGGCAGCGTCCTCTTCCAGGGCCAGAGTCTCCCTTGCCTGAGCCAGGCGCTCCTGGAGAAGCGAGGCTGCTCTGAGGCCTGGCCCTCAGTCTGGCAGTCTCCCCTTCCTCCCTGCTCCCCCTTCTCACCTGAACCTCAGCACTGAAAGCCCGGAACCGTAGCTCTGTCTCCTGCAGGGCAGGCAGGGAGTCCCCAGGCACGGCAAAGCTCGCCAGCTGCTCCTCTCCGGGGCCCGAGAGCCACTGCAGTGCCTGGGGCAGACGGTGGGAGAGCAGGTCCATGAGGGAGAATGGCAGGGCGAAGGAGAGCTGAGGTCCAGCTCCCGCCTCACCACCCTAACTTGTAGAAGTTGGGGGAAACCACATCATCTCAGCGGTCAAGTGGAAATAACAGTGAGTGGTGATAACTTCCACAAGGGTCAAGTGAGAAAGTGAGGAAGAGATCTTTGTAAAACACACTTTGAAGGGGAGGCTGGGCTGTTAGGAAGCACTGAGAGACCTGTGCTAGGGTTCCAGGGCTATGCCTGGAGGTGAAATAGATAAAACTAGTGTGAACTGGAGGCATGAGGGCCAGAAGAAATTTCACATTTACAGAGCCTAGTGACGGGGGCAGTAGTTCCAGGGACTGGGCCTGGAGAGACAACTCAGGTTTGTGTGTGTGTGTGTGTGTGTGTGTGTGTGTGTATGTAGCTCTGGTTGCCTATTATGGGGCTCTAGGAACTCTCATGTTGGTTCTGGGATGTTTGACCAAAAAGGGATGGTAATTCCTTCCTCTGAAGAAAGGCTGGAAGCTGGGGCAAGACAGCCTGAGGACAAGAAGTCTGAGAATGTTCCCAATAACCTGTGCCAACAATAAACACTTCTGCAGTCCTCTGCTCCTCTGCTGAAATCATTTGCTCATCCTAATGCCCTCATGAGGTAGGCCTTACTGTGACCCCCATTCTGCAGACGAGGACGTGGGAATTCAGAGATGTTCCATGGCTTGTCCAACTTCTCACTCTTAGCAGAGCACAACTCAAACTGAGCACCTTAGACTCCAAATCCTGTGTGCTAACAGTTTTTAAGCAGGAGGAAAAAAGCTAATAAGCAAGCAAGCAAACAGTAGGAGAAGCAGAGGGTTAGGTTTTATGTGAAGCAGAGTGCCTGGAAGAGGACGCCATCAGATTACACTGGTGGCTCAGACGGTAAAGCGTCTGCCTGCAATGTGGGAGACCTGGGTTCGATCCCTGGGTCAGGAAGATCCCCTGGAGAAGGAAATGGCAACCCACTCCAGTACTCTTGCCTGGAAAATTCCATGGATGGAGAAGCCTAGTAGGTTAAAGTCCATGGGATCGCAAAGAGTTGGACACGACTGAGTGACTTCACTGGTTCACAGACCTGGATGCTGGAATGTGTGTGTGTGCTTAGTCGCTCAAGAATCCTGGAGTGAGTGGCCATGCCCTCCTCCAGGAGATCTTTCTAACCCAGGGATTGAAGCCAGGTCTCGAATCCAAGTCTCCTGCATTGCAGGCAGATTCTTCACTGTCTGAGCCACCAGGGAAACCCAGATGCTACAATGGAGGAAGCTAAATATGCAGAAATCGAAGAAAAAGACAGCCCTGCCCCTACTCTCCTTTGTCATTGACCCTGAGATGACCCTTCCCCCGAGGCCACATGCAGTCCATGAGGTGATCACTCAGCACACTTAGGAGTTATGGAGGAGCAATAAGATTTCAAATCTCCCTTTACCCTACAAGATAGGGTGGAGAGCAAATCTCTCTGGCACTCTTAACCCCAGGAGAAAAAATTAAGGTTCAAAAAAGCAAGTCTTATCATAAAGAGACCAGTTTCCAAGGCATTTAGCAGCTTCCATCATCCTCTCTTTCTAAGGTGGAGGGAGGTGGGACCTTTCCAGCCTCAGGTTTGGGGATGATATTGCCTAAGGGGCGGACAGAGCTGGTGTCAATGGACATTTGTTACTTCTGAGCTAAGGAGGTAGGCTATCAGAATCAATAGACTCTTCCTACAGTCCCCGAGGGCACCCGAGCATCTCACAATTTCTAAGGATCCTTGAGATCAAATATCAATGGTGGGAAGGGGAGATCTGGCTTCTCTTCCTTGCTGGTGCTGAAATGCCATCTCCCTTTTGCTGAATCTCACACTGACCATGATCAACTTCCAAGGAGATGAAGAGGGCGGGAGGGTTGTTCAAGTCAGGTTAGGAGAACACCATCAACTGTAAGTATCAGTGGGAAAAGCGTTGCTGGAGGCCAGGCCCTCAGGCGGAAGGAGGCACGGGGGAGGGGGTGCTGGCTCACCTGCTGCAGTCGGTGCGAGCGTTGCCGCTGCTCCTGCTGCTGCACGTGCAGATTGGAGAGGCGCACGAGCTGGTGAATGGCTTCATCTACCTCTTGATACAGTGCAGCTGGACCTGGGCCTTCCAGCCTGGGGAGGAAGAGGGGCAGAATTAACCACTGCCCTCATCAAGCTCCCCTCCAACCCCATCGCATCCTTGCATTCCAACGTGAGGGGTGACAGCATCCTAGGTCAGCAGATGGGCCGGTATCTGAATCCTGACTCTTCCACTTACTGACTGACCTTGGCCAAGGCATTAAACATTTCTGATCCTCCAAATCTCCATTTATAATCATGACTAGCACCTGGGGATGTTATGAGGGTTGTAAATGGAGAAGCATGATATCCCGTCCAGATAACATGCTTAGTAAGAACTTTCTGGCAGCTAAGGTGAATTGGCAGTTCTCTGCTGTGTCTCCATCGTGCATGTCCACCTGCCCCGTGCACCCATCCCTCGTACTTGCTGCTGTGGGTGGAGCGCAGCTTCATCAGGATGGCTCCTCCGTCCCTCTGCAGTTCCGTCAGCCGGGGATCTGCCAGTACCTTCTGCAGGGGCTCAGGCATTCCTATCACCTCCTGGTAGGCAGGGAGAAATTGACAGTTAGGGTTCCACCAGAAGGTCCTCAGCTCAGCTCAGCCCCATCCCCACCTCCACCTCATGCCCTTTGGTCCCGTCTCATTTCATACCTCTCCCTCTGACTCTGCTGCTCTCTCTAGCTCCTCAATGGCTTGCCGTATAGAGCCCAGCACGCCTCGGCACAGGCGGCACAGCCTTGCCACTTGCTGAAACAAACACACGGGGATGGAGTCCAGGGACAGAGTCTAGGATAAGGGGCCTAAGCCCGACAGTGGAGGTGGGGCAGCCCTAGAGACTTTTATGAGGCAATGCTGGATTCAGTTAGTAAGTAGGTTGTTGCTTACTAACTATATGACTTTAGGCAGGTCCAGAAAATTCCCTGAACCTCAGTGTTCTCAACTGTAAAGACGTACCAGATTTAAAGGTTTAAAGACCCTACATAAGCATAGGACTGACACATTTTACAGCTTAGTAAACATGAATCTCCTTTCTGTCATCTGCACTGCCTCTTCACACTATAAAACCCACCTCTCTGCCTATTCAGATACACTTCCCCTTTGATCAACAGCTTAGAGACCATGTTACAGACCCCCTTTAATACTCAGCTCAGATCATATTCAGACCTCTTTTCTTGAAGACACCACCACTCAGATTCATAAAATCAGAGATGTCCCAATTGGTGTACTCTGTGGGCAAAAATCTTGAGGCTGGAATGTTGGTGCAGGCAGCAGGTACAGGATGGCACTAACTCCAGAAGTAAGTAACTTGTTACAGGTCACATGGAACCAGAAACAGCCCCTCTGAGTCAGCTCTTCCTAGAACCCCAGTGACATTCTGCATGCTTCTGTTGTTTCTAATCTATCTTTGGCCAAAAATGATACGTTATTTAATGTCATGTTAAGAATCACAAAAAGAGAAGATTATATGCCAATATCACTAGTGAACATAGATGCAAAAACACTCAAAACAACATTAGTAAACCAAATCCAACAATACATTAAAAGGACCATGCATCATGATTAAGTGGGATTTATTCCAGATATGCAAGGATGGTTCAACATCTGCAAATTAATCAACATGAAACACCACATTAACAAAATGAAGGCTAAATATCACATGATCATCTTGATAGATGTGGAAAAACTTTTTCACAAAATTCAATATCCACTTATGATAAAAAAAAACAACTCAATAAAATGGGTAAAGAGGGGAACACCTCAACATCATAAAAGCCACTTATGACAAACCTACAACGAACATCATACTCAATGATGAAAAGCTGAAAGCATTTCTTCTAAGATGAGGAACAAGACAAGGACATCTATTCACATCAGTTTTATACAACATAGTTTTGGAAGTCCTAGCCACAGCAATCAGAGAAAAAAAAGAAATAAAAAGGCATTGAAACTGAAAAGGAAGAAGTAAAATGGTCATTGTTTGCAGATGATATGATACTATACATAGAAAATTCTAGAGAAGCCACCAAAAAACTACTGTAACTCACCAATGAATTCAATAAAATTGCTGGATACTGAATTAACATAGAGAAATCAGTTGCATTTTTATACACTAACAATGAACTATCAGAAAGAGAAATGAAGAAAACAATTCCATTTATAATAATATCAAAACAAATAAAATGCCTAGGAATAAACCTAACTAAGAAGGTAAAAGATTTGTACTTGGTATAACACGTCGATGAAAGAAACTGAAGATGACACAAACAGATTGAAAGATATACCATGCTCATGGATTGGTGGAATTAATATTGTTAAAATGTCCATACTTCCCAAGACAATCTACAGATTCAAGGCAATCCCTATCAAAATATTAATGGCATTTTTCACAGAACCGGAACAAATATTTCTAAAATTTATATGAAAAGACTCTGAAAAAGACTCTGAATAGCCAAAACAATCTTGAGAAAAAAGAACAAGGTTGGAGGTATCATGCTCCCTGATTTCAAACTGTAACTACAAAGTTACAGTAATCAAAACAGTATGATACTGGCACAGAAATAGACACACAGATCAATGGAACAGAATAGAGAACCCAGAAATGAATCTACACACATATGGCCAATTAATCTATGACAAATGAGGCAAGAATATACAATGGAAAAAGACCATCTCTGCAATAAATGGTGTTGGGAGTACTGGACAGTTACCTGCAAAAGCATCAAACTGGACTACTCTTTCACACCACGCACAAAGATAAATTCTAAATCGATTAAACACTTGAATGTAAATCCTGAAATAACAAAACTTCTAGAAGAAAATATAAGCAATATGCTTCTTGAAATCTTAGTATTATATTTTTGGATACATCTCTTTAGGGAAGGGAAACAAAAGCAAAAGTAAACAAATGGGATTACATCAAACTACATCGCCTTTGCGCAGTGAAGGAAACCATCAACAAAATGAAAAAACTCCCTACTGAAGGGTAGAAGATATTTGCAAACAATATATCCTATAAGGGGTTAATATCCAAAATATATGAAGAACTCATACAACTCAATATCAAAAAGGCAAGCAACCCAATTAAAAAATGGGCAGAGGATCTGCATAAACATTTTTCCAAAGAAGACATGCAGACATTGTTTCATGGCCAATAGGCACATGAAACAGTGCTCAACATTGCTAATAAACAGGAATGTGCAAATCAAAACCACCATGAGATATCACCTCACACCTGTCAGAATAAGTATAAGTGAAGATATGCAGAAAAGGGAACCCTCATGCACTATCGGTGGGAATGTAAACTGTATAAGCACTATGGACAACAGTATGGATATGCCTCAGAAAATTAAAAATAGAACTCCCATTTGATCCAGCAATTCCACTCCTGAGTATTTAATGCAAAGAAAATGGAAACAGTAATTAGAAAATATTTATGCACCCCTATGTTAATTGTGGCATTATTACAATAGCCAACATATGGAACCAATTTAAGTTCCCATCAGTAGATGAATGGCTAAAGAAGATGTGGTACACACACACACACACACACACACACATGCACACACAGGAATATTACTCAGCCATAAAAAGGATGAAATCTTGCCATTTGTGACAACATGGATGGACCTAGAGGGTATTATGCTAAGTGAAATAAGTCAGACAAAAACAAGTACTGAACAATTTCACTTATATGTGGAATCTAAAAAACAAAACAAATGAACAAACATAACAAAACAGAAGCAAAGTTATAGACACAGGGAACAAACAGGTGGTTGCCAAAGGGGAGGGGGAGGAGAGGAGAGAAATAGGTGGGGGAGATTAAGAGGTACAAACTTTCAGTTGCAAAGGAAATCAGCCACAGGTATGAAATGTACAGTGTGGGGAATATAGTCAATAATTATGTAATATCTTTGTATGGTGACAGAGGTTAATTAGACATCATGGTGATCATTATGAAATGTATGGACATATTGAGTCTACTCTTGTATACCAGGAACTAAAATAGTGTTGTTGGTCAATTATACTTCAAAAACAAACAAACAAACAAACTCATAGAAAAAGAAGTCAGAGTTTTGTTTTTTAAAGGATGTAAATGAGGAGGGGGAATTGGACAAAGACGACCAGAACTTCTCTGGTAGCTCAGCTGGTAAAGAATCTGCCTTCAATGCAAGAGACCCTGGTTCATTTCCTGGGTTGGGAAGATCCACTGGAGAAGGGATAGGCTGCCCTCTCCAGTATTCCTGGGCTTCCCTGGTAGCTCAGCTGGTAAAGAATCCTCCTGCAATGTGGGAGACCTGGGTTCTATCCCTGGGTTGGGAAGATCACCTGGAGAAGGGAAAGGCTACCCACTCCAGTATTCTGGCCTGGAGAACTCCATGGATTGTATAGTCCACAGGGTTGCAAAGAGTTGGACAACTGAGTGATTTTCACTCACTCATTCAATCAAAAGGTAAAACTTCCAGTTACAAGATGTGATGTGTACTAGGGAAGTGATGTACAAAACAATATAATTAACACTGCTGTATGTTAAATATGGAAGTTGTTAAGAGTGAATCCTAAGAGTTTTCATCACAAGGAAAACAATTTTCCTATTTCTTTAATTTTGTATCTATATGAGATGATGAATATTCATTAGTGTTGTAGTCACTTCATGATTGTATGTAAATCACTGTGTTGTACACCTCAAACTTGGTCAGTGCTGTATGTCAACTATATCTCAAAACTAGAAGGAAAAAAAGAATTTATTTAACATACTCCTCCCATCTTCCCAGCAGCCCAGGGTACACGCACAATCTTTTGCTCATAAATACTTATTGAATGTGCTAATAAACACGTGTTGAATTGTGAACCATAACTACTTATTGAACTAAATGGACGGGAAACCATTCTTTCCCAGCTCCTTGGTCAAGTCTCAGATTTGCCATTTTTTCCTAGAAATGTCCTCTGCTGGGTCATTCCTGGCTCCCAGTGTCCTGGGTGGGGGAGAGGAAGCTTACCTGGTGTGTCTCTACCCAGTGACTGGGAGAGGGCTCCCTGTGACCTCCCAAGTCCCACTGCAGCTCCTCTGGCTTGGCCACTCTTTTCAGATCACCCTCTGATAGCAACTCAGCACCCTGGAGACACATGAAGACAGGGGGTTTTAGGCCTGGGCACCTAGGGATTCAGGGATTGACCAGGGGCTCCAACTAGCCTCTTCTCTCTCCATCATTGATGGGAACTAGGTGGGAATGAGGAGCTCAAACCTGAAGTCCATGGAGTTCAGCTGGAGGCTCATCAAGAGTGAGAAGCAAGAGCCGCTGAATGAGGGGAGGGTCTCCCGAGTCCTGAAGGCAGAGAAGAATAACCCTAAACTACAGGCGACTAGGTGGCCTGGAATGACCACTATGGAAGAGTTAGGACCCAGAAGTAGTAATCATCTCAATGGATTGGTTACCTGAAGTTGACTCAGGACAGGAATGAGAGCTGGAGGCAGTGGGGGTGCCTTGCGAAGATCCAGCAGGGCAGACAGCCCCAATATCTGTAGATCAGGTCTGTGGGGGCAGAAGAGCCAAGGAGACAGAGAGAGAATGTGTGTGTGTGTGTGTGTCACTCATCCTCAGGAGAAGTTAGATCCTAGCAATGGGCAAAGGATCAAACAAAGCCTGGGATGTGTGTCCAAGAGATAGTGATGACTAGCAATTAGGAGTCTATATTCATATGACCACTGGGTCATGGGATCAGAGTTTAAAGAGTTAGGAATTCTGTGCTCCAGAAGGATATGAATTCAATGCCAGCACCTAGCCTACTGCCTAATAGGTTCTGGGGCTCAAGAAATAGTTGTTGGATGAGTGAATCAACATTTTTATAATCTAGGTAGCATCTTATGAGACTGAGTCAGCAGGGTTGGTTTTGAGGATTGATGAAGACATTCTGCAAGTCAGGGGGTCAGGAAGGTCAGATGTCAATGATTTGAACAATCTGAGGGTTGTAGAAGTAGGTGTCCTAGAAGGTCAGCATCCTGTGGAGAGAAGAGGGCAGGGTCCTTATGACCCAGGAGGTTACTGTGCAGGGTGTCAGCCTGGGCCTCAGTTACCTGAGCAGTGAGTGAAGGTAATGAAGAGCAGTGCTCAGCACGTCTTGGGAGGGTGGGGGCTCCTCGGGAGGGCACGGTGGGGTAATGGTCAGCAGAGCTCGCCCACTCTGGTCCACCCCTCCTGAGGACACAAAATGGCCAGGCTGTCCTGGCTGGGGGCAGGCTTTGGCTCCCTCCCTTCTACCCCGCCTCCCTCTGCAGCCCACCCTGGAGGCTTTTCCTGCCTCAACCCCTTCCCTTCAGCCACTGCTGCCCACTGACCAGTCAGGACGAGGAATCCAGATGCCATTAAGTCCCAAGCTGCACCAGGGTCATCAGAGATGGAGACTGGGGGGCCTTCTTCCGGAACGCTCTCCCCTTTCACTTCTTGCACAGTCTCTGGGGATGGTTTTAGGGGGTCGGAGAGGAGCCCTTCTGGATCGTCGGGCGCTACAGACACAGGGCAGAGGACAGGTCTGGCTGTTCTGCTCCCAGCCTCACCTCTGCTTTTCCTCCAGCCCCCTTCCCTAGGCCCCACCGAGCCCGGCCCTTGCCCGACTGGCCTCAATGTTGTCTCACCTGCCACGCACACCAGGCTTAGCCCCTCCTGTTCTCTTTCTCTGGCACTTTCTTCTACAGGCTTGCAGACTTCTTGGGACCGAGGCTCTTTTTCGTCTGCTGGTTTGAGCTCCTCTCTTGATTCATGTTCTGGTTTCCCGGAACCTTCATGTTCCTCCTTAACTGGGCTGCATCCTGGAAGCTCGTGTTCGTTTGGTGGGGGCAGGCTGACAAGGGTTTCCTGGTGGCTGGTCTCTTCCTTGTCCCCAGGGCTCAATGGGGCACTGTCCCCTCCTCGGTTAAGAGCCCCTCTGCCTGCAGCTCGCTTCTTTCTCCTGTTTCCTTTGCCTGTTCTCCGAGGGGTACCAGGCAGCCCTTCGGCCCCCTGGCCTGGTCCTGCTCCAACCTCCCCTGGCCTCAGAGGGCAAGACTCAGAGGCTTCTCCCAGTGCCTCTGCCGGGGGCTCAGCTACCTCCAGGGCTGCTGCCTCTGGGAGAGCCTCAACCTCAGCTCCCGGGGGAGACCCAGGGGAGGCTCCAGTGCTGCTCCCCTCACCAGGCGGCCGGGCTCCATCCTGGTCCCGAGGCCCCAGACCCTTCTGGTGCATCCACGCCCGGTGTCTCCGATGCCGGCCCTTCCCTCCAGCAGCCTTGCGTGTGGGTACTGTCCGGGTCCGGGAGAGGCCGGGGGAGCCTTCAGCATCCATGGGGCTCCCCCTCACAGGCAGTGTCACCTCCAGCAGCTCCACATACTCGCCCTCAGGTCCTTCAGCGGGGGCATTGTGCCCGTCCCCGGGACTCCGGGTGCCCAAGGCTTCCTCAGGGAGTGGGGGGCTGGGGAGCCCCGGGGGCCCAGAGGGCAGTTCTGGGGGTAGTGTGCTTGGCCGATGTCCAACCATGAGGCCTCCTTTGTGCACAAATCGAGGGCAGATGAGCTCAGCCCAAGGCAGTCGCTGAATCCCAGAGGGCGCAGACAGGAGGCAGGTGCTGAGGCGACCTGTGGGCCTGTCCTTATTGATGCCTTGTAGCCACTCAGGTGTGAACAGGTATGCACAAGCCTCATTAGGCACAGGCAGCTCCTGCACTCGCCCACCCCCTGGGGCCAGGCACTTGAGTGCCAGGCGGGGTGCTTGGGCTGCTGAGGGTACCACTTGCAGGTAGAAGTCTCCCGGGCGCAGCAGCTGCCAGGGGAGGGCGGCCAGCTGCACCACTACCTGCTCATGCAGGCAGAGGGGCCAGCCCTCGTGGAAGAAGAGGAAACCGCTGTACTGGGCCTGGGGAGATAGGGGGCAGGCTGTGCTCAGGCCTCTGCTGATGAAGCCAGCAGGAGGGGCTAGTTAGAATGGGACTAGCCTAGGCAGGAGTGGCCTTATGCCTGGTGGGTTATGACTCCAGGCGAGCAGGAGGAGATATTTTGCTGTGTGCAAGTGACAGAGGAAAGGATTGGGACTGATCGGTTTTCTAGTGGTAGGAAGCTTCTCTAGGAAGCTGGTTCCACGAGTAGGAGGGGAAGAACTGAGTCATTATAAAGATGTGGACAGCAGATGCCATTGTTTTGGAGGAGTTGGAGACTCTTAGGAGGTCTTTAGAGCTGTAGAAGTGACTTTGTTGAGTCATTCTTGGGGGAGTCAGTATCTTGAAAAAATTGATATGAGGAGGGAAATGTTTAGAATTTGGTCTGGAGGGTCAGCGTCTTTGGGAGTTGATGTTTCTCAGGGGTCAATATGGGAAGATGAGTGTCTATGTGTTAGTATCTGAGTGGTAAGTGTCTCTGGGGGCATCAGTATTGGGGAGGCAGTGTCTCTGGGTGGGGGGAAATTAGTCTGATTGGTGTCTGGGGTGAGGCAGTGGATCTTAGGGGAGACAGAATAGGAATGTGTTCACTTACACAGGCTTCCTGCTGGATCTTGGCGAGCAGGTGCTTGGCAGGCACCAGGAAGTCCAGTGTGTATCTCAGCGCGTCCTCCCGATAAGTCCTCTCCACCACCTGGAACACTTGGCCCAGCAGTGTGGGGGCTGTTGCCTCGAAAGGTGGGTAAAGGGCCGCTAGAGTACTCTGCACACAGTCCTCTACTGGCTCAGGCTCCTGGGAGAGACAAGATCAGACAGTGGAGCCCTAGAGATCACCAGGCATGGTTCCTTAAAGGCTGGCGTTGTCCCCCAGGGGCCCCATCATGTACAAAGTGTGTGTAGAGAGATGGTATTCAGGAAATGCTGGCTGAATGAGATGGGAGTGGGGTTGGGCCAGTCAGAGTGCACTCTGAGACCTTGGTTTTGGAGATCTGGGGAGACTTTTCTGTGAATGTCTTTGATCAGGGCTGAACCTGGTTCTTGTACATTGGGATAATTGCATAGGCCCTCTTCCTCAAGAAGAGATGGGCCCCTGGGCCATCAGGGAAGTCACAGGTGGCTGAGAGTTCTGCAGGGTGGAGCCTTTTGACACAGCCATCCTACTAGTCCCTCCTCACAGGGCCTACCAACCAGAGACCCCCTTTTTAAGTAGAGGTGCCACCACCCATGAGCAATCATATGCTAATGGTCATTGGGTGGGAAGAAGAAGGACTGAAGGGCTATCTGTCTTGAGTTTTTCTAGCACCCCTCATCCTCTCGAGTGGCTCTCAAGCAATCACCCATTCCCGGAGTATGCAGGATTAGGTTACAAAGACTTGGGTGGGGACAGCTGAAAGAGCGAAAAGTCACAAAAGGAACGTGTAGGGAAGGGAGGAGGAGGCCTTGCTGGTCTGTATTGGAGCGGAAATATTTTCTGATTTCTGTAGCGCCTGTCTGACAACCTCCATCATGGGCCACTAGCTCAAAACTTCTCAGCCCTGTTTCCTCTAGACTCACCTCCCTAAGTGAATCAATTGGATATCTTTCTCCATCTCAGAACCTAAACAGCCACCCCTCAGGCTATTCCTTTATAAACTTATTTCTCTTTCAAGGTGGCTTTGAAATTCCTTTTATCAGATTTCTTTGCTGTAACTGGGCAAGGGTGATGCTCAAATTGAAGTGTTTACTTAGTTCTCTACTCCTAACTGCCCTCCCCACCCCCTACTCCGCCGGCTCTGCCCTGAGGATAAAACTGCATATTTTACTTTGAGTCCTTCCAGCCTAAGCGTTACAAGCCTGTCCCGACAGTCTGAGAAGCGAGGCTGCCACTCCAGAGACCCACAGTCAGTGCGTCAGCACCGCGACCCGGCCCCAAGGTGTGTGGGCGAGCAGACAGACCCCACAGTGTTCCGGGGACCCGGCCAGCTCCGGGAGCGTGGGTGGGGGAGGGTGGGGATGGGCGGGGTGAGGCAGAGTGGGCCGTCCCCTCGGAGGCCTGGAAGGGGGAGCTAGAGCTGGAGCAGCGAGGCAGCTGCAACCCATTAGGGGCGGTGAGCTCATGGCTGAGAGAGAGTCTCAGCCACAGGAAACGGCAGCGGCAGGAGGGGAGGAGGGGTCGGGGGTGGGAAAGGCCGGGCAGGAGCTCAGCGACCCGGCCTCCAGCCGGCGCGGACCAAAGAGGAGAGCAGAGAGACTGAGTCAGCTCTCCCTGGCCCAGTTCCTCTTTCTTCTTGTTCCAGTCTCCCTGCCAGGGGCTGCCCTTCCTTCTGTGGAGGAACAACCCCGGTGGTGCTCCTACCCCTCCTCCACTCCCTGCTGTGAGCGCCCCCTGGCAGGGCCTCTCCCCCTCCTCCACTCCCTGCTGTGAGGGCCCCCACGGCCGTGCCCCCCTCCCATCCCTCCGCAGTGGGCGCTCTCCCTGGCAGTGCCCACACCTGCAACGACCCTTTAGAGAGTACTTTTGGAGTGAGAGTTCACAGGACCATGTCCACTCCTATAGGCACGGCCGTCCTCTAGCAGCGCCCTCCGGTTTCCTGTGCCCTCGAGTTGTTGCTGCCAGGGTCCCCGACCCGCTGCAGCGGGAATGCTCGAGACAGTGCTTCGCTTCCCTGCAGCGGGAGCTCCGGGGTACTCCTCCCCCATCGCATCTCGGGTCGGCTCTGGCATCGTTACGCCCCCTGGCACTGTGGGCCCCCTCCCCATTCTGTCCACTACTCTGAGGCAGCATCTCTTTCTCCGCGGGAATTTCCCTTTTTGGCGAGGTCCCTGGCCCCAACTCAGCCGCAGCTGTGGCCGGTCCCCCAGGGCCGGATGGGTGGGCCCGGGGTGGGGACCGGGATGGAAAATGGTGGTTCCAGGCAGGTCATTTCTCAGGACCCGAGGCCGGGCCCCCCTCCAGGGCCGCTGCAGCACGAACCCGCAGGGGTCTCCCGCGGGTAAGGAGTTGGGACCGGGAGGGGGAGGGAGGATCCTGCAAAGGAAAGCACAAGTCAGGACAGAGGAGGGCGAGGGGAGGTATGTGGATGGGGGGAGACCTAAGGGAGCTTGGGGGAGGGCGGAAGAAGAGGGGAAGAAAGGAGTGAGGGCAATACCCAGCGGGGTCAGACTCAGTGGGGCAGACAGGCAGATCAAAGAAAAGAAGGGGGGATGGGAGGAAGGAGAATCCCAGGAGCGCTCAAGAGTTCCAAGCTGGAGCAGGAGGCACCCAGCTGGGGGCTGGCGATCCGCAGAGGACGGCGCGAAAGCAGAGGGGACACCGGGTGGCGACGCGGGACTCACCATGGCTCGGCTCGCGGCCGCGTCCGACGCTCGGGCCGGCGGGCGGGGCCGGGCGCGCCGCCGCCTCCCTCCCGCCGCTCGCGTCTCGCCGGGTCTGGCTAGGGGACAGCTCCGGCCGCGGTGGCGGCTCGGCCCGCTCGGGCTCCCAGGCCGCGGGGCCCCACCAGGGAGGGTCGAGACGGCCGCCCCTCCTCGCCCCGCCCTGCAGTGCCCGCCTCCGCCTCCGCGTCCGACCCCCTGCCGGGACGCCCGCTCCCGCGCCGGGCCTCGGGCCGCTCCCCCCGACGCCCTCAGCCGATCTGCCCGGCTCTCCCGCAACCCTCTTCCTCCTCCGCCCAGCCCTCCAGCCCGTCGCCCCGACCCTGACCCTCGGAGGCCCGTCCCGCCGAAGATGCCCCTCTTTTCCCGCCTCCGCCTAGTTCCCTAGGCGATCAGTTTAGTCTCCGCAAGGGACTGTCCAGAGACTGGGGCGTGCGTGGATTCCCTGGGGTCCCCAGCCTAGGACTGGAGTCATTTGATGGCCGGAAGCCTCCTGAGTCTTAACTCGCCTGGGAACCTCTTCTCCCCTCGGTTGCCAGACTTTGGCAGCACTAGCAGCACCTGGAGCTCAGAAGAGACCCACCCCCCCACCCCAACACACACACACACACACACACACACACACACACACCCTGCACTAGCAGCACCTGGAGCTCAGAAGAGACCCCCCCCCAACACACACACACACACACGCACACACACGCACACACACAGCCCCTCTGGGGACAGGAAAATCGGGGGATTCCTCCCACTCTCCAGGGGCTTGCCTGCCCTCCTCCTTCCCCTCCCATCTCCTCCGGCCTCGAGCCTTCGGGCTCCGACAATGGGCTCCTCTGTGCAGCCTGGGGAGGGCGGGGGCGTGGGGGAATTAGGGAGCCGAGAAGGCTTGGGGAGGGGGGTTGGACGTCGAGGCTGAATGCGCGGAGTCCCGGGATGAGGCTCCTCCTGCCGAGGCGGACGTTTTCTGAGTTCTTTCCTCGCTGCCCCTTCCCCTCTGAATACCTCATCCTCTCCCTTAGTTAGCGGAGGGAAGGCACCAGACCCCGTTCAGCAGCCCCACCTCCGGATTCCAGACCCTTCGTTCTTTGGGGGGTGGCGAAAGAGAGTCTCCTGGGGCTGCTAGAGCTCTTGGTGGCGGGGATGGTAATCTGACGCAGTAGACAAAGGGGGTAGGCTAGTTAAGAAAGTTCTAGTCTCACCCATCCTCCACCTCGTCTGGATGGCAAATGAAGCCCTGACGAGGGTCCCCCAGGAGGGCCAGAGGAGGCTTAGGCAAAGCAGGGAGATGCTCTGCCCCTCCTGTGAGCGGGCACCTGGAAGCCGTGCAGGGGTGGGCAGGGGCACTTCTAAGGAGTGGGCATTTGAGAAGATAGGAGAGCCAAATAGACCCCAGAGACGGACGTGAATGCAGGTACCACTGCGACTGGGGAGGGGGTGACGTTTGGAAAACATCCTGCCTGGGATGCAGCTCCGACGAAGCCAGGAGGCATGAGCCTGAGGGCAGTCTTTGGAACCTAGGCAGGCGGAAGGGTGGGGATGGAGGGGGCGTCGCTTAGGTGATGGGCTCTTCTCTCACCTCCTCTGAACGCTAATCTCCGCCCTTTTCTCCTCTCCGCCGGGTCTGGAAGAGAGGAGAGAAAATATTCATTCTTTTGGAGGCAAGAAGATCCCTCTGCTCAACAGCGTAAAAAAAAAAAAAAAAAAAAAAATCTAGGGCAGCAAACCTCAGTGCCCATCTTTCCAGCACAGTCAGAGGCAGGGAGCTGGAGCTCTTGTCCATCAGTGAGCTCTCTAGACATCCAGCCTCCCCGGGCCTCCTTATAATTAGTGCTGAGAACTGGGAGAGTGAGATTTTGCTACCCCCTGGTGTCCACTCTGTAAATGCGACCCAGTGGCTGGTTACAGAGGCCAGAATTTAGGTGACTTACTTAGGGAGTTTATTATGAACCCTATTCATTTGTTTCCCCAGCTCACCCATTCCCAGTGTTGACAGAGTCTGAAGTTTTCATCATTAGATCTTAACATTCTTTATAGTCAAACAAATTGTTTGGGGAACAGTTGGTAGAATCTGAGTTTCCCACAAAGCTGGCTCTTTTAGTCTGTGATCTCCTGGGGGAAAAAAAAGAGAGGATATTCCCCCCCCACCCCGGAAAAAAGGGAGTTATTGAAAGTGTTTGAGTCTACAGGTGGGGGGTTTTGGATGCAGGCTCTGAAATCAAGTTATTTCTTTCCATGAGTTTTAATCCGTGCTAAATTAGAAAGGTTTATTTAAGTAAATAAGGAGACAGATATGCATATAGTGGTTAAATGCCACTTTCTCCAAGGATGCAGGCTTTTACCTAATATCTGTGCATCTATGCACAGCTGTATGTGTGTATGTGTGTTGATGTGAACGTTTCGGGGAGATGATGAAGTAGAAAGATTAAAATGGAGGAAATAGAGACTGGCAATAGACCAGACTTAGAAACTCTCTCCAGCATTCACTAAAAGTTCTCAGTATATTTCACCAATTTCAGATTCTTTGGAGTGTAACAAACTTGCGTTTTACAGATGAAATTCTGGCTTATTTGAAATTAAAAAACAAGCTGTAAGCTATAGAGTAAGTGGAGAAGCCAGAATCTGAACCCCAGCAGCCTGACAACAGAGCCTTCATTCTCAACCACTGTCATAGGGTTTCATCCAAGCTGTCAAGCAAGAGTCCATATAGAAAGTGCTTTGAACACTACATCACCTTTTCTACCACCTAACCATCATGTTAGGTTAGGACAAGGAAGCGTGGTGTGCTGTAGTCTATGGGGTTGCAAAGTCAGACACGACTGAGCAACTGAACTGAAGTGAACCATCATGTTAAAAAGGGTTAACTTTGGGACTTCCCTGGTGGTCCAGTGGTTAAGACTCCACACTGCCAATGAAGAGGGCCTTTGATCCCTGATCAGGGAACTAGATCCCATGTGCTGCAACTAAGACCTAGTACAGACAGGTACATTTTTAAAAAAGGATATTAAAAAGTGTTAACTTTATTTTTGTAGTAACCAGTGCTGGAAAGAGTTTCTAAAAGTGATAAATACATCACTGTGGTCAGGCATTGAAACCATTTCCTCCACTAGTCTCGTTCTAGAATAAATAATAGTTAAAATAATTGCCAGGAAATTTCCAGTATGGTTCTTTTGGGAAGTACTGTTATGCAAACATGGGAGATGGTGAAAGAAACATTTGTGTCTCTAATGTTTATTACCTGGCTTGTGTGCACCAAGATATGTAATGGCCATTCTACATAGGGTTGGGACTTTAGGCTGCTCAGGGTTTGTCCACTTGGAGACTAGAAGAGACTAGAGCTCTGCTTGAGCTGCATGCCTCAAGGTAAAGGGGAATTAGTGAAGGACCACAAAGGGGAATTTAGGGGACAGGAAGGGACAGACTTGAGAGAACATATTCTTGTTACTCATGCTTTCCAAGGAAACTGGGGGCCAAATCTTAGATATTTCAGGATAAGAAATCTGTGTAGTATATATGTGCTGATTCTATTTTTTGTTTAATTTTCCCTTAGGTTTGGTTTTATTTTATTGGTAATATTCCTTTAAACATTTATAGTTTGTCTGCTTTGAACTAGGTGCCACCAAAGACCACACTGCCACCATCTTGCCTGTATTAATGCGTTCATTTCCATACTGGTCTACATGGTTCAGTCTCACCACCTAAGAGGCTGTTCTCTGCACCCTCACCAGAGTGATCTTCTAAAAAACCTGATCATTATCCAGTCATCTGTCACTGGACATCTTGGTTGCTTCCATGTCCTGGCTATGGTAAATAATGCTGCAATGAACATTGGGGCACATGTGTCTTTTTAAATTGTGGTTTTCTCAGGGTATATGGATAAAGAAGCTTCCCTGGTGGCTCAGTTGGTAAAGAACCCACTTGCAAGGCAGGAGACTGCCTGCAATGCAGGGGACCTGGGTTTGATCCTTGGGTGTGGAAGATCCCCTGGCGAAGGAAATGGCAACCCACTCCAGTATTCTTGCCTGGGAAATCCTGTGGACAGAGGCAATTGGAAGGCTACCATAGGGTCACAAGAATTGGACACGACTTAGAGACTAAACTGCCACCACCATGGATCAAAGAAGTTGTGCTACAATATATAATGGAATATTACTAAGTCATAAAAGAACAAATTTGAGTCAGTTGTACTGAGGTGGATGAACCTAGAACCTGTTATACAGAGTGAAGTAAGTCAGAAAGAGAAAAACACATGTTGTATATTAATGCATATGTATGGAATCTAGAAAAGTAATACTGATGAACCTGTTTGTGCAGATGAGATGGGGATGCACATGTAGAGAATGGACTTGTGCACCCAGGTGGAGAAGGACAAATTGAGAAAGTAGCCCTGACATATATACACTATCATGTGTAAAACAGACAGTTAGTGGGAAGCTGATGTATAACACAAGGAGCCTAGCCTGGTGCTCTGTAGTGACCTAGAGAGGTGGGATGGGAGGATGGAGGGAGAGAGGCTCAAGAAGGTGGGGATATACATATATAATTATGGCTGATCCTCATTGATGTACAGCAGAAATCAACACAACATTGTAAAGCAATTATCTTTCAGTTAAAAAATAATACTCCAATCAGATCCCATCAGCCTCTTCTCATGGCCTCCCCTTTGTATCATGACTGCTTTTCTCCTCTCTCCAGCCTTATCTCCTACCACTCCACTGATGTTGGAAGCCACTAGTGGGCCTCCAGTCATGGCGGCCTTTCAGTTCTTCACACAGGCCTTGCTTATCCCTAATTTGGAATATTCCTTCTGCCTGGAGGCTTCTTTTCACAGTTCTAGGGTCTGGCTCTCATCCTTCGATCCTAAATAAAATGTTGCATTCTCAAATGTCTTCCCTAAACTAAAGTGGGCTAAACTGGTCTCTCATCTGTTGTCCCTCCAAATGATGTATGTTTTCTGTTTTGTTTTCCTTCCAGCATTTGTCTCTATCTGATTATTTCTTTGATTATTTCCTGTTTCTTAATACACCCACCTCTACCACCACATATCATTTGAAATTAAGCTTCATGAAAGTCAAGGATCTTGTCTGTTTTGTCACTGCTGTATCCTAGCTAGTGTCCAAAAGATGTCACCAAACTAGGTGAAGACTGTAAAGTGAAAGTCACTCAGTCGTGTCCAACTCTTTGCAACCCCATGGACTATACAGTCTATGGAATTCTCCAGGCCAGAATACTGGAGTGGGTAGCTGTTCCCTTCTCCAGGGGCTCTTCCCAACCTAGGGATTGAACCTAGGTCTCCTGCATTGCAGGCAGATTCTTTACCAGCTGAGCCACCAGGGAAATCCAAGAATACTGGAGTGGTTAGCCTAGCCCTTCTCCAACAGATCTTCCCAACCCAGGAACCGAACCAGGGTCTCCTGAATTGCAGGCAGATTCTTTACCAGCTGAGCTACCAGGGAAGCTCCGAAGACAGTGAAGAGAGCAGAAATCCCCACATAATAGGAGTGGCGGTGGGAACAGGTGAGAGATAGAAACCAGGAACAAGTGAGTAGGCCAAGGCGTGGAGTCCACTGCTTACCTTTCGGTTCTTCCTGAAGAAAAGATATGTGAATGTCTGTGTTCATTGCTGTAGTACTTACAATAGCAAAGACACAGAAACTGCCCAACGATCTGTTGATAGATGGACAAAGGAAATATGGTGTGTGTGTGTGTGTGTGTAATTAGTTGCTCAGTTGTCTCCATCTCTTTGCAACCCCATGGACTGTAGTCTGCCAGGCTTCTTTGTCCATGGGGATTCTCCAGGCAATAATACTGGAGTGGGTTGCCATGCCTTTCTCCAGGGGATCTTTCCAACCCAGGGATCAAACCATGTTCCCCACAGTGCAGGCGGATTCTTTACCATATGAGCCACCAGGAAAGGGCATTATGCTAAGTAAAATAAGTATGAGAAAGACACCATGTGATCTTACTTAAAAAAAAATCTTATAGATACAGAGTACAGATGGCTGGTTGCCTTGCAAGAGGTGGGTTGGTAGGTGGGTGAAATGGATGAGGGGGATCAAAATATACAAACTTAAAAAATAAGTCATGAGTATGCAATGTACATTATTGGTGATATCATCTCACACACTAGTAAAGTAATGATCAAAATTCTCCAAGCCAGGCTTCAGCAATACGTGAACCGTGAACTTCCAGATGTTCAAGCTGGTTTTAGAAAAGGCAGAGGAACCAGAGGTCAGATTGCCAACATGTGCTGAATCACCGAAAAAGCAAGAGAGTTCCAGAAAAACATATATTTCTGCTTTACTGACTATGCCAAAGCCTTTGACTGTGTGGATCACAATAAACTGGGGAAAATTCTTCAAGAGATGGGAATACCAGACCACCTGACCTGCCTCTTGAGAAACCTGTATGCAGGTCAGGAAGCAAGAGTTAGAACTGGACATGGAACAACAGACTGGTTCCAAATAGGAAAAGGAGTACGTCAAGGCTGTATATTGTCATCCTGCTTATTTAACTTATATGCAGAGTACATCATGAGAAATGCTGGGCTGGAGGAAGCAAAGCTGGAATCAAGATTGCCGGGAGAAATATCAATAACCTCAGATATGCAGATGACACCACCCTTATGGCAGAAAGTGAAGAGGAACTAAAAAGCCTCTTGAAAGTGAAAGAGGAGAGTGAAAAAGCTGGCTTAAAGCTCAATATTCAGAAAACTAAGATCATGGCATCCAGTCCCACCACTTCATGGCAAATAGATGGGGAAACAGTGGCTGACTTTATTTTTGGGGGCTCCAAAATCACTGCAGATGGTGATTGCAGCCATGAAATTAAAAGACGCTTACTCCTTGGAAGGAAAGTTATGACCAACCTAGATAGCATATTAAAAAGCAGAGACATTACTTTGTCCACAAAGGTCCATCTAGTCAAGGCTATGGTTTTTTCAGTAGTTATGTATGGATGTGAGAGTTGGGCTATAAAGAAAGCTGAGCGCTGAAGAATTGATGCTTTTGAACTGTAGTGTTGGAGAAGACTCTTGAGAGTCTCTTGGACTGCAAGGAGATCCAACCAGTCCATCCTAAAAGAGATCAGTCCTGAGTGTTCATTGGAAGGATTGCTGTTGAAGCTGAAACTCTAATACTTTGGCCACCCAATGCAAAGAGCTGACTCATTGGAAAAGACCCCGATGCTGGGAGGGATTGGAGGCAGGAAGAGAAGGGGACGACAGAGGATGAGATGGCTGGATGGCATCACCGACTCGATGGACATGAGTTTGAGTAAACTCCGGGAGTTGGTGATGGACAGGGAGGCCTGGCGTGCTGTGGTTCATGGGGTTGCAGAGAGTCAGACATGACTGAGTGACTGAACTGAACTGAAGTAATATTGTAATTACTGATGACGATAATTTATAACACTGTATTGCATATTTGAAAGTTGCCTAGAGAGTAGTTCTTAAAAGTTCTCATCACAAGAAAAAAATTTTCTGTAACTATGTGTGGTGACAGATGTCTGGTAATCATTTTGCAGCACATACAAATATTGAACTATGGTGTCCTATACCTGAAGCTGGTATGTTATATTCAATTATACTTTAATTAAAAAACAGCAACACATATGGAATGTCTTCTGAGTCAGGCGTAGTTCACTGGGCTAGATGAATCTGAAGGAAGCACTGGTTTGGAGACAGAGTTCTGGAAAGGCTCCAAATTCACTTATGGACTTTCTTGGTGTACAAAAGCAGGTACTTTTTTACATAGCTGTAGTCCGTTTGAAAATACAGGTTTTTTTTTTTTTGGGGTGGTGGTACATGGCATGCAGGATCTTAGTTCTCTGACAAAGGATCAAACCAGTGCCCCCTGCATTGGAAGGGAGATTCTTAACCACTGGACCAGCAGGGAAGTCTCAATGTTCTCTTTTCTTCATTTATCATTCCCTACACAAATTTCTATGCATAAATATAATTTTTGTATATTTGTCTTCAGTTATCATAACTTCAATTTGTCTTCAAGTTATCATAAAGTGATAACTTGATGCTTCAATTAATGCATTTTAAATAGCTGCCCCATCATTTGTTTGGTCATTCTCAATTTGGGGAAATTTGTATTATTTCTACAATTTCTATTTTTTTTTTTTTTGCCACACAAAGACAAATATAAACAGGTTGCACAAATTTACTCCTTCTCACTTTGACTGATTTCCATTTAGCATATTTTGCCAACTGAAAATTATTGGGTCAAACTTTAGAAGCCACTTTATAGCTTGTGTTATTGTCTGTTGAGGCAATTTTGGAGGTTAGGGGGCATGAAACACTGAAAATCTTTACAAAGTTGGGTGTGATGAGAAATTGGATTTACTCTGAATGGCTCAAAGTGATAGGGCATCAGCAAATTGCTGCAGTGACAGAGATATAGATTAGTTTCTCTATAGGAGAATTTTTAATATTTAAGCTGCCAGAAAATGGGACAGACTGTCTCGATAGGTAGTAAATTCCCCCTCTCTGGACATTTTGAAGCATAATAAGAGAGTTTTAAAATAAATTGTTTGTTTTATAAGCTTTCCAGAGTTGTGATCTGTATATTCCCCTAGACCCATTCCTTTGCTCTGAAAACAAATTGTGTTCAATGAACATTTATTAAGACTTCAGTGTGCCAGGTATATCCAGTGGCAACTGGAGAGCTCATTGGCAGACTCCCAGCTGAGCCTCCAGGGGCAGGCAACCTGGGAATTATAGCACCATGAAATCTTATCGCCCAACCCCTCAGTCTTCAGAACTGCTAAGCCAGTGGGCACAAATTTGTCTCCAGTTCCTTGACATCTCATTTTCTATGCTCATTTTCTCCCTCCACGTCTCTGCCTCTATTCCACCTATTCTTAAGATCTTTGTTACAAACCTTTCAATACACTATGCCATGCATCCAACAGCTCCCAAGCCATAGGACTAACACACACACACACACACTGCTATACATATCAATAAAATAACCAACAAGAACCTACTTAATAGCACAGGAAACTCTACTTAATACTGTGCAATAACTTATATGGGAAAAGAATCTGGAAAAGACTGAATATATGGATATGTATTACTGAATCACTCTGCTGTATATCTGAAACTAACACAATGCTGTAAATCAGTTATACTCCAATAAAATTTAAAAAAATAAATAAACAAACCAAAGCTCAAGCCAAATGCACCCAGTACCTAAGTGATTGATTCCAATTAATTGTTACATTATATTGTTGTTGTTTTTAGTTAGTTAATTAATTAACTAATTTGGCTACATCAGGTCTTAGTTGCAGCACATGGGCTCTCTGGTTGTGGTGCATGGGATCAGTAGTTGCAGCTTGCAGCAGGCTTAGTTACTCCATGGCATGTGGGATCTTAGTTCCCAGACTAGGGGTAGAACCTGTATACCCTGCATTGCAAGGTGAATTCTTAACCACTGGACCACCAGGGAAGTCCCAACATTATCTTGTTTTTTATTTCTACTAAAAAATATTTGTACTCCACACGAGGCATTCTGGTCCCCAGAGAATCTATAACTGATGGAATACAGCACTCCTAATCCCACTAACATAACTTCTCCTCCTCACCATGAACACATGTGTTTACACACACACACACACACATTTCCAGGCAAGCAGCCTGATTTATTGAAGGAAACAGTTGCTTAACAATCTGTTGTTTTTAAAGAGCCATCTTACTTGGAAATATGTAGTCTCAAAATTCCAAATTTGGCCAGGGAGGAAAAGTCCCTATTGAGGATGGAGACTCAGCTATATAGTCTCTGAGTTTTACTTTTTCTTGGAGTCTGTTTAGCTGAATTCGTCTGCCACCACCGCAGCGGCCTCAGGGAAGCCCTGCTCCCCTTTCGCAGTTCCTCCAGAAGGCAGAATGACCCATCTGGGGGTGGCACAATGGAGAGAAAGGAGGCGCTGAGGAGAGACAATTTCGGAGTCAGTCCCTGCCAGCTCTGTGCCTTGAGCCTGGCCTCTGCTATTCCATCAGCAGAGCCCTTCTCCCTTCTAAAGTCTTAGTAAAACCAGCAAACATGGGAAGAGCAGGAAATATAATCACCCAATCTGCTCTGTACTGCGTAGATGCAAGCAGTCCAGAAAATGGACTTGCAGTATCAGTGTGAATTTTTTAAAAGTCCTTTTTGTGCCAGAAAAGAACATGTAGAGGGCTACTTTGGCTTTTTGAAATTTGTGTTCCCTATGTTAAAGATGCAAATCAGAAGCTCAGTTCTCAAGTTTTTATGTTCAACTTGAAAACAAGTATATTGTAATAATCACTTTAAATGATTGTACTCGATGAACTGTTTGGTACCATTTATATATGTAGTTAATGACTCCTTTAAACACTTAAAAGTATACTTTATAAGTTTAACATATTCCATGTCCTTACAATGTAATTTGGTTACCTGAACTAACCAACCACACATTCCTGAATACCTAAAAAAATTCTTAGAAATCTGACAATTTATGAATATAGTGATTAAATTCCTAAGTTTTTAAAATGTCCCCAAACTAGTTTTAAAGGGAAATTCCAAACATAAAAAGGATGTGTGTGTGTGTGTGTGTGTGTGTATATATGTGATGGAGTTACTTTGCTGTACAGTGGAGATCAGCACAACATTGTAAATCAACTACTTCAGTAAAAGAAAATTGGGGACTTCTCTGGTGGACCAGTGGTTAAGAATTCGCTTTCCAATGCAGAAGCCCGTGTGCCACAACTACTGAGCCTGCGCTCTCTGGAGCTCGCACACCTAGAGGAGCCTTCACACTGGAACAAAGATCCTGCATGCCACAACTAAAGACCCAATGTAACCAAATAAATAAATAAATATAAAAATTGTTTTTTTTAACTTGAAGAAAAAAATAAAGGAAAATTCTATTTCAAACCACACATATAAACTAATTACATATTTAAAATAGCAAGACCAATTTGTTACTGTAATAGGCTAAATTCTCTTAAGCACTGTAAATACCTAAAATACAAAATACACAGGAAGTCTTTAATACAAACACACTAATGCTATTTACTTGATTTGCATAACTATTTCTATTCTTACCATTTTCTGGATAGTAAAGCAAACTTACCCACCAGGAAATAATTATGTCATCCTAAATATCTGGGGAGTGCCTTTCCGAGTTGACTTTTTGGAAATCCGTTCTCAGAGAATATAACCAACAGAGATTTGGTCCCAAGGCTTTTGAGTGGCTCTTCTCAGGGCCCCAACTGCCCCCAATGGGCCCTGTATTCTGTGTCATCAGTCTCTGAATGGGCCAGGTTCATGATCCATGGCCCCTGGATTCAAGTTACACTCCATCTAATTCTTCAGCCTACACACGGAAGTCAGAAACTCCTACCCAAGCTGCTACATTACTTGTTTGGATGTAATTAATCTATTTAAGGATCCATTCTATTCTGCATTTCTTCCACACTCTTGCCAACTTCTGGAACCACAACTCTTACATATATTCAGTGGTTTGATTTCTCCTGGTGTTGCCTGACTCTAATTACAGACCTAATGCTATGTCAGAGACATGTTATCAGGAATATTAGCATTTAACAGAGAACAGAGAACCTAACCTATAGGTTAGGATGAATGAAACCCTGGGGGAAGTGGGAGAGAAATGTTACAGAATCCACTTGATTCATTATACTCTTCTATTGCTGCTTTTTTTTCTTAACTTTTTGGCCCCACCCCTCGGCATGTAGGGTTCCACCACCAGGGATTGAACCTGTACCTCCTGCATTGGGACGTGGAGTCATAACCACTGGACCATCAGGGAAGTCCCTATTCTGTTATTGTTCCATAGAGTTCTAAAGGTGTTATTGTTTCTTCCCTCTGTAGCTAGACAATAAATCCTTGATTGCAACCACTTAGGTGTATTTGCTTAGCTTCAAATCACAGCCGCCTCCAAAATCATAATGTCTGTTGGACCCATGTTAGGAACTTAGTGATATTTGGAAAAAAGAAAATCCAAGAACTTGTGCGTCCTCTTAAGGTAATACCTGGGATTACCTGGGTGGTCTCAGGTGGCGCTAGTGGTAAAGAACCAAATTGCCAAGCAGGAGATGTAAGAGAGAGATGTGGGTTTGATCCCTAGGTGGGGAAGATATTCTGGAGAAGGAAATGGCAACGCACTCCAGTATTCTTGCCTGGGAAATCCCATGGACAGAGGAACCTGGAGGGCTATAGTCCATTGGGGTTGTAAAAAGTCAGACACGACTGAAACAAGTTAGCATGCAAGCACGGGATAGATGGGGAGTTACTGGTGATGCCAGCAAATGGAAAAAGAATGCATAGACATAGGTGTCTCTTAGATTAAGACTTTGAATGACTGTCTCTGATGTTTCCCCTCACCAAGGCTGAGAGATGGCAGGAGGAGGGGCAAGTTTGGCAGCCAGGCAGATCTGAGCCCAGTTCTGAGTGTTTTTTTTAATGATGTCTGCAAGATGCTGAGATGAGTATATGTGCCTGGAACTTGGGAAACAGGGCCGGAGAGATGCTTTTGGGAGCAGATAAGTGGCAGTTGAAGCTATGGGACTGTATCAAGTCACTCAAGAGAGTTCAGTGTTAGAGGAAAAGAGAGCTAAGAATAGGAACCTGAGAAACACCATCATTTAAGGTGCAGACAGAGGAAGCGAAGCCTGCCCACAACACCCGGGCAAAGACAGAGGAGTAGAAGGATGTTGTTTTCCTCTCATTTCCAGTATATCTTCCTTGGTCAGAAGCACCGGGTGGGTACAATAGTGGTAGGTGATGGGCAGAGTGTGATGTGGGAAGGCTGTCTGGGTGCTGTGGGGAAAGCTATATTTGGGTAGGATAGTGTGGGTGTGGTAGGTAGCAAGGAGCTCTGCTTTAGATCTCTTTCTAGGTAGCAGGGAAGGGGGCTGGGAGTCAGAATTTTTGGATTTTCTGCGTTTCTTGCCACTTCATGTTTCGCCAGTCATGCTTTCCTTATTATGAGCTCTAGACAGTGTAGAAAAGTCTCTTTCTAAATATGGAAAGGGAGTGGTATGGGCAAGGCAGAATCAGAAGAGGAAAGGATGGTGTTGCCTTACTGTTGAGTGTGTGTTGGTGTGTACACAAGTGCACATGTGTGAGTACGTGCCCATGTATATGTATATATGTACGGGCGTGTATGTCTTATGATGGTGTTTAATTTATACGTGTATATCTATATAGTATTTTCCTCTGTGTATCTATCATAAGTATAGAAATTGAAAGGCAGCATTGAGAAACTTTTATCCCAATCTGATACACCACTTTTCTGTTCACTGAATTTGATTATAAAAAAATTTGACCTTGTGTTTTCTATATCTGTATATTCGATTTCATTTTTCCAGTAATTCATTTTATTGTATTTTATGAAAGTGCTGATCTGTGGCAGATTTTGCATACAAAACTGATCCTAAAAAAACAGACAAACAAACAAAAAAAAACTTATCCTTCACTGCAGTTAGTTGGAGAAGCGCTAATTAGAACCAGATCAAGATTTTTAGAGTTCTGAAATTTCCAAGGGAGGGAAGTTCACTTCAAAAATCCGAGATTCCTGCTCTGGGTCATAACAGTGAGGCATGAGGTCAGGTCTTGAGCATAAACAAGGGGTCCCACCTTAGGTCTGACTGCCATCCTGGGGCTCAGCCTGCCCTTCCTTGCCTTCCTCCCCTTCATGTGACGTGGGACCACCAGGCAGTTTTGAAGGGGGCGGAAGGCAGAGCCCCCCAGACTGACTGCTCCTTCCAGCCTGAGCCTGCTCAGGGTGCTGCCATCTCTTCTGCCTGCAGGGTACATGATGCTGAATCTTTACAGAGCTAAAGAGGGGTTTCCAAACCTCCATGCTTCCCCTGGACAGTAACGCACACACTGATCAGGAAAAGAAGGGTTTTTCATTGTAGCAAAGTCAGACACATTCCTTTGCCTAGTACAGTGAACACAGCACAGACTCTCCTGGCCTCCTTCCTTGAATGATCTCCCCTGGGGTTCCCTCTGAATGGTCCAGCCACAGCTCTACCAAGGTCCTGACTTTACTTTGCATTTGTAATTTTGTGTTCTTCTCCTTTAAGATGGTCTCTAAAATCACATGTGCCACAAGCCCCACAAAACCTGGATCCACCCATGCCAAGAGCCTTAGTGCCTGAAGAGCCGCAGGGCATCTGCACTCAGAAAACAATGTAAGCAGCAGTGAAGGGTTAAGGAGAATCACCTCTCTTCCCTCATCATTTGGAGCATCCACAAAACCCTGTAAGGAATTAAGAGTATGTGAAGATGGCTACGTGGGAGAGAAGTGGTATTTGCAAAAAGGGTGAGGATTAGTGAAGAACTCAAGGGAGAGAAGGCAGCCGTAGTGTCGGAGTCTGCAGAGCTTGGGGTGAGGGGAACACTTGGCCTTAGACAACGTTATCCAAAAGCATAGGACCAGCTGGTACCTCAGGTCATCCCTCTGCTGTGGAAGGTCACAGTTACGATGAAGAATGCCTCCAGTTGCTTCTCATTGTACCTGCAGTCTGGACATCTTCCTGAGACGAGCTCACATGTAGTCAGGGATATAGGCTTTTGACTCTGGTGGCAGTTTTTATGACCATTCTTGCAGGGTATGTTGGGGGTCTGACAAGTGGCAACCACGCAGTAGATGGATTCATGCAGGAAGGTGTTGAGGTCTTTGCAGCGCTTGGAAAACTTGTTGATTTTGCGCATCGCGGCGTTGCAGCCTTGAGGCTTGGGCTGCACATGCTGAGTTTCAAACCACTGAGCTGGGGTCATGTTCCCGGGCCTGGCACTGACCGGGTCCTCGGCCACCCACAGCCCCAGCAGCAGGAGCAGCAGCAGAGGGCAGAATCCTGCTCTGGCTGGCGCCATTGCTCCCAGGGGGCACAGGGGGCACAGAAGTGGGGGGCGGGTGACTAGGTCACCATGGGGGTGCCCTGCTAGCCCCTGTAAAAATTTCATACTGTAAGTCAATTATTGCAGGGCTCCTACAGCCTCAGATATTTAAAAACACTATTGGCATTTAATTGTTTGGTTCCAGCAGATTGATACATTTTATGCCCTCCAATAAATACATATACAGTTTTTCCTTCATAAGAGTTTTATGAGGTATGAACTCTTTCTTTCTTTCTTTCTTTTCTTTAATAGGCAAGCAAACTGAAGCTCAGAAAAGTTAAGGAAATTGCCCATCATCACACAGCTAGGGAGTGTCACAGGCTTTGAATCGATGCTTCTCAGCTTCCAAAGCCCCTATTCTTTCCACATTCCCATGTTTCTGGTTTGAAACTCTGAGAAGTCAGACCACAAAAGGAAACCAGTCTTGGAAGAAAGTAGGCCAAGGGTCCATACGGTGGTCTTCCAGGCTAGCTCAGACATTCCTGAAAATCAATATTAAGGTTGTGGTGTCAGGCTAATTCCTCTTTGCTCTGTGGTCCAGTTTCTCACTGAAGCTAGAAAAACAGTCACTCTCAGTGTTCCAGCCAGCCAAGCAGGATTCTGTGAATTGGGTTCTTTCTGGGACTGACATATCACCCTAAGTGGAGAAAGTTTTGGAATGACAGAATCAGAGCAGAAGAGTTTCTTCAAGATCATCTCAATCAACTCTGCTTTACAGAGGGAAGAGCTAGAGGGCCTGAAAGAGCAAGTGCCCTTCCCAAGGCCACCAGCTGTGTCAGAGCTGGGACTGGAGCTTCCTGACTTTCAACCCATCCCTTTGGTCTAGTGCCAGGCTGAAAAGGGAAGGAGAACATGTTTCCCACAGAGACAGGGCCTAGTGAGTGTGTCTGTTTGTGGTTTAAGTGAAACATGACCATTGCCTTTGATAATTCTTTTCTAATCCTCCTGATGACATTTAGGAGAAAGTCTCCTATTAGGACAAGAAGGTAAAGCCTTTGTTTCCACTCACTTTTCAGTACAGACAACAGATCTCAGGCTGAGCCTTCAGTTGAAAACAGTATCTGGATAGAACTTTAAAATCTTTTTTTTTTTTTTTTTTGGCTGCATTGGGTTTGTTGCAGCATGCCCCTTCTTTTGTGGAGCAGTGGGCTTAGCTGCCTCACAACATGTGGGATCTTAATTCCCTGACCAGGGATTGAACCCACATTCTCTGCATTGGAAGGCAGATTCTCAACCACTGGACCACCAGGGAAGATCACCAGAATTTTAAACAATTTGATGACATTCTTTATTTTTACTTCTATTTATCCAGTGACACTCTAGTATTCTTTGAAATACGATGTTACACAGTTTCATTTTCAAAGAACTCTTTGAACTGAATGCCTATAAATATAAATTTAGTAAATGGTAATACTGGCAGTATTACAACAATTATCTAGGGAAGGACCAAATGACTGAAGTGGGGGATCTGGCTTTAGCTATAGCCTCTCAGGCCTGTGCTGGCTTGTTGAGCCCTACCTTGACTTCTGTGTGACTTCACTGCCTTTGAGATAAAATGCTCTGCAAAGTGGCAAAAAACTCTTAGACTCCTATGATCTGCATTGCCAGATGGGAAACGTTGGAGATGTTTTCCTTTCTATCTCCAAGGTGGAGCCTGGTTCATCAACTGAGCTCACCCTTTTCCTGCACTTCTCCCCACAAAGCTAACGAAACACGGCTTTTTGATCCCAGTAGAGCATTATCCAGCAAATAGTTGATCTGGGCCTCAGAGAGCAAATATATTGAGTTGTTCAAAAAGCTCATTTCATTCATTTTTTCCATAAGATGTTACAGAAAATCTCAAACTAATTTTCTGGCCAACCCAATATATATATTTCCCTTTTGCAGGTTGTCAGCTGAGCCTTTCCCATTGGGATGGTTGAATTGCATTGTGATTGTTCATTACCTGTTGCAGACCCAAGCCTCTGGGCTTTTTGTGTGAGAGGGTAGGGGTGGCAGCAGGAGCCAAGGGTTGGCAGGAACATTTCATGCCAACCCAGTGACTGACCATGGACTTTGCAAGCTCTGAATCCAATTAAGTTGCAAACATGCTTTCCTCAAGTAGGTACTGACCGTGCAACTGGCCAGTCCCACTCAGGGAGGTCTGAGGAAGGGGTTCCTTTAATTGTGTATTTGATCCTATTTATTCATCACAAATCTTCCCAGTGGTCACAGTCTCAGGGCTGTTTTATCCATTAAGCACTAAAAGCCCAGTGCCCAGGGTCTGGGAGGTTTTCAAGGGCCTACAATATTTGAGACTAGGAAAAAAATATATTGGCTCCAATATAGGAAAAGTTAACTATAAAATCAAAGTTAAAATATTTACTTACCTGCTACCACAGTAACATAAAGTTGATTTCACTTATTTTGGAGTTTGGCACCCATAAGAAGTCTATTACTTTGGAAAAGAGTCTTAGGTTAGATTTTTTTTTTTTCCGTCCTTTTACTGGAATTCTCAATACCACGATTGGAGAAGGAGAAGTGCCAATCCCAAGTTATTTGGAGTCAAAGAATTTCAGAAGTAAAACTTTTAGAATCACTTCAGATACATTTGTGCAAGAATGATATTGAATGAGGAACATACATTTTATATATTCAATGTGGCATGACGAAATGTTAAAATGCCTAGTGTGGTATGGGGGTATTAAACGGAGCCCTTGACATTCTAGAGCTAGTTGCCTTGAGTGTATTGTTTACTGCTTTCCTAAAGACAGCCTGGATGATACACACTACATTGCTTTAGAGGCAGGTCAGCCCAGGGCTGCGCTGCAGCCACAGGAGGAAAGTGTATGCTAACCACCGCTCAGCCAACATATAGCATGTGCTTGGCACAGTGCTAGGTGCTCTGCTGATTAGAGCTGTCATTTAAAAGTACTTGGGGACTTCCCTGGTGGTCCAGTGGTTAAGACTCTGCACTTCCACTGCAGGTGGTTTGATCCCTGGTTGCGGAACTAAGATTCTGCATGCTGCAGTTTATGGCCAAAAATTTTTTTTAAGGAAGTGCTCACTGTGTGCCAAGGCCTTGTGCTTTATGTACAATTCAATTTGCAAAACAGTATTATGTGTTCCATGTTATTTTTTTCCATTTTATAGAAAAGGAAACGGAGGCTTGGAGAGGCTAGGTTTACAGATGGGTTAAGTGGCAGGCCTAGGACAGAAAAGGAGGGAGGGCTGGCTCCACTGTTGTGTTGTTCCCTCCTCACCACGCTGCTTTTTTAAATTTTATAAATGTGCTTTTCGAATCTATTATTTCCTGCATTTCCTGGTACCACTCATTTGGATGCTCAAACTGCCTTGTTCTATTATGTGACTCTCACATGTGTATTCATTCTTCCCGACTAGATGGTGAAACTGTGGAACAGAAATCAGGTCCTTTCCTGCCTCTCAGTCTCCACAGAGCTGGGCATGTGGCTAGCTCAGAGGGCTACTTATTTCCTCTTATTTCCTTATTTTATTTTTTGTTGTACTGAGTCTTCATTGCTGTGCGTGGGCTTCTCACTGCTTTGGCTCCTTTCGTTGCAGAGCATAGGCTCTAGGCCCACGGGCTTCAGTAGTTGCAGCACTTGTGGACCCGGACTTAGCTTCTCTGTGGCATGCGGGATCTTCCTGGACCAGGTCTGAAACCCTTGTCCGCTGTATTGGCAGTCAGATTCCTGTCCCAGTGTGGGAAGTCCCCACACTGCTTTCTGATAGTTACCTTATGGGCTGACAGTTACCATATGACTAATAGATTGGGCTTCTTTTCATCTCCTGTACATGTTTTGTTTTCTTCAACTTTATTTCTGCTTTTTTTCCCTCTTCCCTAGAGGTTTTCCCTCAACTATCGTCCATCCTTCAGAGCTCAGCTTGGTCTCCTGAGCTTGTGCTGGAACCTTCCCGTGCAACTCTACCTGGGGTGACTCTTTCCTGAACATACCTCCTTCAGCATGAACTCCTGGTACCACTCAGTTGGATGCTCAATCAGGTACTACCTTGTTCTATTATTTGACTCTGATGTGTGTATTCAGGATTCCCAACTAGATGGTGAACTTGTGGGCAGAAATCAGGTCCTTTCATGCTTCTCAGTCTCCATAAAGCTGGGATAGCTCAGAGGGATACTCAGTAACTGTGTGTTGAACTGAATCTCCACTCTTGTCCTCTTAGTCTCCTCATCATTTATAACCTGAAGAGTTTCAGTTGAATAATTTTTAAAAAGTATAATAATTTCTAAATATTTTCTAAAAAGAATAATTTCTAAAAGACTCTGTGAAACAAGAGGAAGCATCAAAGTGCTAGTGGCCAGACTAGAATGTGAAAAGAGATCCTGCAAGAAGACCCCAAAGGTAGCTCCAAGAGGGCGTGTGGAGAATAAGCACTGATTCTGTAGAGACCAGTTTTTCCAGGATAGCCTAGGAGGTGTGAAGAACTGACTCATTTGAAAAGATCCTGATGGTAGGAATGATTGAAGGCAGGAGGAGAAGGGGACGACAGAGGATAAGATGGTTGGATGACATCACTGACTCAATGGACATGAGTTTGAGTAAGCTCCGGGAGTTGGGAGTTGGTGATGGACAGGGAGGCTTGGCATACTGCAGTCCATGTGGTCACAGAGTCGGACATGACTGAGCTACTGAACTAAACTGAACTGGGGAGGTGTGAGGAGGGGGCCAGAAAAGTCTATCTGTTGCTGGCCTGAGGTAGTCTTTGAGCTACAAATGCCACCTTCATAATGGTTGTCAGGCTTTACGCTGGAGGCGAGGGGCAGCCTCTTCAGGAAGAAGGGGGTTCTGGAAGAGCAAGACTGGTGTAGGAGTGGCCAGGAGCACTACAAATGGCCGCAAGTGGCCAAGTGGAGAATGGGCGGTGTGTACATTTTCTGGTCCTCTGCTTGGATCTTGTGTGAGATTGCCCAGAACCGATTCCTGGCACCTCAATAGAGGGCCTTAGTGGGATCTGTTCACAGGGGTCTCTGAGGACAGGTTCAGCTTGAGTAACCAGCGGGAAGCTTCACTTGCTTGGCTAAGTTACTCCTGACTATGCATGAGAGGAGCTGTTGTTGACTATGTTTTCCATAGGTGCCAAGGATGAGGCAGGCTGGGGTGCAGATGCCCTGAGGTAAAATTCACCAAGAGGCAAGCTGAGTGAAGGTATAACGTTAACTTCAGGAGGCAGGTGGCTGCTGACAGTGTTCAGGTTCTCTGGGCACAGTATGGAAGATTCTCAGCTAACTTTCTGCCAAACAGCTCACACATCTGTGAGTACCACGTGGGGCCAGGACAGGTGACTGGAAGCTGTACTTACTCCTAATGATGGAAGTCCTGACAGTGGATGCCCTGACGTTCCACAGCTCTTCTGTGAAACACTATTGCGCTTCTAATTCAGAAAGGAGACTGAGATTGAGAATATTCAGCTCCTCAATTACTTTGTAAATATATATAAAGATATCCTCAGGAGAGAGGGAAGAGGGAGAAAAGAGAAAAATGCAAATAGAATGAAAGTCCAGGAAGCTGGGTAGATACAAGCTCAGGCTGGAAAAACCCAGAGGGACGCTAGAAGGATGAGCAGCCTGAAGGGCAGAGCCCTGCTCCAGGGTGTCTCTGAAGGACCGTAGGGCTACCTTGCCTGAGATTCTCTGAACGTCCTCCTTGCTCTGCTTGCTGGGTCTTGGCACTGAGTCTACAGCCAGGCTAGATAGAGGAGCTGGATTAGTCTCAGGCTGAGGCAGGAGCTTGCCAGAAACTTTGACAAGGAATCTCTCTAAGAAGGATTCTCCTCCAAGAGAATTGGAGGGGAAGACCCATGGCCATAAGATGTCCTGGATTCTGGTTTCTAAACTTTGAGCCTCAGAGTGCTATCACAGGAAATCTCTGTTCCCAGTGGCTGACTCTCTCTCTTACCAGCTCCATTTTTCTCTACTGTGAAGCTCTTTGGGGCCTTCTCAGGACGTCCAGTCCACCATGATTGTGCTTCAGTGGGTGTACTGCCTCCCTTTGTTCTTTCTATAGGATCTGTCCTCAGGCAGGAGAAGATGTAGTCTTCAATCCAACAAGCCTGGGGGTCTGTGTCTCCCCTTGCATGTGTTTTGAGGTTTTTGACTTACTTTAAGCCTGCGTTCAGTATTCACACCTCCCAGGGGTGATGATGACAGTGATAAAAACAGTCTGAGTGAACACTTACTGAGAGGGTTCTAGGTCCCAGTTTCAAGGGCTCCTTGTTTCTTTTCTCATTTTTAGATGTGAAGAACCTTCCTACTGCGCTGGCTCTGTGGTTATCATATCTTCCTCGTCCAGTTCTTATTTTTTCCCTGATAAGACTTCTGTTTTTCATTCTCATAGTGATTCACATGTAAAGAAATTTCTAAAAATTGTAAGCTTTGAGGGGAAGAATGCAAAACAAACCAGAACCAAATAAGATTCCCCTTTAAAGTATGAATAAACAGTGGTAAATGATATTTGGGCTATATTTAAAATTTTTAAAGTGAAATTTTTAGAGAATGAGTGAAAGGTGGGCTTCCCTGGTGCCTCAGCTGATAAAGAATCTGCCCGGAATGCGGGAGACCTGGGTTCGATCCCTGGGTTGGGAAGATCCCTTGGAGAAGGGAAAGGCTACCCACTCCAGTATTCCGGCCTAGAGAATTCCATGGACTGTACAGTCCATGGGGCTGCAAAGAGTTGAAAGGTGGGCATTCACTCCCTATTATTCAAAAAAGTTCTGGATTTTGGCTTGTAGTTTTAAAATAGCAGCACAAATTTTTTTCAATTCTATTTACAAAATTAAGAAAAAAAAGGCATAAATTAGTAACACTCTAAATAATACAGGACTGCATTATGTAGTTAAAGAACAAGCCAAAATGAAAAATGTGTGCTGAACCCTCATCCAGTTCTTTAAGAGAAATATCGGTCAGAGGCATAGTCCACAGAGAGCAAATTAAAGAAAACCTTATCAAGGCGAGTGTATTCCTAGTCTAGGTTGAATGCAGATATGCACAAAGTGCACACAAAGCCATGAGATAAATGTCTTCTTTCCCAATTTTACCAAAACATATATTTAGGAGGGGAAAGGAAGTAATTTGAAACATTGTTTTTAACACAAAATAAAACTATGATAGGGTTTATTGAAACATTGAAATCAATTGTTTAAAAAATAATTTTCAAATGTTTCTGCTTTGAAATAATTTCAAATTTATATATGTTTTAGGAATAGGACACTGAGCTCCCCTATATACTTCACCCATATTTCCTAATTTTTATTAACATTTCTGAACTGTTTGGGACTAAGTTACAGACCAAGTGCTTCATTGCCCCTTCATACCAAAATGAACATTTCCTAACTACAAGTATGCCTGCCTGCATAACCAGAGCATAGGCATCAAAACCAGGAAATTAACATTGATTCATTATTACCACAAATTAAAGTCTAAGATATAAAACAACTATGCATGTGGCTATTTTATAAATATTAATTAAGTGAAAGAAAAAGGCTTCAGAGAAAGCTCATGCCTGCTGGACATGACTTAGTGTTTAATTAATTCTCCTCTGCCATTACTAGCACTTCAGGGAAAAGTCTGAGAAACATTGCTCTGGGGTCTCTAGTTGACCATGAACACCCAGCTCTGGATGTGCCAAACTTGAGGGTAAAGCATGATAATCCTTACCAAAGATAAAAGATTTTGGATGTTTCAGGCCCATCTGTAGATCCACCCAATGGGATCTCTGCAATGCTTTCACCTTGGCCCCAAACAGCAGATGGAGAGTAAAGACCTTTGTTCTTGCTGTGTGCCCTTATTTATGTCTCCAACAGGCATGGCCCAGGGATATGCTTGACGAGTTTACCGTCAAGTTCTTGGGTGCTATTTTGTTTTTTCCATCTCATTGATACAATGTAAGCATTCAGGTGAAGGGGGTGTAGTCCACAGGTGAGCAGCAGAAAGGTAAACACCTGAGGATCATGGACACTGAACACTCTGTTTTCGATGAACATGCTTTTGTCTCAATCTGGGAACCTGCCCATTTGCTGATTGATTTGCCAGTCATGTATTGTGAGTTTGACCTTGGAAGATGTCTGAGATCCATTTGGAAGCTTTAACTGGAATAACACTTTATTTTTTTTTTTTTCCATTTATGGAATAACACTTTAGAAATATCATTGGACTAGTTCAAGAAACATGAGTTCTTACTTAAACTAATCACAGGGTCTTAGGTTCCCTGGGTTTCATTTTTCTCATTTGCAAAATAGGGAGGGCAGTACTAGATGATCTCTGAGGTCACTGGATATAGCATCTTATGAGATCGTTTTGTGAATATCTACTGAAAGAGTCTAAAGCTATGCAGACGTGAATGCCATGGCCCAAGCAGGAATTTGTACTGATTCACACCAGGTCAGTTTGTTTGCTAGTTTATTTATTTATAGTGAAAATATGGTTGGTTTACAATATTGTATTAGTTTCAGGTGTACAGTTTATGTTTTAAATGTGTAACTTCAACTAAGTTTCCAGGTGAAGATCATAGAAAGTAACAATGGTGATATTTTACCATTGTAAACAATCCATGAGAAAGCAGTGGACCACCCTTGGTGGTAGTTTTGTGTAACAGAAGACAGACTAGCAACTGAAGCTGAATCAGAGGGTGGGAAAAATACAAGAGGTCTTCCATGATGGAATGAAGGGACAGTAAGCTTACTCAAGGACTAGTTTAAATGACTCAGGAAGGGAAGTGGAAATATAACTAGGAACTTCTCTCCATCAACTGCTGTGATAATTGAACTCTTTGGAGAGGAGCTGGTAAGGAGGATACTCTCAAAAGTTAGTGACCTTGATTCCTTTGCCTTCTTTCCACATCTTTGGATTCATGAATGGTAGAGATGAGAAAAACCCATTACATAGTCTTAATAGAAATGTTCAATAGCTTTCTTTCCCCTCTAATTGAAAACATTGCTCCCACTTCACTCCAGAGAGAGCAGAGAAATTAGTGCATATTGTCCTTTTTGTCTAATCTTGAACGTTACCTTATCTCCTCTTTGCTAGGAATTGTTTTGGACAAGAGGAGGCTGAGGAGGAGCTCTGCCTTCTTTGTTTAAGTCCTCTGTTCTGTTACGGAAGTCAGGCCTACTCCATCAGAGATTTGGCCACTCAACATTTGACATCAGAGTAATAAATATAAATGATTACATTTCTCAAACTTTTCCTGCATACCAGCCACTGTACTAAGTGCTTTGTCTATGTTATCACATTTAATGTGTGTAATACTCTGAAGTAGATGACCTTTACACAGATGAGGAAATTCCAGTTTCTCTAAGTCAAGAGGACTTTCCTTCACGGGCATATTTCCATTACGGGTAGACATCTTTCCTTGCCTCTCCTCCCGTGAACTTCCCATGAAGCCTCACTAGCAATGTTTTCTCATGTCCCCGTGGCTTCATGGATGTTCCCATGCTTACTGGCTTTGAAATCCTGCACAGGAAAACATCCTGGTAAGAACTGTGACTGCTGCTTCTCTCTCCAGGTGGAATAGGAGGTAGAAGGAGGACTTTATAATGAGGATCTGAAGTTTTCAAAGCTCTCTTTGAGGCCCAGTTGTGCAGTAGCACAGGTCAGATGTGGTGAAATTGGGCAAGGTTCTTGCCAGGAAGGCTGTTCCCTGAGGATTGTTATTGGTTTGTTTGCTGCTGCTGTAGCTCTGAGGTCACCCCTTAGGGCCGTAGACACTATGAAGAGGGCCATCTGAGTGGATGTGAGGAAAAAGTTTCCAGTCTCGAGGGCATGTCCTCCTCCTACAACATGCCCTTGAGGTCAGGACCCTTCTCTCTGCTTTGACTCAGCTGGCCCTCTTCATAGTGTCTGTGGGTCATTTTCTTCAGAGCCTTGTGACTTTGGAGCAACTAGAGTCATGTCAAAAAGTCTCCTACCTAGTCTACCTCAGATAGTCTCAGGCCTAGAAAGTTAGCTCACACTAGCTCCAGTTTTGGGTTATGTTCCTTATGAGATGCTATTTCTGCTCCTTAGATAGATCCAGGGCGAAACAATTTCCTTGAGAGCCATCTACCCAAGACTGGGCGATACCTCCCTGGACACCCTCCTCCCCCTTCAAGCTGCCACCCCCAGGAACAGAAATCTCACAACTAATCACTTTTCTTTTCCCATTTTTCAGCCTTCAAGTAAGAATGTGTCAAGATGCAACCTTGGTAATTGGCGCAAACCTCTTATTCGTTTTGGACCTCAGCTTTGGCCTTTAAAGTCTGAATAGCCCAATGCTTATTTCAACATAATTCCTGGCATCCCTGAACTTGGCTGTGATCAAGATCATGTGAAGGAGTGGGTGACTGTCAAATCTAATCAGTTAATGCATTAGTATGAAAACAAGTCAGGTCATTTGGGTTCATTGTTAATATCGGAATAAGCTCTTTCAAATATTGGTGAGCACTCTGAATGTAACTGGAAGTGAAATTTTCCTTCTGAACTTTAAAAGTTGAAATTCTATCAGTTGGTGGAAATACAAATACATGATTATTATTTTAAGGAAAATGTAATTATTGATTGTAAAATCTTATACTTGGCTTCCCCTATAGCTCAGAGGTAAAGAATCTGCCTGTAGTGGAGGAGATGCAGGGGACGTTGGTTTGATCCCTGGGTAGGGATGACCCCCTGGAGAAGGCAGGCAACCCACTCCAGTATTCTTGCCTGAATAATCATATGCACAGAGGAGCCTGGCGGGCTACAGTCCAAAGGATCGCAAAGAGTTGAACACAACTGAGCAGCTGAGTACGAGCACAAGCACAAAAGCTTATACTACATATAGAATTCATTAAGAATTCTCAGTTAAAAAATAGTCTCTTATTTTTATTTATATTTTATTTTTCTATTTTCATTAGTTGACAGTTATATAAATAGTAGAAGAGTATAGATTACCAGGATAACTTTAGGAAAAAACCTTATATACTTTTTGAGCCAAAAATATTTACAATATTTCAATAAATAGTACAGTTCAGTTCAATCTGTCCAACTCTGCGATCCTATGGACTGCAGCACGCCAGGCTTCTCTGTCCATCACCAAATCCCAGAACTTGCTCAAACTCATGTCCATTGAGTCAGTGACGCCATTCAACCATCTCATCCTCTGTCGTCCCCTTCTCCTCCCGCTTTCAACCTTTCCCAGCATCAAGGTCTTTTCAAATGAGTCAGTTCTTCTCATCAGGTGGTCAAAGTGTTGGAGTTTCAGCTTCAGAATCAGCCCATCCAATGAACATTCAGGACTGATTTCCTTTAGGATGGACTGGTTTGATCTCCTTGCAGTCCAAGGGACTCTCGAGAGTCTTCTCCAGCACCACAGTTCAAAAGCATCAATTCTTCGCTACTCAGCTTTTTTGTAGTCCAGCTCTCACATCCATACATGACTACTGGAAAAATCGTAGCTTTGACTAGATGGACCTTTGTTGGCAAAGTAATGTCTCTGCTTTTTTAATATGCTGTCTAGGTTGGTCATAGCTTTTCTTCCAAGGAGCGTCTTTTAATTTCATGGTTGCAATCACCATCTGCAGTGATTTTGGAGCCCCCCCTCCAAATAAAGTCTGTCACTATTCCCATTGTTTCCCCATCTATCTGCCATGAAGTGATGAGACTGGATGCCATGATCTTAGTTTTCGGGATGTTGAGTTTTAAGCCTACTTTTTCCATTCTCCTCATTCACGTTCATCAAGAGGCTCTTTAGTTCTTCATTTTATGCCATAAGGGTGGTATCATCTACATATATGAGGTTATTGATATTTCTCCTGGAAATCTTGATTCCAGTTTGTGCTTCATCCAGCCCGGCATTTCGCATGATGTACTCTGCATATAAGTTAAATGAGCAGGGTGACAATATACAGTCTCGACATACTCCTTTCTCAATTTGGAACCAGTCTGTTGTTCCATGTCCAGTTCTAACTGTTGCTTCTTGACCTGCATACAGAGTTGTCAGAGGAGACAGGTCAGGTGGTCTGGTATTCCCATTTCTTTCAGAATTTTCCACAGTTTGTTGTGATCCACCCAGTCAAAGGCATTGGCATAATCAATAAAGTGGAAGTAAATGTTTTTCTGGAACTCTTTTGCTTTTTTGATGATCCAACAGATGTTGGGAATTTGCCAGGAACCAGGAACCAGGAACCAGGGTCCCTGGTTCCTCTGGCTCTTCTAAATCAAGCTTGAACATCTGGAAGTTCACAGTTAATGTAATGTTGAAGCCTGCTTGAATAATTTTAAGCATTACTTTGCTAGCATGTGAAATGAATGCAATTGTGAGGTAGTTTGAACATTCTTTGGCATTGCCTTTCTTTGGCACTGGAATGAAAATTGATCTTTTCCAGTCCTGTGCCCACTGCTGAGTTTTCCAAATTTGCTGGCATACTGAGTGCAGCACTTTAATAGCATTATCTTTTAGGATTTGAAATAGCTCAACTGGAATTCCATCTCCTCTACTTGTTTTGTTTGTAGCAATGTTTCCTAAGGCCCACTTGACTTCGCATTCCAGGATGTCTGACTCTAGGTGAGTAATCACACCATTGTGGTTATCTGGGTAGTGAAAATCTTTTTTGTACAGTTCTTCTATGTATTCTTGCCACCTCTTAATATCTTCTGCTTCTGTTAGGTGCATACCATTTCTGTCCTTTATTGTGCCCATCTTTGCATGAAATGTTCCTTTGGTATCTCTAATTTTCTTGAAGTGATCTCTAGTCTTTCCCATCCTACTGTTTTTCTCTATTTCTTTGCATTGATCTTTGAGGAAGGCTTTCTTATCTCTCCTTGCTATTCTTTGGAACTCTGCATTCAAATGGGTGTATCTTTCTTTTTCTCCTTTGCTTTTTACTTCTCTTCTATTCTCAGCTATTTGTAAGGCTTCCTCAGACATTTTTGCATTTTTTTTTTTTGCATTTTTTTTGCATTTCTTTTTGCATTTCTTTTTCTTGGGGATAGTCTTGATCACTGCCTCTTGTACAATGTCAAGAACCTCTGTCCATAGTTCTTCAGGAACTCTGTCTATCATATCTAATCCCTTGAATCTATTTGTCACTTCCACTGTATAATTGTAGGGGATTTGATTTAGGTCATACCTGAATGGTCTAGTGGTTTTCCCTAGTTTCTTCAATTTAAGTGTGAATTTGGGAATAAGGAATTCATGATCTGAGCCACAGTCAGCTCCTGGTCTTGTTTTTGCTGACTGTATAGAGCTTTTCCATCTTTGGCTGCAAAGAATATAATCAATCTGATTTTGGTATTGACTATTTGGTGATGTCCATGTGTAGAGTCTTCTCTTGTATTGTTGGAAGAGGGTGTTTACTATGACCAGTGTGTTCTCTCGGCAAAACTCTGTCAGGTTTGCCCTGCTTCATTTTGTACTCCAAGGCCAAACTTACCTGTTACTCCAAGTATCTCTTGACTTCCTATTTTTGCCTTCCAGTCCCCTTAAATGAAAAGGGTGTTAGTTCTAGAAGGTCTTGTATGTCTTTATGGAACTGTTCAACTTCAGCTTCTTCAGTGTTACTGGTTGGGGCATAGACTTGGATTACCGTGATATCGAATGGTTTGCCTTGGAAATGAACAGAGATCATTCTGCCATTTTTTGAGATTGCACCCAAGTACTGCAGTTTGGACTCTTTTGTTGACTATGATGGCTACTCCATTTCTTCTAAGGGATTCTTGCCCACAGTAGTAGATATAATGGTCATCTGAGTTAAATTTGCCCATTCCTGTCCATTTTAGTTCACTGATTCCTAAAATATCGATGTTCACTCTTGCCATCCTGTTAGACCACTTCCATTTGCCTTGATTCATGGACCTAACATTCCAGGTTCCTATGCAATATTGTTCTTTACAGCACTGGACTTTACTTCCATCGCCAGTCACATCCACAACTGGGCATTGTTTTTGCTTTGACTCTGTCTCTTCATTCTTTCTGGAGTTATTTCTCCACTCTTCTCCAGTAGCCTGTTGGGCACCTACTGACCTGGCGATAAGGATGACCTCCTTCAAAAGGTCCCATGCATGCACCGCCACACTCAGTGCCCCTGACCCTGCAGCAGGCCACAGCTGACTCACGCTTCTGCCGGAGACTCCTGGACACTCACAGGCAAGTCTGAGTCAGTCTCTTGTGGGGTCAGTGCTCCTTTCTCCTTGGTCCTGGTGCACACAGGGTCTTGTTTGTGCCCTCCAAGAGTCTGTTTCCCCAGTCCTGTGTAAGTTCTGGTGGCTCTATGGGGTTAATGATGACCCCCTCCAAGAGAGCTTAATCCACACCCTGGTGTGGGTAAATAGTCCAACTACTATTTAATTTAACAAATAGTACAAAGTAGGATGATAGAAATGGATTAGATCATGATTCTGTGATTTTATTTTATTATAATATTTGTGAATTGATGTATTAGCATTTCTCATGTTAAATAAACTAATCTTTAAAAACTACACTTTTTGGGAAGAGTTTAAAATTGAGGCATAATTTCCATGCAGTAAAGTACACAGATCATAAATGTGCAGCGCAGTAAATTTTCACAAAGTAAGCATATCCAGAGCAGGAATCAAACACTTCCAGCTTACTTCCTATACCTTCCCAGTTAGTACTCCCTAAGGCTACCACTATTCTGACCATTATCGTCATAGATTGCTTTAGAATTATGTTTAATTTTGAGATTATGAGTCCTTCAAGAAAAAAAAATTATATTTGAAAATTCTTTTTATTTTGAGAGAATACATTAATTTTAGCCACTTAAGAAGTTTATGAGGAGGATGTCTTCCAAAACCATAATATCCATAAGAAAAATCATCAATAAATAGTATAAAAAGAGTTGTTAAAGAAGAAAAAAGTGAAAAGCAAAAAATCAGCTACCCGTCAGTCATGGTTATCCATATACCTCCATTGAAAATCGTCTATTTAGAGTGATAAATGTATAGCACAGTGACCATAGATATGTAGACTTTACATTCAGTCATTTGGCTATAAAGTATATTTACTGCCCCTCTACTTTTAAGGATCATCAATGTATTGGCCCCACACTTGGCTTGAAGTGTTCGATGTTTTGCTCCCCATTGTTTTCATCATCCCTTCCCTCACCATCTCAAACCACCTGGTCTGTCTAGCCAAAAGTGGATATGATAGGGTTATTGCTACTACTGCCTGCTACTAGCTATTATTATTGACTGCTTACCAGTGCCAGGGGTTGACTGAGACTTCAAAAATGTCATTTCTAAGTCTTCTTGAAATCCTATTGGGTAGTTGGTATTACTCCAATATACATGGAAACATAGTTGCAAAGAGGTGCTGGTTTTCTTGAAGACATGTAGTCACAAAGGACTGAGCCAAGATTTATATCCAATTGTATCTGGCTCCAAAGCTTACCTGACTCTGGTAAGGCATAAAGGAACACTGGAGTGTTGAGAAGGGACAGGTAGGCAGTAGACTCCGCAGCTGGGAAGGGAAGGTCTAACAAGGTAGTCTTTAGGTGCTCAGCTAGGGTGGGCATGGGCGTAGTGAAGTTTGGGACTGAGATTAAGAGAGAGAGAAGGGGCTGGTGATGGTCAGGGCTGCAGACAATGCTGGGTGGGGGCTATGAGTGGGAGGCTATCAGCACTGAGCTGACAGAAACCAATAGTTTCTCCAGTTCTGCTCACCAGGAAGGGAGAATTGGTGTCTGCAGCCCTTGGGGGACAGGGAGGTGGCATTTCCACATCTCAACCCCTCTGGCCTGGGCGGACAGCCAGAGCGGAGAGCCAGGGAAGCACCAAGCAGGAGAGATCATTATCGGGAGGAAGGAAGCTCTGGCAGCTCCCACAAGCTTGTTTGTGACAAGCAGGCACTGGGCCACGGAAGTCCCTTGAGGTCAAGGGAAATGTGATCCTGGAACAGCGGGATGAAGCTGGGACACTTCCCTGACGCACTGTGCCTTCAGGGCTAAGCGATCCAGCCAGCCAGAGCCAGGCCCAGGGCCCAGGACGGAAGAGTAGTGGGCTGGAGAAGGGGAGGGCAGAGCGGCGGGGCGGGGGTGGGGTGCAGGGAAGAGAGAGGATTACGATCCTTGGAACACCTCAGCAGCAGTCCCTTGGCTAGAGAGGTAATGACCTTTCCTGCAGCCAGCATGGCGTAACTGGCTCTTCGGAGCTCCCCGACATTGCCTCACGGGTGAACTCTCACCCAGTAACCCCCTGGTCCCTGCAGAGCTCTCCATTTCGGGCCCAGTGATAAACTAGAAAGTGCACGGCAGGCAGAGTCAGGAGACCTGGTTTCAAGTCCAAATTCTGCTACGAACCTCCCTGACAAGCTCTTTAATTAATAAAGCCATCTGAAACCTCAATTTCCTCATCCCTAAAGAAGTAAGTAATCTCTGTCAAGTCTGTCTCACAAGGGACGCCCGTGGACACACCATGAAGAGCCTGAAATGCCCAATCATTGTGATGTGTTATGGCCTCCTTCTCTTCCTTTCCGGCCGCCTCCCTGCACACAGGCCACCTCACCACCACATCAGGGCTGGGGAAGAGGCCTAGTTTAGGAACCGGAGTAACTCTTTCCTAAATCCCATACACGCTTTTTCCAGTCCTTTCTTCCTCGTGCCATGCTGCCATAAGAAGATAGGGCACGGGAGAGATGTACGAGGCACAGACCAAGGAACCCACACCCTTAAGCTTATTGGGGATAAACTTCTGAAAAAACAGCAATAAAAAGTAGAGAGATCACCATCTCTTCCAGAGCTTAGCCTGCTAAGGTATCACCTCAGCCCTCCAGGCCTCTATCTTTTCAGAGGAGCTTGAGCCAGGAAGTGTCCCAAGAGATGTCAGAAGAGAACCTTCTGGGTGGAGGAGTGGTCCAGAGGTCTGAAGAGGGAATTAGCTCAAGCACAAGGTAGGCTGGAAACCTAAAGGACTTTTTCCAAGTGGACAGGAACCAGCTTGAATTTCCCAGAGTCCCCTTTCTTGGGAGGGTCACAGGCCACGATGTAAGAAGCGACCCGTTTCTTCTCCTTGTACTTGCAGTCTGGGTATCTCTTTGAGGTGAGCTTACAGTCGGTCAGGGATACAGGCTTCTGGCTCTGGTGGCAGTTATTCTTATGATTCTTGCAGGCTTTGTTGGGAGTCTGACAAGTGGTGGCCACACTGGAGAAGGACTCATGTAGGAAGGTGTTGAGGTCTTTGCAGCGTTTGGAAAACTTGTTGATTTTGCGCATCGCGGCGTTGCAGCCTTGAGGCCTGGGCTGCACATGCTGAATTTCAAACCACTGAGCTGGGGTCATGTTCCCAGGCCTGGCACTGACTGGGTCCTCGGCCACCCACAGCCCCAGCAGCAGGAGCAGCAGCAGAGGGCAGAATCCTGCTCTGGCTGGCGCCATCTGTCTTAGGGGGCACAGTTGGAAGGGAGGACTGGGGTCTCTGGGGATGGAGAGCAGGAGGTGGAAATTAGCCCTCCTGAACCTGCTCCTTCCACCGAATCACCATCTCCCTCCCTCTGTCTCCTTCCTCCCTCTGCCTGTCTTTTTCCCCCTGTCTTCTCTGCGTGCCCACAGCTGCTATGATCCCTTCCCATAATCCTAGGGCTCTGTCCCCCTCATCTTGTGTCCCTATCTTCTTTCATTCATTCTGTCCCACACGTCTCCTACTCCTTGCTCCATCTCCTCTCCCTCACCTCCCTCCTTCTGTGTCCCTGTTTCTATCCTTTTCTGTTTTATACCCTCCACGACTCCATCCCCATCTCCTCCAAAGGCCCATTTTGTGCCCCCAGCCCCCAGCATCTCTCTCCTCTCCCCCCTGTGTGTCCTCATCCCTCCACATTGAGTCCCCCCTTTGCCCACCTTGTCACTCACCTGAGGGTACTCTTATCTGACCAGAACCCATCCCTCCCTGTCCTCCCCTCACCCACGTCCTACTGTGGCCTCACCTCGTGAAGGAGTCTTCCTGTTGCAATGCCGGCTCAGTGGACACACCTTCCCTCCGCTGGTCTTCAGATCTCTGAGGGCCTCCTCTCCCACCACAAACTCCTTAAGAGCTTGCCTGGCCTGTGGTGCTTTTATTTGGGTGTGGGCTGGGGAGTAGCCCTCGATCAGGAAATGAATCAGGGTCATGTCTTTCCACTCACATATTCCAAGTGTATTAAGTGGAGCTAGTACACCTGCCTAAACATCTTTAGCCATGAGGAAGTTTGAATCGGCATACTCAAAGAGTAGATCTGGCCTCTAGCCACAAGGTTGTGATGACTCTGATAAAACACTTGACCCAGGTGTCTACCCCAAATGACAGCTGTCATTTATCCTCTCCTGTATGCACCTCTGGTTCTGATTCTGGGAAAAGCCCATGGCTATGGTGGTAAGGGTTGCTTTTTTCTGATCTGAGATACAGATGGAATAGCCTAGAAAGTTACTTTGCAAGACTTCCTGTCATCAGGACTTACTAATAATCTTTTGGAGGAGACAGGGAAATGGACCAATCATCACAGCCACTACTCCCAGCACCATTCCAACTCAACCATTCTACAGTGATTCATCTTTCTGGGTTCCTCCTATTCCAGGGTCAAGCAAGGTCACTTGGCTTTACCTGGAGATGATGCCCAACACCTCTCATCCTTCACTCTTTTCCTTACTGCTTTAAAATTTTCTGCACTTAGTGTCCAAAGTTGAGAATGCTGCTGGTGGTGAAGCTGCTCCACAGCTAACTAGACCTTCCTCCACCTGTGTTCCCTGTTCCTTGTGGCAGTTACAGCTGTCTGGAAGGCTGGAGTCAATGCTGCTCCTGTGGCTCCAGTGAGCTTGGTATGTGAGACTCAGAAGAACTGAGATACCAAGGAGGAGAAGCATCACTACAGGTGGATGGGAAGGCCTAGAAAACTGACATGAACAGTGTTCTTCTTTTCAGGATTTACTTGTAAGCAGTAAGTGATCTCAGAAAAGTGGATTCAGGTTCATTCACGTAGTCAGTATTTATTGAGCATCTACCTGGGCCAAAGAGCTTGGGATATACCAGTGAATAAAAGAGTCAAAATCCTTACCTTTGGAATGCTTACATTTCATTGAGGGAATAGAATCTTTACATTACACTGGAGGAACAACAGTAAAAAAATATTTTGCTCAAAGTGATCATTACTAAGGAAAAAAGAACAAATGGAGATTGGTAGGCAGTGATTTTTAAACAGGGTCATTGAAGTAGGTGACTGGAAAAACACTTGAAGGTGAGAAAGTGAACTTATGCTTGTTTGGGGAAGAAGGCTCCAAGCAGAGGGATTCAGTTCAGTTCAGTCACTCAGTTGTATCCAAGTCTTTGCGATCCTATGAACTGCAGCACGCCAGGCTTCCCTGTCCATTGCTGAAACTCATGTCCATTGAGTTGGTGATGCCATCCAACCATCTCATCCTCTGTCGCCCCCTTCTCCTGCCTTCAGTCTTTCCCAGCATCAGGGTCTTTTCCAGTGAGTCACTTCTTTGCATAAGGTGGCCAAAGTATTGGAGTTTCAGCTTCAGAATCAGTCCTTCCAATGAATATTCCGGACTGATTTCCTTTAGGATAGACTGGTTGGATCTCCTTGCAGTCCAAGGGACTCTCAAGAGTCTTTTCCAACACCACAGTTCAAAAGCATCAATTCTTCAGTGCTCAGCTTTCTTTGTAGTCCAACTCTCACATCCATACATGACTACTGGAAAAACCAAAGCTTTGACTAGATGGACCTTTGTCGGCAAAATGATGTCTCTGATTTTTAATATGCTCTCTAGGTTTGTCATAGCTTTTCTTCCAAGGAGCAAGCGTCTTTTAATTTCATGGCTGCAGTCACCAGCTGCAGCAATTTGGGAGCCCAAGAAAATAAAGTCTGTCACTGTTTTCATTGTTTCCCCATCTATTTGCCATGAAGTGATAGGACTGGATGCCATGATCTTAGTTTTTTGAATGTCGACTTTTAAGACAGCTTTTTCACTCTCCTCTTTCACTTTCATTAAGAGGCTCTTTAGTTCCTCTTCATTTTCTGCCATAAGGGTGGTGTCATCTGCATATCTGAGGTTATTGATATTTCTCCCAGCAATCTTGATTCCAGCTTGTGCTTCCTCCAGCCTGGCATTTTGCATGATATGCTCTGCATATAAGTTAAATAGGCAGGGTGACAATATACAGCCTTGATGTACTCCTTTCCCAACTGTTATTCCATGTCCAGTTCTAACTGTTGCTTCTTGACCTGCATACAGATTTTTTAGGAGGCAGGTCAGGTGGTCTGGTATTCCCATCTCTTAAAGAATTTTCCACAGTTTGTTGTGATCCACACAAAGGCTTTGGCGTAATCAATAAAGCAGAAGTAAATGTTTTTTCTGGAATTCTCTTGCTTTTTCTATGATCCAACGGATGTTGACAATTTGATCTCTGGTTCCTCTGCCTTTTTTAAAACCAGCTTGAACACCTGGAAGTTCATGGTTCACATACTGTTGAAGCCTGGCTTGGAGAATTCTGAGCATTACTTTGCTAGCGTGTAAGATGAGTACAAAGGTGTGGTAGTTTGAGCATTCTTTGGGATTGCCTTTCTTTGGCATTGGAATGCAAACTGACATTTTCCAATCCTGTGGCCACTGCTGAGTTTTCCAAATTTGCTGGCATATTGAGCGCAGCCCTTTAACAGCATTATCTTTTAGGATTTGAAATAGCTCAACTGGAATTCCATCACCTCCACTAGCCTTGTTCATAGTGATGCCGTCCCCTCTCCAGTATGAAAAAGCAGAGGGGACAGCACTGCAAAGGCCCTAAAGCAGATGGATGCCTGGGGGGGATGAAGGAACAGTAGAGAGTCCAGTGTGGCTGGAGCGGGTGAGTGATAGGGTCAGAGGGGTCCAGAGGCCAGATCATGGAAGCCTCAGAGACCATTGGAAGGACTGTGGTGGAGGGCTGGAAAAGGGAAAAAAAGAAAGGACTGTGATGGCTCAGTGGTAGAGTCGTCTGCCAATGCAGGGGACACAGGAAGCATAGATTGGATTCCTGTGCTGGGAAGATCCGCCGGAAATGGCGACCTGCTCCAGTATTCTTGCTTGGAAGTTTCCATGAACAGAAAAGCCTGGCAGATTACAGTCCATGGGGTTGCAAAGAGTCGAACATGACTGAGAAGCTGAGCATGCACACACATTTTGCTGTGTACACAGCGGGGAGCCGAGGAGGGTTCTAAGCAGAGGAATAGAGACAGTTCCCTGGTGGCCTAGTGACTAGGAGTCCAGACTTTAATTGCCATGGCCTGAGTTCAGATTGAACTGGTCAGGAAGCAGATCCTGCAAGCTGCATAGCAAAAAAAGAAAAAAAAGCAGAGGAATAGAAGATCTATCTGTTTAAAGATTCCCTGGCTGTTGTGTGGATGTGACTGCAGAGAAGTCCCATGAACCATCCAGGTCATAGAAACCTGAGTCATACAGTTTGTGTTCTGGTCCAGAAGTTAGGATTTTGAGTCAGGGAGGTGGGGTGTTTGTTTTGAGGTTGGGGACGTCATTTTAGTAGCTAGAGAGCACAGCTGTGGGTCAGGATGGAGAATCTTTGGAAGAAAAAATGATGTCGGAGTGAGAAACACCACTAGATGGCAACAGAGAACCAGGAGCAGGTTAGCACAGGCCTCTGATTCCCGCTTCCTCCCCGGTGAGGCCTTGGCGGTGGTAACAGCTTTCACTGCTTTGTTCAGGTGCCTGATTCTTTGTAGTCTGAACTTCTGGGTAGAGAATTATGCCTCTGCTGCTGTAGGAAAGCAAATGTTTGCAGATAAAATCCAAGGGTTAAAGCAGAATGTGGACAGAATGCAGATCAGCCCAGGCCAGTCCTGCCCTGGACTGGAGGCTGGGGTTAGAGAGGGGGTGGAAAGGCCAAGAGCTCATTTGGATTCCTTGCCTGCCAGACTCCTCCTCACTTCTTCTTATTCTAGAATGAGATGATTCCACACCACAGCTTGCACTGCCCTCCGCTCTTATGTTTTCCTGTTAACATAATTATCCAGTTTGCTCTTCGACTTCATGGTGTGGGGTTCTAAAAAAAGTCTATCTTAGTGCTCTGTGAAAGTAAACACAGCCACGCTGTCTCAGTTCAAAGGGAAGAGGGAGTCAACGTTTAGATTTGCACTGAAAACTGACAGTTAAACCGACTGTTTACACAGTTCAGGCTGAAACCCTTACTTTGTCTCCATTATTTGGATAAGGCAGGTGATTTCGTTTATTTATTCACTGAAACTATACAGTTTCCAAGATCTGCTTCACTTTGCACTCAGTAGGATAATTTTGCCACGTTTCCGTCACTGCATTCACAGGGCGAGAAAGGATGGAGGAAGGGGAATAAGGTTAGGGAGAACAAAAGGAGTCAGGCGTCAGGCCAAGGACTGGTCGGGAAGTCTGGCAGAAGGGAGAAAAGAAAAATTTAAGAGGGGAGAGAAGAAGACAAAATGGTGGGAGGGAAGATGAGAGGGAAGCAAGCCTCTTTGCAAGGATGTAAGGTAGCCTCCTTCTCCTTCTAGTGCCATAGTCTCTGCTCTTGGCCTAACCTCTCCCCGGGTCACGGCTCTGTGTGTGTGTGGTGTATGGTGTATGTGTGTGTGTGTTTAAAGTTGTTGGGGGTGGGTGTTGTGAAAATCCCAACAGTGCCAGGTGGACCTCTGCCTGTCTTCTTCACAGGACAACAGCTGCTACTTCCTCTAGCCCTCGTTGGGAGGGGTTGAGGGGGGCTGGGAGAGAGGAGGCCAAACCTGGATTGGTGCCCACCCTTCAGAGCCCACTCTCTCTCTCTTCTGGAGTTCTACACAGCCTCTGGAGACCCATGGAAAGCCCATGAGCCTTTCCCTCCAAGCAGGAGCAGATCCAGGTTCTGTTCATCTGTGTTGCTCCTAGGATAAATAAAGGTAATGGACTCATTTTTGCAGACGAGGAAAGTGAAACAAATAGCAAGTTGGGGTCAGATGTGGGATTCGCTTTGGGTCTTTGAATTCTCATGACCTCTCCTGGAACAGCTGGGATCTGTAGGAGGCAGCAGTGACAGAAGGTTGGAATCCTTGGCTCCTAGACCAGTGCCTTTAGACCAGCCAGGATGTAGGCGTGGGGAACCTGGTCTGGGCTTGAGAGGCCTCACCAGATCACTCTGTTCCGCAAGCCCCTGCCAGTTCCTCACTTGTCTATGGAGTAAGTTAGAAATTCCTTAGCTTGATACTCAAGGTCTGCCACAATCTGGCAAACCTACCTTTCTAACTTTGTCTCTGACTTTTCTCCCACTGAGTGCCTCAGTCTCAGTCAGGCTGGTTTTTTTCTTTCCTCAAACATGCCTTTCATAATTCTCCCCACTCCCTCTTTTTTTTTTTTCAAGCTTTGAGGCTGCAACTATCTTGCTTTTTTTCCTCCTTCAGTATATTTTACTGAAGTACAGTTGGCTTACAATGTTTCAGGTACACAGTAAGGGGATTCAGTTATACATATACACATACATTATTTTCAGATTATTTTCCATTATAGGTTATTATAAGATACTAACGATAGCTCTCTGCGCTATACAGTAAAACGTTGTTGCTTGATGCATATCTATTTCTTTTAACTAGAAATCGAGTATTCTATTCATACTAAGTCAAACAAGTGGAATCAAAATGTCATAAATTTTTTAGGCAAAAATTCATAAGTTTTCTAAAATATATATTATACATGCTATTTATATTTTTAAAATTTTATTTTGTATTGGAATATAACCGATGAACAACATTGTGATGCTTTCAGGTGACCAGCAAAGGGACTCAGACATACATATACTTCTATCCATTCTCTCCCAAACTCCCCTTGCATCCAGGTTTATACGTAACATTGAGCAGGGTTCCATGTGCTATACAGTAGGCTCAAAATCCTCTTTATCTCCACTTAACCGTTCCTTGAGACCCATCTGAAGGTTTCAATTTCCCTCCAGAAAGCTTTCTCTGACCTTCCTAATTTAGAGGGATCTCTCTCGTCTTTAAATTCCTACATTTACTGTCTTCAAAATGTGTAATTTTCTGCTTTGAATCGTTGGTTATTTCTTCATATATATTTGTTTTCCTCCAGTTTTGACTGTCAATTCCCAGAAGACAAGGACCATCTGTTATACTACTCCCACAGGATATAGCACAGTTAGTGACCCTAAATGATTCAAATTTGAGGTTAGAAGGCATTCCTCCTGCCCTTGAGTGATCCCATTCCCAGGTGGTATCACCTGAATGATCCCAGTCCCAGCTGAGGAACTGACAGTGCAGCTGCTGAACTCTAACCCTGGGGTGAAGGTCAAACTATGACAAGGAGGTTGAAATGGCTGAAACAATCCTTTGAGTTCAAGGACAACCCAGGACAGTTTGCTATTTGAACCGTTTGAGTTAGAAAGGGCAAAGGTAAAGCCACCAAGATTGCAGTGAGCTCACTTAGGGCTCCCCTTCGATCACAGGGAATCATTTTTGCATTTGTCAGTCTAGCCAGTGGTTCTAGAATCCTATCATTGGGGAGGGGAGGAGGGAGAGAATGTGTACATGGCTATATGCAGAGAGTTTCAGGGGAAAAATAGCAAAAGGTTGTTTCAGTGATGAACTGTCAGTAGTCCTTTTGCTGGCAGAAGAATCAGCACCATCACAAGCGAAGTCAAACAAACAAATGAACAAAAAATCTCTAAGTCTTAGATATTTACCAATCCTTTTCAATATGTAAGGTATAAATAAGTTTGCTCTTGTTAGGGAATCTGATTCTGTCATTAGACCAGAAGTTTTCAACCTCAGCACAAGCTACATTTTCATTTGGGTACTTCTTTGTTGTGAGAACTGTCTTGTGTGATGTAAGACACTGAGCAGCATCTCTGGCCTCCACCCACTAGAGGCCAGTAGCGCCTCCTAGTTGGGACAAACAAAAAAGTCTCCAGACATGATCTAACTGCTCCTCCTGGAGAACCACTGAATTAGACGCGTGGCCTCAAGCATGCAGCTGGCCCTCTCTAAAAGTTAGTTTCTTCATCTCTAGGATGATTGTTGTATAAGTAAAGTCCAGTATAATGGGGTAACAATTTCACAAATCTCGGGCCTCAGAAGCAGATGAAACCACGACAAGGATGTCAGAATGGATGAAGCAATACTATGGATCAGGATGGGACTTTAAAGACCGAACCACAAGGACTGCAGATTGAAACTCAAAGGCCAATCATACACTCAGCACTTCTTCTGGTCCCACAATCATGACTTTGTCACATATGTGCATACCTGTGTTGTTCCTACTGAATTGTAAATTTAATCTGGACTGGAACTGTCTCATTTACTTTTCTATTTCCCCCAATGTTTGTTGTAATGCTTTTCAGGTAGTATGTAACAATTTTAAAATATTTTCAAGCAATTAGCATGGGGTGTGATTAATAGAAAGCTTGGTGAAGATGAATTTAAGTCAGGCAATACTCTGAGGGCTCTAGACTGGCAGTGGGGATGTAGGGAGGTCACTTGGCTCATTTGGGGAATATAAGACTTGCCAATGTGGAGTGAGTTGGGAATAAAAAGTAAGTTGGTATAGGAACATAACTAGTTATCCATTTATATATTGTTTAATGACTAAAAGGCATTTCCATACTGACTGTCTCATTTTATTCTCACAGCCTCATGAGGAAAGGACAGCATCAATCCCATCCTCTAGAAGAGGAAACAGAAGCCCAGTAGGTTAACCTGAGCTCATGTCCTAAACTTTTTATGATGTGTTGTTCCATTTCTGTAATTGTGCAAGTGGAGGTCAGTGATGAAGGGGGAGTAGCAAATGAAGGAAGTGGAAGACCAAGAGGCACAAAAAGCCCCTTTCTCTTTCACAGGAAGCTGCAGCCTTGAGCAAATAGGGAAGAGGTGGCATGCTCTGAGACTGGGGCCACACAATGCTAGTAGCTTCCTCAAAACAAAGACTTGAGTCAGCCGGGCTCTGGCACCACCCCGCCTGGGCTCCCACAGGGTGCTGGCTGATAGACCAGCCTGAAGGATGCAGATGAACCACCTGCCTGTGTGGGCCTTCCCCTCACCTGCCTGGCTGTGCACACTTCCCTAAGGAGATACGCCAAACAGAGGCTTCTTAAACACAATCTCTGGGTTGATCTCCACATGAACTGGCTCAGAAGAACTGAGCGTGGGGGTGAGGGTGGGAGGAGAGAGTGGCATTCTGGGTAGAGGAGGTGAGGTGAGTAAGAGGTGGGGGAGGCGGGCAGGGATGGAGACGCAGTTGGAGACATGGGGCGGGGGGCCACGTCATGGAGGTCTTCTGTCCCATGAGGTGGAGAGTCCTTTTGTGGTTGGGAGTGTGTCGTGTCTGAGAGAAGGGAGATCCTGAGCAGGGGAAGGAATAGGAATGGAAGAGACAGGTTTAAGGAAAATTTTAGTTAAGAGATTGTCAGGGCTGCGTGACTGATGGACTCGAGCTCATACCAGTGCCCGGCCCTGGGCTAAGAGCTCCTGATATACATCTTAATGAATCCTAATACTGCTTCGAGGTATGGAATATTGTCCTCACTGACAGATGAAGAAACTGAAACTTATACAGGTTTAGTGAACCAAGATCGATGGTGCACAGCTGGGAAGCATCAGAGCCAGGATTCAATTCCTGGTCTGTTTGGCTCAAAAGCTTTGCTCTTAACCATCTTGCAGTACTGCCTCCAAACGGATGGGATTAGGGAGAGGGTAAGGTGGAGGATCACTCTCAGATTTCTCGCAGAGGTAACTGAGGAAATGGACAAGGCAGGAGCGAAAGCAAGTTGGAGGAGGATGGGTTTGGTTTTGAGTCTACCTTGTGTTGTCAGAAAGAGCAAGTTTGGACTTTCCTGGTGGTGCGGTGAATAAGAATCCTCCTGCCAATGCAGGAACCACCGGTTCAGTCCCTGGTCCAAGAATATTCCACATGGCTTGGGACAACTAAGTCCTTGTGCCACAATTACTGAGCCTGCGCCCATGAGCCACAACAACTGAAGCCTGCACGCCCATGCTCTGCAACAAGAGAAGCCACTGCAAAGAGAAGCCTGTGCGTCATGACCAGAGAGTAGCCCCTGCTCTTTGCAAGTAGAGAAAGCCTGTGCACAGCAATGAACACCCAGTACAGCCATAAATAAATAATTAAAAGAAAACTTCTTTAAAAAATGAAAAAAACCCAGCAAGGTTAAGGGGGCTGTGAATGAGGAATACCCATGCATCTCCCCATGCCCCCTACCCTTTCTGAATCACACACCGGCCTTGGAACACTCAGGGATCTGTTCTGACTCCCCTTTCCTGCTCTCCAGGGAGAAAATGGTAAGCTGTCCTAAGACACAACCAGACAACAGGTGCTGGAGGCAAGGCTGCAAGGCCTGTGGAAATCAAGGACTGTGAAGGGGCAGAGGCTGATGAAAAAGATTTAAAAGCCTGCCCCCCACCCCCCCACCTTTTTTTTAACAGAAAGAATCTGATTTATTGGGTACTGGCCCACACCACCTCAAGCCCAGGCTATGCTGTCTACTCCCACCTGACAACTTTGAGCCTTCGGGGTCAGCACTCATAGGTTTCCAGGAGTGCTCTAACGCTAAAGGGCCTGAGGTTATAGGGTCAGTGTGATCACCACTGGAGTGCAGTTGATGATGGAGACGGTGAGGGGTCCACAGAACGGTCTTTGATTCTTTGCCCAGCATTCAGGCGGCAGGGAGGCTCCCTTGTATATGTGGCCCCGGGGCCCCCAGGAGTGGGATGAGAGAGTGGGAGACCCCCTGTTCTCTGAGGGTCAGGAATAAGCAGCATCTTGTTTCTCAGAAACACGATGGTGCTTTCCTTATCACCTTTCCACAGGAGCAGGGCCTGTGAACCAGAGAAGACATCAAAGGAAGCCTAAGAACCACAGGACTTCTGGCAAGGAGGCCAGAACTTAGTGTTCTGATGACACCAGAGAGGAGGAGAGCAGAAGGTAAATGGCTCTTTCCTCCTCCTCATCCAGCCCCCTCAGGCCAGGGGCTCCTCAAACCCAGGGGACATGCCCTCCTCCCACACCAGCCTTTATCCACCAACCTTTCTAGCGTCTTCTCTCACCTGTTGGCTGTCCCTGGCCTCAGGCAGGAAGACTCCGCCTCTGTCCTGCTGCCTTCCAGCTCCTGTCCCTCCTCAGCTGCAGTCAGGGAAGTGCTGCTGAGCCTGTCACTTCTGGACCCTCTGCATTTTTACCAGAAGGACTAACCGGGCCAGGGTAACCACGAAGAGCCTCTTATCCCGAGGACCAGTTGGACCTCTTATTTCGTAAGTGTCATAGCTCCCGGGTGGATGGGGTGAAGGTGAGATTCTAAGGTAGACCCAGGGACAGGGGGAATGGCTAGAGGTGGCCGACCAGTGGGGTGACCTTGGGCAAATGTCTCCTCTGATGCATGACGACTTGGGCTGGATGATCTCCGAGGGACAGTTGGGCCTTGAAGGCATAGGGGAGGCCACACTGGGGAGGCTGGGGGCACACTGGAGGCTCTGGGCAGGGACAGCCAGCCACCCAGACCCACCTCTGTCTCCAACCACCTTAACTCTGCCAGCAGGAAGAATGGCACCACCTGTGGCCCAGCTCCTCTTCCTCCAGGTTGTTCTAGGGCCAGCTTTGGTTGAAAACATCAGGACTCAGTTTGCCATCAAGAACTTCCGTACCTTACACGTTGACTATCCCAAGGTTGACTACGCCAAAGGTTTCCAAGGTTACTGCAATGGTCTGATGTCCTATGTCCGGGGCAGGCAAGAAACCTGGTATTGCCCAAAGATCCATTATGTCTTACATGCCCCTTGGACAGTCATCTGGAATTTCTGCAAGTACAGTGAGAGCTTCTGTGAGAATTACAATGAATACTGCACGCTCACCCAGGACTCCATCCCGCTCACAATTTGCTCCCTGTTCAAAAAACAGCCACCCACCAGCTGCCGCTACAATAGCACCCTGACCAACCAAAGGCTCTATCTGCTCTGCTCTGAAAAGTACGATGGTGCACCCATAGATATCATTGGCCTCTACTAGGAAGAGAGGCCTTCGGTCTGAAACCACCCCCCCAGCTCCCCCACCCACGGCCGCTGCTACACACTAGCCTGTCCCCACTCCCAAAGCTCAGATTCCTGGTACAAGGCTTCCTTTCTGGCTTCACAGGCAGGCAGAGTCTCCTCCCAAGAGACCGGGGAGGCAGGAAGTATGTCCAGACTTTTGGTCACCATGCAAAGTTGTACTGTCTTCTAGGCCTTTTCGGTCTTGTTTCCCTCCCCCCACCACCCCCGCCACCATTCTCCCTCTCCCACAGACTGTTTTACCCACCCAAGAAGCTGACTGTGTCCAGTTGGCAGCGACTGTCCATCTACTGGGCCAGATCCTGAATCCTGGCCGGAGTCCCAGAGCCTCAGCTCACACCATGGCACCGGTTCCGAGTCTCAAATCCTCTCCCCTGCCACCTTTCCCTTCTGGGTCCTCCCCATCTCCCTTATGATTCCCTCCACTTGCTCACCCATACTGTGGGTATCTCTAGCTGTAAGACCCTCCCTGAGAGTCTTAGACTCATATTAGCTTCATTCCTCCAGGACATCCCCCTCAGCTCTCAGTCTCCCGTTCAGTCTCTCCCCCACACTTCCAACCTCTTTAGTCATCCTGTATTCTTTCTCTGACCTCTTTTCCTTCCATCCTTCTCACCTTGGACCCCCCTGCAGTTTTAAGTTATCTTCTCTGACCTGCTCTTCCAGAGATTCCTGCATCCTTTTCCTTCCCGAAGCTCCTTCTGATATCCCCCCAAATCCAGGATCTGCCTCTGACAAGGCAGGGATGAAGTGGGCTCAGCTGTGGTCACAGAAGGTTTTAAAACCATATTTGAATTATGTAAGATATAACCATTGGATGAAACTGGGAGAAGGGTACATGGGATCTCTCTGTATTTATTTTGCATCTGCCTGTGAATCTAATCACTGCAAAATAAAAAGCTAAAAAGCCCATCTGAATTAGTTCTGATTTCATTACTCTTTCTGCAATGCATCAGAACTCCTACTCTCAGAGTCCTGGAGGTCACCTACCTCTGGCCATCTTCCTTGGCTACCCTTTGGCAGCAGGGTCAGTAGGATCTTCTGTTCCATGTCTACCATGATGGAGGTGGATGGGGTAAAACTCAGCTCTGGACTGGGTTGAAAATGGAGTCTCCTTATCCTTGTTGTTGTGTTGTGTGCTCAGTCATATCCGACTCTTGCGACCCCACGGACTGTAGCCCACCAGGCTCCTCTGTTTATGGAATTTTCCAGGCAAGTATATTGGAGTGGGTTGTCATTTCCTACTCCAGGGGATCTTCCTGACCAAGGATAGAACCCATGCCTCCTGCACATCTCCTGCATTGCAGGCACATTCTCGAGTCACCGGGGAAACCCTTAGGTCTAGAATAAGCTCATAACAGGAGTTAGGCTAAGTAGATCCTTGGCCTACCCTCTCTGGTGTCCATTTCTCCCCCAACAAAACATGGACTGCAACAGATGAGGAAGGTGGAAGGACAGGGAACCGTCCCATTGCTAGTATTCGGGCTGTACTATGTCAAATCGGGAATTGCTACTCCCCTTTGGGATGGTGGCGGGGATGGATACTGGTAATGTGTGAGCACAGCTAGCAAATACTTTTGCCTCCACAGCTAGTTTATATCTCTTATCTCCAAATATATTCCTCAGCCATGTGCTTAGAAGCAGCTGTTGAGGGGGATGCTACCCAGTGATGAGGAGGCCAAGTAGAATGAAGGGAGTGCTTCTGGGAAGTCCTACCCTTGGGTTTCTCGGCTCTTCTCTCTGTCTCTGCACCGAGGGTCCCTCGTCCTTCCGCGGGTGGAAGACAGAGCTCATGAACTGCTGCACACACAGATGTTTATTGCCCCCCCCCCCCGCAAGCTCCCTAGTATTCAAGATGCAGGGTCAAGGGCCAACAGGCAAAGATGAGGCTACTCCGGCTACTCCCTAGTTGCTGCCCTTCTTATCATATGTTCCAGCACCCTTGTAGCCACTCACGTAGCCTGAGTTGTCAGTCACGTCTTCCCGTCCCGCGATGCCTTTCCCCTTGCCACTCTCGTCAAATCGCTCCTTGTGGGTGCCAGTGTACTTGCTGGTGTCCGTCAGCCGGCTCACCCCGCCCACCGTGGTCGCTTTCTGTGGGCCAGAGGGTGAGGAGCCTGAGCCTTCTCCCTTCCTTCCCCTCTACTCTCACAGCCCTTCTCTAGAGATGGCCTTCGAGTAGTTCTATTAGCTCTCCGAGCTCATGTTCAACCCCTGGCATGGTACTGCCTGCTTAGGGCTCAGGCGTAGATGAGAGGGGGAACTATGATAAGAGCCATCCACTTGTGAGAAAGGAATCCAGGGCATGGGAATGAGTAGGGAGGTGTGTGTGGACTTTTCTGCTTCCAGAGAAGCTATTTTGACTAGGCTACAGCTAGAGGACTTCAACCCCAGACCTAAAACACAAGATCTGTCCTGCTGTGCTGGGCTTACGTCGCTTAGTCATGCCCAACTCTTTGCGACCCCATGGACTGTGGCCCCCCAGCCTCCTCTGTCCATGGGGATTCTCCAGGCAAGCATACTGGAGTGGGTTGCCATGCCCTCCTCTATGGGATCTTTCCAACCCAGGGATTGAACTCAGGTCTCCAGCATTGCAAGCAGATTCTTTACCGTCTGAGCCATCAGGGAATCCCCCCTGCCTTGCTGGGAAGGCCCTATTTGAAACCCACAGTAGAGAGACCTTTTAGTAGAGAGGGGATAAATAGGGAACAGAAAGGTGGGTGCTAGGCAAGATGTCGGATATTAGACCTTACATAAGAGCGTGAAGAGGAGTAGGGAGCAGGTACCAGATGCTCTGCGCTCAGTGTCCCCCCAAAGCCACCTGGGCCTGGTGGCCTGGCCCAGACCCTGGATGCTTGGGAATGAGTCTAAGTTTTACTATTAAAATGGGTGTGAAAAGAAAAATAAGTAAATAACTAAAATTGCTGTGGACCTTGGGTAAGTCACTTCTTCTCACAGTTTCCTCACTTCTGAAATGACTCGAAGATCTCTAAATTAGTCTGTTTCAGTACCAACAGTGCCCAGAGGCCTTCTGCCCCATCTCCGTGCTGCTGTTGACAAGGGTTGGGGACACCGATGTAGAGGAGGGGAGGTGGGAGCAGCAGGGACTCAGGGAGGCAGAGTCAGGGTTTGGAATGAAGTCTGTCACTCACAGTAACACCAGTGGTAGCTGGGTCCTTGCCCTCCATGAGCTTATAAATGTTCTCCAGGGCTTCATCCAGGCTTTTGCCCTTGAATCGCTTCTGGCCCAGTTCCTTCATCGCTTCCTGGAACTGTTGGAATGTGATGGTTCGGGCATTCTTGGCCCTGGTCAGTAAGACAGAAATCCAGGAACTGGGGAACATGAACTCATCGCTTTCCAAGGTCTAGCCCTCCCGTTACTCAGACGGGGCCTCTGCACGCGGAAGGTCTTGAGGTCAGGGGCTAGCAGTGCCAGACACCCAGTAGGTGCTCAGGAGACCCGTTACAAATGTTCTACCGCAGAAACCCTGCCACATCCCATGACGTTACTTGTTCTATTCACCACCCCACTCCTGTCTTTGGTCCCTTACTTGACTTTGCTGAAAACGATGTCCACATCAGTGGAGGTGACCATCTTGCCATCCATGATGCCACAGTCTTTGCACAGCTTGGAGAAGTTCTTGTTGTTCATTTCAGTGCCACTGCTTGATGATTCTCCAAAGACAGCAAACCGCTGGAATGTTCTTTCTGCTTCTGATGCCATGGTCAACTGGAGGTGGGGGAGGACAGTAAGGGGGGAGACTTGGGGGTGAGGGAGGAGGGGAGGGGAGGACTGAGGAGTAAGAATGATGAAGGTTAAAGTAAAATCAGAATCAGCAACAGGAACAAACACACCCGTCCGACCTACTGTTCCCAGTACGAGGGATACTAGTGTGGATCCTACACACTGAATAATCACCACTGCCAACCACTTCCCCACCACTTCTGTGTACCTGAGAGTGCCCGGATGGTGTCTGACCCTAACCAGCCTCTGTAGGTAAGTGTGTGCAGATCCGTGGGAGCTGGCTGGCTGGAGAGACTGGGGGCAGTGGGAAGGGAGACAGGGGAGGAGAGGGAAGCTTCTGTGACCTCAGCAGTGTTTATGTGACATCATTTTCAGCCACTGTTACAGCTCTGATCTTGGGGGAGGGGTCTTAGGTCCCTACCTTGCATGCTGCATTGAGCATGTTACCAACCTCCTGATCTCTGCAAGTGACCAAGCTTCCCTCATTGGTTCAGCCCTGTTTGAACCAGTCTTCTGGGTCCTAGTTAAACTGCATTATGCTCTATCTCTCAACAACAGTTGAGGAGAGCTCAGGGAAGGAGTTAAGGGAAACAGGTTGACATCAGTCCAGCACTGTCCTTTTTTCGTCTCCTGGCCAGGTTAATGACCCACATGGAAAATCCCACTGGCTTTGGCAGACCAGGTGCAATAGGAACTTGAAACGGCTTCCAGTTTGGGCCCCACATGGAAAGAGCATGGGTCTTGGAGGGTCACATACCTGGCTGGGTTAGGGTGAGGGTGAGCCTCAGACTCTCAAAATCTTCCAGATAATTTTAATTTTCTATGCAGGTCAGGGATATTTTTTTTCCCCCATGCCACATGGCTTGTGGAATCTTAGTTCACTGACCAGGGATTGAACCTGGGCCCTTGGCAGTGAAGGCTCTGAGTAACTAGACCACTAGGGAATGCCCTCCCCTCTTTTTTAAAGTAATGCTGTAATTTTATTCAGTTTTTACTACATGTGTTTTTCTTCTTTCAGAAGGGGTTTCTCTTTGGCCTTTTCTCCGGCTGGAAACCATTTAGAGGAATGAACTTCATGGCTCCTAAAATATTGCCACTAGGTTGGTGACTTCCCTCCCCATCCCATCTAATCAGTCACCAATTTCTGTAATTTCCTTTGTCTTATAAATCCATTCCTTCCTTTCCATTCCTATTACTCCCACTCTTTATTCAAGTCTTTGTCATCTCATATCTAGTTGATTATTCTGGCTTCTAAATGACCTCTTTCCTAATTCAAAATGCCTTACCCTCAACCACTCCACAATCCATCTCTTCTTAACCCCCTGCTCCCAATCAGATTATTTTCACAAAAAAATTACTTATCTATTTTTCCTGATCAAGAACACTCTGGATCTTCAAAACGTTTTGAAGAGTCAACTTTTTTTACCTGTCATTCAAGGACCTTCACACTTGGCTCCAGTCCACCTTATCAGATGTCACGTTTCATCAGTATTACTCTGCACTTGTGGCCATAATGACCTAATCACTCTATGCTGCAGAGGCTACCTGAAGTCTAGTAGAGACAGAATAACTTTGGAGAGGATTGAATCCAGGGATTTAAGTCCTAGATAAATCATTTACTAGTGAGTGGCCTTGAGCAAGAGACTAAACATCTCTGAGCTTTAATTTCTTCATCTGTACAGTGAGGACAATAATATTTATCTTATAGTATTAGGGGATACTATGTGGGAATTACCTTCCCTGTAGTAGCTACTATGCAGTTCATCAAAGTAACATGTGTATTTCTGTCCCTTAACTTTCCCTTATGGTCTCTCTGCCTTGATAGAATGCCCCTGCTTCTCATGCAAGTACTGTACTGTACTTCTCATAGGATGCTTTACCCTAAGAACAAAACCCTTTCCTTCTCTGAATTATACTAAGATAATGGTTCCTAGCCTGTGGGCTGCAGCCTCTTTGGGCAAGGGTTTCTGAGTTATTGAGGGCCTGTGGAACCTGTATATATACAGAAGCCTGGTCATTGAGTAAATAATAAACCTTGCACATGTAGGTGCATATGTGCATAGATGTTGCAATTATCAGAAGACTGAACAAACTTACCCGAAAGTATTTGCTGAATTCACAGTTGGGCTCCATCAGGAGATTCTAAAATCATCATTTGGGAATGGAAGTCTCTAATCTCCCACTTGAAAAGGATGGGAAACTCTTCCTATAGGACTTATTGTCTAAACAATTAATCTTATATTACATCATTCTGAACTTTTTCTATCTTTGTATCTTCTCTCAACTACTGGATCCTAAGCTCTAGAGAGATATGACTAGCCTCACACTTCTTTGAATTCCATCTATACAGTGGCTTGCACAGAGCAGGTCCTTATTGCTGCCAACTGGAAGGTATAGTTTGAAGCTGTTTCTTGGTCCAAGAGAAGGAAGTTAGGAAAAATGTTCTTGTTGGGCCACTGACACTGGGCCAGGCTGAGACCTGCCCTGACAAGGAGGAACCCCATCTTAGAGCAGAAGCAGCTTCTTACTGCCTGTGGCAGGCTGAGACCCCTAGCCTAGGAAGCAAACATCCCAGTGGAAATTTCCCGACTCCTGCCTGCCCTACGCCCCTGCGTAGGCCCCTTATCAGGTTCCCCCTGAGTCATCCTGACCCAGAGACGAATTTAGATGCTGGAACCTCCAGGTCCTTCCCTCCCCCACTCCAAGTAAGACCTACTTTAGATACATCAGAGGAGGCAGCAGGCAGAGTTTCTCACTGCAGGCTCTCTTTTCTCTCCCAGTTCCAGCTGGGCTGGGAGAGCTCTCTTCTGTCCTATGCATTTTTATTTATGGTCCCAGTTCCAGCAGGCTTTTCCTTGTCCAGGAGAGTGTTAAACTGGCATTCAGAGGGGAGAGGGGACTAGGCAAGGAGCCAGGGTGCCCAGCTTCTGTGTCAGTTTCTGGGTAAATGGTTATCAAGGGAGCGGGGAAGGGAGTGGAGGAAAACTTGGGTGCCCCAAATTGGGGGATCTAGAGGGAATCCTTTAGGTTTGGGGTTGTTAAAAGCTAGATTTGATTAGTCGGGATCTACTCTGGGTCACCTCCTCCCTCCTGGCCCCTCCTTTCCAATAGGTCCTGCCAAGTGGGGATGAAAGGGGCATTGATGTTCCTTGGATGGGAGGGGGTGGTGAGGGTGGTTGTGGGGGGTGGTTCCCAGGCAGGAGGGGGAAGGCAATTTAGGGGTCTTGGGGGGGCAGTCTGAGCTGGTGTTGCAGTTGGCAGCTCCAGTTCCATTGGCCATTGTTCCCAACTGGCCTGGTGCCCAGCCCCCGAAATGGCAACTCAGGAACCAGGCTGAAGGAGGATGGGGTGGGGACCTCTGGGGGAAGGGAACCTGGAAAGGGTGCAGGTGGGGAGAAATCCAGTCTGTGTTTCCTTTTGTGTAAGACAACTTTGAATCCCTTTAGCCTCATAACTATCCCATTCTGGGTGACTTTTCCCTGAGGGGCACAGGGAGGGTGCATATAGGTGGAGACAGAGCAGGGTGATTGAGGGATCCAGGCCATCACACCCACCCAGGCCCTGAGAGAAGGCGGCAGTCCCTGAGAAACCATCGCCTGGGCTGGGCCGAGCCAGCCTCTCCCTCCTTCTCTGGGCCAGACTAGAAGGGGTTAGCACTGAAGCCACAGGGTCTCTTGGGTCCCAGCCCGGGACACTGCGTCCTCCCTAAACCCCCACCCCACTTCCACAGAGTTAACTCCACCCCTGTGCCTGTTTACCCAAGAGTCAGCACCCCTGGGGGTCCTGGCCCCTCCTCCGCCCCTCCTTGGGGCCTTGACCCGGGAGTCTCCGTTGGCCATCCTCTCCCCCCTCCCGCGATCTCCCTCTATTTATAGCGGCCCCCCGCATTCCCCGCCCCCCCTCCCGCCTTGTTTTCCAACTTCTCAGGGAGCAGCCCAGAGAGCAGTCGCCGGAACCCTGGAGAGAGAGGAGGTACCAGGACCCTGGGCGCCCCGAAACTGGAGCTCCCGCGCCCTCGACGCCCCCACCCCCTAGTCGATGCAGGCACACCTTCCCCTCTCCGCGGTCGAGACCCTCGCCTCCTCAGCAGCTATCCTTCTGTAGCCTAGCCCTGTTTCCGGGCGGGTGGAGTCAAAATCGTGGGGTGCCAGCACCCTGGCTTCGTCTCCCTTTTACCGGTTCCCACCTCGGAGTCGGGGCGCAGGAAGGAGCCTGAGTGCTACAGGCAGGGACAGATCACGGGTGGGGGCGGTGCTGAGAGCCAGCGTGGGGATCCCCCGCGGGACTAAGGGATCCCCCACGCCCACAGCCGCCCGGTTGCGGGGGTGGGGGGGTGAATGTTGTGGGGAGCGGGGGCCGGAGCCTGGAAGCACCCAGCTGTTGGCTTTCTTTAGAGTTCCCCTCGGGCCCCCAGCGCTGCCCCTCCCGGAGCTGCGGGCGGCCCGGGGCGGGGTGAAGGGGGGCGTGTTTACCAGGGGTCTGGGGCGGATCTGCGGGGAGCTGGCGGCCCGTGGGCGGGCTGGGGCGGGCCGGGGGCGGGTCTGCGGGGAGCCCGAGCAGGGGCGGGCCACGGAGTCAAAGGCAAGTGAAGGTGGAAGCGGCCGCGGCGGCAGCAGGTAGGGGGAAGGGCGGGAGTGGGGCCGCGGGGCTAGGCTGGCGCCGGGGGGTGCCGGGAGGGGGTCGGATCCCAACCTCTCGGAGTGTACGGCTCGCGGGCAGGAGCCGGCCCTCAGGGCCGCGAGGCCGCGTCGCACAGAGGCGGAGGCTCCGCGGGCTGCAGGGCGTGTTTGGGGCGTGCACGAAGTTGTGTCCGGGGTCAGGGCTCTCCGCGCCAGCCGCGCGAATTGTCAGGCCCCACGCGGACAGCAGCGAGGGGACTCGGAGGGACAGGTTCCGGGGGCTGGGCCCAGTCAGTCCCATCTGCCCTCCCCATCCCTTCCCAGCTGGCTCTCGGCCCTTGCGGGTCTTCGTGGCACGCTGGGGAGAGACTCTGGAACCGCCTCACACACCCTCTTTCTGCACTTTCGGGACCCACACCGAGACTGGGAGGAGAGAAGCGAAGGCACGAGGCTTTAAAAAAAAAAATTTTTTTTTTAATGGTGGAAAGAAACAGTCGTGCTCTGCCACCCCATCTCACTTGAGAGCTGTCAAAAATCTTGGGGATCCCTTAGTCCCCACTTTAATTTGCAAATAAGAAATTGAGCGCAAGAGTAGTGACAGACGGAGCCAAGGTCACGGTGGGAGCAGCAAAGCCTGGGGTAGAATCCAGAGGTTCTGACACAAGACACGCTCTTTTCTCCACATCAGCACTTCCTTCTCTCCTCTCCCCGCCCCGCCCCCGGCCCCCCGCCCCCCTTTCCCAAGCCTGGACTGATACCTGCTGTGTTGCCAGGCAGACCCTTCCAGCCTGTATTGATTCTAGCTAAAGCCTGGAGAAGACTTGTTCACTGGACTCCTGGGTAGATTGGGAGGGTTAGTGACCTGGCAGGGGTTGGTGACCCAGATAGCCCAGGTCTTGGCTTAGATTTTCTGTCTCTAAAAGACCCAGGATCTGTCTCTCATGTCATTCACCTCATTGCCTTGTTTTCTCAGACCCCAGAGCCAGGAGGAGTGAGAACCCTGACCCCTAACCCTACTTCATCCAGCCAATAGGAGCCAAGTAAGTGACCCCACCTCCAGGCTGCTGGCCCTTTACTCCACTGGTCTGCACAGGTGCTCTGCTCCTCACCGGCCCCAAAGGTTGAATACATGCTACTTTATTGAAGTCAGGAGTCTTGGGAGGAAGGGAGGCATTGGGTCTGTTGGACCCAGATGTCCCTTGTCCTTCTTTTCTGGTTTCCCCCTCCCCCCCTTGGTCATGTTACTCAGGTCATTTTTAGCCCCTTTCTCTTTGCGCTGCTGACCTTGGCGCTTTAGTCGAAGGTCACAGCCAGTGGTGAACTCTCGATACCCATCCCTTGGTATCTTTAGAGCACCCAGTCACTGAGCCACGAGTTTCACCCCCTACCTAACTAGGAGTGTGGGGTGGCCCCTAAATATAGCCTGGGAAACCTGAGCTGCCCTGCTGCCCCACCCTGGTATTTCCATCCAGGATAGGGGAGGGGGTACGGAGGTGTCGGTGTTGAGGGGTGTTGGGATGGCCGGGCTGAAAGGAAGTGGTATCCTGAGTTCTCTTCTCCAAGCGGCCTGGCCCTGCAGCTGGGGGCTGCTGGACAGCCTCTCTCTGTGTCCTGGATTAGTCTTCAGCTCCTGGGGCCCTCTGCACCCAGCACTGTCCAGTGTTGAGAGAGGAAGCTGGGGGTTGGGGGAGGCATGCGGTGTGGAGGCAGCCGCCCCAGTCTCTGTGTTTCCTCACCCCACCAGGTCACCATGGCAGAGCTGCGGGAAGTGCAGATCACGGAGGAGAAGCCGCTGTTGCCAGGGCAGGCACCCGAGGTGGCCAAGGTTATCAGAGACCCCTGACTCCCAGGCCCGAACCCCAGACCCCCAAGCAGAGCCCTTGCTTCTTCCCTCCCCAGACTATCTCATTCTCACTCACACCTCCCCTATGCTCTCCACTTCTCCCCATGTATCTCTCCCTGAACACCACGACTGAGAGTCCAGGCTTTTTCCTGTCACTAGGCTAACCTTCATCCTCTCCATGTCTCTTTTTCGTCAATCTCTTTCTGTCTTTGGTCTCCGTTGGTCTCTTTACCTACCTTTTTTTATTTGTGTCTGTCTCTCTCTGTGACTCTCCGTGGCTGCGTGTTTCTGTGTGTATCTGTCTGTATATCTCTCCAGGAGGCTGAGTTAGCTGCCCGAATCCTCCTGGACCAGGGACAGGTAACAGCTTGGGGCAGCCCCAGGTGGGAGGAGGGGCTCTTCTCTCCCCAGGAAGGAGGGGCCCTTACCTAGTTTTCTTCTCTCTGCTGCTTCTCCTTCTATTCCAGTCCTTTCCTGTCCCCATCTCCCTGCTCCCCTCCCTTCTCCTCCCTCTTTTCTCAGCGTTCCCTGATGCTCTTCGATCTTTCATTATTCTTTGCCAGCCCCTAAATCATCTTCCAGTGTCATTTTTACCTCAATTCTTGCTGATCCTACTTCTACTTTTTGGTTCCAGTTTCCTGTCTTTGCCCCTGCCCTTTCAACTCCCCGACTTTTATGGAGGTTCCTCTCCTGCCTCTTTTCCTCTCAGCCTAACTCCTGCCTGATGGTGACCCGTTTTTCTGCAGACTCACTCTGTGGAGACACCTTATGGCTCTGTCACTTTTACTGTCTATGGCACCCCCAAACCCAAACGGCCAGCGATACTCACCTACCATGATGTGGGACTCAACTGTAAGAACCTTCACTTCCTCTCCCATTTCTTTCTGGGAAGAGGCTGGTGGGGCAGGGGGAGGGTAAAACTCCAGTGTGAGGGGAAGGGTCAGTATGGGAAGGGAGCCATGTGGTATGTCAGGGGAAGTCCTCTCCTAGTCTGAATGTGGCATGAAAGAAAGAGGGTGGATTCTGACCTGGGGACATTTCCCCGTCTGACTCTACTGTTGGGGTGATGGGGATTCTCTTTAGATAAATCCTGCTTCCAGCCGCTGTTTCAATTTGCGGATATGCAGGAAATCATTCAGAACTTCGTGCGGGTTCATGTGGATGCCCCTGGCATGGAAGAGGGGGCTCCCGTGTTCCCTTTGGGGTGAGAATTAGCTCCTTCCCTCCTCGTCAGGCTGTGAGGCACATGGCAGGTATGGAGTAGATTGGATCCGGGAGGAGGAAGGGGAGGGCGATGGTCACCCCGGGAGAGAATGAGTAGGACACGGAGCTGGGGGCCCTGGGGACAGGTTGGTGTTTTCCTTAACATTCTTCTCTTCCCCAGGTATCAGTACCCATCTCTGGACCAGCTTGCGGACATGATCCCTTGCATCCTGCAGTACTTAAAGTGAGAGGCCTGGGGACCCCTCCGAGCCAGAGTTCTCCTTTCAGCACAGGGTGGCCCTTAGAACTCCTGAGCGAGTTCTGTCTGGACTAGATGTTGTCTATACCAGTTGAGAGGAAGTGGGTGGCTTTGGAAAGCTGACTTGAGTCAGCAGAGCAGCCCTAAGCGATAGAGGAGAAGAGGGAGCTGTGTGCCTGGCCCTGCCTCAGGCTGAGGAAGGTCTGATCTGGAAGCTAGAGAAGGGGAGGGGGCAACACAGCCCCTGAGGAACCCGACTGGCCTGTCTTCCCCTCCCACTCCCTGCGCCTCCTCCAGATGGAGGCAGAGGGGGTGAGAGGAGGAAAGAAAGCCGGGCGTGGCCTCTTCCGTGCACAGTTAATGCTGATGACACCTGGGCTCTGTCCTTGACTTGGCTTTTCCTGGGCTTCAGGGCCCTGGGCGGCTGTGGTTCACCTCTTTGGCTCTTTCTCCTGATACTTCCTGTTGTTCACCAAAGTTGTATCTTTTTTTAATATCTTGCTTTAAGTTCTCTCCTTTCCAGTTCCTCTAGAGGAACCAGGAACTAAAACAGAACTAGTTGAACTAGCTCCTGAAAGTTGAGAATGGACGAAGAGCTACATAGGAAACTGTCTGGTTGGTTGGCGTGTGGGTGTTTCTTTTTAAGACACTCACTCTCCTGGAGGGAGCTGGGAAAAGACTACAGTGTCCATTTCTTAGCTCCTTGGCACCTTCTTTTTCAGCATCCCCCCAAAGGAAGGTCCTTTTCTGTCCTTTGTGCCCATGGCCTTAGGAAGGAGGGTGAGGAGTTTGGAGAATCAAAGTTTTGGATATCAGGACCCATTAGACCTACATTTACCTTTCACAGTTTCTCCGCAATAATTGGAATTGGTGTTGGAGCTGGGGCCTACGTCCTGTCGCGATATGCTGTAAGAAATTTTAAAAATCCCAGATAAGCAAAATGCGGGTCCAAGGAACAGGCAGTGTTTACTAGTGTGTGCTTGAGGGGAGGCTGTGAGTACGAGGGTGGGACGCAGGCCCCCCTGGAGCCTGGGGTGGGCAGAGCTCAGTGGGGAGGGGATAAGTCCATGCCTGCCTCTGACTTCCCTCTGCTGCCCCTCAGCTTACCCACCCTGATACCGTCGAGGGCCTTGTCCTCATCAACATTGATCCCAACGCCAAAGGCTGGATGGACTGGGCAGCCCACAAGGTTTGGAGGGGTCTGTGCACTGAGATTTTGGGGGGCTTCCCCTTGCGTGGGTCCATTTAGCCTCTAACAACAGAACTGGCTGGCCTGTGAGCTTCAGGGAGCGGGGAAGGATCAGGAAAGAAACTCGGGTCTCTACTCCTCATAGTGTCCTGAGCTTTCTCACCTGCCCTGTCCTCATAGCTAACAGGCCTCACCTCTTCCATTTCGGAGATGATCCTTGGACATCTTTTCAGCCAGGTAAGTGGTTGTGGAAAATGGAAGAAGTAGAGGGAACCAGCAGGGACTGGAATGTGTGGGGTGATTTCCTTACTTCGGACTGATTTGGGGAGGGAAGAACGCTTGCCTCTTTGCATCTAGTAATTGTTTTTGAGTTCTCTTCCCAGCCCTATTTATTCTCCCTCTATTTTCCTTCAGGAAGAGCTGTCCGGAAATTCTGAGTTGATACAAAAGTATAGAAATATCATTGCACATGCCCCCAATCTGGATAACATTGAACTGTACTGGAACAGCTACAACAAGTGAGTGGGCATGGAAGAGAAATGTAGAAGCGGTCATGGGGGTCATGGGAGGCACAGAGGGGCCAAGGGGAGGGGAAGCAGGCTGGGCGAGGTGGGCAGGGATTGTTGGGCAGTAGTGGTAGCTGCAGGACAGGTGGGGGTGGGGTGGGGGGAGAATTGTGAGAAGCCTGCCCCCTCTCTCTTGTTACTTCCTTGGACTTTTGGATTCCCTGAAGTAAGATGATCTCCTGTCCTCGTGCCCTTCATCCCCTTCACTGCCCTCTGACCAGGGACCTTGGGCACAAGGGGCCATAGGGCTCACGCTTGAGGCCTGTCTGCCACCTTCTCTTTCGGTTCTCACTTGTAATCACCAATATTCAACTTTAGTTTAGGGGAGGAAGATTGCTTCCTCATGGGGAAGCTGGCTTACATCTGGGTGGGTAGCACTGCTTGCCTAAAATTTCCACTCTTCTTTTAAACCCTCTTTAGTCGCCGAGACCTGAACTTTGTGCGTGGAGGCGATAACACCCTCAAGTAAGACTTTAAGGGATAAAACTTTGCCTCTCTCCCTAGATCTTCCCCTAGTAGATGCTTACATCCTTTAGCAGGAGAGTCTTTTGCCAGAGAATTTTCTTGTCACCTCCTCCCCTATCCTGTTTAGCAAACCACCACCCTCTAGGTCTTACCCCTTTGAACTCTGTTGGTGGGGTCAGCGGGGTTCAGAAGGTTGTTTTCTCTTTGGAGCCAACTGCTCTTCTGGGAGGAGGCGGAGGAGGGAGTGCTGGGGGCTCACCACCTGCTCCCCAACACTATGCCTCTAGGTGCCCTGTGATGCTGGTGGTAGGAGACCAAGCACCCCATGAAGATGCAGTGGTCAGTAGGGAGTCCTGGGGTGGGTGAAAGAGGGTGGCAGTCAGAGGGCTATCTTACCAAGAGGCAAGCTCTGTTTGGGGGCGGGGAGAGTAACTTTGGGGCGTAAGAGGTTGATTCCTGACAAGAAGGAAATGGGCAGAGGCCTGAGAAGAAAAGAACTTGGAGGACTCTTTTGGTGGTCCAGTGGTTAAGACTGCAAGCTCCCAATGTTGGGGGCATGGGTTTGATCCCTGGTCGGGGAGCTAAGATTCCATATGTTGTGGGTATGGGCAAAATAAAAAAATAAAAAGAACTGGGTCTGGGCCCCAGGGTCCTTTGGTTGGGAGGGGCCACTGGGAGTGTGACTTCATTCATTCAACCTCCTCCCTACTCCAGGTGGAATGTAACTCAAAACTGGACCCCACCCAGACTTCCTTCCTCAAGGTCAGTAACCCTATTCCACGTCTAGCCTGACTCTTGGCCCCCGGTCCAGAGCCATAGATCTTCTCCAGATTCAGCTGCTAGGCTGGCTTCCAGGGTCCTACATGGGAGCAAGTGGGCGGGTGGAGGAAAAGAAACAAAAAACACCCCAATGGCCTGGAGTGGAAAGCCTAGGGAAGAGAGCCCTCTGATAGCTCTCGGCATGGCTCATTTGTTTATGTATATGTCACTTTTTCTGGATGACTCTCTCCTGAACAGATGGCTGACTCTGGGGGACAGCCCCAGCTGACTCAGGTGAGCACCCCTGCCATTCGTTGGGTGGGACATTAGTGGCCCTGAACTGTACCCTGCGCTACACACCCCGTCTCAAACCTGCCATGGCTGTGGGCTCCAGCTCAGGTTCTAACCTCACTCTGCTGTCTCCCTTTCCTCATTTTACTTTTACAGCCAGGCAAGCTGACCGAGGCCTTCAAGTACTTCCTGCAGGGCATGGGCTATAGTGAGTATAGGGGTCAGAGGCTGTCATGAGGACAAGAGGTTGTCGCATAGGAGGAGGGAGGGCCACGAGGGGCAGGAACCTCTTCAGGCTAATTCCTGGATTTACTGCCGTCTGTCAAATCAAGCCCCATGTGTAACTCTCGTCTCCACCCAAGCACCCCACTCTTGAGTTGCCTGCTTCTCTTCCCACCTCCTCTCTGACTGCCGGCTCTTCCTTCCGTCTCCACAGTGGCCTCATCCTGTATGACCCGCCTGTCCCGGTCTCGCACGGCCTCGCTGACCAGCGCGGCATCCATTGATGGCAACCGCTCCCGCTCCCGTACCCTGTCCCAGAGCAGCGAGTCTGGGACTCTCTCTTCAGGGCCCCCGGGGCACACCATGGAGGTCTCCTGTTGAATGACCCTTGTTGCCCTGGTGTGGGACCCAGCCCTGACCTCCCCCAGTACTAACCTGGGAGGTGCATAGGGCACTGGGCCCAAGTGAGCACAGGAAGCTGGGCAGATCATGTGGGGAGATGACCTTGATCTTTGATTGCTACCCTAACCTTGACCTCTAACCTGTGATTTCCCTCAGCTCCTGGGAGAGATGTCCTAATATCTCTTAGGGACCCAGACCCCTAAATGATCCCTCTCCTTCATCTTGGTGTTAAGGCGGAGAAGGCATGTATCCCTGCTCCCTAATCTGGGTGTCTGTAGCTAAGGGACAAGAGGTTGTAGAAGTTGTCCATGGTGACTCCCCCAGACTCTCCCTCCTTATCCCAGATTGCAAGGGTAAGGGGCTCCGGGCTGGGGCTCCACTCACCAAAGCTGACATGGTGTCACATTAATCCTTCATGCCTCTGAAGGGCGTGGGCCTAAATGAATGTTTGACAGGGGAGAACTGCTGGTGGGTTAGTGGTCCTCAGGACATGCCAGAAACATTCAGTGTGGAAATGGAAGTTGGAATGGGAGGTGGTGGGCGGTGAACAAGTGTGATGGAAGGACTGGAGCTGGGCAGTAGGAAGGGGACTGGGGCCGTTGGCTGCTCTAACTTTGGTAGCTATCTAGACAGCGTGTGTCTAGAGGGGGGTGGGCGGGGGGAGCCAAGCTGGGCATGGCTGCTTGGGGCTTGGCATGGGGGTGGGAAGGGCTGCCTTGGGGCTCTGACCACAGTGTGTGATATGTGGGGGGTGCCCTCCTGTCTCCCACAACTTCTGCTGTAACAATAAACTGTAGAGGAATCTGAGCTCCACTATTCTTCTGGGTCTGAATGTGCCTGCCTCGTGTCCCTTTTCTGCCTCCCCCTACTCAGCCCTTTCATTTCTCTTCTCAAGGTGACAAAACCACAGGAGAGGGCTGGTGTAGCACAAGTGGTAGTTGCGCAGTCATGCCCAACTCTTGCGGACCCCATGGACTGTATGTAGCCCGCCAGGCTCCTCTGTCCATGAGATTCTCCAGGCAAGGATACTGGAGTGGGTTGCCATGCCCTCTTCCAGGGGATCTTCCTGACCCATGGACTGAACCCCAGACTCCTGTATCGTAGGCAGATTCTTACTGTCTAAGCCGCCAGGGAGGCCCCTGTATAGCATAGACTAACACTATAAAATGTGACCTCATGGTCACTGGTCCCTACTCCAATAGTGTGGTATTGTCCTTGATATTGATAGGATATCCCAGTTGGGGGCCAGAGGAGGTACTCAGATCTCAAGAGACTTCCTTATCAGTGGTCTGACCCACTGAGAAATGCCATAGGATTTTAGAGACATCACCAACATCGTGCTTTAAAGAAGGAAGCATAGAAAACTGACACAAGTGTCCCAAGGACATCTTTTGACTCATTTTCTGGCAGGATCCTCCCGAGGGTTCTATAGATTTCATTTTCGATTGATCGATACAGTCAGTAGACCAGGCCTCATGCAGTTGCTAGAGAGGTTGGATTGCTCCTAGTTGATGCCAATCTGAAGACTCCTTCAGGAGAGTTACAGCAAAAGAGAGGATTTCCTCTCAGGAATTTCTCCTCTTCTGTGAATCAGGGAGTTAATTAGACTATGTGTGTGGTTTTCGAGAAGCTTTTCAAGTGAGAACAGTGATCAAGAGGACTTTAGATAGTCTGTGGCTATTGCAGGCTGATTCTTATGCTCTTGGGGCACAAGAAGTAAAAATGAGAAGGCACCATACAGTGTTACTGGCAAGAGGATTGTAGATGGATTGTTACAAGGTCATTTGTTAGATTACTTCATATAATAGAAACGCCATAGGCAATTGCACTTTCCTCAGTGAAACTGAGCTAAGGACTAATGTAGCTTGAGATCTGGTGCTGACACATTGGCATCAAAGTGGAGCGTGGAATGTATACTTGAATCTTGAGCATTTCCTCACTGTCTCACACAGGACGAAATCTATCTTAAATGCGGTAGGCCAGGATCAGAAGGGGGCAGTATTAGGTGACTAGCAGAGATACAAACCCTGGAGAAGGGAATGGCAACCCACTCCAGTATTCCTGCCTGGAGAATCCCATGGACAGAGAAGCCTGGCAGGCTGCAGTCCATTGGGTCGCAGAGTTGGACATGACGGAAGCGACTTAGCATGTGTGCACACCCACAGAGATACAGAAGTTACAGAGCTGGCTATGGATGATGAGGGTGTTGACCAACCACACACAGGGTAGACAGCAAGCAGGGCTTAAATGCCATGCTAAAGAAACAAAACAGCATAGTTGGAACATTGGGCCAAACAGCTCCTAGATAAACATGCAGAAAAGGCAAAGAACTTACAGCCTTGACCAGCAATGCCAGCTGTTGTTCATTATGGAAGGGAAGGCCAGTCTTCTCAGTACGTTTACCTACAAAGATAACACTGTTATCAGGGTACTCTTCAGAAGAGGGAGTAAATTACATTTGTGTATACATATCAGAGAGTGTGTATCTGCCATGGAGGTGAGTGTGAATGGGTGATGACTGTATCTCTCTCTCCTACAGATCTATCTACATCTTTAACAAACCCAAGAATTAAGTAGAGGGGGAGATGCTGTCTGCTGGGAGCAAGGGAGAGGGGCTTTGCTGTCCTTGACTGACCTCTCTGCTTTGCTGGTCCTGCGAACTCCAGGCTAGCCCATAGGGATGCAGTGCCCCCCTGTGGTTGGCATGGTTCTTCTAACTTTCCCTAGCTCCCAGGTCCCTTCCAAAGTCTCCCACAGCTCTTTGTGATTCTAGTGGTGGCTCTGGAGGGAAGGCCTGATAGCATGGTCAGCAATGGTCTGTGGCTCTTGCCCATTCTCAAGATCAGAGCTTAGAGGAGAGGTGAGGGGACTTAATAGATGTCAAACCACAAACTACCTCTCTTTTGTCTTGGCTTCAGGCTTAGGATTCTTGTTTCTCTCTTCCTCTTATTCTCAAGGAATGTTTCCCTGACTTTAGGGACAGAAGCCCAAGACAGCTAAGCAAGGGTGCCATGGAAAGGAAATCAAAACTAGAACACAGTGATGAGAGCCCTTAAAAATTCTGGAACTACTAAAGAGCTATGAAAGGGTGATTCTCTGAAGTAACACACAAGTGGTGAAACTGCAGAGGGAGGATGGATGTTAAGCTTTAGAGAGCACTCCTCTAACGGGGAACAGCTAGAGTGGGAGATACCACTCTTCTACAGAGATTTTAGGACTAAAGTGGAAACTGTGAGTCAGTTCTGACCAGAGGCCAGGGGTGTGGTCAGGGTAATCAGTACCCAGAACATTGTAAGTCACAACATAACCTTTTCTCACCAACATTAGAATTTTCCTTCAACTGGATGAATATACAGTAAAAATAGAATGCTTCTTTCCTGTTTTTTCACTTTCAACGAACCTAAAGAAAGTAACTCAGGGACTTTCCTGGTGGTACAGTGGATAAAAGTCAGCCTGCCAATGCAGGGAAACATGGGTTCAATCCCTGGACTGGGAAGATCCCACTTGCCGTGAAGCAACTAAGCTTGTGCACCACAAGTACTGAGTCCGTAGAGCCCACACACCTCAACTGAAACTGCTGAAGCCCCCACACCACAACTCTTGAAGCCAGTGAGCTCTAGGGCCTGAGAGCCACAACTAATAGGCCTCTGTGCTGCAACTGCTGAAGCCCATGAGTCTAGAGACTGTGCTCCGCAACAAGACAAGCCGCCGCAATGAGAAGCCCACACACCGCAACTGGGGAGTAGCCCCCGCACTCTTGGCTAGAGAGTTAGAGAAAGCCTTCACACAGCAGTGAAGACCCTGCACAGCCAAATAAATAAATCTGTGTGTTAGCTGCTCAGTCGTGTTTGACTCCTTGCGACCCCATGTACTGCAGCCCTCCAGGCTCCTGTGTCCATGGGATTTCCTAGGCAAGGATACTGGAGTGGGTTGCCATTTCCTTCTCCAGGGGATCTTCCCAACCCAGGGATTGAACCTGGGCCTCCTGCACTGCAGGCAGATTCTTTACCATCTGAGCCACCAGGGAAGGCCAAATAAATAAATAAAGTTACCACCTCCACTCCCAGTCTGTGGAGATTATTAAAGACACCAGTTGCCAATTATTTCCTTTTTTATTTCAGTTTTTGTTGTTACTTTTTTTATATAATTTTATCTATTTAAACATTATTTATTTAAATAAAGTTATATAAAAAAAGTAACTCACAACAAAAACTGAAATAAAAAAGGAAATAATTGACAACTGGTGTTTTTAAGCATCTTCACAGACTGGGGGTGGGGGTCGGTGTCACCCCTGTCTGTATCCATTTTTGCTTCACCTTTGCTAGTAACCATGGGCTTCCCCCTCAGGTTGGGGGCTGGGGTGGGGTGGGGAAATGTGAGGGTATCTGGCTGATTGGCACACTCACGTTACCAACCCACCCCAATTAGCTGTTTCTTACTCTATCACCCAGAGGCAGGAGCAAGGGACCATTTCCTCTGGCAAGACATTGGAAAACTGTCCTTCGGGGGAGGGGTGAAATGGCATGAGTTGCCTCATAAGAATTGGTTCAGAGCTCTTTGGTTTTTGTTCCTGGGTGTGTCTTGCTCACATGTATTGTTCTCTGACTGGCCTCCCACCTGACTCTGAGGTATTCACTGAATACTGCTCAGTATGCAGTTCCCCATCTCCCTTTTTCCATACAGCAGCAATATCTAAACCCAACCCTTAGCTCATAAGCAAAGGAAAGGAGGGGAGTTCCCAAGGATTACTTCAAAGAATTATTTTTTAATTTGTAATTAATTTATTTTTTGGTCACTCCACGAGACTTGTGGAATCTGTTCCCTGAGCAGGGATTGAACCCGGGCTATGGCAGTGAAAGTAACCACTAGATCACCAGGGAACTCTCCCAGAGAATCATTTATTGGTGCAAAAATGGAAAGCTGGCTCAGAGTGGGAAGGAAGTTGGAGGTTTCATTCTTCTGTTTCAGATTTTTTTTTTTCCTGTTTAAATATGTAAAAAATAGATGGCATGGAGAAGATGGGTGAGGAACAGACACAGAAAGAAGACTTGAGAAGATTTGAAAACTATTTGTATAAACTCTCTTGTGATTATTCCAACTAGTTTCTCCTCTTATCCACTCTTCCAACCTGTATATCTTCGCTCTGAAATTTTTATATTTCAACTCTCATGATTCTAATTTTCTTCAGTTACAATCTATCTTTCAAGGCTGAGTGAATCAGGGTTCACTCCTGAATCTGGCTTCTAGTCACCAGGACCCAGTTAACTCAGCTCTCCCTCCTGTCCTATGGTTCTTATTCCATTCTTCCTCATTTCTAGCTCGTTCAGAAATCACACTTATCATCTTCTCCCTTAGAGCCCTTTCTGGCTCCTTGCTGGGATTCAGAGCTTTTGAAAATGATCAGGATTGTTCCTTTTCTTCATCCCAGTGTCTCTCTCTGTGGCATTCCCTAGCTCTGTTCCAGCTCTTGATACAATATGGTTCAAACTAAAGATGGTTCCTGGTTGGTGAGAACCTTGAGAAAGGAAAAGGAAATGGACTTTGGAAGGATGGCTGAAAGCAGAGGAGGAGAAGGGAAATCTAAAGGCCCGTGGGTTGGGAGGAAGCAAAAAAATGCATGACCCACTCACGCTTGAAATCTCCAGCCTCTGCTCATTGTTATCAAATGCTGATAGCATCGTGACCCAGAAACATATGGAGAGCCCCAGAGTTTAATGTATTCCTCCTCGAGATTCCTTTCTAGTCATACAAAGCCTCAGTACCAGAAATAGCTAACTTCCACATAATCATGTCCCTTCCAAAGTCCTGGCACGATTACTGGAGTCGAAGGCAGCAGAGAATCGATGGTGTGTGGAATGTCTTCTGTTTGCCCTTCCAGAGTTCTTTAGGACCTGTGCCTCACAAGGCTGACCTATGCGCAATCACCCGTAGACATTTGTGTCCTTGGTTTTGTTTGGGTATGGCCAACAGGAGATGCTGGCAGCAGGCCACAGGGTAGAAGGAGAATGAGGATACTCCTCTAACTCCTGGTCCCGGCAAAGTTGGTTGTTTCCCTGTACCAAGGCCACAGCTCTTATTGGACAGCCCTCTAGTTTCTGGTTGCTAGCTCCCTCTGTTCAGCCCAGGTAACAGCATTGTTATTACTCAGCCCCAAGGAATTGCACCATCCCTTGTTGCTCTGTCTAAACCCTGCCCACACCTTTCTATACACTCCCTTTATTAAGCTTGTCTCACTTATCCAAAGTGCTGTCTGCTTTCTTATGAAACCCTAACGTGGAAGATGGGGAGGGAAAGGTAAGGTAGGAGAAGAAAAGCTACATCTTGAGTTTTTCTTAGAATCACAGAAACACAGGTTTGAAGCCCAGTTAGCTACTAAGTTATTTAACTTTTCTAGTACCTCCCTTGACTTACCATAGGGATAATATTTACCTGGTACCGTTGGGAAGGTGAGATAATATATGTGAAAGCAATAGAACAGTGCCAGATGCTCAGCATAGAAATTCTATTATTACTGCACTGGAGTGTATTCCATGTGAGTGCAATTAATACTAAAGGGAAAACAAAATAGGATGATGCTTCAGGGAAATTATTTCCCTTGTCAGACATTTTTATTTAGCTTTGCCCGAGGCTTGCCTTCTCAACTGATCCCTGTGATTGTAAGCTGGGTTGGTGCGGAGGTTTGTGTATCTTAAATTTACGGGAAGGGGAAGAGGAATGGGACAGGAGATAGACTGAGACAAGAATGAAAGTCAGGAGACCTTGTCTGTGTTAAGGTCAGTTAAATACCAAAAATATGAGAAGGAGCAAACTGGTGAGCAGTTGAGTGCACAGGGCACACCTTCTCTTTCCCTATTTCTCCATGAAGTCTGATACGTTCCTCCATCCCATGCATCAGTGGCTGGGCAACAGTCATCTGCTCCCCCTCGGTTTTAGATAATGTATATGTCCTTAGCAGCTCTTGAGAGAAGCAACACATTGTAAGAGTTACTCAAACTGAAAGGCAAATGGTCTAGAAAGGAGGGGCTGCAGCCATAGTGGCAGGTAAGGCAGGCAGAAAGAAAGTCACTAAGTCATGGGGTGAGCCCAGTAATCACCCCAGACATCTATCTGGCATCTCTCTCTCTCCAAACACACTGCTTCTTAATCCCTCAGCTAGAAGGCTGCTGGAAGGAGACAGAGACTCCAAGAAGAGCAAGAGTGTCCCTGAAGCCACATGGGGCTCAGCATGAAACAGAGGAAGCATATGGAAATAGCCTCCATTTAGTTTTATCTCAAGAATCCGTTGGATACTTTGTGGGAGGCTGATAACAGGCACTGGGAGTAGGGTGGGTGTGGATAGCATAGGAGAAAAAGCTAGATCCCTAAGCCTCTTTCTGAATGTGGGACCTCTGGCTCAGCTTCTCAAATCTGTGCGTGAGGAGGCTTCCTAGGTGGCGCCAGTGGTAAACCATGCTCCTACCAATGAAGGAGACGTAAGAGATGCAGGTTCAATCCCTGGGTTGGGCAGATCCCCTGGAGGAGGGCATGGCAAACTACTCCTGTATTCTTGCCTGGAGAAATCCCATGGACAGAGGAACCCGGCGGGCTGCGGTCCACAGGGTTGCAAAGAGTCGGACATGACTGAAGTGACTTACACACACACACACACACACAGACACACACACACAGACATACACACACGTGCATAAGGTGGTCATGAGTTGTTGGAATTTCAGCAATGCTCCCATATCTGGAGGGGCTGGGCCTGCAACTGACAGAATGAATGACTGGGGCCCAATTCCAGAAAACAAGACTGTGTCCCACACTCACCCTTCCCGCTCGCCACTCCACCACCTCCTGAACCAGGCACTTCCTAGGCAACCCAGAGAAATGAAGCACAGCATAGCTGAAGGAGAAGGACAAAATGACATTTTATTACACATAACAGCATAAACGGGACAAGAGTGAAATCCTTTCATTTATAAGCACTCAACCAAAACAACTTTTTCTCAGTCCTGTATGAGAAATGGCATCTCATGTGGTGAAAAGTTGGGGTCCAGGTTACGGCATAATGCCTAGTAAATGTCACTGTGTCTCAGGGAAGAAATGTCAGAGGGTGAAGTTATTTGAGCAGCTTCTCCTGGGGGTAGGTAGGTCATCTTGGGTCCATCAGAAAAGTCAGGAATCTCTCAGGCCCACAAGGCAATGATGGCCATAAAAGCAAAACCAGCAGCTACACAGCTCCACTTGGCCAGAGGGGCTTCAGGACTTGCGAGTTCCCGGGGCAGAATTTCCAGGAAGGTGACATACAGGAACGTACCAGCTGCCATGCCTTCTAACACAGCTTGCGCCAAACCTTGTCCAGCTTTAGAGTCCCCTTGAGGCACAGCCAGCCCTACGGCTAGGCCCAGAGGGGACATGAGAGCTAAAGACAGAATGGAGAGCATGGCCCAACGTGATTCAGTGCCTACCTGCACCAGCCGCAGTCCTACGCCAAACACTACGATCCCCTTGTGAGCCAGGACAGCAAGACACAGCTGCACCGTAGAAGCGACTGTGAGCTGCAGCCCCACAGCGAGACCTTCAAACACGGAGTGAAAGGAGAGAGAGAGCAAGAGGATGAGGGCCCGGAAGGGACCCCGTGAAGGGGAGGGGAGAAGTCCATGGCTGTGAGGTTCAAGCTCATGAGCTGTCCCCAGTTCCTGCTCCTGCACTTCGGGTGTTTCAGCAGCCCCAGGACAGCACTGCAATGCCAGCGACTCCAAAAAGAAGACAAGGAAGAAGCCCAGGGAGATGATGAGCTCTCCGTAGGGATAGTCCATCTGGGTGGGAACAGAAAGAGGGGTTGTGAGATGGGAAAGTGTGCTGTGCCTGTGCTCAATCATATACAACTCTTTGTGATCCTCTGGACTGCAGCCTGCCAGGTTCCATGGGATTTTCCAGGCAAGGATACTGGAGTGGGTTGCCATCTCCTTCTCCAGGGGTTCTTCCCCACCCAGGGATCGAACTCGAGTCTCCTGCGTTGATGGTGGTTTCTTTACTGCTGAGCCCTGGGGGAAGTAAGGAAGGGAAGAAATTGCACAGGATTGGGACTGGGCTGAAGAGAATGGGAAGTGTGGTAACAGAACATACAAAAGGGGAACGAAGCCAAGAGGAGACATGGACGTTTGACCACAAGAAAACCTGAGGAAATAAGGAAAGAATATCAATAGGGTTAGAAATACGGGAAAATGATAGGAAGCATATCAAAGGGTCCAGAGAAAGAATGGAAGGTTAAACAAGAGTTCTCTCTGGGTTTCATAAGCCCAGAAGGATTGAGTGGCTCCACCTTTCCTTGCCAACAACAATGCTAGAGCTGAGGGGTAGGAGGAATTCTTAGAATTCCACACATAAATCCTCTCAAAAAGGTCTGGGCATGAAAGTAATCTCTGGTTCTCCTTACTGTGCAGGTAAGGGCTGGTGGGAGACACTTACATAAGCTGAATCAGCATCATCATCAGAATGCCTCTCACTCTTTGTCCTGTTCTAGGGAGAAAAAAGCACAAATTAGATGAGGGAAAGCAGCTCAGCTTCCTGTTCTGTGCCATTGGCTCTACCACTTTCCTTCAAGGCCAATCTGACCTGTTTCCATCACTCCATACAAGAGCCGTCATCTTCCTTGTCGTTCCTTCTGTCCTTGGCTTTGTCACTTTTTCCCCTTTCTTCCCCTCGTTCTGCTCATCATTCTGGCCTCATGGCCTGGTAGGTCTGCCGCTCACCTGTATCACCAAGTTCTGGATCTCTGATTTAATTCCCTCCAAGGCTTCAGCGGTCATGTGCATGAACCCCGCTCCCAGGAAAACGCCAGCAGACGTGCAGCCCAGGAAACTGAGGACCCGGCGGTGACAACCTAATTCAAAGCAGGAGTTACAACCCAGTTGGCAAAGAGGAGATAAGAAGAAGGTGACTAAGGAGCCACGGGCAGCACTCAATGTCCGAAGACTGGGGATGATGAGAGAATCAGAGCAAGATATCAGGACAGTGACAAGGCTGAAGTCAGACTTAGGTAATGGGGACAAAGATGTGATAGGGCTGTACCTGTGGCTGTAGCAGTCTGGAACCATTTGAAGCGGATGGGAATAAGGCCACAGACCAGAGTCAGCACCAGCAGGGCAAATAGGCAGCCAATTTTTGCTCCTAGTAGTGGCTCCATCCTTGTGGTACAGGGTTAGTTGAGGCCTCAGAAAGACAAATGGAGTTATAGTCTTTGGAGCAGGAGGGGTGTCTCAGGTGGTCAGAGCTGTTCACTCTCCTGTTTCAGGAGGCTATTGCAGATCCTCTCTCTGGTCTATGTTGCCTCTTCTTGCGTAGCCTTACATAGGAAGCTTGCCCAGCCCGTTTTTCACCCTTCCCCTCATGCAGGCCCCTCCCCTGGCTGACGCCTTCCTGAGTTTAGAAACCAGAAACTCCAGACTCCCTGCCAGGCATGGCCTGGTGCAGTGTCTTCTCCTTCTCTTCATTGCCGGGACTAATCCAGGGGCTGTCTTAGTTCTGGCCTGGGGCTGTTCTAATCCAGAGTGTCTTTAGTAGCTCTTCCCAGCTGTTCTGTCCTGGGGACAATCTGATCCTGCCTCACTCAGGACATTTGACCTAAGCCTTCTATACCCTGTCTACTCCACCTCAAGTCCTTTAGGTTGCTCTGTTGAAACTTGAACTGCATCCTTTCAAAGGGGATTTGGGGCCACTTGGGACAAGGAGGTGGGGCTGGCAAGGGGAGCTGCCATCACCCTGTGAGAACTAGTACAGGAGGGGACTCCCCTAGCCTGACACTCCAGAGAAATAGCTCCAGGCATGGAAATGTCTACAAGAAGTTGAGATTTCTAGTATTACAACGCTGATACTGTTACAACTTTTGACTATGCCTTTTTCCTGATATAAATTATAGAAGAGGGACTGAGAGTTTTAAGAAGAAAGTTGCTCTAGTTCTGAAACAGCAAGGCCTAGGGGAAAACGGAAACGAACCACATATACTGAAGGCTCCTGCCTGGACATGTAGAGATGGAGATGGAAGATTGAGACCTGAGGGGAACAGACTCTTGAGGTAAACGTGTATGAGGTTAACTCTGAGGAAGCTGAGAAAGTTGAAAGGGAAGAAGGCAGAAAAAAATAGCAGCCAAGCAGCTGTTGACTCCCCTGTTCAGGTAGCCTGCGTAACAACCCTGAGACCTGTTGAGCCAGTTCTCAGGAAACTGGGGGTGACTTTCTCCTTCCCCCCATTATCTGGTGGAAGCAGCAGGATTCTTCCAGGACAGGATGAGCTGGAGACTTGTGTGGGGACCACTGAAAATCTGAGGATTCTCTTCATTATAGGATAGGCCATGACAACAGACCTCTATACCTTTTAAGAAATCGCAAGATTCATTTCCATTCTTTGAAAACTTTTTATTATTATTAAACCTTCAAGTGAACACAGGTATATAGGGGTACTGTAGCTGAAACTCGTCTCTGTTCATCAGAGTGAACAGAAACATAAAGACAGAATTTGGGGTGAAGTATAAAAGAGTAGTTTTTTTATTGTGCCAGGTAAAGGAGGCCACTGCAGGTCAATGTCCTACAGACTGTGCCCTCCCTAGAGAGAGAACAGCAAGGGGTCTTATAGTTTGAGGGTGGAAACCAGGACCATAGATAAGGATCGGGGTAGATCAAGCTTGCATTCTTCACTTCCAGAAATTTTCAAAATTGTCAAAGTTGGTGTTAGGTGCTCCTGGGACTGATTCTGGTGGTCCTTGAGATGATCACACCATGCATGACCTTCTTTCTGGAATGAATGATGCTCACAAGGGAAGGGAGTGTCAGGGAGTGTTTTCTTGGAGAAGTAAACACCAGGTGTACCGTACAATTCTAGCTAGAAGGCAATCATCTGAGAAGTGCAATTAAGAAAGAAAAGCAGCTGCGAGAGGATGGCCGAGTGAGTTCGAAGAATAAGGCCGACTATGATGGAGGATATTTGAACTAGCTTTTTTGCCGTAACAGTACTAGCACTCCCATCCTGGACCAGGCCTCGGCCTGGGCCGCCGTCAAGAGAGAAGAAAACACCTGTCACACATCTGTGTCAACTCTCAGGGGCATCTTGAGCAGGGGATGGAGGAAGTTCCGATGGTGTGATCACCCCAATTAGCTGTTTCTTACTCTATCACCCAGAGGCAGGAGCAAGGGACCATTTCCTCTGGCAAGACATTGGAAAACTGTCCTTCGGGGGAGGGGTGAAATGGCATGAGTTGCCTCATAAGAATTGGTTCAGAGCTCTTTGGTTTTTGTTCCTGGGTGTGTCTTGCTCACATGTATTGTTCTCTGACTGGCCTCCCACCTGACTCTGAGGTATTCACTGAATACTGTTCAGTATGCAGTTCCCCATCTCCCTTTTTCCATACAGCAGCAATATCTAAACCCAACCCTTAGCTCATAAGCAAAGGAAAGGAGGGGAGTTCCCAAGGATTACTTCAAAGAATTATTTTTTAATTTGTAATTAATTTATTTTTTGGTCACTCCACGAGACTTGTGGAATCTGTTCCCTGAGCAGGGATTGAACCCGGGCTATGGCAGTGAAAGTAACCACTAGATCACCAGGGAACTCTCCCAGAGAATCATTTATTGGTGCAAAAATGGAAAGCTGGCTCAGAGTGGGAAGGAAGTTGGAGGTTTCATTCTTCTGTTTCAGATTTTCTTTTTTCCTGTTTAAATATGTAAAAAATAGATGGCATGGAGAAGATGGGTGAGGAACAGACACAGAAAGAAGACTTGAGAAGATTTGAAAACTATTTGTATAAACTCTCTTGTGATTATTCCAACTAGTTTCTCCTCTTATCCACTCTTCCAACCTGTATATCTTCGCTCTGAAATTTTTATATTTCAACTCTCATGATTCTAATTTTCTTCAGTTACAATCTATCTTTCAAGGCTGAGTGAATCAGGGTTCACTCCTGAATCTGGCTTCTAGTCACCAGGACCCAGTTAACTCAGCTCTCCCTCCTGTCCTATGGTTCTTATTCCATTCTTCCTCATTTCTAGCTCGTTCAGAAATCACACTTATCATCTTCTCCCTTAGAGCCCTTTCTGGCTCCTTGCTGGGATTCAGAGCTTTTGAAAATGATCAGGATTGTTCCTTTTCTTCATCCCAGTGTCTCTCTCTGTGGCATTCCCTAGCTCTGTTCCAGCTCTTGATACAATATGGTTCAAACTAAAGATGGTTCCTGGTTGGTGAGAACCTTGAGAAAGGAAAAGGAAATGGACTTTGGAAGGATGGCTGAAAGCAGAGGAGGAGAAGGGAAATCTAAAGGCCCGTGGGTTGGGAGGAAGCAAAAAAATGCATGACCCACTCACACTTGAAATCTCCAGCCTCTGCTCATTGTTATCAAATGCTGATAGCATCGTGACCCAGAAACATATGGAGAGCCCCAGAGTCTAATGTATTCCTCCTCGAGATTCCTTTCTAGTCATACAAAGCCTCAGTACCAGAAATAGCTAACTTCCACATAATCATGTCCCTTCCAAAGTCCTGGCACGATTACTGGAGTCGAAGGCAGCAGAGAATCGATGGTGTGTGGAATGTCTTCTGTTTGCCCTTCCAGAGTTCTTTAGGACCTGTGCCTCACAAGGCTGACCTACGCGCAATCACCCGTAGACATTTGTGTCCTTGGTTTTGTTTGGGTATGGCCAACAGGAGATGCTGGCAGCAGGCCACAGGGTAGAAGGAGAGTGAGGATACTCCTCTAACTCCTGGTCCCGGCAAAGTTGGTTGTTTCCCTGTACCAAGGCCACAGCTCTTATTGGACAGCCCTCTAGTTTCTGGTTGCTAGCTCCCTCTGTTCAGCCCAGGTAACAGCATTGTTATTACTCAGCCCCAAGGAATTGCACCATCCCTTGTTGCTCTGTCTAAACCCTGCCCACACCTTTCTATACACTCCCTTTATTAAGCTTGTCTCACTTATCCAAAGTGCTGTCTGCTTTCTTATGAAACCCTAACGTGGAAGATGGGGAGGGAAAGGTAAGGTAGGAGAAGAAAAGCTACATCTTGAGTTTTTCTTAGAATCACAGAAACACAGGTTTGAAGCCCAGTTAGCTACTAAGTTATTTAACTTTTCTAGTACCTCCCTTGACTTACCATAGGGATAATATTTACCTGGTACCGTTGGGAAGGTGAGATAATATATGTGAAAGCAATAGAACAGTGCCAGATGCTCAGCATAGAAATTCTATTATTACTGCACTGGAGTGTATTCCATGTGAGTGCAATTAATACTAAAGGGAAAACAAAATAGGATGATGCTTCAGGGAAATTATTTCCCTTGTCAGACATTTTTATTTAGCTTTGCCCGAGGCTTGCCTTCTCAACTGATCCCTGTGATTGTAAGCTGGGTTGGTGCGGAGGTTTGTGTATCTTAAATTTACGGGAAGGGGAAGAGGAATGGGACAGGAGATAGACTGAGACAAGAATGAAAGTCAGGAGACCTTGTCTGTGTTAAGGTCAGTTAAATACCAAAAATATGAGAAGGAGCAAACTGGTGAGCAGTTGAGTGCACAGGGCACACCTTCTCTTTCCCTATTTCTCCATGAAGTCTGATACGTTCCTCCATCCCATGCATCAGTGGCTGGGCAACAGTCATCTGCTCCCCCTCGGTTTTAGATAATGTATATGTCCTTAGCAGCTCTTGAGAGAAGCAACACATTGTAAGAGTTACTCAAACTGAAAGGCAAATGGTCTAGAAAGGAGGGGCTGCAGCCATAGTGGCAGGTAAGGCAGGCAGAAAGAAAGTCACTAAGTCATGGGGTGAGCCCAGTAATCACCCCAGACATCTATCTGGCATCTCTCTCTCTCTCCAAACACACTGCTTCTTAATCCCTCAGCTAGAAGGCTGCTGGAAGGAGACAGAGACTCCAAGAAGAGCAAGAGTGTCCCTGAAGCCACATGGGGCTCAGCATGAAACAGAGGAAGCATATGGAAATAGCCTCCATTTAGTTTTATCTCAAGAATCCGTTGGATACTTTGTGGGAGGCTGATAACAGGCACTGGGAGTAGGGTGGGTGTGGATAGCATAGGAGAAAAATCTAGATCCCTAAGCCTCTTTCTGAATGTGGGACCTCTGGCTCAGCTTCTCAAATCTGTGCGTGAGGAGGCTTCCTAGGTGGCGCCAGTGGTAAACCATGCTCCTACCAATGAAGGAGACGTAAGAGATGCAGGTTCAATCCCTGGGTTGGGCAGATCCCCTGGAGGAGGGCATGGCAAACTACTCCTGTATTCTTGCCTGGAGAAATCCCATGGACAGAGGAACCTGGCGGGCTGCGGTCCACAGGGTTGCAAAGAGTCGGACACAACTGAAGTGACTTACACACACACACACACACACACACAGACACACACACACAGACATACACACACGTGCATAAGGTGGTCATGAGTTGTTGGAATTTCAGCAATGCTCCCATATCTGGAGGGGCTGGGCCTGCAACTGACAGAATGAATGACTGGGGCCCAATTCCAGAAAACAAGACTGTGTCCCACACTCACCCTTCCCGCTCGCCACTCCACCACCTCCTGACCAGGCACTTCCTAGGCAACCCAGAGAAATGAAGCACAGCATAGCTGAAGGAGAAGGACAAAATGACATTTTATTACACATAACAGCATAAACGGGACAAGAGTGAAATCCTCTCATTTATAAGCTCTCAACCAAAACAACTTTTTCTCAGTCCTGTATGAGAAATGGCATCTCATGTGGTGAAAAGTTGGGGTCCAGGTTACGGCATAATGCCTAGTAAATGTCACTGTGTCTCAGGGAAGAAATGTCAGAGGGTGAAGTTATTTGAGCAGCTTCTCCTGGGGGTAGGTAGGTCATCTTGGGTCCATCAGAAAAGTCAGGAATCTCTCAGGCCCACAAGGCAATGATAGCCATAAAAGCAAAACCAGCAGCTACACAGCTCCACTTGGCCAGAGGGGCTTCAGGACTTGCGAGTTCCCGGGGCAGAATTTCCAGGAAGGTGACATACAGGAACGTACCAGCTGCCATGCCTTCTAACACAGCTTGCGCCAAACCTTGTCCAGCTTTAGAGTCCCCTTGAGGCACAGCCAGCCCTACGGCTAGGCCCAGAGGGGACATGAGAGCTAAAGACAGAATGGAGAGCATGGCCCAACGTGATTCAGTGCCTACCTGCACCAGCCGCAGTCCTATGCCAAACACTACGATCCCCTTGTGAGCCAGGACAGCAAGACACAGCTGCACCGTAGAAGCGACTGTGAGCTGCAGCCCCACAGCGAGACCTTCAAACACAGAGTGAAAGGAGAGAGAGAGCAAGAGGATGAGGGCCCGGAAGGGACCCCGTGAAGGGGAGGGGAGAAGTCCATGGCTGTGAGGTTCAAGCTCATGAGCTGTCCCCAGTTCCTGCTCCTGCACTTCGGGTGTTTCAGCAGCCCCAGGACAGCACTGCAATGCCAGCGACTCCAAAAAGAAGACAAGGAAGAAGCCCAGGGAGATGATGAGCTCTCCGTAGGGATAGTCCATCTGGGTGGGAACAGAAAGAGGGGTTGTGAGATGGGAAAGTGTGCTGTGCCTGTGCTCAATCATATACAACTCTTTGTGATCCTCTGGACTGCAGCCTGCCAGGTTCCATGGGATTTTCCAGGCAAGGATACTGGAGTGGGTTGCCATCTCCTTCTCCAGGGGTTCTTCCCCACCCAGGGATCGAACTCGAGTCTCCTGCGTTGATGGTGGTTTCTTTACTGCTGAGCCCTGGGGGAAGTAAGGAAGGGAAGAAATTGCACAGGCTTGGGACTGGGCTGAAGAGAATGGGAAGTGTGGTAACAGAACATACAAAAGGGGAACGAAGCCAAGAGGAGACATGGACGTTTGACCACAAGAAAACCTGAGGAAATAAGGAAAGAATATCAATAGGGTTAGAAATACGGGAAAATGATAGGAAGCATATCAAAGGGTCCAGAGAAAGAATGGAAGGTTAAACAAGAGTTCTCTCTGGGTTTCATAAGCCCAGAAGGATTGAGTGGCTCCACCTTTCCTTGCCAACAACAATGCTAGAGCTGAGGGGTAGGAGGAATTCTTAGAATTCCACACATAAATCCTCTCAAAAAGGTCTGGGCATGAAAGTAATCTCTGGTTCTCCTTACTGTGCAGGTAAGGGCTGGTGGGAGACACTTACATAAGCTGAATCAGCATCATCATCAGAATGCCTCTCACTCTTTGTCCTGTTCTAGGGAGAAAAAAGCACAAATTAGATGAGGGAAAGCAGCTCAGCTTCCTGTTCTGTGCCATTGGCTCTACCACTTTCCTTCAAGGCCAATCTGACCTGTTTCCATCACTCCATACAAGAGCCGTCATCTTCCTTGTCGTTCCTTCTGTCCTTGGCTTTGTCACTTTTTCCCCTTTCTTCCCCTCGTTCTGCTCATCATTCTGGCCTCATGGCCTGGTAGGTCTGCCGCTCACCTGTATCACCAAGTTCTGGATCTCTGATTTAATTCCCTCCAAGGCTTCAGCGGTCATGTGCATGAACCCCGCTCCCAGGAAAACGCCAGCAGACGTGCAGCCCAGGAAACTGAGGACCCGGCGGTGACAACCTAATTCAAAGCAGGAGTTACAACCCAGTTGGCAAAGAGGAGATAAGAAGAAGGTGACTAAGGAGCCACGGGCAGCACTCAATGTCCGAAGACTGGGGATGATGAGAGAATCAGAGCAAGGTATCAGGACAGTGACAAGGCTGAAGTCAGACTTAGGTAATGGGGACAAAGATGTGATAGGGCTGTACCTGTGGCTGTAGCAGTCTGGAACCATTTGAAGCGGATGGGAATAAGGCCACAGACCAGAGTGAGCACCAGCAGGGCAAATAGGCAGCCAATTTTTGCTCCTAGTAGTGGCTCCATCCTTGTGGTACAGGGTTAGTTGAGGCCTCAGAAAGACAAATGGAGTTATAGTCTTTGGAGCAGGAGGGGTGTCTCAGGTGGTCAGAGCTGTTCACTCTCCTGTTTCAGGAGGCTATTGCAGATCCTCTCTCTGGTCTATGTTGCCTCTTCTTGCGTAGCCTTACATAGGAAGCTTGCCCAGCCCGTTTTTCACCCTTCCCCTCATGCAGGCCCCTCCCCTGGCTGACGCCTTCCTGAGTTTAGAAACCAGAAACTCCAGACTCCCTGCCAGGCATGGCCTGGTGCAGTGTCTTCTCCTCCTCTTCATTGCCGGGACTAATCCAGGGGCTGTCTTAGTTCTGGCCTGGGGCTGTTCTAATCCAGAGTGTCTTTAGTAGCTCTTCCCAGCTGTTCTGTCCTGGGGACAATCTGATCCTGCCTCACTCAGGACATTTGACCTAAGCCTTCTATACCCTGTCTACTCCACCTCAAGTCCTTTAGGTTGCTCTGTTGAAACCTGAACTGCATCCTTTCAAAGGGGATTTGGGGCCACTTGGGACAAGGAGGTGGGGCTGGCAAGGGGAGCTGCCATCACCCTGTGAGAACTAGTACAGGAGGGGACTCCCCTAGCCTGTCACTCCAGAGAAATAGCTCCAGGCATGGAAATGTCTACAAGAAGTTGAGATTTCTAGTATTACAACACTGATACTGTTACAACTTTTGACTATGCCTTTTTCCTGATATAAATTATAGAAGAGGGACTGAGAGTTTTAAGAAGAAAGTTGCTCTAGTTCTGAAACAGCAAGGCCTAGGGGAAAACGGAAACGAACCACATATACTAAAGGCTCCTGCCTGGACATGTAGAGATGGAGATGGAAGATTGAGACCTGAGGGGAACAGACTCTTGAGGTAAACGTGTATGAGGTTAACTCTGAGGAAGCTGAGAAAGTTGAAAGGGAAGAAGGCAGAAAAAAATAGAAGCCAAGCAGCTGCTGACTCCCCTGTTCAGGTGGCCTGCGTAACAACCCTGAGACCTGTTGAGCCAGTTCTCAGGAAACTGGGGGTGACTTTCTCCCTCCCCCCATTATCTGGTGGAAGCAGCAGGATTCTTCCAGGACAGGATGAGCTGGAGACTTGTGTGGGGACCACTGAAAATCTGAGGATTCTCTTCATTATAGGATAGGCCATGACAACAGACCTCTATACCTTTTAAGAAATTGCAAGATTCATTTCCATTCTTTGAAAACTTTTTATTATTATTAAACCTTCAAGTGAACACAGGTATATAGGGGTACTGTAGCTGAAACTCGTCTCTGTTCATCAGAGTGAACAGAAACATAAAGACAGAATTTGGGGTGAAGTATAAAAGAGTAGTTTTTTTATTGTGCCAGGTAAAGGAGGCCACTGCAGGTCAATGTCCTACAGACTGTGCCCTCCCTAGAGAGAGAACAGCAAGGGGTCTTATAGTTTGAGGGTGGAAACCAGGACCATAGATAAGGATCGGGGTAGATCAAGCTTGCATTCTTCACTTCCGGAAATTTTCAAAATTGTCAAAGTTGGTATTAGGTGCTCCTGGGACTGATTCTGGTGGTCCTTGAGATGATCACACCATGCATGACCTTCTTTCTGGAATGAATGATGCTCACAAGGGAAGGGAGTGTCAGGGAGTGTTTTCTTGGAGAAGTAAACACCAGGTGCACCGTACAATTCTAGCTAGAAGGCAATCATCTGAGAAGTGCAATTAAGAAAGAAAAGCAGCTGCGAGAGGATGGCCGAGTGAGTTCGAAGAATAAGGCCGACTATGATGGAGGATATTTGAACTAGCTTTTTTGCCGTAACAGTACTAGCACTCCCATCCTGGACCAGGCCTCGGCCTGGGCCGCCGTCAAGAGAGAAGAAAACACTTGTCACACATCTGTGTCAACTCTCAGGGGCATCTTGAGCAGGGGATGGAGGAAGTTCCGATGGTGTGATCACAGGTAAAAGATCTCCCCAGGAACTGACCCGGGCACAGCGATACAAATCCCTACAGAAAAGAGAGGGTCAATGTGGGCTGCAGACTCTTGCTACCTCCCACTAATTCTGGCCATACCCTCCATACCTGCCATGTCTGCGGGCTGTGACCACAGCATGCTGCATACGTCCATCTGGACAGCACAGGTGACAATGCACATGGCGGGGCCGTTTAAGAACAGGCTGAGTGATTCGGGGCCAGCGCTTAGCCTCCTCTGGAGATCCTCGGGCAAGGATTACCAAGGAGAACTTTTCTTCCTTTGGCTTCTTATTCTAAGACAAGGATACAGAGATGGCTTGCAGGAAAAGATGAGGGAAAAAAAATTTCTTCAAACCTCATTCCTGTGACTCTTCACATATTCTATAAGTCATATACATTCAGACCCTAAAATCTCCAAGCATTCTCTGAAGTTCCCAAATCCTCCTGTCTCTGAATCTCTTTCATTGTGCTTTCCCAGGCTATTTTCTCCCCACCACAGTATTCCCAGAGTACATACCCAGCTGAAGGGGATGGGATGGTACGCCTGGGACAAGCTACAGGCCAGGGGCTTAGAGGCTGTCAACTGGGGACACGGAAGTTCATGGGGACACTGTGAAGACAAAGATGAGGTAAGACAAAAGAACCACAGATCGTAAAAGCCAGAAACTACGAGTAAGAGAGCCAAGAAGGGCCAGGGCTAAGGGAGCGCAGAGCAGGTGAAGGGCAGGCCTGCGGAATCACTGAGGAGGAGGCTGGATAGGTACTCAAGAGTGGCTGGTGGCTAGCTCTTTTCCTGGCCAGCCCTGAGTTCAGATCTTTGCTTGCTGGGAAAGGCAGAAGTAATACTCACTGGGGCAAAGACAAAACCAGGTCGAGGGTCCAAAGGTGACTTTTCTTTTCCCTGAAATCAAAGGAAATAAAAAAAATTTAGGCTGGGCGGAGGGGTCTGTTCTAACTCAATCTCTGCACTCAATAAATTGAGGACTCCTCTAACATTCAATTCTGGTAATTATTAACTATGTTCTTTGAATTAAGCTGGCTGTTTCTCTAATACTCCAAACAAAGAACTTTCTCTTTGCAGCAGGAGAAAGGCAGAAATTTGACACATAGTATGGTGCTCTCCCTTGTCAGTAACCTTCACTCTGAAAAAAAAATTCCATTTCAAGACAATGAAATTTGCAATTATACACTGGTTCATATGGTCCTAAACTGGTTCTTAGATCAGAAGTACCCTGGATCAGGGGCTGGCAAAAAAAAAAAAGAAAAAAAATTAAAAGTCCAGAGACTAGACAAAATTTGTTTCCTACTGCTATCTGTATGGTGAAAATAGCCACAGGCAACAGACCTATAGCCACAGACACATGGTTATAGATGCACAAATAAGCACGGCTCATATAAAAACAGGTGGCAGGCTGGACCTGATCCATAGGCTGGAGTTTGCCAACTACTACCCTATATCATAACTACTTCATGTGCCTACTATCTTCAGAGTCATCCTTATTCATATATGCCAGTCCCTTCAGTTTTCAGGGGAGTGCCAAGAACTGGTGAGAATAAGCAGGGAAAGGAGGGTAAGGTGAAAGAAGGCGAAAGAACCTTACGTTAAGGACCACGTCCCTGGCGTCCATGAGAAGGGAGTGCCCAGCTTTTGTTCCATTCTCTACCAATACCTGATTACAAAAGGGGAAAGTAAGAAGCCTTGAATTACATGAAAACATAAATGTCGGTAGCTCTGTAAGAGCATTCCCAAATAGAGTAGGGATTTTAAATGAAACGGGTATTACATATATGATGTAGATGGAGACCTGAAAAGAGGGACAAAGGGATCTATGTAGGAGGAAAATGGTTAACAATGAAGACAAGCTCCAATGGGGATAAGGAAAGGCATGAAACAAACCCATGAAGTCGCTTAAAAACTTGAGGGGAAAGGGGCTTCCACTTACCAGAAAACGACCTGTCTTGCGCCACAAGGTCTGGACCACATCAGTGCAGCTGGCCTTGCTGGGCAGTTCACTGAGGGAAAAGGCTGCGACCACCACATCGAATTGTACCTGGTGCCCAAGACAAGGAAAATGACCAACCTGACATCTCCCTCTTTCAAAGAGTACAACAGAGGTCTATCCCACTAAATTTCTTCTGCTTTCTTTTACTTTCTAACATTCAATGCTAGGTTGTAAAGCCAGGGCCACAGTTTTCCATCTGCATACTCCACATCTGGCATACTTTAAACACTGCCACTTGCCTTGGGTGATACAGGTAGAAACTGTCTGAAAAAGACACCTGGAACACAAGGCATCCCAGATCCTGAACCACCTGTGGAGGAAAGTAGAGATGTGGCAACTGTGAGTGTAGGTATAAACTGAAGGGACAAAATGCTAGCTGAGGGTGAGATGCAACAGAGTAGACAACTATTAAAAAAAAAGGGCAGGGAGAATATTGGGTCATTTGTCCTGTTCTGCTTACCCTACCCATCCACAGTCCAACAAAGGCCTCCAGCATCTTCAACAGGGTCACTGCATCAGACTCATCTTTAACTTTCAGGCCTCGCCTCTATCCCCCAATAAAAGACCCTTTCTGGTACTCCTTTGATTTGTAAATGCATTCAACTTTGGGAAAGCCCTTCCTTACATTTTGTCCTCACCTTTCAGTAGCTTTTCTGCCAATTCCAACATGGCAGCTGAGCTGTCCACACACATATACTCACGTAGGCTCTGGCCCCAAGTACTATGAGCAGCCCTAAAGTCACAAAAAATAAATCATCAGTTCTCATGACAAAGTTATTCCTACAAAGACCCCTCTGCCCCTAACCTAACCTTGGGGAAACAGAGTGCTATGTTAAAATAGTTGGAAAAACGAGCAATGTTATTTTCTTATTTCATCTACAACTCTTAAGAAGACTCAAAAACTACTTGAACACACACAAAATCATCTTGATGATATGTAAATCTCTGTCCGAGATCAAATTAGTTTCCTTTTTTATCCTTCTAAACATGGGTTTTTTCACTTGACATATTCTTTAAGTTCTGATCCTAATTTATATAACTTCTCATGCCTTGTTTAATCTGAGGGAAGAAACACATCAGTTCCCAATTTTCCTCTTCTTCCTTTGGTTCTCCAGTCTCTTGATATTGACATGGTATAAGCTAGCTCTAGCTCTCTAGAGTTAGAACTGACAGAGACAGAGAAAGATACTCACCAGGTGACAGAGCCAGTACCTGAGCCGAAGTCCATCAAGGTTTGTGGCTGGAACTCTGGAAGTCGAGCTTGGATCTGAAGAAATATTCAATAGCCCACAGTGGGGAAGACAGACACTTATTTAGGGTCTTGGTAAACATGAATTAGGGGACTGCAACAGAGGAAATGAGACATGAATGTCTTTTAAGATTCAATATAAATGCCTTACATTTAAGGCAATGTAAATGCTTACATGTAAGCTCTTAAAACAGTGACTCTAAACCTTTTTTGGGTCAAAAATTCCTTTTAGCGGATAAAGAGAACCTCTTGAAAAAAATGCACATGTAATGTCCCAAGAATCCTGCCCCAGAAGATTACTTTATGAAAAAGGGAACTGATAGTAAAAAGTTTCTGGTTGGAAGTTGAGGGAATTTCACCTCATGGAAAGCTCTGGAGACTGCTGCAAAGCCACCATCCAGTCTTGCTGCCATATACACCAGGCTCAGTCCCTCATTGTAGCTGCCAGAAAAAGAAGACATACCACTGGGAATTAACCACTATCCTGCAGCTACCCTCCAGACTTTTAGGAAATGAAATCTTTGTAAAGGGCTCCTGCAGCTCAATCCTTTCAGGGCTCAACACAGACAAGTTTTAGGAAGGCTTACAAACCAGACTGCTTTTTCAAACACTACATGGTGTAATTGTACTTCCCCAACTCTCCTTCTCAAAAGCCAAACTTTGCCTTCTTCTGCAGCCCTTCTCGTCTCCCTTACCTCAGTTCTTGCCAATGATAGGTAGTTCTGCGCAAGGCACGCAGGACTTCTTCATGATGTTTCTCCGTCTGACATGAGTCTGGGGTGAGAACAAGGACTGGAAGTAAGGACCTAGGAAGAACAGGGCTCAGATACAATATCTGAATTTACTGCCTGCCATTCCCCACCAATTCCCACATGGAAAATGCTTAAGAGAGAAGCCAAACTAGAGAAAAGTTTCAGGTAAGAATAATAATGACCACCAGCACCACCATAGAATATCAAATAATATATTGCCTCTAACAGCAGTTCATTCAGTTCAACCAACTCTGTCTCACAGGTTTTGTTCTGTATTAAAGCCAAGTGTAATAAAAAGTTATAGGATAAAGACAGTACTTTGTAGATTTCTTCACTTCCCCCAAATTTAATAATGTGATGTCTCCAAAGTTCCTATAGGAAGGAAAGGGGCTTGAAAAACTTAGTCTTATAATTGTGCTCAGTTCAGTACTATTTTACCTATGGAGCGCCTACTACGAACCAGGTACTACAAGAAGTTCGTGGAATACAAGATAAACAAAAGGCAGGCCTCTTAATAGCAAGGAACTCACAATCATGAAAATAACTCGGCAAACTAATTCTCCTTTCCCTGTAGTACTGGAGAGAGACTTTTTTTTACCTGAACAAAAACTTAAGACGTTCTTAATCCAGTGGACTTGGGGAAAAGAACAAAGATCTAAATTTCAACAGGAGACTGAAGCATCATTGACCTTTACTAAAGCCCTGACAGCAATCTCTGAAATCACTTATCGTCTTTTAGAAAGGCAACATTATGAATAACTGCTCTGGTCAGAACGTCAAATAAGAAATTGCAGTATCTATTTAAGAGGCTGCAGAATTATTACTCGCTCTTCATTTCCCTCTACTCTTTCTATTTGGCTTACTCTTTATTTTTAAGACCTACCTGCGTTTTCCAGGATTTTTTTCTCAAGAAGAACTGCCCGTCTTTGTAGCTCCTCTGGCTCTACAGGTAAATGCCGGCTCCAGAGATAATTGGTTAGTGCTTGCACCTGCTTCTCCATATTGGGCCTCGCGCCCTCTACGGACCAAAGATGCAAAAAGGAATCACTTGTACGTAGGGCCCAATCTCCGCTTCTGGAGCTTCCATTTCCCACCTTTACTCACCAAGCAGCAGTAACTGCGCGGCGTCAGCCAATGCCTGCGGCAGGCGCACGCATGACAGCTGCAGGATGCCAGGGTGCCGGCGATGGGGCCTCTTCCCCAGGAAATCGGACGTGTTATCCACGTGCGATACGCCAGGCACGAGGGCAGCAAGCGCCTGCAGAAAAAGAAAAGCTAATGGGGGGCACAGAGGATGGCCGCGGCCACTGGCTAACGGAGGAGCTGCCGAAAGAGCACCTCCTCGGAGAGGAGCTGTTCTTGAGATCCACAGCCTCTTTCGAAAGCAGGGAAAATAGGTACTCACTCGGAACTGGGGAGCTATTCCAAAGCTGCGGCGCCACCTGCCTATTGTCAGCAGATACCGCGACCCTCTTGCGGTCGCCATGGCGCCAGCGGTGAACCGGAACCGGAAATATAGGTGCAGTGTCTGTCACTCTCAATAGCGGCGGCGAACATCCTCCGCGAAAATCGGCGCCGGGCAGAAACAGCCAATGCAGAGAACGAGTGCTTTGCTAGTAGCCAATAAGCAATCGGTCTGTAAATCGCCTTGGAGACGGTTTGTGCACCACAATTCCGGCGTAGCCAGCCGGAAGCTAGGTGACTTCCACGCTGCGTTGTGATTTGTCTCCGCCTCCAGAAATCGGAGGGGCGGGGTTAGGTAGTTATGGGCTGGCCCTATGCTGGCTTCCCCAGAAACGCGTCACAATGGCAAAGAATTTGTGTTTGTATTAACTACCAGTGTTCTTTGTTTTACCTTCTGGAGAACACTGAAGTCTTGGGGTTTTTACCTCCTGTGTGAAATGGAGAGACTGCAGTAATGGGAAGATGAACAAGGAAAGCCAGATTTAGGCGACCAAATTGATGGAATAATAGATAATAGATTTAATGTTTCTTACTTGTTAGTTTCTCTTAATATTAAACCAGTACTTTTACACCAGGTAACTAGGTACCATGAGAACATTATGTGACAGGGAGTGTGACAAGCGCTGTTGTATGGTACTACCCTATTTAGTCCCCATAATTCTAAAGGATATATTATTTAAATCCCATTTTGCACCCAAGGAAAGTGAAGTTTAAGGTGGCTAAATATTAGGCTTGAGATTCAAGAGCTTGTTAGGTGAGAGTAAGTTCTAAACCTTGGCAATCTAAGTCTGATCTTCACCTTTAAATATATGCTCTACTGGTAGTATTGGTACTTAGAATGCAAGTTAGCAAGTGCCAATTTGTCAAGTGCTGATGACAAATTGGTACTTGCCATCTTGGGGCTTCCCTGGTAACTCAGTTGGTAAAGAATCTTCCTGCGATACAGGAGACCTGGGTTCAGTTCCTGGGTTGGGAAGATACCCTGGAGAAGGGAATGGCAACCCACTCCAGTATTCTTGCCTGGAGAATCCCATGGACAGAGGAGCCTGGCAGGCTACTGTCCATGGGGTTGCAGGAGTCGGAGAGAACTTAGCGACTAAACCACCACCACCATCTACATCTATAAGGATTAAATCATGACCTACTGTAGCTGCTGACCTGAAAGGATTTCAGAGTGGAGATCAGGAATGAGGCACTCTGTGCTCTGGGAAAAACTGGCAGAAAAGTCCTTAATATATTTTCAGGAGATGATTTTTATGAGCTCGATTTTTGCATCTTCTCATATCTAGAAAAGCAACACGATCTTTCATGGTGATGCCTGCTCCTCATAACTAGAAGTAATCTTCACATGACTAGCAGCAACCGTCTGCAAAAATTTGTGCTTGATAGCGTGTATTCCCCCTCCTTCACCAAAATCACGTATATACGGACCTTGCCCTATGCCTCTTCAGAACAGTTTCTCAGAGCTATCTGAAATGCTGGTTCCTGGCCTCTTAAGTTCTCATTTTGCCCCCAAATAAAAGTTAATTCATAACTTATCACAACCCATCAGTCTGCAATGCAGGTCTGACCTCTGTGAAAGAGGGAGGGAAAGAAAACAGGTTGGATAGGCACAGTTCTAAAAAGGTTCAGCCCGGCTAATGGAGAGTCTTTGAACTCAAGGTGGCTATCAGAGAAGTTGTGCTTCCTGAGAAATAGGCCTGACTTAGTATCAGAGCTACACTCAGTCATTGTCTGAGAGCAGCCCATAAGAAGAGTAGCAGATTCACAGGCTGGCAGTTGGGGTCATCAGTTAATTATGATTGCCACAGCAGGAGATCTGAGTAGTGCATTTTCACACTTGCCCTAGAACCTCACAGATCTACTTCGACAGATAGGTTCAAGAGACGATTCCTTCAAGCTTTGTATGGGACTCCGTTTTTGAAGAGAAATTTAGAAGAAGGAGGGGGAAAATACAGTCACTGTTACTGCGGTTGATTTCAGGGCTGCAACTGGCAGCTATCCTCTCCTTTCTTTACATTCATTCTCATTCCTCCCTTGCCCTCAGCTGTCATAGTGGCTTGTCTGGTATTAGGACCCAAACCCTCTATCCTGAATGGTCCAAACCCTTGATAGTCATATCTTTCTCCAGCTGACATTGTAGTACATATACACTCACAGTTACATGGGAATGCTGGGAAGCACCCAAGTAGATCACTTGGATTCTACATGAATTTTTCTCTGCTCTCATTGTGTAAAAAGAGTACCTCTTTCTTCTAATTAGTGTTACTTAGCCCTGACAGTACGGTAACTCCTCATCTTCTGCTCCCTAGACCTAAGAAATCCAAAGTGTCATGGCAGCAGCTGTAGATTGTAGTTCAGTGAGACCCTTGATATATCCCTTGACAAGAGTGCATCCTCTTTGGGGACCTGAACCTTTGACTTGACAGAACCCAGCGTTAGAGAGATGAAAGCATGAAATTTCCATGGGTCAGAAAGAGTGATGGTAAGGGAAACCATTCCTGCTTCTACTCCTTGGTTATCAGACCTATGTAATCATCTTATTGGGGTATCATTTAGAGTTTTCTGATTCAATAAGTACACTGCATCCTGAAGGATGGTACCCTATCTTTTCAGAATGTTCCCTCCAAGCTGTTGTTTCAGCTGTGCCCTTAGAAAGCCAGCCTGTAGCGTTTCCCTCTCTTCCCCTCCCTTCCTCTTTCCTTCCCTTCCTTTTCCTTTCCTTCCCTTGTCAGCAGAGTTGGACACAACTTAGCCACTAAGCAATAACAAATACTGATGCTGAGCAGGGCCCTATGGGACTCCTGGGTAGAAAGCCTTTCTGTGTCCCCCATTTCTTTGATTATAGGAAATAGCCTTCATTCAGCCTCCATGAACTTCCCTGAGTTCCAATGGCCAGATTCAGCAGTTACTAATTAGGGAAGGGAGAAGATGCAAGACAAGGGAGAAATAGTCAAGAGAAACAATAGTGCAGCCTTGGGGCAGGGTCCTGGTTCCCCATCAGAGGATGCACATAATAATTTATTTGAGTTATTTTGCAGATACTGAAACCCTCTCCCTGGGGAATAGGGAGATGTTTATAGTTAACTATCAACAATGGTATGCTGCCCAGATAAGAAGCAGGTAGACCTCAGACCAGTTGGAACTGGAAGGCTGATGCTGTTGACTCATCCTTACCTTACTACCAACCCATTAGAAGAATGCAAACCTGTCACTGCTTTGATCCTTATCACCTACTTGACTGTAAGTCTTCTCCCTATTCCCCAGGGAGGAGGGCACAGTTCTTGAGGCGCTAACCTACTGTGTTCCCTCTTTGCCTGGCAAGGAAATAAAGCCACTCTATCTTTTTTCTCTGTAACTCTATCTCTGTATTTCTGTTTGACATCCGTGCATGGAGAGCCAAGATTTTGGCATCAATACCAATTAATGCTTCACATTAGTCCTTTGCTTTCCTTTAGAAGTAAGTGATACTGTTGAAATAACTTCGAAAGAAATTAGGGGAGTTCTTATGAACTATGATTAAAAATAGAATGTAGTAGTTTAGCTACTTCTCCTTGGTTATAACCCTCTGTATCTTTGATTTTACTTATCAAGCCAGTAGAGCCACCTGGTGATGACTGCACCAACTTTTCATCTTATGATGTATGACTTCTGTCTTCCCCAGATTTGATAAATAATTTATCCTCACACAATTCTCTGATGCAGGCCACATAGGAGGTCTCAAGCCATAGTCTTGATGCCAAAGGCAGTGTCATTCTTCCTCTTGCACTGTCCCTGGTTATGATGGTAATGAAAGTGGGAGCTCACTGCGATATTTAATTGCCTCAATAGAAGGATTTTCTTTTCTTAGTAAAGATATGCCCCCACTGAATTAGTTTGAGAACTGTCCAAGATGTGTGGGTAAACTGAGTGAAACCCTGTGGGGCTCCTAGGCCTGGAGGCATTTTCTGTCTCCCATTTCTTGTAGGCAAGATTCCAGCCCCATGTCTTCCTTGAGTTCCAAATGGCAGATTCAGACAATTGCTAACCAGAGGAGAAGCAGTCAAGAAACCCCCTGAAGCCATGTTAACAGGACCAGAGATGCTGCTCTCAAGATTAGGAGACTGACCATTTGAGACAAGATTAGGGGAGTGCAGGCCCTTGTTGTTGTTCAGTTGCCGAGTTGTGTCTGTCTCTGCGAGACCATGGGCTGCAGTGCACCAGGCTTCCCTGTCCTTCCCCATCTCCCAGAGCTTGCTCAAACTCATGTCCATTGAGTCAGTGATGCCATTCAGCCCCCAAATCTCATACTCTGTTGCCTCTTTCTCCTCCTGCCTTCTGTCTTTCACAGCATCAGGGTCTTTGCCAATGAGTTGGCTCTTTGCATCATGTGGCTACAGTATTGGGCTTCAGCTTCAACATCGGTCCTTCCAGAGAATATTCAGGGTTGATTTCCTTTAGGATTTACTGGTTTGATTTTCTTGCTGTCCAAGGAACTCTCAAGAGTTCTCCAGCACCACAGTTTGAAAGCATCAATTCTTCGGCACTCAGCCTTCTTATTGGTCCAACTCTCACATTCATACATGATTCCTGGAAAAACCATAGCTTTGACTAGGGGGAAGCACACTGACTGAAACCGCCCATCCTGGCCAGGCACCGCGGTAACCATTTACATGAGTTATTTTCTGACCGGAGGTCCTGGTAAGGAACATGGAACAAATAAGCCACCACTAACCGGAAGAGTTTGGGAAAGGTCAAAAGGAGACGCCACGTGTCAGATCACCTCCCAGAATCCTTCTGGCTGGCATCCATCTTGGTTGAGCCATGTGTGTGCCACCAGGAAGGACTCTGAGACATATGACTGGTCAAAGACAACCCAGAAACTAATCCCATTACCATAAAATCCAAAACTTTGAGCCATGTAGCAGAGCAGTTCTCCTGGGTTCCCTTACCCTACTGCTCTCCACCTGGGCACCCCTTCCTAATAAAATCTCTTGCTTTGTCAGCGCGTGTGTCTCTTCAGACAATTCATTTCTGAGTGTTAGACAAGAGCCAACTCTTGGACCCTGGAGGGTCCCCCTTTCTGCAACATGTGGACCTTTGTTGGCAAAGTGATGTCTCTGCTTCTTAATACACTGTTTAGGTTTGTCATAGCTTTCCTTCCAAGGAGCAAGTGTCTTTTAATTTCATAGCTGCAGTCACCATCCACAGTGATTTTGGAGCCCAGGAAATTAAAATCTGTCACTGTTGCCACTTTTTCGCCTTCTATTTGCCATGAAGTGGTGGGACCAGATGCCATGATCTTAGTTTTTTGAATGTTCAGTTTTAAGCCAGCTTTTTCACTCTCTTCTTTCACCCTCATTAAGAGACTGTTTCGTTCCTCTTCACTTTCTGCCCTTATAGTGGTATCATCTGCATATCTGAGGTTGCTGATATTTCTCCTGGACAATCTTGATTCCAGCTTGTGCTTCAGGGAATTCCCTGGTGGTCCAGTGGTTAGGACTCTGTTCTCTCACTGCTGAGGGCCCAGGTTTGATCCCTGGTTGGGGAACTAAGTTGCCACAAGCACAGCAAAAAATAGAAAACCCAGCTTGTGCTTCATCCAGACCAGCATTTTGCATGATGTACTCTGCATATAAATTAAATTATCAGGGTGACAATATAAAGTCTTGACATACTCCTTTCCCATTTTTGAACCAGGCCCTGCACACACTCTAATCTTGTCAGGGACCCCAGCCTTGAACCACTGCTATAAAACTTCTCATCAAATCCTTATTGGTTGGTACACATAGTTTTTGAGGGCAGGAGCCCACTGTGCCTCCCTTTGCCTGGAAAAGCAATAAAGCTATTCTTTTCCGCTTCACTTAGAACTCTGAGATTTGATTTGGCACTGGTGTACAGAGAGGCTGAGCTTCAGCATCACGGGGACAAAATTTCTAAAATGCAGGTGACTCTGATATGCTCACCACTATATGCACAGCACTTAGAATAGTGCTTGTTACATCAAAGGCACTCAGAAAGAAATGTCAGTTAAATAAGTATTAGTATTCTAAGAATGACTCCGTTGTCTTCGTATAAGAATAAAAAGTTAACTAAAGTATCATTCTGTTGGTGTCCACACAGTAATGTTTATTTTTTCAGTGGAATGACATGGATTATTATTGTCTGTACTCCTCTTTTGGGCTTCCCTGCTGGCCCAGTGGTAAAGCATACACTGGCCAATGCAGGAGATGCAGGTTCAATCCCTGGGTTGGGAAGATCTCCTGCATGAAGGCAGTGCAACTCACTCCAGTGTTCTTGCCTATGGGCAGAGGAGCCTGGCGGGCTACAGTCCATGGGGTCTCAAAAGAGTTGGACAGGACTTAGCAACTTACAGCAACAAAATATGTCCCTCTGTTAGTGGTCTGCTTTTCCTACTTAGGGATTTTCAGAATGCTGTTCTTTTGTTATGTTTTAGGCATTCTTTTTAAAAGCAATGGTGGGAATTGCCTATGGTGAGAATCTATGAGGTTTACCTATTTCTAAAACCAGTTCCCTACCTCTTGCCAAAGAAATACTTCTTCCATCTTTGATTATTGATTCTGTGTCTTGTGCTTTATATTCATTTTTGGAATCTCAGCATGTTTTAGGTTAATTCTCTAGGAATCTCTAGCATCATCCTTTTCTTCTGTGCTGTGGTTAAGGACGGTATCATTACCAACTGAATTAACACCTTGTTCTAATGTTTAGATATTTAGGTTTTTGGCATTTGACTGTGCTTTGAAAACTGTACTTTCTACAGCGTGGAAAGGGGGAGTTATTAAAAAAATGTATTCTAAAGTAGAGATTTGGGGCCCTTTCGGGTTAATAGGTCCTATTAATAGATTTGGGGACCAAATTAGATATTCAACAAGTAGACATGGTACATTTCTACTGGTTCGACTTCCTTGTTGCTGGAATGTAATTTAAATGTGACTCTGAGCTCATAGTGATTCTTGCCCCAGGGAGGGAAGGCAAGACCAGAAAATTCTCTTAACAGTGATAAAGATTCACTGGATTGACCAAATTGAGTTAGAATAGATTTTTTTTTACATTTCTCTTATGACTTTGAAGGATTCAGCAGGCCCAGAACGACAAGAAAGGATATATGTATTATTTTGAGTAATAAGATTAAGTATAAAGCCCATAGGCTTCAGGATTTCAAAGTACAGGCAATCCTGAGAGAACATATTTATGACACACCACATTGACTTGATTAATGCAGCATTTACATTTATTTCTGTCAATTAGCTAAATGGAGAGTAAGCAAATGTGTAGTACAGGAAAACAGGAACAGAGAAACCTACCTAGAAACAATGTTTTTATCATGCCAGTGTTTTCATGCATCTCACTGCTGCCTAGTGACTGCTGCAGATCAGTGACCTCCACCTGCAGGATTTTCTTCCTCACTTTTGCACAAGAAGGCTGAGTCCCTTCAAAGACTAGTGGTCATGGTCTGCAGGAAATCCGATTCAACTCTCTCCATTAGAAGTAAAGGGGTATTGGAGCTTGATTGCTCAGTGTTCAGAGATGGTGTGGCTTGCCAGGCTTATATGCTAAAACTCATACCAGGGGTTGAGGGTTAGTGCAGACAGCTGGGAACCCGACCCTAGATCCTCCTCAGTTCTTCCATAAGAACTGGGTGTTTGCATTACTTATTTCAGATATAAACACAATTTCTACTTTAAAAATTTTCTCTCAAAGACAGACTTAAAAATAAGATTTACATACACATATTTATGAGATTTAAAAATAACAATATGTCTATAATTTGACAAGGTGAAGTAAAAGCTCTTGGTCAAAACAATTCACTTCAGTAAGGGGTGAGGCAGCCTTTTAAAAATACCTAAACAAATCACTTCCCAGATGGCTCAGTTGTAAAGAATCTGCCTGCCACCTCAGGAGACACGGGTTCGAGCCCTTGAGAAGATCCCCTGGAGGAGGGAATGGCAATCCACTCCAGTATTCTTGCCTGGGAAATCCCCTACAGAGAAGTCTGGTGGACTACAGTCCACAGGCTTGCAAAAATCAGACGTGATTGAGCGACTGAGCACAAACAAGTCTCACAAATCACCATATGTGTCCAATATTAGTTGGCTGGCATTCATCTGACTTGTCCCATGTGCTTTAGAGTTATAAGCAGTCTCCTACTGTTACTCAATCTTTTCATCAACTGAGGACCACATCCTGGGCTGGACAGATTCCTTCAAGGGAACTGAGTTCCTTTCCTGGTCATCAACCTAAAGGAAACCTGTATGTTTGTTTGTTTATAATTAAATATTCATTATTTATTTTTGTCAATGCCAGGTGGCATGTGGGGTCTATTTCCCCAACCAAGGATCAAACCTGTGTCCCCTACATTGCAAGGCAGATTCTTAACCACTGGAACACCATAAAAATCTGTAAGAAGCCCTGATATTTTTAAGCTATAGCAAAACAGGCAAAGCACTCCAACCAGCATCAGCCTTGACTGGCAATAGCTGTTCATTTTGGAAGGGAAGGTAGGTCTTCTCAGTACATTTACCTACAAAGATAATGCTATTATCAAGGTAATCTTTGGAAGAGGGAGTACATACAGCTATGTGTACATATGTGAGAGTATTATAGGGCCCTTTCCACCTTTTTGGACAGTAATACCACAGAAATGAGTAATTGCTCCCACAAGACTGTTAGGCAACTAATAAGGACCTACTATATAGCACACTGGAGAAGGCAATGGCACCCCACTCCAGTGTTCTTGCCTGGAAAATCCCATTGACGGAGGAGCCTGGTAGGCTGCAGTCCATGGGGTCGCTGAGGGTCGGACACTGAGCGACTTCACTTTCACTTTTCACTTTCACACATTTGGAGAAGGAAATGGCAACCCACTCCAGGGTTCTTGCCTGGAGAATCCCAGGGATGGGGGAGCCTGGTGGGCTGCCGTCTATGGGGTCGCACAGAGTCAGACACGACTGAAGTGACTTAGCAGCAGCAGCATATAGCACACGGAACTATACTCAATACCTTGTAATAACTTTGAGGGAAAAGAATCTGAAAAGAAATATAGATAGATATATAGATATTTGTATAACTGAATCATGGTGCTGTGCACCTGAAACTAGCATGATATTATAAATCAACTATACTTCAATTAAAAAAATAAATGAGTTATAAAGATGTAATGAACAACAACAACAAAAGACTCTCTTAGGTAAGCAAAACTTTTTATTGAAAGAGATAGCTTGTGCACAAGGGAGAAGATGAGGGGAAAAGTCTCAGTTCCCCGAGTATTAGGGGCAAGTTGTTGTTGTAACAAAAGGGAGGGTTTATCTTGTGATCACCAATAATCTCCAGAAATCATGAAACTTGTTTGATTTGCAGCAGGTGGCTCCAAGATAGCTATCAGGAATAGGAGTGCTTCTGTGAGGGAATAAAAAGCACATGATAGTTTTCTGTAAGAAAGCACCAGAACAGATAAGGTTAAAGTTTATAGTTGAGTTTCTTGTCTTGTGGCAAGTATACTCATTAGTATAAGAGAGATAAAGGTAATCTTTTACTGCTGTGAGCCTGATTTTTGTCTCTGGAACTAAGTCTCCTAGAGCCTTTGTTTTTAGCTTCCAAGTCCTGTTTTTCCCAAGACCATTCACTAGTCCTTTTCCAAAATGGCTGTACTTTTGTCTTCCTGTCTCAAGAGCATGTGTATGTATCTGTCATGGAGGTGGAGTGTGAATGGATGGTGACTGTGTGTGTCTCTCCTACAGATGTCTCTGCATCTATAAGCAACCCAAGAGTTAAGTAGGGGGAGAGATGCTCTTTGCTGGGAGCAAGGGAGAGGGGCTTTGCTGTCCTTGACTGACCTCTCTGCTTTCTTGGTCCTGCACACTCCAGGGTATGCCATGGGGATGCAGTGGCCCCTGGGTTTGGCATGGCTCTTCCTAATTTTCCTTCCCAGGTCCCTTCCTAAGTCAATCCTGAATCTGACTTCTTGTCACCATGCCCCAGCTAACTCAGCTGTCCTTCCTGTCCTATGGTTCTTATTCCATTCTTCCTCATTTCTAGCTCATTTGGAAATCCCGCTCATCTGCTGTCTTAGAGGCCCTTTCTGGCTCCTTTCTGGGGTTTCAGAGCTTTTGTAAATGATCAAGATTGTTCCTTTTCTTGACCCCAATATTCTCTCTATGCGGCATTCTCTGGCCCTGTTCTAGCTCTTGATACATTATGGTTGTCTACAAGCCTGGCATGCTGCAGCCCATGGGATTGAAAAGAGTCGGACAAAACTGAACAACTGAACTGGACTGAAAGGTGGTTCCAGTCCTGGTTGGTAAGAATCTTGGGAAAGGAAAAGGAAATGATCTTTGGAAGGATGGCTGAAAGCAGAGGAGAAGGGTAATCTAAAGGCCCCTGGGGTGGGAGGAAGAAAAAAAATGCATGACCCACCCATGCATGAAATCTCCTGTCTCTGTTCATTGTCGTTAAACATTGATAGCATCAGTGACCCAGAAACATATGGAGAGCCCCAGAGTCTAATGTACTTCTCCTCAAGCTTTCTTACTATAGGCATACAATCCTTCATATCAGAAATAGCTCTTTAACTTCCATATAATCGTGTTCCTTCCAAAGTCCTGGCAAGAATACAGGAGTTGAAAACATCAGAGAATCAATGGAATGTGGAATGTCTTCTGTTTAAAGGAAGCAGGGCACACAGATTGACCTTCTAAAGGCACGGCTGAAAAATTTTTTTTGCCTTCATTTCAGCAAAATCTCTGTGTTGTTACAGTCCAGATTTTTACATAATTTATGTTCTCTGGACAGCAATAGATGTCAAATTAGCCAGACTTTCTTGAATTATAGTTATTGGTTTTTAAAAATGAATTTAATTTGAAAATATTTTGCTCTGTTAAGTCCATAGCAACTGGTATTATCAATACAGTTCTTAAAGCAATAGCTAGATTTGCAAATGAATTGTTGGTTTTACCTATCATGTTCTCACACTATAATGGGGTTACATATGTTAAATAAACATTATTATATTGTATTAAGGATTATTTTATTATATAAAGTACTATACCTTATATTGCAATTTTGTTACTATATCTTTGTTTTTTTGTGGTTGTTACTATATCTTAAAGCAGTATCTAGATACACAGAGAATTATAAAGAATTGGTATCAAGTTCACAAATGTTGTCCTAACCTACATATATACAAATTTAAGAGTAATAACATTGTTGGCTATTGCAAACTGTGCCTCGGCTGCAATGTACAACTGTTAGGAATATTGTGTTAATTTTTGAGTACCTTCAGAACTGTGCATTGAAACACGAAGGGAAAAAGGAAAATAGGTGCTTGGTACTATGATGCATCATAGTATAAAAATGTATTTCGAGGGTTACCTTTGTGGCTCAGTGGTAGAGAATCTGCCTGCTGATGCGGGAGATGTGGGTTCAATCCCTAATCTGGGAAGATCCCACATGCTGTGGAGCAAATAAGTCCGTGCGCCGCAAGTACTGAACCCGTGCTCCACAGCCAGGGAGCCACAGCTACTGCGCCCATGTGCCCCAGCTACTGAAGCCTGGGCGTCCACGCTCTGCAACAAGAGAAGGCACTGCCGTGAGAAGCCTGCACACTGCAGCTGGAGAGTGGCCCCCACTCTCTGCAACTAGAGAATAGTCTGTGCAGCAGGGAAGACCCAACACAGCCAAAAATAAATAAATCAAATATTATTTGAAAATGTATTCCATTCATGCCCTCTGAGAGGAAGAAATTGACAAATTTGTCTTTTTTTTTTTTTTTTTAACCTATATGCTTCTGTCACCTAGTCCTCCCTTGTACTTGGAAGCAATGTCTGGCAGAGGCACAATCTATAGGCAATCTTGTCACTTAGACACAGTCACCTTTAAGGGTTTGGGCAAGAGATGTGGGAAGTGTTTTTCCCTGGCTTAGAGCCATGTCAGTCCTGGAAGCAGAAGTTCAGAATGATTTTAGGTTGCAGAAGATCCCAAGTGACAGAGGCACCTCTGTATTCTATAGTAAACTTATTTATTTGTTTACATTAGTTACATATGGGATTTTCTTAAATATGAGACCCAGGAAAGGGACTCCTCTTTCTTGGGCCAATGGGTAGCTCTGGCTATACCTTCAGCACTTAGGTAAAGTCAGGTATATAGTCATAGCAGATTCCCAATAAGTATCTGATCAAAAATTTTTTGAGTGAATTGGATGAGTTCCTGAAAGAGATGTGTTGCTGACTCTCTGGATCCTCTATAGTTGGTAATTTTTTTTTTAAAGAAGCATTTTTTTTAGAGTGAGGAGGAGGACAATGAGGACAGATCAGAGGGAGAATATTTTCATGGTAGGAAAAGTTTAGAATTGTCAGCCAAGAAGAGACTAGTTTAGAAATGTTCTCTAAACAAAATACAGATGAACTCTTGGAGTTGACTTTGTATGGGCATAAGGAGGGTAGTTTCTACTTGAGCCATGAAGGCGGGGCGTAGAGTTCAGACTGAAAGAATGCTGCTTCTTTATAGAGATCAAGGGATAAATAGTTCTGGCCTAAACTGGTGGCTCAGATGGTGACTGTAGCCATAAAATTAAAAGATGCTTGCTTCTTGGAATAAAAGCTATGATGAACCTAAACAGCATATTAAAATGCAGAGACATTACTTTGCCAAGAAAGGTCCACATAGTCAAAGCTATGGTTTTTCCAGTAGTCATGTATGGATGCGAGAGTTGAACCATAAAGAAAGCTGAACGTCAAAGAATTGATGCTTTTGAACTGTGGTGTTGGAGAAGACTCTTGAGAGTCCCTTGGACTGCAAGGAGATCAAACCAGTCAATCCTAAAGGAAATTGGTCTTGAATATTCATTGGAGGGAGTGATGCTGAAGTTGAAACTCCAATACTTTGGCCACCTGATGAGAAGAACTGACTCACTGGAAAAGACCCTGATGCTGGGAAAGATAGAAGGTGGGAGGAGAAGGGGACAACAGAGGATGAGATGGTTGGATGGCATCACCGACTCTATGGACATGAGTCTGAGTAAGCTCCGGGAGTTGGTGATGGACAGAGGAGCCTGGCGTGCTGCCATCCATGGGGTTGCAAAAAATCACACATGACTGAGCGACTCATCTGAACTGAACTGAGAAGCTACAGATAAGAAATACAGTCTGGGAAAAAAAAGAAAGAGAGAGAGAAATACAGTCTGGGACTTCCCTGATGTTACAGTCAGTAAGAATCCACTCTCCAATGCATGGGACATGGGTTCAATCCCTGGTCCAGGAAGATTTTACATGCCTCGGAGCAACTAAGCTCACATGCTGCAACTACTGAAGCTGGTGAGCCTAGAACCTGTGCTCTGCAATTAGAGAAGCCACTGCAAGAAGCACTCAAGCAGCAACAAAGACCCAGGGCAACTATAAATAAATAAATAAATAGAATTATATTTTTAAGTGTTAAAAAAAGAAAGACAGTCTGACAGTTTTCAGCAGATGCCTAAAATTTCTGGAAAAGCCCAAGAAAAAGATCTATCCTGTCTGTCCCTTGAAATTTGCCAAGTCCGTTCTCTAGAACGTCTTCCCTTAAACCTCTAGATGGAGAGGGAAAGCAAGAGTAAGAAGCAGGTAGCACTGCCAGAGCACAGGTCAAGGGCATGCCCACCCTGAAAACTTCTTAGCCAGATTCACAATCAGGTGTTTAAGTTGTTGTCATGTAATTTCAAGGACATTCTTTTTCTCCAAGAGTCTTCTCCAACACCACAGTTCAAAAGCATCAATTCTTCTGCATTTAGCTTTCTTTATAGCCCAACTCTTACATCCATACATGACTACTGGAATAACAACCATAGCTTTGACTAGACGGACCTTTGTTGGCAAAGTAATGTCTCTGCTTTTTAATATGCTATCTAGGTTGGTCATAGCTTTTCTTCTAAGGAGCAAGCATCTTTTAATTTCATGGCTGCAGTCACCATCTGTAGTGATTTTGGAGCCCCCAAAAAGTCAGTCTGTCACTGTTTCCATTGTTTCCCCATCTATTTGCCATGAAGTGATGGGACCAGATGCCATGATCTTAGTTTTCTGAATGTTGAGTTTTAAACCAATTTTTTCACTCTCCTCTCTCACTTTCATCAAGAGGCTCTTTAGTTCTTTGCTTTCTGCCATAAGTGTAGTATCATCTGCATATCTGAGGCTATTGGTATTTCTCCTGGCAATCTTGATTCCAGCTTGTGCTTCATCCAACCCAGCATTTCTCATGATGTACTCTGCATATAAGTTAAATAAGCAGGGTGACAATATACAGCCTTGATGTACTGCTTTCCCAATTTGGAATCAGTCTGTTGTTCCATGTCCAGTTCTAACTGTTGCTTCTTGACTTGCATACATATTTTTCAGGAGGCAGGTCAGGTGGTCTGGTATTCCCATCTCTTGAAGAATTTTCCACACAGTCAAGCGTTTTGTTTGATCCACACAGTTTGTTTGTGATCCACACAGTCAAGCGTTGTTGTAGTCAATAAAGCAGAAGTAGGTCTTTTTCTGGTATTCTGTTGCTTTTTTGATGAACAACTCCTACCAAGAAAATAAAGTCTGTAATGTGGAGAATCTTAACTGCCCTGGGCATTGTAACAGACTTAGGTTGTAAACTACCCTCTGAGGCCCATTGATATGGATCTTGGAAGTTAGGGAAACAAATCCTTTATTCAACTATAAGATTGGGCCTGTGACTCCTTGCTTAAGGGAGAAAGAAATTTGGCTGTAGCTTTGGTAAGTTGTCAGAGAAAGTGATTACTAAGATATAAAGAGACAGTTCACAATAGAGGGTCATGGTTAGTCAGATAAACATTGGGGAAACTAACTTCACTAGTAAAGAAAAGCATGTTAAAACAATAGAATAGGGACTTCCCTGGCAGTTCAGTGGTTAAGACTCTGTATTCCCACTGCAGTGGGGATGGGTTCCATCTCTGGTAGGGAAACTAAGATCCCCTCATGCCTGACAGTACGTCCAGAAAGCAAAAGCAAAAACAAACAAACAAAACCCCCCTCAAAATTAGGATGATTTTTCCTTATAAACCAACAAAGTTGCAGTGAAACTTATATTCCATAGCAGATGGCATTATAAATAGGTGTTAATTTTTTGGGGGGCAGTTTGCAATATACGAAGAGCCAAAAGGACTGTTTTGGGTCCTTTGATCCATTGATCCCAGTTTTTTTATTCTATAAACATTTATAGAGTCCTTGTATGATAACATTCAAGACAGAAACATCAGAGATTGGTGTTGCATATTGTGCTTCTGCAATGTGGGAGGGCTGGGTTCGAGCCCTGGCTTGGGAAGATGCCCTGGAGAAGGGAAAGGCTACCCACTACAATATTCTGGCCTGGAGAATTCCATGGACTATCCATGGGGTCGCAAAGAGTTGGACAGGACTGAACGACTTTCACGTCACATTGTGCCCTTCAGGAATTGTCAGTCTGCTGGGAAAAAACAAACCAATAATCCGATCATCATAATATAAAGGTGAATGGGGGAAGATAGAAGCCTAACCGCAGGTCTGGAAAGTGTATGGCAGGGGACAGGAAAGTTTTCCTGCTGAAGATGTCACCACACTGAATCTGGGAGGATAAATAATTACCCCAGAAAATCATGTGTTTCAGACAGAGCCAGACTAAGACCTGGAGTTGGCTGTCCCTGACTCAACATGACTAGAGGGTAGGCCTAGAAAAGATTTCAGGAAGTTATGTAACCATTCTCAAGGCTGACGTTAGAAAAAATTTTTACATGCTGAGTTTCTTTCCCTTGACTCTGGTTTTTATTTTCTACCTAGAGGTACATATTCAACCCTTCAGTTCTCTGGGATAGACAGAGGCAAATAGGCCACCTTGGCTACAAACTCCCCTGTAGTAGCAGCTGGCAAGCATGAACTGCATTCCCTGGGTCCCTTCAGCATAATGCAGGATTTCAGTGATCCCTAAGTCCCTAATAGGAAGCAGAGATGACTTCTTAAGTAGGAAAGCTGGAGCCACAGGGCACAAGACAGGCAAGACTCACATGGTCCTTTCCCTTCCCCATGGCAGTTTCATCTGGCACAAGGCTCCTGATGCCTTGGTAGAGCAGAGTCAGGCCACGGTATAGGAGGAAGTGATGGGAACATTAAGCTAATTGTCTCTGGAAAAGGACGGACTTATTCCTGCTCACCAGCATTGCCAAGAGTGAGATGTGTGTGTTAGTTATCAGTTGTGTATGACTCTTTGCCGACCCTATGGACTGTAGCCCGCCAGGATCCTCTGTCCATGGAATTCTCTAGGCAAGAATGCTGGAGTGGGTTGTCATTCTCTTCTCCAGGAGCTCTTCCCAACTCAGGGATTGAACCCTGGTCTCCTGCATTGCAGGCAGATTCTTTACTGTCTGAGCCACCAGGCAAGCGGACAAGGGTGAGATGGGAGACCTTTTAGAAGAGCCAGAGGTCAGCAGACGTGACTGAAAGTCTGAGAATTATAACCCAAAGGAAAAGTTAAAGGCTTGGAGAGGGTAAAGTTTTGCAGTACTAGAAAGAGTCAACATATAGTTTGTTTTTATGTTCTACCTCCTCCAAAACAAGAACAAACTGAATAGGGTCATAATTGCAGTACATTGGTCTCAAAGGCATGCAGACCTACGAGAAAGCATTCTCCAGCGATGACTGTGTAGATGCCAGAGCAGAAATCTGGGAGACCAAGAAAGAGCTCTACAAATAGCAGAAGCCCTGTCATCACCCTATCACTCTGTAAATGGCTAGATGGCTGAGGCGTCTGTTTAAGGGACTCAAGCATCTTCCTTTCACTTAGCTGGTGGTTCCATTTCTTTTGGTAAAGATTTTCTTAGCAAGAGCTATGCAACATGTATCATAAGTGAAAGTGTATCCTTTACTTCAGTTTCCAGATGAGGGATAACGATTCTTGTCTATAGGCCTGTGGCAGATCAGAATGGGGTCTGAACCACAGGGGTAGCCCTGAAGCTAAGAATGAGGCCAATCAGGGCTGAGTGGTCAGGTTGAAAGAACCAACTAATAGAAAAGCAAAGACCTGGCTGAGTGAAGGGATGGCCCAGCAAGCAGGCTGAAGTGCGCAAGGCTGATGAGGCATTTGGAGAGCTGACCCAGAGTATGGACTGTGAAAAAAGAGTCTCAAAACTAAAGCGCTGGCTCTCATGGTGAAAGGAGAAAAGTACTAGGGCTTTTCTTCATGGAGCCTGGGAGAGCATTAGAGGGAGCAGGATTGCCTATATAGTCAACATCAGTTCTTTTCCTCAGATCTCAGCTCCTCCTCTTGATACTTTCCATCCTCAGGCCCTCTTCCCTTCCTTCCAGCTGTCTCTGAGAGCCTCTTCCTCACTGGGAATCTATGAATATTCTTTTCTCCAGACCCATTGATTTCCTGGCTTCAAATTAGAGAGCCCCAGGGCTATTTAGGGGAGAGGACAGTCGGTCTGGAGGCTGACTTGATGCTCAGACTGGGTTGCATTTGGCCAAAGGATTTATGCTTTCTAATTAGGCTCTCTTCCTCTTTACCACTGCCCTTCCAGATGACATGAACAATCAGACTCCTTTCCCATATAACCTGTGGCAACAAAGAGGCTCAGGAAGAGGAGCACAATTACCTGGGGAGCCCAGAAACTGGGGCTGTCTTCCATTCTTTCCACCCTCCAGTCCATGCCTGGGTATGATTTCCCCAGAGACCCCTGGCCTCCTGCTATACAGTCTCCACATATATTGCTTGAGGTCCTATTTGAGTGTCAAGACTGAAAGTCTCAACTTTCATCCCTGGAAGATATGGGACAGTACTCTTTCCTCAACCCCACTGCACCCAGTTCCTCCCTCCCCCGGTGATATAACAATACACTTTGGAAGGAGAGCCCCTCAACATCTCTCCAGCCACAGACTCCTCAACTTTAACTGCCAGAACCTCAGCCCGGGGCCAAGTAGAGGGGGCTGCACACGTGAGATCAAGACTGTGGAGGGGAGGACTCTCATTCGAGGGATGGCAACAGTTGTGACCCTTCTGTGGGCCTGGGGAGAAGAGTGGGTAAGGGGGTGAGGGAGGTAGTTAGAAATAAGGCTAAGTGAGCATGGGAGGAAGAGGAGACCGGTCAGGCTTTCTTAGTTTGCAGCATGAGGCAGGTTTCTATTCGTGGGGAACTTTATTGAATTTGAAGGGTTCATCATTATTCTAGGCTGTCTCTCACCTTTTAGCTGACTTTGGGCAGGTCACAAATGTCAGAGAGTCATTTATCTCTTTATAATATGCGGTTGTAAAAATGCTTGCTTTAACTCATAAGGTGGTGGCAAGGATCACATGGGGGGAAAATGCTTTGTAATCCCTGCGGCACTTCACAAATGTAAGTTATGGCAATTACTGAAGAGGGGTTAGGTGAGGATCATAGATCCTTTGGGATAAGATGGAACCTCTGCACCAGGTCTAGAGGGAGGGGGGAGCTTGGCCCTTTACATGTGTGACAGCTCTCCCCACCTCAGTTCCTTGAAGAAATCCAGACTCCAGCACTACGATCAGGAATGTGCTGGGCCATGGACTTCCCTGGTGGTGCAGCGGTGAAGACGCCTGCGATTCTACTGCAGGGGTTGCTGGTCGGATCCCTGGTGGAGGAACTAAGATCCCACGTGGCCAAAAAGTTAGGGGGAAAAAAGCTGGGCCAGATGTCAATACAGGAAGGGGAAGCCCCAGAAAATAAAGGAGATGGGTCAAGTAGAAGAGGGTGTGGCCAAGCCAGTGAGCTGATGCAGAAGAGGGAGTGTCGGAAAATTCCTTTAGAGAGTTGTGAGAACTGGCAGTACAACATTTCTTAACTAGGAGAAGGACAGGCATCTTGTCTCTGGAAAGAGACTAGCCTCACAGTGTGTCCTTCACGGAAAACAGAGTTATCACATGGACACTTCTCCAGGTTTCTGCTGCTCCATCAGACTGTTTTCTGGATTCCCCAGCATCCACAGGACTGCCCCAGGTCCAGGATCCCATATGGGTCAAGTTAGTACCACCACGTGATGATGCAGCACAGGGGGATGGTCTCTAGGGTCTGCAAGTCCCTCCATACCTTCTTTCACTAGAGCTTGCAAGGGATAAATGACATGCAGCGCCAAGCCTACTAGGTGCCTGGAGGAATAACTGGTACGTCCACCTCTGAAAACTCCACCCAGTGCATGGTCTCTCTGGGGTCCGGGCCCTCTGACTTTCCTTAGAGGTCTAGGATCTGGTCCTGGTACATGTCATCACTCATCAGCTGGCCTCCCAGGTCACCAGGTCCTCATGGACGCCCTGAAGATCTCAGCGCACCAGCGCCTTAATTGGGGTGCCTTCTGTGGTGCTCCCTCCGGTTAGACTCCTTCCCGGAATCTGCACCCCTCACTGACTCGGCCCGCCATCTCTCTCACCCTCACGGCGCCTCACGTGACAGGGAGTGCGGTGAGGAGACGAGGGTGCACGACGGGAGAAGGGTTATGCTGTCTCCTGCAGGTGTGATTGCCCTTCCTGCCAGATGAGCGCAGGGGTCCCGCGACATCCTAAGCAGACATTGCTACTTTCCCAGCTTTTCTTGGTCCCCCTTTCACCTGGGGACTCTTCGCTGGTTCGCAGTGAGTGGGGGTGGGAGTAGGGCAGCATCTACTTCAGGAAGCCCCAGTGTGATGCTGAGTCATGGAGCTCTTTGTTCACGAACGGTTCTTATAAATCTGTGGTCCTGGCTGGCAGCCTTTCTTCTGGCGGCTCCACCCTTTTTCCGCAGAGGCGCCTCTCACCACACAAGCAGGCAGGGGGTGCTGTGTTGCGTGCTCTCCGAGAGTCAAGAGCGCAATAGAGCAAATTGACCTTTTGGCTCTGCTTAGCAAGGCTGAGACCGGCTGTATCTTTTAAAAGCCCTTCTGAGCCCGAAGGGGGAACAACAGAGAAGTAGACCCATAGGATTTAAATATCTTAAAACAGATCAGATGCCAAAGTACAAGATTTTCACCCTTCCGCAGCGACCTGGCTCCAAGCTCTGTCTCCTTCTACCTCCTGCTATGGCATAGTCACAGGTTTTCAAAACAGAGAAAGGCAGCAACAGACACATCATCTATTGAGCTCCCTGTTACTGTGCGCCTCCAGCAGTGGAGAGAAGATGGAAGAGGACCAGGGAAGGGGGGAGAGAGCTCAAAGAGCGCTTCTCTTCTCTGCTCCTAGAGCAAGCGTTCTCTACGAGGGCATGTCCCTATCGATTGTGTCTCTGTCTCTGCTAGTGCGGAGCATAATGGTAAAAATGTAAACTCAAGGGGCTTCTCTGGTGACTTCAGTGGTAAAGAATTCACCTGCCAATGCAGGTGATACAGATCCATCTCTGGTCCTGGAAGATCCTACATGTCGTGGAGCAACTTAAGCCCCTGGGTCACAACTATTGAGCCTGTGCTACAACTGTTGAGCTTGTGCTCTAGAGCCTGAGAATGACAACTAAGGATCCAGCAGTTGGAAACTGCTCAAGCTGAGTCCTCTGGAGCCCCTGCAACAGGAGAAGCCACTGCAATAAGAAGCCACACACTACACCTAGAGAGTAGCGCTGACTCCCTGCAGCTAGAGAAAAGCCTGCGCAGCAATGAAGACCCAGCACAGCCAAGAATAAACACATAAATTACATATATATATACTTAAATATATATACATGCTCAAATATATATATATATATATATATATATATATATATATACTCAAACTCAGTGATGTGTATCCACTAGAAAAAATATCTTCCTCTAATATTTGTCTTTTAGGCACTAGTTTCTTTTCTAAAAGCGACAAGTATTCCGTTTCTTTGTATCCTTTCACAGTCTATACATAATACATACAGGTATATAAGTATGTAAGTTTACTGGCGTGTATAGAGGTTCGTGTGATTCTCCCCATTGACACCACACATAGCAGTATCCTTCACAGTGTTCTGCACATTATTTTTTAATTACTAACTATGTCTTGCAAAGAATATACCTCACTCTAGTTAATGGCTGCATGGTATTCTGGTCTATGGCTATTTAATCATAGAAACAATCGAACAGCTTGTTTCAGTCTTTAACTGCTATCAATAAGATGGAATGTATATCCTGGGACAAAAGTGCAGGAACAAACCATTTGTATTCAGCTGTTGACAAGTTCACTCCCATACATGATGAATGTTCCCAGGATCTGAGCGTTAGTGCTCCTGCACGTTGTGGGGTGGGGAGAAGTTGTGAGTTGGCAATGCCCAGTCTAGGTGCATCTGGCATCACTGGCCCCAAGGAAGCCTGGGAGACTATTATTCTTCAGAGCATAACGAAAAGGCCAGGGGATGTTTCCTTGTATTGAGAGCCCAGTAACATAGCTGCATATGGAAGTCAGCATTATTATTTCAAAGTTCTGGTCCTTTAATACTGGAGAAAGCACATGTTTGTTTGTATGTGTTAAATAAATTAGATACAAGTAAGAACAGCTAATTTAATTTCATATGGAGAAAATTTTAGAGGAAATTGCAAGCTCTCATTTTCAAGCAACTTCTATGGGGTAAGCACTTCACTTAAATTGACTCATTTAACCCTCAGGAGAACCCACAAGATAGATAGTATTATCTGCACTTTAAAGATGATCAGACAGAAGCCCACAGAGTTAACAGTGGCAGAACCAGGAATGTCTTCCTCAAAAGTCAAGTGTTTCCATTTATTTCGGGCTGCCTCCTAGAGGGAGCTGGGGTGCACAGTATACTAGGGTATCTTCTTTGGCAAAAACCTTTGTTAAAGAGAGCAAGCTGGTTTCAGAAGAATATATATTTTAAAAAATCTGGCTGGGTAGATACTGCCAAGTATCTCTACAGATGTGATACAAGGGAGGAAAGGGACCTCCAGTCCATGTAGCATCACAGAGCAGTACTCAACTCTGCATGGATGGTTTGAATGGCTCTCTGACATCCACAGAACATGAATCTTATACATACAGGAGCTTCTCGAGAGGTGAAAAAGATTGGGCACCCAATGGGAGTATCCCATTTCTCTTCTGAGAGCCTGGGACTTTGACATGGGCATTAGAGTGGCCATGGCAGTGAGGGGATGTAGAAGTCTTCCTGTTATCAGTTCATGACTCTTTGAAGGAAATCTTAAAATTATCCCCAATGTAGTCATCTGGGTCAGGGGCCTCCTTTGTTCAACAACTTATTTAGCAGTTTCCATTCCAGATTCAGGAGAGGAATCCCAGGAAGGAAACTTGCCTTCTAGAAATACTGTCTCTAATATACTGCCCTGCAACAGGAACTATGTCAAGAGAGAACTTTCTGGAAGGACCCATCAGTGTTTTTGAGGATTACTAGAAGCCAGCTTGGCAAACCCATAGCTATCCAGCTCATAGCCTCATAGCCCAGGAGGTTGTCCAGAAAATGAAGAAATGTGTGAAGAAAAGGAATAAAAAAGAGAAAAAAGAGAGAGAGAAAGGTGTATAATGAGAAAAGGTATTTATTTATGATATAAGAATTAGTTAGTTTTAATTTCTGAATTAGTGGAATCCTTTATTGACTGCATTAAACGTGCCAAGCCTTGTGTTAAGGGCGAAAACCAGGGGAGGAGTGGAATATGTTATGGGAGGTGCTGTCTTCATTTTCTTGTACAATCTTGTTCCAAATTTGTATTTTGAACTCACTGAGGTGCCTCAATTCAAACTCTGAAAGTACTATGGAATCAGATATCAGTAAAATCTCCTAAGATTCTACTGGCCAGTTCAGACTTCCCCCACCCCTCTCCAACTTTTTAATCCTACTTCAGCCCACTAAAGAGCCATGTCATATAAAAAGAGGGGAGAATTCCCTGGGGGTCCACTGGTTAGGATTCAGCACTTCCACTGCTGAGGCCCCTGGTTCAATCCCTGGTCAGGGAACTAAGATCCCACAAATGTGTCCAAAAAAAAAAAAAAACCACCTAATACTCAGGAGAAATAGAGACAGGGAAGGCTCTTTGCAAAGGAGGAACCCAGGTTTCTTTTTATTTTTAGTAATGTCCCTTGTTTTTAATTCACTTAGCTTTCTCCATCTTATCATTTCCCGATGCTAGAAACGTAAGTCTTTAAACTTATTGCTGTTCAAAATTGTGCAGAGGTTAGAGGTTTGTTAAATGCTTCTTGAGCTCTTCCCTCTGTTTCTTTCTTTCTTTCTTTTTTTTTTTTAAACATTAAGCCTCTGTCAAAAATGTATTTCTTATTTTAGGGTACAGGATAGAAGGACAAGATGATACTTACAAATGAAGAAAATTTACAAGAAAAAACTTGACAGAAGTTTTTCAATTTAAAGTATCATAACATTAAAACTTGACTTAAAACATAACAAAAGAAACAAAATTGCAAACAAAAATGTTTATGGATTTTCCAAACATAAAAAAACGAAATAGTGTTTAGGCAGTAGGGTTCATGCTGATGGCTAGCAGGAAGTAACAGAGTGTCATCTATTTGGAAAAAATTGATAATGTACAAACAACAAGCTCAAATTATGGACTGTAGCAGTTTAATCATCACTGCCATTTTTCTTACTTCCAAAGTAAAGCCTTGATTAAACCATTTATACCCTGTATTACTCATACCTTTACTTCAGAGATTGAGGAACTATGTACAACAAACAAATTTATTTTCACCATAGGGATGATATATCGTACCTCTCTGCCAATGTTACTTGAAAACCGTCCATGTCAAAACAATTTGACAGCAGATATAAACAATTCAATAAATACGCAATGATCTTTCATTACAGTCCTTTAAAGACGCATGTTAATTCATGCTGTTAACCTTAGGTTCACAGTGCATAGAATCCAAATATGAGCAGTTGGGGTGACTTTCAGAGTAATGTTGGATCCCTCATTTTGTTTATAATCCCACTCTAACCGTTAAGTTCATGTCATAGGCCCTATCACGCATTAATCATTGAGTGGCAGAAGTTAATGAAATTTTTTCATGTTACAACGTCCATTGGCGGCAATGAAAGTCCCAAAACCGCCAAGGAAGTCATTTTGTTGCACAATACATGAGGACCTGGAACTTTTCAAAAGCTTAAAAAAATAAAAATAAAAAATGGAATTATATTTGACATTTCCTGACACCTGCATTAATACTGTATGACTAATCAAAGCATGTCAGTTGCCTGGACTCAACCAGCGATCAACATGTGCCCCGAATGCACACGAGTAAAAATGCAGTCAAAGGAAGCAGTCTTCATTGCCTATAGGTCACTTCCAGTCAAAGGTTAAAGTTCAAAGACTGAATGATCAAAGTGCTCATTTTCTCAGTAGAACTATCTTCTGCTAGGAGGATGAGAACAGTGGCATCAACAAGTATCATCATGATACCACCATTTTGTTTTCTTTGGATTCTTGTTACATGTTCAAACATAAAAAGAATTATCTGGTGGTCGTCTCTTTTCTTTGCAGCTGGAAAGCATGCTAATAATGCTAAGACAAACTGACTTGACTGAGAGCGCTGGGGACCAGTCTTCTGTTAGAATGGATAAACAGATATGACCATTGCTATAAACATGAGGATGAACAGGAATATTTTCACCAGTAAACATGATCTGAGGAGAGTCAAAAGCATATCGACTACTAAATTTAAATAGAAGTTGAAATTTTTCCCCTTCATATAAGGTACCCGGTGCACCTTCCATGTCTAAAATCCACTGTGTAATTGAATTTTGAACACTCTTTTCATTTAAAGTCATTCCAGGAGGTGGGTCATTTTGCAAAGCCAACAGTTCTTTCTGTAGTCGTTTCTGCATTGACGCCATGATGGAACCACCCCCCCCCCCTTCCCTCTGTTTCATTTGTATTGGATTTATTAATTTTCAATCTGAACCTGATTATTGCTCCTACTCTATGTCAGCCAACAACCTGAAAAAACATAGAGACTTTCTGTAAAAGAATACAGTCTCGGTTTCTAGAATCTTGTATTTATTCACATTTGTGCTGTTTTCTGGTCTTCCCCAGTGGCTCAGCGGTAAAGAATCCACCTGCAATGTGAGAGATGCAGGTTTGATCCTTGGGTTGAGAAGATCCTCTGGAGGAGGGCATGGCAACCCACTCCAATATCCTTGCCTGGAGAATCACATGAACAGAAGATCCTGGTGGGCTACAGTCCATAGGGTCGCAAAGAGTCAGATGCGACTGAGCACGCATGCACAGGCTGTTTTCTACACAATTGTCATGTACATTCCCAGTGCTTATATTTCATTATGTAAATTGGGAATTTTCCTTTTGTAAATCAGTCATTTATGGACAGTGCACTCTTCCTGAAACTGTGTTAATCACAGGGTATATCAAGATACATGAAATGTAGTCTAGATTCCCAAGTAACCTATGGGAAGTAGAGAATCTGAATTTGTGATAGAAGTACAATAATATCACTTGGGTAAGCAAGATTTAGTGGGAGTTCAGGAGGTGGAGGAAGTACTCTCCCTGATGGGTCCAGGAAGGCTTCTAGGAGGAGGCCGGAAGCCTCTTCTGTGCTGGGTCATGAGGATGAGCAGGAGTTTGCTGGGTGTTAGGGAAAGGATGAGAATTCTGGACAAAGGAATTGGTGTGCAACAGTGCACAAATGCAGGGAAGGCCTAAGTGCTGAGAGACATTAAGTCACTGGTCCAGCTTCCAGGTGAGAAAATGTCTTTTAATCTCATGGCTGCAGTCACCATCTGCAGTGATTTTGGAGCCCAGAAAAATAAAATCAGCCACTGTTTCCACTGTTTCCCCATATATTTGCCATGAACTGATGGGACTGGATGCCATGATCTTAGTTTCTGAATATTGAGCTTTAAGCCAGCTTTTTCACTCTCTTCTTTCACTTTCATCAAGAGGCTCTTTAGTTCTTCTTCACTTTCTGCCATGAGGGTGGTGTCATCTGCATATCTGAGGTTATTGATATTTCTCCCGGCAATCTTGATTCCAGCTTGTGCTTCATCCAGCCCAGTATTTCTCATTATGTACTCTGCACATAAGTTAAATAAGCAGGGTGACAATATACAGCTTTAATGTACTCCTTTTCCTATTTGGAACCAGTCTGTTGTTCTATGTCCAGTTCTAACTTTTTCTAAGTTCTAGTTGCTTCCTGACCTGCATACAGATTTCTCAAGAGGCAGGTCAGGTGGTCTGGTATTCCCATCTCTTTCAGAATTTTCCCCAGTTTATTGTGATCCACACAGTCAAAGGCTTTGGCATAGTCAATAAAACAAATAGATGTTTTTCTGGAACTCTCTTGCTTTTTCGATGATCTAGCCCATGTTGGCAATTTGATCTCGTTCCTCTGCCTTTTCTAAAATCAGCTTTTATAGGTGAAAAGGGTGTAAAAGTGAATTAAGAATAACATACCCCCTCTGCAATGTTTTAGAGTCTCAGTGGGCAGCAAGGCTGTAGAAAGTGAAAGTGAAAGTTGCTCAGTCCTGTCCAACTCTTTGCAACCCTATGGACTTTACAGTCTATGGAATTCTCCATGCCAGAATACTGGGGTGGGTAGACTTTTCCTTCTCCAGGGGATCTTCCCAACCCAGGGATTGAACCCAGGTCTCCCGCATTGCGGGCAGATTCTTTACCAGCTGAGCCACAAGGGTACACAAGTGTCTATCATATGAGGCAAACCCACATACTCCAGTTATAGGGGTCTGTCTGGTTCAAAAGCAGATCTGATTGGCTTAGTCAGTGGGTTTTGTTGTTGATGTTATTTTTTAATGTTTAAACTAATTTTTGGAGTCGATGATAACCTTTCCAAAGAAGGATTTTCATATAGAAAATATGATCCTTGGCTTGCCTTAAAATAGCCTCAAAGTGTGGCCATGTAACCATCAGCTAGAGCTGAGTATAGACGGCCACTTCTAAAAAGCTCGTCTCCTCTGGCTCTGTTCCTCCACCCTCACTGCCATCCTGTCTGTTCACTCAGGGATGATACCTATCTGACTCCTGCACGCATTTGTGTTTATGAGCCGTCAGACTTGTTAAGTGTCCCAAGGGGAGTCTGGCTGATACTCTGCCTGATCCTTGACTGTTCTTCTTTAGATTGTGTTTGGAGAACATCCCCAAACATATTTTCTGATAGTTTCTTCTATAGATTTTCTCTGCACATTTTTAACTGCCCTCCATTTCTGTCAAATCAAACCCAAATCATTCAGCTGACAAGAAAGATCTTGGGCTGAGGATTTGTTAATTTGAGAAGGGATTAATAAAAACCCATAATTAAACTGGAATTCTCAGCATGATTTTTCTTTAGTATCAAAAGACTGCTAAATGTGAGCTCATTCTGTTATTTCATTAGCTTAATCGCCCCATCTTTGTAACAGCCACTGAATTAGCAGCCAGTGTCATTATGCTATTATTTGTAATTGAGGGACATCGTAAGATATAGTCTTGGGAAAAAGGTCTTTTGCATTGTGGTAAAAACAACTGTTGAGGGCATTGGCCACAGGGTTTCTCAAAGCCGTCTTGACGTGCAGTACTTGAAATTTCTTCAGCCCTAAGGAGCTCCTGCAGTGTGTGCCCTTAACCTGCTGATAGGGAGTTGCTGACTGTTAATACATTCCTGGACACAGCTTTCCTAATGCAGTGGAAGTTACGGGGGCAACAATGAACACTGCTTGCTGGCAACGCATGAAGGACTGTGGTAATAACATTTTATAATTATGAACACTGCTTGGAGTAGCTTTTCTTTTGAACAGAGTTGATTAAATATGACCAAATCTTTGATTTTGGGGTTCATTTTTTCCTACTGTGCTTGGGTTTTTTATTCTTCTGTGAAAGCATTTTTCCAGGTAGAATTTTTCACTTCAACCTCAAGGTACAGCTGTTTGTAAAAATATGAAATGTGTACAATTGGTGAGAAGTGAGCTCACTGATGTCAAGGAGTACACAAATATTTAAGATGCTAATTGTTAGGGAGTTATTTTAATGTGATGAATAATCAGCATGTCAAATTTGTGTTTTCATATGTATTATTGCTTAGAACAAAATTGTGTGGAAAAGCTGAGTTGATAAAAGGGAAATGTTAATGAGTAATACAGTTGGAATGGAGCTATCATGCAAGATATCTGAAGTCTGGGAAAGCTCGAGATAAAGTCAGGCTTACCTGGGTCTATGCCCTAATTGTCTGGCTTGTCAGTTTGAGCTAGTCCACTTGTTTTTCAATAATAGACATTACTGCTGATAATTTTTAGCGGTTAAGGCTTTCCCTTTGATGCCATTCAGAGGAATCTGGGGCTTTTAATTGTTAAGCTACGTTCTTCCTCCAAAGCCAGGATATCTTCCTGTGTGGGCTGTTATCCCACGCTTCCTCTTGGTCTCAGGTGAGAGAAACAAGCTCGTTTGTCTGTTAAAGTGCATGGCTTTTTAAAAAAAGAGAGAACAAAGTTTGACTCACAGCTCTGCCCCTCACCAACCATGAGACCTCAGCCAAGGAGCTTGCCTTCCCTTATCTACCAGAGAAACAGTAAAATTCCTTCTGGATACTGTCCACAGACATCTAGGTCTACTAGTGGGTCATGCTGGGTCTTGAGTACAAGTGAGAAAACACTAGAAAGTGTAGGGAGTGTTACCTATTGGGCAGCCTTATTGGGAGGCTTCATTCCAACTGCCATGTTTGAAATGGGTGCATCAAAGAGGTGGTGATTTTCATATTATTTTCAACATATTTTGCTTTTATTTTCAGCACTCCATAAGTCATAAAAATTGTGAATGATGCAGAGATATTTTACAGTGCATAGCACCCACCAAAGCTCCCTGTTAGGTTTAATGAGTTTCAGGCCTTTTGCTTTCCTATTAGACTAGAGACTGATGAACCTCGCTGGAGACAGCCAAGAATGGAACTGCTCTGCTAATCTGTGCTGACTGACAGCAAACTATTCAGGCCTTCACTTGACTGGATGAGGGCTACCCACATTAGGGTGAGGAATCTGTTTTACTCAGTCTACCAGTTTTTAATGTTTTTAACACTTATTTTTATTTATTTGGCCATGCCACGTCTCAGTTGTGGCACATGGGATTGTCAGTCCTTGTTATGGCAGGCGGGCTCTTTAGTTGAGGCATGTAGACTCTTAGTTGTAGCATGTGGGATCTAGTTCCCTGACCAGTGATCAAACCTGGGCCCCCTGCACTGGGAGCACAAAGTCTTAGCCACTGGACCACCAGGGAAGTCCCCCTAGCCTACCAGTTTAAATATTAATCTCACCCAAAACCACCATCACAGAAATACCCAGGATAGGGTTTGACTGAACAGTCAAGTTGACAGAAAATTAACCATCACATATACACACATGTATGTATATATATTATGATTATTTTATTTCAGGTAATTGACCTATTTCCTATGGATTTAGGCATAATCTTTAAAGAAAATAAAATTTACATAGTAGAAAAATTCAGAAATGAGGATTGTACTTTCTGGAGACATTCCTCTCCACACATACACCCTTACTTCTTTATCGGATTTCAGAGAATTACAAGAGAACTTGTTTTGTTCCAAATCCTTCAATTAACGTCTGAGAACTAGAATCATGGAGTGATTTATCTAGCGGATACAGAAAAGGAGAGATAAAAGTGGGAATTAAACACATGGCTTCCCTGGTGGCTCAGCTGGTAAAGAATCTGCCTGCAATGCAGGAGACCCAGGTTTGATCCCTGGGTTCGGAAGATGCCCTGGAGAAGGAAATGGCAACCTACTTCAGTATTCTTGCCTGAAGAATTCCATGGATAGAGGAGCCTGGTGGGCTACAGTCCATGGAGTCACAAAGAGTTGGACATGACTGAGGGACTAACTTTGACTTTCAAGCACATGACTCCTTGATACAAGGATTCCATTAGTACCATGTGGCTATTTAGAAGTGAGGTAGATCGGTGTGCTACCTGTAGAAGTCTCTAGGAGAATGTGCAGAGTCAAGGTAGTGGGATGGAGGGAAGAGAAGAGGGAGAAGCTTGAACTGGATGCACAAGACAAAGGAAGGTAAGACAAAGTGAGCCTATCAAGTGACTACTCAGACAAGGGAGGAAAAAGAGAAGGAGAGGGTGCTGAGGGTCTGGGGTCTGAGGCAAGAAGGACTGGTAACTTGGGGGAAGTGAGACAGAGATCCCCTACTCTCTGTCTCTTCATTCCCTCCTCCAGGACAGAGAACACGACTCAGATCCTTTTCCGACTCACACCTGGACAAGACAGTCTTCTTCTAGGCCAAGAACTTTGTCAGTCTCTTCAACTGACTCCTTAACTCAGTAAGTAAAAGTTAGGGGCACTCCTTGCACTTGAAATGAGACCTCCCCAGCCCAGTCGGGTTGATTCTCCAGGCTCAGCAGCATCAAGTATGGCCATTCACTCCCGCCTCCTTGATGATTCTGACCTGGCAGTGGGGCTTCTTGTGACAGAAACAGGGGTGAGAAGCCTTTGAGATCAGTCCTGGTGCCCTCAAAACAGACATGTCAATCTGTATGCTGGGTCTGGGACACCACTGTCTCCTGGCTCTCTCATGACCCTTAATTTAAAATGCTACTGGTAGCTTCACCTCATTGTCCTTGCTGTATTTTCCCCACAGAGCTCACCATCCTGTCTATACAGCTTACATACTTTATTATGTTTATTGTCTCTCTCTCTCTCTCTTCTTGTCTGCTGTATTCTCTGATCACTCCCACATACCTCTAACAGCGTCTCACACATAGGTACTCAAGAAATGTTTGCTGAATAAGGCTCTTCAAATCAATTGCCACTACACCACATTCTTAAGATGCCAAGGTCACTGATGGCTAGCGGCTCCACGCCAGCCTTTACCATCTATTGTGCAACTAAAGCTCCACGCCGGTTACCCACGAGGCCAAGAGGGGGGCTGGTATGGGCTCCCCCTTTCCTAGTAGGACATGTGCTGCGATACAAGCCCCTTCTTATCTGTGGGGATCCTCAGTCTGTTCTAGTGCTTCCGCTCCCAAACCCGCACCCCTCGCGGACCCCACGCAGCTGACCCTCTCACAGAGTAAATCAGCCTTCCGCCAGCAGGGGGCAGGAGCTGCTGCGAAATTCTGTGCTGGGCTTGCGCCTCGCTCCAGCCTGGCCCGTTTTCTTGGCTGGTTCTCGAATTCCTGTTCCTCGAATTCCTCGCCCTCTTCCTGGGCGGCATTGAAGGACACAGGGGCCCGGAGAGTCAGCAAGTTCTTGCGTGCGCGCGTATGTGGTGATAGGATGGTGGGCATCTATACGGGAAAGTCATGTTCCCACCCTGGGATGATGTTTTCCGGGCTCACTGACCAATCGGCCCACGGCAGCTCTAACAGGACTCCGATGGCGCTGACCCAAGGCCCGGGTGACCGGACCCACAGCGTTTTTCTTCGGGTCTCTTCCGCCACCGAGGCGCAGATCAAGGGCTCCTGACAGGGGTTTCGATGCTCTACCCATAGGGCCTCCGCTTCCTTCTTAGAAACAAACCCCGGACTTGCACTGCTAGAAGAGGAGGGGGCCCGGAGCTGCGGCGACCCCACCTTCCGGCTCAGCGCCTTTGCGCTCCGGGGAGGGTTCCCGCGGCCGCCGCCTCGGTCGGCAGGGGGCGCTGCGCCACCTGGAACTCGCGGGCCGAGAGGGACCCGAACTTTTAATGACCTCCTGGTTCTTCGACCTGGCTTCTAACTTTCAAAAGCCTCTTTTAATCGCTGAGGAAAACCTCCGGATAATAAGCAACTAGGTTTCAGATTATGAGCGTCTACTGTGTACCAGGAACTCTCCATCACGAAGGAGGCTGATGTGCTGAAGGAGGCAGGTGGAGGAAGGAGAGAATATCTGCAGCTTCCCAGCTGGGTTTTCCGAGGTCGGCTCTGTGCTGCATCACCATGGTAGTTTATGTTTTATTTCATAAATATGAGTTATGAGCTTTGAAAACAAATAGAAAGCTTTGTCTGAGCTTTCTTGAGCTTTCTGTTACCAGGGACCCTTCATTACTTGACTGAGAAGGGGCTATAGTGAAGTAGTCTATTTGACTTTTTCCTTTAAAAACACAGATGTGTGTACATGACAGATGTAAATTCAAACATACTAAGAGAGCAAATCTAGTAAAAAGAATGTTGTCTTCTGGTCCTTGTCTAATAGGTCCAAATTTTATTTACCAGATGCAATAAGTTTTCAGTTTTTGGGTTATACTTTTACAGTCTTTATAGCATCTACATGTTACACACATTTATAAGTTTATTGACATGTGGATAGATGCCTCTCCCCACCCCCCCTCCCCCATAAATAGTAACATTTTATATTCAGTGTTCTATACCATTATCTCTTTCCCACTGACAATATGTTTTGGACATATTCCATGCCAGTGGCAGGAGTGTTCCTCATTCTATTGAATGTACTGGTTGCTTCAGTTGTGTCCAACTCTGAGACCCTAGGTATGTATTGTAGCCCCCCAGGCTCCTCTGTCCATGGGATTCTCCAGGCAAGAGAGAACCTCCAGGTAAGAGAAACCACTGGGGTGGTTTGCCATGCTCTTCTCCAGGGGATCTTCCTAACCCAATGACCAAACCCGCATCTCTTAAGTCTCCTGAATTGGCAGGTGGGTTCTTTACCACTAGTGCCATCTGGGAAGCCCCTTCTATTTAATGGCTGAATAGTATTCCCTTGTAAGGATACACTATTGTGTTCTATATAGTCCCATATTCAGGATATTCTGTTTATTTTCAAAGTTTTAGTAGTATAAACAAGTTGGAATGAATATAGTGGAACAAAGCAGCAATATTAAGCATCATGTGTTTATTTACAGTGCACGTGCTATTGGTGAGTTACCCCAGGTACTATGGGTTTTCCTGGAGCCTTATGTTCTGAAACTCCTGTATGGGTATAGGGTGGGAGATGCTGTGGCTTGACAACAGAAAACCTTTCCAAATACACATGGTGTTGCTGAACCTAGTGAAACCTGGGAAAAGTGAACATTTTGGGCACAATTCAGTTATTTTTTCTTGTAACAGGAATCTGAGGAGTCAGTATCAATTGGGTCAAACTTTGGTCGTTTATGAGACTGACGCACGGCCCACTGCATTAAAAGAGCACTAAACTTTGGTCTTTTAATACTAGAGAGTGTTAAAAGAATAACCATGTTTATATATGGAGGATAAACTAAGATACTGGTCTTCCTTGGTGGCTCAGAGAGTAAAGAATCCGCCTGCAATGTGGGAGACCTAGGTTTGATCTCTTGGTTGGGAAAATCCCCTGGAGGAGGGCATGGCAACCCACTCCAGTATTCTTGCCTGGAGAATCCCCATGGACAGAGGAGCCTGGCGCGCCCCAGTCCATGTGGTCGCAAGGAGTAGGACATGACTGAGTGACTAAGCACAAACTAAGATACCAGGATAGATAACTTATTTTTATATTCACACTGAACATATTTAAGAGCATATTGAACGTTCTCATTTGTAAAAGAATTTTAAAATTTAAACCGACCCTCACAATATTCCATCAGGCAGTTATAATTATCCCCATTTTAGAGATTATACTGAGGCCCTGAGGGTGACGCAATAGCAGATAGAAGCAGAGCTTGATGTTCTCCTTCATTGTGGCTGCTCCTTAGAGGGAGGCAGGATGCATAGTAGGTTTAAGGTAAGTGTCATCCATGTAGGTTGCCTCTGAGTCTCTTGTCTAAGGAAGGCATATCATCCAGGCTGAAATACCTGCTTTATCAGGTTTTGCTTCTGAGGTAAGAATGTTGTTTCCTTAATAAAATGTATTTATAGGAATATATTTATATTCCTTAAGGAATTCCTTTTCCTTATAAAATGTGAGTCTTCATTCTAGTGGTTTACTCACATGTTATACACCCAAGGACCTTGTCATTCTCCCTTCATGCAGCAGAGGCTGTGTTTATAAACATGAGTAATAAAATTATTTTTTCCATTTTAATTGATCACATAAATACATACATGGTATAGTATGTATAATTATTATGTGATACTTTTGAGTACCCTAGTTAAATGATTTTACCACAGAATAGCTACTTTCTGTTCAGCTATTTCATTAGCCTCTGCTATTCATCCTTAATATAGGTAAATGTATATTTCTTTTTGGGTGTTTGCAATGTCATGTGGTATACTACTTGTTCTCTAGTAAAGTGGTTGTTAAAATTTGGTTCAAGGACCCTTATGGTTGCAAGGAAATAAATTCTTCCAGCAATCTGAATGAATTTAGGAATATATTCTCTCTTAATCAAGCTTCTAGATGAGAATGCAGCCTGGCCCCACTTGGACTGCAATCTTGAGAGACCCTGAGCAGAGGACTCAGAAAGGCTGTGCCTGGATTCCTGACCCACAAGGACAGTGAGATAATAATTATATGTTGTACTTAAACTTCTAAGTTTGCATTAGTTTATTATGTAAAAATTAAAATTGATACTATCTATGAGTCTTCATTCATTAAAAAAATTTACTTAAGCATCTGACTGTTTTAGGCACAAGTACAATGAACTGAGGCCTTCTATTTCACATAGTGGGTTTCAGCCAAAACCTTTGATCATTTCTCCCTTTATTTAATGGGAAAATGTCACAATGACAGGAGGTTAATTGTGTGCACTCAAGTGATGATGGGGTCAAGTTAACACAGGCTTATCCTAAAACACATGTCCCTGATTAGAAGTATTTGTAGCTGAAGTTGTCTTGGGCTCCCAAGGCAAATGGCACCTCCACTTCCTCTCACCTTGGAATAGCCCCAATATCGAGACACTATCAATTTCCATCATAGACTTATGAAGTCCGAGTCAGTTAAACTGAGTCCCAAATGCCAGGGTGGGGACAGGTGATGACAAAATCACCTGAAGGAAGATTTGGAAGTGCTGACTCCTGAGCTCCCAAATTCTGTAGTTTTCTAAATGCAATAAAGGCATAGGCAAGATCCACTTTGTGACTGAGTGGAACACAAAGACTAGGTATCGGTGATCACCAAGGTGCCTTAGTTTCTTCTAGGGCATCTTAATAAAGACCATGGAAAGTGCCCACTGAATTCAGCCTCATTTGACCTCTCAGTAAAACAGTCCCCATTTTGAGACTCTGCAGAAGTCATGATGACTGACCAAACACAATTTTTTGTTTTGCTAGATCAGCTGCAACCAATATCCACCTCCCACTGCCTAGAATAATAGCTTGATACCAGAAAAATCATGGTTGGATTTCTGACCTCACAAAATGTATGGGAGAGCAGCAGGGTTGGTATGAACCCAGGTTTCAGTATGACACAACCTCACCTCAACCACACACCCTCTGCCCAGTATTCCATAAAAGCAAGACTCAAAAATGTTCACTTTCAGTATCACTAAAAGTTATTGAAGGAACTTCCCTGGTGGCTCAAATGTCAAGACTCTGTGCTCCCATTGCAGGGGGCCTGGGTTTGATCCCTGGTCAGGGAACTAATTCCCACATGCTGCAATTAAGAGTTTGCATGCTACACTAAAGATGCGCTGCAACTAAAGAGGAAAAATCCTATGTGCAAATAAGACCCAGTGCAGCCTAAGTAAATAAATATTTAAAAAATAAACAAAAGTTATTGAGAAAGCAAAGAGCTTTTGTTTATGTTGATGATATCTCTATATATTTACCTTATTAGAAATTAGGACCAAGAAATTTTAGAATGCTTAATCATTAACTCAAAATTCATTTAATAATAGCAATAATGAATCACTAAATGTTGATATATATCATGTATTTTTTTAAAGCCTATTTTCTAAAACAAAAAATATTTATAAGCAGAATACCATTGTTTCACATTTTCTTTACTGGCTGACTCTGTGTTGACAGTTGGATTCTATATTTGCTTTTGCATTCATCCATTGTACTATGATGTTTTGATAAATTATGTAAAGAGAATCTGGCTTCACATAGGTAAATGGTTTGAAAGGTAAGAACCTAATAGATACTGCAGAATGGTTTGTGAGACCATGAGGGTCCTTGAACCATTCTTGACCTAATCAGTGCATGCATCCCATTTCTCAGGTCACAGGTGTTGATTCTGAAATTAACCTTTTACACAAACAGATATATTTGATGGAAATGTTGGCAACTGAAGACAGGGCTATCTTCTGCTGGACTTATTCCTGAGGTGGTATAGGTTTGGAGTTGTTGCAGTCACCTTAAAAAAATGTGAGAGAAATTTGCCTGATGTGTACACCAGGACCTTGGAGAGACAGAAATGGAGAAAGAGAGGGAAACTTCAGTTTTCTTTTCATCATCAGAGTTCTGATCAGCTGCACATTATGCCATAACAGTTCCTTGTTTCTCAGGACAGTGTAACTGCTCTTTCAGATTGTTAGGACATCATCAACAAGGTCAAGGACGTGGAGGGGAGGGCCTTCAGCACACCATTGTGGCCGGAGGAACTCCTGAACAGTCAAAGCTGTGGAGGACTCTGTGGGTCAGAAGCTGGTCAAAATCCGGGGAAGGTGTAGAGAGTATTAAAATAGATGAATGAATGGATTTATTTAATCCTCCACTTGGTTTTGAACCTCTGTTTTTGAGATAACTGCTCACAGAGAAAGAACTGTGGCAAAAGACTCTCACATTTTGTTAAAAAGGAAATGAAGAATTCATTCTTTCTCATTATCAGTTGCCACTAAGGCTCTTGATTCCCCTCCAGACAAATTTCACCTTCCAGGTGAGCTGAATTTCTGGCAAGTTCAGAAGTGCACTGACCTGGTAGAGGTGGGTCCTGGTGTCTTGTGTCCATATGGTGTGCTGCGGGTCGTATTTTTTAACTCAGTGGAATGTGTGGACGATTTGATCTTCTCAGTATTCTTGTCCATTTTAATCACCCTGCTGTTCCCGTTCACTAAATTCTCTCATGTCACCCGTTTTGAGTTCAATATACCATGAAATACTAAGAATTTTAAAGTAGGCATTGTCCTTATGAAATGACTATAACTCAGACTTCAGACACAAATAACAGTTATCCATTAAACAGTTATGTTTAATAACATAAGTAAAGTTTTAGTTTCAAAAAAGGCTGTTTTTCATAGGTAATTTGAATTGGGGGTGAGAACAGGATTTCTGGGCTCTCTTCCCTACTCCTTGCCTCACTCTTTTTTATGTCTTCAAATTTTATTGAGGTACAATTGTCATACAACACTACATGAGTTTAAGGTGTACAGCACAATGATTTGACCTACAAACATGATGAAGTGATTATCACAATAAGTTTAGTGAACATTCATTATCTCATATAGATACAAAATTAAGGAAATAGAAAAAAACTGTCCTTTTTACGAGAATTGTTAGGATTTACTCTCTTAACAACTTTCATATGTAACAGACAGCAGTGTTCATTGTGTTTATCATTTTGTGCCTTACAGCTGTAGCACTTATTTATCTTTTAATCTCAAAGTAGTTTAACCTGAAGATGAAGATTGACTATTTTCATTCAATTCCTCCTCCTTCTCATCCCCTACCTCTGGTAATCACAAATCCGATATCTTTCTATGAGTTTGTTTCACTTGTTTGTTTGTGAAATATGATTGACCTACAACACTGTTAGTTCCTGATACACAGCAGAGTGATTCGATATGTCTATACATTTCAAAATGAACACCATGACATCTAGTTGTCATCTGTTACCAAAGATACTGCATACTTTTTGACTATATTCCCCACACTGTAAATGTGTACCCGAGACTCATTTGTTTTATAACTAGAATTTTGTACATCTTAATCTCCCTCACCTAGTTCTTTCATTTCCTTACTGCACTCCCCTCTGGCAAACACCTGTTTGTTCTCTGTATCTATGACTCTGATTCTGTTTTGTTATGCTTGCTCATTTGCTGTTTAGATTCCACATATAAGTGAAATCATACAGTATTTGTCTTTCACTGTCTGACGTTTCACCAAACGTAATACCCTCTAGGTCCCATGTTGTCACCATCTGTCTCCCTTATGTGATTCAAACAGAAACACAGTGCATAAAATCTCAGTTACAGACAAAAACCAATCACAGGGAGATCAGATTCCTCTCCTCTCACATCGCCTGACCTGACCTTGGGATCTTCTTTCCCTGATCTGAGGGTCATTTGAGACAACCCTCTTTGGACCCTCCAGAGGAAATTTCTTTGCAATGCTCCTGATGTTAGAACATAAAGCACAAGCGGTAACAATGTCAACCGCCAGTTGGCTTCAGGCTGGACCTTACAAAGCGTTGCAGCTACTAATGACTTTTACTCCTCCAAGACTTCTTTGAGATTGGGTACTATTGTGAGGACTTTATGAAATCGGAAATGGAGGCTTAGGGAGGAGAAGTGGACTCCAAGGAATGTGTCCTTGGAATATGCTGATGTGGACAGTTAACTTTTCTAATAGTGGCCACCTTGCTGCTGGCCTCAGGTTTAATGCAGCCAGATCTTGAATGTCTATCACAGAGGGTGGTGGGAGCCAAGCCACGGTTCGCCATCACGGAGCACAGAATCTTCCTTGCTCTGCGTTGAATCCTCATGCCTCCTGGGAAAGGTGAGATATTTTTAAGCTTTAGGGCCACCAGCTCCCTCTGACCCCAATCCAATCTTCAGTGCAGGAACTGGGGAAGCTGAGGAACAGGGAAATAGCAGGAAGAGGGTGGGGAAGCCTAAGGGCAGGAGGGAGACCATGGCCTCAGGGAGGGAGAACAACAGGGGCTTCGTGAGAGGATGAAGGTACATTTTCCTGACACGAAGTCTCCTCTGTTCCCCTCTCCCTCCACTTTGAATCCTTCATTAAAATCTGATTTGAATTTGAAAACATAATCTCAAATCTGCACTTTTTCTTCTGCTCTGTTGCTATTTCCTTACCCCTTGCCTCTGGGATTTGGGCTGGGTAGCACGAGTTCCTGACTGTCCCACAGTTCCTGCATAGCTGACAGACTCGTCTTCAGGTCCCATTATTGGAGTATCTGACTTGTTCCATTGGTACCCAGTAAGAAATTGCTCTTTACCTGTGTCTTCACAGGTATGAAGCACCTGAGCCTCATTTACCTCTATCATTAATGCTCATGATTAAAATGCTTTTATCCTGCAAGACTAACTTTTATTTTTCTAACATGACTAATCTATATTTATGTCAGGCCCTTTGAATGCTCTCTCTCTTTCTCTTGATATGACTATCCCCTTAGTTTCTGAATGACCAACTTCTCATATTGCTCAGAATTTACTCCTTTTTGGGTCCCTGACAACCACACTGCAGATTCATTTCTATGACTGAGACCCACTACAGGTGGCCTGCTGTGTGGATGTGAGACCCATAGATGTGGAGGGCCAACAGTACTACCTTTTTTTAATCAAGGGACGTCTTCTGGGCTCTAGGAACCAATTTCCTGAAGATACTGAGAGATGGCTATACATTGTATTCCTCAGTATAGTTTTCCTCCCTGACACTTATCACCTGAAAAAAAATAATTTTGTAAGTTCAATTCTTCCCAGTAGAATAGGCACCATAAGGGCAGAAGTGTATTTTTGTTTATATTGCATCCGCACGACCTTAGAAAACTACCTAGAAGACAATACCTGCACATTGTTTATCTATTGTGTGAATGAAGGAATGAGTGATGGGAGAGGGGCAGACGACACAAGGCAGAGTGATGGGGCAGCTGAATTAACTGTTAGAGATGCTGTGTCCATGTTTGGGAAGAAACACATAATCTGTAGAGACAAGGAAGGTTCACTGCATCCTGCATCATGGCCAAAGTGACTCCAGCCTTGCGGTATTCCAACTCCTCCTTCTGTTACTCCAAGGCATTTGGAAGAGTGAGATCATATCTTTCCACTGTTTATTAACCTGAAGCCAGTGGTTTCTGCTGAGCCCCAGAATTTTTCAAACCTAGGGTCTCCATGCAATAGCTCCAACCAGAGGAACAAATCTTCCAATGGCTTCTCCAGAGAAGAGGCTACAGTGCAGCTGGTGTGTGTAGTACTACCAAGAGCAAGAATGAATGATATATTGGCGGTGGGAGGAAAGAAAATTGCTATATATCTGGACCTGGAAAAGGGGCTGATATAAAGGAAGTCAGGAACACCAGACTCAAGGACAGAGGTACAGATTTGATGACAAGCCACCTCTGTTTTATTCTGAGGGAAGTCCTGCAAAAGATTCATTCTCTCTCCCAAGCAATCACTTGAATGCTGCTCCTGACCACAGTGTGTGAGGAGCTTTCCCTTCCTGTTCCTCACTGATTCCTGAGTGCAGCTCTGTGATGGAGGGAGAGTAGAAGCTGTCATTATCTGCCCCCTTTTCCGTCAGTCTGTTTCCAGAGTCCTGGAGCTTGTGCCCCTTCCTGACCTGAACGTTAATGAGCCACTGACCCATCCTTGGGAGAGGGCCCCATTCCAGGTCTCCTTCCTCACCTTCTCCACCACATGACAGGCTGCTCCCTCCTCCAGGACATAGAAGTTCTCAGAAAAGACTGTCACCCCTTCTCCAGGTAGTACCAGAATCTGATCATGTACTACCCGAACACTATATCATTCCACATTAGACTCAAACTCTGGATCCACCCCTAGGATGACCATACATACCTGAAAATTTGATACACTTATTTAAAAATGAATCTCTGAGACTGAAATTTGTTTTTTTTCTTTTGGCCTTATCACAATTATGATATTCCCCTTTCATTTTTGCACCATATAGTTTACCGCTCTCATTTAGCATATGATTCTTAGATCAGAATAAAATACATTTGTTTCTAGTTACTGAGGACTCTGTGCCTCCTGGTGTTGGAATAGTCAGCTATGAATGGAGGCCTCAGTTTCCTGCCCTACAGCAGAGAGAAGGAAAAGTCTGCGCAACTTCAAGACACAGGAACCTCTTATCCTTATGTCTCCCATTTTCCCACAAATCTCTGTTGAGAAAGAGAAACGCCTCTAGACCAGGATGTAACCACATGACAGAAGGACACAGGCAGACACAAAGAGCCTTGTGTGTAATGTTGTAAAGTTTATTGTGGGCACAGATGTAGCTTCAGCTGAGCAAAGCGTAAAGGGCACGGGGGGCTGGTGCCATGAGGACTGATGTTGATATCCCGGGAGGATTGGGGGATAGGACTGCAGCTATGACCATTGTGCTTGGTAGCTAAGCATGGGCCAAAGTGCTGAGCCAAAAGCTAGATGATCTTATCCAAGTGAACTGGAACCACAGGGTACCTGGGACTGTCTTGGGATGATCTGTTCTCACAGGCAATGATTTCTGTGTCGATGTCTGTTGGTAACGGAAGTTTGTGTAATTCATTGCATTTCTTGTGAGGTTGCACTAGGTTATAGGCACTTGGACTGAGCTATTATGACAGTTCGTCTTGCCTGGTTGAGAGCAGGTTACATTTGGGGTGTTACAAATACCAGCTACATAAGCAAATGTTTTGTGGAGAAAAGTATTTCTATCTTTACATACCATTCTGTAACGGTTAACCACTTGCATTGTGGCATTGCATTGAGGGTAGGCCATATTTATGTGCTGAATCTCAAGCCATTGAGCCCAGGTTAAAGTACCAGGTGGCGCATGGAGTGAGATCACCATTCCCAAGAGCCCCAGCAGCTAAATGAGACAAAGCCAAGAATCCTGCTGTATTGGAACCATGTTTCTTGTGAAAAGAAGGGTATATTTTGCATCCCAGCAACTAATAATACAGTCCCTCCTCGCTTACCCGGCAGAGCCTGGCTGTCACTGTGTTTCTAGCTCCTTTCCCCTCTGCTCCCCAAAGTCTTTCCTATGCCCTAGCTTCAGCTCTAGGGCTCCTTGTCTTACCCAGTATCTCTGCTGTGACTCCAGCTGGTGGCCCTGGGGTTCAGGGGCAGCTGGTCTACTCCCATCCTTGGGATTGGAGATATAGAGCAGTCCCTGTGGGTGGCGCCAGCAGAAGCACAAGGGTTCTGAGTCTAGGGCATGAAGAAACCCACAGACTGGGCCCCACAGGGCCCACTTATGCAATGAGCCTCTTTGTTTCATCATTTGCCAATCCACATGTCCCCAGGGACACACCACAGCTGCTTCTCTTGTAGCAAATCTAATTCTAGGCATCCTGTGCAGGGCACAGCTCTGCCACTGGGTCTGGACTTTCACATGAAAAGTATCACTGGCAGCAGAATGGCCTTAGATTTTGTAACTCAGCTTGGGGGCAACACATTGAAAGACTAAAGTACATAAAGGCAGGCCCAGTACTCAGCAAATAAGAGTCAGGGAGGCTTGTATGCACAAGAGGAACTCAGGTCTCCGTTTAATTTTTAGTAATCATTCCGGTTCCCTCTCACCCAAATGTTCTTTATCTCCTCAGCTCCCTGTGTTGGAAACTTGAGCTTTGAATTTCTCATTGCACAAAATCCTATAAGCAATTAGTTTGCATCTATGAGGTTTTGTTCTTATTGTCATTTTTTTTTCCTGCTTCCCATGCACTGAATTCACTTTTTCTTGTTTTAACCCTGGCCTGATTTTTGCTCTCACTTCCTATGAAGTAGCATAACCTAAAACACCCAAAAGAAAGTCTATAAGATCTACCAGAGAATGAACATTTAGTATCATAGAGGGGATTCCAAGCTAGAGCTTGAATTCCCGCATTCTTTTCAATTTGTACTATTTTCTACAAAATAGTCTATCTTAGAGCCATCGTTTATCTTTCTAGTACATTTCATTTCTCAATGTTAACAGGAAAAAACTTTTTTAACTTATAAAATGAGCATTAGTTGATAAGACATTGCATTCCTGGAACTATGAAAGTCATAGCGTATAACTTGATATATGAAACATACTCTTGGTTCTCAGAGAAGCAGAGCAAAATTATGGTAGACCCATGATTTTATTACCGTGTGATAGAGGTAAAAACATCGGGTGAAGACGTTTTTTGAGGGGCACTGCGGACGAAGGGATAGGAAGGCTTCCAGAGGAAATGTCCATTTGAGCAGAGTTATAAAGGATAAGTAGAGTTTAGGGACTTCAGGGAATAAATGAGCATTCTAGACTAAGAAGATGGTGTGGGACATTATACAGACAGGAAGAGTGTATTAAGGTATGAAGAGCCTTTAGCTAAGATATGTTAAATCTCTGGTCTAACCTCCAAGTTAGGAAACTAGATTAGGTCCTTAAATGGTATTGTACAGTCTGCCACGAAAATTAATCCATGTTATTTATTTTTACTGCCTTTCTATATTTCTGTCATCTGGAAATGCAATTATTTTACCATTGATGTCTTTAAGTAAACATCGACATAATGGTGACCTAGATAGGACTCAGTGCAGTGCTAATAGGATTCTGCCGGAAATCCTGTTCTGCCTAAAATGCATTAATATCTTTTATCATGAAACAAGTTTTTTTTCCATGTTATTTTGTGAAAAGAATTTTCATGAGAGATGAGGATGCCCAAATGAATTAGATGTAGTTTAGCCCTTCTGTGATGCTGACAACCACACTGGCTAGAAGGACCTGTACTTAAGTGTCTATAATATGAACTAAATATCATACACTGTGGTCACAGGGGATGCAGCTGGCTCAGAAACCTGCTCTGGACTGGCATATAAAATTTTACATTAAATACTGGGTTTTAGATATTAACTCTTCAAATTGGGATAATTCACATAAAATCTGCATTCCTGCATTATTCTTAAGAATAGGGAGATGTTGGTGCACTGAGTCTCTTTCACCACAAGGGATCAACGAGAGGGGAATAGTCCCTGACTCTGGTGAAGGTGGCAATAGTTCAGGGGTTTTCACTCACTCTCCTACCTACTGATCACATGTCCGCTCAGATACTGCCCATCACGCTCGCTACAAGTGTCCTGAGAGGTGACTCACACAATATCATGACTGATTTGCAACCATGCTTCCCACCTTTAAAATTGTATTTGGAGTACACTTCTATAATTTTCCTGATTGGTTCGTCCACAGTTTTCCACTTGTGCACCTTTACCTTACAATAAATCTCTTCATATAAATTTTAGTTGGTTAGTCTGCATATCGTTCAGTAACTGCCACTAATCAGTCAGTCAGTTCATTCACTCAGTCATGTCCAACTCTTTGCGACCCCATGAATCGCAGCACGCCAGGCCTCCCTGTCCATCACCAACTCCTGGAGTTTACCCAAACTCATGTCCATTGAGTCAGTGATGCCATCCAACCATCTCATCCTCTGTTGTCCCCTTCTCCTCCTGCCCTCAGTCTTTCCCAGCATCAGGGTCTTTTCAAGTGAGCCAGCTTTTCAAATCAGGTGGCCAAAGTACTGGAGTTTCAGCTTCAACATCAGTCCTACCAATGAACACCCAGGACTGATCTCCTTTAGAATGGGCTGGTTGGATCTCCTCACAGTCCAAGGGACTCTCAAGAGTTTTCTCCGACACCACAGTTCAAAAGCATCAATTCTTTGGCTCTCAGCTTTTTTTATAGTCCAACTCTCATATCCATCCATAACTACTGGAAAAACCATAGCCTTGACTAGACGGACCTTTGTTGGCAAAGTAATGTCTCTGCTTTTTAATATGCTGTCTAGGTTGGTCATAACTTTCCTTCCAAGGAGTAAGTGTCTTTTTAATTTCATGGCTGCAGTCACAATCTTCAGTGACTTTGGAGCCCCCCAAAATAAAGTCAACCACTGTTTCCCCATCTGTTTGCCATGGAGTGATGGGACTGGATGCCTTGATTTTAGTTTTCTGAATGTTGAGCTTTAAGCCAACTTTGTCACTCTCCTCTTTCACTTTCATCAAGAGGCTCTTTAGTTCTTCTTCACTCTCTGCCATAAATGTGGTGTCATCTGCATATCTGAGGTTATTGATATTTCTCCTGGCAACCTGATTCCAGCTTGTGCTTCTTCCAGCCCAGCATTTCTCATGACGTACTCTGCATATAAGTTAAATAAGCAGGGTGCTACTAATCACAACTTCTAATTTTAGGTAGTGTGCTTTTTTCTCTTGGTTGTTTTCAGAGAACTAGGTTAATTTCACACTACAAAGTTACCTTTTTCCTCAACAAAAAGACAAGTTTTTTTCATTGAAAATAAATTTCCAAACCTTTCTTTGTCCTGAGGCCTGCAGCATACCCTCTTCAGAAAGTTAGGGTCAGGGACTTCCCTAGTGGTCCAATGGCAAGACTCCACACTCCCAGTGGGGCCCTGGTTCGATCCCTAGTAAGGGAACTAGATCCCGGGTGCCAAAACTAAGAGCTAGCACCACCAAATAAATTAAAAGAAAAAAAGTTAAGGTCAGGTAAAGGATCTTGATTTGAATCAGAGCTCTACTACTTCTGAGAAATGAGATGCTCTATGTATTGACACTGTGTATTGCTCTATGCATTGACACTTGGCCATGTGGAACACACCAGAGGGTGGGATGCTTTAAGCCATATGGCCAGTTATGCAGGGCCATGAACACATGAAACTGTGAACTCTGTAAATAATAACATACTTGTCAGAACTATTGTGTGAATTAAGCAAGAATAGCTAAGGATAGTAAAGTTAAAAAAGAGACAGTTCCTCTTTTCTTGGCTAATGATCAAGCAGAAGTTAAAGGATGTTGAAATCTAGTTATGCTATCCCAACTCAGTTTCCTGACTGCTGTCAGTTAGCTCTTGCCTTGTTGCTGAAATAGACAAAAGGCTTTTGAGGCTTATCTACCAAGGGGAACTATCAATATAAGATCTATGAAATCTACTTACATTACAACTTGCAGGTGCCCCTCCCCCCACACTCATTATCAAGTCTGGTAGCCTAGCTGATTTTGGAGCTCTGGACGGTGTGTATACCGATTTCTTCCCTTCCCTTACTGAAATGCAGACCCAAGTCTCAGAAAGCTTCTCCCACAATAAGAACATTCACAAAAATTTAAATTGTGGAGACAAAAACAATGTAATCTTTACATAAAAGTAATTGAAAATTTTTTTGTTTTGCCTAAATTCACTAGCAACTGTTTTTCAGAAAAATTAGATTTATTTGGATTAACAAGTCTCAAAGGGAAACTCAATTTGCAAACAAAATATTTCTCCCTACCTGAACATGTATAAGCCAATGGTTTCTCTTACAGAGAAAACCACGCATGGACTCATACATACAAGTAATGCTTTATTAGGGCTTGAAAGACAGAAAAGACTGAACTGAAAGAGCTCTTTAGTCTATAATCTTCACTTTAGAGATGAGTAGGATGAGGTGATTGGCCCATCTCCAAAAGCAAGTTTGTGACAGACATGCACCAAACTGCAGGTTTCTTTCTTTATATTTGTAGTGATGTCATAGGTACTCTGTGTGATGCTGGTAAAGATTCTGGGTGTGAAATAGTAAACATGAAATGAGTCCTATGAGGCAATCTGTTTAAGATCATTGACAGACCTGAGAGTTTTCCAAATGGCCTTCCCCTTACGGTCTGGGAAGAAAATGCCCATGATATAATTCCTATAGGATTAGAGGAAAGAGGGAAGGCAATGAGGGTCCCATTTCTGCTGGAAATATCCACCACTGAGAGGGACATATTCGTCTCCTTGGATGTCATCTGCTCTGCAAAAGCCCTGCCCTGAGACTCTCAGGTATTCAAGAAAGGAATAGGCATATTAGACCCAGAAACAGGAATCTGACACCCAGTTCTTACTCCTTATACATAGAGAAGCCAGAGTCTTTATTCTGCCTCCACGAGGCAGAGGACTTTGAGAGGGAAACATGAAATTCACTCTCTTAGAACTGAGTACACCCACTTTCTTTTAAACAAAATTTAAAACAGGCATAAATAATTTAAGAAAGTAGAAATATTTTCTAAGATGCAAGGCATATGGATTGTCAATTACCCTTCAAGTTCACCGACTGTAGAGAAGGTTTGGCAGAGACACCTGCTTCATTCAGAGGCTGTGGAGTCAGGAGGCTGATATATGCAAACACTTCAGAGATATACGTCTTTAGGTTAACTACTGTAAGGAGAAAAATCACTGGAGAGTTTGGAAATACCTGTGTATGTCAGACCCATAAAGGGGTGAGTGGGTGAAAGGCACCTTCTTTCTCGGCAAGTCCTTCTCTTCTCTCCTTCACTTTCTCAGAGAAAAGTGGCAATCCACTCCAGGACTCATGCCTGGACAATGCCCTAAAAAGAGGAACCTGGAGGGCTATATAGTCCATGGGGGTTACAAAAGAGTTGGATACTTAGTGACTATACAACAACAACGGGGGCCATCAGGAACATTAAGTGTTTGGGCCAAGAGTTCTTAGAAATAGTTATCCTGAGGGAAAGGGTTAGAGATCCAACCAGTCCATCCTAAAGGAGATCAGTCCTGGGTGTTCATTGGAAGGACTGATGCTGAAGCTGAAACTCCCACACTTTGGCCACCTCATGTGAAGAGTTGACTCATTGGAAAAGACCCTGATGCTGGGAGGGATTGGGGGCAGAAGGAGAAGGGGACGACAGAGGATGAGATGGCTGGATGGCATCACCAACTCGATGGACATGTGTCTGAGTAAACTCCGGGAGTTGGTGATGGACAGGGAGGCCTGGCGTGCTGCGATTCATGGGGTCGCAAAGAGTTGGACACGACTGAGTGACTGAACTGAACTGAACTGAGGGAAAGGGACCAGAGCCTGCTCCTTGACCCCACCCTTCCTTGACCTGCTTTCACAGGGAACATGAATCTGACATGGACCCTTCTCCTTCTCCTCCTGCTGGAGCTAACTGTCTTCACTTCAGGCCTGCCCTTCTCAAGACGGCACATAGATAACCCCAGGTCATGGGTTCCTGGGGGACAGCACCGATGCTGTGATGTGATGATGAGGCGACGGTGGCTGATCCACAAGGGTAGATGCAAGCAGATCAACACCTTCATTCACGAGGATCTGGCCACCGTAGCGGATTTCTGCACAACTCCAGCTGTGCCCTGTACCAGCAGCCGCTCCTTGCAGACCTGCCACAACAGCTCTCACGACGTCAGCATCACAGACTGCTTTGCCAAGGCAGGAACCCGGCCCCCTACTGCCACTACCAAAAGAAGGACTCCATCAGGCCAATCCGTGTGGGCTGTAAGGACGGGGCCCTTGTTCACCTGGATATCTAGGTTCCTCCCAGCTCTGACATGGGAAGCCGATTGCACTGTACACCTCTGGAGCTTTGAGGCTCTGCCAAAGCCTCCCCTGTAAATGCTTCTTCTCTTGCCTTCGGATCCTTTATTTTTCCTAGTCACAAGAATCTCTCTCTCGTAGCCTCTCCCCAAACCCTCACTCCACACCCAAACCTTGCTTTTTCTTCTTCACTGATCAGCCGTGGGTCCACAGGGCATGTGGGATCTTATTTCTCCCACCAAGAATGGAAGCTGAGCCCCGGGATTGGGAGCAGAGTCTTAACCACTAGACCACCAGAAAAGTCCCCCATGATGTAGGGTTTTGGGTGTAGGACCAGATAGGGGTGAGGGGAGTTGGGGCGGAGGTCGCAGGGAGTAAGCCCTTTTAGCTCATAAAAGGCATCTACCCTGGAAAAGCCTTGCTGCCACGGAGCAGCTACACAAGCCCGGCTGGTTGGGCTGACTTGCTCACAGGCAGCTCTAAAAAGAACTCTGGATGGTGCCGGCCCAGGGCACCCCCGAGTGGCCCGGCTCTCAGGGTCCTCCTGCCGGACCTTCAGCTCCTTTCTTCCCAATGGGTTCCTGCGGAAGAGATTTGGGACTACTCGGCTTCCTTCATAGAAACAAATCACTGATGCGTGGGACACAGCCAGGGAAGGAGCCGCTGCCTGGAGGAGAGGTGCCCTAGCCGGGCAACTGTATACCGCGCTGCCCCTTGGCGTCTCCTGCCGGTGGCCTCAGCCGCCTCAAGGCCCGCAGTGGGCGCTGAGCCACCCCAGTCCCGGGGTCAGTCAATCAGTTCAGTCGCTCAGTCGTGTCCGACTCTTTGTGACCCCATGGACTGCAGCATGCCAGGCTTGCCTGAACATCACCAACTCCTGGAGCTTACTCAAACTCATGTCCATCACATCGGTGATGTCATCCAACCATCTCATCCTCTGTCATCCCCTTCTCCCACCTTCAATCTTTCGCAGCATCAGGGTCTTTCCCAATGAGCCAGTTCTTTGCATCAGGTGGCCAAAGTATTGGAGTTTCAGCTTCAGCATCAGTCCTTCCAATGAGTACTCAGGACTGATTTCCTTTAGGATAGACTGGTTGGATCTCCTTGCAGTTCAAGGGACTCTCAAGAGTCTTCTCCAACACCACAGGTCAAAAGCATCAATTCTTTGGTGCTCAGCTTTCTTTATAGTCCAACTCTCACTTCCATACATGACTACTGGAAAAACCATAGCTTTGACTAGACAGACCTTTGTTGGCAATGTAATGTCTCTGCTTTTTAATGTGCTGTCTAGGTTGGTCATAGCTTTTTTTCCAAGGAGCAACTGTCTTTTAATTTCATGGCTGAATCACCATCTACAGTGATTTTGGAGCCAAAAAAAAAAAAAAGTCTCTCACCATTTCCGTTGTTTCCCCATCTATTTGCCATGAAGTGATGGAGGTGAATGCCATGATCTTAGTTTTCTGAATGTTGATTTTTTTTAAGCCAACTTTTTCACTCTCCTTTTATACTTTCATCAAGAGGCTCTTTAGTTCTTTTTCTCTTTCTGCCATAAGGGTGGTATCATCTGCATATCTGAGGTTATTGATATTTCTCCTGGCAACGTTGATTCCAGCTTGTGCTTCATCCAGGCCTGCATTTCGCATGATATATCAGGAAAGAAGTACATCTAGCCTGTATATTGTCCCAGGGTCAAGCAGAGACCAAGGCTTCTTTCTGGGTTCCTCTCAAGATGGGGAGAGAGGAAGTTTCTTGGTTACCCACACAGGAATGGAGGATAACAGATGATTAAATAGAAAATTCCGCCAGCATAAATATTAATACAAACTAACTTTTAAAAAAAAACACAGAGATTTATGAGTTTACCATAACTTTCCTGCTCTTGTGCTTCTTAGTATTTAACATCCTAGTGCTATAGGTATAAAGGAAGATCTGTACAGAACATCTGAGTTATAAGCTTTGCAGTTTGGCTGCCTTGGGAAAAAAAGTCTATGTGTTTCTTGGGATCCATCGTATATATATTTCATTAAATATAATTATATTTTTATATATAATGGATACATATGTATGTGTGTATTTTATATGTGTTGTTGTTTAGTCACTGAGTTGTCTGACTCTTTTGCAACCCCGTGGACTGTAGCCAGCCTGGCTCTTCTATCCATGGAATTTCCCAGGCAAGAACACTGGAACAGGTTGCCATTTCCTTCTCCAGGGGATCTTCCCAACCCAGGGATTGAACCTGTGTCTCCTATGTCTCCTGCATTGGCAGGCGAATTCTTTACCACTGAGCCACCAGGGAAGCCCATCATGTATATGTATATGCACACGCGCGCACACACACACACACACACACACACACACACACACAATCCCCTTCTGAAGGAAGTGTTTCTACCCATAAGAAAGAACAGTGATAGGTGACAATGTTCTCTGAGACTCCCTCAAAATGGCAACAGGGCTTTGCATCAAAGGAGGGCACTTGACTCTAGGCAGCCATCCATGGACTGACTGGGTAGTGCTCATGGTATAAACTGATGTGGGGATTTTACCCTCATGGGATCATGGTGACAAAACTGGATACTCTTATTTTTCATCTTTTACCCTGAAGTCAGGACCTGTAGTGGTGTGATAGTCTTCTGTGACCTTCCTTACTTAATACTTGCTATAAAAATGTTTTCAACAGAATTTAACTTGCTAATATTTAAAGATTTTTTAAAAAACTTATATTCATGAATGAAATTGGTCGGAAAAATTTTTGGTACTATCTTGTTTGATTTTGGTATCCAGATTCTGTGTTCACCTTCAGAAATGAGTTGAGGCATATCCCTTCTTTCTCTATTTCCTATAACTGGAATTATATGTTATTATTTACAGAACTCATCTGTAAAGGCCATTTGGCCCTGATATTTTCTTTAATACTATTTTAAACTTCTGTTTCATTTTCTTTAATGATTACAGACATGCTGAGTTTTCTAGTTCTTCTTTTTTAAAATTGAGGTATAGTTGATTTACAATATTTGTTTCAGGTGTACAGAATAGTGATTAGGTATTTTTTCAGATTATACTGTGTAATAGGTTATAACAAGATAATGGCTGTAATTCCCTGTGCTGTACAGTATACCCTTGTTGCTTGCCTATTTTATACATAATAGTTGGTGTCTGTTAATCCCATACCCATAATTTGTCCTTACCCTCCTTCCCTTTCACCTTCAGTAACCACAAATTTGTGTTCTATATCTGTGAGTCTGTTTTGGTTTTGCATATACATTCATTTGTCTTATTTTTAGGATTTCATGTAAAAGTGATATCTCTAGTTTTTCTAGAGATAATATTTGGCAAGTTGTTTTTTTCTCTAGGAATTTATCCATTTCATTGAAAATACTTAAGTATATTGGCACAAATTTATTCATATTCTTTTTAAAAAAATATTTGTAGCATCTCTATTTACATCTTATTTCTATTCTGACATTTATTTATACTTTTTAAAATTGATAATGCTTATGAGAGCTGTTATTTTATTAGACTTATTAAACAAAGATTTTCTCAAACATACAAAAGCTAAAAGAACTCATTGCCTGAAGGAAGGGAGAAGGAAATGGCAACCCACTCCAGTGTTCTTGCCTAAGAATCCTGTGGACAGAGGAGTCTGGTGGGCTGCTGTCCATAGGGTCGCACTGAGTCGGACATGACTGAAGTACTTAGCATGCATGCATGCACTGGAGAAGGAAATGGCAACCCACTCCAGTGTTCTTGCCTGGAGAATCCCAGGGACAGAGGAGCCTGGTGGGCTGCTGTCTATGGGGTCACACAAAGTCGGACACGACTGAAATGACTTAGCAGCAGCAGCAGCAGCAGCCTGAAGAAAGTCCTTAAGGCAGGGGAAAAATAATAACAGGCGGAAACAGGAACCTACACAGAAATGAAGGACACTGGGAATTGTAATTGCATCACAGCATATATTAACTCCTGGGAATAGGACATTTAAATAACATTGAAAGTTTTGAGTTCTAACTCTAAAATACTGGGTTTTGTTCTCCATAAAAGAGTAAGTTTATTTTCTAAAGCAGAAGCTCTGAAAACAATTTTTTTTTTACCCTTCTAATAAATGTCGAACAGTAAAACCACCTCCAAATTAAAAACAAATTCTTAAAATAAATAAAATTTTTGCTTTAAAATTTTTTCCCTTGACTATCTTAAATTTTTTTTGTATGTAAGTCACATTTATTTTTAGCTGCTCAAATGGTTTTTTTTTTTTTTCATTAATTTTGTCATTTCACTAAACTATGTCTTGGTATTGGTCATTTTACATCGATATTCTCAGTTATAGTGTATTCACTTTCATTTTGCACTCACAAACCTTCTTTTTAAACGTTCAGTTGTTTTACCGAATTATAGCTTTTAGTATTGGCTTCCATCTTTGCATATGTTTCACCTTCAGAAATTCCTGTTATCCATATGTTAAATATTCTTTGCTATGTTCCATCATTGTCACTTCCTTTTGTTACTCAATTATTTCATCAACTGGGGACCACAGCCTGGGTTCACCAGATTCCTTAAAAGGAACTGAGTTAACATCTTCTGCTCCCTGTCAGTAACCTAAAGGAAGCAAGGTGATGGGATGTGAGTGACTTAGAGCAGTGACTCACCAATCAGAGAAAAATTACACAAGGAGTGCTTCCTCCCAATGGGAGGGATGTGCCCTGTAAGAATGTTTCTACACTGTGGGGCACCACCCACTGAAGCAAGTTGTGCTGTCATCTCTGGAATCTGGCAGAAAGTGAAAATAAAGACCATTTAAAAAAAAGGTAGTAGAAAATTCTGAAACAGTCATCCATTTTGTAATATGCTCACTGGGAGCTGATGATGGCTCAGATCATGAACTCTTTATTGCAAAATTCAGGCTTAAATTGAAGAAAACAGGGAAAACCACTAGGACATTCAAATCCCTTGTGATTATACAGTGGAAGTGACAAAGAGATTCAAGGGATTAGGTCTGATAGATAGAGTGCCTGAAGAACTATGGACAGAGGTTGTAACACTGTACAGGAGGCAGTGATCAAAAATATCCTCAAGAAAAAGAAATGCAATAAGTCAAAATGGTTGTCTGAGGAGGTCTTACAAATAGCTGAGAAAAGAAGAGAAGTGAAAGGCAGAGAAGAAAAGGAAAGATACCCACCTGAATGCAGAGTTCTGAAGAACAACAAGGAGAGATGAGAGCCTTCTTAAGTGAACAGTGCAAAGAAATAGAGGAAAACAATAGAACTGGAAAGACCAGAGATCTCTTCAAGAAAATTAGAGATATCAAGGGAACATTTCATGCAAGCATGGGCACAATCAAGGACAGAAATGGTATGGACCTAACAGAAGCAGGAAAGATTAAGAAGAGGTGGCAAGAATACACAGAAGAACTATACAAAAAGGGTCTTAATGACTGGAATAACCATGATAGTGTGGTCACTGTCCTAGAGCCAGACATCCTGGAGTGCAAAGTCAAGTGGGCTTTAGGGAGCATCACTACAAGCAAAGCTAATGGAGGTGATAGAATTCCAGCTGAGCTATTTCAAGTCCTAAAAGATGCTGCTGCTAAAATGCTGCACTCAAACTCAGCAGTGGCCGCAGGACTGGAAAAGATCAGTTTTCATTACAGTCCCAAAGAAGGGCAATGCCAAAGAATGTTCAAAGTACCATGTGATTGCACTCATTTCACACGCTAGCAAAGTAGCAAATGCTCAAAATTCTCCATGCTAGGCTTCAGTAGCAAGTGAACTGAGAACTTCCAGATGGTTAAGCTGAATCATAGGGAAAGCAAGGGAATTCCAGAAAAATATCTACTTCTGCTTCACTGACTATGCCTTTGACTGTGTGGACTAAAACAAACTTTGGAAAGTTCTTAAAAGAGATGGGAATATCCGACCACCTTACCTGTCTTCTGAGAAACCTGCAGGCAGGCTAAGAAGCAACAGTTAGCACCAGAAATGGAATACAGACTGGTTCCATACTGGGAAAGGAGTATATCAAGGCTGTATATTGTCACCCTGCTTGTTAAATTATATTCAGGGTAGGTCATGTGAAATGCCAGGCTAGATGAAGTCCAAGTTGGAATCAAGATTGTAGGGAGAAATATCAATAACCTCAGATATGCAGATGACATCACCCTTATGGCAGAAAATGAAGATGAACTAAGAGCCTCTTGATGAAAGTGAAGGAGCAGAGTTAAAAAGCTGGCTTAAAACTCAACATTCAAAAATCTATGATCATGGCATTCGGTCCCATCACTTCATGGCAAATAGATGGGGAAACAATGGAAACAGTGACAGACTTTATTTTGGGGGGCTCCAAAATCACTGTAGATGGTGACTGCAGCCATGAAATTAAAAGATGCTTCTTCCTTGGAAGAAAAACTGTGACAACATATTAAAACCTAGACAACATATTAAAAAGCAGAGACAAAAAAAATAAATAAATAAAAAGCAGAGACATCATTTTGCTGACAAGGGTCCATATAGTCAAAACTATGGTTTTTCCAGTAGTTATGTATGGATGTGAGAGGTGGACCATAAAGAAGGCTGAACACTGAAGAACTGATGCTTTCAAGTTGTGGTGCTGGAGAAGACTCTTGAGAGTCCCTTGGACTGCAAGGAAATCAAAGCAGTCAATCCTAAAGGAAATCAATCCTGAATATTCATTGGAAGGACTGATGCTGAAGCTGAAACTCTAATACTTTGGTCACCTGATGCAAAGAACTGACTCATTGGCAGAGACCTCCTGCTAGGAAAGATTAAAGGTAGGAAGAAAAGGGGATGACAGAGGATGAGATGATTGGATAGCATCACCGACTCAATGGACATGAGTTTGAGCAAGAAGCCTGGAGTTCTGCAGTCCATGGGGTCACAAGGAGTCGGACATGACTGAGTGATTGAAAAACAGCTTGAGAAAAGTTTTAGAAAAATGAAAGTAGATGCCGTCAGCAAGCAAATAATAAGTCCAGGATTCTTTTGCTCCATCCATCCTGCACTTTCAGGGTTTCGTCTGTGAAATGCCAACAGGCATTGAGTCTAAATCTCCCTCCATGGGTTGGTAAATAAGAGACTTAGGTTAGAAAAGCATGTATTTTTGTTTCACCAGCAGTGAGGTGTGTTGTTAACACTCTAAACTTAAACGAAAATCAAGAACTTCAAGGAGAACAAGTCCCTACCTTTCTCCTCAGGTGCACTTGAGAGAGCTCCTCAGGAAAGGCCACCACCTCTGAGGGCAACATTTCAAAGATCTATCAGCTGTCAGGCTGCTGTCCTCAGAAGAGAAAGTCACTGAAGTACTCAGCAGTAGGAGAAAGGTTAAACAAGGGATGGTACCAATGTGGGATGACAAGCTATACTGCTATAAAGTCCACCCAGAAGAAACTATATGGGAGTGGAAAACATTCCTTTTATATTGCTGAGTGCGAAAGCAGAACATACCACACATGTGCCTTTTGGGTGGTGAGATTACAGCTGACTAGACTTGAGATTTTTCCAAATTTTCTCACATTTCTTTATTGAATATATGTTACTTCTTTAACTAGAAAAAATTTTAAATGTCATTTAAAATAGTTGTCCCTTAAATCAGACATTCTGAGGTTCTTTCCAGCCCTCTGCTTCCTGCTGGGGGGACTGTGCCTTTGTCTAGAATCTTGGACTTCTCGGGTACATGATATTGATGGGGAACTAGTTGATATTCCAGGGCTGCTCAGAGAATTCCTGACTATTTTTTATGGGGTCAATACCCCTTTCTCCTAAGAATCCTCCAGGTAAAATGCTTTGCCCTGGGAACAACTGCAATTTCCCCTTTGTTGTCCTTCAGAAGACTGATTGGTAACACACACCACCCAGGGAATCCCTATTTTAATGCAACAATAGTTTCTCTTAGAAGAATTGACTTCTCCCTTGGTCTCCTGCCATTCTTTCTTAAAAAAAAAAAAAGGCAAAATTTGAAGTCAAAAAGAAAGCAGGAGCTTTTTGTGAATACGGATAGAGGTATAATTAAAAGTTCCATAAAGGATTTCCCTGGTGGTTCAGTGGTCAGGAATCCACCTGCCAAAGCAACAGACTTGGCTTCCATCCCTGGTCCAGGAAGATTCCACATACCAAGGTACAAATAAGCCTGTGCACCACAACCCTACCTACCATACCCTCCAGAGCCCGAGAGCCGCAACTACTGAAGCCCAGGCCCTAGAGCCTGTGCTCTGCAACCAGAGAAGCCAGTGCACTAAGTCCATGCATGACTACTAGAAAGTAACTCCTGCTTACTGCCACTGGAGTAAGCTCGCATGCAGCAACAAAAAAACCAATGCAGCACCCCCCCCCCCCGAAAATAGTAAGTAAATAAATAAAAAATTTTAAAAAGTTTCATGAAAAGCCCTGATACTTTAAGCTATGTGACCTCAAGCCAAGTGCTTATGCTTCTTCTGAGTCACCCAAGAGCAGCTTGTATTAGCTACAGAGGGGTCCTTGCAGGCAGTCTTTCAAGCACGGCAAAAAGGAAGGAATTTGTTAAGTTCTCGCTTAACAAATCCAGATAATCTTCCTTTACAAGTTCCGTGGCTATATGGGAAATAAAGCCATACATGCAAACATCACATTATGTGATGGAATCAGCATTATACCTGTGAAAATGTAAACATGACATTAGCTCTTTTAAGCAACATTGCTTAAAATTATTGTCAGATTTGATGTATTTTCACCCTTAAACGCTTATGGAAAAAAAAGAACTTTCTCTTATGTAGGATTATGGGACAGAGAGAGGTAACTACAGGGTCTGCCCATTACTCTATGGAAAATACACTCTCATTAGGTCTGTCACATTCAGACCCTCAGCTTCGGCTTAATTGAGAAACCATCAGGAGAAAGGTCCATGCATATTTGTACATGTTATCCTCTGTACTTAGATCTGTGATTGACACAGGGCAGACTTCCACATTTATTTACAGAAGTGAATTTCCCTATATTCCCATCCAGCTATAGAGTCAGTCTTACCTCAAGCCACATGCACACACATGTGCACACATGTGCACACAAACACACGCATATGCAAATACATACGCAGATGCACACCGAACTGTGTGCCCAGAGGAAATAAACTTGTCAGTCAGTTAACCTCAACCAGGACACCAGACACCTGGAGTTAGGTAAGCTCATGGGGACAGGGGTATGGAACATCTGAAGGAAGAAAAGGAGTCAAGAAGAAAAAAAGAGGAGGAAAGGGCGGGGGTGTAAGGGAACACAAGTGAAGACTTCAAGAGAAAGTGAAGTTTCCAGAAGCTTCTCTTTCTCCCCCCAGGGTGAAGAGTTGGCCAGGCATGGAGACAGATGAGTGGTCACATCTGCTGGGGGCTTCCTGGGACTGGTGTGTCTTTGAATCCCAAATACCTGGCACAGAGTCCATGCTCAGAAATGTTTGATGGATGAATGGAAGGACATCCTGTCCTTACAAACACTGAGTTTGCTAAAAGTCATTAAATATATGGGTCAGAATATTCTACCAGTCATATGTTATCCTACTTTCTGTTATGATCTCAGTGATCGTCTGTCTGGGTTTTCTGCTTTGAACTCTAGCTGTCCTCTAGGATCAGAACCATGACTGGAGCCCCAAAGATTCATATGTCTCACCAGTGCTCTCCCATCAAGAGCTGGCTCATTTCCTAGCCCCTTTGGCTGTAGACAGGAGCCTTCTCTCCACTGTTCATGCAAATATTACCACCTGACTAATAACAGCCAGTGGTACCTGCTTTCTGAGGTGGCACAGTGGTAAAGAGTACCCCTGCCAATGCAGGAGACACAAGAAAAGTGGATTTGATCCCTGGGTCTGGACGATCCTCTGGAGAAGGAGATGGTAACCCACTCCAGTATTCTTGCCAGGAAAATTCAGAGGACAGAGGAGACTGGAGGGCTAAAGTCCATGGGGTCACAAAGAGTCAGGAGCGACACACGCATCTGCCTTTCTATTGGGTTGATTCTTCTAGAATTTTGACATCAGCCTGAATCAACTGGGCATTTCACTCTGGACTCCTGGCGCCTCTCCTTGAGAACCAGCTCTTTAGCCAGCTCAATATATTTTGAAAAAACCAGCTTCTTCTTTTATTCAGTGGCCCAACTCAGGGGTTTTTGTGTGACTGACAATCAAATATGCACATGATAGAGGGAAAGTTGGCATATGTGATTAGATTATGGATCCTCTGGAAATTGGTGCTGTGATGGAATGTTTGATTGTAATCCATATTAACGCTCAGTTCCTATGGTTAACAAGGCTTTAGAGAGGGGTATCTAAAAAGTAGAACCATCCAGGGGAGTTAAAAATGGAACCATCACTTGTAATACATTTGGTTTGCATTTCTTTTCTTCTCCTGAATAATTGATCTCAAAGATCTTTAATTCCCCCATTATCTTAGATGATCAATAGTGCAGGAAGGAAGATTCCACAGGGTGCTCTAAGGGATCAAACACGTTTACTGATTCACATTAGTCAATGGTTACAGGTTAAGACCTTATAACTGAAACCATTGTGAAGTCCATTCAGAGGAGGTAAGAGTAAATAAAGCCATTTCTCTCTTTGACCTTCATTTCTTTTGCTTTTTGTTGTCTTGATAGTGACTTATAAGGATCTCTAATCACTTTGTACTTTAGAAGATCAGTACTGCAGAAACATTAGTCTTATCAGATGCTTTCCTGGGCAGAAATAGTAGTTCCTGTGGGTTGAGGAGAGTTTAAGAAATCTGCTTATCATTGTTGGTTCTAAGATATTTGCAATACATGTTAGAAAACGAAAAGCTGTTATAAGGGGCTTCCCTTCTGACTCAGCTGGTAAAGAATCTGCCTGCAATGTGGGAGACCTGGGTTCAATCCCTGGGTTGGAAAGATCCCCTGGAGAAGCGAAAGGCTACCCGCTCCAGTACTCTGGCCTAGAGAATTCCATGGACTGTATAGTCCATGGGGTCACCAAGAGTCAGACATGACTGAGCAACTTTCACTTCACTTCACTTGTTCTTTATCCCCACATTTTATCCCCTTTCCCCATGGCTCCTGATAAATTTTGGAAAATGCTCTTGAAATATTTTATGGTCTCCTTTGGGTGCTGGGAGTCTTCACTGTCTCATGTTTGCTCTTAAGTGTCACTTTTGTCTTGGTCCCACTAGGCAGTAAACCTGAAAATCAGGAAGAGTCACAGTTCTGAAAAGAACTGATCATGCCCATAGGTCACAGAGCCTTGCCAGATAGAAGCTTTCAAATACTGATGGAAAGGGCATGCCATTCACCTTGATGGCACAAGGACCTACAAAAAAAGCAGGAAGAAACTTCCTGTAGCCTTCCTTCTCCAGGATCAATGCAAGAACTTATTCCCACTCCTTTCCTCATAAAAGCCTCATGCTTCTGAGATGCTGATTGTTGGAATGATGGAAGAGTCTGAACTGAGGGGGTTTGTGAATGAAGTTGCAGAAGGAAAATTTGAGAAAACTTTCTTTCTTAATGTACATCTATTCCCTGATGCCACTGAGCATTCTGAGTCCAGAAAGTGTCTCTTTAAGGTTTCATAGCCAGAAGGGCCTCCATATGGGAACTCCCAACAGATATCCACTCATTCTTCCCTTTAGCATTTCACTTCCAAGGAAAATTTTAGAAAAAGACGTTGGCCCCAGATCTACTCTTTTGTAAAGAGTGGGTGTATAATCTTCACTTTTCTGATAAAAATTTCTGTGTCTTTTTGTTTTCTTGAAGGAAAGATAAGGATATTTTCCCCTTAGAAAAACTAACTTCTTTTAGGGCAGGAATGAATCAGCACATTAAAATATGTGTGTGGTGGGGATGGGGGTGGTGCAGGGAGATCATAAAAACTCAGAAAAATTTCTAAGGTTGCCAAGCCTAGTGAGGCTTGTGTAATAATTGAAAAAACAAAGCAAAACAAACACACCCCCCCCCCCGTTAGTTCTACCTATTCCTGAATGGTTTGAATTATTTTAATTGTGGGATTCATGTACACTATTATGTTTATGTGAATTAGATATAATTCCTGACTTTCAAGCACCTACCTCTAGTTCAGCAAGAGAATATTTTAAGTAGTTGTATAATCAAGCCTTGGTTGAGTTATATTAATGCATACATACGGAATCTAGAAAAATGGTACTGATGAACCTACTTACAGAGCGGGAATAGAGGTGCTGACATAGAGAACAGACTTGTGGACACAGCAAGGGGAAGAGCAGGGTAGGAAAACTGAGAATAGCACTGACATATATACACTACCATGTTTAAAGTAGATAGCTAGCAATAGCTAGCAGGTAGATAGCTTTACAACACGGGGAGCTCAGTCTGATGCTCTGTGTTGACCTAGTTGGGTGTAATGAGGGTGGCAGGGTGGGAATATATTCCCCTCCTCAATAGGAGAATATATTCCCCTATATTCTCCTATTGAGGAGGGGAATAAATTTATATATATATGTCTGATTTACCATGTTGTACTGGAAACTAGCAAAATGTTGTAAAACAATTATATTCCAATTAAAAAATTAACTGTAAAATGCCAGAGAGTTAATGGAGGATAATTTTTTTAATATAAATTTATTCATTCATCCATCAACTATTATTTAAATGCCTAATATGGGCCAAAAAATATGGGAAATGTGCTAAGCATTGGAACTCAGTTTTGAAAAAGAGAAAGGGCCAAATTCTTTTCTTTTTCTTTATAATTTTAAAACACTTTTTACTTTATATTGGAGCATAATTGATTAACAATGTAGCAGGGCCCTACTCTTTTGAATATACTTTGTAGTAGAGGCAGAGAAATGTTAAAGAAGAAACAAATAAATAGTTGAAGATTCTAATAAGAGCTATGAAAGAAAAGGTAAGATGAGTAGATTGAGGAGTTGGTGGATGAAAAGAAGAGAATTGCTAGAGACTGAAGGTTTTCAACCTCCCCCAATTCCTATGCTGGAATCCTAACCCAAATGGGATAGCGTTAGGAGGTGGGGCCTTTGGGGTGATTGGTCATGAGGGTGGAGCCCTCATGGATGACATTAAGTGTCTTTTTATTTTATTTTTATATTTGTGTCCTTTTAAAAGAGATTTTGGAGAGCCCCCTGCCTCTTCTCCTATGTGCACAATATGCCTAGCTGTCCAGTCATGTCCAGCTCTTTGAGATCCCATGGACTGTAGCCCGCCAGACTCCTCTGTCCATGGGGATTCTCCAGGCAAGAACACTGGAGTGGGTTGCCATGCACTCCTCCATGGATCTTCCCAACACAGGGATCGAACCCAGGTCTTCAACCCAGGTCTCCCATATTTCAGGGAGATTCTTTACCGCTGAGCCACCAAGAAAACCCTGGCAAAAAGAGCTGTCTGTGGACCAGAAAACAGGCTCTCCCTAGACATTAAAGATGCTGGTGCCATGATTTCAGACTTCCCAGTCTTCAGGGCCATGAGAGATGAATTTCTGTTGTTCATAAGCCGCCCAGTCTGTGGAAGTTTGTCATAGCAATCTGGAGGCCCTAAGACAAGGACTATAGAGAGGGTGGTTAGAAAAGAACCTCTAATGAAGGGAAATTTAAACTGAAACCTGATGTCATAGAAAAGAACATTTCATGCAGAAAGTGCAGAAGTCCAGGGCCTGGTAAAGGCTTGGCATTTTTCAGGGGCCTACGGAGACCAGTGAGGCTGAGGAGAAGTCAGTGGGTGTGAGATGATGAAGAAGATATGAAAAGAGAAGACATACGTAATAGAGGAGTCAGCAGAAGGGTTAGCAGGGGATTCTCCAGGGAATAGATTTCCTGTCACAGAGTTGGCTTGGCCTCAGGAAAATGATAGATCCCCATTTTCTTAAAGAAAGAGACAATGTTGACTGCAGACTATCATTGGAATGAATTAGGGATCAGCTCACAAAAAGGAGCTATGCAAGATCTGACCCAAACTAGTGCACAGCAGCTGAGGAGCTGTCTGTCCATAGGGACAGACAAAGCTTCTGAGGTTCTTCTGCAGAGGAGAGAGTGATGTAATAAGTCTCATTACTAGACAGAGAAGTTGAGTGATACTTTCCATGGAGGACCATGCTAACATTTCTAATATCAGTGGCCGTCGTGAGAAGTATTCATTGGAATACCAGGAGCAGCCACACAACAGACTGTGTTAAGTACTGACGAATTCTGTTCAGATGTTACTTTCTCATAAGTAGTAAGAACAGAGGAAATTCCCTGACAGTCCAGTGTTTAGGACTCCATGCTTTCACTGCAGAAGGCACAGGTTTCACCCCTGGTGAAGGAACTAAGATCGTAGTTTTTGGCCAAAAAGAGAGAAAACAGAATGCAAGCACAGAGATTTAACACCATTATTATCGAGCTGCAAAGAAGGGATGTGAAGTGATCTGCTGGATTACTAAGGATAGATGTTGAAACTCATTTCATTAGTTTTCTGTAGTTTTCCTTTTTGCAAAAAATTAGGAAGAGTTAGACCAATCTCTAAATTAATCAATTATCCCATACATTAATGGCAATGAGAGATCACTGATAGAATAAAGAACTTCCATTTGATTTCTCCTTTCTCTATCAGTGGTCTAATTTTCTCCTTTATTGGCATCATTTATCATGGTCTAATCAACCTATCTGTGCAGAAAGCAGTCAGCCCCTCCTCTCTAGGTGCACGGCTACTGGGTTCAGCCTGCCCAAGAGCCTGATGGCTTGTTCTCAGGATGGATTCATTGAATCCTACAGATCTCACAAACCTTTACATGTTCCTGATCAATATCAAGGCTTCCTTCTCATTTCTCTGCCTGGTGCAAACCCTGAACCTGCCCCTGCCCCCACTGTAGCTTCTCCAGCAAAGGCTTTAGTCTCTTGAGGTCACCCACCTGCTCCTCTCTCTTTTTTTTTTCCATTTATTTTTATTTGCTCCTCTCTTTTGTGTGTGTTTTAGTTGTCTCCAGGGCGCAGCCTGAGGTTCTCATGTCACTCATGCAAAAGTCTGGAGTCATGGACCTGGAGGCTATACAGATTCCTTTCCTGTGCCATCCACCCTCTCTCAGCTGTGTATCACAGGGAGACCTGTCCACCTGTGAACACCTACACACATTCCAAGTCTCAATTTAAAGGTCAGCTACTCCGTGCAGCCTTCTTTGGAACAATTCCTCTTCCTTTCCTTACGCTCCTTGCACACTGAAAACTTTTTGTAATAGCTTGGCTCCCCCTATAGAACTGTCAGCGCCTTGAGGGCAGGTACTGTGTCTTGTCTCTGTGTGGTAATAAGAACTAGTGTGTAGTAGATGCCTGGTAAATAATTGTCAAAGAAGTTAATTACAGTGAACATCTATCATAAGAGAAGTCAATGAGGTAACAGGAAGTAAAACACAGTACCCCTACGTTAGTTTGCTTCCTGTTTTTGTATACAGATTTATCAGTTGGCCCAATAATATCCTTGACAGCATAAATGTTTCTACAGGTAGCCCTCACCTTCAGCCTATAAAGGTTCCTGCCCACTGATTGACAGTGGCGGAGTCAGCCTTTAGACAGACGTCTGCCCTCCCCACCCCCAGTTGCCAGCATTGGCAAGAGAACAAACTTTCCTTTCACCAACGTGGGCCTCTTTAATGCCTCTTGGGTGGTGAGCAGCCCAACCCCACTTTTTGGTAACAATACTTAGGGATGCCTATGTGGTAGGCTATTGAAGACTCTTCTTTGGGTTTAAGAAAGCTTGTTCATATTTGAACTGTGACCCTGAAATCTTCTTGTTGGACCAACTCCTTGAAATTCTTCTGGCACTGAAAAAGTGCCCCAAGAATGACTGTTTTCATGCAGCCATGCCCAGCACATTGGTGGGACCCACCTGAGGAATGCAAAGCACCCTATGAGGCCCTTTTAGGGCAGGCCCTCTAACTTATTTCTGTGCTCCCATTGTTGAATGAATGAATGAATCAGTGGAGGGAGGAGCCAAGATGGCGGAGGAATAGGACGGGGAGACCACTTTCTCTCCTACAAATTCATCGAAAGAACATTTGAACGCTGAGCAAATTTCACAAAACAACTTCTGATCGCTAGCAGAGGACATCAGGTGCCCAGAAAAGCAGCCCATTGTCTTTGAAGGGAGGTAGGACAAAATATGAATGAATCAGTGATCAAATTCTAAACTGGTTAGTGTGGGTACCCACTCAGATCTGCAGAGTTGATATGAAGGTTATTATGTTTTTTGAAGGTTATTTTAAACAAGATATTTGACACCCAGCAGATGCAGAAAGAAGCTTTTTTGGAGCATCTCTTATCTGAATAAAAGTAGAGTCTTCTGAGGGTAAAGTTGCTATAAATCCACTTATGAGCGTTTTACAGCCTGAGAAAAGATCGACCACTCACATTTGCATAGACAGATATTATCACAAATTATTTTCCATCCAGTTTATTCCCTTAAAAATCTCATTTATTTCCTGTAGAATCCCTATTTGCTCCCCCCACACACATTAAGTTCAGTTCAGTTCAGTCACTCAGTCGTGTCCAACTCTTTGTGACCCCCATGGTCTGCAGCATGCCAGGCTTCCCTGTCCATCACCAACTCCTGGAGCTTACTCAAACTCATGTCCACTGAGTCAGTGATGCCATCCAACCATCTCATCCTCTGTTGTCCCCTTCTCCTCCCACCTTCAATTTCTCCTAGCATCAGGGTCTTTTTTTAATGAGTCAGTTCTTTGTATCAGGTGGCCAAAATATTGGAGTTTCAGCTTCAGCATCAGTCCTTCCAATGTATTCAGGACTGATTTCCTTTAGGATAGACTGGTTGGATCTCCTTGCAGTCCAAGGGACTCTCAAGAATCTCCAACACCACAGTTCAAAAGCATCAATTTTTTGGCACTCAGCTTTCTTTATAGTCCAACTCACGCATTCATACATGACTACTGGAAAAACCATAGCTTTGACTAGACAGACCTTTGTTGGCAATGTAATGTCTCTGTTTTTTAATATGCTGTCTAGGTTGGTCATAACTTTTCTTCCAAGGAGCAACTGTCTTTTCATTTCATGGCTGCAGTCACCATCTGCAGTGATTTTGGAGCCCAAAGAAATAAAGTCTCTCATCGTTTCCATTGTTTCCCCATCTATTTGCAATGAGGTGATGGGAGTGGATGCCATACTCTTAGTTTTCTGAATGATGAGTTTTAAGCCAATTTTTTTTACTCTCCTCTTTCACTTTCATCAGGAGGCTCTTTAGTTCTTCTTCACTTTCTGCCGTAAGGGTGGTGTCATCTGCATATCTGAGGTTATTGATATTTCTCCCGGCAATCTTGATTCCAGCTTGGGCTTCATCCATCTCACTGCACGACAGGCCAATGAATCCAAGAGATGAGGCATTGAGTCAAAATATATGACTTTATTTGAAAAGTTGGCTGACTGAGAAGATGGCTGACTAATGTCTCAAAATAATTATCTTCCTTTGATCAGGATGTCAGGTTTCTTTATGGATCAGAGATGGGGGAAGGTGAATAAGCAAGGTAAAAAGGTCATTAATCTTGCAAGTATTTCTAGAATGACAAGTCTCAGGCAGGGGGAATGTGTTAATTTCTTCCTTCCTGCCATCTATTGGTAGACAGGGTTCTGAACAAGGCACTTTATTTTTTTTATTTATTTGTTTTTTAACCTGGAACATTTTATTTATTTATTTCATTTATTTTTATTAGTTGGAGGCTAATTACTTTACAATATTGTAGTGGTTTTTGTCATACATTGACATGAATCAGCCATGGATTTACATGTATTCCCCATCCCGATCCCCCCTCCCGCCTCCCTCTCCACCCAATCCCTCTGGGTCTTCCCAGTGCACCAGGCCTGAGAACTTGTCTCATGCATCCAACCTGGGCTGGTGATCTGTTTCACCATAGATAATATACATGTTTCGATGCTGTTCTCTCAAAACATCCCACCCTCGCCTTCTCCCACAGAGTCCAAAAGTCTGTTCTGTACATCTGTGTCTCTTTTACTGTTTTGCATATAGGATTATCATTACCATCTTTCTAAATTCCATATATATGTGTTAGTATATTGTAATGGTCTTTATCTTTCTGGCTTACTTCAGTCTGTATAATGGGCTCCAGTTTCATCCATCTCATTAGAACTGATTCAAATGGCTTTAGAACTGATTTTTAATGGCTGAGTAATATTCCATGGTGTATATGTACCACAGCTTCCTTATCCATTCATCTGCTGATGGGCATCTAGGTTGCTTCCATGTCCTGGCTATTATATAAACAGTGCTGCGATGAACATTGGGGTGCACATGTCTCTTTCAGATCTGGTTTCCTCGGTGGGTATGAGAACAAGGCACTTTATTTATTTATTTTTTTTTTTAATTTTTATTAGTTGGAGGCTAATTACTTTACATCATTACAGTAGTTTTTGTTATACATTGATATGAATTAGCCATGGATTTACATGTATTCCCCATCCCAGTCCCCCCTCCCACCTCCCTCTCCACCCGATCCCTCTGGGTCTTCCCAGTGCACCAGGCCCGAGCACTTGTCTCATGTACCCAACCTGAGCTGGTTATCCGTTTCACCCTAGATAATATACATGTTTCAATGCTGTTCTCCTGAAACATCCCACCCTCTCCTTCTCCCAGAGTCCACAAGTCTGTTCCATACATCTGAGTCTCTTTTTCTGTTTTGCATATAGGGTTATCGTTACCATCTTTCTAAAGTCCATATATATGTGTTAGTATACTGTAATGGTCTTTATCTTTCTGGCTTACTTCGCTCTGTATAATGGGCTCCAGTTTCATCCATCTCATTAGAACTGATTCAAATGAATTCTTTTTAATGGCTGAGTAGTATTCCATGGTGTACATGTACCACAGCTTCCTCATCCATTCGTCTGCTGATGGGCATCTGGGTTGCTTCCATGTCCTGGCTATTATAAACAGTGCTGCGATGAACATTGGGGTGCATGTGGCTCTTTCAGATCTGGTTTCCTTGGTGTGTATGCCCAGAAGTGGGATTGCTGGGTCATATGGCAGTTCTATTTCCAGCTTTTTAAGAAATCTCCACACTGTTTTCCATAGTGGCTGTACTAGTTTGCATCCCCACCAACAGTGTAAGAGGGTTCCCTTTTCTCCACACCCTCTCCAGCATTTATTGCTTGTAGACTTTTGGATAGCAGCCATCCTGACTGGCGTGTAATGGTACCTCATTGTGGTTTTGATTTGCATTTCTCTGATAATGAGTGATGTTGAGCATCTTTTCATGTGTTTGTTAGCCATCTGTATGTCTTCCTTGGAGAAATGTCTGTTGAGTTCTTTGGCCCATTTTTTGATTGGGTCATTTATTTTTCTGGAGTTGAGCTGGAGGAGTTGCTTGTATATTTTTGAGATTAATCCTTTGTCTGTTGCTTCATTTGCTATTATTTTCTCCCAATCTGAGGGCTGTCTTTTCACCTTGCTTATAGTTTCCTTTGTTGTGCAAAAGCTTTTAAGTTTCATTAGGTCCCATTTGTTTATTTTTGCTTTTATTTCTGAAATTCTGGGATGTGGGTCATAGAGGATCCTGCTGTGATTTATGTCGGAGAGTGTTTTGCCTATGTTCTCCTCTAGGAGTCTTATAGTTTCTGGTCTTACATTTAGATCTTTAATCCATTTTGAGTTTATTTTTGTGTATGGTGTTAGAAAGTGTTCTAGTTTCATTCTTTTACAGGTGGTTGACCAGTTTTCCCAGCACCACTTGTTAAAGAGGTTATCTTTTTTCCATTGTATATCCTTGCCTCCTTTGTCGAAGATAAGGTGACCATAGGTTCGTGGACTTATCTCTGGGCTTTCTATTCTGTTCCATTGATCTATATTTCTGTCTTTGAAGGCACTTTATTTTAACAGTCAGGCAGAGGGGCAGGATTCTCTGAGGCAGGCCTTTATATATGATCATAATAACAAAAGCAAGTCAAAGAAACAGTTCGTACATGGAGTCGGAATTGACTTCTCCCTGCAATATATCTATATATATATGTGTGTGTGTGTGTGTGTGTGTGTGTGTGTGTATGTATGTATATATATATATATATATATTTATATATTGAGAAATGAAATATTTCAGTAAACATGGATGTCACAGTCACCAGTGATTTTTAGCTCTCCAATGTGAGCTGGTAAGCCCTAAGGGCACCCAGCAAGGAGAAGAATAACTGCCGTCTGGCAAACTGTGGAAAATTCTGAAAGAGATGGGAATACCAGACCACCTGACCTGCCTCTTGAGAAACCTGTATGCAGGTCAGGAAGAAACAGTTAGAACTGGACATGTAACAGTGGACTGGTTCCAAATAGGAAAAGGAGTACATCAACACTGTATATTGTCACCCTGCTTATTTAATTTATATGCAGAGTACATCATGAGAAACGCTGGGCTGGAAGAAGCACAAGCTGGAATCAAGATTGCCAGGAGAAATATCAATAACTTCAGATATGCAGATGACACCACCCTTATGGCAGAAAGTGAAGAGGAACTAAAGAGCCTCTAGATGAAAGTGAAAGAGGAGAGTGAAAAAAGTTGGCTTAAAGCTTAACATTCAGGACACTAAGATCATGGCATCTGGTCCCATCACCTCATGGGAAATAGATGGGGAGACAGTGGAAACAGTGTCAGACTTTATTTTTTTGGGATCCAAAATCACTGCAGATGGTGATTGCAGCCATGAAATTAAAAGACGCTTACTCCCTGGAAGGAAAGTTATGACCAACCTAGAGAGCATATTAAAAAGCAGAGACATGACTTTGCCAACAAAGGTCTGTCTGGTCAAGGCTATGGTTTTTCCAGTGGTCATGTATGGATGTGAGAGTTGGACTCTAAAGAAAGCTGAGTGCCAAAAAATTGATGCTTTTGAACTGTGGTGTTGGAGAAGACTCTTGAGAGTCCCTTGGACTGCAAGGAGATCCAAGCAGTCCATCCTAAAGGAGATCAGTCCTGGGTGTTCATTGGAAGGGCTGATGCTGAAGCTGAAACTCCAACACTTTGGCCACCTCATGCGAAGAGTTGACTCATTGGAAAAGATCCTGATGCTTGGAGGGATTGGGGGCAGGAGGAGAAGGGGCTGACAGAGGATGAAATGGCTGGATGGCATCACCGACTCGATGGGCATGAGTTTGAGTAAACTCCGAGAGATGGTGATGGACAGGGAGGCCTGGCATGCTGTGATTCATGGGGTCACAAAGAGTCGGACACGACTGAGCGACTAAACTGAACTAAACTAAAAGAGCTGCATGAGTGTATTTTATCTTCCAAATATATTTCATATCAAAAGACCTTCTATATTCAAAGACAGGACTGCTAGGATTTTAGGTCATTTCTGAGGTCATCACCTAGAGAGGAGGATGACCCCTCTGTAGGAAGTGGGAGTCAAATGTTTGTGGGAAGAGTATATGTGAGTATCTCCTTACCTAGAAAGGTTCTTAGGAAGAGGAACATCTTTCTGGTTGACTGTAAGCCAGGGAGGCTACAGGTGGGAGCTGGGGTTCCCTTTCTAAGGCGATGCTTTTCCTCCTCTCCCCCTTTCCTCATTCAGGTTCCTCCAGGGGAGTGAGGTCATCATGGCTCTGAAGTCTCTAGTCATGTTGTCACTGCTGGTCCTGGTGCTGCTGCTGGTGCGGATCCAGCCTTCCCTGGGCAAGGAATCTGCAGCCGCCAAGTTTGAACGGCAGCACACGGACTCTGGCAGCTCCCCCAGCAGCAGCTCCAACTACTGCAACCTGATGATGGTCTGCTGGAAGATGACCCAGGGGAAATGCAGGCCAATGGACACCTTTGTGCACGAGTCCCTGGCCAATGTCAAGGCCGTGTGCTCCCAGAAGAAAGTCACCTGCAAGAATGGGCAGTCCAACTGCTACCAGAGCAACTCTGCCATGCACATTACAGAGTGCCGCAAGACTGGCAGCTCCAAGTACCCCAACTGTGCCTACAAGACCACCCGGGTGGAGAAACGCATCATAGTGGCTTGTGAAGGAAAACCGTATGTGCCAGTCCACTTTGGTGCTTCAGTGTAGGTCTCCACCTGAGGCCAGAGCAGCAAAATGCGCCACTTCATCACAAAGGCATCTGCCTCTCCCTCATGTTTCCTTGCCCTGGGAGCAATAACTCAAGTTAGTTAAGGCTTTTATCCCTGCAACTCCCACCACACACACACCACCCCCTACCCCCCACACCATGTTTCCCTGGCATGAGGGTAATAACTCAAGCTAGTTAGGGCTCTTATCCAACACACACATGCTCCCCTGGCCTGAGGCTTGCCCCTGTGTAGTTGGGGGGTGAGGAGTGGGTTGTAATATGGGACCCATGTTAACCAAATCACCGCTACTTTCAATAAAACACACTTGCAACCACCTGAATTACTGATGCTGTCCTCATGTATGAGGGCTTCTGTGGTTGTGGTGCATAGGCTCAGCTGCTCCAGGGCATGTGGAATCTTCCTGACCCAGTGATCGAACTCACATCCCCTGCATTGACAGGCAGTGCCACTAGGGAGGTCCCCATTTTCCTTTTTTTGAGGAGCTATTGCCAAATCAGAAAGATGGTTCTCTCTCACTTGGAAACTTGGAACTCTCTTTTCAGAGGCTAGAAAGGACTTCAGAGATCACCAAATAAGGGGTTGATAAGTAGATTTCAGCTTGTGGGCCAACTCTAAGTGGAAATGCCTGCCTAGAATGTTGTAGAAAAATGCCTAAACAGTGATGTGATGGAGCAGTGGTCTCCACCAAAGGCTTGAGGGAGGTGATGTGAAGGTGTATGTGTCATCCAGTGGCCATCCCTGACCTAATGAAACCCCTGCCTTTTACAGGAGGGCACCCTGAGTCTTAGAGAGGTTAAGTGACCTGCTCCTGGCATCTGTTAGTGTCTGACAGAGACCAGACCCTGGGTGTCCGGGCCGCTCAGTTGTTGCTCCTTCCACTACTGGAGTCTGCCACAAGGGGGAAATCACCCAGTCTCCCTCCTTCATGGAGAGCTGTGGAGTCATAGCTTTCTCTGCCCGAGTTGTTGGTAGCTCACACAGGTTCCCAGTGCTCCTGTCTGCGAGGCTACTCAGTTCTCCACAATCCTTGCTTACATCATTGAAAAGACCAGACTTGGCTTCTGGCAGCATGTAATCATTTCATATGATCCTCTGTGCACACTTGCATCTGGCTCTAGACGAGGTCATAAAGCTAGAGAGAGATCCTACTGCCAACCAGTCTAACCAGTTCTGTCATCATGTGTACTACATTTATAAATAGTGGAATCAACTGTGTGTTTTTAGGTAAAGTGAGTGCTTAACCTTGGAGTCTGTGGTGTGAGGGGCGGACAGCTGATTCAGTGGTAGTAGGGAATCTCACTCCTTACAGTGAGGCTGGAGGAGGGGAAAAAGGGGAAACTCTTTCTAGATCTATTTTCTTTAGATAGAATTTTCCCTAAGTTCGTCTAACTCTTGCTTCCAAACGGAAGTTCCTCATTGATCTTCCTGAGCTAGAGCTAAGAAAGCATTTTAATGGAGGTTCAAACACTCACTTGGAATTTTGCTCCATCTACTCTATAGAGTCACCAGCTTTGGCTACTGGTTCCCTGCGTGTTCTGGGCCAGGGGACCTTGTGAACTTCCGTCTTTGGGCTCCACTTTTCCACTGCAGGGGGCAGTGTTCCCTCCCTGGTTGGGGAACTAAGGCCACAGGGTGGGACCAAAAACCATCCAAAGAACAACAGCAACAAAAACCAGAGGTTTCTCTTCTGTGGAGAGAGTATTGCTGCCTCACAAATAAAGGAGTACTAACCTCTTCCAGACTAACTCAAGCAGATTAATCTTAAAATTGAGGTGCTAACTGTGAAGATGGGCATCTGTATAAAGATAGAAATGACTATATCCTGTGACTCTTCTAAGATCCCTCTGATGGGAGGGATTGCCCTGCAACAATATTGCTACACTGGGGGATACCACTCACTGAGTCAAACTGTGCTGTCATCTCTGGAATCTGGCAGAAAGTGAAAAATAAAAGCCATTTTTATAAGTAAATAATAGAAAATTCTGGAACAATCATCCATTTCATAATTTGATCACTTTGAGAAAAGTTTTAGAAAAATGAAATAGAAAGTAGGTGAAGTCAAGTCTGCGCTTTCAGGGTTTTGTCTGTGAAATGCCAACAGTCACTGAGGCTGGCCCAGATATCCCTCCATGGATTGGTAAATAAGGGGCTTTGGTTAGAAGAATGTGCATTTTGTTTCACCAGCAGTGAGATGTGTTAACACGCTAAGGTAAGGTAAGTGAAGTCGCTTAGTCGTGTCAAACTCTTTGCGACCCCATGGACTGTAGCCTACCAGGATCCTCCATCCATGGGATTTTCTAGGCAAGAGTACTGGAGTTGGTTGCCATTTCCTTCTCCAGGGGATCTTTCCAACCCAGGGACCGAACCCGGGTCTCCCGCATTGCAGGCAGACACTTTACGGTCTGAGTCACTGTGGCGCTTTAGAGTTAATGCTCTAAACTGAAACAAAACCCAAGAACTTTAAGGACAACAAGTCCCTACCCTTCTCATCAGGTGCACTTGAAAGGGCTCATCAGGATAGTTCACCACCACTGAGGGCAACATTTCAAAGTTATCAGCTCTCAGGCTGCTGTCCTGAAAATGGAAAGTAACTGAAATACTCAGCAGTAGGACAAAGGTTAAACAAGTGATGGCACCAATGTAGGATGGAAAATTTTGCTGCCATAAATTCTACCCTAGGAGAACTATATGGAAATGGAAAACATTCCTTTTATGTTGCTTTTATGAAAAAGCAGAATATGGACTAGTATGTATCTCACCACACATTTTAGTTTTAAATATAATCAGGAAAAATACTGGATGGAAATTTGTAAATACAAAAAGCATTTGTCCTTTGGTTGGTGAGATTACAACTGACTAGATTTGGAATTTTCCCAAATTTTCTAACATTTATTTACTGAATATGTGCTACTTTTTAAAACTAGAAACCAATTTAAAATGTCATTTAATTCTTTTTTCCCCTCATGTGCATGCTTTGATGTGTAAAAGGAAACCATAACTTCTGTGAAATCATTTTGCTTTTCAAAAGTATGTTTGTATTTATTTTTTATTTATTTATTTATTTATTTTTTCATTTAAAAAAAAATGTCATTTAAAATAGTTGCCCCTTAAACCAGACATTCTGAGGTTCTCTCCAATCCTCTGCTTGCTGCAGTGAAGACTGCACACTTACCTGGAATTTTGGACTCCTCCTCAGGTAGGTGATATCGATGGGGGAATGTTTGGAATTCCAGGGCTGCTCAGAGAATTCTTAACTACTTTTTATGTGGTCAGTCCACATATTTCTCCCAAGAACCCTCCAGGTAAAATGTTTTCCCCTCCTTATAATTACAGTTTCCCAATTGCTGTCCTTCAGAAGTCTGATTGGTAACATACACCTTCCAGGATATCTCTATTTTAATGCAACAATATTTTTTCTAAGAATTGCCATTGACTTCTCCCTTGGTCTTCTGCCATCCATTCTAAGAAAAGTCAAAGAAGCTTGCTGTCAGCAAGAAAGTAGGATCTTTGTGTGAATACATATAAAGGTATAATTAAAAGTTCTATTAAGGACTTCCTGGTGGTCCCAGTGGTTAACAATCTGGCTGCCAAAGTAGGGAACACCACTTCTATCCCTGGTCCAGGAAGACTCCACATGCCAGGGTACAAATGAGCCTGTGCACCATAGCTATAAAGCCTGCCCTCCAGAGCCCGAGAGCCGCTACTGCAGAAGGCTGTAGAACCTGTGCTCTGCAACAGAAGCCAGGGCAGTAAGAAGTACATTAACGACAGCTAGAAAGTAACTCCTGCTTGCTGCGAGTGGAGTACACTCACTGCAAGCCCACCTGCAGCAACAAAAACTTAGCACAGCTAAAAAAGAAGATGGTAAATAAAAATTTAAAGAAGTTTTATTAAAAGCCCTGATACTTTTAAGCTGTGTGACCTCAAGCAAAGTGCTTGGACCTTCTTCTGAGTCACCCCAGAGCAGCTTGTATTAGCTACAGAGGGGTGCTTACAGACTATTTTTAAAGCCCCAAAGAAAGGTACAAGCACTTTGCTTGAGGTTAGGTTAGGCATTATAATGGATCCTCTGAAAACTGATGCTGTGATGGAATGCTTGATTCTAACCCACATTAATGCTCAGCTACTATGGTTAACAAGGCTTTAGAAAAGTATCTAAAAAGTTAGTAACACCATTCAGGGCAGTAAAAAATGGAACTGTCACATCCATTTGGTTTGCATTTCTTTTCTTCTCTGGAAGAGTTTATCTTAAATGTCTTTAATTCCCCCATTATCTTAGATGATCAGTAGTGCACGAAGGAAGATTCCACAAGGTGCTCTAAGGGACCAAACATATTTACTGTTTCACGTTAGTCAATGGTTACAGGTTAAGGCTATTCAGAGGATGTAAAGGAAATAAAGTCTTTGACCTTCACTTCTTCCACTTTTTGTTGTCCTGATAGTGACGTGTGTGTGTTAGTCGCTTAGTTGTGTCTGACTCTTTGTGACCCCATAGACTGTAGCATGCCAGGCTTCCCTGTCCATCACCAGTTCCCGGAGCTTGCTCAAACTCATGAACATTGAGTCAGTGATGCCATCCAACCATCTCATCTCTGTTGTCCCTTTCTCCTCCCACCTTCAATCTTTCCCAGCATCAGGGTCTTTTTTTTAGTGAGTCAGTTCTTTGCATCAGGTGGCCAAAATATTGGAGTTTCAGTTTCAGCATCAGTCCTTCCAATGAATATTCAGGAGATTTCCTTTAGGATTGACTGGTTGGATCTGCTTGCTGACCAAGGGACTCTCAAGAGTCTTCTCCAACACTGCAGTTCAAGAGCATCAATTCTTCAGTGCTCAGCTTTCTTTATGGTCAGACTCTCACACCCATACATGACTACGGGGAAAACCGTAGTTTTGACTTGATGGACCTTTGTCGGTAACATCTCTGCTTTTTAATATGTTCTCTAGGTTTGTCATAACTTTTCTTCCAAGAAGCAACTGTCTTTTAATTTTATGGCTGCAGTTACCATCTGCAGTGATTTTGGAGCCCAAGAAAATAAAGTCTGTCACTGCTTCCTTTGTTTCCCCACCTATTTGCCATGAAGTGATGGGACCAGATGCCATGATCTTAGTTTTTTGAATGTTGAGTTTTAAGCCAACATTTTCACTCTCCTCTTTCATTTTCATCAAGAGGTTTTTAGTTCCTCTTCACTTTCTGCCATAGGGTGGTGTCATCTGCATTATCTGAGGTTATTGACATTTCTCTTGGCAATTTTGATTCCAGCTTGTGCTTCATCCAGTCCAGCATTTCTCATGACATACTCTGCATATAATTTAAATAAGCAAGGTGACAATATACAGCTTTGACAGACTCCTTTCCCATTTGGAACCAGTCTGCTGTTCTATGTCCAGTTCTAACTGTTGCTTCTTGACCTGCATACAGGTTTCTCAGGAGGCAGGTCAATAGGTCTGCTATTCCCATCTCATTAAGAATATTCCACAGTTTGTTGTGATCTACATAGTCGAAGGCTTTAGCGTAGTCAATGAAGAAGAAGTAGACGTTCTTCTGGAATTCTCTCGCTTTTTCTATGATCCAACAGATGTTGGCAATTTGATCTCTCATTTTTCTGCATTTTCTAAATCAGCTTGACCATCTGGAAGTTCTCTGTTCACGTCTGTTGAAGTCTCACTTGGAGAATTTTGAGCATTACTTTGCTGGTGTGTGAAATGAGTGCATTTGTGCAGCAGTTTGAACATTCTTTGGCATTGCCCTTATTTGGGATTAGAATGAAAACTTACTTTTTCCAGTCCTGTGGCCACTGCTGACTTTTCCAAATTTGCTGGCATATTGAGTGCAGCACTTTCACAGCATCATCTTTTAGGATTTGAAATAGCTCAGCTGGAATTACATCACCTCCACTAGCTATGTTCGTAGTGATGCTTCTTAATGCCCGCTTAACTTCGCACTCCAGGATGTCTAACTCTAGGTAAGTGATTACATCATCATGTTATCTGGGTCATTAGATCTTTTTTGTAGAGTTCTTCTGTGTATTCTTGCCACCTCTTCTTAATGTCTTCTGCTTCTGTTAGGTTCATACAGTTTCTGTCCTTTATTGTGCCCATCTTTGCATGAAATGTTCCCTTGTTATCTCTAATTTTCTTGAAGAGATCTCTAGCATTTCCTAGTCTATATTTTCCTGTATTTATTTGAATTCTTCATTTAAGAAGGCTTCCTTATCTCTCCTTGGTCTTCTTGAAACTCTGGATTCAGATTTATATATCTTTCCTTTTCTCCTTTGCCTTTCATTTCTCTTCTTTTCTCAGCTATTTGTAAGGCCTCCTCAGACAACCATTTTGCCTTTTTGCATTTCTTCTTCTTGGGAATGGTCTTGATTACTGTCTCATGTACAGTGTTACAAACCTCTGTCCATAGTTCTTCAGGCACTCTATCTATCAGATCTAATCCTTTGAATCTATTTGTCACTTCCACTGTATAATCATAAGGGATTTGACTTAGGTCATACCCACATGGTCTAGTGGTTCAACTTCAACTTCTTTGGCATTAGTGGTTGGGGCATAGACTTGGATTATTGTGATATTGAATGTTTTGCCTTGGAAACAAATAGAGATCATTCTGTCGTTTTTGAGATTGTACCCAAGTACTGCATTTTGGGCTCTTTTGTTGACTATAAGGGCTATTCCATTTCTTCTATGGAATTCTTGCCCACAGTAGTAGATATAATGATCATTTGAATTAAACTCACCATTAGAAGTATGAAAGATACTCTTGTGACCCCATGGACTGTAGCCCTCCAGGCTCCTCTGTCCATGAGATTTTCCAGGCAGGAATAATGGAGTGGGTTGCCACTTCCTTCTCCAGGGAATCTTCCTGACCCAGGGATGGAACCTGTGTCTCCTGCCCTGGCAGGTGGATTCTTTACCACTGAACCACCTGGGAAGCTCACAAAAGAAACACTCTCCTGAAGAAATTTCTTCCAGGTTTAATCAAATCAAGCTTGAGGCTCATGAACTCTGCTGCAGATTTATCTCTGTCTCATTTTCTCTCTCCTACATTAAGCCCCACAGGCCCCAGTGTGGATGAAAAGTCCATTTGGCAGTTTGGGAACTATCTTTACTAACGAAGGGAAACAGACACTTAAACATAACAAACACAACACAGGGGATTCTCCAGGGAATAGATTTCCTGTCACAGGGTTGGCATGACCTCAGGAAAATGATAGAGAGACTCCAATTTCTTAAAGAAAGAGACAGTACTGACTGTAAACTGTCATTGGAACAAAATAGGGATCAGTTCACAAGAAGAAGCTATGTAAGGTCTGACCCAAGCAAGTGAACAGCAGCACAATCTCAGGTGAGCAGCTTTCTGCCCATAGGGACCCTCAAAGTTGGCAGTGTATCTATGAACTTCTGAGGTCCTTTTGCAGAGGAAAGAGTGTTGTAATGAGCCTCATTATTAGATAGAGAAGTTGAGTGATACTTTCCCTGGAGGACCATGCTAACATTTCTAACATCAGCAGCTGTCATTAGGAGTATTCATTGAACTACCAGCAGCAGCCACCAAACTGTGTTAAGCAATGATGAATTCTGTTCAGATGTTAATTTATCGTAAGTAGTAAGAACAGAGGAAATTCCCTGGCAATCCAGTGCTCAGGACTCTGTGGTCTCACAGCAGAATGCACAGGTTCCACCAACGGTGAGGGAACTAAAATCTTGCAAGTTATATGGCCAAAAAGAGAGAGAAAGGATAATGCAAGCACAGAAATTTAGCATCATTATTATCGAGCTGCAGAGAAGGGATGTGAAGTGATCTGCTGGATTACTAAGGATAGATGTTGAAGCTCACTTCATTAGTTTTCTGTGTAGTTTTCTTTTTTGCCAAAACAGAGGAAGAGGTAGACCAATCTCTAACCAATTATCCCATACATTAATGGCAATGAAAGATCACTGATAGAGTAAAGAAGTTCCATTTGATTTCCCCTTTCTCTCTCAGTGGTCTAATTTCCTTTTTTATTGGCCTCATTTATTGTGGTCTAATCACCCTATCTGTGCAGAGAGCAGCCAGCCCCTCCTCTCTGGATGCACGGCTGGTGAGTACAGCCTGCCCAGGTGCCTGACGACTTGTTCTCAGGATGGGTTCATTGAACCTTACCATGTTCCTGATTAACATCAAGCCTTCCTTCTCATTTCTCTGCCTGAGTGATGCAAACCCTGAACCTGCCCCTGCCCCCACTGCAGCTTCTCCAGCAAAGGCTTCAGTCTCCTGAGGTCAGCCACATGCTCCTCTCTTTTGTCTGCGTTTTAGCTGTCTCCGTGGCACAGCCTGAGGCTCGTGTCACTCATGCAAAAGTCTGGAGCCGTCGACCTGGAGGCTATACAGATTCCTTTCCTGTGCCATCCACCCTCTTTCAGCTGTGTATCATAGGGAGACCTGTCCACCTGTGAACACCTACACACATTCCAAGTTTCAGTTTAAGTGTCATCTACTCCGTGGAGCCTTCATTGGAATAATTCCTATTCCTTTCTTTATGCTCCTTGCAGGCTGAAAACTTTTTGTAATAGTCTGGCTCTCCCTATTAACTGTAAGTGCCTTGAGGGCAGGTACTGTGTCTCATCTCTGTATGCTAATAAGGACTAGTTTACTATGCCTGGTAAATAATTGTCAAAGAAGTTAATTATAGTGCACATCTATCATAAGGGAGGTCAACGAGGTAAAAGGAAGTATAACATCATATTTTTATGTTAGTTTGCTTCCCATTTAGTTGGAAACTAAATTTATATAAGGAGGCAACTGAAAGTGCAAGGCCACAAAAGCAGAACATAAGCAGTGCAGAATGAGGTTCTGTGAGTTCAGAGGAAGACTCGATCCCTCAGGGCTGAAATAGCCAGGCAAGACTATGGAGGGTCATGGGGTTGTTATTTGGAGTTTGGAGGGGAACAGAATGTGAATGGATGGGCAAGTTCACCCTAGGCAGCAGGAAAAGCAAATGATTCAAAAGGAAATTCAGAAAATGGTAAATAGACAACTTTGGCTCCTGGAAGCAGTATATTTAAGCTTGATGCAATACTTTTATCAACCTATTTTGTATACAAATTTGCCAATTAGCCCAATAATATCCTTGATAGCATATTTCCCTCTAGTGCAGATTCTAGCCTGATGTGAAGTGTCACATTCAGTTGTATGTCTCCTTAGTCAATTTTACTCTGTTACATTTCTATACTTTTTCTTTGTCTTTTAGGTCTTCAAAATTTTTGAAAAAGTCATTATCTCCTTTTAAAATATTTCCTTTTAAATATGCCTCCTATTTTGGAGCAGTTTTAGGTTCACAGCAAAATTGGGCAAAAAACACTGAGAATACCCATACACTAGCCCCACTCCCACCCTGCCACATGTCGAGCATCCTCCACTCTCAACATCCTCCACCAGAGGGGTACATTTGTTATAACTGGTGAACCAGGGGACACATCATAGTCACTGAAAGCCTAGTCCACATGATGGTTCACTCTTGGTGGTATACATATGTATGCAATTTAAATTTGCTTTATTTTCTTGTTAATTTATATTTTGTTTGATTTGTAGGTCTCCAGTCACTGAACCTTAATGACAGAGAAAAAAATTTCTTTCTCTCCTGCATTACCTTCCCATTAGGTTATCACATGTCCCTTCTTCCAATACACAACATTAACACTTGTACTCATTATATTTGTTCATTTGCTTGTCCTCATTGTATAAAGAAAGGCTGAGTGCCGAAGAATTGGTGCTTTTGCACTGTGGTGTTGGAGAAGACTCTTGAGAGTCCCTTGGACTGCAAGGAGATCAAACCAGTCAATCCTAAAGGAAATCAGTCTTTAATATTCATTGGAAAGACTGATGCTGAAACTGAAACTCCAATAATTTGGACACCTCATTCGAAGATCTAACTCATTGGAAAAGATCCTGGTGCTGGGAAAGATTGAAGGCAGGAGGAGAAGGGGACTGCAGAGGATGAGATGGTTGCATGGCATCACCTACTCGATGGACATGAGTTTGAGCAAGCTCAAACTTGGGGACTTGGGATGGACAAGGAATCCTGGCATGCTGCAATCCATGGGATCACAAAGTGTAGGACATGACTGAGTGACTGAACTGAACTGAACTCATTTGCTTACTCTTGTAATATACCTAAAGGAGTTTGAGAATTATTTGCCCCTATCACTATAATAAACAAGACTATTAAAAATGTTTAGAATATGTTTGAAATTTTTCCCCTACCCCTACCATACTCTGCTTAATATGGAAGGGTCACAATGAAACAGCAAAATCAGTAGAGAGAATGAAAGGCAAACTTCCAGGTGCATAGTTTAGACATCTCTTCCTCCAGGCTTCATCCACTTCCTTTGTTTCCTTTTATCTTCTCCATCCCATTCCCCCACCCCCCACCTCAGACTCAGGCATTACATGGCTCCCACCATCACCCCTCTAGAGTTGTGCTTGGTCTATACACAGGGTCCCAATTCTCTCTCAGAGGCATTGCTTTCCACTTGTCAGTGCCTGCTGCACATTCCCCTGATATTAATCTTAATGTGTCTACAATGACTCATGACCTTCACAGGTGCCCCAAGCCTGGATCTGCCTGCCCTGCATTTCCTGACATGTCCCCTTTGTTTATGATGCTCTCTGATTCTACATAAAGATAGAATTTAAAGGCCTGTCAGTTCATCTCTCCCTTCCAATGAAAAACAACCATTGTCACTCCTGTTAACTCAAAATTGAAAGTGAACTTGTGACTCTTAAGGAAACAGTATCAATACTGGTAATAATAACACTACCACAACATCAATTAAGGGCTTACTATGGGCTCTAACTAGGGTGAACATATAATTTACTGTCCGAACTGGGACATTTTCAAGAATTGAAAGAAAAGGAGCACTATTATTAATTTTTCCAGGGAGCAGGCATAAATGGAGATAGTTGTAGGCAAACAGGGACATACAGTTCCATAGCTATGAACCACTGTTTCTTGTTATTACCTCACCTGAAAGAAGGAGGCAAGGGAGCTCTCTGGAATCTCTAATCCCATCATGAGGTCCCCACTCTCTTGACCTAATCACCTCCCTAAGGCCCCACGCACCTCCTAATGTCATCATATTGAGAGTTAGGTTTTAATACAAGAACTTTGAGGGAACACATTCAGTAAGGTACTTTAATTATCCCCAGTTTATAGGTTAGGAAACAAACTACAGAAGTTATAGAATGATCTTTTAAATAGTAAATTAGAACTTCTGTGCATAAGTCTACACTCACCCAGAAGAATGTCAATCAGTTTTTCAGGAATCATTAAAATGTTGAACCGAATCCATACCCCAAATCCATCCACATATATACATTTAATATATATTAGTATATAAACACACACACATGCACACAGGTATATGTTTAAATTATCCTTTATGATTTGGAAAAGGCAGAGGAACCAGAGATCAAATTGCCAACATCCGTTGGATCATGGAAAAAGTGAGAGAGTTCCAGAAAAACATCTACTTACTGACTATGCCAGAGCCTTTGATTGTGTGGCTCACAACAAACTGTGGAAAATTCTGAAAGAGATGGGAATACCAGACCACCTGACCTGCCTCCTGAGAATTATGTATGCAAGTCAAGAAGCAAGAGTTAGAACTGGACATGGAACAAGAGACTGGGTCCAAATCAGGAAAGGAGTACATCAAGGCTGTATATTGTCACCCTGCTTATTTAACTTATACCCAGAGTACATCATGAGACATGTCGGGTTGGATGAAGCCCAGCTGGAATTAAGATTGCTGGGAGAAATACCTATAACTTCAGATACACAGATGAAACCACCCTTATGGCAGAACATGAAAAAGAACTAAAGAGCCTCTTGATGAAAGAAGAGAGTGAAAATTTGGCTTAAAACTCAACATTCAGAAAACTAAGATCATGGCATCTGGTCCCATCACTTCATGGCAAATAGATGGGGAAACAGTGAGAGACTATTTTTTTGGGGCTCCAAAATCACTGCAGATGATGACTGCAGCCATAAAATTAAAAGACAGTTGCTCCTTGGAAGAAAAGCTAGGACCAACATAGACAACATATTAAAAAGCAGAGACATTACTTTGCCAACAAGGGTCTGTCTAGTTAAAGCTATGGTTTTTCCAGTGGTCATGTATGAATGTAAGAGTTGGACTGTAAACAAGGCTGAGTGCCGAAGAATTGATGCTTTTGAACTGTGGTGTTGGAGAAGACTTTTGAGAGTCCCTTGGACAGCAAGGAGGTCCAACCAGTCCATCCTAAGGGAAATCAGTCCTGAATATCCATTGGAAGGACTGATGCTGAAACTGAAACTCCAATACTTTGGTTACCTGATACAAAGAACTGACTCATCTGAAAAGACCCTGATGCTGGGAAAGATTGAAGGTGGGAGGAGAAGGGGATGACAGAAGATGAGATGGTTGGATGGCATCAGCGACTCAATGGAGATGAGTTTGAGTAGACTCCGGGAGCTGGTGATGGACAGGGAAACCTGGCATACAGCAGTCCATGGGGTCGCAAAGAGTCGGACACTACTGAGTGACTGAACTGATTGCTTTGCCGATTATCCAGTCTATTTATTTTACTCTGTTGAAACAGATCCAGAGAGGTGAATAATTTTCCCTGAAAACAGCAAAACAGTCATGAAGCCGCTACCAATATATTTGGTCTATCCACTCTATTAGCTTTTTTCAAATTCTTCAGAGCAATTTGTGGAGATAAATATCACATTTTATGTATATAAAGAAACTGAAATGGATCGGGAATGTATGTCTTCAGCCTTCCTTTTATCTGTGGAAAAAATTTAGCCAAAGAATTAGCTAAATCACAGAAATGAGAAAATGCAAAGAACAATAGTCCAATAAGACTGAGAAAGTTTAGTCATTAAACATAGTCAAGGACTTTTAGCACCTTCTCAAGGGCTATAGATAATATTCTGAGCCACGTCTTGTGAGCTGTCTTTTAGAGACTGAAACTCCCACCAAGTGGAAGAAGTTAGCTACACGATGACCAGATTGTAGCCATGAAATAAGCTGCAAAAGTTCTGAAAATTTGCCTCAAGGGAAAGGGAACAAACTGACCTTAGAACAGAAGATTAACTGTACGTAGGAAACAATCAAGATGATGCTGGTCAGTCCACCAATGACCAATTTCAAGATGACTGTCAGAGCTAATGGTGCTGTTTCTACATCTTAGCCCCCCTCCTATAAAAGGTCCTGCCCACTGACTGTCAGTGGTGGGGGAGTTGGCCTTTGGAGAGGTTCTCTCCTACCCCCCTCCCTTGCCCCATTGCTGGCATCCAAAATAAAACAAACTTTGCTTTCCACCAATGTTGTCTCTATTGGCTTTTGAGCAGCAAGCTGGTGGACCCCACTTTCAGTTACAAAACCACAGTTGTGATGTATGTCAAATTACATAAGAAGAATCCCTAGAGATTAATACTGTTTTTGAATATGTGTGATGATAGTAAAACTTGTAGCTGTGATTAATGTATTGGAAATGAATGCCCCTCAGTAATGGGTCATGGGCATCGCTAGTGACTCACTAAAGAATCTGCCTGCAATTCAGGAGACCCGGGTTTGATTCCTGGGTCAGGAAGATCCCCTGGAGAAGGAAATGGCAATCTACTCCAGTATTCTTGGCTGGAGAATTCCATGGATGGGGGGCCTGGCAAGCTACAGACCATGGGGTCGCAAAGAGTTGGATATGGCTGTGTGATTAACTTTCACTTTCAGTAATGGGTCATAGACTCAGACTATACAGATGACTTACCCCATGACCTAGAGGACAACAGAGGTGATGCAGATGTTCTTAGAAAGCTATATAAAAACAGATATTTGAGGAAAGGGGAAGGAAGTGTCTCAAGTTCCACTTGTACAACCAGTTTCCGTAGATGAAAAGAACATTACTCCTCTGCTCATTCAGTTCAGTCGCTCAGTCGTGTCTGACTCTTTTCGACCCCATGAATCACAGCACGCCAGGCCTCCCTGTCCATCACCAACTCCCGGAGTTTACTCAAACTCATGCCCATCAAGTCGGTGATGCCATCCAGCCATCTCATTCTCTGTCATCCCCTCCTCCTCCTGCCCCCAATCCCTCCAAGCATCAGGGTCTTCTCCAGTGAGTCAACTCTTCACATCAGGTGGCCAAAGTACTGGAGTTTCAGCTTCAGCATCAGTCCTTCCAATGAACACCCAGGACTGATCTCCTTTAGGATGGACTGCTTGGGTCTCCTTGCAGTCCAAGGGACTCTCAACAGTCTTCTCCAACACCACAGTTCAAAAGCATCAATTTTTTGGTGCTCAGCTTTCTTCACAGTCTAACTCTCACACCCATACAATGGCCACTGGAAAAATCATAGCCTTGACCAAACGGACTTTGTTGGCAAAGTAATGTCTCTGCTTTCTAATACGCTATCTAGGTTGACCCTATAACTTTCCTTCCAGGGAGTAAGTGTCTTTTAATTTCATGGCTGCAGTCACCATCTGCAGTGATTTTGGAGCCCAAAAAAATAAAGTCTGACACTGTTTCCACTGTCTCCCCATCTATTTCCCATGAGGTGATGGGACCAGATGCCATGATCTTAGTTTTCTGAATGTTAAGCTTTAAGCCAACTTTTTCACTCTCCTCTTTCACTTTGATCAAGAGGATTGTTAGTTCTTCTTCACTCTCTGCCATAAGGGTGGTGTCATCTGCATATCTGAGGTTATTGATATTTCTCCCGGCAATCTTGATTCCAGCTTGTGTTTCTTCCAGCCCAACGTTTCTCATGATGTACTCTGCATAAAAGTTAAATAAGCAGGGTGACAATATACAGCGTTGACGTACTCCTTTCCCTATTTGGAACCAGTCTGTTGTTCCATGTCCAGTTCTAACTGTTGCTTCCTCACCTGCATACAGGTTTCTCAAGAGGCAGGTCAGGTGGTCTGGTATTACCATCTCTTGAAGAATTTTCCCCAATTTATTGTGATCCACACAGTCGAAGGTTTTGGCATAGTCAATAAAGCAGAAATAGATGTTTTTCTGGAACTCTCTTTCTTTTTCGATGAACCAGCGGATATTGGCAATTTGGTCTCTGGTTCCTCTGCCTTTTCTAAAACCAGCTTGAACATCTGGAAGTTCTCAGTTCATGTATTGCTGAAGCCTGGCTTGGAGAATTTTGAGCATTACTTTACTAGTGTACGAGATGAGTGCAATTGTGCGGTAGATTGAGCATTCTTTGGGATTGCCTTTCTTAGGGATTGGAATGAAAACTGACCTTTTCCAGTCCTGTGGCCACTGCTGAGTCTTCCAAATTTGTTGGTATATTGAGTGCAGCACTTTCACAGCATCATCTTTCAGGATTTGAAATAGCTCAACTGGAATTTCATCACCTCCACTAGCTTTGTTCCTAGTGATGCTTTCTAAAGTCCACTTGACTTCACATTCCAGGATGTCTGGCTCTAGGTCAGTGATCACACCATTGTGATTGTCTGGTTTGTGAAGATCTTTTTTGTACAGTACTTCTGTGTATTCTTGCCACCTCTTCTTAATATCTTCTGCTTCTCTTAGGTCCATACCATTTCTGTCCTTTATCGAACCCATCTTTGCATGAAATGTTCCCTTGATATCTCTCATTTTCTTGAAGAGATCTCTAGTCTTTCCCATTCAGTTGTTTTCCTCACTCCAGGTCAATATCTCTGTTTTTCATTTGCATCCCTTTCCTTATCTGGTACACATTCCGCCCCACCCCCTTCTTTTTTACACATTCTGACATACAGGAACGAAGCTGGATCCCATCTCTGCCAGTTCTTGGGGCAATGCTCTATCTCTGAGCTGTTTCTTTCAGTGTCTTTTCCTGTATGGACTCTTTCTTCAGGGGATGTACACCTCTCCCCAGCCTAACCTCACCAAGCTAGTGCACTTGGAGTGTTTTTTCTTCCTCATCAGGTGTTTTGTCAACGCCATTCTTTATCTCCAACTTTCTTTTCAGCTTTCTGAAATAAGGATGCTCTGAAGTTATGCCAGCAAATAATCGAGCGAACCCTCAATTTTTCCATCTATTCATCTAATAATATATTTCTTTTTTAAGCATTTTATAAATTTGTAGTGGTGCCCAAAACACTCATGTTCAGAAACTTTATTTATTTATTTTTTCATTTATTTCTATTAGTTGGAGGCTAATTACTTTACAGTATTGTAGTGGTTTTTGCCATACTTTGACATGAATCAGCCTTGGATTTACATGTGTTCTCCATCCCGATCCCCCCTCCCATGTTCAGAAACTTTAAAGAATATCTATGTGGCAAACACTCATAACTTGAGCCAAGGTCAGAAACAGAACACTGCAGCACTTCCAAAGCCCCCAACCATGTGCCTTTTTCTGACCACAGTCTTATCGTTCCCTCTAGAAGAAAGCATTGTATTTGTGTTTGAAATAGAAATTTCCTTTATTCTTCTACTTTTATTTCCTATGTATGTATCTTTAAAAATACAGTTTAATTTTGCCTGTTCTTGAATTTTATCTAAATAGAATCACATTGAGCATATCTTTTATAACTTAAACTAATATCAGGTTTATGAAATCCATTCATCTTGCTACAATATGCATATTTTTCACTGTTTTCCCCAGTGACTACATAGGGCATAACCCCTTGGCTGTATCAGGGATAGCATGTAGCAGAAATGAAAAATTAAATTTATATTATTTAACTTTTTGAGGTTGTATGTTACAACTTAGCCTATCCCAACAAATCCACATTCCAGTTAGTCTCTGCTAGTTTGGAATTCATACAATGTGTTTGTACTCATTGTTTACCTTAGAAGTTTCAAATTGCATGATAAACATAAAAAAGTCAAAACTTACTCAATACCTTTTAGTTATCTGTTGAACATTTGACAATTTATAACTCTTCCTAGTTATGTTATTGATGTGTCACAGGGTTGGCATGGCCTCGGGAAAATGATAAAGAGAAACTCCGATTTCTTAAAGAAAGAAACAATACTGACTGCAAACTGTCATTGGAATGAAATAGGGATCAGCTCACAGCGAGAAGCTATGTAAGGTCTGACTCAAGCAAGTGCACAATCTCAGGTGAGCAGCTCTCTGTCCACTGTTACCCTCAAAGTTGGGAGTGTATCTATGAGCTTCTGAGGTCCTGCTGCAGAGGAAAGAGTGATGTAATGAGCCTCGTTACTAGATAGAGAAGTTGAGTGATACTTTCCCTGGAGGACCATGCTAAACTAACATTTCTAACATCAGCAGCTGTCATTAGGTGTATTCACTGAAACACCAGCAGCAGCCACCAAACAAGCTGTGTTAAGTAATGACGAATTCTGTTCAGATGTTAATTTATCGTAAGTAATAAGAACAGAGGAAATTCCCTGGCAGTCTAGTGTTTAGGACTCCTGTGCTCTCACTGCAGAAGGCATAGTTTCCATCCCTGGTGAGGAAACTAAGATCTTGCAAGTTATATGGCCAAAGAGAGAGAGAGAAAAATCAGAATGCCAACACAGAGATTCAGCATCATTATTATCGAGCTGCAGAGAAGGGATGTGAAGTGATCTGCTGGATTACTAAGGATAGATGTCGAAACTCATTTCATTAGCTTTCTATGTAGTTTTCCCTTTTTGCCAAAACAGAGGAAGAGGTAGACCAATCTCTAACCAATTATCCCATACATTAACGGCAATGAAAGATCACCGATAGAATAAGAACTCCCATTTGATTTCCCCCTTCTCTCTCAGTGGTCTAATTTCCTTCTTTATTGGCCTCATTTATTATGGTCTAATCAACCTATTCATGCAGAGAGCAGCCAGCCCTTCCTCTCAAGGTGCACGGCCACTGGGTGCAGCCTGCCCAGGTGCCTGACGACTTGTTCTCAGGATTGATTCATTGAATCCTACCGATCTCACAGACCTTTATATGATCCTGATTAATATCAAGGCTTCCTTCTCATTTCTCTGCCTGGTGCAAACCCTGAACCTGCCCCTGCCCCTGCCCCCACTGTAGCTTCTCCAGCAAAGTCTTCAGTCTCCTGCAGTCACCCACCTGCTCCTCTCTCCTGTGTACATTTCAGCTGTTTCCATGGCACAGCCTGAGGCTGGTGTCATCATGCAAGATCTGGAGTTGTGGACCTGGAGGCTATACAGATTCCTTCCCTGTCTCACCCACCCTCTCTCAGCTGTGTACCAGGGGAAGACCTGTCCACCTGTGAACACCTGCACGCATTCCAAGTCTCAGTTTAAGGGTCAGCTACTCTGTGGTGCCTTCCTTAGAACAATTCCTTTTCCTTTCCTTATGTTCCTTGCTCACTGAAAACATTTTGTAGTAGTTTTGCTTCCGCTATAGAACTGTAAGTGCCTTGAAGGCAGGTACTGTGTCTCATCTCCATGTGTTAATAAGGACTAGTGTGTAATAGACGCTCGGTAAATAATTGTCAAAGAAGTTAATTATAGTGCACATCTATCATAAGGGAGGTCAAAGAGGTAAAAGGAAGTATAACACCATATCCCTATGTTAGTTTGCTTCCTATTTAGTTCAAAACTAAATTTATATAAGGACACAAGTGAAAATGCAAGGCCACAGAAGAATCATGTAAGCAGTGCAGAAAGAGGTTCTGAGTTCAGAGGAAGATTAGATGCTTCCTGCTGAAATAGCCAAGAGAGTCTATCGAAGGTCAGGGGGTAGTTAGTTGAAGCTTGGAGGTGAATAGGACATGAATGGATGGGCAAGTGCACCCTTGGCAGCAGGAATGGTAAGTGATTCAAAAGGAAAATTCAGAAAATGGTTAATAGACAGCTTTGGCTGGCACAGTAATTTAACCTTGATGCAGTACTTTTATCAAATCTGTTTTTGTATACAAATTTGTCAATCAACCCAGTAATATCTTTGGCATCTTTTTCCTTCTAGCACTGGTTCCAGCCTGGTGTGAAGTGGCACATTTAGCTGTATATCTCTTTCAGTTCAGTTCAGTTCAGTTCAGTCACTCAGTTGTGTCCGACTCTTTGTGACTCCATGGACTGCCTCATGTCAGGCTTCCCTGTCCTGTCCATCATCAACTCTCGGAGCTTGCTCAAACTCACGTCCGTCGAGTCAGTGATGCCATCCAACCATCTCATCCTTTGTTGTCCCCTTCTCCTCCTGCCTTCAATCTTTCCCAGCACCAGGATCTTTTCCATTGAGTCAGTTCTTCGCATCAGGTGGACAAAGTATTGGAGCTTCAGTTTCAGCATCAGTCCTTCCAATGAATATTCAGGACTGATTTCCTTTAGGATGGACTGGTTGGATCTCCCTGCAGTCCAAGGGACTCTCAGGAGTCTTCCCTAACACCATAGTGCAAAAGCATCAATTATTTGGTACTCAACTTTCTTTATAGTTCAACTCTCACATCCATACATGACTACTGGAAAAACCATAGCTTTGACTAGATGGACCTTTGTTGTCAAAGTAATGTCTCTGTTTTCTAACGTCTCTTTAGCCACTATTATTTTTAAAATCAATTAATTGATTAGTTATTTTCGTTGCTCTGGTCTTGTTGCTGTGCGCAGGCTTTCTCCAGTTGCTACACGTGGGGACTTCTCTTTGGAGGCCATGCTTCGCTTTGGTGCTGGGCTTCTTATTTGGGCTTCTCTTGCTGTGGAGCACAGGCTCTAGGCCCATCGGCTTCAGAAGTTGCAGCATGCCAGCTAAGCCGCTCTGCCACGTGTGGAATCTTCCCTGGATCAGAAATCAAACCCGCATCCCCTGCATTGCCAGGGGGATTCTTACCCAGTGTACCACCAAGGAAGTCCAGCCATCTTTAATCTGCTACATTTCCACAGTCTTTCTTTTTTTATTTTTAGGTCTTTGAAACTTTTGAAGAAATCAGCATCTTCCTTTTAAATAGACTTCATATTTTATAGCAGTTTTAGATTCACAGCAAAATTGAGCAGAAAGTACTAAGAGTAACCATGTATCCCCACTCCCATCCCTGCCACATGCCTAGCATCCCCAGCTATCAACATCCCCTACCAGAAGGGTACATTTTTTACAGCTGGTGAGCCTACATTGATATATTATAATCACTCAAAGTCATAGTTTGCAAGATGGTTCACTGCTATCGGTATACATATGTACCCAATTAAATTTGCTTTGTTTTCTTGTTAATCTATGTTTTGTTTGATTGACAGGTCCCCAGTCACTGAAACTTAATTGGTAGAGGAAAGTGTTTCTTTCTCCCCTGCATTAATTTGGTGCTTTCAATGCAGGGGCCCAGGTTCGATCCCTGGTCAAGAAATTGGGACCCCACAAGTCACTTAGCATGGCCAAAGAACAAAACAAAAACAAACAACCCCCACCCCCCGCCCCCAAACCAAGGGATTGGACAGATTGACATACACAAACAGGTAAAATGACTTCTTATAGATTGGGATGCCTTGTAGGCTATTGAAGAAGCTTATTTGGGTTACTGAAAACTTGTTCATATTTGAATGGTGATTTTGAAATCTTCTTGTTGGACCAACGCCCTGAAATTCTTCTTGCACTGGAAAGATGCCGCAAGAATGACTATTTTTGTGCAGCCATACCCAACACCTAGGTGGGACTCACGTGGTGAATACAAACCATCCTACTGGGCACCTCTAGGGCAGGTCCTGTAACTTATTTCTGTATTACCACTGCTGAATAAATGACAAATTCTAAAGTGATTACTGTGTGTGTCCACTCAGATCTGCAGAGTTGATAGTAAGATTATTTTAAATAAGGTATTTGAGACCTAGCAGATGCAGAAAGTTTTTTTGGGGGAGAATCTCTTATCTGAATAGGTAGAGTCTTCTGAGAGTAAAACTGCTGTAAATCCCCTTAGGGGAGTTTTATAGCCCAGAAGAAATCAGACCACCCATACTTGCATAGACAGACATTATCACAAATTCTTTTACATCCCATTTATTCCCCTAAAAGCTCATTTATTTCCTGTAGAGTCCCTATTTCCTGTAGAGTCCCTCCCATTAAGTTGATGTATGAACCTTTACCCATGCTGTTCGGGGAACTGCTTCTTTTGTGCTCCTTCACATGAATAGGAATAAACTTTGACAGTTGTTCTGTCAATCTGTCTTTGGTCAGTTAATTCACAGGCCTCATGAACTGAGTGGGTGAGAATCTCTCAGTTGTGTCCAACTCTTCACTACCACATGCACTATGCAGTCCATGGAATTCTCTAGGCCAGAGTACTGGAGTGGGAAGCCATTCCCTTCTCCAGGAGATCTTCCAACCCAGGGATCTAACTAACCCAGGTCTCCAGCACTGCAGGCAGATTCTTTACCAGCTGAGCCACCAGGGAAGCCTTTCCTCTTCCATGAACTAAAGGTAGAGGAAAAGTTTTCCTTCTAGTGCCTCTCAAGATGATATGAGTAAGATCTTAAGACTAAGAGGCAAGTAAAACCTGGGTGGTGGGTGACCTATGGAAACAGGAAACTAAAATCTCATGCCTCACCATGTCTTTCTTGGCCCCACTTCCCTTTCCAAATTTATACACATTACAAAATAATGCTGACTTTACAAAAATTTTTTCAGATTTCATGTGCAAAGCAATTTAAAATTTCCACTTAAAGAATTCTTTTATTCCAATCAGGTTTCTTCTCCTTTCTCTTCCCCCTCTTTTTCCCTCCCCAAGGCTTTGAAACTCCTTGCTATTTTCAGCTCTGGTTTTTAGCAGGAGTTACCTGACTCTATCCCATGTAGAAAGCAATTCCAAGATTACCTGGTACTATTTAATTCATTTTTATATTATTTAGTTTATTTTACTTTTGGCTGCTCTGGGTCTTCTTTACCCTGCATGGGCTCTGTAGTTTTGGCAAGCAGGGGCTATGCTTTGTTGTGGTGCATGGGCTTCTCATTGCAGTGGTTTCTCTTGTTGCAGAACACAGGCTCTGGGTGCATAGGCTTCAATAGCTGTGGTCCATGGCTCAGTTGCTCCGCCATATGGGGGATATTCCCAGACCATGTTCTGTCCACTGGCAGGTGGGTTTTAACCACTAAATCACCAAGAAAGTCTAGCCAGTATTATTTAAACAGGTTTTCTGTCGGAGATCTTAACCCCACCCCATGTGACCAATCACTCACTTACGAAAAACTACCTTAAGTCCTTTGCATCTTACCCTATTTTGTCTTAATAACAAACCTAAGAGGAACATGGTATTATCATCCTCATTTTAGAGGTGAGGAAACTTGCTCAGTGTTTAACATGCTAAAACAGAATTTGGACTGAGACAGTGTAAACCTAGAGCTTGGAGAGATATTTTGATAATTCTCACTCCAGAAGAATTACAGTTGTCCTCCATTGCACATTATGCACATATGGCTGAGTCACTCCGCTGGACACCTGAAAATGATGCAGTAGTGTAACCTGCCTCTACTTTAAGAGCATTATAAATAGAAATAAAATTGTGTTCCAGAAAACACAGGAATCTTTCTGGGAGGAAATTCTACTGCTAAGAAATATGAGGTTTTCTATTTCTTCTCAGAGCATGAGGTCCATATTGCAAAATTCATGTTTAAATTGAAGAAAGTAGGGAAAACCACTAGGTCATTCAGCTATGTGAAGTGAAATTTGGTCAGTCATTTCCCACTCTTTGCACCTCTTTGGACTACACAGTCTATGGAATTCTCCAGGCCAGAATACTGGAGTGGGTTGCTATTCCCTTCTCCAGTGGATCTTCCCAACTCAAGAATCAAACCAGGGTCTCCTGCATTTTGGGGGATTCTTTACCAGCTGAGCTACCAGGAAATCCCTAAGTCAAATCCCTTATGATTATACAGTGAAGGTGACAAATAGATTCAAAGGGTTAGACCTGGTAGACAGAGTGCCTGCAGAACTAGGGATGGAGGTTTGTAGCATTGTGGTTCAATGATACAACAGGAGGTGGTGACCAAAACCATCCCAAAGAAAAAGAAAGGCAAGAAGGCAAAGTGGTTGCCTGCGGAGGCTCAACAAATAACCGAGGAAAGAAAAAAGTGAAAGGCAAGGGAGAAAAGGAAAGAGAAACCAACTGGATGCAGAGTTCCAGGGAAGAGCAAGGAGAGATAAGAAGGCCTTAAATGATCAGTGCAAAGAAATAGAGGGAAACAATAGAATTGGAAAGATTAGAGATCTCTTCAAGAAAACTGGAGATATCAAGGGAACATTTCATGCATGGATAGGCATGATAGAGGACAGAAACAGTAATGATCTAACAGAAGCAGAAGAAATTAAGAGGTGGCAAGAATACACAGAAGAACAAACAAAAATGGTTTTATTGACCCAGATAACCACATGAATTTTCAAGAACTCCAGGAGATAGTGAAGGACAGAGGAGTCTGGTGTGCCACAGTCCATGGGTTTGCAGAGTCAGACACAACTTAGCGACTGAACAACAACAAATTTCTTCTCTAAAGGGAATTTTGCATTTGTCTTATCTCAAGTTCTTCTTCTCCACTCTGGCCTATGTAAGGAGGGGTCACTCTAGATAAGATTGGCCACATACCCTCCTTCAATAGTCCAGGAGCATAGAAGTGGCCAGAACTGGGTGAGCTCACACAGAGGCTTTCTTTTTCTCTTCTGTATTCAGGTACTCTTTTCTTATTCTCCATGTCTGGGTACCCTTCCAGTTGGGGGCCACTGAACACCTCTCCTCACTCTACCCGCAGAGGTACTGGTGAGAGATGTGGAATGTTGGCCAAATCCACCAGATTGCTACTGGGCAGGGCCCTGCGGGGCAGCTGGGCACAAGGCCTTTGCAACCTCCACTTCTTTGATTATAGGAAACAGCCTTCTTTCAACCTCCGTGACCTTCTTAGAGTTCCAATGGGCAGATACAAGCAGTTGTTAATTAGGGAAGGGAGGGGATGAGAGACTAGGGAGACACTGAGAGTCAAGAGCAGCCTTGGGGCAAGGTTCTGTTTTCCCATCAATGGATACACACAACAATCTGTTCAGTTCAATCGCTCAGTCATGTCCGACCCTTTGTGACCCCATGAATCACAGCACGCCAGGCCTCCCTGTCCATCACCAACTCCCGGAGTTTACTCAAACTCATGCCCATCAAGTCGGTGATGCCATCCAGCCATCTCATCCTCTGTTGTCCACTTCTCCTCCTGTCCCCAATCCCTCCCAGCATCAGGGTCTTTTCCAATGAGTCAACTCTTCACATCAGGTGGCCAAAGTGTGGGAGTTTCAGCTTCAGCATCAGTCCTTCCAATGAACACCCAGGACTGATCTCCTTTAGGATGGACTGGTTGGATCTCCTTGCAGTCCAAGGGACTCTCAACAGTGTCCTCCAACACCATAGTGCAAAAGCATCAATTTTTCAGCGCTCAGTTTTCTTCGCAGTCCAACTCTCACATCCATACATGACCACTGAAAAAACCATAGCCTTGACCAGACGGACCTTTGTTGGCAAAGTAATGTCTCTGCTTTTTAATATGCTATCTAGGTTGACCATAACTTTCCTTCCAAGGAGTAAGCATCTTTTAATTTCACAGCTGCAATCACCATCTGCAGTGATTTTGGAGCCCCCCAAAATAAAGTCTGACACTGTTTCCACTGTCTCCCCATCTTTTTCCCATGAAGTGATGGGACCAGATGCCATGATCTTAGTTTTCTGAATGTTGAGCTTTAACCCAACTTTTTCACTCTCCTCTTTCACTTTCATCAAGAGGCTTTTTAGTTCCTCTTCACTTTCTGCCATAAGGGTGGTGTCATCTGCATATCTGAGGTTATTGATATTTCTCCTGGCAATCTTGATTCCAGCCTGTGCTTCTTCCAGCCCAGCGTTTCTTATAATGTACTCTGCATAGAAGTTAAATAAGCAGGGTGACAATATACAGCGTTGACATACTCCTTTCCCTATTTGGAACCAGTCTGCTGTTCCATGCCCAGTTCTAACAGTTGATCCTGACCTGCATATAGGTTTCTCAAGAGGCAGGTCAGGTAGTCTGGTTTTTCCATCTCTTGAAGAATTTTCCACAGTTTATTGTGATTCACACAGCCAAAGGCTTTGGCATAGCCAATGAAGCAGAAATAGATGCTTTTCTGGAACTCTCTTGATTTTATGATGATCCAGTGGATGCTGGCAATTTGATCTCTGGTTCCTCTGCCTTTTCTAAAACCAGCTTGAACATCTGGAAGTTCACAGTTCACGTATTGCTGAAGCCTGGCTTGGAGAATTTTGAGCATTACTTTACTAGCGTGTGAGATGAGTGCAATTGTGTGGTAGTTTGAGCATTCTTTGGGATTGCCTTTCTTTGGGATTGGAATGAAAACTGACCTTTTCCAGTTCTGTGGCCACTGCTGAGTTTTCCAAATTTGGTGGCATATTGAGTGCAGCACTTTCACAGCATCACCTTTCAGGATTTGAAATAGCTCAACTGGAATTCCATCACCTCCACTAGCTTTGTTCCTAGTGATGCTTTCTAAGGTCCACTTGACTTCACACTCCATGATGTCTGGCTCTAGGTGAGTGATCACACCATTGTGATTATCTGGTTTATGAAGATCTTTTTTGTACAGTTCTTCTGTGTATTCTTGCCACCTCTTCTTAATATCTTCTGCTTCTGTTAGGTCCATACCATTTATGTCCTTTATTGAGCCCATCTTTGCCTGAAATGTTCCCCTGGTATCTCTAATTTTTCTTGAAGAGATCTCTAGTCTTTCCCATTCTGTTGTTTTCCTCTATTTCTTTGCATTGATCACTGAGGAAGGCTTTCTTATCTCTCCTGGCTATTCTTTGGAATTCTGCATTCAAATGGGAATATCTTTCCTTTTCTCCTTTGCTTTTGCTTCTCTTCTTTTCTCAGCTATTTGTAAGGCCTCCTCAGGCAGCCATTTTGCTTTTTTTGCATTTCTTTTCCATGGGGATGGTTTTGATCCCTGTCTCCTGTACAATGTCACGAACCTCCACCCATAGTTCATCAGGCACTCTGTCTATCAGATCTAGTCCTTTAAATCTATTTCTCACTTCCACTGTATAGTCATAAGGGATTTGGTTTAGGTCATACCTGAATGGTCTAGTGGTTTTCCCGACTTTCTTCAGTTTGAATCTGAATTTGGCAATAAGGAGTTCATGATCTGAGCCACAGTCAGCTCTCGGTCTTGTTTTTGCTGACTGTATAGAGCTTCTCCATCTTTGGCTGCAAAGAATATAATCAATCTGATTTCGGTGTTGGCCATCTGGTGATGTCCATGTGTAGAGTCTTCTCTTGTGTTGTTGGAAGAGGGTGTTTGCTATGACCAGTGTGTTCTCTTGGCAAAACTCTGTCAGCCTTTGCCCTGCTTCATTCCGTACTCCAAGACCAAATTTGCCTGTGACTCCAGGTGTTTCTTGACTTCCTACTTTTGCATTCCAGTCCTCTATAATGAAAAGGGCATATGTTTTGGGTATTAGTTCTAAAAGATCTTGTAGGTCTTCATAGAACCATTCAACTTCAGCTTTTTCATCATTACTGGTTGGGGCATAGGCTTGGATTACTGTGATATTGAATGGTTTGCCTTGGAAATGAATAGAGATCATTCTGTCATTTTTGAGATTGCATCCAAGTACTGCATTTCAGACTCTTTTGTTGACCATGACAGCTACTGCATTTCTTCTAAGGGATTCCTGCACACAGTAGTAGGTAAAATGGTCATCTGAGCTCAATTCACCCATTCCAGTCCATTTTAGTTCTCTGATTCCTAGAATGTTGGCGTTCACTCTTGCCATCTCCTGTTTGACCACTTCCAATTAGCCTTGATTCATGGACCTAACATTCCAGGTTCCTATGCAATATTGCTCTTTACAGCATCGGACCTTGCTTCTGTCACCAGTCCCACCCACAACTGGGTGTTGTTTTTGCTTTGGCTCCATCCCTTCATTCTTTCTGAAGTTATTTCTCCACCGATCTCCAGTAGCATATTGGGCACCTACCAACCTGGGGAGTTCCTCTTTCAGTATCCTATCATTTTGCCTTTTCATACTGTTCATGGGGTTCTCAAGGCAAGAATACTGAAGTGGTTTGCCATTCCCTTCTCATGGACCATAGCCTTGTCTAACTCAGTGAAACTAAGCCATGCCATGTGGGGCCATCCAGGATGGACGGGTCATGGTGGAGAGGTCTAACAGAATGTGGTTCACTGGAGAAGGGAATGGCAAACCACTTCAGTATTCTTGCCTTGAGAACCCCATGAACACACAACAATATCTTTAAGCTATTCTCCAGATTCTAAAACCTCCTCCAGGCAAGATAAGTTAAGAAATGATGGTATGTTTGCTGCCCACAAGTATGTAGACCCCAGAGCAGTCAGTTGGTCCTGAAGGTTGATAATGTTGAGTCTTACTTACCTCACTCACCAACTCACTGGAAGGATGTCCATGAGCTGATCATGACCTCTTTTACTATAAAACATGTCACTATCTTCACCTCGTTGGTACATTTGGTTTGGAGAGCATGAACCTGCTATGTCCCTCTTTGCCTGGCAAAACAATAAAGCCATCCTTTTCTACTTCACCCAAAAATCTGTCTCTGAGATTTGATTTGGCACTAACGTACAGAGAAGCTGAGTTTTTGCTCATCAGATAAGAATGGACACATACTCTACTTCAACAGTCCAGGTGTGCTGAAGTTGTCTGAACTGGGTGAGGTCATACAGAAGCTTCTTTCTTCTCCATGTTAATGTGGAATCAAGACTGCCAGGATAAATAAGAGGAGAGTGAAAAAGTTGGCTTAAAACTCAATATTCAAAAAACTAAGATCATGGCATTCAGTCCCATCACTTCATGGAAAATATATGGGAAAAAAGTGGAAACAGTGACAGACTTTGTTTTCTTGGGCTCTAAAATCACTGCAGGTGGTGACTGCAGTCATGAAATTAAAAGACGCTTGCTCCTTGGAAGAAAAGCTATGACAAACCTAGATAGCATATTAAAAAGCAGAGGTGTTACTTTGCTCACAAAGGTCCATATAGTCAAAGACATGGTTTTCCCAGTAGTCATGTATGGATGTGAGGGTTGGACCATAAAGAAGGCAGAGTATCAAAGAACTGATGCTTTTGAACTGTGACGTTGGCGAAGAATCTTGAGAGTCCCTTGGATTGCAAGGAGATCAAACCAGTCAATCCTAAAGGAAATCAGTCCTGAATAGTCATTGGAAGGACTGATGCTGACGCTGAAACTCCAATATTTTGGCCACCCGATTTGAAGAGCCGATTCATTGGAAAAGACCCTGAATCTGGGAAAGATTGAAGGCAGGGGGAGAAGGGGATGACAGAAGATGAGATGGTTGGATGGCATCACCGACTCAACAGACATGAGTTTGAGCAAACTCCAGGAGATGGTGAAGACAGGAAAACTTGGTATGCTGCAGTCCATGGGGTCACAAAGAGTCAGACATGACTGGGTGACTGAACAATACACCCTTCTCCAGATCTGGGAACTTTTCCAGCTAGGGGCAGCTGGACACCTCTCCCCACTCCATGCAGCCTTCCACCCCAGAGGTGCTGATGAGAGATGTGGAATTTTGTCCAAAGCAGCTGTTCTCATGATCATATGTTATGTGTCTTTAGCTAACCTCAAAGTGCTATTTACTGCAGAGCAAGGACTTGACTGGGGTTTGAATATCAGTGCTATAGTGGTTTTCCCTGCTGCTTATATTAATCGAAAGAAAGGTTCTTATTGGCAAAGGCTTCCTCTCCCCAGTAGCCCCCAAAGAGGGCGCCCTGGGCAATTCCCCACCCCTTTCTAACATGACCTTGTTTTCTTGTGGACCGAGACCAAGATGCTCCACCCACCCTGCTCTTCTTGGAAGCCAAGCCCCCTTTCATCTGTATAAGTTCCACATCCCTGGGATAGAGTGATTGCAGAAACTGCCTTCTTTTTCAGAGACCAAGCTAGAGACCCAGGTAAGCAGCTCAAGAAGTGGTCTTAGGAGCTGACTCTGCTTGAGGGTTTGAGAAGGGAGATCCAGGGTGAGTGAGATTAGCCTAAGAATTGGGTTGGGCAGACATGGGCAGGGAGCAGAGCTGGAATCAGGAATGGAGCATGCAGGCTGCAGAGAGCCCACGGGGCTGGAGAAGGAGAACCCTCCAGGTTGGGGGAGGCTTGAATCTCTCATAGGAATACTATGGTGTCCTTTATGGTGTGGTGTCAGACACAGGACAGGGACTGAGTTTCCCTTGTGCCGGAGGACAACAGGGCTCTGTCAGCCGTGATCCTGGATGAATACTGGCAGTTATCTCAGAGAAGCCTGCAGTCCACGGTGTCACAAAGAGTCAGACACAACTGAGCAATTGAACAACAACAACAATTTCAGGATACAATGTGTCTTACTCAAAATCTGGCTTATTTATTTAATGATTTATTCAAAAGGAACATCTAACTTGCCGCTTGAATGCTGGGTATAAAGGTATTTTATTTTTCAAATGTATTTCATATCAAAAGACTTTCTGTATTCAAAGACAAGACTGCTAGGATTTTAGGTCATTTCTGGGGTCATCACCCAGAGGGGAGGACGACCCTTCTGTAGGGAGTGGGAGTCAAATATTTGTGGGAAGAGTATATGTGAGTGTCTCCTTACCTAGGAAAGCTCTTAGGAAGAAGGACATCTTTCTGGTTTTTCTGTAAGCTAGGGAGGCTACAGGTGGGAGCTGGGGTTCTCTTTCTAAGGCGATGCTTTCCCTCCTCTGCCCCTTTTCCGTGGCAGCTTTCTCCAGGGGAGTGCGGTCATCATGGCTCTGAAGTCCCTGGTCCTGTTGTCACTGCTGGTCCTGGTGCTGCTGCTGGTGTGGGTCCAGCCTTCCCTGGGCAAGGAATCTGCAGCCGCCAAGTTCCGGAGGCAGCACATGGACTCTGGCAGCTCCTCCAGCGGCAACTCCAACTACTGCAATCAGATGATGAAGCGCCGGAGGATGACACATGGACGATGCAAGCCGGTGAACACCTTTGTGCACGAGTCCCTGGACAATGTCAAGGCCGTGTGCTCCCAGAAAAACATCACCTGCAAGAATGGGCAGCCCAACTGCTACCAGAGCAACTCCACCATGAACATCACAGACTGCCGTGAGACAGGCAGCTCTAAGTACCCCAACTGTGCCTACAAGACTAGCCAGAAGCAGAAATACATCACCGTGGCTTGTGAGGGAAACCCGTATGTGCCAGTCCACTTTGATGGTTCGGTGTTCTTACCTGCCACCCCCCTACCCTCACTGCCAGCTCCACACAAGCACAGGCTTCTCTGGCTTGAGGGCAATAACTCAAGTTAGGTTTCTTATCCAACACACACACACACGCACACACACGCACACACATATAACCACACGATTCCCTGACCTGAGGGCAATAACTCAAGCAAGTTAGGGCTCCTATCCAACCCACACCTGCGCCCCTGGCCTGAGTCTTTCCCCTGTGTGTTTTGGAGGGGGGTGAGAAGTGGATTGTGAGATGGGACCTGTGTTAACCAAATCACTGCTTCTTTCAATAAAACACATTTGCAACCTCCTGAATTCCTGATGCTGCCCCCATTTGGGTACTGTTTGTGTGATTGCTCTCTTGCCAGGGGTGAGAAGTGTGATTGCGGTTATCTGTGCTGAGAATCCTTAAATACCACCTCTTCTAACTTTTGGTTTTCACTGCCCTCAGATAATTCCTCTCCTTGTAGGTTTCTTGATGTCCCATGTAGTTTTACGTTGTGGGTGATTATAGCTAGTAAGGATCTATAGTCTGGGACACCGTCATGCTGGGTGAGCTGACAGAGGGTGAAACTCACATACAAAGATCTCTGACACAGAAGGAAAGACTGTGTGACCCAGCGGGAGACCCTGCTCCATCTTGGGATGGGGAGAGGTGAGTGTATGAAATTATGACCCTAAATTTCCATTTTCTTTTTTTTTTGATGGAGCTACTGCTAAGTCAAAAAGGTGGTCCTCTGTTACTTGCAAAGTTAGAACACTCCATTTAGGAGCTAGAAAGGACTTCAGAAATCATCTAATAGGGGAAAGATAAGTAGATTTCAGCTTGTGGACCAACTCTAAGTGGAAATGCCTCCCTAGAATGTTGTAGAAGAATGTGTAAACAGTGATGTGATGGAGCAGTGGTCTCTACCGAAGGCTCGAGGGAGGTCAGGATCTATGTGCCACCTGTTGGCCATCCCTGATCAAATGAAACCCCCGCCTTTTACAGGAGGGCATCCCGAGTCTTGGAGAGGTTAAGGGACCTACTCCTGGTGGCTACTAGTTAGTGTCCAACTGAGACCATGCCTTGGGTGTCCTGACCTCCCTGTCATTGCTCTTTCTGCTACTGGAGTCTCCTCAAGGAGGAAATCCCCTAGCCCCACTCCTTCACTGAGAGCTGTGGAGTCACGGCTTTCTCTGCCTGAGCTTCTGGTGGCTTTCACAAGTTGCCAGTGCACTTGGCTATGAGACTGCTTCTTGACAACCCTTGCTTACATCATTGAAAAGACTAGACTTGGCTTCTGTCAGCATATAATCACTTCATATGATCTTCTGTGTACATTTGTATCTGGCTCTAGACAAGGTCATTGAACTAGAGAAAGATCCTACTGCCAACCAGTTTGACCAATTCTGTCATTGTGTGTTGTTTAGTCGCTAAATTGTGTCTGACTCTTTGCGACCCCATGGACTGTAACCCACCAAACTCTTCTGCCCTTGGGATTTCCCAGTCAAGAATAGTGGAGTGGGTCGCTATTTCCTTTTCCATGGAAATCTTCCAGTTCTAGAGACTGAACCTGTGTCTCCTGCATTGCAGGCAGATTCTTTACTGCTGAGCCATCCTAGAAAACCTGTCATTGCGTTACTACTGAGCATGCACACACATACACACACACGTACTCCTGCAATTCTTTCAGTTAGCCAAAATAATGGGAGATACTTTAAAAATCAGTTCTTTCCTTATTGCGTTTCTTTACAAGCTGCTGTCTGTGAAATCCTCCAAACCACAGGTAGTTACCACTTAACAATTGTAATAAGAGCAGGGAACAAGTTAACTTTGTGCATTGTATCCTCACTTCAGAAAAGTTGTCAAACTGCATTTAAAGACCTAAATATAAGGATGCCTAACACTATTGCATAGATCCTTGCGAGCTCTGATGAAACGTCTCTTTATAATCGCTGTTATAGGCTGAATTGTGTTCTCCCCAGATTTATATGTTCAAGCCCTGACTTGTTAGAAATGTGAAACACATCTTGGAATATGACTGCATTTGAGGCTGTTGTTCAGTCACTCAGTTGTGCCTGACTCTTTGCGACCCCATGGACTGTACCCACCAGGCTCCTATGTCCATGGGATTCTCCAGGCAAGAATACTGAGGTCAGTGGACACTAATCCAATGTGACTGCTGTTCTTATAAAAAGAGGAAATTTGAACACAGGGAGAGGACGCCAGGGGTGCCAGGCTGCTGTGGTAAGTCATTATCCCAGTCGGAAAGACAGGAAGTTGAGAGCTGGCTAGAAAGTGAGCTATTTGAGGATGTCTTTTTCAAAGAGCTAAAAAAACTTTTCTTTAAGGTTGTAATCATCCAAAGAGGAGATGGACCTATTTTATGATGTATTAGGAATTTTTAAAGCCCCTTTTTTATGTGCGTTTATATAAACCACACTGAGAGCTAACACTAATCACTCTTTGTTGAATATTTCAGTTTTCTTGGTTGTTTTTTCCACTCAGCTTAAAGATACCAGTGACCAGGTCTTTTTCACTTTTCTATAGCTGGTGATTTGCAGGGTGCCAGACGAAGTAGAGTTTGGCAGATTCTATAAATGAAAGTGAGTAAATATAATATTTTATCTTAGTAAATGAGGTGCTGTTTGTTTGCAAAGGTAAGTAATTTGCACTGGTAGTAAATGACTGTACTGAAATTTTTTTTTTAATTTTTATTTTGAAATAATTTTAGAGGTACTGAACAGTTTCAAAATGATACAAAGAATTCCTGTATATCATTTGTCTATATTCTCTAAACTATAATTTTTTTCTATTTGTTTTTTTTAGTCATATATTTATATACAGCTATATAATTTTTTTCTGAATGTTTGAGAGTATATGATACACATGTTGCCCCTTTCCTAGGTACTTCACTATACACTTCCTAAAAATAAGATCATTCTTTTCACAAGGGATTAAGAAGTATACTTATCAAAACCAGAAAATTTGAATTGAAACTCTACTATTATCTAATACTCAGACTATTCAACTTTCATCAGTTGCTGCACTAGCATATTTTACAACAAAGGGAAAAAGTTTTTTTCTTTCAGGACCCCATCTAGGCTCATACCATGGATCTAGTCAGGTCTGTGTAGTCTCTTTTAATACGTGTTTCCTTTAATTCAGTCTTTGCCTTTCATGATTGTGATGTTTTGATGCATATGTGCTTACTACTTTACAACATGTCTTTAAGTTTGAATTTGTCTAATTTTGTCCTTCATGATTAGTTTTGGTTATGCTTTCAGTGTTTTTTTTTTTTGGAAACCCACTTGTGTCAGGCATTGTACTAGCATCTGAGGATCTAAAGATGCAAGCAACATATTTTTTAGCCTTCATGAAAGTGTTGCGCTATTTCATTCCCATTAGATTGGCAAAAATGCAGGAGCATGATACTCTCATGCTTTGCCAGAGACAGGACATTGGGACATCAAAACACACATACCATAGTTTCTGGTGAGAGAGTCAAATTATGCAATCAATGTTTCAGTTACAGCTGTGTAACAAATTACCCCCAAACTTGGTGGCACAAGACAATCATTTCTTATGCTCCCAGTGATCCAAGAGTTCAAATACAGAGGGCGCGGCTTGTCTCTGTTCCAATGTCTGAGGCTGCAGCTGGAAGACTCTGAGGTTCAGAGCTGGAATCATCTGAAGTCTCATTCACCCACATGTTTTTGAACGGTTCATGTTGCCTGATACCTTAGCTGGATCTGCTGGCTAGAACACTTATACGAGGCCTCCATGTGCTATCATCTTACTCACAATCTGATGATTGGGTCCAAGTGTGGAAGTCCCACAACAGAGAGGGAAAACCAAGCGGAAGTTGTCTCACCTTTTATGACCTGGCTTTTTATTTATTTATTTTTGAACTTTTTATTTTGTATTGGGGTGTAGCCGATTAACAATGCTGTGATATTTTCAGGGGAACAGTGAAGGGGCTCAGCCATACGTATACATGTATCCATTCTCCCCCAGCCCCTACCATCCAGGCTGCCACATAACATTGAGCAGAGTTCCATGTGCTATACAGTAGGTCCTTGTTGGTTATTCATTTTAAATATAGCAGTGTGTTCATGACCTGCCCAAACTTCCTAACTATCCTTTCCCCCCAGCAAACTAAGTTCATTCTCTAAGTCTGTCTCTTTTTGCTTTGTAAGTAAATTCATTTGTATCATTTCTTTTTAGATCTCACATATAAGGGATGTAATATTTTTCCTTCTCTGTCTGACTTCACTCAGTATGACACTCTCTAGGTCCATCCATGTTGCTGTGAATGGCATTATTTCATTATTTTTTAACAACTGAGTAATATTCCACTGTATATATGTATGTCCCGCATCTTCTTTATCCATTGGTCATCGATGAGTATTTATTAATAAGTTGCTTCCATGTCTTGGTTATTGTAAACAGTGCTGAACTGAACATTGAGGTGCATGTATACTTTTGGATCAATTTTTTCTCTGAATATATGCTCAGGAGTGGAATTGCAGGATCGCATGGTAGCTCTATTTTTAGTTTTATTTATTTATTTTTGACTTCACTGTGTCTTTGTTGCTGCGTGTGAGCTTTCTCTAGTGGGAAGTGGGGGCTACTTCTAGTTGTGGTGTGAGAGCTCTTCATAGCAGTTGCTTCTCTTGTTGCAGAAGCAACTCTAGGGCCCGCCAGTTTCAGTAGCTGCTGCTGCTGCTGGGCTCAGTATTTGTGGCCCATTGGCTTAGCTGCCCCAAAGCATGTGGAATCTTGCTGGACGAGGGATGGAACCCATGTCCCCTGCATTGGCTGGTGGATTCTCCACCACTGGGCCATCAAGGAAGTCCATGGCCTGGCTTTGGAAATCATACAGAATTACTTTCACCCCATTCTATTCATTAGGAGGGGTTTTCTAAGACAAACCCATACTCAAGGAAAGGGGAGATTTTGATAGAGAAGAGTCAATATCACTCTATAAGTGTATATATAATGGGATATGTTGATACGGACATCTTTGAAAAATACAATCTGTTACAATCAATTTGTGCACAAAGAAGAACAAAGAACAAAATGGCAACCCACTCCAGTATTCTTGCCTGGAGAATCTCATGGACAGAGGAGCTGGCGGGCTTCAGTCTGTGGGGTTGCAAAGAGTGGGACACAACTTAGAGACTAAATAACATCACCCAGTTATACGAGGATTAAGTAGCAATCCACTACAATTGCTCATTGACGGGCACCCTGAGGGGAATTGAGGATGATAAACAAGATAAGGCACTCTGTGCCCTGAATAAACAGACCTTTGGATGGTTACATGTGTATCTCAGGAATAATTTCAATGACTCCAGATTCTTGCAGTTTCCCATACATAAAAATCACTAAAGTCACTAACTTGAGATGTCTGTCTTTTGTGATTAGCCATACTTTTTTTAAACCAAGATGTATGCTTGACTGTTTGTATTCGCTAGCTATAAAAATCATGTATAAATTGGCTCCTCCCCTACCTCTTTGGAGCAGTTACTCAGAGCTAACTGAATAGCTGTCTCCTAGGCTTTAGTACTCAGTAAAATCATTAATACAACTTAAACTCACAATTCTTATGCTGCTTTTTTTTTCCTTTCAGTTGACAAGTTTAGAGAAAATATGGCAAAATTTGGTAAAAGTAAAAATAGATCTTGGTAAAAATTTTTCCACATGTGTGCATAGAGAAATGTACAAAGATATTATTGCAATACTGCTTGTTAGAGTGGAAATTTGGGAATGTTCCAAATATCCATGAACAAACTATTGATAAATAGATAATGGTTTGTTAATACAAAGAAACAGTACATCAGGAAAAATAAAATAACAAGAAAGATACCTTTTTATATATATGAATGATGAGTTCCAAGTTTCTTTCTGAGGTTTAGTTTTATTGTTTCTGTGGAGCTGAAGGCCTGACACTCAAAATGGCCTCCAACCTTTAGCCCTTTAGTCAATTTGGGCATGTAATACTGTTTCTTCTTTGTCCATTTGCTAGATCAGACTGTTTCTTGTGACTCCTTTCCTCTTCACATCAATCATAAGGACCTCTATACATTTCCTGAACAATTCATAAGCTTCTAGTCTTCAGAAAGGAAAATAATCCAAAATTTGGAAACGAACAAAAGAGATGTCAGTTCAGTTCAGTCGCTCAGTTGTGTCGGACTCTTTGCAACCCCATGAACCGCAGCATGCCAGGCCTTCCTGTCCATCACCAACTGCCTGAGTCTACCCAAACCCATGTCCATCGAGTCGGTGATGCCATCCAACCACCTCATCCTCTGTCGTCCCCTTCTCCTCCTGCCCTCAATCTTTCCCAGCATCAGCGTCTTCTCAAATGAGTCAGCTCTTCACACCAGGTGGCCAGAGTATTGGAGTTTCAGCTTCAGCATCAGTCCTTCCAATGAACACCCAGGACTGATCTCCTTTAGGATGGACTGGTTGGATCTCCTTGCAGTCCAAGGGACTCTCAACAGTCTTCTCCAACACCACAGTTCAAAAGCATCAATTTGTCTACCCTCAGTTTTCTGTATAGTCCAACTCTCACATCCATACATGACCATTGGAAAAACCATAGCCTTGACTAGACAGACCTTTGTTGACAAAGTAATGTCTCTGCTTTTTAATATGCTGTCTAGGTTGGTCATAATTTTCCTTACAAGTAGTAAGCGTCTTTTAATCTCACGGCTGCAATCACCATCTGCAGTGATTTTGGAGCCCCCCAAAATAAAGTCTGACACTGTTTCCACTGTTTCCCCATCTATTTCCCATGAAGTGATGAGACCGGATGCCATGATCTTAGTTTTCTGAATGTTGAACTTTAAGCCAACTTTTTCACTCTCCTCTTTCACTTTCATTAAGAGGCTCTTTAGTTCTTCACTTTTTGCCATAAGGGTGGTGTCATCTGCATATCTGAGAGTCTTTTCATTTAGAACCAGGATTTGTCTAGTAGACCCACTGTGGATGAACAGACACTGTGACAGTGTATATATTTGACTTGCAGAGTAGAAATGTGCTTCTATAAAATTAATAACATGTATATCTTTCCTGTTCATAGTGATGCAAATGAATTTTGTCCAGCAGAGAATATACATTTCTGTAAACCAAAATCACATTTGAACTGTTTTTAGCATGTTACTAATATCCTTATTAGGAGAAACATTTCCTCATCCTCAAGATGAGCTAAATAAAATGAGATTATTTATGAGTTTGTTCGATGACTTGGGTTTTTTTTAAAAAACTTTTATGATAACCACAGTTTTAACTTTAAAAAATAGCATTCACACTTTTACAAGCATTATTTCTTTTGCCTGGATTTTCCTTTCCACCTAGTCTGCTTGGTTGCTTATCCATCTTTCTAGACTGTGTTCAAATATCCACTTCTCTGAACTTTCCTCTCTGCAGGCACAGAACTCTTCCAGCCCTAATTTGTTCAGACCCTGTTAGCACTCACTGGATTCTAACTGTTAAATTATATTATAGTTATATCAAAGTATAATTGAAGGATAAATTCAGTTAGAAAACATCAGATCTGCTGTCTTGCTCTTCCACTCTTTGTTCTAGCTCTTCAAAGCAGAGTGGTTTTTACTAACCACACATTTACTTAATAGCTTTCTCTCCTTACTTCTGAATGAGTTAGAATTTCTCTATGAAGTAAATTGGCTTCCAGCTACTCCTAAGAATGCATACTTTACATACTGGCATGGAGACTTAGAAGCTTTGATGGTTGTCATAAGATGATAAAACCAAGATTCTTCAATATTGTTGGAAGGATTTAAGGATTATAAAATGCAGTAAGTTCACAAAAACAAGAAGGGATAGAAATTTTCTCAGAAAACAAACAAAGGACAAAGATAGCACAGCAAACTATCTCTCCCTTTTCTCACCATCCTCTCTATCAGCTACTGCTGATGTGAACTAGAGTACTGTATTGGAGCAGAAATAAACTTTGTGTGAGAGTATTTATGGAGTTATTATAAATCTGTTGTGTGTAATATCTTATGAAAATATCTATCTTTGAATAATATCCTTGTTCTAGGTATTGCTGACTCCTAAAATATGGCCTATACAATGTGTATGTGTGTTAGTTGCTGAGTTGTGTCCAACTCTTTGTGACCCCATGAACTATAGCCCGCCAGGCTCCTCTGTCCATGGAATTCTCCAGGCAAGAACACTGGAGTGGGTTGCCATTCCATTCTCCAGGGAGTCTGCTCTACCCAGGGATCAAACCTGAGTCTCATTATGTTTCTTGCACTGGCAGGTGGATTCTTTACCGCTAGTGCTACCAAGGAAGCCCCAGGGCGATAGGGGTAATAAAATCTAGATAACAAAATCTGAAATTTTGTCAGAGTATCTCTAAATTCAATATAAATTACTTTGGAACCATCAATTCCAGCTGATAGAATGAGTTTTGGTTTTCATCATAGGGGACTGGAATGCAGAAGTAGGAAGTAAAGAGGTACCTGGAGTAACACGTAAGTTTGGCCTTGGAGTACAAAATGAAGCAGGGCAAAGGCTGACAGAGTTTTGCCAAGAGAATGTACTGGTCAGAGCAAAGACCCTCTTCCAACAACCCAAGAGACAACTCTACACATAGACATCACCAGGTAGTCAATACCAAAATCAGATTGATTATATTATTTATAGCCAAAGATGGAGAAGCTCTATACAGCCAGCAAAAACAAGAGCTGGAGCTGATGGTGGCTCAGATCATCAGTTCCTTATTGCAAACTTCATGCTCAAATGGAAGAAAGTAGGGAAAACCACTATGTCATTCATGTACGATCTAAATCAAATCCCTTATGATTCTACAATGGATGTGATGAGGAGATTCAAGGAACTAGATATGGAAGACAGAGTGCCTGAAGAACTATGCATGGAGGTTCATACCATTATACATCAGATGGTGGCTGAAATCATCCTCAAGGGAAAAAAAAATGCAAAAAGTTTGTCTCAGGAGGACTTACAAATAGCTGAGAAAAGAAAAGAAGCAAAAGGCAAAGGGGAAAGGGAATGATATACTCAACTGAATGCAGAGTTCGAGAGAATAGTAGGTAGAGATAAGAAAGCCTTCTTAAGTGAACAATGCAAAGAAACAGAAGAAAACAATAGAATGGGAAAGACTAGGGATCTCTTCAAGAAAATGAGAGCTATCAAGGGACTATTTCATGCAAGGATGGGCACAATAAAGGACAGAAATGGCAACAGCCTAGGAAAACAGAAGATATTAAGAAAAGGTGGCAAGAATAGACAGAAGAACTATACAAAAAATGTCTTAATGATCCAGATAACTGTGATGGTGTGGTCACTCACCTAGAGCCAGACATCCTGGAGTGTGAAGTCAAGTGGACCCTAGAAAGCATTACTATGAACAAAGCTAGTGGAAGTGATGCAATTCCAGCTGAGCTATTTCAAATCCTAAGAGATGATGCTGTGAAAGTGCTGCACTCAATATGCCCGCAAATTTGGAAAAGCCAGCAGTGGCCACAGGACTGGAAAATGTAAGTTTTCATTCCAATTCCAAAGAATGCTAAAATTGCCATACAATTGCACTCATTTCACATGCTACTAAGATTATGCTCAAAATTCTTCAAGCTAGGCTTTAGCAGTACATGAACTGTGAACTTCCAGATGTACAAGATCAAATCCTCAACATCCATTGGATCATAGAAAAAGCAAGGGAATTAAAAAAAATCTACTTCTGCTTCACTGACTATGCGAAAGCCTTTGACTATGTGAATCACAACAAACTGGAATATTCTTAAAGAGATGAGAATACCAGAACAGCTTACTTGTCCTAAGAAACCTATATCAGGTCAAGAAGCAACAGGTAGAACAGGACATGGAACAATGGACTGTTTCAAAACTGGGAAAGGATTATGTCAAAGCAGTATATTGTCACCTTGCTTGTTTAACTTAAATGAAGAGTGAAGTGAGTGAAGTCGCTCAGTCGTGTCCGACTCTTTGCGACCCCGTGAACTTAGCCCACCAGGCTCCTCTGTCCGTGGGATTCTCCAGGCAAGAATACTGGAGTGGGTTGCCATTTCATCAGGCGAAATGCCCAGCTGGATGACTCACAAGCAGGGAATCAATATTGCTGGGAGAAATATCAACAACCTCAGATATGCAAATGATACCACTTTAATGGCAGAAAGTGAAGAGGAACTAGAGAGCCTCTTGATGAAGGTGAAAGAGGAGAGTGAAAAAGCTGGCTTAAAACTCAACATTTAGTGATCATGTGTTTGGCACTCAGGCGGAAGTCTCTGACAGCTGCTTTGGGATGAGGAACTTGCTGAGCATAGCTGGAGAAAGCAGATGGATCTTATCGTAGCTTTGGAGGCAGAAGTTGTAGGTTTGCTAAATTCAACATTCACATGATTGGCAAATCTGGAAGTCACTTCCTGGTCAAAGCCAAGTTCAAGGTGGCAGAAGAAACAGTGTGGGTTACCAGAACTCTATAAAGAAAAACAAAGAATCTAGGGTTCAGATTCTTTGAAGGAAAAGTCGAAGAAGAGCTTCAATAATTAACGAAGTAGGCCCGGCAGTCTTTAAGAGGGTCCAGTGCTTTGCAGAGGATTGGCTTTGGCAGAAATCACACTGCATGTGCCTCAGGCCATTTGATATAACACTGTCTGTTCACAGAAGACTGGTATCCTAGCAATAAAACCCATGACCTGAGAAATGGAGTTCACTTTGCCTGCTCAGGTCAGAACGCTACATAAACGCAGCACAAATAGTAAGAAGTAGAGATTGTAGACGGGTTCAGTTCAGTTGCTCAGTCGTGTCCAACTCTCTTTGTGACCCCATGAATCGCAGCACACCAGGCCTCCCTGTCCATCACCAACTCCTTAGATGGATAGAAAGGAAGAAAAGAGATCAGCACTTAGTACCGAATTAAACAGTCAGCCAAAGACAGCCAGAAAAAAAAACAAACCTCAACATTAAAAAAATGAAGATCTAGTATGGCATTGAGTTGTGATATAGTTTTACTTTGATGTGCATTTTGAATTTCAGCTACACCTAGATAGACGTAAAATGATAATTAAAATGCTGTAACCAACTTATCTAATAAAATCGGCACCCAGCCACTATTTTGTTGACTATGAGAAAGTTTAAGTTTATGTTAATTTTTAGGGTCTGATAGAATATTTCATGTGTATTACAGTGGTATTCATATGCTATGTCTCTAAACTTTATTTTCAAAAGCTTAAGGCCCAAATATAAACTTCTCTGGAAAAAAATAAAAAAATAAAAAAATGAAGATCATGGTATCTGGTCCTATCACTTCATAGCAAATAGAAGGGGAGAAAGTGGAAACAGTGACAGATTTCATTTTCTTAGGCTCCCAGATCACTGTGGATGGTGCCTGCAGCCACAAAATTAAAAGATGCTTGCTCCTTAGAAGAAAAGCTATGGCAAACCTAGACAGCATCCTAGAAAGCAGAGACATCATCTTGCCAACAAAGGTCCAGTAGTCATGTATGACTATGTGAGTTGGACCATAGAGAAAGCTGAGTGCTAAAGAATTGATGCTTTCAAATTGTGGTGGTGGAGAAGACTCTTGAGAGTCCCTTGGACTGTAAGGAGATCAAAGCAGTCAATCCTAAAGGAAATCAACCCTAAATATTCATTGGAAGGACTGATGCTGAAGCTGAAGCTCCAATACTTTGGCCACCGTGAAGAGCTGACTCATTGGAAAAGACCCCAATGCTGGGAAACATTGAAGGCAGGAGGAGAAGGGGACAACAGAGGATGAAATGGATGGCATCACAGACTCAATGGACATGAGTTTGAGCAAACTCGGGGAGATAGTGAAGGATGGGGAAACCTGTTGTGCTGCAGTCCCTCGGGTTGCAAAGAGTTGGATTGGACTTAAACAACAGCAACAATGGTATTTTTGATAGTTATGTACATATGTGTGGTATTTATACCACAGCCACTAGACCGATGACTGTAAATTTCTCTGAGAATTTGAGGAAAGCCATTTGACTTGCTATCCCCATATGGAAACATATCAAGAATTTATAATTTCAGTGGGCTTATGGACTTCTTGAAGTCCTCAGGTTAGAAGAAACTGTTTTAGGGAACTTGACTCCTTGCAGGAAACTGGCTTTTTTATCCTTCTATCATGATTGCTTAACACAGCATTTATCACATAGTAGACGTTCTACAAAGCTGTTGGATAAGTGAAAGCATGAATGAGTGAGTGAATATGAGAAACATTTAAACCATACAAAGTAGCATATGTGAAAGTGTTAATGACAATTCTTTGGGACCCCATGGACTGTATAGCCTGCCAGGATCCTCTATCCATGGAATTCTCCAGGCAAGAACTGAAGTGGGTAGCCATTCCCTTCTCCAGGGGATCTTCCCTACCCAAGGATTGAACATGGGTCTCCTGCATTGCAGGCAGATTCTTTACCATCTGAACCACTAGAGAAACTCACAAGGCAACATACTCTAAGTCCCAAAAGTATGGTACAAATGAGTTAGGAGGAAGGGATCATCATGAATAGAAGACTAGCAGCTTCTCAGAGGCCATGGGACTGAACTGGGATGTAAACAAAGGACAGATTGTCACCAAGTGGCAACAAGTAAGAAAGAAGTTTCAGTGGCTGAAAGGTGTATGACATATTTCTGGAACTGTAAGTGACTACTATTAAGAGAAAAAAGTGAGATTTTAGGAGATGAGCCTAGTGAGTTGGGGAGGGTAGATTATGAAGATTATGTGCTTCAAACAGCAGAACCCGACAGGACCCTCCAGGTACAAAAGTCTTTCTGTTTCCTGTTTGTAGGCCTTCCCCTTTTCCAAAGAGCTGATGCAGACAGTTACTAACTAGGGAAGTGGGGAAATGCAGAAATGAAGGAAAAGTGGTCAGGAAACAAAAATAGTGCAGAGACAAAGCAGAGTCCTAGTTCCTCTTCAAGGGGTATAGTAACAATGTATTTTTGAGTTCTTTTACAGGAAATAAGGCCCCCACCCAGGTGGAGGATGGTAACTTCAAGTGAGTACAAGAGTCCTGGGTTATCATTATACTGCCTCACCACCAACCAATCAGAAGAAAGTCATACACTGTGCAGCCCTCACCCCAAATTTTGCCTTTAAAAACTCTTCCCTGAAAACCATCAGCGATTTCAGGTCTTTTGAGCATGAACCACCAGTTCTCCTTGCTTGGCTCAGCAATGAACCTTTTTCTGCTCCAAACTATGATATTTTGGCACAGTTGGCATCACAGTACATCATGCATACTAACTTAGTTTTGACAAAGTGCTGCATAAAAACAGTTAATGCTTCCTGTAGGATAGGTACTTAGTATGCATAGCAGATCTCTGAATCTAGATGTTATGATCACGCTGGTGATTGTGAGGATCACAAACTTTGCAGATAGAGTTTATCCGTTCGGGTATTTTTGGTTGCAAGCAACACAAAGCAATTTGAAGGGGGACTTTTAAAGTGGTAGTGAAACCACACAACCCAGATTGGGATTCAAACTCACTGTCTTTTATTTGAGATCACACACCTGATCTCAGGACTTACTGAAGCTCAGGTTCTCTATGCCTCAGGGCAGAAAGAATTCAGTGAGAGACAAAGTGATAGACAAGAAAGTGAAAGTGAAGTCGTTCAGTCGAGTCTGACTCTTTTCGACCCCATGGACTGCAGCCCACCAGGCTCCTCTGTCCACGGGATTTTCCAGGCAAGAGTACTGGAGTGGGGTGCTGTTGCCTTCTCTGCAAAAGCATTCTACATCTCTCTTTATTTAATAAAGTTGCAGATAGGCACTTATTGTCCAATGAGTTGGATCTACTCTCAGGTGTGAATCTGAACATATATGGAAAAATGAGCAGCTAAGTTTACAGTATTTACCACACTTATTTTGATATCTATTTAGAGATAAAAGCCAAGATAATGTTTGGTTTTCTTTCTTAAAAATGCGATGTCTCTGCAACATGTATATTACAGAGCACATCTGCAATACTTCAAATGACTTGGCCTTATATAAGATCAGTAGTCTGTCTTTTTATTTCAGTTATTAAATAGTGGTCTTATGATTCTTTGAGACCAGGAGAGCAGTTCAACAGATCAAAATTTCACTAAATGAAACAAAAATTTCCTGATGGTAAAGTCCCAAGTTCAGTCTGTTTGAAAATCTGAGGTGATCAATGGCTGCATTTATGAATAATTCTCCATATCAAAAATAGCTTCATGGTATTTGAGGGAACATTATCAAGAAATTTAAGACATTTACTAAATACTGTTAAACAATACTTTGATACTTATATATCTGTACAAGCAGTCCTAAGACAGTAATAAAGAGTCTATCATTTGACCAAAATTATAATCTGAAGGGGAGGATATTGCAAACCATTTTCTACCAAAGTTTCTTGCTCTGTTTTGAATGCCAAAATTAAGGCCCACAAGTCACTAATAGGACAAATATAGTGGTTTGCATCTTCAACACCTGGGTGAAAATCTCTTAAACTCATGACAGAGGGATAATAGTGTTTCTTCTAAGACCAAATATTTTACATGGCGCATCCACTACACTTTTCAGTTAATTCTGATTAAGCTGGAAGTCTCATGCCTGAGGTAAGGGAAAGGCAGAGACTAGCTTTAGATGCGCTGGTGTAATTTGCCTTCCCAAGATAAATCCTGAAGAAGAGAGAACCCAGTGCTATAAAGTCATGGCGGCATCTGAGAATTCAGCAGAATCCACTGGGTAAATGTCAATTAAGAATTGTCATCTTCTTCCTTCCTTTCAATCTGCCAAATTCTGACAGCTAAAAAAATTCTGATCTTAGTACTTTTCTTTCTCTACTCAAGGTCAAATAAATTATTGTTCATTAGGGGTACCCCTTTGGGAAAACCTAATGCATCCAGATTTGGATTTGTAAGGCAAAACTTTGTATTGATTGGAAGTCACCATAGAATTTCTTTAGTTAACTTTTTCAGTGTTTTCAACATGATTGGGTTTTTAAAAAAGATTTACATACAACTTTCCTAAAATTCATGAACTTGTATAAAATGTGTGTATACCTGAATATATTTCAAAAAAGAGAAAAACAATGAAAGTATATGAACAAATAGTTTAAAAATATATATCCTAGTCAAAATAGAACTGACCTGAATGAGTAAAGAAAATCAAATAAATAAAAAATTAAGTTTAATTTTCACTCCTCTCTTCCCCCACACTGAAGTATCTACTAAAACACCTAAAAGAAAAGTATCTGATCTAAGAAGGAATCAGTACTCAACATTACAAATTTAGGTACCGAACAATAGATTAGAGGAAAAAAATTGCACATTTTACTTAAGAGGATCTTTAGACACCTCAAAACAATCATTTCCTTTGTATATGAGAAATCTGAGCTCAGAGAGGTACAAAAACTTGCTCATGGTCACAACACTAATTAGTAACAGAACCTGGTCATCTCGTCCCAATTTCATGATTGTTTTGCCAGATATCAATATTAGTCTTGAGAAAAATACACAAAAAATTGGGTATTTTCCCAAGATAAATATTCTTATATTAATTTTACACAAAATACATCACATTATTTCAAATCAGTAAATAAATTAATGTTATATACCAAGATGGAAAATAAGTTAACAATCTCTTCTTCATATTTTGATCAAGTATTTTCTTCAAAAGTCTCAGAATAAGATTTAGTGCATCAAGTTCAGCAGCATATCATCTCAGTCTTCATCAGCCTTGTGTTCAGTATTGATTAGTGAAAAGAAGTTAAACCTCATCTCTTTGTGAATAGATTTCAGCAGTTCTAACCCTACTTGATGGTCTGTGCACAGTGTTGCTATGCATCAAGAAAATACAGCTACAAGGTTAATCCAAAGAACACTTTAAAAGCCATTTCAATGGCAATTTCTGTAACTGAGTCATGAAAACAGACATAAAGTTCTTGAAGCTTGGGATGAAGAAAGAGTCTCCCTACTATGCAGTAAGCCATAACTGGTGGTGTTTTCCTCTGATCAGTCCAGTTTTCAGGTGAGCATTCAAACAATACACCATGTTCTTTCACAGGGTTCAGAGAAGACGCTGAATTTGTTGAACCTGAATGATCTTTACCATTTAGTGCTTTCTTTTTCTCTTCAGCTTGCATGAATGGCGAGACAACACTGATGGAAATTCTTTATCAGTTGAGGGTGGATAGAGCCGCTCAGCTGTGCCACCTCTTCATGGGTAGAAGAGATAAAGATCCCTTGCACCATTTCTAAAGCAACGTTATGGAAAAGTGAGTTCTCAGGACCAGATGTCAATTTCACTGTGTTATGTATATCCAGTTCTTTTTCTGAAAGGTCCTTTCTAGATAAGAAGTGGGTTTAATTAGAGATATACACATTCCATAGACAGAAGGTTGTCTCAAAAGGTGAGAACAGCCTTGGAAGGGAAAAGCAAACTCCACAGAAAGTGTGGGCCATCTCAGAAGAGGGCAAAAGGCCCCAAAACATGGGGTGGTTGGTTTTTTACCAACCACCTATCGGCTAGGTAATTTCATAGGCTAAGGATTGGGAGGATTATGCCAACCATTTCAGACAAGAGGTGGAGATTTCCAGGAATTGGATCACTGCTTTTTTTTTTTTTTAAATCCTATATGGTTAGTCTTGAAATTGTCATGGCACCTTTGGTATGTATTTGGATGCTAAAGTATTACAATGAGTGTATAATGAGGCTCAAAGTCTACTGGAAGTCAAATCTTCTGCCATAATGGACCTAGTTGGTACTAAATAGTTTATGTCGTATCCTCTAGGGCTTATGTCATTCTTTCAGAGGTTGTGTCCTAGCCCCTTCTCTGTTGTTTCAATCGTGGGAATGGGGTGGGGATCTATTGGAAGAATTTGGGAGAGATTACAATATAAAATATAGCAGCAGAATTTGTCTTTGAAAAAGCTGGAACCCAAGAACCTTGCATCAAAGACTGAACAGTGCCAAATGGGCATAAATCCACTTTACTTTAAAAAAAAAAAAAAATCCTTGCATCACTACTTGAGATTTATACTCTGAGGACAGTATAGGGGAAAAAAAAACAAAACCTTTTCCATTTTTCTTTCCCAGTTCTCAGGGTCTCTATAACAAAAGATAGACTAACAAGAGAAAAATGGACAGAAGTTTATTCCTGTGAATACCCCACATAGACATGAGAAGCTCAATGATAAGCAACTCAATGAGGTGGCTAGAATTTGGGCTTACATTCTCTCTTCAGCTAAAACAAAGAAAGAAGAATGTGGAGGCAGCAAATTATGGGGAGGTGACCAGGAAAGGTACAGTAAACAAGGGTAAGTTTTGTTATGCAGATTTTAGCTGACAAGTGTGTCTTAAGATTAGAGTCATTTTTTCCTTCCTGGAAAGAGAGGGAGGCATCCTTACAAATGGAGATTTCCATTGTAATTGTCAATTTCCCTTCTATAGGGTAATCTATACTCTATTTCAAAGCTTCTCCTTTATCTGCTACTTCTCAAAATACTCCTGTGTCAAAGAGGTACATTTTGGTTTCCTATAAAAGAGAATATAGCTAGCCTACCTTGGATCCTATTACTATGGTTTGACTCAGTAGAGGAGTTCAGGAACCTTAATGGACAGCCCCACCAATACACATACAAAATTAAGAAGGATAGTTCCCTAAGGGAAATGAATATTGTTGTTGTTGAGCCGCTAAGTCATGTCTGACTCTTTGTGACCCAATGGACTGTAGGACCCCAGGCTCCTATGACCTCAACTATCTTTTGGAGTTTCCTCATATTCATGTCCATTGAGTTGGTGACACTATCTAACCAACTCATTCTCTGCTGCCCATTTCTCCTTTTGCCTTAGATCTTCCCAGCATTAAGGTCTTTTCCAATGAGTTGGCTCTTCGCATTAGGTGGTCAAAGCATTGGAGCTTCAGCTTCAGCAACAGTTCTTCCAATGAATATTCAGGATGATTTCCTTTAGGATTGACTGGTTTGATCTCCTTACTGTCCAAGAGACTCTCAAGAATCTTTGCCAGCACCACAATTCAAAAGCTGGGTGCCTTCTTTATGATCCAACTCTCACATTTGTACATGACTACTGGAAAAACCATAACTTCGACTATATGAACCTTTGCTGACAAAGTGGTGTCTCTGCTTTTTAATTGTCTAGGTTATATCATAACTTTCCTTTCAAGGAGTGAGCATCTTTTCATTTCATGATTGCAGTCATCATCCACAGTAAATGAATATGCATCTATCCAAATAGGGGAAGCGGATATGGGAAAGTCTAAGCAACAACACAAGGCTATTGTACTATGTTGCCCTGAAACAAATAGACTGCCAGATATTTCTCCAGAAAAGATAGGTTTATTCAGAATCAGCGTGGGTGCATACTAAGTTGCTTCAGAAGTGTCCAACTCTTTGAGACTCCCTGGGCTATAGCCAGCCAGGGTCCTCTGTCTATGGGACTCTCCAGGCAAGAATACTTGGTCTCATGCCACCATTGTTTTATTGTTTGGGAACATGTTTCATGCCTCTGCTGTGTGGATTTTGTTTCTAAGCAAGTCTGTTCCGTTTTGTGGTTAAGCAAACCTGCTTTCTTGAGTAATCATTAATTTACAGGGATCTCCCATACTTTTTTCTTTACTTACAATCCTCTGGTGGAATTAACCGTTTAATCATCTACTTTGTCCCATTACTCCGTCCCTATTAGTTTCAGGGCTTGAGTCACTCAGTGATGCAGGAAATTGAAAAACACAAGGTCCTTTAATGTTCAGTACGTCTCCTTCAAATACCTGCCCCAGGCAAAATTATATGACATGAACATTTCTTACTCTGTTTCTCTATCCTCAATTTAGCAAACAACTTCGGTGAACCCTATTTACTTGTGTCTTTAACATTTCCTTCTCCAATCTACTTCTTCTTTCCTCCAACAAAATGTCAGTCTTAAGCCCCACTTTTAAAGTCCTCTTTGCCTACCCTGGAGCTTCCTTGGTGACTCAGTGGTAAAGAATCGTCCTGCCAGTGTGGATTCAGGAGATGCAGCTTTGATCCCTGGGCTAGGAAGAACCTCTGGAGAAGGAAATGGCAACCCACTTCAGTATTCTTGCTTGGGAAATCCCATGGACAGAGGAGGCTGATGGGTTACAGTCCTTGGAGTCTCAAAAGAGCCAGATAAGACTTAAGTACTAAACAACAACAAAACCCTACCCTATATCTCTGCCATGTGAAATGGTTGTTTATCAGATAAACTCATTTTGCTCATATCATCTACTTAATGTACTATTCATCAGGAGATGTAACAATTTAACTCATCTGAAATGCAATAGCCTCCTTAGAGATATTCTTAACAAAAGCCAGGAAGAGAGATGATTGGTAGGCATTTGTCATGTTTATTTTGTCAAAGCTAAGATATCAAGTCAAAGGATGAGGAAGGAAGAAAACAGTGATGGCTGAGCAACTGCCATGTGTCAGGAACATGTTACATATTTTACACCTAAGCAGTTCTGGTCACATCAACCAGTCTGGGTGGATCTCAGCATGTCCCCACCAACAATGCTTAGCACATAAACAATTATAGTTTCATCACACACACAAGAAAAACTAGTATATGCTTTAGACACACACATATAATATGCACCTACATAAAGCACAAATCACATTCAAGCAAAAGCCATATAACACACCCTTAGAATACCTGTACTAATCACACAACACATACTCTGCACACATAAATAAATTTCACACACATTGAAATGATATAATTTATTTAGGGATGGAAAGATCATTCAGCTTGCAAAAGTATAAGGAGAATCAATATCGGAAAATTTCCCAGATTAGTCAGAAAGATGCCATATGTGCTGAATCTTTAAAAACAAACAAGCAAACAAACATATAGAAGGAAATCAGATAAATGAGAGCAGAAGGGTATTTCAGGCAGAGAGACAACACAGGCGAAGTTGTGAGAGCAAGAAACCATGTGAAACAACTCTAAGTAGTTGGAAATATTGGCCCATAAATGTAAGGGCTCTTGATGTAGGTGGGGCCACCACTTGGAAGCACTGAACACTGAAAGCTGTGGGTCTGGTTGGACTTTCTAGTTGCCGATATCCTCTAATAACCGCATGTCCTCTACAACATCAACAAACCCATTCATGCTGCAATGGAATTCAATGTAGCTGTAGCTCTTGTAATCTTTGTAACTGCTTTTGCTGTTCTTCCGGATGCACTTGAGTGTCTTGAAGGGATCTGGGGCCCATATATATACATTTCTGTAGCGGTCTCTCCAGTTCCGCAGGCATATACGCTCAATTTTGTGCCATAAGGTATAGATGAAGACGTGATAGTTCTTGTCTTTGGGAATGCCTCTTTCCCTCATCAGATCGTTGCATTGGTACTTGCTGAATGCCCAGTTTGTGCTTAGGTGGTGCTGTTTCATAAATTCCCTCCAGGAAAGGTTCTGGCCGTGTACAAGGAGCCCGGATAAAGTGAACAGCAGAGCCCACAGAGAGCCTAGGACCTTTAGAGTGGACGCCATTTCAGTCAGCAGGACCACCTGCGGATGCACGGGGAAGAGAGAGGACAGCATTGTCTCAGCACTGCCCTGAGAGCTGAGCTCCACCTTAAAATTCCTCTCTCTGCCACTGTAGGCACTTGGACCCAATTTTACTGTTTGGTTTCCAGGCTGGAAGATAAGTCTCATGAGATAATAAAGTTTATAAGAAATGAAAATATGCTATAGCCTGTCTGAGACAAGAGCAACATTGTGAAAAATTGATGTTTATTTTGGCATTTCCAAATACCTCCTGTCTGCCCTATCTTCCATCTGAACTGAGAAATCAGTCTCGCTCTAGCTAGCTGTTTTGCATTCACATCAATTCTCAAAAGAGTGTGTTTCTTAAAGAAAATGGGATTTTAAGCATTATGTCTGTGAGTTGCAAAGGGTTGTCCCTCTAAAGGGGCTTCCTTGGTGGCTCAGTGGTTAAGAATCTACCTTCAGTGCAGGAGACACAGGAAACCAAGATTTGATTCCTGGGTCAGGAAGATCCCCTGCAGGAGGGCACGGCAACCCACTCCAGAATTCTTGTCTGGAGAATCCTGGACAGAAGAGCCTGGTGGGCTACAGTCCATGGGGTCACAGAGACTTGGACATGACTGAAGCAATTTAGCACACACGTCCCTTTAAAGGGGATGCAGAATATGAATAGAGACTTGAAGAATATTTTCCAAGCAGGAAGCTTTGATTCCCCGAAATCCTAGGCTGCAACTATACTGATTCTGCAAGATGGTGCTTTCCAGAATCTTGTCTTCTTTATGACACTTCCCCAAAGCCTGCGAAACATGTTTTCACTTCTGACTACACACACCCCTGCTCAGAAGACATTTCCCTAATTATTGTCATTATAATTGATCTTGATTTGTCATTAAGAATGTTATAAGGAGCTCCAGTTTTGAAATATTGTTTTAATCATTCAAATATCAAGATTGAAGCTGCCTTCACAAGAACTATTTTATTCAAATTAGGGCAGAGAGTTGCTTGAAAAAGTCTCCCCTTTAAACTAGCTCCCTGTTCTCATTTACCATGAGGAGTATGCCTGATGGTGTGGAACCTCTATCCTAATTCTCAACTCTCTGAGCATGATGCCTCAAAACAGGCCTAATAATCCATCCCTCAGACCTGTGAGAGTCTAATGAGATACATTTATTGACAGCATTTCTGAGAATGTCAAGTACTGTGCCAAATATAGCACAAGGGGTAGGTACCTTCTCTTTTGTGATACCCTATCCCTGGCTCAAAAGGCCTAAACAAGATGAGAAGACCAGGATTCAAGGTACTTCAGTGTACAGTTAACCCTCTGAATCCACCTTCTCTGCACCCAGGGATTCCACCAACCACAGATATGGATTAAAAATACTCCAAAAAAAATTTTTTCCCCCAGAAAGTTCTAAAAAGTAACACTTGAATTTGCTTTGTGCTGTCAATTATTTCCATAGCACTTACATTGCATCTACAGCTATTTACATAAAGTTTATCTTGTTTAGGTATTAAAAGTGATATAGAGATAAGTATATAGTTTAGATGCAAACACTGTGCCATTTTATACAAGGTACTTGAGCATGCTTGCATTTTGGTATCCTGGGCATGGAGGATCCTGGCCCAATACCCCATGGATACCAAGGAATGGTGATATTACACTTAGGAAGAGTGGGGAGAGGCTATAAAAACTGTATCAGCAAGATTGAATCCAGGTCATTAGTTCTCACACGTTGGGTCACTGTCTATTCTTAATCCCACCATCTTAATTTCCTCTTCCAGCATTCCTGGGCCTTTCCCTCTAAACATCCTCAGCACCAGCCCTTCTAACCATAACTCACCCTATTTAGATCCAACACTCCTGTCACTGGTCGTAGTGGGGATCAGTTTATGGATGTGCAGAGCAGAGAGTGTGTGTCTTTCCCTTTTCCTTAGAGCCAAGAAGTGCAGCAGTGAAGGAAAGATGGAAGGAATAACAGTCAGTGGGAAGTACAGTGCTCCAGCTGATTGGCAGTAGTTGGGGGGAGGGGATTAGATGGCCTTACTGAGAGAACCAGTCCTGCATCTTTTCATCTGGAACACTTGGGTTTACTCTGAGAATAGCCTGGAGCAAAGGAGTCAAACCTCAAATGCTGACTTGTGGTGCTGGCCTTGGCCCGGTACCTGCAGTTGGGAGCCCTGGAGCTCCCGGTCTCCCTGCAGTCTGTGACCCTCGCCACAACCTCGTGGCAGTTCATCCAGCCATTCGTGCACTGAATGTTGGTGGTGCTGCAGATACTGCGGATGTTCCAAAGATCTTCATGAATGAAAGTGTTGAAGCGCTTGCACTGATGTGAAGTCATCTTCCATCTTTGCACCATCAAGTTGCAGTAGCCGTCATTGCCTCCTGTCTCATCAGGGTCCACGTGTTGCCGCGGGAATCGTTGGTACATGCGATCCTGGCCATAGGAGGGCTGTACCAGCCCCAGCCCCAGCAGGGTCAGCAACAAGAACAGAAGAAAGACCTGCGTCCGCTGGAGAGCCATCACTGCCTTGGAGATGCCTAGAGAAGACCAAGGGGCAAGAAAAATCATCCCAGTTTCAACAGGAAGTGAGCAACCCAAAGCAGCAAGGACAATTTTTGGAGCATCAGACGGGCCCATTTTCTACACGTTCAGTCTAAGGGTTAGGCCCAGCTGAGTTCCTAGTTTGATACGTATGTCCTTTGTTTTCAAAGATGCTGCTTCATGATGGTTGATCACACTGTGTGTGATTATAACGCTGATGAGGGACTTGCATCTTATTCCACCTATAGCCTATCCTTAACAATAATGATCAAGATTAAACATAGCTATCATTCATTTAAATGCCACCTTCTCAGTTCATAACCACATTTTGCCTGTGCACAGAAAGACCCAAAACTCTAAGTCACATTGCTGTGTCTGCTGCTGCAGATACGCGATATGGAGTTAGGAGGAGAGGGAAGTGAAGGAGTTGTGGGAAGCAGGGTGGCAGGAAGAAATGATGCTGGATTTACTCCTCACCCCAGGACCACTGGATACAACTTCTGAAGACACACTTAGCACTTGGGTAAGAGCTTAATCCCCCCCAATGTACTTTGTGTTGTCTGTTCCAAAACTAGTTGTGCACAATTCTGTCTCCTTTCTCTCATTCTGCTTCTTTGTGACCAACAACATGGTTTAGCAATATGACTAGCTACAGAGGAGATTTTACTTTTTATACAAGAGCATGTGTGGCCTCAGGCACAGTAACCAACTGACTTAGTAAGACATGGAAAAATATGAACAGAGTTCAAAGTCAACATCAATGGGTGCCTCTCAAGCTTCTGCCTACAACAGAAAATGAAATGATCCCCAAATGCCCCCAACACATACTTTTAGGTTAGAGCTTGCACCAATGGTTTGCTCTGCTGACGTGTTTAATCTCAGTAAGAACTTCTTTTGATATGGTGATCCGAAAGACCTAGTTTTACCACACTAACTGTATGATCTTGGGGAAATCGCTTAACTTCTTTCAGTGTGTTTCCTTAGAAGTAGAATAAACATAATGAAAGTGCTACCAGGCCTCCCTTGTGACTCAGCTGGTAAAGAATCCGCCTGCAATTCGGAAGACCTGGATTCAATCCATGGGTTGAGAAGATCCCCTGGAGAAAGGCTACCCACTCCAGTATTCTGGCCTAGAGAATTCCATGGACTGAATAGTCCATGGGGTCGCAAAGAGTTGGACATGACTAAGTGACTTTTACTTTCATTTCAATGTTACCGAAAGAATTGTGGGGAGTCCAGCTGCTCACCGCTTAAGAGGCAATAAGCAGGCCAGGTTGGTGGAAAGGAAAGTTTGCTTTATTTCAGATGCCTGCAACTATGGGGGGAGGGTGGTGGACATCCATCCAAAGGCCGACTTCCTGTACCCTCACAACCAGTGGGGCAAGAGATTTTACAGACCCAAGTTGGGGTGGGGGACTACATGCAGGAACGGCAAAGTCATCTCTGACAGTCGTCTTCAGCTTGGTCATCGGTGGTCTGACTAGCAACATGTTGATTGTTTTAGGTACAGCTAGTCTTCAGTTCCATCATCCATTTGTTCCCATTTCTTTGTGGCCAGTTCTTGGAACTCTGGCAGCTCATGTCCTTGAAACAGTCTGGTCATCATGATATTAACTTCCCCACCTGGTGTTTTACTATCTGTAAGACAGCTCTCAGGCTATGGCTCAGAATATTATCTATAGCCCTTGAGAAAGAAATAAAGGTCCTTGACTACATTATTATTTAGTCTCCTTTGACTGTTTCCCTTTGTTTCCACGTTTCTCTCATTAAACTTATTCTTTGACTAAACTTTTCCACAGACAAAAGGCAGGCAGAGGACATGGTGTAGGGGCAAGGTCCATAGGGTCCTTCTCCTCAAAGGAACATTGTGAAGAAGAAATGGTAAAATCAATGTAAAGTGCTTATCACAATGCCTAGCCTAAGTGTTCAGTAGGTGTCAGCAATGATCATTTTTAGGGTTCCCATTTTTCTTGGTTTCCTTTGTTCCCTTCAATCTGATAAAATAACAACTACACTGAATTGCCGTCTTCTCAGGTGACACTAATGGTAAAGAATCCTCCCGCCAATGCAGGAGAGGCAAGAGATGTGGGTTTGATCCCTGGATTGGGATGATCCCCTGTAGTAGGAAATGGCAACCCATTCCAGTATTCTTGCCTGGAAAATCCCATAGACAGAGGAACCTGGTGGGCTGAAGTCCATGGGGTCACAGAGTCGGGCACGAGTGAGTGACTATCACTTTCCAATAGTCTTGCCTGGAAAATCCCATAGAGAGAGGAACCTGGTCAGCTATAATCCATAGGGTGGCAAAGAGTCAGATGTGACTGAACAATTAATATGCACTACCACTGATTGGGATTCCCTGGTGGCTCAGAGGGTAAAGAGTCTGCCTGTAATGTGGGAGACCTGAGCTCAATCCAAGAGATGTGAGTTTGATCCTTGGGTTGGGATGATTCCCAGTAGTGGGAAATGACAAACCATTCCAGTATTCTTGCCTGGAAAATTCCATGGATGGAGGAGGAGCCTGGTGGACTATAGTCCATGGGGTTGTAAAGAGTTGGACACTACAGAGCGACTTCACTTTCACCACTGATTGGAGAACCAGAAAAAAAAATCAGATAGTCTATCAGACATTGTTAATATCTTGCTTCCTAAGGATTTTTTTGATTTTTATAGTAAGACAAAATTTCCAGTAAAGAGGTTTGGAAAATCCTTCTTCCTACTTTGGAGAGAAATGACAATGTTTCCAATTTTTAAACAGATGAACCAGTAACCTACTCTTTCATCCCTTCCTCCATAAATTGAATACTTTCAGTGAGGCTGGGCTCTGTGTGGCACCAAGACACTGGCCTCTAACCCAAGTATTGAGGAACCAGGGCTTTTGGTCCATTTCAGGGCATGTAGGCAGCAGGGGAGGCAACCATGGGGAATAGTGACTGTGTCAGTTATTCATAAAATGAAAGAACTAGCAATGCATAACAGTAGTTTATTAACTACTTTCTAAGTAAGATATCCAGGCATCTGTTGATGAAATTAGGTAACTTTGAACTCATGGATTAATTAGCATATTTTACAGAGACTGTCTGTTAACTTAAGCTTGTATTTACTTGAAAACATATCAAGTTGAAGAACAAAGGAAAAGCTTGAAATCTTTGTACGACCTTCCCAAGACCTCAGCGTTGCTAGATATCAGTTAATAAAGTAAAATATTAAAGAGAAAATAATGTAGTAATCAGTCTTTTATCTTTATATAAAATAACCATGAGAATATCCTGGGAGTGTTCCAGTCAAAACAATATCAAATTACTTCGTACTTAAGGTAAGAGGGGGCTATCCTGATTGTATTTTGTTATTTATGCAGGATTTACCAAAGTGTGGGTGGGTGTGATTGCCCGTGTGTGTGTGTGTGTGTGTGTGTGTGTGTGTGTGTATGTTTGTGTGAGAGAGAGAAAGAAAGAAAAGTGTAATTAATCTGTTGGTATTTAGTACTAAATTCCTCTTCCTAAGGCTTAACATTTGTAAAAGTAATATTGGCTTATTAGGTGACAGCAAAAACAATTTGCCTCTCCTAAAAATTCTGCTTAGGGGCCTTAAGCCTTGGAATTTTCCCAAAAATCTCTGTAAGATGAATTTAACATTTTTACCTTAACAGAAAAGTAAAGTCCACTCCTTGAATGCCTGATCAGGAACTGACTGACAAGGAAAAAGGCATTGCTTTCCCATCCAACCCTTTCAATCGAACAGGAAAAATGGGGAAAGATAAATAGACCAAGCATCAATGAGAAGACTCAGAGACATTTTTATTAATGAAATATATTCTAAAGCAGAAAAGACAAGGTCAGCAGCTCATTTTCTGGATTTCTAGCGACGAATGTTGCTGCGGTGTAAGGGGGAAATGCTATGAAGGAAGAGCAGAGCCAGCTCTGGACTGCTTGCGTGGAGGGACAAAGGACTCATCAAAGTGGACGGGCCAGCCCTTTTCACAGCCGATAACGATGACTCTGTAGGCTTTGGTGGCTTTGTAATAGCATGGAGGCCGCGTGGACCCTCCTTTATGCTTGCAAACGGTGACCTGGAAGGCAGACTTGCTTATTCTGAGATTGCCTTTGTAAGGTTTCCCATTCTTATCTTTACAGATGTCCTTGATGTCATTCTTGTTGCCATGAACAAAGGTGTTGATGCCTTTGCAGGGTTTGGTCAGGTTTCGTCTTTTCATCATCGTTTCACAGTATTTGTTATCCCGGCCCTTTGGGCTACGATCATAGTGCTGGGTCAGGAAGTGTCTGTATCTGTGGTCATCCTTAGCCAGAGTCAGTGGGGTCAGACCCAGTCCCAGCATGAAGATCAAAAACAGGGGGCTCAGGACCATCACCATCTCTTTCAACAAGGGCTCCTGCCAAGGACAAAAGGAGATATAATAGTGGCAGAGAATAGAATTGCCAAATTAGGCTAAAAGGACAAGGATTTTTCTCTCTGGCAGGGCATCATGAATCAGGTATCCTCGGTCCCTAGATATATTTTTTTCTTTTCCTTTCCTCAGTAGTTTCATATGTCTTCTCAATTGATTCCTTTGGAAATCCATAAAAACATTTCCTGAATACAACTTCCAAGTATAACCACCGATTCCTATCCCTGAGGATCTCTAAGAATTTACCTTTCTATCAGTTGTTGCAATTCAAAATTCACTCACATTCTTTAATTCATCTATTAACTAATTTAATAACAAGCACTACATAAGCCCCTATTGGGTACCAGGCACTATGCTTAGGTCCTAGAACACAAAGACCATTAAGACACATCCAGTGCCTCACTAATCCAGGATATACCACCCATGGGGAAAGGATGGGAGTGCCAATTTACTGAGAAGAGACAGTAAGATATACTCTGAGAGCTAAGAAGAAGGACTTTCAGGGAAACTTGAGCCCAGGGAAGGGCTATCAGAGAGGATTGGTGAAGACAGGATCCCGAACAAGTCAGTCCATCAGCTGACTTGAGAAGAGTAGTGAGAGCAAGTTTCACCCTGAGGTGAAAGGAAGCGGACCTAATTCCCCAAAAAGTAGGCTTCCCTGGTGGCTCAGTTAATAAAGAATCTGCCTGCAGTGTAGGAGACCTGGGTTTGATCCCTGGGTTGGGAAGATCCCCTGGAGAAGGAAATGGCAACCCATTCCAGTATTCTTGCCTGGAGAATTCCATGGACAGAGGATATCGGTGGGCTACAGTTTATGGGGTCCCAAAGAGTTGAACATGACTCTGCGGTTTTCACTTTCACTTCGTCATGACTTCTTAGCAATCACACATGCTGCAAAATTCTTATAATGGTATGAAAGTTTGACCTTAAATTTATTTTTAGATATACTATAATCTTTATGAATCCTAAATTGAAAGATAAATGGTATAGTGTCATGGACATTAAATTAATTATTAATTTTTACATTGTGCTTTTCTTGTGTGTAAGTCAGTAAACATGTTTTCATATTAAATGTTTTTGTAGCCCTTAAAGAGGCCACCGGTTGTAGCATTAAGCCTGTCATGATGCTAAACAATCCTGGGAGTACAATTGTGACTCTAGAAATATAAGAGCATTTGGGGTTCTGCAGTTTACATGGGAAGCCATGTGACAGGCTGAGTGAAATGACTGCCCTTTCTAATCAGCATCTGGCATTGATCTTTATCTGTTTATCATGACTGCAGACAAATTCGGTATATTGCCAAAGAATTATCAGATTATACACTAAGAAATTCTTTGGTCATTCCTCAATATTGAAATAGTCCCTGAAAAGGTTTCCATTAAGCACATAAGAGTTATCATCTGTAATAGAATCAGGAAAAATAATTTGGGGAGGTTAGCAAGAAAGTCGGAGAAGGCAATGGCAACCCACTCCAGTACTCTTGCCTGGAAAATCCCACGGGCAGAGGAGCCTGGTGGGCTGCAGTCCACGGGGTCGCAACGAGTCGGACACGACTGAAGCGACTTAGCAGCAGCAGCAAGAAAGTGGTGGACGACTGGGAGAGTCAGGCCTAAAAGAATAACAAGCCGTCCTACCGCGCCACTGCTCCAGCACAGCCGCTGGGCTGCCACGCCCCCCACGCGCCAAGCTCTTTACATTTACACGGCGCTTTCAGTCTCCTGAGAGCGTATTTCCTTCCTACTTTTGGGGAAGACACTTTTCTTGAATTGTAATCTGTTAAGTCTCTTGCTCTGCAATGGACAAAATATTGCCTTTTAACATCAAAAGCAGTTGTAGAATTGCAGACTGTCAAGGATGGAAGTATTCATAATGGTCACACTGTGAACAGAGGCCAGAATCCCAGAGTTCAAAAATCTAGCAGAACCTGAGCTGGTCGTACCCAAAAGAGTCATTAGGTGGCAGCGGTGGATAGGAATGCTGTCTCCCTCGCTTGGAGGAAACGGTGGGTCCTTGTAGGAGTCAGTATTGTACAGGGGATATTGCTGATCACAGAAAGGGGTGTGAGCTGGCAGGCCTGGTCACAGTCTCTGTCCAAACACTCTATGCTTTAGACATATATTATTCACCTTGAATCATACTGCCTGCCTCATAGCAGACCCTCAGTAATAACTGTTTTAATGACTGATGTCATTTTCCTCTCCAGGTCTAAACTTATCTATGAAATGAGACTTGCGAGCTATAAAAGTTTGAAATTCTATGGCTCTAATTAAGCATAATGGAGCCATTCTAGTTTCACTAGCAAAAGTCCAGTGAGCATGGAATTGGAAAGATAAGTTTGTATGGATTTAGTTGGTGTCACAAGGCAAAAAGAAAGAGATGTCAGGGTGATCTGAGCCAAGTCTCACTGGTGTGCATCATCCTATAAGGCTCAGGGTGTAAGCCCAGCCCTCTCCACCTCTAGTTAAGGCTCTGACCCTACCTCAGGGTTGGCACCCTAAAAAGGCACTTGTTTGTTGGGAGGTTGAAGGTCCTTATGTTCTGGTCTGGAGAGGTAAAGGAATATATTTATTTCCGATGTACAAAATTTGCACATTCATCCTGTAACAACTCAGCTAAATTTTGCTCAGGCTTATTGCAATCTTGGGGGCTTCCCCAGCAGCTCAGTAGTAAAGAATCTGCCTGCAATGTAGTAGCCTCAGGAGACAGGTTAGATTCCTGGGTTGGGAAGATCCTCTGGAGGAGGGCAAGGCAACCCATTCCAGTATTCTTGCCTGGAGAATCCCACCGGTAGAGAAGCCAGAGGGGGCTACAGTCCATGGGGTTGCCAAGTGCCTGACGCAACTGAGCGACCTAGCGTGCATGTGTTGTAATCATGACTCCCTGAGACATCCAGAAACCAAACCCTAGCAAACATGCGGCACGGCCACCTCTATTTAACATCTGCTCCCTCACTCACACCTTCCACACAAATGTTTGCAGTTCTAAATTTCCCAAAAAGAAAGGTAAAAGGGAATTGGGAAAAGACAAATAAGAGACAGAATATTTGTGGTACAGAATATTTGTGGGAAAAAAACAAATAAGGACAGAATATTTATGGTACAGAATCTGCGTAGGCCAAAAGTGCAGGGCCTCACATTTGGTCAAGGACTGTCAGACTCATTTAGACAGATCCTTCTAGACCCAAGCACATAATCATCAGGTCCTTCTAGACCCAAGCACTTAATTGTCAGTGGAATTTGTTCCAAATGTTCTTTAGACTAACTTTGTCCTGTGTCTCAAACCGATCCCTTGATCTTTATAAAAATTATTATTCTCTTCCTCTCCCCACAGGCAATATTTGTACTTAACAGATCCATCAAACTTTATGCACCAAAAAATTACGTTGACATTGGATTATGAGTAACTACAGTCAGTGTACCTTCCTTTGAACTTTGGATGTGTTCCACTTACTTCTTGGAGCATCCAAGAACTTCTCTCTCCTTTTTTTTTTTTTGTTTGCACTGTATGATTTGTGGGATCTTAGTTCCCTGACAAAGGAATGAACCCACACCCTTGGTGGTGAAAAGCAAAAAGTCCTAAACACTTGGACTGACATGGAATTTCCCCAAAACTTTCTTAAGGAAAGTAAATAGGGAAGGAGATAAGACTGAGAACACATGCATGCATGTTTTAAGAAAACAGTGCTAGGACTTCCCTGATGGTCCAGTGGCTAAGACTCCAAGCTCCCAATGCAGGGGCTGGGTTCCATCCCTGGTCAGGGAAGTAGATCCCTCATGCTTCAGCTAACGATCCTACATGTGGCAACTAAAAAAAAAAAAAAAAAAAGGATCTGCCATGCTGCAGCTAAAAACAAGGATGGAAGATCTCCCATGCCTCAGCTAAGACCCAGTGCAGCCAAATAAATAATAAATATTAAAAAGGAAAGAAAGAAAACAGAGCTAAAAATACGCTTCTGTTTTTCCCTTGTTAAGCCACATACACTGTTTGTGTCTGGGGTGGGGTGGGGGCTTCCAGATGCCCTTCAGCACCTGTCTCTCCTTCTTTGGGGATTTTGTCACAATTTAGGAATCTCTCCTAAACCTCTGCTTGCTCCCAGCTGCACTAGTTTGCTTTTATCTACATATAGAATATCCCCTAAAGAAATCTGTTTTCATTTTAGACTTTGGAACCTAATTCATTTTCTTCTGAATTCATGAGCTTGGGCCCAGAGGCTTTAAATGGTGGGGGAATAGGTTCATTGAGATGGATGGACAGCTAGAAATAGCATATAAACAAACAAACATATATAAAACAATAGATTACCCAGATGGAAGAATCTTACAAAAATCTAGAAGTTTCCTTCCAACTGCAGAGGAATTCCAACTGTTTGTTCCTGGAGATGGGTTCCAGCTGAGTGAACCTGGAGGCCCCTCCAGTTCTGATCATACAGTGATCAGATGGACAGGGTGGAGAGACTAGAACTGAAAATCCTCAGTCCTGTCAGAGACACACAGACCAAGGACACTACTCTTGGACAAAACATGGAGAGTCATTCGCCTCTTCCTTGGGCCCAACTGGGTCGAATATTAACTCACTTGAATGGATTAGAGATTTGTTCTAGGAGGCAAAATTTGATAAATGTGGCCTTTTGTCCCCAAGTTGGCTTTTTCTGACATCCCTGGTTCGTACACCTGCCCGAGACAAGACCCAGGTTTCATTGTCCCATGCAATGATCTGGATCCCAAAGATGTTGTTTCTTGAGCCAGCTCCAAGAACTGCCTTGTAGAAGCCTGCAGAGAAGATGGGGTCCCCCAGGAGGACGCAGCTCCACTGTACTTTCTCTTTACCCACAGAATTTGGTCTCATGAACAGGTGCTAAGTAGGTTTTATAGAACCGGGAAAGCACTTCCAGAGTAGGTTATGTGACAGCTGTTAGCACCCTGCACCTGACCTCAACCTCCCAGCTATTAACCTTCAGAAATATCCTTATCCTGGGCTTCTGTTTCCTTTCTTCTTTACCTGTCCACAAATGACTAACTGTGAGCACCTGATATTTTGTTGTAAAATTGTCTAACTCCACCATCAATGCAACACTGACTTGTATCCACTCACAAAATGGCTATGTTGCCTGCATAGAAAGTGGACCCAAGGGTAACAGGATCACTTTCAGATCCTATGGTTTCAAATATCAGGTAGTGTCAGGGGATGTTCAACTTTAAGGAATCCTATATGTTGTTTTCTTCCCTTGTGTGCTGTTTCTCAAGGGCCCTCTGTTCCTTATCAGTTCCTGGAAAACAGGAATGAGCAGAGCTGCACGCAGTTCTCAGGACTGAGGTCATGAGACAGAGCGCATGCGTGGATTCCCTTCAGGGACTTGTTACCTTACTGTAAACTATTCAGTCACGTCCCTACTACTCAGGATATGGATTGTCTTCTGGCCCTGTGACGACTGTTATTCACCTGGTTCTGTTTTTGCTCAACTTTATTTTTGCTGCTTAAAGCTTCCTTGTATGAAAGTATATACGCACAGGCTGTTCCAAATAAAGCACCCTTGTTTCACTCGAGACTTGGGTCCCCCGCGTCTCTCTCTTCATCGACTCCAGTCCCCAGGTCCCGGTCTGTAAAGACCATAACGAGGTAGCAGCAGGAGGCCAGCCGTTTCACAGACCCCCAGCAACCACCTTCACTGGTGCTGGATATAGGACACTGTTATCATGTTAAAAATTACCAACCTTCTCTTGTCATTTACCCACCTCTACGTTTTCAGTCTCCCGATATTTTAGGCATTAGCTAAAGACATGCTGCCTACCAGTAAAACAAATGCACTTGACATCATCAGAATAATTATAATAATCAGTGTTACCTTGCATTCTATGAAAAGCTCATACATTTAACCCTCACCAGAACTATGTGAGGTGGTTATTATGTAAGTCAGTTCTTCTTATGAGGAAACTCTGAAATTAAACAGCAGGGGAACCTTGGCTGAAACAATCCTTTCTCTTTTTTTTTCTACTAATAACTTTCTTGCTTCGTCCAGTTTCTGCCTATAAGACCCTTCCACTGCAGGCTCCTTGGAGCACCTCTCTTATTTACTAGATGAGATGCTGCCCCTTTCGTCAATGATTCAACAAAACCAACTAAGTCTTCAAATTTACTCAGTTGAATTTTGGTTTTTAACAGAACAAAGAAAAGTAGCAGGATGTTGGCATCCAACAATGCATCCAAACACTCACTTTCCTCTTCTGAGCAAACACACTGTTTGAGAGGAGCACCTATTTTAATTAATTGTGCATAACTTTTTAAAAATCAACTGAAAAATTGAGTTTTGAAAAGTTTTCAACCATTACAAACCACACAGCTGGGACCGTACTGAAAGAGGATGCCAGACAAAGTTACATCAGTAAGGAGGAGAAGTTTGATGCCAGGGTATAAAGCAGCAAAGGATAGGCTAGCTCTGTTGTTTGGTGGCAATGCTCCCAGGGATATGAAGCTGAATCCTTCTTAGTTTATCATTCAGAGAAACCAAGAGCCCTTAAGAACATAGCCAAGGGTACTCTTTCTGTTGTATGTGAGAGTAATCCCAAAATATGGGTTACGCAAACAATTTTCTAGGACTGGTTTTTCTATCGCTTTTTCCTAGAGGTAGAGAAATATTGCTTGGAGAAGGATATCCCATTCAACATTCATTTGCTGCTCAGCAGTGCTCCCAGACACCCCCATTCATGGCTGACTTTCATCTCAACATCAAAGTAGTGCATCTGCCACTGAATACTACATTGCTCATCCAACCTAAAGACTAGGGAGTTATGCTGACTTTCAGGAAATATTATTTATGTCACATTTTTCATCAGGAAGTAAAGGCAAGTGACAAATCATGAACAATCTTGTGCCAATTTTGGAAGGACTATAATATCTACAAGGCCATAAAAAATTTTGACTTTGCCTGGCTTGAGGTTCCAATGTCACTGAGAATGGGGTTTGGAAGCACCTTTGCCTACAGTTTGTTCACAATTCGTGGGTTTGAGAAGGTGGATGAGAAGTCCAAAGAGGTCTTCAGTGACTTCGTGACCCTCAGTGAGAAGCTGGATTTAGATGCACAAGGGAACAGTTTCACTGAACTCCTTACTGTGAAACACAAGAGGTTACTAATGAAGACCTAATGGCATTGGAGGCCCAGAGAAAGGACAAAGAGATACAAGAGGAAGAAGTAACTGAAGAACTGATGAGATTCATGAAACAAGAAATGGCAAGGGGATTTTCTTTACTTGAGGAGGCACAGTTAGTTTTTGAGCCACAGGACCAGAACATAGAAAGACACAAAAAGCTTGCAGAAACTGTTCAGAATGCAATCCAGGGCTACTGTGTCATTTAAAATGAGAGTAGAAAGGCTACTACCCAGACATCACTGGATCATTTTTACAAGAGGCGAGGTAGAACTGAAGCTGCAATACTTCAGCCACCTGATGCGAAAAGCTAACTCACTAGAAAAGACCCTGATGCTGGGAAAGATTGAAGGCAGGAGGAGAAGGGGATGACAGAAGATGAGATGGTTGGATGGCATCACCACTTCAAAGGACATGAGTTTGAGCAAGCTCCAGGAGACGGTGTAGGGCAGGGAAGCCTGGCATGCTGTGGTCCATGGGGGTGCACAGAGTCGGACACGACTGAATGGCTGAACAATAGGTAGAATTGAATCTAGCAAGGAACCAGAACTTGTGCCATCAATGTCAAGTATGAGTGAAACTGCAGCCTGCCATCCATCTCCTGCTGCTGATGACTCTTCAGCTGAACCATCTCGCACCTTCTCTCCCTCCTCTGGTCAGGAACTCTTTTCGTCTGTTCACTCGATGCCAGCCCCATATGCCAACTGTTGTACTGTACTACTCTACTTTTCAAGGTACTGTACTGTAAGATTAAATTTTTTAAATTTTTATATTAATTTATGTGAAAAGTGTTATAAAACTATTATAAAACTATAGTATAGAAGTATTATAAAACTATCATACTATAGTACTACATAGCAGGTTGTGTCAGTTGCCTCCCTCAGCTAACTTTTTTGGACTAATGAAAAAGAGGACTTACAAACATGCTCTCAGAGTAGAACTCCTTCTTATGTAGGAGACTTACTCTATTTTGAAACTATGCCAATATCCTGTTCTTTATCAAACTATCAACTTATTCATTTGTTTATTTTATCAGTGTAGCCTCATGGGTTCTCATTTTTTTAGCTGTTTATAAAATCTGTTATTTTCATTATTATCTTGATGCTCAAATTGTCACAGATTTTGCCACTGGGAACCCCTTAAACTGACTTCTGTGTCCTTTTGACGTTCCCATCATTCCTTGGGTATTTCCTTGCTTTCTGGCTAAAGATATTCTAGTCTCCTCTTCTGTGCTCCCTGTCCCAGCTTTGAGGGTAGCCATTTCTTCAGGGAGCCATTTCTCCAAGGCTCTTTTAAGGATAGTACATGGTATTTAAATTAAAGCCAAGTTCTTGCTAAAAGCTAAGAATACTTGTCACTCTTGGGATGTTGCTATTATCAGACTCTCTGAGTGACCACATCGAGGAACTGTGTCTACATAAATTCACACACACTGGTAAAAGCTGAGGTTGCAGCAGGACCAAGAAAGCAGAGGGGGATTAAGGATTAGCCTTTCTGGAGAATGAAATTCATAGTCAGGAAGCAAGAACACAAGCCAGATCAGATTGCAGTGAGGGAAGGCCTTGAGACCGTTAAATGCAAAGCTCAAAGCAGATCAGCCAGTAGGTCAAGAGGCTTAACCTAGAGACTCTTTAAAAGACTCCACTTAAGTAGATGTGAGACTTGTCTCCTAAACTCCATAAGGCTGACTCTCTTCATCTTAGATGCCTGCCTTGACTTCCCCACCCATGTGGCTTGTCTCTTGACTATATCCCCACCTGTGGAGAAAGAAGCAGTGTTGTACTGGTTGGAACTGTCCTAGTGATTAACACCAGGAAGAAAGCAGAAGATGGAAGATGTGTGACTCAAGAAATTTCTAAGCAAATGACTTTTTTCGAGACCTTGCTTCCTTGGTGGAACCAGCATGGGATGCCTTTTAAGAAGAAGGAGGGTACTGTTTGGACTAGCAGCCTTCCTCCTAAACAGGTTGCCCTGTCTCCCCACCCTGCCTCCTTGCTCCTCACTCTAGCTGCTCTGATATAAGAGCCCCTGATGTTACCCCAGTATGAGTGCCCAGGCCCCTAACTCAACAGGCGGGGTGAGCAGCAAAGCCTTCTCCCCAACAGGGCACAGCAGGAAGAGGTAAAGGGGGAAGTCCGAGGCTCGAGGAAGAAGGGGATTATTTCACAATGAGAAATTGTAGCCCCTTGGGGGTCCATCCCCAGGGTCAGTTCCCCATGCACGGCACACCAGGCAACACTGTGTAGTGAGAACTCTGCCCTGGGGAGTTGGGGACCTCACAGTGGCTTCTGCTTCCACGCCAAGACACAACTGTCTGACCTTGGGTCCACCGTGACCCTCATTCTCCTCAGGTGTACAATGGGATGCCAGCAGGAAGGTTCTTTCCATTGCTTGTGTCTTGTCCATCCGTGAGTGCAAGGTAACTGTCTATATATTTTTTTATAAATAGAAGTGTTTTGCATGGTATTTAAGAGATGTCTCCCATGGCCTACATTTTATTTCTGTGTTATCCCCGGTGCCACAGAGAAACTTGCAATTTTCTAAACACACAGTGCTCTGCCATATGTGTGCAATGTCTCTGACATTTTTTTCTCTCTGAATTGCCTATCCTCTACCCCTAATTGGAGGGGGGACCCTATTTATGCTTAAAACCCTTCCCAGGGAAAATCTTTGCTCTGGAACCTTCCCTGATTCACCCTGACTCCACCCCTTTTCTCTTGTTGCTTCATAATAACTCCACCCTCACCTCTCCTGGAGTTCTTCTCAAGGTCTGGTTTATATTATGACTCTCGTGGTTGTGTCTGTTGGGGAGAATTCTCAGCACTTGGGTCTTAATCATAGTTCATGATTTACTTGCTTAGCTCTTTTCAGGAGAAGACAGGTATCTGGCTCTGGAGGAGAGTGCAGATTTGACATTCCTAGATCCTTCAGGTCCTCCTCTCTTACCAGCTGTTACTTTCACACAGGCGTTCTGGTCAACCATTAATGCCCCTGTGATAAGCTCCCAGAAGAGCTGGCACAAGTGGCTATCCCTGATGTGAGGGTGGGGTCACTGGGGCTTGCCCTATGGGGAAGAAGGGTCGGTGGTGGTAGGGGTTGGGTCTCCTAAAATACTTGAAGCCCAGAGACCACTGAACAACCCAGGCTGATTAGGTAATTAGGTCTTCTCCAATCAGGAACAGCAGACACCCAAGTCTTCTTTTCTCAGGTACCCTAGCTATGTCTGACCTCACTTTAAGAAGGACCAGGGCTGGGAACTGGAGTGGGAAAGGACATGTGGAGAATGTGCGTGTCCTTGGGCTGAGGAAACAGTGATAACGTGGAGAGGCTGGGAGGTGGGAAGCGGGAGACAGGGGCCCAGCCCTGTGTGCACCCAAGTCCAGACCATGGACTGCACCTGGCGGGCGGGTCACAAGGCAGTCAGAGCCACCCTCTGGGAAAGTGCAGCCTGTGCTCAGGTGTTGGAACCCCTTCCCCCTTTTATCTTTTGACTGCACCTCATGCCTTGTGAGATCTTACTTCCTAGACCAAGAATGGAACCTTGACTCTTGGCAGTGAAAGGACAGAGTCCTAACCATTGGTCCACCAGGGAATTCTGGGAACCCCTTTCTTTCCTGGTTTGTGCTGCTGGGTGTTTGAGGGTGGGATGGACAGGAAGAGACATGGGAAGTCTTGTAACATGGGGATCATCAACAGGGACCTGCACAGCCTCAAAAGCTTTTTATCCTTTGGCAGTTGATTTGTCTTGAGAGGTAAAGTGTTGGGGTGTCAGCAGGAGGTGGAAATTAGGAGAAGATTGAACAATGTTTCCCTGGGGAAGGGGCTGCTCAGTAAAGGCTAATAAAAGCATAGCTTTGTGACAGGCTTGATGGGCCACTTGTGCTGTTTGACTCCTAGGGAATCCCCAAATTTCCTCCACCCACAGTGACCTCTGTCTCCATGGAGCTGGCTTCAGAGGACCCAGAATCCAGAGCCCCACTCCTGAAGAGGAGCCAGGAAAACTGTATAACCGGGGAAAGGGGCAAGTGCCCTACCTGAGAGAAGAGTGTGCGGGGTGTGGGTGGGCCTGGCCACGGCCTCTCTAAGGGTTCCTTGGGGCCTGGAGCCCAGTGGTGTGGTCTAGTAGTTCTAACCCTCCCAAACTGCCTCTGAATTTAAGGGGATTTCAGGGGTTAATTTCCAAGCATTCTGTGAAGGGGACAAATGTGCACTTCCTTTCTCTTTCTCAGCTGGGCCTGGGATCAGCCAGTACTGATGTGGCTTCATGATGTCTTAGGAGTCTTACCTTGAACACCTGCTCCTTCTAACTGATCGGCATCTTCCTGCCCTGCTGTTTCCTTCTTCCCTCCCGCTGTGTCTTTCCCCTCCTCTCCTCTCTGTGTGCCTACAACTGCTGTGACCACACCTCCTGTCCCCCTCACCTTGTATCCTTGTCCTCTTTCACTCATCCTGCCCCGGGCCTCCCATTCCTCGCTTCTTCTCTTCTCCCTCACATCAATCCCTCTGTCCCCGAGTCCCTGTGTTCCTATTGATTTCTCTGTGTTTCGTCCCATCCACGACTCCATCCCCATCTCCTCCAAAGCCCCATTTTGTGCCCTCAGGCCCCAGCATCTCTCTCCTCTCCCCCTGTGTGTCCTCATCCCTCCACATTGAGTCCCTCCTTTGCCCACCTTGCCACTCACCTGAGGGTACTCTTATCTGACCAGAACACATCCCCTCCCTGTCCTCTCTCCTCACCCATGTTCCACCGTAGGCCTCACCTCGTCAATGAGTCCTCCTGTTGCAATGCCGGCTCAGCGGGACACAGCTTCCCTCCACTAGGCTTCAGATCTCTGAAGGCCTCCTCTCACCACGAACTTCTTAAGAACTGGCTTGGCCTGTGGTGCTTTTATTTGGGTGTGGGCTGGGGAGCAGCCTTGGATCAGGAAATGAATCAGGTTCATGCCTTTTCACTTACATATTCCAAGTGAGTGGATACCTATGGAGCAAGTACACCTGCCTAAACATCTTCAGCAATGAGGAAGCATGAATCCTCACACTCAAAGAGTGGAGCTGGCTATAGCCACAAGATTTTAACGAGTCTGATAAAACACCTGGCCTAAGTGTCTACCTGAAATGAGAATTGTCATTTATCATCTCCTATACACCCCTCTGGTTCTGGTTCTGGAAAGAGCTATCATTGTGGTGGTAAAGATTGCTTTTTTCTGACCTGGGATACAGATGGAATAACCTAGAAGGTTACTTTGCATGGCTTCCTGTCATCAAGAATGAGTGATGGGAGAGGGGATGATGACACAAGGCAGAGAGTGATGGGGCAGCTGAGTTAACTGTTGGAGATGCTGTGTCCATGTCTGGGAAGAGACATGCAGTCTGCTGAGACAAGGAAGGTTCATTGCCTCATGGCCAGTGTGACTCCAGCCTTGCAGTATTCCAAGCCCTCCTTCTATTACTCCAAGGCTGTTGGAAGAATGAGATCATATCATGCCACTCTTTTTTAAGCTGAAGTCAGTGGTTTCTGTTGAGCCCTGAAAATTTCCAAACCTAGGATCTCTATGTAATAGCTTGAGTCAACAGATCTACCCGGAGGAGTAAATCCTTCAGTGGTTTCTCTGGAAAAGATGCTTAAGTGCAGCTGCTGTGTGTAGGATTGCCAAGAACAAGAATGAATGACCATATGGAGGGTGGAAGGAATGGAAATTGCTATATATCTAGGCCTGGAAAAGTAGCTGATAGAAAGGAAGTCAGGAGCCCCAGACTCAAGGACAGATGTACAAATTTTATGACAAGCCACCTCTGTTCTATTCTGAGAGAAGTCCTGCAAAAGATTCGAACTATCTCTCAAGCAATCAATTGAATGCTGCTCCTGACCACAGTGTGCGAAGAGTTTTCCCTTCCTGTTCCTCACTGATTCCTGAGTGCAGCTCTGTGATGTAGGGAGGGTAGGAGCTGTCATTATCTGTCCTCTTTTCTGTCAGTCTACATTTCCAGATTCTAGAGCCTGTACCCCTTCCTGACCCAAATGTGAATGAGCCACAGTATTCTCATATCTCTCTATTTCCCACAAATCTCAGACACGAAGGAGGGGATAAGCTTCTAGAGCAGAATGTAACCACATTAAAGAAAGCTACAAGCAGACACACAGCCTCGTGGGTAGTTCTGTAAAGTTTATTGTGTATGCACCAGGAGTTTCACCAGGCGGTGCTCATGGTAAAGAACTTGCCTGCCAGTGCAGGAGACTGTAAGAAATGTGGGTTCAATCCCTTAAAGGAAGGCATGGCAGCCGAGTCCAGTATTCTTGATGGAAAATCCCAAGGACAGAGGAGCCTGGTGGGCTACAGTCCATAGGGTCTTAAAAAGTTGGGCAGGACTGAAGTGATTTAGCATGCATGCAGGGAGCTTCATTAAAAAAATTTTTTTTAATTGGAGGATAATTGATTTACAATATTGTGTTGGTTTCTGTCATGTATCAACATGAATCACCCAGCTGAGCCAGGCTTAAAGGAGGCTGGGGGCTTGTGCTACAAGGACTGATGCTGATAGGCAGGGTGGATGGTGGGACTGGACCATGGTTGTAACTGTGGGCCTTGGCCAATGAGCATGGCCCATAGTGCTGACCCGAAGTTTAGATGATCTCATGCAAGTGAGCTAGAACCATGTGGTATTGTCCTGTGATCACGTGCAACGATGAAGATTGTGTGACCACAGGACGAGGTGACCACAGACTCTGTGTCTGTGTCTGACCATTGGGCAGTTCGTATAATGAATGCAATGCATGTCCTATGAGATTGCAGGAGGTTACAGGCATTTTGAGCTATTATGACAATTCATTCTGAGTAATGTAGGAAAGGTTACATTTTTGATGGTACAGATATGAGCTACGTGAGCAAGCATTGTGGAGAAAAGTACTTCATCCTTTGCATACCATCCTGTAACATTGCAGCATTGCATTAAGGGTCAGTTCAGTTCAGTTGCTCAATCAAGTCCAACTCTTTGTGACTCCATGGACGCAGCACTCCAGGTTTCCCTTCACCATCTCCCAGAGCTTGCTCAAACTCATGTCCATTGAACCAGTGATGCCATCCAATCATCTCATCCTCTGTCATCCCCTTCTCCTCCTGCCTTGAGTCTTTCCCAGCATCAGAGTCTTTTCCAATGAGTCAGTTCTTAGCATCAGGTGGCCAAAGTATTGGAGCTTCAATTTCAGCATCATTTGTACATATACAAAATATATGTATATGTATGGCTGATTCATTTTGCTGTACAGTGGAAACTAGTACAACACTATAAAGCAACTATACTCCAATAAAAGTAAATTTAAAAAAAGAGAGAAAGCAAGCCAGGAATCCTGCCATATAGGAACCATATTTCCTGTGAAAAGAGGGGTATCTTCTGCATCCTGGCAACTAATAACACACTCCCTCCTTGCTCACCCAGCAGGCTGCCGGCTGTCACTGTGGGTTCTAGCTCCTTTTCCCTCTGCTCCCCAAAGTGTGTTTTGTGTCCTGGGCACTAACTTCAGCTCTAGGGCTCCTTGTCTTACCCAGTATCTCTGCTGTGACTCCAGCTGGTAGTCCTGGGGCTCAGGGGCAGCTGGTCTACCCCCATCCTTGGGATTGGAGATATAGAGCAGTCCCTGTGGGTGGGGGCAGTAGAAGCATGAGGGTTCTGAGTTGAAGACCTGAAGAAACCCACAGGCTGGCACAGGGCCCACTTATGCAATGAGCCTCTTTGTTTCATCAATTGCCAATCCACGTGTCCCCAGGGACACACCACAGCTGCTTCTCTTGTAGCAAATCTAATTCCAGGTTCCTGTGCAGGGTACAGCTCTGTCACTGGATCTGGACTTATTAAATGAAAAGTATCACTGGCTGAAGAATGGCCTTAAATTTTATTACTCAGCTTGGGGGAAACACACTGAAAGACTCAAGTACATAAAGGCAGGCTCAGTACACAGAGCAAATAGAGTTAGGGAGGTCTGTTTGCACTAGAGTAACCCAGGTCCTCCTTTCACTTTAGTGATCGTTCTGGTTCCCTCTGGTGCAAATGATCTTTATCTCCTCACCTCCCTGTACTGAAAACTTGAACTCTGAAATTCTCATTGCTCAAAATCTTATAAATAATACAAGCAGCTTGTGATGCATAGATGAGTTTGTTATTGTTGTAGTCATATTTTTATGCTTTCCATGCATTAAATTCACTTTCTCTTGTTTTCACCCTGGCCTGCTTATTGCAGTCACTTCCTGTGAAGTAGCATAATCTGAAAACACCCAGAGCAAAGTCTGTAAAATCTGTCAGGACTTTTCCACTGTGATATATTTTTTCTTTTTAAATTTTGAAAAAAATTTGAATTTACACAAAAGTTGAAAGGAAAGTTCCATGAGCTGTTTTTTCTTGAACTAACTGAGACAAATGAAGATGGATGCCCACCACCTCCTTCCTGGGTTTCCCTCATAGCTCAGTTGGTAAAGAATCCACCTACAATGTAGGAGAACCCAGTCGGGAAGATCCCCTGGAGAAGGGATAGGCTACCCACTCCAGTCTTCTTGGACTTCCCCTGTGGCTCAGCTGGTAAAGAAATCACCCACAATGCAGGAGACCTGGGTTTGACTCCTGGGTTGGGAAGATCCCCTGGAGAAGGGAAAGGCTACCCACTCCAGTATTCTGGCCTGGAGAATTCCAGGGACTACACAGTCTGATAGAGTCAGACACGACTGAGCGACTTTCACTTCACCTTCACCTCACCTCCTTACTCTCCCTTCCACTTGCCAAATATAGCAATGTGTATTTTGTACAAACAAGGGCATTCTCCTACTTCATCACAATCATCAAATAGCCATCAAAATCAGGAAATGTTCCTTGATTCATGACTACCTCTAATCTTCAGAGGCACAGTCACATTTTGCCAATTTCCTCAATAGTGTCCTTCAGAGCAAAAAATTTCCATTGAGAATAGTTTGCTGCTTTTAGTTGTTGTGTCTATTTTTCTTCAACTTGCAGCGATGCCTCAGTCTTTTCTTGACTCTGATGATTTTGGTAGTTAGTTTGAAGCTGTACCTCTCTATGTGGGTTTGTCTAGTGTATCCTCATGACTAAATTCAACATGTGTGTCTTTGATAGAAATGTCAGGGAACTGTTGCCTTGTTATTCGTATTGTAACTTATTAGGTGGCACATGACGTTTAGACATTTGCCCTGTTAAATATGTGATTCACTTTGAGCATTTATTAAGGTAGTGTCTTCCAGGCTTCTAAATATAGTGACTATTTTCCCTTTTGTGATTAATAAGTGTTGGGGGAGACAGTACTTTGAAACTATGCCAATATCCTGTTCTTCATCAAACTTTCAACTTATTCATTTATTTATTGTACAAGTGTAGCCTCATGGTTTCTCACTTTCTTAGTAGTTTATATTATTTTCATTATTTATCTTGATGCTCAAATTGTCACAGATTTGGCCATTGGGAGCCCCTTAAACTGACTTCTGTGTCCTTTTTACATGTCCCCATCATTCTTTGGGTACTTCCTTGCTTTTTGGCACAAAATATTCTAGTCTCCTCTTTTGTGCTCCCTATCCTAGCCCTGGGGTCAGCCATTTCTTCAGGAAGCCCTTTCTCCAAGGTTCTTTTAAGGATAGTACATGGTATTTAAAAGCCAAGTTCTTGCTAAAAGCTAAGCATGCTTGTCACTCTTGGGGTGTTGCTATTCCCAGAATCTTTGAGTGAACAGATAGAGGGACTTTATGAATGTAAATTCACACACAGATTTACATCTCCATTTTATATCAGCATTGAAAATTATGACTAGTCATTGTTCAAGTTTCAATCTACCACCGCAAGTTTCCTTCTAGTTTCTTGTCCTCTACATTAGGAACTCTCATTCCTAAATGAGAAAACTGGGTCAGATTTTTCTTTAAATAATTGTGTATTCCTAAAGAGTTCCAGAAAGTGTCACAGTGGCATGAGGATTGTTTTGAGCTGAAGACATTTGGGAATTAATTGGCAAGCACAGGACAGTGTTTTCTCTGTACTCCCCTTGTATCTCTGAATATACTGAAGGCATTTAATTTTATCATAGCAAGATAGGAATTTGTGTATTGTGTGAAAATACACAAAATCCATTTCTTACTGATCTGTGATGGGAATTCAGTAGGGTAAGGATCGGGGGCGGGGGGGCAGTGTAGGTGAGAACTTTCCCCTCTGTCTGTGTATATCTGTATTTCTGGACTAATGTGTGTGAATGACTCGTTCCACAATCAATTGTTTAGTTGCTAAGTCATGTCCAATACTTTTGCGACCCCATAGACAGTAGCTCGCCAAGCTACTCTGTCCATGGGATTTCCCCTGTGGGAATATTGGAGGCGGTTGCCATTTCCTTCTCCAGGGTATCTTCCCAACCCAGGGATCAAACCTGCATCTCCTGAGTTGGCAGGCGGATTCTTTACCACTGAGCAAACCAAGTAGAACTGAATGCAATTGGCGAATAGATTCATAAAAGCAACTTTGGTGCTGTGAAAAACATAAAAGTCTTAAGAAAATAGATTTGATATTGAGATCTTAAATTGTCTTTCTTCCTGGGAAATATAAGCAGATTTTTAAAGTAAGAAATACTTACAAAGAAACTAAACAATTTTTAACTGAGGGAAATCTTAGAGATCATCTTTCTACACACTTCCATTTCTCAGAAAATAATACGAAGGACCAGAGAGATCACACGACCTAGCCAATCCCCGCAGGGTCCAGCGAGGGAAGTCTGCTGGCCCAGCTGGTAGAGGGAGTTGGAGTTCCGTGATCACATATTTTCCTCATACATGTGTATGCCAAGTGGGAGATAGCATCTCCTATTCCTAGAAAATACCCAGAGCCCTGCTGATGTCTCCCTTTCTAGCTTCCTTATGAGAAATAGAATTACATAAAACATAAAAACAGGTGAATTTGGGGCAGAACCGGGAAAACGAGATTAAGAATTAGCCCTTCTGGAGAAGTGAAACACTCAGGTCAGGGAATGAAAACAGGCTGGATCCGATTGCAATGAGGGAAGGCATCGGGACTGTTTAATTCAGAGTTCAAAGCAGGTCAGCCAATAGGTCAAGACAGTGAACTTAGTGACCCCATGATAGACCCCACTTAAGGTGAGGCTTATCCCCTAAACTCAATAAAGCTGACTCTGTTCACCTTAGATGCTGGCATGACTTCCCATCCACGTGGTTTGTCTCTTGATAAGAGCCCCCACCTAAACAATATCTCCCACCACAGGGCACAGCAGGAAGAGCTGGAAGGCTGGAAGAAGGGGATTATTTCACAATGAGAAATTGCAGGACTTTTGGAGTCCATTCCGAGAGCGGGTTCCTCCCCAGCAGCACACCAGGCCGCACAGTGCAGTGAGAGCCCCGCGCTGGGAGTCAGGGGCCTGAGACTGGGGCTGAGCTGACGCTCCAGCTGCCAAGACGCGCCCGTCCGACCTCGGGACCGCTCTGGCCCCCAGTCTACTCGGGTGTGTATTGCTCGTGAGCAGTTCTTCCTTGAGTTCAAGGTAACTGTCTATACCTTTTACGAGTTGAAGTGTTTTCCATGGCGTCGACAGACTTCTACCCTGGCCTGCATTTTATTTCTGTGCCATCCATCTCCTGCCTCCTCCTGGCCACATGGAGAAATTTGCCCTTTTCTTAACACATGGTGCTTTGCCGAATGTGTCTAGTATCTCTTTCTGGCCTTTTTTTTCTGAATTGCCCTTCTTCTACTCTTCATGATGGGGTGGGAACCCTATTTATGCTTAAAAGTGTTCCCCAGGGAACTCTTTGCCCTGGAACCTTCCCTGATTCCCCCTCAATCCACCCCATTCTTTCTGTTGCTTTCTGATAACTCTACCCTCACCTCTGTTGGAATTCTTCTCAAGGTCTAGTTTGTATTACAACTCTAGAGGCTGCTTCTGTTGGGGAGAATTCTCAGCACTTGGGTCTTAAATAAAAGTCTGTGATTGAATTGCTCAGCCCCTCTTAGGAGAAGACAAGTGTATGGCTCTGGGGGAGACTGCAGATCTGATGTTCCTAGATCCTTCAGGTGCCCTGCCCTCCTCTCTTACCAGTTGTTTTCTTTCATACAGGCGTCTTGGTCAACAATTAATGCCCCTGTAATGAGCCTTCTTCTGGTGAGAGGAGCTGGCACAAGTGGCTATCCCTGATGTGAGGGGTGAGGGCGTTGGGGCTTTTGCTCGAAGCAGCAGGAAGGGTAAGGGACGGGGGTGGTCTCCTAAAATGACTGAAGTGGAGAGACCACTGAACAACCCACACTAATTAGTTAATTAAGTCTCCTCCAATCAGAAACTGCAGACACCCAAGTCTTTCTTTCCTCAGGCACCCTAGGCAATGTTTGACGTTGCTTTAAGAAGGACCAGGGCTGGGAACTGGAGTGGGAAAGGACATGTGGAGAATGTGCGTGTCCTTGGGCTGAGGAAACAGTGATAACGTGGAGAGGCTGGGAGGTGGAAAGCGGGAGACGGGGGCCCAGCCCTGTGTGCACCCAAGTCCAGACCACGGACTGCACCTGGCGGGCGGGTCACAAGGCAGTCAGAGCCACCCTCTGGGAAAGTGCAGCCTGTGCTCAGGTGTCGGAACCCTTCCCCCTTTTATCTTTTGACTGCACCTCATGCCTTGTGGGATCTTACTTCCTAGACCAAGAATGGAACCTTGACTCTTGGCAGTGAAAGGACAGAGTCCTAACCATTGGTCCACCAGGGAATTCTGGGAACCCCTTTCTTTCCCAGTTTGTGCTGCTGGGTGTTTGAGGGTGGGATGGACAGGAAGAGACATGGGAAGTCTTGTAACATGGGGATCATCAACAGGGACCTGCACAGCCTCAAAAGCTTTTTATCCTTTGGCAGTTGATTTGTCTTGAGAGGTAAAGTGTTGGGGTGTCAGCAGGAGGTGGAAATTAGGAGAAGATTGAACAATGTTTCCCTGGGGAAGGGGCTGCTCAGTAAAGGTTGATAAAAGCATAGCTTTGTGACAGGCTTGATGGGCCACTTGGGCTGTTTGACTCCTAGGGAATCCCCAAATTTCCTCCACCCACAGTGACCTCTGTCTCCATGGAGCTGGCTTCAGAGGACCCAGAATCCAGAGCCCCACTCCTGAAGAGGAGCCAGGAAAACTGTATAACTGGGGAGAGGGGCAAGTGCCCTACCTGAGAGAAGAGTGTGCGGGGTGTGGGTGGGCCTGGCCATGGCCTCTCTAAGGGTTCCTTGGGGCCTGGAGCCCAGTGGTGTGGTCTAGTAGTTCTAACCCTCCCAAACTGCCTCTGAATTTAAGGGGATTTCAGGGGTTAATTTCCAAGCATTCTGTGAAGGGGACAAATGTGCACTTCCTTTCACTTTCCCATCCAGGCCTAGGATCAACTAGTAGTGATGTAGTCTTGGAGCCTTCCTTGAACACTCAAGTTGGTCCTCCCATCACCCCTCAGGAGAATGCAGACCAGGGAGATGGATAGCTCAGTCATGCTTGGTGACAGGATCCCCAAGCTTGGAATCCCAAGGGCTTGAGTATGTCAGTTGTGTTCATATCTTCTGGGACTCAAGACACCATCCTCTTTTTTCTCATTTGCCTACAGCATGATGTTCTTCCCAACACCATCCCCTTCACACTCAGGCTTTTCAACAGTCTCCTTGGAGAGATTTCAGGATGTCAGGAACTTCATTCCTCTGTCCCAAAAAAGTCCACCTCTATCCACCCTCGTCAAATGAGGTTCTTTAATAAGAAGATAAAAATTGTATTCTATGTTTGGAAATAAGGCTTAAAGTATATGCTCAGTATGGTTTCTAAATGGTTTTGGATTCTTATGGAGGAAGATAAAAGAATAGATGAAGCAGGGAGCTTCCGCACAGAGATGTAGAAGAAATGAGCAGGGGAGGAAGCTCAGGGAGGGAGGCTGAGACCTGGAGGCAGAGCATAGCTTTGAGAAAGTTGCATCCATGCCCCTCCTGTGCCCCTAAATATCCTCAGACCTAACAAACCTCTTCTCACCTGATTGTTTGAGAATCAGTTCTTAAACATTTATGTTTAAACACTTTCAGTGTCTGAAGCCAAAGGGAGGGATGGGAAAGAAAGAGTCCCCAGACGAAGGAAGCTTCAGCTGGAGATCCCTGACTGCCTCCTTCCCTGCAGCCTCTTGCCCAGTTCTGCTTACGACCCGTTACCACTCATAGGTCAGCCTTAGACAGTCTGTGGAGTCTCAAGGAGTCAGAGTCGACTGAGCGATTGAACAGCACGCACGGCCTAAATACAGAGTTTCCGGGAAGAGGATCCTGCAGCAGGATGGAGCTCTGTAGCAGGAAGAGCTAGAGCTGGGAGAAGTGCTGCTCATTATCTCAGCTTAGCCTCCATCCCATCCTTTCCATTCTCCACATAATTAATCGCTAAAAGTTAGTCTTTCATCTCCTGAGCCCACATGCTCTAGAGGCAGTGCTCCACAACTAGAGAGGCTTGTGCACCGAAACGAGAAGTTCTTGTGCTGCCACGAGAGAAGCCCGTGGGCCGCAACGAGAGAGCCTGCACACAGTAATGCAGATCCAGTGCAGTTAAAAGCAAACAAGCCAAACCAACAAACAAAAAAACTCATCTTTCATCGCAGTCTTAGAATCGCATGTGAAATTTCTGGATGGAAGAATATGAGTTAAAAGATGTCATCTTGGTGAGGATAGCCAATTTCCCTCTGGGGGAAATTGGGCATCTGGATTGTAGAGGGAACCAGGGTGGGTGAGGTCAGGGGCAGCACTGACTTCAGATAAATCTTTGGGTCTTTCTTCCTTCTTTCCTCCTCACTGCCCTCTCCTTCCAATCACTGGTCACCTCTTTGCCTGCCTCCACTTTTCCGTCTTTTCTTCTTCTAATTATTCTCTGCTTCCTTACTTTCTGCATTTGACAAGGAACTCTGGAATATTAATGAGTGCATGTGTGTGTGTGTTTGGGGGGGCTGTCCTCGAGATTTTACAAACCTTCCTTATAAAACAAAACCCTCACCCTCTACATACCCACTTCTTTGCAGTTTTAAAGATCATGTGGAAATGAACAAAACCGCTCAGATCAGAGCAAGAAGAGCCAATTTATTCAGTTTACTGTAGTCAGAAGTCAGCCACTATCCCTTTTGTTTGTCAAAGACTCAAAAGCAGGGAAGTGGGAAAGCTTTATGGTGGAAAAAAGAAGTTTTCAGATGTGCCCTAATTGGAGGCTGCTGGCATGGAGTTGGAAGTGGGCTAACCACAAGCAGGACAACCTACAGTTAGAGATGCATATTTGGTTTTTTCCAGCAAGTCCTAATATGGGGAAGCAGAGACAAAAATTAGGAAGCTTAATTTAGTAACCTAGTCACAGCTCTTTGAGGCCAATAGACCACCTGTTTTGCTAACTCTAGCAGCTGCTGTTAATGATACTACCTTTGCCCTAGATGGAATATTATTGTTTGGCTTCCTGGACTGGTTTACAATGTAGAGTAGGTTTCCTGGATTTATTGCTGCTGATTGTGAATCAGAAGTTTATCACAAATACAGTCTTGCTGTTGTCTGTTCATGTATTTTGGTCTCTCAGTCCCTCTTTATGTTCATTCTCTCACTTCCAAGAGTTTGGTCAACTTGTGAAAAACAAGAATTCCAGATCTTCATTGCTCAGGAACAGTTCTGTTATCTTCATAGTCAACTGTATTGTAAGATCTTCTTGATCTTTCTATTTTTGTAAATTATCATCATGGTGACCATCTGATGAGAGAGGGGCTGCACATAAGTTTTTAAGACTCTACAGCAGACCAGCATAATGATCACTATCACTAAAACAAAAGAAATTAATAGTCTCTCTGAGGTGCTTCAAAACTAGAAAGTCCAGCTGTCCAACCCAGGCCAAGAGATATATTCCACAGGTCATGAAGCTCAATCTTAGACATCCAAATAGCTTTTCTTTAAAGTCAATGGAAGGCCTGTTAAATTTTCCTATTTCATTGACAAGTACAACAGGAAGTATTAGCACTGGCCCAGGCATCACCATGACTAGCCAACAAGAAATCCTAAGCAATATGATTGTCCATCACTACTCATGCCAGTGAGTTGAGACTGACTTTTAATCCATCGAGGGCAAAGGTTAGTGTCATTAATAGCAGCTGCTAGAGTTAGTAATAGGCTTATTATTTTTTAAGATTTTATATTAAAGTGTAGTTACTTTATAATGTTGTGAAAGTTTTAGGTGTACAGCAAAGTTATTCAGTTATACATACACATATATCTGTTGTTTTTCAGTTTCTTTTCCCATATAGGTTATTCAGTTCAGTTCAGTTCAGTCACTCAGTCATGTCTGACCCTTTGCAACCCCATGAATCGCAGCACGCCAGGCCTCCCTGTCCATCACCAACTCCCGGAGTTCACTCAAACTCATGTCCATCACGTCGGTGATGCCATTCAGCCATCTCATCGTCTGTCATCCCCTCCTCCTCCTGCCTCCAATACCTTCCAGCATTAGGGTCTTTTCCAATGAGTCAACTCTTCACATGAGGTGGCTTACAGAGTATTGAATATAGTTTCCAGGCTATATGATAGGTCCTGGTTGATTACCTATTTTATTTATGTATAGTAGTGTGGATTTTTTAATCCCAACTCCTAATTTATCCCTTCCCCCTGTAGTAGGTTTCTTAAAGTTTTTCTGTTTGTTTTATTCCCACTGATGGGAACACTGTTCTGATTATTCAAATAAAAATGAGCCAGTAACTCACCCAAGTATTAATAATCCAGAATGGTGTCATCTTGGCTTCATATCTAAGTTGGAATTTCCAGTCTTGGTGATTTATAGAATTACAGACAAGTCTTGGAATACTATTCCTAATGATCATGAGGTGTTAGTCTGAGGCAAACAAGACCAGGCATCCTGATCACAAAGGTAGTAGTATCCAGGAGAGGTATGCGGAGATCCAGGGAAAAAGTGCTGTTTACGACATGAGGTTGGAACCAAGGCCTTACATAACATGTTTGGATTTCTATTAGTCTCTTTCAGATTTGGCTTACCACCCTGCCAAAGATTGTTGAGTTCAAATTTAGAATTATCTAGGGTCTAAACAATAGATTTTATTAACTCAGGGTCTTTATCATGGGAATCTGGTGATTGTTGGTATATTCAGCAGTAAGACTGAGAACAGTCTTGTGGCTCCCTCTTGGGATCATCTGAAAATGGCAGTTGAATGAGTATTTCTTTTTAACTTTATTGAGATATAATTGACAAATAAAATTGTAAGATATTTAAAGTTTACAATGAGACAATTTGATATATGCAAGCATTGAGAAAGAATTCCTTCCATTGAATGAATTGACATGTATCACCTGACATATTTATCATTTTAGAATGAGTCTATTCTGACCTAACAATTATAATGTCAGGAAGAAAAGAGAAAAAGGCTCTTTATAGGTGAATGACAAGAAGCGATCTATAGAAAATAGTAAGAATTATAAGCAAGCAGATAAAAAAAAAAAACAAGAATTGGACAGAAGTTTTGGTCCAACATGTTGGCTAGAGGCTGTCCACTATCTGTGATCATCTGTTTGTTCCAAAAGTCTTAGGCTAGCTGTCTGCTTCTGAAGATCAGTGGTTTCTGAAGGATCTCTCAGAATCCTCGGTTTGAGATCTTGTGCTGAAATAGCCCTCTAATTACATGGAATTCTAAATAGCTTTAGTTGTGAATTGTGAACCCAGTAATTGATTTCCTATAGTTTTACTGCTGTATTTGTTGTTAACAGTATTTTGATAAGGTCCCTTCCTATGAGGTTCAAGAACAATTTTTCTCTGATATCTCTTTCAATAGATAAAATCCTCTGATTGAAAATAATGAAGAAATTGTTTAGAAAGATGTTGTGGGAGTGTGGCCTTAATCTGTTGGTGACAGGACTGGGTATATAGCACAAGAGTCCCTCACAATATTTTGCCATATCTGCATATGGTAGGGATGAGTCTAGAACTGGAGGTGAAATTTCAAATGCATATGCCTGTGTGTGTTAGTCACTCAGTCATATCCAACTTTTTAGGATCGATGGACTGTAACCCGCCAGGCTCCTCTGTCCGTGGGACTCTCCAGGCAAGAATACCAGAGTGGATTGCCATTTCCTTCTCCAGAGGATATTCCCAACCCAGGGATCAAACCCAGGTCTCCTGCATTGCAGGCAGGTTCTTTACTGTTTGAACTACAGGGAAGTCCCAATGCATGTGCCTTCCAGTTATCAATTCATAGGGGGATAACCTATGAAAAGAAATGCAAAAAGGCAAAATGGTTGTCTGAAGAGGCTTTGCAAATAGCTGTGAAAAGAAGAGAAGCAAAAAGCAAAGGAGAAAAGGAAAGATATTCCCATTTGAATGCAGAGTTCCAAAGAATAGCAAGGAGAGATAAGAAAGCCTTCCTCAGCGATCAGTGCAAAGAAATAGAGGAAAACAGCAGAATGGGAAAGACTAGAGATCTCTTCAAGAAAATTAGAGATACCAAGGGAACATTTCATGCAAAGATGGGCTCAATAAAGGACAGAAATGGTATGGACCTAACAGAAGCAGAAGATATTAAGAAGAGGTGGCAAGAATACATAGAAGAACTGTACAAAATAGATCTTCATGACCCAGATAATCACAATGGTGTGATCACTCACCTAGAGCCAGACATCCTGGAATGTGAAGTCAAGTGGGCCTAAGAAAACATCACTACGAACAAAGCTAGTGAATGTGATGGAATTCCAGTTGAGCTATTTCAAATCCTGAAAGATGATGCTGTGAAAGTGCTGCACTCAATATGCCAGCAAATTTGGAAAACTCAGCAGTGGCCACAGGACTGGAAAAGGTCAGTTTTCATTCCAATCCCTAAGAAAGTCAATCCCAAAGAATGCTCAAATTAGCACACAATTGCACTCATCTCACATGCTAGTAAAGTAATGCCCAAAATTCTCCAAGCCAGGCTTCAGCAATACGTGAACTGAGAACTTCCAGATGTTCAAGCTGGTTTTCGAAAAGGCAGAGGAACCAGAGATCAAATTGCCAATATCTGCTGGATCATTGAAAAAGCAAGAGAGTTCCAGAAAAACATCTATTTCTGCTTTTTTGACTATGCCAAAGCCTTCGACTATGTGGATCACAATAAACTGTGAAAAATTCTGAAGGAGATGGGAATACCAGACCACCTGACCTGCCTCTTGAGAAATCTGTATGCAGGTCAGGAAGCAACAGTTTGAACTAGATATGGAACAACAGACTGGTTCCAAATAGAGAAAGGATTACGTCAAGGCTGCATATTGTCACCCTGCTTATGTAACTTCTATGCAGAGTACATCATGAGAAACGCTGGGCTGGAAGAAGCACAAGCTGGAATCAAGATTGTTGGGAAAAATATCAGTAACCTCAGATATGCAGATGACATCACCCTTATGGCAGAAAATGAAGAGGAACTAAAAAGCCTCTTGATGAAAGTGAAAGAGGAGAGTGAAAAAGTTGGCTTAAAGCTTAACATTCAGGAAACTAAGATCATGGCATCTGGTCCCATCACTTCATGGGAAATAGATGGGGAAACAGTGGAAACAGTGTCAGACTTTATTTTGGGGGGCTCCAAAATCACTGCAGATGGTAACTGCAGCCGTGGAATTGAAAGACGCTTACTCCTCGGAAGGAAAGTTATGACCAACCTAGATAGCATGTTAAAAAACAGAGACATTACTTTGCCAACAAAGGTCCGTCTGGTCAAGGCTATGGTTTTTCCAGTGGTCATGTATGGATATGAGAGTTGGACTGTGAAGAAAGCTGAGTGCTGAAAAATTGATGCTTTTGAATTGTGGTGTTGGAGAAGACTCTTGAGAGTCCCTTGGACTGCAAGGAGATCCAACCAGTCCATCCTGAAGGAGATCAGTCCTGAGTGTTCATTGGAAGGACTGATGCTGAAGCTGAAACTCCAGTACTTTGGCCACCTGATGCGAAGAGCTGACTCATTGGAAAAGACCCTGATGCTGGGAGGGATTGGGGGCAGGAGGAGAAGGGGATGACAGAGGATGAGATGGCTGGATGGCATCACCAACTCAATAGACATGAGTTTGAGTAAACTCCGGGAGTTGGTGATGGACAGGGAGGCCTGGCGTGCTGCGTGCGATTCATGGTGTCGCAGAGTCAGACACGACTGAGCGATGGAACTGACTGACTGACTGAACCTATATATTCCTAAGAGAGTGGTCTGTTGGGCCATAGAGATAGTGGCCGGGAGAAGCTGTGGGCAAGAAAGCTCAAGGATTTCTGAAAATGTTGCTAGTTTTTTTTTGGCCACACCTTGCGGCTTACGGAATCTTAGCTTCCAAATCAGGAACTGAACCTGGGCCACCACAGTGAAAGTGCTGGGTCCTAATCACTGCATCACCAGAGAATTCTGAATAGTGCTAATTTTATCTTATTAAAATTTTTTTTATTGGAATATAGATGATTTACAGTGTTGTGTTAGTTTCCCATGTGTACAGCAAAATGAATCAGTTACATATATACATATCCACTCCCTTTTAGATTCTTTTCCCATATAAGCCATTACAGAGTATTGAGTAGAGTTCCCTATGCTATGTAGTAGGTCCTTGTGAGTGTGAAAGGTGCTCAGTCATGTCCGACTCTTTGTGACCCCATGGCCTTTACAGTCCATGGAATTCTCTAGGCTAGAATACTGGAGTGGGTAGCCTTTCCCTTCTCCAGGGGATCTTCCCAACCCAGGGATTGAACCCAGGTCTCCTGCACTGCAGGTGGATTCTTTACCAGCAGAGCCACAAGGGAAGAACATACAGATGGTCCTTGTTGCCAGTTTTATATATAGTAGTGTGTCCAAGTCAATACCAATCTCCCAACTTATTTCCTCCCCACCTTACTCCCTGGTAACCTTATTAAAAAAAAAAGTCTGTAACTCTGCTGCTGTTCAGTTGCCAAGTCCTGTCCAACTCTTCGTGACCCCATGGACTGTAGCAGGCCAGGCTTCCCTGCCCCTCACCATCTCCCAGAGTTTGCCCAAGTTTATGTCCATTGCATCTGTTACTGTTTTATAAATAAATTCTTCATACCTTTTTTTAAGATTACACATCTAAGAGATATATCATATGATATTTGTTTTTCTTGGTCTGACTTATTTCACTCGGTATGACAATCTCTAGGTCCATCCACCAATATTGCTAATTATAATTTAAGGATGCTGTTAGTCGTTTACAACATTTCCAGAAGATTGTGCATGAAAAAAGGACAGCTTTCTTTATTTCTGTTTTTGCTATTATTTATTTATTTGTTTTTCTGTTGTTGCCTTCAGCTTTTGAGTAAGAGTTAGCACCATGGAGAGTTCTTTTATAATTGTTCCCATAAAGCTGTGCCTCAATCACTTGATATGAAAGTTGGAATGCCCCAAGGAGAAGACTCTAAATCAAGCAGCTTTTTTAGCAACTGTAAAGCTGTAGCTCTTGGGCAAAGTAAAAGTGGCTCAGTCGTGTCCGACTCTTTGCAACCCCATGGACCATAGCCTGCCAGGCCCCTCTGTTCATGGAATTCTCCAGGCCAGAATATTGGAGTGGGTAGTCATTCCCTTCTCCAGGGGATCTGCCTGCCACAGGAATCAAAATTGGGGTCCCCTGCATTGCAGGCGGATTCTTTACCAGCTGAGCTACTAGGGAAGCCCCTTTGGCAAAGATACAATGCTATTAGATACAACTCATCCTGAAAATCTACATGAAATAACTAAAACATTTAAATCCCATGGAGTGTAGAAGTTAGGTGAGTGTCTAAAGGTATCCAAAGGGCACTTGAAGCTTTGGCTCATGACAATGTCCAACCTTTACAATTTTTCCAGAATTCTGTTGTTGACTGGTAACAGTGACCCTGTTGGGACTCAGGGCAGGCCGGCACAGAATAGATCAAGGTGACATATTGATTATTTTGAATTAAAATAACAAAGAAACAGCCAGTGCCAAAAAGACACTCTGATTCGCTTCTTTGTCTCCCAGAAAGCGGTAAATAAATATCCCATGTGAAAGGTCTCCTCCCTGTCTAGGAGGCAGAGAGACATCTTTATTCCCAGAGGTAAGGAAACCAGGGCTGAGAAGGCTGTAAAACTACCCTTGTTATTTCTTTACTAACCAACTGCCCCAAGCCCAAACTCTGTTTAGATTCTTTACCAAGACTAAGTTTCTTAGCTCTGTCCATTCCTCACCAATTTATTGTGTTTTTTTTAAATCTCTAAAGTATAAAAGCTACCTGCCTTGGACACTTCTTAGGTCCTACTTATTTTATTATTAATTAATGTTTATTTTTGGCTGAGCTGGGTCTTAATTGCTATGCACAGGCTTTCTCTAGTTGCAGAGAGGGTGGGGCGGCTACTCTCTAGTAGCAGTGCTAGGGTGTCTCATCAATTTGGTTTCTCTTATTGCAGAGCACGGGCTCTAGGTGCACAAGGCTTCAGTAGTTGTAGGTTGCTGTTTTTGCTAAGTTGCATCTGACTCTTTGCAACCCTATGGACTGCGGCATACCAGGCTCCTCTGTCCTTCACTGTCTCCCAGAGTTTGCTCAAATTCATGTTCACTGAGTTGGTGATGCTATGTAATCATCTCATCCTCTGCTGCCCCCGTCTCCTTTTGCCTTCAGTCTCTCTCAGCATCAGGTAGGGCACAGGCTCAATTGTCAGGAAGCATGTGGGATCTTCCAGATGAGGAATTGAACTGGTGTTCCCTGCATTGCAAGGTGGATACTTATCAGCTCCTACTTCTTTGAGACCTCTGTATATACAAAGTAAATCTGTCCCCCTATTCCTGTTAATCTGCATTTAACCTACTTATTAGAGCAGCCAAAAGAACTTGAGAGAGGTAGGAGGGGCTTGTTCCCATCTCCGGCAGTTAGCACAGTCAGCACGATTCTGCCCAGACCCCTCTTCCCCGGAGGATGCTGCAGCTGAGAGATCCTGGGACATCTGAGAGAAACTGGCAGAAAGTGGGATTTCTTATCACAGCAACCTCCTTGATATCTGCCTGCAGGATTAAGTGGAAGGGAAGTTGTGAGAGTCCCTTTTCTCTCTTTCTAAATTTAAATGACCTGGAAAATATACTTTCAGAATTAGTTCCATGGACACAGTGACTCTGGCATTGAGCCTTTTCTTCTCAGAGATGGTCACTGTTTGTCTTTGTCTTTTGTCATTGTCATACGGAGGAAAAACTATGGGGCAGAACACTGGCATAGCCCTATAGCCTGATGTTCAAGCTGGCCTCACAGACTGGGAAGTTAATGGTTCTCATCAGACTGGCATCTGTTTGGACAAACTTTGCTGTGGGTCTCCTATGTAAAGACAAGCTGAGATTTTTCTTTTCGTCTTTTTCTATATCCTGAGAGTTTGGCTTTGTAACCAACAAAAATATTCTCTGTGGTCTCCACCATCCAGAGAGTATACTTACCAGGGTGCAACTTCATGGGTCAACCCAATAGCCAGCTCTCAGGGGAATTTTTCAGAAGTCCAAGTCTATAATGGGTTTCTGTCATCTTAATTTTTGTTGCTTTTTCAGTGTTCAAAACATGCCATTCCAGTAGCACCATTACCTGGTGTCACAGATTAGTGGGTCTGTCACTGGAGGCATTTCACATCCTCCTGGGAAGCTAGAGACACCATTTCCACTACATCAGGTGCTGCCGCCTGTAGCACCAAAGGCTTTTACTTTCTTAGACTAACTCAAGGAGTGAACTTTCTGAGTCTTGTAAAGGCTGCATACTCTATTTTGAGATGAGGCACATGCTTTTGGTAAGCCATGGAAATGCATTGCTTTGAGTTGCTATCTAAGATGAATATCCTACTCATCGAGGACCAGATGATGGATCTTTTGAATTGGCTATACTTAAGAGAAAAAAAATTGTTTTAGCAAGCTCTCTTTCTAAAACCAAATTTAAAAAGTGGATAAAGTGCAAGCAAAAAATGTATACAGGCATACCTTGAAGATATTATGGCTTTGTTTCCAGATTATTGCAATAACATGAACATTGGAATAAACTGAGTCACACAATTTTTTTTTGCTTCCCAGTGCATATAGAAGTTATGTTTATACTGTACTGTTGTCATTAGGTTTGTGAAGCATTCTTTCTTTCTTTTTTTATTTTATTTTATTTTATTTTATTTTTTTCTTTCTTTTTTTAAAATTTATTTTATTTATTTATTTATTTGAAGCATTATTTCTTTAAAAAAAAACTGTATACCTTAATAAAAATATGTTATTGCTAAAAGATGCTAACCATCATCTGAACCTTCAGCAAGTCATAATATTTTTGCTGGTGGAGGATCTTGCCTTGATAGCTGACCAGGATGGTGGCTGCTGAAGTTGTATGTGTATTTGGCAATTTCTTAAAATAAGACAACGATGAAGTTTGCAGCATCAAATGACTCTTCCCTTCAAGAACAATTTCTCTAGCATGCAATGTTGTTTGATAGCACTTTACCCACAGTTGAACTTCTTTAAAAATTGGAGTCAGTCCTCTCAAAACACTGCTTTATCAATTATATTGGTGTGTGTGTGTGTATGTTAGTCGTTCAGTCGTGTCCAATTCTTTGTGACCCCATGGATTGTAGCCCACCAGGGTCCTTTGTCCATGGGATTCTCCAGGCAAGAATTCTGGAGTGGGTTGCCATTTCCTTCTCCAGGGGATTTTCCCAACCCAGGGATTGAACCTGGGTCTACTGGATTGCAGGCAGTTTCTTTACCATCTGATCCACCAGGGAAACTATATTTGTATTATAGTCTAAATCCTTTCTTGTCATTTCAATAATCTTCACAATATCTTCCCCAGGAGTAGAAACCACGTCTTTCGCTTACCCATCAGAAAACAACTCCTTGTTCGTTAAAATTTTCTTATGAAACTGAAGCACTAGTCACATCTTCAAGCTCTACTTCTAATTCTGTTCCTGACCTTGCATGGCCTTGGCCTGCAGTGGCTTGAAGCAAGATCTCAGATCCTCAACCAAAGATTGAAACCAGGCCTCAGCAGTGAGAGCACTGACTCCTAATCATTAGACCACAAGTGCCAGCAGATAGTGAGAAGTCCCTGGCTCATCTGCTTTAGAGAAATGAATTTCAACAAAGAGATGGAAGATAGTGAAGCAGTGAAGTGTTTATTAAGAGGAAAAAAGATACATGTGAATAGATATACACCAGTGGGGTGGGAAAGGGATGGGGTGGCTCAGAGACAGTCTCACTCTTGTGGTGGTTTAAATAACTTACATGGAGCATTTCTTCCTGGTTTCCTCCGGCCAATCATCTTGCTTTGCCTGGCTCTGAGTCTCTCTGTTATAAATTCAGAGTCCTCTCCTGTTTGCACAAATCTCTTAGCCAAGACGGATTTTAGCACAGAGGCCTGTGGGAAGGTTGACATCACCTATTATGCAGTGGTACGCCCTCTTTTTGGTCCCTGAGGAGCCTTTCTGCACGTGTGCAGTTGGAAAGTTCTCCTTTACCTCAAGAATAAGAAATATGCAACCTCTTTATTTCTCTTTTTTTTTCCCTTTTGAACTTTTCCTTTTGTGCCAACAAATGTACGAATAGTCAAAGTTATGTTTTTTTCAATAGTCATGTATGGATGTGAGAGTTGGACTATAAAGAATGCTGAGTGTGGAAGACCTGATGCTTTTGAATTGTAGTGTTGGAAAATACTCTTGAGAGTCCCTTGGACTGCAAGAAGATCAAACCAGTCAATCCTAAAGGAAATCAGCCCTGAATATTCATTGGAAGGACTGATGCTGATGCTCCAATACTTTGGCCACCTGATGCAAAGAGCTGACTCATTGATAAAGACCTGATGCTGGGAAAGATTGAAGGCAGGAGGAGAAGCAGATGACAGAGGATGAGATGGTTGAATGGCATCACCGACTCAATGGACATGAGTTTGAGTAAACTCCTGGGAGATGGTGAAGGACAGGGAAGCCTGGCGTACTGCAGTCCATGGGGTTGCAAAGCATTGGACATGACTGAGTAACTGAACAACAACAAATGGAATATACCCGATTAACAATGTTGTGATAGTTTCAGATGAACAGGGAAGGGATTCAACCATATATATATACATATATGTATCCAAGCTTCCCTTGTAGCTCAGTTGGTAAAAAATCTGCCTGCAATGCAGGAGACCTGGGTTCAATTCCTGGGTCAGGAAGATCCCCTGGAGAAGGAAATGGCAACCTGCTCCAGTATTCTTGCCTGGAGAGTCCCATGGACAAAGGAGCCTGGCAGACTACAGTCCATGTGGTTGCAAAGAGTTGGACATGACTTAGGGACTAAACCACCAGCCATACATGTATCCATTCTCCCCTAATTCCCTCTTCCATTCAGGCTGCCACATAATGTTGGGCAAATTTCCATGTGCTATACAATAGGTCCTTGTTGGTTATCCATTTTAAATACAGCAGTGTATACGTGACCACCCCAAACTCCCTAATTACCCCTTCCCTGCAGCAACCGTAATTCCTGGTCTCTTTATCTCTTACCTGGGCAGGACCCAGCTCCTCCTTTCTCCTGCCATGATCTTTACCTTGGAGTATCTGTCCACATAGGATAGACTTCAGCTAGTCAGACTGGTGCCCATCTATCTCAGTTCTTTTCCTATTTTTAGCACATCTGTAGTGACTCCCTCCACTAGGAGGGAGTCTTCATCCCCGAAAGTATGTAGGTTAATGAGAGCATATAATGAGAGCATATCCTGCTTGATAACCTCCAGTTTCAGTTTTAAGATATGATCTGTCAACAAGTAAAATTAGGTCAGGGTTATCAATAGGAGTCTAGAAATCTGAGATACAAAACATTCTCTGTCTGAGATAAGATGATTGTGAGGCTCCCCTTCTTTTGGTCAGGGAAGAAGAATGGCAGGATTCAGGGTGCTTCAGTGGTGAACAGTATGTGAGATGTGAGAGTAATGGACTCTAATACCTTAGCTGGACTTGCTGGCTGGATATTTATACAAGGCCTCCACGTGGCACCATCTTCCTCACAATGTGATGATTGGGTCCAAGTGTGGGTGTCCCACAACAGAGAGGGAAAGCCAGGCAGAAGTGTCTCACCTGTTATGACCTGGCTCTTTACTTGTTTATTTTTGAACTTTTTATTTTGTATTGGGGTACAGCCGATTAACAGTGCTGTGATATTTGCAAGTGAACAGTGTAGGGACTCAGCCATACATATACATGTATCCATTCTCCCCCAACCCCTACCATCCAGGCTGCCATATAACACTGTGCAGAGCTCCATGTGCTATACAGTAGGTCCTTGTTGGTTATCCATTTTAAATATAGCCATGTGTTCATGACCTGCCCAAACTCCCTATCTCTTCCCCTCAGCAACCATAAGTTTGTTCTCTAAGTCTGTATCTTTCTCTTTGTAAATAAATTCATTTGTATCATTTCTCTTTAGATTCAATACAATATTTTTCATCTGACTTACTTCACTCAGTATGACACTTTCTCAGTCTATCCATTTTGCTGCAAATGGCATTATTTCATTATTTCTAATGACTAAGAAATATTCCATTGTGTATACGTACCACATCTTCTTTATCCATTCCTCTGTTGATGGACATTTAGGTTGCTTCCATGCCTTGGTTATTGTAAACAGTGATTCAATGAACATTGTGGTGTATATATCTTTTTGGATCATGTTTTTCTCTGGATATATGCCCTGGGGTGGGATTGCAGGGTCATGTAGTAGCTCTGGACTTCTCTGGTAGCTCAGATAGTAAAGAATCCACCTGCAATGTGGGAGACCTGGATTTGATTCCTGGTTTGGGCAGATCCCCTGGAGGAGGGCATGGCAACCCACTCCAGTATTCTTGCCTGGAGGATCTCTGTGGACAGAGGAGCCTGGTGAGCTGCAGTCCACGGGGTCACAAAGATCAGATCCAACTGAGTGACTAAGCACAAGCCCAAGCCTGGCAGCTCTATTAGTGGTTTTTGATGGTTTCCATAATTAAAGCTTAAGGTGGGAATTCCCTGGCAGTCCGGTGATTAGGACCCGGTATTTTCAATGCAGGGGCCCAGGTTCAATCCCTAGTCAAGGAACTGGGATACCACAAGTCACTCCATATAGCCAAAGACCAAAACAAAACAAAAACAAACAAATAAAAAAAAACACCCCAAATCCAAGGGTTTGTCCAGATTGCCATACACAAACAGGCAAAATGAAATCTTACTTTGGGATGCCTAGGGGATAGACTATTGAAGAACCTTATTTGGGTCACTGAAAGCCTGTTCATATATCTGTAATTCTGAAATCTTCCTTCAGAAGACCAACTCCCTGAAATTCTTCTTACACTGGCAAAGTACCACATGACTGTTTCCATGCAGCCATGCCCAACACCTTGGTGGAACTCCCCTGGAGAATACAAACCATTTTGTTGGGCACCTTTAGGGCAGGCCCTGTAACTTATTTCTGTACTTGACTGAGGTTGAATGAATGAATGAGCAAATTCTAAATTGGTTACTGTGAGTAACCAATGGAGATCTGCAGAGTTGATATGAAGGTTATTTTAAACTGAAGATATTTGAGACCCAGCAGATGCAGAAAGAAGCTTTTTCTGAGCTTTCCTTTTCTGAATAAATGCAGAATCTTCTGACAGTAAAGCTGCTATACATATACCCTTTACGGAGGTTTACACCCAGGAAGAAAACAGATCACTCACACTTGCATTAGACAAACATTAAAACAAATTATTTTCCACCCCATTTATTCCCATAAAAACTCATTTATCGTTCCTTTAAAAAATCCATTTATTTCCTGTAGAGTCCCTTTTTGTTCCCCTCTCCCCCATTAAGCTGATGTAAAGTATAAACCTTTTCCCTAGCAGTTCAGGGAACCACTCCTATGTTCTTCCATATGCTTATGCATAAACTTTGTCATTTCTCTTTCTGTTAATCTTAAGTCATTTTTTCAGTTAATTCACAGGGTTCTTGACTGTACATAAATGAGTATACGAAAGGTTTTCCTTCTAATACCCCTCAAATGGTATGAGTATAATCTTAAGACTAAGAGACAAACAATTATGTGAGTGAATTATGGAACAGGAAACTAAAAGCTCACACTTCACCACATCTTCTTTGGCCCCACTTCCCCTTCCAAATTTAAACACATTAGAAAAGAAGGTTTACCAAAGATTTCTTGGGTTTCATGTGGCAAAACAATTTAAAATTTTTCCCTTAAAGAATTCTGGTGGCCCAGGGGTTAAAAATTCGACTGCCAATGCAGAGGACATGGGTTCAGTCCCTGAGCCAGGAAGAGGACATGTTCCTGTGAGCAACTAAGGCCCTAAGCCACAACTGCTAAAGACCATGTGCCTAGAGCCTGTGCTCCGTAACAAGAGAAGCCACCAAAATGAGGAACCCATGCATTGCAATGAAGAGTAGCCCCACTCACTGCAACTAGAGAAAGCCCTCACACAGCAATGAAGACCCAGTGCAGTCAAAAATTGATTATTTATTTATTTGTTTTCTTTATTTTTTTATTTTTCCATTTATTTTTATTGGTTGGAGGCTAATTACTTTAAAATCTCTTTAAAAAAAAAAAAATTCTGTTCTTTCCATCAAGTTTCCTCTCCTCTCTCTTCCTCCTACCTTTCCCTCACCAGGGATTTGAAACTTCCTGCTGTTTTCAGCTCTGGATTTTAGCAAAGCAAAAGCCAGGCAGTTACTGACTCCACCCCCAGTAGAAAGCAATTTCAAGATCACCTAGGTTTATTTATTTACTTTTTTTGCTATCATTTTTTTCCCCCACCTAGTTTTATTTAAACAAATTCCTTGTGGGAGGTTTTAACCCCACACTGTGAATAATAACAGGCTTTCTAAGCACTGTCTGCATCTTACTTGGCCTGTGTACTAAGTAGCACAGTCTTGTCTGACTCTTTGTGACTCTATGGACTGTAGCCCGCCAGGCTCCTCTGTCCATGGGGTTTCCCAGGCAAGAATACTGAGGTGGCTTGCCATTTCCTCCCCCAGGGATCTTCCTGATCCAGGGACTGAGCATGTGTCTTCTGTGTCTCCTGCATTGGCAGGCAGGTTCTTTACCACTGAGCTATCAGGGAACACTGCTTCTTACCTTATTTTGTCTTAAAAACAAGTCTAAGAGAAACATGTTATCATTACCCCATTTTAGAGATGAGAAAACTTTCCCAGTGCTTAAGGTGCTAAAACCAGGATTTGGACTTGTCACTGAGTCCAAGCTTGCTCTGTTCACCATATGATAGGACAATAAATCTGAGAGACTAGGTATTGAGACACAGAATACAACTTTGTCAAGGGAGTGTGTAATTTTCTTCGTTATGTCTCACCGCAGCAAAGATCTGAAATGGCAGACCAGTGTTACAGCTCGGTTATAGCTTAGTTTTATTCAGCAAGCAAAGGATAGTACACCTTCGAGGTGTGAGGGCAGGCAGACCCCAAAGGTGAGGCCCCAATGTCTTGGCTTCCTCCTTTCATTCATTTGTCTCCTCCCCGCTGAGCCTGCCATATGTAAATCTTGGCTGACCAATAAGGGGGTGTGTTTGTTTCACCTGAAGTTCTCACTCCAGTCTGCAGATTTTCCTTTGTTTCACTTTTGCAGGCTTTTCCCTTTCTTTATCTTTTAGCCACCACCATTTTGGACTCCTTTTTCCTATTCTAACTACCTAACAACTTTATTTGGACAGTCAGCTGACCAAGAGGATGGCAGACTAACATCTCAAAAAAACCATTTTGTTGGGGCCTGGATGCCAGGTTCTTGTATGGATCAGAGATGGGGGGTGAGGTGAGGAAACAAAATTGAAAGTGAAAGTGTTAGTTGCTCAGTCAGGTCTGACTCTTTGTGACCCCATAGACTGTAGCCCACAAGGCTCCTCTGTCTGTGGAATTTTCCAGGCAAGAGTACTGGAGTGGGTTGCTATTCCCTTCTACAGGGGATCTTCCCTACACAGGGATGGAACTTGGGTCTCCCACATTGCTGGAAGATTCTTTACTGTCTGAGCCACCAGGAAAGCTAGAGTAGAAAGACCATATTTCTTGCAAATACCTTCTAGAATGGCAAGTCCCAGATGGGGATATGTGAGTTTCACTTCTTTAGAGACACTAGGGTTAAAGAACCCACCTGCCAATGCAAGAGACATAAGAGACACAGGTTCAATCCCTGGGTTGGAAGATCCCCTGGACAAAGGCATGGCAACCCACTCCAGTATTCTTGCCTGGAGAATCCCATGGACAGAAGAGCCCGGTGGGCTACAGTCCGTAGGTCACAAAGAATTTGACATGACTGAAGTGACTTAACACAGACACAGCCTTTTCGCAGGTGGTGTGAAATGGAATATCTCCTGCCGTATCAATAAGCAAGGATGCCACAGGTATGTGCAATTCCAGTCGCCCCCTCTGCCCCAAATGTGAATTTCTGAGCCACTCCGGGCAAGCAGCAGGCAAGTGGCACCACTGTCTACACAAGGAACTTAAGAATGTCACAGTCCTTCACAGGTGGGCAGGGCCAGGTTATCTTCCTGTGAGCTGAACAAAGGCACTTTAGTTTAAGGGTGTGACTTCCCTGGTGGCTCAGATAGTAAAGCATCTGCCTACAATGTGGGAGACCTGGGTTCAATCCCTAGGCTGGGAAGATCTCCTGGAGAAGGAAATGGCAACCCACTCCAGTGTTCTTGCCTAGAAAATCCCATGGATGGAGGAATCTGGTAGACTACAGTCCATGAGCTCACAAAGAGCTGGAAAGGACTGAGCGACTTCACTTTAGTTTAAAGGTGTGGGGGTGGGCAGGATTCCCTGAGGCAGGCCTTTATGTATGCTATAATAACAAAAGCAGCAAAAAAAAAAAAAACAAAAAAACCCAAGGATTAAAGTCACAGAAACAGATCCAGTGTAGAGTCAAAATTAACCCTTCCCAGTTACAGACCGACACAGTGTAAACCTAGAACATAGAGATATTTTGATAATTCATGCTCCAGAGGGAGTAAAATTTCCTCCGTAAAAAAGTAATAACTGTGTTTGTCTATATATATCTGAGTCTAAAACTAACACATATTGTAAATCAATTGTACTTTAAAGTGAGTAAAAAGTGAAGTCGCTCAGTGGTGTCCAACTCTTTGCAACCCCATGGACTGTAGTCTACCAGACCCCTCCGTCCATGGGATTTTCCAGGCAAGAATACTGGAGTGGGTTGCCATTTCCTTTTCCAGTAGATCTTCCTGACCCAGGGATTGAACCCAGGTTTCCCTCATTGTAGGCAGACGCTTTACCATCTGAGCCATCAGGGAAGTCTATACTTTAAAAGTAAATAAATAAAAACAAAATTGTCTCTCAGCAAATACAGGTCTCTTTCTGGGAGGAAATTCTACTGCTAAGAAATATGATGTTCTCTGTTTCTTCTCTAAAAGGGATTTTGCATTTTGGCTTATCTCAAATTTGTCTCCTCCACTCTGGCCTACAGGAGGAGAGATCACTGTAGATAAGAACAGCCACACACTCTCTTTCAACAGCCCAGGAGTGTAGAAGAGGCCAGAAGTGGGTGAGGTCACACAGAGGCTTCCTTTTCCTCCTCTGTTGTTCAGGTACTCTCATCTTCTCCAGATCTAGGGAGGCTTCCAGCTAGGGCAGCTGGATACCTCTCACCTCCTCAATACTCCCTTCCTCTCGCCACCCCCTTCCCCTTGAAGATGCTGATGGGAGTCATGAAATTCTGGCCAAAGCGGCTTCAGGATTCCCGGGGAGAGAGAAGACATACCATGCCTTCCCCTTCCCATGATTTCTTGTTATGTGACTTTTGCTAACCTCCTTGTGCTTCCCAGGTGATGCTAGCAATAAAAGAAACCAAGTGCCAATGCAGGAGATATGAGACATGGGTTCAATCCCTGGGTTGGGAATATCCCCTGGAGGAAGGTATGGCAACCCATTCAATCCCATGGACAGAGGAGCCTGGCAGGCTATAGTCCATAGGGTCACAAAGTGGAAAGTGAAAGTGAAAGTCATTCAGTCACGTTCCACTCTTTGTGACCCTGGAATTCTCCAGGCCAGAATACTGGAGTGGGTAGCCTTTCACTTCTCCAGGGATCTTCCCAACCCAGGTCTCCTACATTCTTTACCAGCTGAGCTTCAAGGGAAGCCCAAGAATACTGGAATGGGTAGCCTATCACTTCTCCAGAGGATCTTCCTGACTCAGGCATTGAACCGGGGTCTCTTGCATTGCAGGCAGATTCTTTACCAACTGAGCTATCAGGGTCACAAAGAGTCAGAAACAACTGAAGCGACTTAGCACACGTGCATGGGCTATTTAGTGTGGAACATGGACTTGGTTGGAGTTTGAGCATCAGTGCTACAGTGGCTTTCTCTGCTGCTTTATAGAGAAAAAAGTTCTTATCAGCAAAGGCTCACTATCCCCAGCAGCCCCCCAAAGAGGGTGTGCGTGCGTGCTCAGTTGTGTCTGGATTGTAGCCTGCCAGGCTTCTCTGTCGATGGGATTTCCTAGGCAAGATCTGGAGTGGGTTGTTATTTCCTTCTCCAAAAGATCTTCCCACCCCAGGGACAGAACCGGAGTCTGCTGAATAGGCAGGTGGATGGCTCACTACTGGGCCAGGTGCCCTGGGCAATTCCCCAACCCTTCCTCACATGACCTTGTTTTCCTGTGGACTGAGACCAAGATGCTCCTCCCACCTTCCTTGAAAGCCAAGCCCCCTTTTACCGGTATAAGGTCCATACCTCTGGAAGAGAATGATTGCAGAAACTGCCTTCTTTCTCTCAGACATCAAACCAGAGACCCAGGTAAGCAGCCCAAGAAGTGGTCTCAGGAGCTGCTTCTGCTTGAGGGTTTGAGAGGGAGGATCCAGGGTGAGACTAGCCTGAGAATTGAGCCAGGCAGACATGGGCAGGGAGCAGAGCTGGAATCAGGAATGGAGCATGCAGGCTGCAGAGAGCCCACGGGGCTGGAGAAGGAGAACCCTCCAGGTTGGGGGAGGCTTGAATCTCTCATAGGAATACTATGGTATCCTTTATGGTGTGGTGTCAGACACAGGACAGGGACTGAGTTTCCCTTGTGCTGGAGGACAACAGGGCTCTGTCAACCGTGATCTGGATGAACACTGGTGGTTATTTTGGGGGTACAACTCGGCTTATTCAAAATCTGACTTATTCATTTAGCGGTTTATTCAAAAGGATCCCCTAATGAGCTGCATGAGTGCTGGGTACAAAAGTATTTTATTTTCCAAATATGTTTCATATCAAAAGACTTTCTGTATTCAAAGACAAGACTGCTAGGATTTTAGGTCACTTCTGGGGTCACCACCCAGAGGGGAGGATGACCCTTCTGTAGGGAGTGGGAGTCAAATGTTTGTGGGAAGAGTATATGTGAGTGTCTCTTTACCTAGAAAAGTTTTTAGGAACAGGGACATCTTTCTGGTTGATTGTAAGCCAGAGAGGCTACAGGTGGGAGCTGGGATTCCCTTTCTAAGGCGATGCTTTTCCTCCTCTCCCCCTTTCCTCATTCAGGTTCCTCCAGGGGAGTGAGGTCATCATGGCTCTGAAGTCTCTAGTCTCGTTGCCACTGCTGGTCTTGGTGCTGCTGCTGGTGCGGGTCCAGCCTTCCCTGGGCAAGGAATCTGCAGCCGCCAAGTTTGAGCGGCAGCACATGGACCCCAGCCCGTCCTCTGCCAGCAGCTCCAACTACTGCAACCAGATGATGCAGAGCCGGAACCTGACCCAAGATCGGTGCAAGCCGGTGAACACCTTTGTGCACGAGTCCCTGGCTGATGTCCAGGCTGTGTGCTTCCAGAAAAATGTTGCCTGCAAGAATGGGCAGTCCAACTGCTACCAGAGCAACTCCGCTATGCATATCACAGACTGCCGCGAGGGTGGCAACTCCAAGTACCCCAACTGTGTCTACAAGACCACCCAGGCGCAGAAACACATCATTGTGGCTTGCGACGGAAACCCTTACGTGCCAGTCCACTTCGACGCTTCAGTGTAGGTCTCTACCTGAGACCAGAGCAGCAAGATGCGCCACTTCATCACAAAGGCATCTGCCTCTCCCCTTGTTTCCTTGCCCTGGGGGCAATAGCTGAAGTTAGTTAGGGCTCTTATCTCTGCACACCTTACTGGAGACACACACACAGGATTCCCTGGCAAGAGGGCAATAACTCAAGCTGGTTAAGTCTTCTATCCAATCCACACTTGCTCCTCTGACCTGAGTCTTGCCCCCGGTGGTTTGGGGGGTGAGGAGTGGGTTGTGAGATGGGACCTGTGTTAACCAAATCACTGCTTCTTTCAATAAACCATGCTTGCAACCACCTGAATTCCTGATGCTGTCCCCACCTTGGTATTGTTCGTGTGATTGCTCTCTTGCCAGGGATGAGAAGCGTGAATCCGGTTATCTGGGGTGAGAGGGGAATGGAATCCTTAAATGCCACCTCTTCTGACTTTTGGTTTTCACTGCCCTAAGATAATTCCTCTCCTTGTAGGTTCCTTGACACGTAGTATAAATGTGTGGGCGATTTTAGCTAAAAAGGCTCTATAGTCTGGGACACTGTCATGCTGGGTGAGCTGACAGAGGGTGAAGCTCACATACAAATATCTCTGGCACAGAAGGAAAGATCATGAGACCCAGGGGGAGACCCTGTTTGGCCTCAGGGGCAGAGGAAGACTGTATGAAATTATGACCTAAGATTCCCATTTTCCTTTTTTTGAGGGAGCTATTACTAAACCAGAAAGATGGTCCTCTCTTACTTGCAAACTTGGACTCCTTCATTCAGAAGCTAGGAAGGACCTCAGGGATCACCAAATGCGGGGAGGATGTCAAATAAGTAGATTTCAGCTTGTGGACCAAATCTAATTAGAAGTGCCTGCCTAGAATGTGTACAAAAATGCTTAAACAGTGATATGATGGAGCAGTGGTCTCTACCAAAGGCTCCACGGAGGTGAGTGTACATGTGCCACCCATTGGCCCTCCCTACCTAAAGAAAGCTCTGCCTTTTACAGGGGGAAACCTGAGTCTTAGAAAGGTTAAGTGACCTGCTCCTGGCGGCTGCTAGCTAGTGTCAGACTGAGACTAAACCCTAGGCGTCCTGGCCTCCCTGTTGTTGTTCTTTCTGCTACTGGAATCTCCTCAAGGTGAAATCCCCCAGTCTCCCTCCTTCACTGCGAGCTGTGGAGTCACGGCTTTCCCTGCCTGAGTTGCTGGGGGCTCTCACAGGTTCTCAGGGCACGTGGCTGCGAGCCTGCTCACTTCTCGACAATCCTTTATTATATCCATTGGAAAGACTAGACTCGGCTTCTGTCACCACTTAACCATTTCATATGACTTACTGTTTATACTTGCATCTGGCTCTAGACAAGGTCATAGAACTAGAGAAAGATCTACTGCCAACCAGTTTGACCAGTTCTGTCATCATGTGTATTACGTTTATAAATGGTGGAATTGATTGTGTGTTTTTAGGTAAAGTGAGTGCTTAACCCTGGGGTCTGTGGGGGATAGGGGCGGATAGCTGATTCCATGGCAGTAGGGATCTCACTCCTTACAGTGAGGATGGAGGAGGGAATAAAAGGGAAACTTTGTTTCTAGATCTGTTTTCTTTAGATAGAATTTTTCTTAAGTTCTTCTCACTATTGTTTCCAAACCAGCAGTTCCTCTTTTTCCCTCCTTCTAGAGCTAAGAGAATGGTTAGTGGAGGTTCAAACACTCACTTGGAGTTTTGCTGCATCTATTCTGCACAGTCACCAGCTCTAACTACTGGTTCCCTGCAGGTTCTGGGCCAGGGAACCATGTGAGCCTCCATCTGGGGAATAAAGTGATAGAGGGTAACAGATGGTCTGGGTGCAGCCCTGGACAGCCAGGGAACCAGAAGGTGTGGGTGTGGATGGGGCGGGAAGTGCTCTAAACAGGACACCGAAATGGGAAAGATCAAGTCTTGTCCTAGAGACATCAGGCAGAGTCAAGGAGAAACAGCAGTTGTTGGGAGACAAATCAGAGATCTCTTTGCAGGGGACCTCCCTGGCAGTCATCGGTTTAGACTCCAGGCTTCCACTGCAGGAGCCTGGATTCTATCCCTGGTCTAGGAACTAAGATCCCGCATGCCACGTGGTGCGGCCAAAAAAAAAGTTTCCCTTCTCTGGGGGAGTCTTGCTACCCCGTAAATAAAGGAGTATTAACCTCTTCCAGAAGACTAACCCAGTCAGATTAATCTGAAAACTGAGGTGCTAACATGTGAAGATGGATATCTGCATCATGACAGAAATGACCATATCTAGTGATTCTTCTAAGAAGGATAGTGTTAATTGTCAGAAGATTCTTCAAACCAAACAAGCTCCAGGAATTCTGCATTCTTGGTGGACAGGTAAAATGCCTTCCAGCACACTCCTTGCTCCTGCAGTCTTACCTGTACCGACAAAACCACAGTGTCTTCTGCCTTTTGCGACAGGTTGATTTTCTCCTGCCTCTCTCTGTGGTAAATTTCCCTTCAATTCCAGCAGCCAATAGTCTTCCAGCCTAAAACAGATCAGCCATCCACACCTTAACTGAGTCCTTCAATGAACAGAGTACAGGACCATCACATCAGGTTCTTTTTTTCCAAGTGCTGTCTCATCAGCATGTTGCACTTTGAGCTTTATCTCTAACTGGAAAATGAAAGGCGGCTGCCAATCTCCACTCTTGCCTCCTCAGCCTGATTCAGCCCTCACAGAGGACGTGGGAGCGCTAAGGGGTGCTCATCTTCCTGTCTGTGATGAAAGGCGCTTCAGTACTGGTTTGGGGAATGGATCACCAATGTGAGACAGCCCTCTGTGTGCATGATTCATGATGCATGATGGAGGTCCTGGTAGAAGGTTCAGAATGAGAGTGAATTTCCTGGAGACTAGACCATGACACTCCTGGAAGCCCTTCAAAACTGCCTCCCAGGAGCTACTTTCTAGGGGACAAATCGCAAGCAGGTCTGCAAAGCATTCAGTAAATTCCCCATACACTTTGGGTTTCTTTGTGGCTTGTAACAAGTGTAGGTAGGATAGTTTCATCTCACTTCCTCAATGCCTTTGAAATTTATTAAAGTCGTTGTGTGAATCAATGGTTCATTTCTTTTTATTGCTGTGGATGTTCCACAGCTTATTTATCCATTCACCTGTTGGACATTTGCACTGGTTCCTTTCTGGGTGATTATGAAGATAGCTGCTTTGAACACCTAAGTACATATTTCTGTGTGAATTGGTGGAAGAATAAACACATAAATCAATGGAACAGCATAGACAGGCCAGAGACATACCCACACAATTACAGTCAAATGATTTTTTTTTTTAATTTATTTTTGGCTGTGCTGCATCTTTATGGCTGCATGCAGGGGAGTGGAGGCTACTCTCCGTCTAGTTGCAATGTGAGGGCTTCTAGCTGCGGGGCTTCTCTTGTTGCAGACCACTGGCTCTAAGGTGCCCAGCCTTCAGTAGTTGCAGCACTCGGGCTCAGTACTTGCAGCTCATAGGCTATAAAGCAGGGGCTCAGTAGTTGTGGCACATAGGCAGCAGCTGGTAAAGAAACATATTGAGGAAAGAACTGATTTTTTAAAAAATATCTCTCGCTATATTAATTTTTGAAGGAATTGCAAGAGTACATGGAGACTGTAAAAACAGTAAATCTGGGCACCATACTGCTGAGTTTAGGTAAAATACCAGGCTTGCCATAGAGGCTGCCCACCAATCCCGAGAGCCCAAGAAAAGAAGATGGAATTCTGGAAAAGCAGAGCTCTATTTCTTGTGAGAAAAACAAAACAAAACAGAGGTTTCTCCTACTTCCGAGTGACCCGATTTAGTCATAACCCTCCAGGTAGTCAACAGAACCCACGCAAGTGTGCCATCATTTCTGATCTTGTTTTCTCGTCCTTTTTTCTCTCTAAGTCTCATCCATACTTCCTGACACCACATTATAATTCCCTCTGTCTTTCTTCTAACCTCCTGTCCCTTCTTCATCGTCTGTACTGTCCCAGCTTCAAGGCTCCCAGAGAACAGATCCACGTTGTGGGTCTAGAACTTAGAAGCTGCTGTCTGTGAAATCCCCCAAATCACTGGTAGACAACCACAAAACAGTTGTCCTAAGACTAGGGAACAGCTTAACTTGATGCATTGTATCCTCACTTCAGAAAAGTTGTCAAACTGCATTTAAAGACATAAATATAAGGATGCCTTAACGGATACAACTTAGTGACTGAACACCACCTCCACCATCACTTAGTTCCTTGGGATGCTTGTGAAACTTCTTTTTATAATCTCTTTTACAGGTTGAATTGTGTTCTCCCAAAATTTATGTTTAAAGCCCTACCTTGTTGGAAATGTGAGGTGCATTTGAAGTGAAGCTCTTTAAAGAAGTGAATGAATTAAAATGAGCCCTTAGATAGGCCCTAATCCAGTGTGACTGGTGTCCTTATAATAAGAGGAAATTTGAACACAGAGAGACACCAGGGGTGCCAGACTGCTGTGGCAAGTCACAGTGGTGGGGTGGGGAGAGCAAGACAGGAGGATGAAAGCTGGCTAGAAAGGGGGCTATTTGAGGATTTTTTTAAGAGGGCTAAAAAAACTTTCCTTGAAGCTTGTAATCATCCAAAAGGAAGATGGAACTACTTTTATGATATACCAGGAATTTCATTAAACCTCTTATACGTATGCTTGTGTCTACATTAGGTCGTTCAGGTCTTGAAGCCACTTCGAGAACTAGTAATAATCACTTTTTGTTAAACATTCCAGTTTTCTTGGTTGTTTTTTCCACTTAGCTTAAAGCTACTATCAACTGGGTCTTTTTCACATTTCTGTACCTGGTGATTTTCAGGGTGCCAGAGTGGAGTTGGTAGATTCTATAAAGGAAAGTAAGTAGACATAATATCTTATCTTAGTGTCGACTTAAAAAGTAGCCACAACCTGAAAGTAGAGAGTGTTTTACCTGGTGTGAATGTTTAGGACCCCCAGCCGGGGAGACAGCATCTCAGTAGCCCTGAGAGACTGTTTTGAGGAGGCGGGAGAGGGAGTCAGGCTATATACAAGTTTGCAACAAAGCAGACAGGCAGTGGGAACATCAAAGATTATTGGTAAGTAAGGAAAACCAGATATCAAGTTAAGGCATTTAGTGGGAAGGCTTTCCAGGTGGCGCTAGTGGTAAAGAACCTGCCTAGCAATGAAGTTAAGATGTAAGAGACCTGGGTTTGATCTCTGGGTCTGGAAGATCCCTGGAGAAGGAAATGGCAACCCACTCCAGTATTCTTGTCTGCAGAATCCCAGGGACAGAAGAGCCTAGTGGGCTGCAGTCCATAGGGTTGCACAGAGTTGAACATGACTTAGCAGCAGCAGCAACCTATGTATGGGAAGATGCGAGATTCTGAGATTATTGAAGTCATTCTTTGCATATGCATCTCAGTTATCTGGGGCCAACATCCTGCATTTTTACAGAAACATTTTTCTCTTCTTGAATTCCCTTAGGTCACACTGGAGGGCTGTGATCACTGATGACTATGACATCCTTAAGTTTCTCATGTAGGGAGTGGTGCTGCTTGTTGGCATGACTCACAAATTCACATTTAGGGGCCAGAATCTCAGATAGCTGTGGCACTTCTTGCCCACCGCATGGCAGGAAATATTTCATTTCATGTTAGTAAATGAGGCACTGATTATCTGCAAAGGTAAGTAACTTGTACAAGTAGTAAATGTTTGTGCTGAAATTGTTTTTTAACTTTTTATTTTGAAATAATTTCAGATGTACAGAATGGCTGCAAAAATGATACAAAGAATTCCTGTACACCATTTGTCTATATTCTCTAAGCAATAACATCTTTCCTATTTGCTTTATTATTGTTGTTTAGTTGCTAAGTTGTGTCCAACACTTTTGAAACCCCATAGACTGTAGCCCACCAGCCTCCTCTGTCCATGGGATTTCCCAGGCAGGAATACTGGAGTGAGTTGCCTTTTCCTTCTCTAGGGGCTCTTCCCAACTCAGGGATCGAACTTGCATCTCCTGCATTGGCAGGCGCTTTACCACTGGGCCACCAGGGAGCCTCATTTGCTGTATTAGTCATATATTTATGCACAGATATACAATTTTTTTGAGAATAAGTTATGGACATGTTGCCTTTTTCCCTAAGTACACTATACATTTCCTAAAGACAAGAACGCTCTTTTTACAAGGGTTTAATATAAGTATACTTATCAAAAACAGGAAATTTGCATTAAAACTATACTATTATCTAACCTGCAGACTATATTCAACTTTCGTCAACTGCTATCTTTAACAAAAGAAAAAAAAATTTTTTTTTTGTTTCAGGATACCATCCAGGCTCATACCATGCATTTAGTCATGTCTCTATAGTCTCTTTTAATATGTGCTGTGATGGTGCTGTGCTTAGTCATGTCTGACTCTTTGTGATCCCCATGGACTGTAGCCCACCAGGCTCCACTGTCCTTGGGGATTCTCCAGGCAAGAATACTGGAGTGGGTTGCCATGCCCTCCTCCAGGGGATTTTCCCAAGCCAGGGATCGAACCCAGGTCTCTCGCATTGAAGGCAGATTCTTTACCCTCTGAACCACCAGAGAAGCCCTTTTTAAATATGTGTCTCCATTAATTCAGTCTTTCTTTGTCTTTCAGTATTGTGATGTTTTGATGGTTATGGGTTGGTTCATTTGTAAAATTTCTTTAAATTTGTAGTTATGTAACTTTTTGGGGGGGGCACATCACGAGGCATGTGGAATCTTCCTTCTCTGACCAGGGATCAAACCCACAGCATCTGCATTGGAAGCATGGAGTCTTAACCTCTGGACTACCAGGGAAGTCCTATACTTGTCTAAATTTTTCCACTCCTGATTGGAATTTGTTTATGCATTTTAGCATCTTTTATTTATTTATTAGAAGCCCACCAGTGGGAATTCCCTGGCATTTCAGTGGTTGGGACTCTATGCTTCCACAGGAGGGAAGAGAGGTTTGATCCCTGGTTGGGGAACTAAGATCCTATGTGCGGCATGGCCAAAAAACTAAAACAAGAAAGAGAGAAACCCATTAGTGTCAGGCAATGTACTAGGAGTTAAGGATCTAAAATTACAAATAACATTGCTTTTTTTTTTCCCCCTACACAACGATGCTGTGCTTTCATACCAATCAGATTGGCAAAAATGCTGGACCATTATACTCTTTTTTTTTTTCCATTATACTCTTTATGTTTTGCCAGAGACAAATAATTGAGCTACGAAGACTCACACACCATAGTTTCTGGTGAGAGAGTGAAATTAAACAATCAATGGTTCAGTTAATACATGTGTGAAACAAGTTACCCCCAAACTTGGTAACATAAAACAATCATTTCTTATGCTCCCAGTGATCCAACAGTTCAGATAGGACATAGCGGGAGCAGTTTGTCTCTGTTCCAATGTCTGAGGCTGCAGATGGAAGACTCAGAGGTTGGGAGCTGGAATTATCTGAAGGTTTATTCACCCATATGTTGGATGGCTCATGTTGGCTGATACCTTTGCTGGACCTGCTGGCTGGATTATCTATACAAGGCCTCCATGTGGCACCATCTTCTTCATGGCATGATGATTGGATCCAAGTGTGGGTGTCCCACAACATAGAAAGTCAGGCAGAAGCTGTATCACCTGCTATGACCTGGCTTTGAAAGTCATACAGTGTCATTCTCACCACATTCTGTTCATTAGAAGGGAGTTTCTAAGACTAACCCGTACTCAAGGAAAGAGAACATAGACCTGTCTGATAGAGAAAAGGCAATATCACACTATAAGAGGAGCATAGAGAATGAGATATATTGACATGGACATCTTTGAAAAACACAATCTGCTCCAATCAGTTTGTGAACAAAGAAGATCAAAGAACATCTTTCATCACCCAGTTATACAAGGATTAGGCTGCAACCCACTGCAATTGCTCTCTGACAGGGCACCCTCTGGGGAACTGAGGATGAAAAACAGGATGAAATACTCTGTGCTCTGAATAAACAGGCCCCTGGATAGTTATCTCAAGAATAATGTCAATGACTCCTGATTCTTGCCCCTTGTCATACATAAAAGTCACTAAAATAATTAATTTGAGATTGTCTGTTCTTTGTGATTAACAGTAATCTTTTACCAAGACGTATGTTTGACTGTTTCCCTGGTGGCTCAGTGGTAAAGAATCCACCTGCAATCCTCCCTGTAGAAGGAAATGGCAACCCATTCCAGTGTTCTTGCCTGGAAAATCCCATGGAAGAGAAGCCTGGTGGGTGGGCTACAGTCCACAGGGTCACAAGAGTCAAACATGACTCAGAAACCAAACCACCACCACCATCACCATGCTTGACTGCATGTATTCCCGAGCCAAAAAACTCATATATAAACTGATTCTTCCCCTACCTCTTTGAAACAGTTCCTCAGAACTAACTGAGAGGCTGTCTCCCAGGCTCTAGTCCTCAGTAAGACCATGAATACAACTTAAACTCTCAATTCTTATGCTGGGTGTCTTTCTTTCAGTTGACAAGTTTGAAGAAAATACAGCAATATTTGGCAAAATTAAAAATATATATGACTTGGAAATTCCACATCTAGATATACCTTGGTAAAAACTTTTGCACACAAAGAAATGTACATACAAAGAAATATACAAAGATATCACTGCAACACTGCTTATTAGAGTGGAAATTTGGGAGCATCCCAAAAATCCATCAACAGATGATTGATAAATAAATAATGGTTTATTAATACACAGGGAAAAACATCAGTAATAATAAAAGAACAATAAGATATATTTTAATACTGACGAATCTTAAAAAAAAACTGCTGAATGAACAAAAACAACAACTTGCAGAATGATTTGTATTACATGATAATATTTATGTAAATTATTTTAAAATTGTACATGAAAACTATATTTTGTTTATGAATATATCATACATGAGGTATAAATATAAAAAATAGGACTGGAAACACCCTAAATTTATAATATCATTTGAGAAGAGTTAAGAGGAATGGAAACGGAGAGAGGAATAAAATGGGCTCCAATGTTTTTATATATATATTTTTAAATAGTAAGCAAATAAAAAGCAATATTTATTTGCCTGCTATATATTAGTTTGTATTTATCTACACTGTTTAATTTTTGAAAAGTAATTAATCACATTAAAAATGAAAGGAGGCCATGAGAGAGGGCAGGGTATGATAAAATCTATCAAGAAGAGTGAGGAGCTCCAGAAGAATTCCTCTCCTCAAGAGCATGTGCTCTTCCTTCCCATGAGGTTCCTGGGCCTTGCTTCTGCCACCCACACACAGGCTTCCTCTATGGACTGGCCTCATATGTAAACATCACCTCTTCTGTTTCTATTAGCCCTGTGTAGATAGTGTGCAAGGGACAGGCTGCCCACTCCAGTATTCTTGGGCTTCCCTGGCGGCTCAGTCAGTAAAGAATCTGCCTGCAACACAGGAGACCTGGGTTTGATCCTTGGGTTGGGAAGATCCCCTGGAGGAGGGCATGGCAACCCACTTCAGTACTCTTTTTTTGTTTTTCCCACTTCAATACTCTTGCCTGGAGAATCCCCATGGACAGAGGAGCCTGGCAGGCTGTAGTCCACGGGGTCACAAAGAGTTGGATGTGACCAAGCACAGCACAGCACAGATAGTGTGGCATTTTCAAAACAACAACAAAAAAGTCCCCAAAGCATTACAAATTAAAAACAGTATTGAATTTATCAGTGAAACGGTTTTCAATTGTATTCTTCTCCACCGCCCCCTCCCCCCAATGGAACTTTTTAAAATGGCCAAGTCAATAAGTAAAGCAGTAAGAGGGGCATAATGTTTTTATTGGCTCCACCTCCTGTAGTCAGTATAAAATTTTAAAAGTACGATGTCATCTGACCTGATACTCAAATTCTGTTTCCATACTCTGTGGGTAAGAAATATATATGAATTGTTTACTTAGCTCTTTTCCCCTGAGAACTGTGGCATCTCTAAGCCAGCATTAATGGTCCTGGAACCAGGCTTGGCCCTGGGATGCCACTAGAGACACAGACTCTAAAACCCTTCAGGGTTTCCTGTCTTTTGAGGCTCATATCTTTGTGGGGCTCCCATATGTACATGTGTAACTAAAATTGTTTTTTCTGCTAATCTTTTTATTACAGAGGGGTCTAGGCCAAGAACCTAGAAGGGTTTGTGGAAAATTATTTTTTCTCCCTTACTCCTAAGGCCTAAATTCTTAATCCCAGTCCTTCAATTTCTAAGTCAAATACCTATTCCAGGACACAGCTTCCACTCAAACAAGGGTGTGGGCAAGTCAGACGCACCAGTGACAGACTCAGTGGGCCCTCCCAGAGAACCTGGTCGAGGGCCTCTCCATCACAGTACTACTGCCTCCGCCAGCCACTCATCCTGTCGAGGGGCATCCTGAAGGCTGTTAGAGCCTCCCTCGACTCGCTACCTTCTAGCTGCCTGGAGCAGCTCAGCACCAACTGTGGCTATCAGGAACGTCTCCAGACACGGCTTCCCCCTGCTCCGTGACAACCACGCCCTTCATGATGGGTGATTAGGAAATAAGACACACAAGTTGAGAACGGGGCACAGAGGTCATTAGGGTGAACCACACGCACTTTCTCTTACCAAGTGTTGGAAGCTGAGGTACAAAGGGAAGGAAATCCTATGACACTCGATATCATAGCAGGAACTGAGGCAGAAGATTGGGCACCCACCGGAGTGAGCAATGTGTCAGGAGCCAGAGTCTAAAGGGTATCCACGAGTCTGACCCCTCGAAGGGACAGCTGAATGAAAGTCACAACTCCCTTAGGCTGATTAAACCTGTTGTTGCAGTAAACAAAGATGTATATGATTTAAAAAAAAAAAAAATCTGTTCCAAAACCCCAGTGAGTAGAACAAGAAAGTTTTTAGTTTCCCAGTGCTTCCCCACCCTGTGATCGATGCTTTCTCTTTGTTTATTCTAATAGAGAATGGGAGACTTGACTCTAAGGTTACTGTGGATTATTATCAGCATTTTTTTATTATTATTTTTGGTTGAGCTGGGTCTTTATTGTTGCTCACTGGCCTTTTCTAGCTGCGGTGAGTGGGGGCTACTCCTTCGTGCGGTGAGCGGGTTTCCCATGGCAGGGGCTTCTCTGGTTTAGTAGCTCAGGCTCTAGGCACAGGGGCTTCAGCACTTGTGCATGGGGTGAGTTGCTCTTCAGAGTGTGAATCTTCCAATGAACCAGGGATTGAACCCGTATCCTCTGTACCACCAGGGAAGGCCCCTTCAACTATTGATATTTAAAACATTATCTGGTTAAATATAGAAACAAATAGTTAAGATCTAGGATGCCTCAGTTACCAGTGTTAGAACCTGTGTATGAAATGCCATTAGCACTCTGAATCAGTGCCACCTCCAACAAACACAGACGATTATTTCAAGGGAAATATGTAAAGCTATGAGCAGAGTTTTGAAGGGATGGAGAATTTTCTTGCTCTTTAATCTCAGAAACCTGGTGGAGGCCCCAGGTTGCTAAATAACCTCAAAGTTTGCCTAGGGCCAAAGTAGTTCTTAGAAAATTGGCAAATGCAGGCCTAGATAGCTCCAGGCTGGCAACGACATGAAAGGGATCTCAAACATACTTATACACACACTCATTATAATGCAACCAAAAATGGTTTTATTGCTCTGAACACAATACAGCAAACATTGGCCAAATTCCTAAGGTTAAAAATATGGAAGTCTGGACCCACCTTTACCCTTTTATCTACTACCTTCCTTCAAAACACAGAGCTCCAAAGCAGAAAAGAATCTGATTTTTTTTTTGTTCCAACTCTGGTCTGGTATCCTCATCACTCTAGTTTTTCCAATACTCTCCTTTTTCCTTCTATGGGAACCAGGAAAATCAATAAAAGACAAGAAAATCAGAGGAGATCATAAGAGAATTTGTGCTAAGCGAGAAGCAAAGTGACCTTTAAACAATCTTATCTAAGTGTACAGGAACCAAATGGTAAGGGGGGTCGGTCTTCTGAGGGGGGTCACAGGCGACAACGAAGAACTTGTATTGAGCAGCGTCATGGTAGCGGCAGTCAGGATACCTTCCCGCAATTAAATTGCACTGAGTCAGGTTGACAGGCTTTGGACTCTGGTGACAGTTGTGCTGGCCATTCTTACAGATGATGTTGGGCAAATCACAGACAGCAATCACATCCTGGAAGGAGTTGTGCAGAAAGGTGTTTTCAGGCTTGCAGTGCCGCGTATAGTTATTGACGCCACTCATTGCCTTGTTGCATGGGAGAAGCCTTGGCTGTATGTGCTGAATTTCAAACCAGCGAGCCTTGGTGAGACCTTTTGGCACAGCACCAAGAGGACGCACTGCCCACCACATTCCCAGCAGCAATAAGAGGAGAGAAGAACGTCCCAGAAGATGTGGCCCCATCTTTTCTGTGCAACGAGAGAGAAAATAGATCGTAGCAGTAGAAGCAACAAGAGAGAAATTATTGCTTGTAACCATTAAGATCTGTATTCTGCCTTTTACGATTTTATAGCTCTTTTTTTTTTAACCATCTTCTTTCTCACTTGAGTCTCATAGTTTTGAAGAAACTAAAGCTGAGTGAGGAGGAATTTGAGGTAAGACAACCTTTCCTCTGGTTGGTAGGTCTTGTTCTTCTCTTTGACCTGCACTCGTGTGTTTGATGCTGCCCATGTCAGAAACCTTGTCTCTTCCCCGGATTCCTGGTGGTCCAGTAGCTAAGACTCTGAGCTCCCAAAGCAGGGGGCCCAAGTTCAATCGTTGGTCTGGAAACTAGATCCCACATGCCACAACTAAACTAGAACCTGCATGCCACAATGAAGATCAAAGATCCTGCATGCAGCAACTAAGACCCAATGCAACCAAATAAATAAATATTTTTACAAAGAAAAAGAAATCTTGTCTCTTCCTTCCTGAAACATTTACCCTCCTTCTATTTGACCTGGATCTCCCAGTTATCTTCACTGCCCACTCTCTCCCCAGCTGTGGGGCTTACCAGGTCTCCACAATGTGGCTCTAGCAGCAGTAGTTAGTCCCAGGACCAGAAGCTTTTGTCTGTTGTTCTCATCCCAGGCATGGTAGGTCTGCCTGTGTGGGGAAGGGTTCCAAACCCTAAGAAAGAGAAACCTCTAGCTTGGAAAATGAATTTCTTATGGACAGTATGGATGAAACACTTAGATTTTCAAACCTGCTATTTAAACAGTATCAATTACACTGTAGCCACAGGGAGGGTAAGCTTATTTTAGAAACAATGAGACTTAAAACACAGTTTTGAGGAACTGATCACTTCCTGGTATGAAATGGTATTTCCTTCCTTACTTGAAGCTTCATTTTTTTTGCAAGTTTTATGATTTCAGTTCCTTAGGAGAAAATATACATGAAAATCTGATGTAATAACTGTCACATACTTGATATATGAATTTCAACAGTGGACTTGAATGTGTTTTGCCCGATGTCCTAATCCCCGAGCGGGAAGAGAGAAGGCTTCCAAGACAATGCAACTCGAAAAAAAAGGGAAGTTTATTACTGACTCGAGCCAGGGCTCCTGCCGCATCCAACGCAGTGGTGCAGGGTCAGAGAGCCCCGAGCCCCAGCTGTTACCCAAATTTATAGGGTGAACATAAGCAGTTGGTAGCTGGCTTAAGCGGATTGGTTACATGTTTGCAAAGCAATTTTATTGGTACAAACTTCCGCGGGCTTTTGTTCAAACTTAGGCGTTCTCGGGCTTTTCCGCTTTCCCTCATGTTCCCTTTGTTCCCTTTTGGGCGCCTGTTGATTGGCTGGCTCCAGGCGGCCTGATAGGGGTGGGGAATCTTACCATTTCAGGGGAAACCGAAACTTAGGTCCGGGCTGCTTGTTAGCCCTGGCAGCCTCACAGAATGAATTATTCGTTTGTGTGTATGTTTTTTAGGCCAGCTACTGGGCTACTCTGATTCATGAGCTCATGATCAGTCAGTTCAGTTCAGTCGCTCAGTCTTGTCTGACTCTTTGCGACCCCATGAATCGCAGTACGCCAGGCCTCCCTGTCCATCACCAACTCCCGGAGTTTACTCAAACTCATGCCCATCGAGTCGGTGATGCCATCCAGCCATCTCATCCTCTGTTGTCCCCTTCTCCTCCTGCCCCCAATCACTCTGAGCATCAGGGTCTTTTCCAATGAGTCAATTCTTCGCATGAGGTGGCCAAAGTATTGGAGTTTCAGCCTTGGCATCAGTCCTTCCAATGAACACCCAGGACTCATGATAGAGATAGGTAAATGGACTAATACATAATATATTAATAAATATAAGTAGCACTTACAGCTGTGATCAAGGTAACTGTCTGGAGACAGTAGCTGCTGCTGCTGCTAAGTTGCTTCAGTCGTGTCCGACTCTGTGCGACCCCATAGACAGCAGCCCACCAGGCTCCCCCATCCCTGGGATTCCCTAGACAAGAACACTGGAGTGGGGTTGCCATTTCCTTCTCCAGTGCATGAAAATGAAAAGTGAAAGTGAAGTCACTCGGTCGTGTCCGACTCTTAGTGACCCCATGGACTGCAGCCCACCAGACTCCTCCGTTCATGGGATTTTCCAGGCAAGAGTACTGGAGTGGGGTGCCATTGCCTTCTCCAGGAGACAGTAGAAAGGAGGTATTTTTGGAAGGCACAACACCTGCTCTGAGCTTTGAGGATTAATTAGAAGTTAGGTGAAGAAGATGGCAAGGGCATCCCAAAGAGGAAGTTGTAAGAAGAGACCCATACATATGAAGCAGGGCACATTTAGGGTATTTGCCTGTTAAACCTTTTCCTATTTTTTCATTGGGGCTGCAATATCCTTATTCAGAACCTACTGTCTCATAGAGGACTCACATAAAATTTTCCTACATGGACTCTCTGCCTTTAGTCTCTTTTGCTTCCAATCCATTCTACACACTACTACCAGATTAACATTTCTGGAGCATAAATGTAACAGTGAAACACTCTTGCCCAATACTTTTAAAGGCTGCAATAATCTTCAGGGTAAAATTTAGTCTGTTTATAGCAAAGCTACAGGATACAAGGTTAATATACATAAATTGGTTGCTTTTTTATATACCAGCAATGAACAATTGGGATTTGAAATAAAGACACTAACATTTCCATTAACACCAAAGAAAAATGAAATACTTAGGTGTAAATCTAATAAGATATGTACAAGATTAATATGAGGAAACTATAAAACTTTGATGAAATAAATCAAAAGAGGATATAAATAAATGGAGAGATGTTTCATGTTCATACCGAAAGAAACCAGAACATGTCAGCCCAAAATATGGCTCTTTGACATCAAAATTATTTTGCATTGAAGGCAATTAAGAACCATGAAGTGCAAAACAAGCTTCTCCCTTTCTGTCCAAAGGCAGAAAATAAATTTTCCTTTTACAGGAGAGAGACTGTCATTGTCCCAGTGAGGACACCAGTGGAATCTGCAAATGAATCTCAAAAACTATCTTTTTAGTTATTTCTTCACCATTTACTATCCAGAGATAGTATGGTGAAGGGGTATACTATGTCTGATCTCTGGTATATTATCCAGAGACCAAACCCCTTTGTCTTGTCAATTCTTTACAAAGGTATTGCTTCTTTGTCTAAAGGGTATAAAAGCTTCCTGCTGTGTCCACTTATTTGGATTTTCATTTTCTTGTGAATGCTCCTATGAGCATGTGAACATTTAATAACATTTGTATGCTTTTCTTCTATTGATCGTTGTCCGTTGAATTTTCAGACCCAGCCAAGGAACCTAAGAGTGCTAAGGAAAACTTTCTTCCCATACAATGACATTATGCACTTGTCAAAAATGTGTACAGCAAGAACAAATTCTAGTGTAAGTTGTGGACTTTGGCCAATAATAATGTACTTTTAAAAAATAATTTTATTGGCTGCATCTGGTCTTAGTTGCATCATGTGGGCTATTTGGTTGTGGTATATGGACTTTCTAGTTGTCACGTGTGGGCTCAGTAGTTGCTGCGCCCAGACTCCAGAGTGCATGGGCTCAGATGTAGGCTCAGTTGCTCTGTGGTATGTGGGATCTCAGTTCCCGGACCAGGGATTGAACCTGTGTCCCCTGCATGGAAAGGTGGATTCTTAACCACTGGGTCATCAAGGAAGTCCCAGTATTACTGTATTAATACTGATTTATCAATTGTAACATAAGCACTACAGTAAAATAAAATGTTAATAATAGGAAATTTTTGAACTGTGTGGTTAGGAAAAGGGAAAAGGAAGAAGAGGCATATGGGAACTCTTTGTACTTTCTACTCAATTTTTCTGTGAATCTAAAATTTTGTCCTGAGGACTCCCCTGGTGGTCCAGTGGGGGTGAATCTGTTTTCCAATGCAGAGGACAAGGGTTGCATCTCTGGTCTGGGAACTGAGATCCCACATGCTGTGAGACAAATAAGCCTGAGCTCCAGACAACAGGAGAAGCCTGCCTAACGCAACTAGGGAAGCTCACACACTGCGATGAATACCCAGTACAGCCTAGATAAATAAATAATATCTTTAAAAAATAAAATAAAATTGCTCTGAACCAACAAGCCCATTAATTTAAAAAAATGTTTTAAGATGTCTGTTTGCCTAGTACTCAAGTATCTTTTTCTATAGCCTATGTATTAGAATAGTCTCCCTTCTCCTTGAAGTTCCACAACTTGATTGTATTCCAAGTCTACTACAGAGAAAAACAATACTAAGTTATCCATGTCCCTAGATAGGGGTCCCCTAATCCTGACCTCACATCAGAATTGCCTATAAAAAATTTTATAATGCCAAGATCCTAGGCCTACTGCATCTGAATTTGGGGGGACTGAGGTCTTTGCATATCTATGTTTGATTAACTCCACAGTGATTCTTAGTAGAGAACCATTTTTCTTGACTGACACTGATTTTCACCCAGTGGCCAAGTTTTTAAGACTGGGCCTGTGCTTGACTCCTGAGATAATGTTTCCACTTTGTCCTAATTCAGGCAGATGAATTCTTGTCTTGTTATAATAAGTAAGGTGCAAGACAGATGGGGGAAGACAAGAATGGGAGAATATACCTCTCTTCATTCTCTTAAATTATCCCAAATCTTTGAAGTGTAGGGGATACTTTTCCTTCTACACTTCTAAATTCTTGGCTGGCGTCCCTGTAACAAAAGACAGATTAATAAGATAAAAGCATACAAATTTATTTAGTATAAGGAACATAGGAACACTTGTAAGGAAATGAAGACCCTAAGAAGTGATTAAACCTGAGCATTTTTACGCTAGGTTTGACAAAAAGTGGGAAGACATGGACAGATGTGAAAGAACAAAAGTACAAGCTAAGTGTAGTAAGAGAGGAGAAACTGACAAGACCTATCCATCTAGATCAGAGATAAAGATGCTTTTTCCCCCTTAGACATAGAGAGGGCTCCTCTCATATGAAGATCTCATGATCTGCTTCAGAATGTCAGAAAATCCTTCCTGCACACTCTTCCATCTCTCAAATTCCTTCAGCTTGAAACATTCCATAAGCTAATGTGTGCACACTCAGTCATGTCTGACTCTATGTGACCCTATGAACTGTAGTTCATCAGGCTCCTATGTCCATGGAATTTTCCAGGCAAGAATGTTAGAGTGGGTGCCTTTTCCTCCTCCAGGGGATCTTCCTCACCTGGGAATGGAATCTGTGTCTCTTACGTCCCCTTCATTGGCAGGCATATTCTTTACCACTGCACACCCGGGAAGCCCTCAATATGCCAGGGTGCCATATTCAGCAATAACATGTCCTGAATCCCATCAGATGCTCCCTGTGCAGGAAATGGGCCCTGGTCATTGGCTGGGCCCTTGTGCCAGCCCTAAAATTCTAAAGCAAGTTCAGGGCATCTGATAGGGTCTCTATTATCTATGTTTTCTCCATACCCATGCCTCACCAAGAAGGGATTAGGTCTATGGCCTGTTATTTTGTATATTCTATTCTCTAGACCTTTATTTGATTGCTGACTGCAAAAGTTACAGTCTCAAAGCCCTGTCCTGAAATAACAGATCGGTATTTTCAATCTAATAGTTACTTATTATAACAATCATCAACCATATTCATACCTCTTAGAATGTTCCTTCTTTCATGGTTGCTGATGTATTTCTGTGTCAGGCATCCAGCCAGTGATGGCCAGAACAATGAGTCAGAGGCTGATGCTAGGTGATGAGTTCCAAGTTCCTTTGTGAGGTTTAGTTTTATTGTTTCTGTGGACTTGAATTCCTGACACTTGAGACAGCCTTCAACTCTTAACTCATTGGTCAATTTGATCATGTGATACAGTTTTTTCTTTGGCCTGTTGCTGTATCAGATTATTTCTTGTGACTGCCTTCATCCTCTTCACATCAGTCATAACAATCTTTATACATTTTCTAAACAAGATGCTTGCTCCTTGGAAGGAAAGCTATGGCAAACTTGATATATTAAAAAGCAGAAATATCACTTTGCCCACAAGGGCCATATAGTCAAAGCTATGGTTTTTCCAATAGTCATAATATGGATGTGAAAGTTGGACCATAAAAAAGGCTGAGCACCAAAGAATGGATGCTTTTGAGTTGTGGTGCTGGAGAAGACTCTTGAGAGTCCCTTGGACACCAAGAAGATCAAACCAGTCAATTCTAAAGGAAATTAACCCTAAGTATTCATTGGAAGGACTAATGATGATGCTGCAGCTCCAATACTTTGGCCACCAGATACAAGGAGCTGACTCATTAGAAAAGACCCTATTGCTGGGAAAGATTGGGGCAGGAGGAGAAGGGGATGACAGAGGATGAGATGGTTGGATGGCATCACCAACTCAATGGACATGAACTTGGGCAAACTTGGGAGATACTGAAGGACAGGAAAGCCTGACTGACACCCTACAGTCCATGGTGTCTCAAAGAGTTGGACACAACTTAGCAACTGAATAACAACAGTAACAGAAGGGAAAATTGTCCAAGACTTGGAAATGGACAAAAGAGATTACTGGGAGTCTTTTCATTTCATACCAGGATTTGTCTAGCAGACTCACTGTGGATGAACAGACACTGTGAAGGTGTATACCTTTGATTTGCAGAATAGACATAAACTTTTATAAAATGATAACAGTGAATCATTCCTGTTCATGGTGATGCAAATGAATTTTATCCAGCAAAGAACATACATTTCTATAAACTAAAGTCAAATTTGAACTGTTTTTTGGATGTTACTGACTTCCTTATTGTTGATGAGTTTAATAAATTGGGTTTATTTATGAGCTTATTCAATGACATGAATTTATTATTTAGACTTTCTTGATAGCCACAATTCTAACTTTTAAAAAAATTATTCACACTTCATGGATTTACAGGTGTTATTTCTTTTTCCTGGAACATCCTTTCCAACCTAGTCTGCTTGGTTGCTTACCCATCTTTCTAGACTGTGCTCAAATATCCTCTCCTCTGAACTTTCCTCTCTGCAGGCACAGAAATCTTCCAGCCCTAATTGTTCAGATCCTATAAGCACTCATTGGATTCTATTTTCCTTGTTAAAATATTATAATTATACCAAAGTATAATTGAAGTGTAAGTTCAGTTAGAAAACATCAGATTTGCTGTCTTGTTCTTCTGTTCTTTGCTCCTGGTCTTCAAAGCAGGGTGGCTTTTACTAACCACACATTTACTTAATAGCTTTCCCTCATTCCTTCTAATTGAGTTAGAATTTCTATGTGAAGCAAGTTGACTTCTAGCTTTGGATTTACAGCTACTCGTAAGGTTATGTGGGGGAAAACAAGAATACCTGCCTCCCATTTCTCAAATGGAAATTTAGGATTTTTGATGAGTGTCATAAGATATTTTATTGCTAGGATTCTTCAATATTTGAGGGGACGGTTTGAGGATTATAAAATGCAAAAAGTTCATAAAGGCAAGATGGGATAGAAATTTTCTCAGAATGCAGAACAAAGGGTGAAGATGTCATAGCAAGGCATCTTTCCCTTTTCCCATCTCACACCCGCTTGCCATCAGCAGTATGGATGTGAACTAGAGTGTTATGTTGGATCAGAAATAAACTTTGTTATAAGAGTGTTTATGGAATTATTATAATTTTGATGTGTGTACTATCTTGTGAAAATATCTATCTTTGAACAAGAGCACTGAATAATATCTTTGTCCCAGAAAATGCTGACTCCTAAAATATGGGCTATCCCATGTGACAGACAAAATCTGAAATTTTTCCAGTTAGAGTATCTCTAACATAAATTCATTTGGGACCACAAACCCTGGTTTGTAAAATGAGTTTTGACTAGATTAATAGAATTTTTTGATAGTTATGTGCATATGTGTGGTAATTATATCACAGCCACTAGACCAATGACTGTAAATTTCTCTGAGAATTTGATGAAAGCCATTGATTTGCTGTCCCCAGATGGAGACATACCAAGAAGCATTCATACAATTTCAGTGGGTTTGTTATTAGGAAGATCCAATTTTTGCTCCATGTTGAATCTGCTTCTTCGATTTTAACCTTTACTTTTTGCTGCTTTTGTTATTATAGTCATACTTAATGGTCTGCTCTTCTGCTTGACTATTCAGAGAGAGACAATCTGACCTTGTCCACCTGTGACTGGCAGAAAAGAAGAAATTAACACTGAAGCTGGCCATTCCCAGAAACATTTGAGAGACTTATGACCTTTTCACTTTACTTCCTCACCTTCTCCACACCTCTCTGTTCTATAAAAGAATCAGATATCCCCCCAATAAGATGATTATTTTGAGACATTAGTTGGCCATCTTCTTGTCCAGCTTGCTTTCTGAATAAAGTCACATTCCTTGCCTCAACACCTCATCTCTGATTCATTGGCCTATTGTGCAGCAAGCAGATAGACCTTGGACTTGGGAACATGGCTCATGGACTTCTTGAAGTCCCCAGGTTATAAGAAGCGGTTCTAGAGAACTTGACTGCATGGAAGCTGGCTTTTTCACCTTCTACCACAATTGCTTAGCACAGCATTTATCACACAGTAAGCATTCCATAAATGCTATTGAATAAATGAATACATGAATGAATGAATAAAATATGAGAAAAATTTTAACCAAACAAAGCAGCATATGCTAAATGCCAAATATATGATGTAAATGAGTTAAGAGGAAGGGATCATCATGGATTGGAGCCTAGCAGCTTCTCAGTGGCCATGGACTGAACTGGGACATAAACATAGGGCAGATTGTCACCAAGTGGGAAGAAGTGAGAGCAAAGTTTCAGTGACTGGAATGTGTATGGCATGGAACTCCTGGAACTGTAAGTGGCTACATATGATTACTACTAAGAGAACAAGTAAAGTGAGTGATATCCTGTGGATATCATATCCTATGATATCCAGATGAGCCTAGAAATGTGGGCACAGGTCAGATTATGAAGACTGTGTGCTTGAAACTGAGCAAGACCTTGCAGAATCCTCCGGGTACAAAAGTCTTTCCGTTTCTTGTTAGCAGAACTTCCCACTTTGCAAAGAGCAGATGCAGACAGTTACTAGTTAGAGAAGTGGGGAAATGGAGAAACGAAGGAAAAGCAGTCAAGAAATAAGTCCCTGCACAGCAAGGGAAAGAGAATGCTTTAATAGAGCAAAAAAAAAAAAAAAAAAAAAAGGAAGTTGGCGGGCTATAATAAACAAGGAGTCCATGGCTTTTCATTGGCTGAATCCTTGCCAGGAAAGTCCTGACTAGTCCTGCTTGGTCACAGGGTGTGAGAGCTCCCTCTTCTGGTCTTCCAGTTCTATTTAATTGAGATTTGTGTGTGTGTGTGTGTGTGTGTGTGTGTATGTGCGCGCGCGCACTCTAAGTTGCTTTAGTCGTGTCCAGCTCTGTGCAATCCCATGGACCAAAGCCTGCCACGTTCCTCTGTCCATGGGATTCTCCAGGCAAAATACTAGAGTTGGTTGCCATGCCCTCCTGTACTGTTTACTAATTTTTTACAACTATTAATAATTTCTTTTAAATTCATTTTCTTCCTATACTGTTTTTTTTTCTGCCTATACTGTTTTGAACCATCATCATTTAACATTTTAATAAAAACAAATTTTAAAGAATTTTGAAAGTGAGGTATTTGTGAAAAACTTATTGTAGGAGAGCTGAAAAGACAATCCTAAAATATGACTCTAGGAACCAGAATACACCAGTACATTTTAAAGCAGTATTTATCAAGTAAGAAAAACAACTTGTGTTTCCCATATGTAAATTGATCATTGATCTGTTACCCCCAGAAAACTGAATTTGCCTCTTGGTGGATGTCAGGGGAGTGTAATCGCCTCGGTTCTGTCTTGTCACAACAAAAATTTGAAGCGATGGACGTTAAAGCCCTCAGCATGTCACAGCTCTCAGACAGACCGTGTTATAGCTCTCAGCTCTCAGACTGTGTTACAGCTCTCGGCCCTCAGACAGGCCGTGTTATAGCTCTCGGACAGATCAGGGTCACTGCTCTGAGTTACAGCTCAGTTTTACTTAGAAAATAAAAGGAAAATACATCCTTGAGGCATGAGGGCATGCCGACCCAAAAGATGCGAAGAGAGAGCCCTGGCCCTTTGGCTCCTCTTTTTATATGTTTTTTCCTCCCCCTGGGCCTGCCCTATGTAAATTGGGCTAGCCAGAATGCTGTTTGTTCTACCTGAGGTCCTCACTCCTGTCCTCAGACCTTCCTTTGTTCTATTTTCGCAGGCTTTTCCTTTCCCTGTCTTTTAGCCATCGCCATTCTGGACTCCTGTTTCCTATTCTAACTACCTAACATGGATGTCAAGCCAAAAGACACAACCAAGGCAAAGATCAGGAGCAGGAAAGATTTATTACTTGCAGCAAGGAGCCTGGTGGGCTACAGTCCTTAGGGTCGCAGAGTTGGATACGACTGAAGCAACTTAGCATGCACACAAGTTAGGAGCACATCAGAGATTTTTCCCAAAGCAGTCTCCACAAACAGCAAAACTGGGGAAGTTTTAAGCTAAGGGTATTTGCATATCATGAAGAGGCTTGAGCAGAGATTTGGTGTAGAACTGGGGAAATGTTGACAGAGTCCAAGCCTCAGTGGACTGAAGTCAGGAGGGTCAACAGCATCTTTCTGTCCTGCATCTGGAACTCAAAAGACTTTATCAGATTGTTATGTATGTCCTTTGAAGAGGAACTGAGACACTGTTTTATTGCTGAACAATTACTTCTTGATTGCTTTCCCTTTGTTCCTGCATCCCTTACTTCCCTTAAGATCTTGTGACCAAGTTTAGACCATGAAATGCCTATGGCTAAAATGGCTTCTCTTATATTAAGAAAGCCCTTCCCAGTTCTCTTTCTCTGGGGACTCCCTATCCTATCTGCTTATAGAACTACTATTTAATACTAATCTCTTGTGAGTTTGGTTGGAAAGTTCTTTATCTCCCAGGCATCTGCTCATTTCTAAGTACACTGAAAAAACTGCAAAGCTGAGGAGCTATCTGGGACATGATGACCAATCTAGATTCACTGGCCACTCACTGAGGCCCAAGTTCCAGGAAGGTGTTGCTGAGAGGAAAATTTGTTTCCTTTTCCCCTTGTAGCTTAACCGGTGCAATAATTATATTATATGAGATACTGACAGGAGAACAAACAAATGTCTAATAACATGTATAATACATAGCAGACACCCAGAAAGCTGAGTAACTCACCAAAATGGCTGATGCCATCACCTTAAACACCATCTTTAGCTAAAGATAAAAGGAGATGTTGAGGATGAGGAGTCTATGGAAGATGACCAAGAAAAACACCGTAAACAAGGATGAGATTGTTTTGCAGGTTTATTATTGCCTTCTCCATCAGTAAGTTTCTAGAGAATGAGTCACCCCCACCCACCTTCCTGGTACAGCAGGAAGACACTCTCACAAATGGAGATTTCCCTTTTACCTGTGATTGTCTCTCGTGTGTGTTCTAAGTTGCTTCAGTTGTGTCTGACTCTCTGCAACCCTATGGACCATAGTCCACCAGGCTTCTCTGTCTATGGGATTCTCCAGGCTAGAATACTGGAGTGGGTAACCATGCCCTCCTCCAGGGGGTCTTCTTGACCCAGGTATTGAATGCAGGTCTCTTCTGTTTCCTGCATCGGCATGCGGGTCCTTTACCATTATCTCCACCTAGGAAGCCCAAATGTCTCCTACAGAAGAGTTACAAAAGTAACTTCTATTTGGTTTTCAGAATCTCTCTCATATCTGCTGATTCTTTTTGTTTTTAATGAAGAAAGTTTTTATCTATTTTTTTTCATTTATTTTTTTTAGTTGGAGGCTAATTACTTTACAATATTGTAGTGGTTTTTGTCATACATTGACATGAATCAGCCATGGTTTTACATGTGTTCCCCATCCTGATCCCCCCTCCCACCTCCCTCTCCATCCCATCCCTCTGGGTCTTCCCAGTGCACCAGCCCTAAGCACTTGTCTCATGCATCCAACCTGGGCTGGCGATCTGTTTCACACTTGATAGTATACATGTTTCGATGCTGTTCTCTTAAAACATCCCACCCTTGCCTTCTCCCACAGAGTTCAAAAGTCTGTTCTGTACATCTGTGTCTCTTTTTCTGTTTTGTATATAGGGTTATTGTTACCATCTTTCTAAATTCCATATACATGCGTTAGTATACTATATTGGTCCTTATCTTTCTGGCTTACTTCACTCTGTATAATGGGCTCCACTTTCATCCATCTCATTAGAACTGATTCAAATGAATTCTTTTTAATGGCTGAGCAATATTCTTAAAAAATAACCTGGCTAAAATTATCCCTATGCCAAAGAGGTATATTTCAGGGTGGAAAATTCTGCTTCCTTAGAGTGTGCAAACTAATTTAAAATATCAGCTAACTTAAAATTCTTATATTATTGTTGTTCTGTCACTCAGTCGTGTCCAACTCCTCGTGACCCCATGCTGCAGCACACTAGGCTTCCCTGTCTTTCACCATCTCCTGGAGGTTGCTCAAATTCATGTCCGTTGAGTCAGTGATGCCATCCAACCATCTCGTCCTCTGTCATCCCCTTCTCCTCTTGCCTTCAATCTTTCTCAGCATCAGGGTCTTTTCTAATGAGATGGCTCTTCACATCAGGTGGCCAAAGTATTGGAGCTCCAGCTGCAGCATCAGTCCTTCTAATAAATATTCAGAGTTGATTTCCTTTAGAATTGACTGGTTTGACCTTCTTGCAGTCCAAGGGACTTGCAAGAGTTTACTCCAGCACCACAGTTCAAAAGCATCAATTCTACAGCATTCAGCCTCTTTGTGGCTCAATTCTCACATCCACATGTGACTACTAGAAAAACTATAGCTTTAACTAGACAGACGTTTGCCAGCAAAGTAATGTCTCTGCTTTTTAATACGCTGTCTAGGATTATCAAGGTATAAAATGTTTATACCTTGGTCTTTTTTCTAGTTGTTTCAAGTCATTTGTTGACTTGAGAGTCTAGTTGTTTCAAGTTGTTTTGAGTCATTTGTTGATGCTGGAGACTGAATAATAGTGTTTAGTATTTCTCCTTCATGTACCTGCCCTGGGCATAATTATATGACATGAACATTTCTCTTACCCTGTGTCTCTATCCCCTATTTAGCAAACAGAGCTACTGTGGACATTACTTACTTCTGTCTTCAACATTTCCTTCTCCCATATACTTCCTCTTTCCTTCAACAGAGTGTAAGTCTTAAGCCTCACTGTTGAACAGAGTTTCATTTTAAAGTCCTCTAAGCTTACCTTATATATCTGCTATGCGAACATGATTATTATCAGATAAACTCATTTATGTTCATATCTTCTACTTGATATTTTATTCATCAGGAAACATATAACCTTAACTCATCTAAAATGCAGTACCCTCCTTACAGATATTTTTAATGAAACCTAGAGAGAGCAGACAAATGCTGGGCACTTGTCATGTTTGTTTTCTCAAAGTTAAAATACCAAGTCAAAGGATGAGGAAGGAAGAATATCATTGTTGACTGAGCACCTGCTATGTGCCAGGAACATGCTACATATTTTATACCTAATCAGCTTTGGCCACACCCACCAATCCGGGTGGAACTCAACATGTCTTCACCATCAATGCCTAGGTCACATATTATCCCCTGCTTAGCACATAAGTAGTTATACTTTCATCACATACAGAAACCTACTGCACACAGTAGACACACACATATAACATACTTTAAACCTATAAACACTACAAATCACATTTAAGCATAAGCTATATAACACACACATAAAACACCTGTACTAATCACACAACACATACTCTGTACACATAAATACATTTCATACACATTGAAATGATATAATTTATTTAGGGATGGGAAGATCATTCAGTTTGCAAAGGTATAAGGAGAATCAATATCAAGAAAATTCCTGGGATAGTAAAAAAGAGATGCCATATGTGCAGAATCTTAAAAAAAAAAAAGAAGAAGAAGAAGAAGAAGAAGAAGAAAATCAGATAAATGAGAGCAGAAGGGTATTCCAGGCAGAGAAACAACACAGGTGGTTATGAGAACAAGAAACCACATGAAAAATGCTAAGTAGTTGAAAAATGTTGGTACATAAATGTAAGGGCTCTTGATGGATGCAGGGTCACCACTTGGGAGCACTAAACACTGAAAGCCATGAGTGTGGGTGGACTTTCTAGGTGCTGATATCCTCTAATAACCGAGTGTCCTCTATGCCATCAACAAACCCATGCATGCTGCAATGGAATTCAATGTAGCTATAGCTCTTGTAATCTTTGTAATTGCTTTTTCTGTTCTTCCGGATGCACTTGAGTATCTTGAAGGGATATGGGACCCATATATATATATTTCTGTGGTGGTCTCTCCAGTTCCTCATGCATATATGTACAATTCTGTGCCATAAGGTATAGATGAAGACGTGATAGTTCTTGTCTTTGGGAATGCCTCTTTCCCTCATCAGATCGTTGCATTGGTACTTGCTGAATGCCCAGTTTGTGCTTAGGTGGTGCTGTTTCACAAAGTCGCTCCAGGAAAGGTTCTGGCCGTGTACAAGGAGCCCGGATAAAGTGAACAGCAGAGCCCACAGAGAGCCTGGGACCTTTCGAGTGGACGCCATTTCAGTCAGCAGGACCACCTGCGGATGCACGGGGAAGAGAGAGGACAGCATTGTCTCAGCACTGCCCTGAGAGCTGAGCTCCACCTTAAAATTCCTCTCTCTGCCACTGTAGGCACTTGGACCCAATTTTACCATTTGGTTTCCAGGCTGGAAAAGTCTCATGAGATAATAAAGTTTATAAGAAATGAAAATATGCTATAGCCTGTCTGAGACAAGCACAAAATTGTAAAAAATTCATGAAGTTTACTTCAACAGTTCCAAATACCTCTTGTATGCCCTCTCTTCTACCTGAACTAAGGAACTTATTTCCTTTTAGCTAACTGTTTTGCATCCAGATCAATTCATAGAGGTGTGGATATCCATAAGAAAACAGGATTTTAAGCTTTAGGTTTGTGAATTGCAAAAGTTTGTCACCTTTAAAGGGTATGCAGAAGATGAATAGAGACTTGGGAGATATTTTCTCAGCAGGAGGCTTTGGTTCCCTGAAATCCTAGGCTGCAGCTACACTGACTCTGAAAGATGTTGCTTCCCAGGATCTTGTCTTCCTTATGACACTTCCCCAAAGCCTGTGAAACAGGCTATCACTTCTGCCTACACATACCCCTTCTCAGAAGCCATTTCCCTAATTATTGTCATTATAAACAATCTTGATCTGTTGTTAAGAATGTCATCATAATGGGCTCCAATTTTGAAATATTGTTCTAATCAATCAGGTACCAAGATTGAAATTGCCCGCACAAGAGCTACTCTGTTCAAAATCAGGGCAGAGAGTTGCTTGAAAAAGTTTCCCCTTTAAACTAGCTCCCTGTCCTCATTTACCATGAGGATTATAACTGGCCCTGTGCAACATCTATCCTAGTTCTAAGCTCTGAGCATGATGCCCCCAAATGGGCCTAATAATCTGTCCCTCAGACTTGTGAGAGTCTTATGAGATATATGCTTTGAGAGCATTTGTGAGAATGTCAAGTGCTACATCAAACACAGCATAAGGGATAGGTGTCTTTTTTTTTGTGATACCGTTATCCCTGGCTCAAAATGCCTAAATAGGATGAGAAGACCAGGATTCAAGCTGCTTCAGTGTATAGTTGGCCCTCTGTATCCACCTGTCCTGCACCCAGGGATTCAACAAACCACAACCATGACTTAAAAATATTCCAAAAAAAAAAAAAAAAATCCAGAAAGTTCTAATAAGTAACACTTGAATTTGCTTTGTGCTGCCAGCTAATTCCCTAGCATTTATATTGTGTTTACAGCTATTTACATAAAATTTAAATTATTAGGTATTATAAGTAATGTAGAGATGATTAAGATATATAGATTAAATGCAAATGCTATGCCGTTTTATATAAGGGACTTGATGCTTGGATTTTGGTATCCTGGGCATGGGGTCCTGGACCAATACTCCATAGATATCAAGGGACAATTATATTATGCTCAGGAAGATTGAGGAGGAAGTGGGAGGATTAGAAGAGTGGGGAGAGGCTCTAAGAACTGTATCAGTGAGATTCATACTGAATTGAATTCAGGTCGTTGGTACTTACAAATTGGATCACTGATTGTTCTTAATCCCACCGTCTTAATTTCCCCTTCCAGCATTCTTGGGCCTTTCCCTCTAAGCATCCTCAGCACCAGCACTTCTAACCATAACTCACCCTATTTAGATCCAACACTCCTGTCACTGGTCGAAGTGGGGATCAGTTTATGGATCTGAAGAGCAGAGAGTGTATGTCTTTCCCCTTTCCTGAGAGCCAAGAAATCTCAAAAGGGAAGGAAAGACGGAAGGAATAACAGTGGGAGGTACAGTGCTCCAACTGCTTGGCAGTAGTTGTGGGGAGGGGGGTAAGACAGACTTACTATGAGAACCAGTTCCTGTGTCTTCTCATCTAGAACACTTGGGTTCACTCTGAGACTAGCCTGAAGCAAAGGAGTCAGACTTCAAAGACTGACTTGTGGGCATTAAGAAATTTTAAGGTGCTGGATAACCCAAGAGGGGGGTTATCAGGAGACAACCAGAGATCTGGCTCCTAAACTGGTTTCCCAACAAAATTCTAGGAGAAATTCCCTGGACGGTTATGTTCCAGGGGAATTTAACTGAGGAAAACTACACCTGAAATTGTAAACTTCTGGACTTTCATTGAGAATTGAAAAGTATCTAGTCAAAGGCACCTTTTGCAGACAAAGTGAGATCCTCAAATGTGTTTTCTATTAACATATTTCTTCAAGGGCTGATCCTAGCTAAGTCTCTTTGGCTGAATTTCTCCCTGGGCCACCTTGTTATGAGAGTATCAGGAAGTGTAGCAGAATATACCCCCCAAAGTATGCCTCTGAGGTGAGTAACATTTGCCTCCCCAAAATGTGTCTCTTTGGCAGGTGGGTTATTTTGAGCTGAAAACAATCAAGGTCCAAAGGTTCTGAAAGAACAATTGACCTTCTCCCTAACCACCTAAAAGAGTTATGGACAAAGAATATCACCTGCCATCCCAGGAAACAAAGAATGTTGAGGCCATCAAGCCAGCAGTCATTGCAGTAGTTGAATTCAGGATGGAGATAAACAGGATACAGGCCTAGATAGTTAGGGTGTATATCAGGGAAAGATTTTGGTGAGTCTAGACACTTGCATCTTTCTGTACAAGGAAAAGTGCTAAATTTGTTAAATTTAAGTTGCCTGGTTTTTCTTTAATTAACAGTAATCTCTTGATGTTCCAACTATTTGTGGCTTTTTTGGGGAAAAGTTCCTATATATCCTGGTTCTTCCCTTACTTCTTCAAAACAGTCCCTCAGAGCTATCTGAGAGGCTGTCTCCCAAGCTTAAGTCCTCAGTAAGTCCACTGAATAAAACATAATTCTCAACTTTTAGGTTGTGAATTTTTTTTCAATCAACAGAATGTATATAGAGGATTTATTTCAGGAAGAGAGCTATCACCATGGATAATTACAGTATAATATGAACTAGATGTGTAGACAGGGAGGTCTGTTAAAGTCTATTAAATTTTTTCTCTGTTCCCATGGTCTCTGCAAGGCTTAACGAATATTTGTTGACAAAATGTTTGCTAAATTCTGCTGAATTGCTCCCTTCCCTTTGTAGTCCTCAAATACTATCTTCCAACTTTTTGCCTTCAGCTAAAAATGTTATTTGAGGTAGCAGCTTGTTCGATTTGTCAAGTTTTACTCAGCTTTCCTGGGTACCTCCTATGCATATGGGAAATATCCATGTTGTTAAGCTTCTGTTTGTTTTTTGTTTAAAAAAATTAATAAATAGAAATCTCATTTAAATAGAGTCAGGAGACCAGAAGGGGAAGCTTTCACACTCTCCAAGGATAGCAGAGCCAATGGGAAGAAGAAAGATTGCCTCTCTGGCTCAGACCTTAAGAGACTGTTGCAATTCAGCCAATGAAAAGTCACATGCTCTTTGCTTACTTTAGCCCTCTCAACTTCCTTTTTCCCTGTATAAAAGAGTTCTCCTCTCCATTTTTGCCAAGGATTTGCATGTGACTTACCATGGTTGCCCACCCAAAATTGCAATTCTTTGCTGATCCCAAATAAACTCTTTTTTTTTTTTTTTTTGGCTGGAAAAAAGCTTGGCGGTCTGATTGTCTTAGTGCAACACTTGCCCTTGTTAATTTATTTTTTATTACAGAGGGAACACAGACAGAACCTAGAAGGGTAGAGGAAAAATTATTTTTCTTGTCCTAGAGTTAGAATATTTAGTTTATATCCAGAACTTATCTTCAAAACTTGTTAGTAGCAACGCCATCTTCTTTCTTCTCTCTTTTTGGCTATGTGGGTTGACTTCAGTTCAGTTCAGTTGTTCAATCATATCTGACTCTTTGTGACCCCATGGACTGTAGCACACCAGGCTTTCTTTTTTTTTTTTTTTTTATTAGTTGCAGGCTAACCACCTTACAATATTGTACTGGTTCTTGTCATACATTGACAAGAATCAGCCATGGTTTTACATGTATTCCCCATCCCGATCCCCCCTCCCACCTCCCTCTCCGCCCGATCCCTCTGGGTCTTCCCAGTGCACCAGGCCCAAGCACTTGTCTCATGCACCCAACCTGGGCTGGTGGTCTGTTTCACCCTAGATAATATATATGTTTCGATACTGTTCTCTTGAAACATCCCACCCTCGCCTTCTCCCACAGAGTCCAAAAGTCTGTTCTGTACATCTGTGTCTCTTTTTCTGTTTTGCACATAGGGTTATCGTTACCATCTTTCTAAATTCCATATGTATGTGTTAGTATACTGTAATGGTCTTTATCTTTCTGGCTTACTTCACTCTGTATAATGGGCTCCAGTTTCATCCATCTCATTAGAACTGATTCAAATGAATTCTTTTTAACGGCTGAGTAACATTCCATGGTGTATATGTACCACAGCTTCCTTATCCATTCGTCTGCTGATGGGCATCTAGGTTGCTTCCATGTCCTGGCTATGATAAACAGTGCTGTGATGAACATTGGGGTGCACGTGTCTCTTTCAGATCTTGTTTCCTTGGTGTGTATGCCAAGAAGTGGGACTGCTGGGTCATATGGCAGTTCTATTTCCAGCTTTTTAAGAAATCTCCACACTGTTTTCCATAGCGGCTGTCCTAGTTTGCATTCCCACCAACAGTGTAAGACGGTTCCCTTTTCTCCACAGCCTCTCCAGCATTTATTGCTTGTAGACTTCTGGATAGCAGCCATCCTGACTGGCGTGTAATGGTACCTCATTGTGGTTTTGATTTGCATTTCTCTGATAATGAGTGATGTTGAGCATCTTTTCATGTCTTTTTTAGCCATTTGTATGTCTTCCTTGGAGAAATGTCTGTTGAGTTCTTTGGCCCATTTTTTGATTGGGTCATTTATTTTTCTGGAGTTGAGCTGGAGGAGTTGCTTGTATATTTTTGAGATTAATCCTTTGTCTGTTGCTTCGTTTGCTATTATTTTCTCCCAATCTGAGGGCTGTCTTTTCACCTTGCTTATAGTTTCCTTTGTTGTGCAAAAGCTTTTAAGTTTCATTAGGTCCCATTTGTTTATTTTTGCTTTTGTTTCTAATATTCTGGGATGTGGGTCGTAGAGGATCCTGCTGTGATTTATGTCGGAGAGTGTTTTGCCTATGTTCTCCTCTAGGAGTTTTATAGTTTCTGGTCTTACATTTAGATCTTTAATCCATTTTGAGTTTATTTTTGTGTATGGTGTTAGAAAGTGTTCTAGTTTCATTCTTTTACAAGTGGTTGACCAGTTTTCCCAGCACCACTTGTTAAAGAGGTTGTCTTTTTTCCATTGTATATCCTTGCCTCCTTTGTCGAAGATAAGGTGACCATAGATAGGTTCGTGGATTTATCTCTGGGCTTTCTATTCTGTTCCATTGATTTATATTTCTGTCTTTGTGCCAGTACCATACTGTCTTGAAGACTGTGGCTTTGTAGTATAGTCTGAAGTCAGGAAGGTTGATTCCTCCAGTTCCATTCTTCTTTCTCAAGATTACTTTGGCTATTCGAGGTTTTTTGTATTTCCATACAAATTGTGAAATTATTTGTTCTAGTTCTGTGAAAAATACTGTTGGTAGCTTGATAGGGATTGCATTGAATCTATAGATTGCTTTGGGTAGTATAGCCATTTTGACCTTATTGATTCTTCCAATCCATGAACATGGTGTATTTCTCCATCTGTTTGTGTCCTCTTTGATTTCTTTCATCAGTGTTTTATAAAGTTTTCTATGTATAAGCCTTTTGTTTCATTAGGTAGATATACTCCTAAGTATTTTATTCTTTTTGTTGCAATGGTGAATGGTATTGTTCCCTTAATTTCTCTTTCTGTTTTCTCATTGTTAGTGTATAGGAATGCAAGAGATTTCTGTGTGTTAATTTTATATCCTGCAACTTTACTATATTCGTTGATTAGCTCTAGTAATTTTCTGGTAGAGTCTTTAGGGTTTTCTATGTAGAGGATCATGTCATCTGCAAACAGCGAGAGTTTCACTTCTTCTTTTCCTATCTGGATTCCTTTTACTTCTTTTTCTGCTCTGATTGCTGTGGCCAACACTTCCAAAACTATGTTGAATAGTAGTGGTGAGAGTGGGCACCCTTGTCTTGTTCCTGATTTTAGGGGAAATGCTTTCAATTTTTCATCATTGAGGGTAATGCTTGCTGTGGGTTTGTCATACATAGCTTTTATTATGTTGAGGTATGTTCCTTCTATTCCTGCTTTCTGGAGAGTTTTAATCATAAAAGGATGTTGAATTTTGTCAAAGGCTTTTTCTGCATCTATTGAGATAATCATATGGTTTTTATCTTTCAATTTGTTAATGTGGTGTATCACATTGATTGATTTGTGGATATTAAAGAATCCTTGCATTCCTGGGATAAAGCCCACTTGGTCATGGTGTATGATTTTTTAAATATGTTGTTGGATTCTGTTTGCTAGAGTTTTGTTAAGGATTTTTGCATCTATGTTCATCAGCGATATTGGCCTGTAGTTTTATTTGTGGCATCTTTGTCTGGTTTTGGAATTAGGGTGATGGTGGCCTCATAGAATGAGTTTGGAAGTTTACCTTCTTCCGCAATTTTTTGGAAGAGTTTGAGTAAGATAGGTGTTAGCTCTTCTCTAAATTTTTGGTAGAATTCAGCTGTGAAGCCATCTGGTCCTGGGCTTTTGTTTGCTGGAAGATTTCTGATTACAGTTTTGATTTCCTTGCTTATGATGGGTCTGTTAAGATCTTCTATTTCTTCCTGGTTCAGTTTTGGAAAGTTATACTTCTCTAAGAACTTGTCCATTTCTTCCAAGTTGTCCATTTTATTGGCATAGAGCTGCTGGTAGTAGTCTCTTATGATCCTTTGTATTTCAGTGTTGTCTGTTGTGATCTCTCCATTTTCGTTTCTAATTTTGTTAATTTGGTTCTTCTCCCTTTGTTTCTTAATGAGTCTTGCTAATAGTTTGTCAATTTTGTTTATTTTTTCAAAAAACCAGCTTTTAGCTTTGTTGATTTTGCTATGGTCTCTTTAGTTTCTTTTGCATTTATTTCTGCCCTAATTTTTAAGATTTCTTTCCTTCTACTAACCCTGGGGTTCTTCATTTCTTCCTTCTCTAGTTGCTTTAGGTGTAGAGTTAGGTTATTTATTTGACTTTTTCTTGTTTCTTGAGGTAGGCCTGTAATGCTATGAATCTTCCCCTTAGCACTGCTTTTAGAGTCCCACAGGTTTTGAGTTGTTGTGTTTTCATTTTCATTCATTTCTATGCATATTTTGATTTCTTTTTTGATTTCTTCTATGATTTGTTGGTTATTCAGAAGTGTGTTGTTTAGCCTCCATATGTTTGAATTTTTAATAATTTTTTTCTCTGTAACTGAGATCTAATCTTACTGCACTGTGGTCAGAAAAGATGACTGGAATGATTTCAATTTTTTTGAATTTACCAAGACTAGATTTATGGCCCAGGATGTGATCTATTCTGGAGAAGGTTCCGTGTGCACTTGAGAAAAAGTGAAGTTGATTGTTTTGGGGTGAAACGTCCTATAGATGTCAATTAGGTCTAGCTGGTCCATTGTGTCCTTTAAAATTTGTGTTTCCTTCTTAATTTTCTGTTTAGTTGATCTATCCATAGTTGTGAGTGGGGTATTAAAGTCTCCCACTATTATTGTGTTACTATTAATTTCCTCTTTCATACTCGTTAGCGTTTGCCTTACATATTGCGGTGCTCCTATGTTGGGTGCATATATATTTATAATTGTTATATCTTCTTCTTGGATTGATCCTTTGATCATTATGTAGTGTCCTTCTTTGTCTCTTTTCACAGCCTTTATTTGAAAGTCTATTTTATCTGATATGAGTATTGCAACTCCTGCTTTCTTTTGGTCTCCATTTGCGTGAAATATTTTTTTCCAGCCCTTCACTTTTAGTCTGTATGTGTCCCTTGTTTTGAGGTGGGTCTCTTGTAGACAGCATATATAGGGGTCATGTTTTTGTATCCATTCAGCCAGTCTTTGTCTTTTGGTTGGGGCATTCAACCCATTTACATTTAAGGTAATTACTGATAGGTATGGTCCCGTTGCCATTTACTTTGTTGTTTGGGGTTCATGTTTATACAACCTTTCTGTGTTTCCTGTCTAGAGAAGATCCTTTAGTATTTGTTGAAGAGCTGGTTTGGTGGTGCTGAATTCTCTCAGCTTTTGCTTGTCTGTAAAGCTTTTGAGTTCTCCTTCATATCTGAATGAGATCCTTGCTGGGTAGAGTAATCTAGGTTGTAGGTTATTCTCTTTCATTACTCTAAGTATGTCCTGCCATTCCCTTCTGGCCTGAAGGGTTTCTATTGATAGATCAGCTGTTATCTTATGGGAATCCCTTTGTGTGTTATTTGTTGTTTCTCCCTTGCTGCTTTTAATATTTGTTCTTTGTGTTTGATCTTTGTTAATTTGATTAGTATGTGTCTTGGGATGTTTCGCCTTGGGTTTATCCTGTTTGGGACTCTCTGGGTTTCTTGGACTTGTGTGGCTATTTCCTTCCCCATTTTGGGGAAGTTTTCAGCTATTATCTCCTCGAGTAACTTCTCATGGCCTTTCTTTTTGTCTTCTTCTTCTGGGACTCCTATGATTTGAATGTTGGGGCGTTTCACATTGTCCCAGAGGTCCCTGAGGTTGTCCTCATTTTTTTTATTCTTTTTTCTTTTTTCCTCTCTGCTTCATTTATTTCCACCATTTTATCTTCTACCTCACTTAGCCTATCTTCTGTCTCTGTTATTCTACTCATGGTTCCCTCCAAAGTGTTTTTGATCTCATTTATTACATTATTCATTTTTAATTGACTCTTTTTATTTCTTCTAGGTCCTTGTTAAACATTTCTTGCATCTTCTCAATCTTTGTCTCCAGGCTATTTACTTGTAACTCCATTTTGTTTTCAAGATTTTGGATCATTTTTATTATCTTTATTCTAAATTCTTTTTCAGGTAGATTCCCTATCTCTGCTCTTTTGTTTGACTTGGTGGGCATTTTTCGTGTTCCTTTACCTGTTGGGTATCTCTCTGCCTTTTCATCTTGTTTAGATTGCTGTGTCTGGAGTGGGCTTTCTGTATTCTGGTGGTCTGTGGTTCCTTTTTATTGTGGAGATTTTACGCAGTGGGTGAGTTTGGACGATTGGTTTGTCAAGGTTTCCTGGTTAGGGAAGCTTGTGTCAGTGTTCTGGTGCGTGGAATTGGATTTCTTCTCTCTGGAGTGCAATGGAGTGTTCAGTAATGAGTTTTGCAATGAGTCTATGTGTTAGGTGTGACTTTGGGCATCCTGTATGTTGACACTCAGGTCTATGTTCCTGCGTTGCTAAAGAATTTGTGTGGTATGTCTTGTTCTGGAGCTTATTGGCTCTTGGGTGGTGGTTGGTTTTGGTGTAGGTATGGAGGCTTTTGGATGGTCTCTTATTCCTTAATGTTCCATGTAGTCAGGAGTTTTCTGGTTTTCTCAGGTTTTGGGCTTAAGTCTCCTGCCTCTAGATTTCAGTTTTATTCTTCCAATAGTCTCAAGACTTCTCCAACTATACAGCACTGATAATAAAACTTCTAGGTTAATGGTGAAAAGATTCTCCACCGTGAGGGACAACCAGAGAGGTTCACAGAGTTACATGAAGAATAGGAGAGGGAGGAGGGAGAGAGAGATGAGCAGAAGGAGAAAAGGGGGACTCAAGAGGAGAGAGACAGATATATGCAGTTATCTGTTCCCAAAGTGTTCTCTGTAGCCCAGACACCCACAAAAATTCACAGAATTGGATTGGGAAGAGAAGGGGAAAGGAGGAAATAGAGGTGTTCTGAGGTAGAAAACAGAGAGTCAAAAGTGGGAGAGAGTAATCAACTCACTCCTGAATAGAAATAGGGACTGAATATTGGATTCTTAAATGTCCAAAATTTATATCACATACTGAAAAACAAAGATTAAAAATCTAGCATAGAGGTTAGACTCTTTGAACTACAATATTTAAAAACAAAAACACACAAAAAAAACAAAAAATAAATTAGAAATATATATGAAGTTCAGCTTAAAAATAGGGCTTCTCTCTCTTTTTTTTTTGCAAGGTTATAGTGAAATGAAAATGAAAATTAAGGAATAATAGAGGAGTATTAGAGGACTTTAAAAGGAAATAGGAGAGAGAAACAAGAAAAAGAGAAACAAAAAAAAAAAAAGAAGAAAAAAAATTTTTTCCCTAATTAAAAAAATCATAAAAATATATGAAAATGAAAGTTGAGGAGTAATGGGGGAGTAATAGGGAATTTTAAAAGAAAATAAAAGAGAAAAAATTTTTTAAAAAGGAAAGAAAAAAAATTTTTTTTTCTTTTAAAATTTAACAAAAAATATACATATATATCTAGGAATTTCTCTGGAGCTGTTGTGGTCAGTGTAGGTTCAGTTCAATTTCAGATAGCTCCTCTTTCCAGCTTACACTTCTCGATATCTATAGGCCCCTTCTGGTGTAGTTGGTATTACCTTCAGGGATTTTAATCTGTTGCACCGGTCTTTTCTGAAGCAGTTCCCTTTGTTTATTTGGCTTCTGTTTGCCTTCTAATTTCTGCCCTGATACAGGTGGGTGGAGGTGATCTCTTATTTAGGTTCGCTAGTTCAGTTCAGTCCTGCTATGGGGAGGGCGGGGCGCTGCCGACAGATATCGCTGTGTGTGGATAGCACTCAGCGTGTCCCGGCCACACTGGGTTTGCCCTGCTCACGGGTGTCAGTGCTTTCCCCGTCTACACTGCTCAGGCTCCCGGCTGCTCTATATGGAGCGGGCCCTGTGTTGAGTGCGGTTCCAGTTTTCGGGTACTCCACAAAAGCGCAGATTCGGTTGCGCCTGCGTTTTGCGCCTTCCCCGGCCTGAGCGGTTCAGGCAGCCAGAGGCTTGGGCGCACTCTCCCCGGATGCAGCGGTGCCTTTTCCCGCAGCGCCTTTTCCCTCCGCGGCCCCAGCGCATGCCGCCGGTTGGGTGCCTGCGGCTTGGTTTGTTCTCAGAAGCTGGCCTCTAGCCATGACCCTCCCGGCAGCGGATGTCGACCATCCAGAATCTCAGGAATTCTTTAGATAGAACCCGGAGGCCTGTTTGCTGTGTGGGAGGGGGTGGCTGCTCCGGGGCTGAGTTTGCCCCTTTCCCCTCCCCCCTGTCTCCTACCTCCAGCGGGGATGGGCCGGCTCTTCTCTGGAGTTTCTCAGTCTCTTTGTTTTGCGAACCGCCGGCAGTGTGTTCAGGCCGGTTAATTTTCTCCCTTGCTATCCCACAGTTTAAAAGAGCTCCCTCCGATTGCTCTCAGGGTCTTCGGGCCGATCCTTACCCCGCTAAGCAATGCCCTAAGCAATGCCGCCCGCCCTTCTCCGTCCCGCCCCCACTTGTTGGTGGCGGGTGCGGGCGTCTGGGGTACTTTTCTGCTGGGAGTTGCTTTTAGGCACATAATCTGTGGGCCTTATTTAATTTTTCCTCCCAGTTAGGTTTCCCTCTGAGATTTGAAAACTTCCCCCAGACCCGCCAGCGCGAGGGTTTCCTGGCGATTGGAAACTTCCTCTATTAAGACTCCCTTCCCGGGACGGGTCTCCATCCCTAGCTCTTTTGTCTCCCTTTTAGTCTTTTATATTTTGTCCTACCTCCTTTCGAAGACAATGGGTTGCTTTTCTGGGCGCCTGATGTCCTCTGCTAGCGATCAGAAGTTGTTTTGTGATATTTGTTCAGCGTTCAATTGTTCTTTCGATGAATTTGTAGGAGAGAAAGTGGTCTCCCCATCCTAGTCCTCCGCCATCTTGGCTCCTCCCCTCTTTCCACACCAGGCTTTCTTGTCCATCACCAACTCCTGGAGTTTACTCAAACTCATGTCCATTGAATTGGTGATGTCACCCAACCATCTCATCCTCTGTCATCCTCTTTTCCTCCTGCCTTCAAACTTCCCCAGCATCAGGGCCTTTTCCAATGAGTCAGCCCTTCACATCAGGTGGCCAAAGTATTAGAGTTTCAGTTTCAGCATCAGTCCTTCCAATGAATATTCAGGACTGATTTCCTCTAGGATGGACTGGTTGGATCTCCTTGCAGTCCAAGGGACTCTCAAGAGTCTTCTCCAACACCACAGTTCAAAAGCATCAGTTCTTCAGTGCTTAGCTTTCTTTACAGTCCAACTCTCACATCCATACATGACTCTAGAAAAACCATAGCTTTGACCAGACGGACCTTTGTTGGCAAAGTAATGTCTCTGCTTTTAAATATGCTCTCTAGGTTGGTCATAGATTTTCTTCCAAGGAGGGGTGACTTGCAGGATCCCAATTCATCCACCAGAAATCTAACCCATACTCCCTGCAATGAAAGCTTGGAATCCTAACCACTGGACCACCAGGGAATCCCCTTGTTTCTTCTCTTCAAATGGGAAATAAGTCATCAGGGACATGTTGGTATTTACAGAAACTCTGGTGCAATTTAAGCCCTAGCTCATTATTCCCGTGAATAGTGGGGAATTGGGCACCAATAGACTGGATGGGGGTTGTCTCAGGGAACATTGTAAATCCAACTACTCTCCAGTTTTTTGGGTGAATGAAGAGGGGGAGTAAAAAGGCAAGAATTCTGGGCACCTGGGTATGGAGGACTTGAGAGATGATTCTAAGAAAAGATTAGATGGCCATCATGTTCCCATACATCTCCAGAGTTCCCAGCAAGTTAGTGGTATCCAGTGCAGACCTAAATCAAGCAGTGGCTCAAGGAGTGTAGAAGCTGGAGGGAGACACTACTAGGGCTTGTATGTGATGCTGCAAACTATGAAAGACCCATTTTATGTCTGCTAATAGCTCTTTTTCTGGGAAAAATCCCAAATTAAATTCTAAGAAGTTAAATGAGGGGCAGTAGTTTCTCTTCCAGAGAAGGCAATGGCACCCCACTCCAGTACTCTTGCCTGGAAAATTCCATGGAAGGAGGAGACTGGTGGGCTGCAGTCCGAGGGGTTGCTAAGAGTTGAACATGATTGAGTGACTTCACTTTCACTTTTCACTTTCATGCATTGGAGAAGGAAATGACAACCCACTCCAGTGTTCTTGCCTGGAGAATCCCAGGGACGGCGGAGCCTGATGGACTGCCGTCTATGGGGTCGCACAGAGTCAGACATGACTGAAGCGACTTAGCAGCAGCAGCAGCAGTTTCTCTTCAGTTTGCAGGTGCTCCATTGCCATTAGCTCAAAATAAAGTGAAAGAAAGTGAAGTCGCTCAGTCGTGTCCAACTCTTTGTGACTCCGTGGACTGCAGCCCACCAGGCTCCTCCATCCATGGGATTTTCCAGGCAAGAGTACTGGAGTGGGTTGCCATTGCCTTCTCCAGGGGATCTTCCCAACCCAGGGATTGAACCCACGTCTCCCGTATTGCAGGCAGACGCTTTACCATCTAAGCCACCAGGGAAGCTCAAAATAATCCACCTCCCAAAGTAGCACATCTTATGAAGGACTCTTCTGAACCCCTAGTTTTTTTAACAGGTGGGCAATATAGCAGCGTATACATAAAATGTGCTAACAGGGTAAATCCTATGGGTTCTCACCACACACACACACACACACACACACACACACACACACACACACAGACATGAAAGGGTAACCACGTGAAGTGGTAAATATGTTAGCTTGGTTATAATGATTATCTCAGGATACATATGTAAACCAAATCAAGTTGTACATCTGAAATATAAATAATATATGTTAGCTACAATTCAAATGCTTTCAGTTCAGTCCTTTCACACTACACACACATTCTCCTTCTTTAGTATCTAGTGTCTTTACACATCTCTGTTCCCCAATTTGTTTCTAAATATTCAAAGGGAGAATGTGTGAGAATTATCTTAAGAGGAATCATTCTCTCTGAAGCAAATGAAACAAAGCTTTCTGTGTCATGGTCACTGATCTGATGGACTTTAGTCTTGACCAGAGTTTATGAGGATATTAAAGTATGTGCATGTTTATAAACTAGAGAAGAATTAAAAGAGGATAGGAGGAAAAAATAATCTCACACACAAGAACATAGTCTTCTCAAATAGCTGGAATTGAAATTATCTTATTTTCTTTATTATAAGGAACATATGAAAAATCTTTCAGTCAGGAAGAGTGAAGGAGTCTTAATGATCTAGTATATTGTAATACTCTGACTTAACTAGGATAACTCAAAAGTTTGAGAAGGGGAAAAGAAAATTCCTTGTATCATTTCTTGATCTTATTAGATCCAAATACAGCTAGTTTGCCACATAATACAGATAGAGCTCTCACGTTGCGAGTATATATTTCCAACTTTTTAATGCTTCTCCCAAGAGCTGATTTTTGGGAATAACAAAAGCCATGTGTTAAAACTTTCAAAACTCCTTGTGCTGAAGTGGGAAAAGCACTGGATAAGTAGCCAGTTAAACTAGACTTTTGTCTCAGCTTTTCTACTAAATTTTGGTCTTAGTAAATTCCTTAACTTTGAGCTTTTGTTTACTGTAACACTACCAGTAGCATCCCAAAGGTGCCACGGTATTAGAATGAGATAGCTTAGATGAAAGGACCTTGAAATTCTTGAAGTGCTATGTAATGACTAAATTCCAGATGATAAGATCAAAGATAGCAAAGCTGACCAATATTATAAAAGAAAGCATATTATAGAAGAGCCTAGATTCATTATAAGTTTGTGTCTCATCTTTTTCTGTCATGCAATGTGTTTAACAGAATGGGTTATATAAAGAAGAAAGAAAGAATCAGGGGAGCCAGCCTGGGACAGCTCAAATGCTTACTCATTACTGTTTAAGGAGTAAGTTAAGGGCCAGCTGCTGGGCCATAACCCCAGCTGAGTGGTATCTATTTGTCAAAGTGCACAGGCACTTCCGGGTTACCCTCACAGGCGATGACAACACGTCTGGTGCTGGCCTTGGCCCGGTACCTGCAGTTGGGAGCCCTGGAGCTCCCCGTTTCCCTACAATCTGTGACCCTCACCACACCCTCGTGGCAGTTCATCCGGCCGTTCTTGCACTGAATGTTGGCAGTGCTGCAGATACTGCGGATGTTCCAAAGATCTTCATGAATGAAAGTGTTGAAGCGCTTGCACTGATGTGAAGTCATCTTCCGTCTTTGCATCATCAAGTTGCAGTAGCCGTCATTGCCTCCTGTCTCATCAGGGTCCACGTGTTGCCGCAGGAATCGTTGGTACATGCGATCCTGGCCATAGGAGGGCTGTACCAGCCCCAGCCCCAGCAGGGTCAGCAACAAGAACAGAAGAAAGACCTGGGTCCGCTGGAGAGCCATCACTACCTTGGAGATGCCTAGAGAGACCAAGGGGCAAGAAAATCATCCCAGTTTCAATAGGAAGTGAGCAACCCAAAGCAGCAAGGACAATTTTTGGAGCAACAGATGGGCCCTTTTTCTACACGTGCAGTCTAAGGATTAGGCCCAGCTGAGTTCCTAGTTTGATACATATGTTACTACTGTCCTTTGTTTTCAAAGATACTGCTTCATGATAGTGGATCACACTGTGTGTGATTATAATGCTGATGAGGGACTTGCATCTTATTCCACCTACAGCCTATCCTTAACAATAATGATCAGGATTAAACATAACTGTCATTTATTTAAATGCCACCTTCTCAGTTCACAACCACATTTTGCCTGTGCACGGAAAGACCCAAAGCTCTAAGTCACATTTCTGTGTCTGCTGCTTCAGATACGTGATATGGAGTTAGGAGGAGAGGGAAGTGAAGGGGCTGTGGGAAGCAGGGTGGCAGGAAGAAATGATGCTAGATTTACTCCTCACCCCAGGACCACTGGATTCAACTTCTGAAGATACACTTAGCACTTGGGCAAGAGCTTCATCCCCACAACTTACTTTGTGTTGTCTGTCCCAAAACTAGTTGTGCACAATTCTGTCTCCTTTCTCTCATTCTGCTTCTTTGTGACCAACAACATGGGTTAGCAATATGACTAGCTACAGAGAAGATTTTACTTTTCAAATAAGAGCATGGATGGCATCAGTCACAATAGCCAACTGATTTATTAAGACATGGAAAAATATTATGAACAGAGTTTAATGTAGACATCAATGGGTGCCTCTCAAGGTTCTACCCACAACAGAAAATTAAATGATCTTCAAATCCTCCCAACACATACTTTTTGGTTAGAGCTTGCCCCAAAGTCTTTCTCCACTGAACATGATGATCTCAGTAAGAACTTTTGATACGGTGGTCCCAAGGCCCTAGTTCTGCCACACTAACTGTATGACCTTGGGGAAATTAACCTCTGTCAGTTTATTTCCTCAAAAGTAAAATAAGCATAAAGGTAATACCGACCTCTAGGAATGTTGTGAAGAAGAAATGATAAAATCTATGTCAAGTGCTTATCATAATGCCTAGCCTATGCTAAGTGTTCAGTAAGGGTCAGAAATGATTATTTTTAGCATTTCCATTTTATCTTGGTTTCCTTTGTTCTCTTCATTCCGCTAAAATAATAACTATACTGAACTGCACATATTATAGACACCCTCCCTCTTGTACTGTAGAGAACCTATATTCCCAAGACATTAGAAGGCTGTTTTGGAGCTGAAATATCTCAGCTACTAGGATTTATGCTGTGTACCTACACAAATATTTCCTCTCCAAAGTGCATGGAATTTTCTTCCTTGCATGTCACCCTTTTACAGAAGACTTGAAAATTTTGAGTTCTTTTTCTCTTATCTTTGCAAAGTCAACAAAACATAGTGGAATAGGATTTCAATTTCACAAATGATTGACCTGAGATAAAATGACTTGCCTGTGACTAAACACTTCATTCTAAATAGCTTTTTGGTTGTGAGAGAACAGGAGATCAAGAGCAAAAAGCACTAGGAAGGGCTGGCTTCTCAGCAGCCAGCTCCATCAGCAAGTGGAGAAGCACCCTGTCTCATTGCCACATGATTTCCTAGAAAAGTGTCATTTGTTCTAACACCAGGGCTGAGTATGCGATAATAATGTTCTAAGCAGGTGTTTGGAGATGTGAGGTATTAAATTTTTTTTTAAATTTGTTTAGCTGTACGCCCGAGTTTAGGGGTGGCGGCCGAGAGGAGCTACCCCACCTCCAAGGAGTGGTGGCTGCTCAGGCGCAGCAGTGCTGAGAGGAGCTACTCCACATTCAAGGTCAGGAGGGGCGGCCTGAGGAGATACCCCTTGTCCAAGGTAAGGAGCAGTTGCTGGGCTTTGCTGGAGCAGCCGTGAGGAGATACCCCACGTCCAAGGTAAGAGAAACCCAATTAAGAAGGTAGGTGTTGCGAGAGGGCATCAGAGGGCAGACACACCGAAACCACAGTCACAGAAAACGAGCCAATCTGATCACAGGACCACAGTCTTATCTAACTCAGTGAGACTAAGCCATGCCGTGTGGGGCCACCCAGGACGGACGGGTCATGGTGGAGAGGTCTGACAGAATGTGGTCCACTGGGGAAGGGAATGGCAAACCACTTCAGTATTCTTGCCTTGAGAACCCCATGAACAGTATGGAAAGGCAAAGTGATAGGATACTGAAAGAAGAACTCCCCAGGTCGGCAGGTGCCCAATATGCTACTGGATTTCAGTGGAGAAATAACTCCAGAAAGAATGAAGGGATGGAGCCAAAGCAGAAACAATACCCAGTTGTGGATGGGACTGGTGATAGTAGCAAGGTCCGATGCTGTAAAGAGCAATATTGCATAGGAACCTGGAATGTTAGGTCCATGAATCAAGACAAATTGGAAGTGGTCAAACAGGAGATGGCAAGAGTGTACATTGACATTCTAGGAATCAGCAAACTAAAATGGACTGGAATGGGTGAATTTAATTCAGATGACCATTATATCTACTACTGTAGTGGGCAGGAATCCCTTAGAAGAAATGGAGTAGCCATCATGGTCAAAAAAGAGTCTGAAATGCAGTACTTGGATGCAATCTCAAAATGACAGAATGATCTCTGTTCGTTTCCAAGGCAAACCATTCAATATCATGGTAATCCAAGCCTATGCCCCAACCAGTAACACTGAAGAAGCTGAAGTTGAACGGTTCTATGAAGACCTACAAGACCTCTTAGAACTAACACCCAAAAAAGATGTCCTTTTCATTATAGGTGACTGAAATACAAAAGTAGGAAGTCAAGAAACACCTGGAGTAACAGGCAAATTTGGCCTTGGAGTACGGAATGAAGCAGGTCAAAGACTAATAGAGTTTTCCCAAGAGAATGCACTGGTCATAGCAAACACCCTCTTCCAACAACACAAGAGAAGACTCTACACATGGACATCACCAGATGGCCAACACCGAAATCAGATTGATTATATTCTTTGCAGCCAAAGATGGAGAAGCTCTATACAGTCAGCAAAAACAAGACCAGGAGCTGACTGTGGCTCAGATCATGAACTCCTTATTGCCATATTCAGATTCAAACTGAAGAAAGTCGGGAAAACCACTAGACCATTCAGGTATGACCTAAATGAAATCCCTTATGACTATACAGTGGAAGTAAGAAATAGATTTAAGGGACCAGATCTGATAGACAAGAGTGCCTGATGAACTATGGATGGAGGTTTGTGACATTGTACAGGAGACAGGGATCAAGACCATCCCCATGGAAAAGAAATGCAAAAAGGCAAAATGGTTGTCTGAAGAGGGCTTACAAATAGTTGTGAAAAGAAGAGAAGCAAAAAGCAAAGGAGAAAAGGAAAGATATTCCCATTTGAATGCAGAGTTCCAAAGAATAGCAAGGAGAGATAAGACAGCCTTCCTCAGCGATCAATTGCAAAGAAACAGAGGAAAACAACAGAATGGGAAAGACTAGAGATCTCGTCAAGAAAATTAGAGATACCAAGGGAACATTTCATGCAAAGATGGGCTCGATAAAGGACAGAAATGGTATGGACCCAACAGAAGCAGAAGATATTAAGAAGAGGTGGCAAGAATACACAGAAGAACTGTACAAAAAAGATCTTCACAACCCAGATAATCACGATGGTGTGATCACTCACCTAGAGCCATCCTGGAATGTGAAGTCAAGTGGGCCTTAGAAAGCATCACTACAAACAAAGCTAGTGAATGTGATGGAATTCCAGTTGAGCTATTTCAAATCCTAAAAGATGATGCTGTGAAAGTACTGCACGCAATATGCCAGCAAATTTGGAAAACTCAGCAGTGGCTACAGGACTGGAAAAGGTCAGTTTTCATTCCAATCCCAAAGAAAGGCAATCCCAAAGAATACTCAAATTACTGCACAATTGCACTCATCTCACACACTAGTAAAGTAATGCTCCAAAGTCTCCAAGCCAGGCTCCAGCAATACGTGAACCATGAACTTCCAGATGTCCAAGCTGGTTTTAGAAAAGGCACCGGAACCAGAGATCAAATTGCCAACATTCGCTGGATCATCAAAAAAGCGAGAGAATTCCAGAAAAACATCTATTTCAGCTTTATTGACTATGCCAAAGCCTTTGACTGTGTGGATCACAATAAATTGTGGAAAATTCTGAAAGAGATGGGCATACCAGATCACCTGACCTGCCTCTTGAGAAACCTATATGCAGGTCAGGAAGCAACAGTTAGAACTGGACATGGAACAACAGACTGGTTCCAAATAGGAAAAGGAGTACGCCAAGGCTGTATATTGTCACCCTGCTTATTTAACTTATATGCAGTACATCTTGAGAAACGCTGGGCTGGAAGAAGCACAAGCTGGAATCAAGATTGTAGGGAAAAATATCAGTAACCTCAGATATGCAGATGACACCACCCTTATGGCAGAAAATGAAGAGAAACTAAAAAGCCTCTTGATGAAAGTGAAAGAGGAGAGTGAAAAGGTTGGCGTAAAGCTCAACATTCAGAAAACAAAGATCATGGCATCTGCTCCCATCAGTTCATGGGAAATAGCTGGGGAAATAGTAGAAGCAGTGTCAGGCTTTTTTTTTTTTTGCTCCAAAATCACTGCAGATGGTGATTGCAGCCATGAAATTAAAAGACGCTCACTCCTTGGAAGGAAAGTTATGACCAATCTAGATAGCATATTAAAAAGCAGAAACATTACTTTGCCAACAAAGGGTCTGTCTAGTCAAGGCTATGGTTTTTCCAGTGGTCATGTATGGATGTGAGAGTTGGACTATGAAGAAAGCTGAGCGCTGAAAAATTGATGCTTTTGAACTGTGGTGTTGGAGAAGACTTTTGAGAGTCCCTTGGACTGCAAGGAGACCCAAGCAGTCCATTCTAAAGGAGATCAGTCCTGGGTGATCATTGGAAGGACTGATGCTGAAGCTGAAACTCCAGTACTTTGGCCACCTGATGCAAAGAGTTGATTCATTGGAAAAGACCCTGATGCTAAGGGGCCGACAGAGGATGAGATGTCTGGATGGCATCACCGACTCGATGGACATGAGTTTGAGTAAACTCCGGGAGTTTGTGATGGACAGGGCATGCTGCGATTCATGGGGTCGCAAAGAGTTGTTGGACACTACTGAGCGACTGAACTGAACTGAACTTAGTTGTGATGCAGTTCCAGAGCCCACCTGCTCAGTTGTTGTGGCTTGTGGGCTTAAATGCTCTGGGCCATGTGGGATCTTAGTTACCTGATCAAGGACCAAATCCCCATCCCTTTCATTGCAAGGTGCATCTATTAACCACTGGACCACCAGGGAAGTCCCTGGAGATGTGTTTTCACAACTATGATGTGATCAATGTAGTAATGGTTCAAACCTTTGACCTTCCCCATCGAGACCATAGGATTTCCCTCATGGCTCAGTGGGAAAGAATTCACCTATAATGCAGGAGATACTGGTTCAATCCCTGGGTGGGGAAGATCCCCTGGAGAAGGAAATAGCTATGCATTCCAGAATTCTTCCAGAAGTCATAGGATTCCCTGGAAATTCTATGGACAGAGGAGCCTGGAAGGCTATAGTCCATGGGGTTGCAGAAAAGTTGAACACCACTTAGCAACCCTAACTGGGCAAAAGTCTGTTTGTAAGCCCCCTTTACCTCAACAGATGGTACTGGTTGGAGAATCTGAGAAAGAATTCTAGTAGTCTACTAAGCACTGGAAATTTCTTGCTTCCTAAGGGCTTTTTTTTTACTTTATAATAGTAAGACAAATTTTCCAAAAGAATTTTGGGAAATTCTTCTCCTTACTTTGGAGAGAAATGACAATGTTTTCAATTTTGAAATAGATGAAACTTTGACCTACTCTTCCATCCCCTCCTCCATAAATTGAATTCTTTCTGTGAGGCTGGGCTCTGTGTGGTACCAGGACACTGGCCTCTAACCCAGGTATTGAGGAACCAGGGTATTGAGGAACCAGGTATTGAGGAACCAGGTCCATTTCAGGGCATGTACACAGCAGGGGAGGCTACCATGGGGAATACTGTGACCATGATAGTCATTCATATGATGGCAAAAATAGTGATGCATAGTTGTAGTTTATTAACTACACTCTAAATAAGATATCCAGGTATCTGTTGATGAAATTAGGTAACACCAAACTCATAGATTAATTAGCATATTTTACAGACTGTCTGTTAACTTAATCTTGTATTTACTTGAAGTGAAGTGAAGTGAAGTGAAGTGAAGTGGCTCAGTTGTGTCCGACTCTTTGCAACCCCATGGACTGTAGCCTACCAGGCTCCTCCGTCCATGAGATTTTCCAGGCAAGAGTACCAGAGTGGGTTGCCATTTCCTTCTTGAAACCATATCAAATTGAAGAATAAAGGATAAGCTTGGAATTTTTCTATGACCTCCCTAAGACCTCAGAGTTGCCAGGCATCAGTTGATAAAGGAAAAGATTAAAGAGAAAATAATGTAGTAATCAATTTTTTAATCTTTTTATGAAATAACCAGGAGAATATCCTGGGAGTGTTCCATTCAAAGCAATATCAAATTTCTTCCTGCTTAAGGGAAGAGGTGGCTACCCTGAATGGGTTTTGTTATTTACGCAGGATTTCAAATGTGTGCATGTGTGTGTGAGAGAGAGAGAGGGAAAGAAACTGTAATTAATCTATTGGTACTTAGTCCCAAGGGGCTTCCCAGGTGGTGCAGTGTAAAGAATCTGCCTGCCAGTACAAGAGACACAAGAGATGTGGGTTCAATTCCTGGATCAGGAAGATCCCCTGGAGGAGGAAACGGCAACCCACTCCAGTATTCTTGCCTGGAAAATTCCATGGACAAAGGAACCTGGTGGGCTGTAGTTCACGGGATCCCAAAGAGTGGGATATGACTGGATGACTAACACACACACCCCTTCACAGAAAGATAAAGTCCACGCCCTGAATGCCTAAAAAGGAACTGACTGGTAAGGAAAGAGGCATTGCTCTACCATCCAACCCTCTCAGATGAACAGCGAAAATGCAGAAAGATCAATAGACCAAGAATCAGTGAGACTTTGATTCTTACTGATTTGAGAGACTTTTTATTTATGAAGCATATTGTAAAGCAGAAAAGATCAGCAGCTCATTTTCTGGATTCTTATCAATGAATGTTGCTGCAGTCTAAGGGGAAAATGCAAAGAAAGATGAGCAGAGCCAGCTCTGGGCTACTATCTTGAAGGGATAAAGGACTCATCAAAGTGGACGGGCCAGCCATTTTCACAGCCAATAACAATGACTCTGGAGGATTTTATGGCTCTGTACTTGCATGGAGGCCGGGAGGAACCTCCTTTATGCTTGCAGGTGGTGACCTGGAATGCAGATCTGCTTATTTTGAGATTGCCTCCATAAGGTTCTCCATTCCTGTCTTCACAGATGGCCTTGATGTCATTCTTGTTGCCATGAATAAAGGTGTTGGTGTCTTTGCAAGGTCTGGTCAGGCCTCGATTTTGCATGATGTTATTACAGTATTTGTCATCCCGGCCCTTTGGTTTGGCGTCGTAGTGCTGGGTCAGGAAGTGTCTGTATCTGTAGTCATCTTGATCCAGGGCCAGTGGGGTCAGACCCAGACCCAGCATGAAGACCAAAAACAGGGGGCTCAGGACCATGACCATCTCTTCCAACAAAGGCTCCTGCCAAGGGCAAAAAGAGATATAGTAGGGCACAGAACAGCATTGCCAAACTAGGCTGGAAGGACAGGGATTTGTTTTATGGTGGGGTGCCATGAATCATGGAGAAGGAAATGGCAATCCACTCCAGTACTCTTGCCTGGAAAATCCCATAGACGGAGGAGCCTGGTAGGCTGCAGTCCATGGGGTCGCTAGGAGTCGGACATGACTGAACGACTTCACTTTCACTTTTCACTTTCATGCATTGGAGAAGGAAATGGCAACCCACTCCAGTATTCTTGCCTGGAGAGTCCCAGGGACGGAGGAGCCTGGTGGGCTGCCGTCTATGGGGTCGCACAGAGTCTGTCACAACTGAAGCGACGTAGCAGCAGCCATGAATCAGGTACCCTCTATCACTAGGTATATCTTTTTCTTTTCCTTTCCTCAGTAGTCTCATCTGTCTCATCAATCGATTTCTTTGGAAAGTCAATTTAAAAGTTTCCTGAACACAACTTCCAAATGCAAACACTCTTTTCTATCCCTGAAGATCACTGAAAATTTACATTTCTATCAGTGGTACCATTAAAAAATCCATTCACACTCTTTAATTCATTTATTAACTGGGTACCAAACACCATGCTAGGTCCTAGAACACAAAGACCATTAAGACATACCAAGTGTCTCCCTAATACAGGATCCCCATGGGGGGATCAGCCACGGGGAAGGCATCAGAGCACTGATGTACAAAGATGAAACAAAAAGATATACACTGAGAGCTATGAAGATGAGGGACTTTCAGGGAACCTTGAGCCCAGGGAAGGGCGATCAGAGAGGACTGTTGAAGATGGATTCCAGGGCAAGTCAATCCATCAGTTGACTGTGAGGAGAGCAGGGGGAGCAGTTTCACCAGGAGGTGCATGGAAGCAGAAGTAGCAGAACTAATTCCCCAAGAAGTAACTGTTTCATGGCCAAATGTGGAATTATTACCATTTAGGAAGAACAGGGACAAGTGTGGAAGAATCTGTGTCGTCCTTGGGAGTGGGTCTGGGGTCAGCTCTTACAGAGAACTGGAGGAAGAGGAATTCAAGCTTACTCTTGACAGCTTCTTGCACTGGGAACAGTTTGGATTATTCTCAGAGAATATTTTCCAGTTTCCCTGAAGGCCTATGTGGACAGTTACGCAACAGGCAAATGGTATTATCATGTGGTTAAACAAATAAACAACAAAACACTTCAGACCTTTTCATTAAATAAAAGGCTTTATAATTTGCTGAATTGATTTCTTAACATCTTCCTCAAAAGAAGAGAGAGCTGCCATCACCACTCAGGAACAGTCAACTAAAACTGTAAAGCTCACGCATCCCAGGAATGGTGTGTCACAGACAGCACAGCCAGAGAGTGAATATTGTGCTTCTTGCTGGGATGTGATTTTAACTCAATGACAGATAATTAAAAATAGAACTAGACCAACATAATTTATAACAAAATAGAAAACAAGCTTCTCATGAGCCACTAAGATTTTACTTCTTCTGGAAACTGAGAATTGGAGCATTGCAAGATACTTATTGTTTGTAGCAGATAGTTTCTGACTATACCATCAGTTCTTTGGAGGAAAATTGAAAGAATAGGGTCTTTTTAAAAAAAACCACCATGGTCCTACTTCACTTTTTACCAAATAAATGTGACTGTCCTCATGTCTAACAATAAAAAGAACTTTTCAACGTTAATTGGAAACTGATTTTTATAACTTGGTTTTTCAAATTGTTTTCCAATGAGTAGCTCATCCAATTTATAATTGGCTATGATTTCTCGTCAGTCATCACACATGCCGAGAAATTCTTAGACTGGGATAAAAATCTGATCTTCAATTTATTTTTAAATGTACTATAATCTTTATGAATCCACATAAATGGTATCAGTTCAGTTCAGTTCAGTTGCTCAGTCATGTCCGACTCTTTGCGACCCCATGAATCGCAGCATGCCAGGCAGTGTCAAGGATATTAAATTATTAATTTTTATATTGTGTTTTTCTTGTTGTAAGTCAATAAACATATTTTCATATTAAATATTTTTGTAGCCCTTAAAGAGGCCACAAGTTGTAGCACTAAACCTGTAGTGATGCTAAACAATGCTGGGAGAACAGCTGTGGATCTAGAAAGACAAAAGGATTTGGGGCCCTGCTGCTTACATGGGAGGGCATGTCATAGAGTGAGCTTTCTAATCAGCATCTGACATTGATCTGCCTTATCTGTTTTATCGCTGTTCAGTCGCTCAGTCGTCTCCAACTCTTTGCAACTCCATGGACTGCAGCATGCCAGGCTTCCCTGTCCTTTACCATCTCCTGGAACTTGTGCAAATTCATGTCCATTGAGTTGGTGATGCCATCCAACTGTCTCGTCTTCTGTCATCTCCTTCTCCTCCTGCCTTCAATCTCCTTGCAGTCCAAGGGACTCTCAAGAGTCTTCTCCAACACTACAGTTCAAAAGCATCAATTCATCAGCGCTCAGCCTTCTTTATGGTCCCGAGCTCACATCCATACATGACTGCTGGAAAAACCATAGCTTTGACTATACAGACCTTTTTCAGCAATGTGATATCTCTGCTTTTTAATATGCTGTCTAGGTTTGTCATAGCTTTTCTTTCAAGGAGCAAGTGTGTTTTAATTTCATGGCTGCAGTCACCATGCACAGTGATTTTGGATCCCAAGTAATAACAGTCTGTCACTGTTTCCATTTTTTCCCCATCTATTTGCCATGAAGTGGTGGAACCAGATGCCATGATCTTAGTTTTTTGAATGTTCAGTTTTAAGCCAGTTTTTTCACTCCTTTTTCACCTTCATCAAGAGGTGTTTTAGTTTCTTTGCTTTCTGCCATTAAAGTGGTATCATCTGCATATCTGAGGTTGTTGATATTTCTCCCAGCAATCTTGATTTTAGCTTGTGCTTCCTCCAGCCCAGCAAGTCACATGATGTACTCTGCATATAAGTTAAATAAGCAGAGTGTCAATATATAGCCTTGACATACTCCTTTCCCGATTTTGAACCAGTCCATTGTTCCACGTCTGTTTCTGACTGTTGCTTCTTGACCTGCATACAGGTTTCTCAGGAGGCAGGTAAGGTGGTCTGGTATTCCCATCTCTTTAAGAATTTTCCAGTTTGTTGAGATCCACACAGTCAAAGGCTTTAGTGTAGTCAATGAACCAGAAGTACATGTTTTTCTGGAATTTCCTTGCTTTTTCTATGATCGAATGGATGCTGACAATTTGATCTCTGGTTTCTCCGCCTTTTCTAAATCCAGCTTGTGCATATGGAAGTCCTCAATTCATGTACTATTGAAGGCTAGCTTGAAAGATTTTGAGCATTACCTTGCTAGCATGTGAAACGAGCCCAATTGTACAGTAGTTTGAACATTCTCTGGAACTGCCCTTCTTTGAGATTGGAATGAAAACTGACCTTTTCCTGTCCTGTGGCCACTGCTGAGTTTTCCAAAGTTGCTGGCATAATGAGTGCAGTACTTTAACAATGTCATCTTTTAGGATTTGAAGTAGCTCAGCTGGAATTCCATCACCCCTGCTAGCTTTGTTCACAGTGATGCTTCCTAAGGCCCACTTGATTTCACATTCCAGGATGTTTGGCTCTAGGTGAGTGCTCACTCCATCGTGGTTATCTGGGTCATGAAGATCTTTTTTGTATAGTTCTTCTGTGTACTCTTGCCACCTCTTATTAATCTCTTCTGCTTCTGTTAGGTCCACACTATTTCTGTCCTTTATTGCACCCATCTTTGCATGAAATATTCCCTTGGTATCTCTAATTTTCTTGAAGAGATCTCTAGTCTTTTCCATTCTATTGTTTTCCTCTACTCCTTTGCACTGTTCACTCAGAAAATGAATAATTTCTTATCTTTCCTTGCTATTCTTTGGAACTCTGCATTCAGATGGGCATCTCTTTCCTTTTCTCTGTTGCCTTTCACTTCTCTTCTTTTTTCAGTGATTTGTAAGGCCTCCTCAGACAACCATTTTGCCTTCTTGCATTTCTTTTTCTTTGGGATGGTTTTGGTCATTACTTCCTGTGAAATGTTACAAATCTCTGTTCATAGTTCTTCAGGCACTCTGTCTACCAGATCTAATCCTCTGTCTACCAGATGTAATCCTTTGAATCTATTTGTCACTTCTATTGCATAATCATAAGGGATTTGATTTAACCTTACATTGCACTTTTCAGTCTGCTGGATGTGTTTTCTCTATTTTTTTGAAAAAGTTTCCAGCAATCACTGAAAGATAAATTTAACATCCCAACCTTCACAGAAAGGAAAAGTCTGCCGCCTGTTACCTGAGATGGAAATGACTGATAAGGAAAAAGACATTGCTCTCCCATCCAACCCTCTCAGGGAGAAGCTGAATAGAGAAAATGGGGGAAGATCAGTAGACCAGGGATCAGTGAGAAGACTGATTCTTGCTGATTGCAGAGACTTTTTATTTATGAAGCATCTTGTAAAGCATAAAAGAAAAGATCAGCAGTGCATGTTCTGGATTCTTAGCAATGCATGTTGCCATAATGTGAGGGGGAAATGCAAGGAAGGAAGGGCAGAGCCAGCTCTGGACTATGGTCTTGGAGGGATAAAGTTCTCCTCAAGGTGAACAGGAAAGCCATCTCGACAGCGAATAACAATGACTCTGTTTGCTCTGAAGGCTCTGTACCGGCATGGAGGCCGGGTGGACCCTCCTCTATGCTTGCAGGTCGTGACCTGGAAGGGAGACCTGCTTCTTCTAAGACCGTCTCTGTAAGGTTCTCCATTCCTATCATCACAGATGGCCCTGATGTCGTCACTGTTGCCATGAACAAAGGTGTTGATGTCTTTGCAGGGTCTAGTCATGTTTCGTCTCTCCATCATGGTGTTACAGTATCTGTCATTGTGGCCTGCTGGGCTAGGATCATAGTGCTTCCTTAAAAATCCCCTGTACCCATCATTTTGAGCCAGGGTTTGTGGGGTCAGGCCCAGATCCAGCATGAAAACCAAAAACAGGGGGCTCAAGACCAAGACCATGTCTTCCAACAAAGGCTCCTGCAAAGGGCAAAAGGAGATTAAGTAGGGCACAGAACAGCATTGCCAGATTAGGCTAAAAGGGCAAGGACTTTTCTCTCTGACAAGGTATCATGAGTCAGGTATCCTTCATCACTACTTAGTGATATTCTTTTCCTTTTCTTGAAAAGGAAAAGTTTCATCTGTTTTGTCTCTTGATTCCTTTGAAAAATCAATTTAAAAGTCTCCTGAAGACAGCTCCAGTCTCAGCTGATCTTTCCTATCCCTGAGGATCACTGAAAATGTACCTTTCTATCAGTTGTAACATTACAAAATCCATTCACACGCTTTAATTCAGTTATTAGCTAATTTAATAGCAAACTCTATATAAGTCCCTACTGGGTACCAGGCACCATGCTAGGTCCTGGAAGACAAAGGCCATTAAGACACACGAAGTGCCTCCGTAATACGGGATGTGGCACCCATGGGGAAGAGATGGGAGCACCAGGCTACTGAGATGAGACAGTAAGACAGATGCTGAAAGCTATGAAGAAGAGGGACTTCTATGGAACCTTGAATCCCAGGGAAGGGGCGATCAGAGGATTGTTGAAGACAGATCCCAGGCACTCAAGTCAATCCATCAGTTACTGTGAGGACAGCAGTTACACCCTGAGGTGCTGAGGTGAAGGGAAGCGGACCTAATTCCCCAAGAAATAGGTGGTTCATGGCCAAAGGTGGAATTGTTATATAAACTACCATACAGTTGTGCTCATTTCACATTCTAGCAAGTTATGCTCAAAATCTTTCAAGCTAGGCTTCAGCAATGTGTGATCCTAGAACTTCCAGATGTACAAGCTGGGTTTCAAAGAAGCAGATGAACCAGAGATCCTAACACTCTAATGGCAGAAAGTGAAGAGGAATGAAAGAGCCTCTTATTGAGCCTGTAAAAGCTAGCTTAAAACTCAATGTTAAAAAGACTAGGATCATGGCATCTGGTCTCATCACTTTACGGCAAAGAGATGGGTAAAACATGGAAGTAAGTGACAGATTTTAATTTTCTTGAACTCCAAAATCACTGCAGATGGTGACTGAAGCCATGAAATTAAAAGACACTTGCTTCATCCTCTAGCTCTTACAGAGGACTGGAGGAAGAGGAACTCAAGCTTATTCTTAGGAGCTTCTTGCACTGGGAACAAATAGGATGATCCTCAGAGGATATTTTTGTTTCCCTGAATACATACCTACACTGATACACAATAGGCAAATGGTATTACCATGTGGTAAAATAAGCAAACAAAATACCTTAGATCTTTTCATCAAATGAAAGGCATTATAATTTCCTGTATTGATTTTTAATATCTTCTTCAAAAGAAGAAAGCTTCTATCATCTCTCAAGAGCAGTCAACTCAAACTGTAAAATTCAAACATTTTAGGAATGGTGTGTCACAGACACTCAACACACCCAGAGAGCAAATACTAAGTTTCTTCCTGGGGCACAATTTAACTCAATGACAGACAATTTAAAATAGAATTAAATAGGCATAGAATATAATAAAATAGATAACAAATATCTTACAGTCACTAAGATTTTATGTCTTCTGAAACTTGAGAACTGAAAGTCATTTGTTGTTTGTAGCAGGTAGTTTCTGCTACAAACTTTGGGAAACTACAGTTCTTTGGGAAAAACTGTGACAAAAAGGGCCTTTTTGTAAACCACCATAGTTCTACTCCACATCTCACCAAATAGATGTGAATGCCCTCATATCCAACAATAAAAATAACTTTCCACAATAAATTAGAAACTGATTTTTATAACTTTTGTTTCTCAAATTGTTTTCCTACGAGTAACTCATCGTTTTATAATTGGCTATGATTTCTTGCCATGAAGAGATGGGACCAGATGCCATGATCTTAGTTTTCTGAATGTTGAGCTTTACGCCAACATTTTTACTCTCCTCTATCACTTTCTTCATCAAGAGGCTTTTTAGTTCCTCTTCACTTTCTGCCATAAGGGTGGTGTCATCTGCGTATCTGCGGTTATTGATATTTCTCCCAGCAATCTTGATTCCAGCTTGTGCTTCTTCCAGCCCAGTGTTTCTCATGATGTACTCTGCATATAAGTTAAATAAGCAGGGTGACAATACATAACCTTGGCGTACTCCTTTTCCATTTTGACACAAGTCTGTTGTTCCATGTCCAGTTCTAACTGTTGCTTCCTGACCTGCATATAGATTTCTCAAGCAGCAGGTTAGGTGGTCTGGTATTCCCATCTCTATCAGAATTTTCCACAGTTTATTGTGAGCCACACAGTCAAAGGCTTTGGCATAGTTAATAAAGCAGAAATAGATGTTTTTCTGGAGCTCTCTTGCTTTTTTGATGATCCAGTGGATGTTGGCAATTTGATCTCTGGTTCCTCTGCCTTTTTTAAAACCAGCTTGAACATCTGGAAGTTCACGGTTCACGTATTCCTGAAGCCTGGCTTGGAGAATTTTGAGCATTACTTTACTAGCGTGTGAGATGAGTGCAATTGTGTGGTAGTTTGAGCATTCTTTGGGATTGCCTTTCTTTGGGATGGGAATGCAAACTGACCTTTTCCAGTCCTGTGGCCACTGCTGAGCTTTCCAAATTTGCTGGCATATTGCGTGCGGCACTTTCACAGCATCATTGTTCAGGATTTGAAATAGCTCAACTGGAATTCCATCACATCCACTAGCTTTGTTCATAGTGATGTTTTCCAAGGCCCACTTTACTTTACATTCCAGGATGTCTGGCTCTAGGTGAGTGATCACACCATCGTGATTATCTGGGTTGTGAAGACCTTTTTTGTACAGTTCTTCTGTGTATTCTTGCCACCTCTTCTTAATATCTTCTGCTTCTGTTAGGTCCATACCAATGTTCCCTTGGTAACTCTAATTTTCTTGAAGAGATTTCTAGTCTTTCCCATTCTGTTGTTTTCCTCTATTTCTTTGCATTGATTGCTGAGGAAGGCTTTCTTATCTCTCCTTGCTATTCTTTGGAACTCTGCATTCAAATGGGAATATCTTTCCTTTTCTCCTTTGCTTTTCGCTTCTCTTTGTTTCACAGCTATTTGTAAGGCCTCCTCAGACAACCATTTTGCCTTTTTGCATTTCTTTTCCATGGGAATGGTCTTGATCCCTGTCTCCTGTACAATGTCACGAACCTCCACCCATAGTTCATTGGGCACTCTATCAGAACTATTTCTTACTTCCACTGTATAGTCATAAGGGATTTGATTTAGGTCATACCTGAATGGTCTAGTGGTTTTCCCGACTTTCTTCAATTTAGGTCTGAATATGGCAATAAGGAGTTCATGATCTGAGCCACAGTCAGCTCCTGGTCTTGTTTTTGCTGACTGTATAGAGCTTCTCCATCTTTGGCTGCAAAGAATATAATCAGTCTGATTTCGGTGCTGACTATCTGGTGATGTCCATGTGTAGAGTCTTCTCTGGTGTTGTTGGAAGATGGTGTTTGCTATGACCAGTGCATTCTCTTGGCAAAATTCTATTAGCCTTTGCCCTGCTTCATTCTGTACTCCAAGGCTACATTTGCCTGTTACTCCTGGTGTTTCTTGACTTCTACTTTTGCATTCCAGTCCCCTATAATGAGAAGGACATCCTTTTTGGGTGTTAGTTCTAAAAGGTCTTGTAGGTCTTCATAGAACCGTTCAACTTCAGCTTCTTCAGTGTTACTGGTTGCGGCATAGGTTTGGATTACCATGATATTGAATGGTTTGCCTTGGAAACGAACAGAGATCATTCTGTCATTTTGAGATTGCATCCAAGTACTGCATTTCAGACTCTTTTGTTGACCATAATGGCTACTCCATTTCTTCTAAGGGATTCCTGCCCACAGTAGTAGATATAATGGTCATCTGAATTAAATTCACCCATTCCAGTCCATTTTAGTTTGCTGATTCCTAGAATGTCAATGTACACTCTTGCCATCTCCTGTTTGACCACTTCCAATTTGCCTTGATTCATGAACCTAACATTCCAGGTTCCTATGCAATATTGCTCTTTACAACATCGGACCTGGCTTCTATCACCAGTCCCATTGACAACTGGGTATTGTTTCTGCTTTGGCTCCATCCCTTCATTCTTTCTGGAGTTATTTCTCCACTGATCCCCAGTAGCATATTGGGCACCTACTGACCTGGGCAGTTCCTCTTTCAGTGTCCTATCACTTTGCCTTTTCATACTGTTCATGGGGTTCTCAAGGCAAGAATACTGAAGTGGTTTGCCATTCCCTTCTGCAGTGGACCACATTCTGTCAGACCTCTCCACCATGACCCGCCCGTCTTGGGTGGCCCCACACAGCATGGCTTAGTCTCATTGAGTTAGACAAGACCGTGGTCCGTGCGATCACTTCATGGCAAATAGATGGGGAAACAGTGGAGAAACAGTGTCAGACTTTATTTTTTTGGACTCCAAAATCACTGCAGATGGTGATTGCAGCCATGAAATTAAAAGACGTTTACTCCTTGGAAAGAAAGTTATGACCAACCTAGATAGCATATTAAAAAGCAGAGACATTACTTTGCCAACAAAGGTCCGTCTAGTCAAGGCTATGGTTTTTCCAGTGGTCATGTGTGGATGTGAGAGTTGGACTATGAAGAAAGCTGAGCGCTGAAAAATTGATGCTTTTGAACTGTGGTGTTGGAGAAGATTCTTGAGAGTCCCTTGGACTGCAAGGAGATCCAACCAGTCCATCCTGAAGGAGATAAGTCCTGGGTGTTCATTGGAAGGACTGATGCTGAAGCTGAAACTCCAATACTTTGGCCACCTGCTGCAAAGAACTGAATCATATGAAAAGACACTGATGCTGGGAGGGAAGGGGGCAGGAGGAGAAGGGGACGACAGAGATGAGATGGCTGGATGGCATCACCGACTCGATGGACATGAGTTTGAGTAAACTCTGGGAGTTGGTGATGGACAGGGAGGCCTGGCGTGCTATGATTCATGGGGTTGCAAAGAGTCGGACACGACTGAGCAACTGAACTGAACTGAACTGATGATTTCTTGGCAATTCACACATGCTGAAAAATTTTTAAATGGGACAAAGATTTGACCTTCAATTTATTTTTAACTGTACTATAATCTTTATGAATTCTAAATTAAAAACAAACGGTATAGAGTCATAGATATTAAATTATTTTTATATTGTGCTTTTCTTATGTGTGAATTAACAAACATATTTTCATGTTAAATATTTTCATAGCCTTTAAAGAGACCACCAATTGTAACACTAAGCCTGTAGTGATGCTAAATAGTCCTGGGAGCACAACTGTGACTCTAGAAAGACAAAAGGATTCAGGGTTCCACTGGTTACATAGCAAGGCATGTGACAGGTTGAATGAAATGATCTCTCTTTCCACCAGCATCTGGCATTGATCTACCTTATCTGTTTCATCTTATCTATAGACAACTTTGGTATACTACCAAAGAATTACCAAATTGTACCCTAAGATTCTTTGGTCATTCCTCAACACTGAAAGAAAGAAATAGTCACTGAAATGGTTTCCATTAGGCATGTAAGAGTATCATTTGTAATAGAATCAGCAAAAGTATTTTGGGGAGGTTAGCAAGAAAGTGGTAGATGACTAGGCGAGTCACGCATAAAAGAATAATAAGACATCCTACCGCGCCACTGGTCCAGCACAGCCGCTGGGCTGCCACGCTCCCCACACGCCAAGCTCTTTACATGGCGCTTTCAGTCTTCTGGGTGTGTTTTCTTCTTTTTTTTTTTTTTTAATTTTTATTAGTTGGAGGCTAATTGCTTTACAATATTGTAGTGGTTTTTGCCATACATTGACATGAATCAGCCATGGATTTGTGTTTTCTTTTTCTACTTTTTTGGAAGACTCTTTTCTTGAATTGTAATCAGTTAAGTCCCCTGCTCTGCAATGGACAAATATTGCCTTTTAACGTCAAAGGCAGTTGTAGAATGGCAGGCTGTCAAGGGTGGAAGTATTCATAATAGTCACACTGGGAACAGAGGCCAGAATCCCAGAGTTCAAAAATCTAGCAGAACCTGAGCTGGTCGTACCCAAAAGAGTCATTAGGTGGCAGCGGTGGATAGGAATGCTGTCTCCCTCGCTTGGAGGAAACGGTGGGTCCTTCCTTGTAGGAGTCAGTATTGTACAGGGGATATTGCTGATCACAGAAAGGGGTGTGAGCTGGCAGGCCTGGCCACAGTCTCTGTCCAAACACTCCAAACTTAGATATTAAGACCAAGGACACCTCACTAGATACGAGTGTCAAAGCAAAAGTCACAAAGCTCAGGGTATTACAAATAAAGATTTAGTGGTTACCAGGTTTCATGCCTGCCATTCCCAAACCATTATTCATGGGATCTTAAGCAAACAATTACCTATTTACTTATAAATGTTTCTTGCATCCCCACTCAGTCACTCAGTCATTACTGACTCTCTGTGACCGTATGGACTGCAGCCCACCAGGATCTCCCGTCCACAGCATTATTCCGGAAAGAATACTACAGTAGGTTGCCATGCCCTCCTCCAGGATAAGTGTTTCCTACTGGCACATAATCTACAACAGGGCAGAGAGCATATTATTCACCTTGAATCATACTACATGCCTCACAGCAGACCCGCAATATATATATTTTTAATGACTTTTCATTTTCCTCTCCAAACCTAAATTTGCTTATCTATAAAATGAGAGTTGCTCACTGTAAAAGTTTGAAATTCCGTGGTTCTCATTAAGGCATCAGGGAACCTTTCTAGTTTCATAGCAAATGTCCAGTGACCATGGAATTGTAAAGATAAGTTTGTATGGATTTAGTTGGTGGCACAGCCACCAGCTGAAAGAAAGAGATGATAGGATGATGTGAGCCCAGTCTCACTGGTATGTATCACCCTTTAAGGATCGGGGTGTAAGCCCAGCCCTCTTCACCTCTAGTTAAGGCATTGAGCCTACCTCAGGGCTTGGCACCCTAAAAAGGGTATTTGTTTGTTGGGAGGTTGAAGGCCTTCATGTTCCAGTCTGGGGAGGTAAAGGGATATCTTTATTTCTGATTTACAAAATTTGCAAAATTCATCCTGTAACAACTCAGCTGAAGTTTGCTTAGACTTATTGTAATTTTGACCCCCTGAGACATCCAGAAACCAAATCCCAGCAAACACAGTGTGGCCACCTCTATCTAACATCTGCTCCCCCACTTCACACATTGTTTTCAGTTCTCACACGTTTGCAGTTCTAAACTTCTGGCAACGAGAGGGAAAATGGAACTGGGAAAAAACAAGTAAGAGACAGAAGGTTTGTGGTACAGAAGTGAATCTGCCTAGGCAAATGGTGCGGAGCCTCACATTTGGTCAAGGATAGTCAGACTCATTTACACAGATCCTTCTAGGCCCCAGCACATATTTGGCAGTGGAATTTATTTCAAATGTTCTTTAGATTTTTATCCTGTGTCTCAAACTAATCCCTTGGTCTTTATAAAAATTAACATTCTTGTCCTCTCTGACAGGCAATATTTTTTATTCAAGGAAGCCATCAAACTTCACGTACCAGAGAATTACCCCAACCTTTGATGATGAGTAATTATGGTCAGTGCACCTTCTTTTGATCTTGGGGTATGCTCCACTCCCTTTCAAAGAACACCCAAAACTTACTTTCTTCCTTTTTTTGTACCACACAGCTTGTGGGATCCTAGTTCCCTGACAAGGAATTGAACCCATGCCTTTGGCAGTGAAAGCATAGCATAGTCCTGCTTGGATTGCTAGGGAACTCCTCCAAAATTTTCTTAAAGAAGTTAGCCGGGAAGTTTACAAGTAAACAGAGATTGGACTTCCCTGGTGATGCAGTGGCCAAAGCTCTACACTCCCATGCATGGGGCCAGGGCTTGATCCCAGGTCAGGGAACTAGATCCCTCCTGCCACAGCTAAGAGTGCCAGCACCACAACTAAAGATCCTGCATGCTGCAACAAGGATCGAAGATCCCTGTGCCACAATTAACACCTGGTGCAGGCAAATAAATAAATAGATATTTAAGAAAAGGAAAACTGAGAGCTAAAAATATACTTTCTGTTTCCTTTCTTTTTCAGTGTCATACAAAACCTATACTGGGGAGGTGGGAGTGAGGTGGGGCTCCAGATACCCTTCAGCAAACAGCTTTCCCCAGGCTTTGGGGATTTTACCACAATTTAGAAATCTGTCCTAACCCTCTACTTGCTCCCACGGGCACTAATTTGCCTTTATCTATATAAAGGATATCCACCAAAGAAATCTGTTTTCATTTTAAACTTTGGAACCTAATTCATTTTCTTCTGAATTCATGAGCTTTGGCCTAGAGGTTTTAAAATAGGGGAAAATAGTTTCATTAAAATGGATGGATGGCTATAGTATATAAACAGAAAACAAACAGACAAATAAATAAAACAATGGATTACCCAGATGGAAGAATCTTACAAAAATCTGGAAGTTTCCCTCCAACTGCAGAGGGGTCCCAGCTATTTGTTCCTGGAGATGGGTTCCAGCCAAGTGAATCTGGAGGTCCCTCCTGGTTCTGAACACACAGTGATCAGATGAACAGGGTGGAGAGACCAGGTCTGAAAATTCCCAACCGTGACAGAGACACACAAACCGAGGACACTGCTCTTGAACAAACAATGAGAGTCGTTCACCTCTTCCCTGGTCATGATTTGGTCAACTATTAACTCACCTTTGGATTAGAGATTTGTTCTAGGAGGCAAAGTTTGATAGATGTGGCCTTTTGTCCCCAAGTTGGCTTTTTCTGACATCCCTGGTTCTTACCCCTGCCCGAGACAGGACCGAGGTTTCACTGTTCCCATGCAATGATCTGAATCCCAAAGATGTTGTTTCTTGGGCCAGCTCCAAGAACTACCTTGTAGAAGCCCGCAGAGAAGATGGGGTCCCCCAGGAGGATGCAGCTCCACTGTACTTTCTCTTTACCCACAGAATTTGGTCTCATGAACAGGTGCTAAGTAGGTTTTATAGAACCGGGAAAGCACTTCCAGAGAAGGTTATGTGACAGCTATTAGCACCCTGCACCTGACCTCAACCTCCCAGCTATTAACCTTTAGAAATATCCTTATCATATTCCTGGGCTTCTCTTTCCTTTCATCTTTACCTGTCCACAAATGACTGTAAGTGTCCAATCTCCTGCTGTAAAACTGACTAACTCCACCATCAATGCAACACTGCCTTGCATCCGCTCACAAAATGGCTATGTTGCCTGCATAGAAAGTGGACGCAAGGGCACCAGGATCACTTTCAGATCCTATGGTTTCAAATACCAGGTAGCAGCAGGAGGCCAGCTGCTTCACAGACGCCTGGCAACCACCTTCACTGTTGTTGGATCTAGGACACTGTTGTCCTTCTTAAAAATTACCAACCTTCTCTGGTCATTCACCCACCTCCACATTTTCAGCCTCCCTGTATTTTAGGTGTCAGCTGAAGTCAGGCTGCCTATCAGTAAAACAAATGCATTTGAAATCATCATAATAATTATAATAATCTGTGTTACCTTTCATTCTATGAAGGGCTCATATTTATTTACATGACTACATTTAATCCTCACCAGGACTGTTTGAGGTGGGTATTATGTAAGTCAGTTTTTTTCTGTGTGTGTGAGGAAACTCCAAAATCAAACAAGACCTTGACTAAAGCAATCCTTTTTTATTTTCCTCCTGCTAATAACTTTCTTGACCCATCCAGTTTCTGCCTATAAAACTCTTCCATTGCTGAGCTTCTCAGAGCACCTCTCTTATTTACTAGATGAGATGCTGCCCCTTTCATGAATCGTTTATCAAAGCCAATTAGGTCTTCAAATTTACTCAGTTAACTTTTGTTTTTTAACAGAGCAAAGAAAAATAGTGGGATGTGGGGCTTCTCCTGGCATCTAACAATGTCCCCACTCACTTTTCTTTTCTGAGCAAACGCACTGTTTGCGAGGAGCACCTATTTTATTTTTTTTTTAATAATTACTTTATTTTAATAGGAGAACAATTACTTTACAGTATGATGGTTTTTGCCATACATCGACATGAATGAGCCACGGGTGTACATGTGTCCCCCTGGCCTGAACCCCCTCCCACCTCCCTCCACACCCCATCCCTCTGGGTTGTCCCAGAGCACTGGCTTTGAGTGCCCTGCTTCATGCATCGAACTTGCATTGGTCATCTGTTTCACACACAGTGCTATACATGTTTCAATGCTATTCTCTCAAATCATCCCACCCTCGCCTTCTCCCACAGAGTCCAAAAGTCTGTTCTTTACATCTGTGTCTCTTTTGCTGCCCCGTATGTAGGATCATTGTTACAGCCTTTCTAAATTCCATATATGTGTGTTAATATACAATATTCGTGTTTTTCTTTCTGACTTACTTCACTTTGTATAATAAACTCTAGTTTCACACACTTCATTAGAACTGACTCAAATTTGTTCCTTTTTAGAGCTGAGTAATATTCCATGGTGTATATGTACCACAACTTCCTTATCCATTCATCTGCTGATGGACATCTAGGTTGCTTCCATGTTCTAGCTATTGTAAATAGTAAGAGCACCTATTTTAAATTACCCACACACCATTTCTTTAAACACACACTGAAGAACTGAGTTTTAAAAAATTATCGACCATTACAAACCATAAAGCTGGGTTTTGCTTTGAGATTCAATCTGAAGATCTTTTATCAGAGAGTTCAGGTTTATAAATATAAATAATGTGATCTTGAAACAAAGTTATCAACCAGTCACTTGTTAGGGAGAAGGCTGTCAGGCTCCTGCGACAGCCTTAGTGCCTTAGCAGCCCTGGACCAGGAAGCAGCAGCCGACTCCCACTGTCCAAGGGGATCAAGACAAATTAATCAACACGACCCCATCCTTCGCTGATAAATTGCCTAAAAACAACAGATCAGCCTCTGATTTTAGAGTCATGCAGTAGTGCTGGCAGGCAGCCTCCAGCCTCTGAACACAGCCAAGTCCTATCTCTCCCTCTTGGATTTTACCTGACAAACATTTGGAGAATACACAACCTATCCCTGGGCTTCCCAGGTGGTGCTAGTGGTAAAGAATCCATCTGCCAATGCAGGTAAGACTTAACAGGCCTGAGTTCAATCCCCAGGTCAGGAAGATCCCCTGGAGAAGGAAATGGCAACCCACTCCAGTATTCTTGCCTGGAGAATCCCATGGACAGAGGAGCCTAGCAGGCTACAGTCCATAGGGTCGCACAGAGTTGGATGCAACATAGCAGCAGCAGCAGCAATCCGTCCATGGAATTGACAATGCCAAAAGCAAGTTGGTGAATAATGAATGATTACTTTTATTCTAATTGCTTTTCTTTTCACCTTGGCACAATGAGTTGATGAAAACAGAAAATAAGATTTTGAAATAAAAAGAAAATTTTAATATTTCATTAAAATGCATTTAAATGCTTACTCAATATGCCAGCAAATTTGGAAAACTCAGCAGTGGCCACAGGACTGGAAAAGGTCAGTTTTTATTCCAATCCCAAAGAAAGGCAATGCCAAAGAATGTTCAAACTACTGTGCAATTGCACTCATCTCACAGGCTAGCAAAGTAGTGCTCAAAATTCTCCAAGCCAGGCTTCAACAGTACATGAACCATGAACTTCCAGATGTTCAAGCTGGATTTGGAAAAGGCAGAGGAACCAGAGATCAAATTACCAACATACATTCATTGGATCATCAAAAAAGCAAGAGAATTCCAGAAAAGCATCTACTTCTGCTTTATTGACTATGCCTAAGCTTTTGACTGTGTGGATTACAATAAACCGTGGAAAATACTGAAAGATATGGGAATACCAGACCACCTGACCTGCCTCCTGAGAAATGTGTTTGCAGGTCAGGAAGCAACAGTTAGAACTGGATGTGGAACAACAGACTGGTTCCAAACTGGGAAAGGACTATGTCAAGGCTGTATTTTGTCACCCTGCTTATTTAACTTCTATGCAGAGTACATCATGTGAAATGCCAGGCTTGATGAAGCACAAGCTGGAATCAAGATTGCTGGGAGAAATATCAATAACCTCAAATATCCAGATGATACCACCCTAACGGAAGAAAGTGAAGAGGAACTAAAGAATCTCTTGATGAAAGTGAAAGACGAGAGTGAAAAGTTGGCTGAAAAATCAACATTCAGAAAATAAAGATATGGCATCCGGTCCCATCACTTCATGGCAAATAGGTGGGGAAACAATGGAAACAGTGAGAGACTTTATTTTCTTGGGCTCCAAAATCACTGCAGATGGCAACTGCAGCCATGAAATTAAAGGATGCTTGCTCCTTGGAAGAAAAGTTATGACCAACCTAGACAACATATTAAAAAGCAGAGACATTACTTTGCCGACAAAGGTCCATCTAGTCAAAGTTATGGTTTTTCCAGTAGTCATGTATGCATGTGAGAGTTGGACTCTAAATAAAGTTGAGCGCCAAAGAATTGATGCTTTTCAACTGTAGTGTTGGAGAAGATTCTTGAGGGTTCCTTGGACTGCAAGGCCATCAAACCAGTCCATCCTAAAGGAAATCAGTCCTGAATATGCTTTGGAAGGACTGATGGTGAAGCTGAAACTCCAATACTTAGGCTACCTGATAGGAAGAACTGACTCATTGGAAAAGAACCTGAATCTGGGAAAGATTGAAAGCAGGAGGAGAAGGGGATGACAGAGGATGAGATGGTTGGATGGCATCACCGACACGATGGACATGAGTTTGAGTAAGCTCCAGGAATTGATGATGGACAGGGAAGCCTGGTGTGCTGCAGTCCATGGGGTCACAAAGAGTCCAACACAGCTGAGCAACTGAACTGAAATGCTTACTCAAAATACCTACAGTGAGAAGCTACAGTTAACTGTCCATATCCACTGGTTCCCCATCCTCAGAGTGAACCAACTATGGACCGAAAATATTTGAAAAAAAATTCCAGAAAGTTCTAAAAAGAAAAATTTTAAATTCACTGTGTCCCAGCAACTGTTTACATAGTATTTACATTGTATTAAGTATTATGAGTAATCTAGAGATCATTTAAAGTATAGGGAGGATGCATGCAGATTATATATTAGCACAAATACTATGTCATTTTATATAAGGTGCTTGAGCATCGAGTTTAGGACCCTTGGCAAGTCCTGGAACTAATTCCTGTTGAATACCAAAGGACTACCCATAATCTATGATTAATGAATGCTATATCTTTTTGTCAGTAACTTCAACAGATGGGAAGTGCCACAGTGGCTCAGACCGCTAAGCGTCTGCCTGCAATGCGGGAGACCCGGTTAGATCCCTGTGTTGGCAAGATTCCCCTGGGGAAAGAAATGGCAATCCACTCCAGTACTCTTGCCTGGAAAATCCCATGAATGGGGGAGCCTGGTAGGCTACAGTCCATTGGGTCGCAAAGAGTCGGACACGACTAAGTAATTTCACTTACCTTACCTTCAATAGATGGGAAGCAATTGCATTGCCAATTGAAGAAAATGCTCATATATTTAAAAAGTGTTCTGACAGTTTGAACTTAAAGCCATCCCCCATATTTTGAAATGTTTTTCACTCTCTCCTTCAGGCCAATAGTTTCCCTGCACAAGGACACAGGAAGCATGGGTTCTCCTTCTATGGACTTGGTGCTAGTATACCTTTCCCTTTATACAGAGTACATATGTTTAGTTCTGTCCCCAAGGGTGATTACAAAAGTAGGTGATGGAGGGAAGAGATTAGTCTACAAATTCCTTCATAACAAAAAATGTTAGGTCTGTAAGTGTGAAACTTATTTAGTAACGGAAGTCAATGGTTAAAGAGGGATGAAACCGACATGGAAGTAGAAAACACTATTGACTGAGGGAGAAGGGGGGAAAAGTCCTACTAGCCTACCTATATTTCCAAATAAAAACAAACATTAGCTATCCAGTTTTCAACAGATTCTGGGTTCTGTGCCCATTTGCTCTTTCCCAACTGAAGAAGGAAATGGCAACCCACTCCAGTGTTCTTGCCTGGAGAATCCCAGGGACAGAGGAGCCTGGTGGGCTGCCGTCTATGGGGTCACAGAGTCGGACACGACGGCAGCGACTTAGCAGCAGCAGCAGCTCTTTGCCCGGTATTTCAGTGTGTTCTGAGAATAGCTGTTTACAGAGGTTGTTTGCTCAAATACAGACTCAATAAAAACTAAAGAGGGGTTTCACCAGCCTGCTGAGGTCCACTTTCTCAGCCATCTAATTTATGAATCATGCTAGCAAATGCTTCTAACTGTAACTGGGTAAACCTCTCAGCTTTGACTGCTTATACACTCACATCTGCTCTTTTAACAATAGCCAGAGTCATTCCTCTTTTTCTAGAATGATTTTCCCAAGCCAAACTAATTTGACTCGAAAGAGGATGTTGAGGGTGGGGAGTCAGCTATGGAAGGTTACCAGGAAAAGCAGAATAAACAATCGAGGGTGGTTATGCAAACTTAAGTCTTTGCCTTCTCCAGCTGGCAAGTTTGTAGAGATTTGGTCATCATCTTCTTCTGGGTACAGCAAGGGAGACAATCTTACAAATGGAGGTTTCCCTTATAAATGTAAATGTTTCTTGTTACAAAAAGTTAACTCCTTCCATGTTTTCAGGATTTTCTCCTTGTCTGCTGTTTTTTAGAAAACAACCAAGTTAAAATAATATGCCAAAGAGACATTTTGGGGTGGCAAATTCTGCTCCCCTACAGCTCACTTGAGATTTCCCCAGGCCCCCAAACACTGTTGAAAATCGCTTTTACTGTCCTTCCTAAATAAGCCTGTGTCGTTATCATTTGATGTGCTGTCACAGAGTAAGAAAGTTCAGGATCCCAAGGTTCCACTGAGAAAGCTTAGAGAAGAGGTTGTTGGCGAAGTATCTCAAAGAATTTCACAACTCAGGCTGAAGGTGGGCTAAGGGGGAGAAGACAGAGGAGAAAAGGAAAACACGAGATCCCAAATGTCAGTTATGGTTGCAAAAACTTGACAAGTTATGGTTCATAAATCTGGCGATCATTCTGTTTTCCTGAGGAAGTGTAGCCTTCCTCGGATTTCCCTTCCGTTCACCAATTCTGCGGTCACGCTTAGAGCCTGTGTTCTAGGCAACAGGCATTTCATGCTGGCAGCTCTGCTCAGCTGCAGAAAATAAGCAGCGGAGTAGGAATGTGGGCTAGAGGAGGGCATGGCAACCCACTCGAGTATTCTTGCCTGGAGAATCCCCATGGTCAGAGGAGCGGGGTGGGTCACAGTCCCTGGGGTTGTAGAGTCAGACGGAGAGACTGTGCACAAGAATGTGGGATCCCTAACTGGAGAAGAATGGAACTTCACCTTGCTTTCCATTCCTCAGCCCCTCCAGTCCAGTCCCGCAAACGCCTCCCCACAGAACTCCATACTGTCTCTGCTAAAAAGGGACTGCCTCGCCCAAACTCCCGGATAAAGCTACCAAAACAGGAGGAGGAGAGGAGGAGACGAAGGAGCGGGAGTGTGAACCTACCTCGGCCTAGGAACAAGTCTGCGGAAATGGGCAAGACGGTGGAAAAGTTTTTCTCACCCGCTTCTTCCCTGTAACGACGACGTCGAGTCGGGAGAAGTGCAAAGATGCAGCGAGGTGGAGAAGGGTCGGGGTGCGAGGCTTTTTATAGTTGGGACAGCGCCCCACTTCTCCCAGGAGGCGCTTCCCGCCAGGACCCGCCTCCAAAGCAGGCGTCAGAGCAACCCCCGTTCTAGGCGGAACGGGAGGGTTTCTGCCTGGGCTGAGATGGAGCTTGGAGGTCCGAGCCTGATACTCACTGGCCAAGAGGACGCGGCCTGAGGGGGCCTGCAGACTGCAAGACCCTGGCCCCTGCTCCACAAGGCTGCCTTTCCCAGGCTGGCGAGAGTCCACTAAGCCAGGTAATTTGGCCCGCACACATAACCTGCTCCAGCTACCTCATGTTCGATCAGTGTACATCTTTTGTAGAACAGTTAGGACCGCTGGGAAATTTGCACAGAACAGCGGGAAAATTTGCACAGAACACAGCTTTTTTCAGCTATTAGCAAAGGTGGGGTAGAAAGGAGAAAAAAGAACTGGGCTCGTCCGGGATTTGAACCCGGGACCTCTCGCACCCAAAGCGAGAATCATACCCCTAGACCAACGAGCCACGGCAAAACCGAACTGCAGAGATTGTCTCTGAATCTTACCTCTCCGTCAGCAACTGGCCGTGTGGTTGCTCTGAACTTTTATTTTCTGTGTAGACGTTTACCTCTGATTTTGATTAGCTGTTCTTTATGAAGTATCACGTCTGACTCTGACCTCACTTATTCTCCATCCGCGTCCTGGACCCCTCCAGACCCCAGATGGGGTGAGAAGAGGCAGCTTTTCAAGACGTCAGTCCCCGTGTCTGAGCTCCAACAAGCCCCTCCCTGAGGAGTCTCTTTGGGTTCCAGACAGGAGGGAACCTGCAGAGAACCGAGTTGCAGCCTGAGGGCCCGAGCTTGGGTCGATTGCAAGACTGTAGGGTCCTGAACACCAGGACAGATGCCCAGGATGTGTATCTGTCCGACTGCTACTACTTCGCGAGAGTGTAAAATCCTAGGGGCAGGAATGACGGGCATCAAAATACCGGTAGCCAGTATTCTGATCTATTGTAGGTGAACCAGTCTGGGGCATGTTCATATAGATCAGACGCCCGAAGTTTCCTTGAATGAGAATCAAATGTTCCATTTCCCCACCTTTAAGTTGTTTCCACAGTTTGAAATTCTCTTTCCCAGTCACATCCCAGTTTACGTCAAAGCCTATTCCTCCTTCTTGCACCAGTTCAAAAAAAATTTTTTTTGGTTGTTGTTGTTGTTGGAACTATTGAAATCTGTTAACAGTTGAATAAATTAAAAGTCTCTCCCCACTGAATGGATATGTGCGTGTAGAGTGAATGAAGGTCTCAGGGGGCTGTCCCGCAAATTAGAGCTCTAAGGATCGCAGAATAGAATATATATATTCAGTACCAACGAGTGGTGTTGGATCTTCAACTTTTGAACCTCAGGTGGCAACCTAAATTCAGTTATACCATCAAACTCAGAACTTCTTCAGATGGTTGAAAGAGTTAGTGCTCACTCCCCCTTTTCTGAAAACTGTACCCAACAGGACCGTTTTCAAGATACCAAAACAGTCATCTCTTCCTTCGAGCCGGAATCGAACCAGCGACCTAAGGATGTCCACTCTGGAAAGTACTACAGTCCTCCGCTCTACCAGCTGAGCTATCGAAGGAAGCGCGAGCAGCAACTGTTTAAAATTTTGGATTAAGAACATTGATAAACAGAGGTTCCGGAACAATAGCCCACTAGTTGCCAGTGTGTGGATACCACGTAGCCGAGCAGCTTAGGAGAAAGTCCCTCATCCACACTTCTACGGACAACCCCTCTAGAGCTGAACTCTTCTGCTTCAGAGAGGTGTTTTCAAGCGGGCCTAACCTGTGAGCTCTTCACTCGAGTACCTAGAACCTGCGGATCTCGAGGCCGCCCCCAGCCGTGGCGATCTGCTGGCCTGTTGTCTTCATTTAGCGCGCTGCCCCGGGCCTCCTGGCCTGATGATGTGTGTCTAAAGTGGGAGCAGACACCCGGGCATTGGAAAACTAAGGGCTGAGGGGTGTAACATACAATTCTGATCGCGCACGGGCGAGTCAAGGAGAAGGGCGGGCCTCAGAGCTCTGGCCTGGGCCTCCCTTTTCCTCACTTCCCATGCTCGCCTCCATAATCCAGGAGCATTTGCACAAGCGAACTGCTTCTCCCTTCCGTTTACGCGTCCACAGACTAGCGGAGGGAGAGGCTGTGACGTATAATACATGGCTGAGCCCAATGTTTCTATGAGAATTGACTCTTGGAGAAACTATTTTAAGGTTTTCAAAGAGGTAGCCACAGATTCTTTGAGTCAATAATAAATTTAGTGACACGAGTCTCGACCCTAACTTTCCCGCTTTGATATTGAAGTGTTCGAAAACCCACTGAAACGTGGAACCTTGTCGGACAGCCTATATTCTCTCAAACGCCTAATCGGGACAGCGGACGCTGGGGAGAGGACTTGGTTCTGGACTCCAGGCCTGCTCAGAGCGGGTGTGCGGGTTCGATCCCATCTCTTTCCTCACCGCCCTTGTGTCCCGCCGCGGCACGGGCAGCCCCCACGGCTCTTGCTGTGGTCCCGCAAAGCCAGGACGTCCTCGGAGCTTGGCAGCACTTGCCGCAGTTTGTAACGGACTCTGCCACAATCAGGATGGCAAAGCAGCCCTTGCCCCCTACTATTGGAACCTAAAAGTAAGTGTTCCGCTCAACTGTTTATTTGGGACATCTGCAAACCGGCGGTAAGTTATAATTAGCGGAATTTCGGCTGGCGTTCAAATTTCACGAGAGTGGTGGGTAGCTGGTGAAGTAGATTTTTAAAAAGAGCCAAGGGATTATCCCGTAGGCCCCAGCGAGATTTGAACTCGCGACCCCTGGTTTACAAGACCAGTGCTCTAACCCCTGAGCTATAGGGCCCTGCGGATGACCACTCTCCTTTGTTCTTCAAAACAGCTTTTATGCTGGACCTTTATTAGGGTGCCTATATGTACTGGGCAAAAAACCCTGGATGTCGTTTCAATACTCGCTCAGTCATGTCCGATTCTTTGCAACCCCATGGACTGCAGCAGGCCAGGCGTTCCTGTCCTTCATCATCTACCTGAGTTCACCCAAACTCATGTCCATTGAGTCGGTGATGCCATCCAACCATCTCTCCCCTTCTCCTCCTGCCCTCAGTCTTTCCCAGGATCAGGGTCTTTTCCAGTGAATTTGCTCTTTGGATCTGGTGGCCAAAGTATTGGCGCTTCAACTTCAGCATCAGTCCTTCCAATGAATATTCAGGGTTGATATCCTTTAGGATTGACTGGTTTGATCTCCTTAGAGTCCAAGGGACTCTCAAGAGTGTTCTCCAGCACAATTCAAAAGCATTGATTCTTCAGTGCTCAGCCTTTATTTATGGTTCAACTCACATCTTTACATGAATATTGGAAAAACCATACCTTTGCCTATCTGTTCCTTTGCCAGAAAAGAGATGTCTCTGCTTTTTAATATGCTGTCTAGGTTTGTCAGAGCTTTTCTTCCAAGGATCAGGAGTCTTTTAATTTCATGGCTGCAGTCACTGTCCGTGGTGATTTTGGAGCCCAAGAAAATAGTCTCTCACTGTTTCCATTGTCTCCCTACCTATTTGCCATAAAGTGATGGGACCAGATACCATGATCTTAGCTTTCGGAATGTTGAGTTTTAAGCCAGCTTTTTCACTCTCCTTTTTCACCTTCATCAAGTGGCTCTTTACTTCCTCTTCAGTTTCTGCTATTAGGGTAGTGTCATCTACATATCTGAGGTTGTTGATATTTCTCCTGGAAATCTTGATTCCAGCTTGTGCTTCAGCCAGTCTGGCATTTCACGTGATGTACTCTGCATAGAGTTAAATAAACAGGGTGACAATATACGTACTCTTGACATACTCTTTTCCCATTTGGAACCAGTCATTTGTTCCATGTATGGTTCTAACTATTGCTTCTTGACCTGCATGCAGGTTTCTCAGGAGGCAGGTAAGGTGGTCTGGTATTCCCATCTCTTTTAAGAATTTTCCACAGTTTGTTGTGATCCACACAGTCAAAGGCTTTAGCGTAGTCAAAGAAGCAGAAATAGATATTTTTCTGGAATTCTTTTGTTTTTTCTATGATCCAACGAATGTTGGCAATTTGATCTCTGGTTCCTCTGCCTTTTCTAAATCCAGCTGGTACAACTGGAAGTTCTCAGTTCACATACTGTTGAAGCCTAGCTTGAAGGATTTTGAGCATTACCTTACTAGCATGTAAAATGAGTGCAATTGTGCAGTAGTTTGAACATTCTTTGGCATTGTCCTTCTTTGGTACTGGAATGTAAACTGACCTTTTCTGGTCCTGTGGCCACTGCTGATTTTTCCAAATTTGCTGACATATTGAATGCAGCACTTTAACAGCATCATATTCTAGGATCTGAAATAGCTCAGCTGAAATTCCATCCCCTCCACTAGTTTCGTTTGTAGTGATGTTTCCTAAAGGCCCACTTAACTTCCCACTCCGGGATGTCTGGCTCTAGGTGAGTGATCACACCATCGTGGTTATCTGGGTCATGAAGATCTTTTTTGTATAGTTCTTCTGTGTATTCTTGCCACTTCTAAATCTCTTCTGCTTCTGTTAGGTCCCTACCAGTCCTGTCCTTTATTGAGCCCATCTTTGCACGAAATGTTCCCTTGGTATCTCTAATTTTCTTGAGGAGATCTCTAGTCTTTCCCATTCTATTGTTTTCCTCTACTCCTTTGCACTGTTCACCTAGGAAGGCTTTCTTATCTCTCCTTGCTATTCTTTGGAAATTTGCATTCAGATGGATATATCTTTCCTTTTCTCCTTTGCCTTTCACTTCTCTTCTTTTCTCAGCTATATGTAAGGCCTCCTCAGACAGCATTTTGCCTTTTTGCATTTCTTTTTCTTGGGGATGATTTTGATCACTGCCTCCTGTACAATGTTACAAACCTCTGTCCATAGTTCTTCAGAAACTGTATCTATAAAATCTAATCCCTTGAATCTATTTGTCACTTCCACTGTATAATCATAAGAGATTTGATTTAGGTCACTACTGGAACTCTGTAGTCTCTTGCTGGGAACAGCGCAATATGGGGTCAGTGACAGGAACTACCACCAGATTAAGAATGCAGAAATTTGCCTAATCCAACATAGTCTAATGTAGTGAAAGTTTTCCACCCTCCACCCTCTGCAGATTATGAAAATGAAGAAGGGAAATTCTACAGAGAGGTAATTGTCGACCACAGATCTCTCAGACTAAATTTCAACATCCACATTTGGTTTTCTGTTTGACTTAGGACATGCACCAAGGGGCAACCGCCTGCCCCAAGTTCATAAGGTTAGCGATTTCTCCACAGCTCAAGTCTTAGTGCCAGAACAGGCATTCGTGAATTTGTTCATCCCTTTATTGGATAAACACTGAGCTCCAATTCTGTGCTAGGTGGAATGAGACATCTAGATATGGTCTTTACTTTGAAGCCAGTGGCATAGTCTTGTGGTATAAAGGAACGTTAGTTTTCATGAAATAACAGTGAGAAGTAGCTGTGCCGGGTGTGAGGGAGTGGTAACAGTGCTAAGGTTCACAGACCTGCGGAGTGAGCCATCACGGAGGCAGGCCTTCAGGAGGGGCTGGAACTTGAACGGCACTTTGAAGGCAAGTTAAGACTCACACAAGTTTGGGGACAGAGGGATCCGTGGTAGAGAAAAAAATTATGAGCAAGGTTGGAAAGAAAGACCTTGGCATTTAAAGTGCCAAGGCAGAACATTGGCTGGGGCAGATGCCAGCCCTTGTGGAAGTGAGGTATTGTAAAACAAGTTAGCAGGAGACTTAGAAAATTCTGGAATGAAGTTATACCACTTTAAAAATTGAACAGGGAAATTCACAAGGCATGAATATGAAGATTGGATTGAAAGGGAGAGAAACCAAAGTCAAGGGGACACCCAAGACTGGCCATGGTACAGATTCTCAAACATAAAATGTAGGAGAATAGTAGTATAGGATTGGAAATGAAGGAATGAATGAGAGCGATACAGGCAAGGGAGAGTCTGCTGAAATGAAGAAGAAGAAATAAGAGACAAAGAGGAAAGAAGGAAGATTCTCAAATATCATACTTTGAAGAAGCAAAATGATATTGAAAAAAGGAAATCTAAAGGAGAGATGGGTATCTGGAGAAGGCAGAGGGGTAAAGAAATGTTAGAATTTAGGTAGGCTGGATTTGAAGTGTAGATGGAAGCTATAGGAATTTATGACAGCTTGTGTCTAGAGTTCTGTAGATTGATAAGTCAAGGTTAGATCAGATTACAGAGGTCACTCACTGAGTCAGAGCTTATAAGAATTGTGTGCTCTTGAAGGAAGAGCGTACAAAGAGAAAACAACAGACGCCTGAAAATAAGCTTTCTGAATAGCCCCCTTGCAGGCCTTTGTCATATGAGTGTGTCCAACATTTTAAAAACATTTTCCTTACTTTTTTGTAATTTCAATATTATAAGTAAGATTGTCCTAGAAAACTTTGCTTTCCCACCTGGCAGCTGAGAGTGAGGATGGGACCTAGGTCCACCAATCAGATGCATCCAGAGAGGATTTCAGTTTAGAGGTGTAAATAATTGTCTTAACCCCTCTAATCCAGGAGTTAATAATTCCACAGGGAAATCCCATATTTGTCCAGTGGTGAAGGTGTCAGGTTCTTGGCTTTGGGATTTCTTAAGTCTATAGATTATTGCCTTTCTTCCATTCTGGAAAATTCTCATCTATTATCTTTTTAAGTTTTTTTTATTCTCTACTTTTCTTTCTCCATTCATGAAACAAATTTAATATATATTAGACCTTCACACCCTGTCCTTCATCTGTTAACCTCTCTTTCATATTTACTCTCTTTTTGTCTCATGTTGCTTTCTGGGTTACATGTTCTTACTCATAATCAACTACTGCTGTATTTAACTGAAAAGTGAAAGTGAAAGTGAAGTCGCTGAGCGGTGTCTGACTCTTTGCGACCCAGTGGACTGTAGCCCACCAGGCTCCTCCGTCCATGGGGTTCTCCAGGCAAGAATACTGGAGTCGGTTATTTTCAATTTTAGACGTTTTTGCTTCTTTTTCAAAACTACTAAGCCAAATTCTATAATTTCATATTCTTTGCAGATATCTGCCAGCTTTTAAAAAATCTCTTTAAACATAGCAATTATATTATTTTAATATCTATGATAATCTGTATTATGCTATCTGTTGCTTTAGTTGATTCTTACTCATGTCGAATTGTTTCCTGTGTAACTGTTTTATCTTTGAATGTATACTGCTCAATATCTTTGCAAAATTATAAGCAGTGAATTTTTGAGGTCAAGATGAAAGTTTCTTCCTGGAACAAAAAAAATTACATGGCTTTTGTTTCTCATATGTACTTGAACCATTGTCAGCCCAAAAGGACTCTAAAAAAAGTTCATGGTTAGACACTCCTTGGGCCTCCAAGATGATGTAAAGCCAAACTGCAAATCAGAGAAAAAGCATACCTGTGGTCCTAGCTTTCCAGTAAAAGTTGAAAGCTCTTCTTTTTATTTTCCCTTTCTAAGCTCAGCTGATTTTTGCTGAGCTCCACAGCAATTAGTGTAAGTGAAAGGTTAACTTCTTATTCTTATCTTGTGAGTATAGCTCTTTGGGGTCCCAACTTAATATTTGGAAGAGTATCTTAGTAGAATTTCCACTTTTGGTGGGTGCTGAACCTTGACATCTGCCCTTCCTTTTTCTCCTACCCAAAGATGCTGCCAAAAATATAACCCAATTTGGCAGTAATAAGCAAATGTCTTAAGAGCTACAAAGATTAGTGCTTTCCTTACCTCTCAGATTTCATCTTTTCCTTAGATTCCGGCTGATTAGTTTCCTGTTATCATATTAGTACTTTGATGCTTTTACAAAGATTTGGTAAAATCTTATCCAATATTTTTATCATTTTTCCTCAAGAGGTTGGTCCAATTTAATTAGCCCACAATTACTAGAAAGGAGGCTAGAGTGGTAGGAGCTATAACATCAATCATATTCTACCACAGGGACTGAGAAGGAGAATGCATCACTCTACAAAAGGCCTAAGGGAGAGAGCGTGCAAAAAAAGAGCAGTGATAGTGAAAAAGGAAGCCTGTGTACCTTCCAAGTCCCTCGTTATGACTCCTCCAGAGGCCTCACTGTATTCCCTCTTAGAATCTATGAGACTTCCCTGAATATTTACAGCAATTTTCCTTTCTATTTTAGGAAAAATTATTTTCAACTTAAAATACTCCTAAATAACACTGAAGGCATTAATACATGTCTCTACATTATAGCTTTTATTTTCTAATATTTGGATCAACATTTATCAAATGGCAGTTATATGTTGGCCACATATACAGATCTCTGCTCCGGTCAACTTGGTCCACTTATAATTCCCCAAATATAACTCGCTTTTCCAGTTGTGATCATTTGTTTATTATTTCTTCAACTAGAATGATTTTCCATTTCTCCATACCTGTCGAACACTACTTATCCTGGAAAGATTATCTCAATGTTCTAATTCACAATGCCTTTGCTTTTTTACCAAGTAGATATCATCTCATTTCCCCTCTAAAGCCTATGAACCTTTTTCATCTTTGCTATTCCTTCTTCTTCACTCTCTCTCTCAGGATTTTGAACAGGACACATGTAATGGAGGTGTTCCCTAGCACCCAGAAGTAAGCATCTAGACTGCCATTACCCATTCAACTACACTCAATCAGTTATGAAATTATCAGACTGAGTAATTCCGTCCTTCCTGAATTTCTTCATCTTATATGAAATATTGTTGAAAGAATGCACCCTTTTATTTTTTTAATCTTCCAGAATTACTTCTAAATTCTGTTTTCCTATCTATGTCTATGTCCACCTTTTGGAAATGCTACAAAAGATACAAAGAAAGAACTGAATGAGATGGAAAAGAAAAAGGAAAGGAGATTGCACTACACTTAGTTATGGACTGCTTTATCTTGTTTTTAGAATTCAGTGTGTTAGTATACCATCAGCAGTTTTAGTACACTATCAGCAGTACGTGAACCGAGAACTTTCAGATGTACAAGCTGGATTTAGAAAAGGCAAAGGAACCAGAAATCAAATTACTAACATAAGCTGTATCACAGAAAAAGCAAGGGAATTCCAAAAAAAAAAAACCACATGTACTTCTGCCTCATTGACTACTCTAAAGCCTTTGACTGTGTAGATCACAACAAAATGTGGAATATTCTTAATGAGATGGGAATACCAGGCGACCTGACCTGCCTTCTGAGAAATCTGTATGCAGGTCAAGATGCAACTGTTAGAACTGGACATGGAACAACAGACTGGTTCCAAACTGGGAAAGGACTATGTCAAGGCTGTGTATTGTCATCCTGTTTATTTAACTTATATGCAGAGTACATCGGGCGAAATGCTGGGCTGGATGAATCACAAGCTGGAATCAAGACTGCTGGGAGAAACATCAACAACTTCAGATATGCAGATGACACCACCCTAATGGCAGAAAGCAAAGAGGAAGTAAAGAGCCTTTTGATGAATGTGAAAAAGGAGAGTGAAAAAGCTGGCTTAAAAGTCAACATTCAAAAAATGAAGGTCATAGCATCTGATCCTATTACTTCATGGCAGATAGATGGGGAAAATGTGGAAACAGTGTCAGATTTCATTTTCTTGGTCTTCAAAATCAATGTGGATGGTGACTGCAGCCATGAAATTAAAAGACATTTGCTCAGAAGAAAAGCTATGACAAACCTAGACAGTGTATTAAAAGCAGAGACATACTTTGCCAACAAAGGTCTGTATAGTGAAATCTATGGTTTTTCCAGTAGTCATGTATGGGTGTGAGAGTTGGACCACTAAGAAGGCTGACCGCCGAAGAATTGATGCTTTCAAACTGTACACTGGTGCTAGAGAAGACTCTTGAGGGTCCTTTGGACTGCAAGGAAATCAAACCAGGCAATCCTAAAGAAATCAACCGTGAATATTCATTGGAAGGGCTGGTGCTGAAGCTGAAGCTCCAATATTTTGACCACTCATTGGAAAAGACCCTGATGCTGGGAAAGATTGAAAGCAGGAGGAGAAGGGGGAAACAGAGGATAAGATGGTTGAATGGTAACACTGACTTACTTGGATATGACTTTGAGCAAACTCAGGGAGATAGTGAAGGACAGGGAAGCCTGACGTGCTGCAGTTCATGGGGTCGCAAAGAGTTGGACAAGACTTAGCGACTGAACAACGACAGTTTTATGCACTGTATTCTCAGCTCCTTGAGGGGAAGGTTGTATGGGTTTCCAAAATACCTAACAAAGTGACCAGCACACAGTGGTATTAACAAATACTTGAAATGTAGAGCAAACTACTACCCAGTTATGTTCAGAGAGTAAAAGATATTATTTCCCCCAGAAATCTGGAGCCCAATATATTCTTTTAGTTTCCTCTTCCTGAAATTACTGATAAAACAAGCACTGAAAATCTCTAAGGGACTTCCAGCTCTCATCTAATTTAAATTCCAGGATACTAGTCTGAATTCAGGGGCCAGTTCTCATTTTACATGGTCACTAAATGGTGTACCTAACACTAACAGAGATGAATGCTCCACCCACCCAACACACACAGAGTATCCTTACAGAAAAGAGGAGAAGTTACCTAAAAATAAATATATGGTTACCTACTGAGACTGAGAATATATAAGATAATGTTTATAACAAAAGACTGGGTGAAATCTGTTTAATATGGCATATGCATTTAGCCCTGCTGAGGCAGATTTCCTTTGAACAATGTCTGACCTTCTTTCTCAGGCTAATTCATAATTTCAGACCCTCAAGCAGACACACTTTCCAGTGAGAGAAGCCCCACCTAAGAAACTTATTTGCCTAACAGGGCAAACTTTGTTTCCTACACATTTGTTCGGCAGAAAGTATGTCCTCCTGAGGGTCTGGCATCACACATTAGGACTGTGAAGGAAAGTCAGGCATTTCTCAAAGGAAATTTGCCCTAGTAGGGTTGAATACATGCATTAGGAAAAGAAGGAACACTTTCAATCTCCTTTTATGGAGCCAGTATTATACAGATACCAATAACAGACAAAGACACTACAAGAAAGGAAAATTATAGTCCACTACCAATGCAAAATGCTAGCAAATTGAATTTAGCAGTATATTAAAAGGATCATCACAATGACCAGGTCGGATTTATCTCTGGGATGCAGAGATGATTCAACATGTGCAAATCAATCAATGTGATAAACTATTTTAACAGAAAAAGAAGAAAGCCACATGACCACCTCTGTGCTATGCTTAGTCGCTCAATCGTGTCCAACTCTTGCGACCCCATAGACTGTAGCCTGCCAGGTTCCTCTGTCCTTGAGATTCTCCAGGCAGGAATATTGGAGTGGGTTGCCATTTCCTCCTCCAGTCCAACTCTTTAGGACACTGTAGACTGTAGCCCTCCAGGCTGCTCTGTTCATGGAATTTTCTAGGCAAGAATACTGGAGTGTGTTGCCATTCCCTTCTCCACGACCATCTCTAGATGCAAAAAAAGCATTTGCCAAAATTCAACATCCATTCATGATTAAAAAAATACTCTCACTATAATAGGTATAGAAGGGACTTATCTTGACACAACAAAGGTCATATATGAAAATCCCACAGCTAACACCATAATTAACAGGGGAAACCTGAAATCTTTCCCTCAGAGATCTGATATAAGGCAAGGATGCCCACTCTCACCACTTCTATTCAACATAGTACAGGAAGTCCTAGTCAGAGCAATTAGACAAGAATGAGAAATAAAAAGCATCCAAACTGGAAAGAAGTAAAATCTTCTCTGTTTAGAGATGACATGTCATATATGCAAAAAATCCTAACTACTGAGCAACAACCAAAAAAACCTATTAGAACTAATAAGTGAACTCCGTATAGTTTCAGGACATAAAGTCAACATGCAAAAATCAGTTGCATTTCTATATGTAATAACTATGCAAATAGGAAATTAAGAAAACAATCCCATTCACAACAGCAATAACAACAACAAAAAAATACTTAAGAATAAACTAAAGAGATGAGAGCTTGAACTTTCTGACCTGTATCAAACTCAAGGACATCACTAGTCAATTTCAAAACAACATCTGATAGCAGATTCTAGCTATAAGCTTGTAGTTTCAAAGTGTCCCCCACCCATTTCACAACTATGTTATCATATCAAACCCCAATCAATCCTTATGAAATAAGCACCCTTACTTCTTCTAATTCTTGACAAACAACTTATGTAACCTCACAGTTTTTTGCCTTTGTAATCGTTCCTCATTTTGTAATCCCATGGAACACAATTCAAGTGCTTCCTTGAACTTGTGCCTACTGGGCTACTGTCTTAACAGACCCTCAAAAAAAATTTTTTTTTGTCTTAACCAGGTCGCTGTTTCTGGACTTCTTTGTTAACAAGGAATAAGAAACAAAGAAAAGATAAAAAGGAATCTTACTGTAGGATGATACAAATGTTTTAAACCTTGATTATAGTGATGGTTATACAACTAGATAAATTTACTAAAACAATCATTGAATTGTACACTTACAAGGATGAATTTAGGTATATAAATCATATCTCAATAAAGTTTTTAAAAAGTATTGATAGAAATAATAGAAAGCAAATAGCAATCAGGAGACTTAATCTCCTCTATTTCAGAAATTACATTTAACATAAGTGGAACAAATACTGTTGTTAAAAGCAAAAATTGCTAAATTGAGTAAAATTAGACCTAAGTCTATGCTGTTTATAGAAAACACATTTTAAATGTAAAGACATGTGTTAACAGAAATAATCAATAAACAACAGAAATAGAAAAGAGTTTGATCTGTGCCAAAGCAAAGACTGTAACCCAGGAGACACAGATTCAATAAGCTCTCGAACTGTGTTGTAGTGGCCTCCAAAATGGGAAAAGCTTACATAGGCAAAAACTGCAAAGTTATGTAAGTTGTTTGTCAAGATTTAGGATTGGATCTGGCAAGAAATAAAGGTGTTTGTTAAACAAGGATTGCTGCTAGCAGATGCTATTTTGAGAATAGCTGGCAGTGTCTTTGAGTCCCATACAGTTAAAACAAACAAACAAACAAAATTCAAATTCTTAGATTCAGGAACATGTTTGAAACCATATCCACAATGGCTACCCAGCTCCATTTTGAATGCCTAAACCACAGTTACTCCATTTTGACTTAAAAATGTATTCTTTTCTTTCATGGTTAAAGCAGATGTACAACCCATGTTTGACAAGTCATAAGACAGACTGTTCTAGTTAGCATAAAGTTCAAGCCAAATTGTGTATAAACCAGTATAATGTGGCTCTATCTCAATATATGAAAAATTTTCCCATCATACAGATGTTAAAAGTAAAAAATGGAAAAGACATACTATGAAAACTAAAAAAAAAAAAAAGCTGATATAGCTACCTCAATATCAGATAACAGATTCTTTAAGATGAGAAATACTATATGAGATATTGAGGAATATCTTATTATTAAAGGGTCAATTCTATACAAAGCACAATATTCCTTTTGGTATCTTTTGGTACGTCCATACAAGGGACTATTATTTAGCACTAAGACATATAGGCATGAGCTATCAAGCCATGAAAAGACATGGCAGAAATGTTATGAACTGAATGCCTATGTTTCCCCCAAATTCATATGTTGAAACACTAACCTCCAATGTAATGGTATTTGGAGATGGGTCTTTTGGGGGTACATAAGATTAGATGACATCATGAAGATGGGCCCTCATGCTGGGATTAGTGCCCTTCTTAGAAGAGATGCCAAAAAGCTAACTTTCTCTTTCTCTCTCTGTACCATGTGAGGACAAAATGCTTGACTGCAAGCCAGGAAGATAGCTTGCATCAGATTCCAACCATCCTAGCACTCTAGACTTCTAGCTTCCATAACTGTGAATAAATAAAATTCTGTTGTTCAAGTCACCCAATCTATGGTATTTTGTATGGCAGGCTGAGCTAAGACAAAAAACTCAAATGCATTTTACTAAGTGAAAGAAGCCCATCTGAAAGGCTACATATTATATGGTTCCAACTACATGATGTTCTGAGAAAAAGGCAAAACTATGGACACAACAAAATGATCGTTGGTTGCTAAGGGTTGTGGGGAGAGAGGGATGAATAGTCAGAGCACAGAAGACTTTTAGGGCAGTGAAACTGTTCTATTTGATATGGCAGGTATATGCAATACATTTGTCAGAAACCATAGAATTTATAACACATAGAATTTATAAACATAGAATTTTTAAGCTCTCCCACAATAGTCTTGAATTTCTATGTATCTAATAACATATCTTCAGAGGTAAGAAACAAAAGTTGACAGAACTGAGAGAAGAAATAGAAATAGAAAAACACACAATCATAACTGGATATTTGAACAAATCTCTCTCAGTAAGTGTTAAAGCACTAGACAAAATATTCAGTGAGATCATTAAAGATTTTATGAACACAGTAACCAATATCTGGTATTGAGAGGTAATTGGATAGATTCCTAAAAATGAAATTTTGGATAAAGTTTACTATGCATATGTTAACTACAAATTGCCATTTGCCCTCTGCCTCTACAAGGATTAAGTCACTAGCTGCTGCAGCCACTGACCTTCAACACATCCTGAAAGGAGCTCAGGGTGGAGATGAGGAATGAGGCACTCTGTGCTCTGGGAAAAACTGGTAGAACAGGGCTTCATTCCAGTAGTTATTTTCAGGAGAAGACTTTATGAGCTCAAATTCTTGTATCTTCTCACATCTAGAAAAGCACTAAAATCATTAATGGAAACATTTTCTCCTTGTGATTAGCAGCAGGCCTCTGCCAAAATGTGTGCTTGACTGAACATATCCCCCTTCACTCAAATCGTATAGAATACTGACTTCCCCTATCCCCTGGAGAAGGGAATGGCAATCCACTTCAGTATTCTTGCCTGGAGAATCCCATGGACAGAGGAGACTGGCGGGTTACAGTCCATGGGATCACAATGAGTCAGACACAACTGAGCGACATCACACACTTCACACTTCCCTACCTCTTCAGAGCAGATAGTTCCTCAGAGCTGTCTGAGACACTATCTCCTGAGCTTTAGTCACTCTAGATAAAACTTAACTCACAACTCCCACGTTGTACATTTTTTCAGTCCACACAAACTTCAATCACTCAGCTGACAGAATGGAGGACTGTAGTATGCATGTCTTGGTAGACTTAGGTCTCTATGATTCAAAGAAGAACACAAGTATTTTGCACACTACTGATAAGGGTGTGCACACCACCTTGTTGAAGCCTGAAAAACTGACATAATAAAAACCACATTTGGACTTAGAAGATCAAGGTAGTTGAGATTCCTTGTTCTTGGACCAAGATTTTGCAGGTGCATTGTTCATGGACTTCACACTTTCTAGATTTCAAATCGCTGAGGTTCTTCCACAGATGAGAAAGACCCCTGGTATTGAGTTTCCAGGATGATCTCATTTGATTAATTTGAACATGTGAAGAGCTGTCCATGTGGCCCACGAGAGGGTAATGGTGCAAGCATTTCTCCTAGTTTCGCCTGCATACTCACCTGTCATGCCCAGCAAAACAAATACACTTGGCCAGAGACCTCAGAAGATAGCACAATTTGATTTCATTTTTGTGTAGTTCATCTGAGATCTCCACTGTTTCTAGTCCTGGGCATCCTTGGGTTACAGTCTATTCATGCCTTAAGGGTCATAAAGTGGTCGGTACTGTTCCTTAGTATTGGAAGGATCTTTTCCTTGTCCTTAACAGTTGTCTTTACTATTTTGTCAGGGTTTTCTGCTTTTCCCTCTCATTTATATCTAAGGCTTCTCATTTTTTCCCCTACTGCCACCACACTGAGCACCATCTCTTCCATGCACATTGTATTCAAGACATCAGGAGATCTTTGACTCCTTTAGTTCACCTTCCTCATTTCTGTTGGAATTCCAAAATTCTACAAAACTGATCTCTGCTGCAATCAATGGTTCTCAAAGCATGGTCCCTGGATCAGTAGCATTTGCATCACCTAAAAACCTGTTAGAAATATAAATTCATAGGCCCTTGGTCTTCTAAATTAGAAATTCCAAGAGCTGAGTCCAACAATTAGTCTTTTTAATAAGCCCTCAGGTGACTGTGATGCCTGCTGACATTTGAGAGTCAGTGATCTACTGCTGGAGAGATGGCCCTCTCCAGTGATGTCTCTCTCCACAGCAGCAGGGAGCTCTGGCCCCAGTATGCCTACCTCTTTAACCCTTGAAAATGCATTGTGGTTCATTGACAGAGATCCCACAGAGGATCTGAATTAGCAGTCTTCCTCCAATCCCTGCTCCCTTCACTTCTATGTTAAAACTTATGGGATTTCAAGAAGAGATCTCTGTTTCTATGCCCAAATTTCCTCTTCGGATAAAGACACCAGCCATATTGGATTAGGGCCCACACTAATAACCTCAATTTTAACTTGGTTATTCTGTAAATATCTTATTTCCAAATAAGGTCACATATTGAGGCACTGGGGATTAGGACTTCTATATAACCTTTTGGAGGGACAAAATTCCACCTACAACAAAGACCACAGACTTTTACAGGAGGCTCTGGGAAAATCCCCTTTATATGTCCAGGGAACCCCCAACACCACCATGGGATTAATTTTCTTTTCTCTTGGGGGAAATTAAGAGATAGTGACAATTGTCTATTCTTAAGGAAGTAAGCCAGGTCTGGGTGCTTCTTCCCTAACATAGACGGTATATTTGCAAGAGGGAGGGAGGCACAAAACATGAACATATACAACCTCCCCATTTAAAGCTCTTCGTGGAAATTTGCTCCCCAAATAGCTTTAATGTTATTAAATGAAGGGTGTGATCCGATGTCATCAAGGAGCCACAATTGCTACTTTCTTAAAAGGCAGAAAATTGGCCCAAAAATCCCCCAATCCCACCACCCAGCCTTTTGCTGTTACCTGTTCCCCCACCCCACCACCACCTCCAACAAGTCGAGGCAGTAGTTGTGAAATAATTCTGCTACAACCACACACTAGCGAAAGAGATAGCAGCATCTGGTCGTTCTGTAATTTCCAATTCGTTGTAAGTAAAAGAAGCAAGAGTTCCTTTCCGCATGGGGAACACAGAGACTCAAGTGTGTGGACCCTAAACAGATGCTCAAACGTTTGGAAAACTGATGTGTGTGGCTACTCATCTCTGTGTCAAGAGGAGTGACAGTGTAATGCTAATTTTTTCTCTTTCCGGCTCCGTTCCCAGGCTCCTCTCCGTAGGCCTGTAGGCTTGGGATTCTCGGTAGGATGAGGTGCGGGAGACGCGGAGTTCACGAGTACCAGCCTGGGCTCAGAATCCGCCCTCAGCCCCTGGAGAAGGGCTTCTCTGGCTTCTCCGTCTGCAGTCGCCAGTGGTAATAACCGCTGCATGGCTCCAACTGCGCAGGGGAGACAGGACCTCTCAGAGACGCAGAAATATATGCTCCAAAGAAAGGGACTAAAGGCTCCCTGGAAGCAGGAACCGATCCAACCTAAGAGCCTTCTCTTGCAACAGACTGAATTGCGAAGATTCTGCTTGGGCTGACACTAGGCAGCGGACATTGATTGGCGTCGACTTTTTGGGCTCTCGGCCACTAAGAACAAAAGGGAACTGGGAGACAAGGGGTTTTTTTTTGGTCTCGTTTTGTTTTTGTTTGCTTGTTTATTTTAATCCTTTAACGCACGCCTGTCTGCCTCCTGGAGACTCAAGACTGCCCTCCCGGCTTCAGAATCGAGAAGTATCTAACTCAAAATTTAGCAAAAAATTGAAGTCCAGGCACCCGGAGCTGACACGGAAAGGCAGCTTTGCTCATTCTTACTCCACCACCACCAGTATCCCCAAGCAATATGGATACTGATCACTTTCTGTCCAATCAACAAATAGTTTTCGAGCGCTTACTGGATGCAAAGCAGAACCTGATGCCACCCACCTTCGGGAAGTTGTTTCATTCCACACCCTAACAGCTGCGCTTCCGGAGCGATACTTGGCTTTGAAGTTACTTCCCTTTTAGTTCCTCGAGTGATAAAAGCTATTTGGGTTGGGTGGATACAGGTTCGAGTTCTAGTAGAGCAGAGAAGAACTTTCTTAGTGTCCTCTGATGATATCTAGAATCAAAGTTTGGGGTCACAGAGGAGAGGACAACGCTGAAAAAAAAGGCAGAAAGGTATAACTAGCAAGTGTAGGGGGCTGCTTGGTGTGGGTACGGTAGCGTGGCCGAGCGGTCTAAGGCGCTGGATTTAGGCTCCAGTCTCTCTGGAGGCGTGGGTTCGAATCCCACCGCTGCCAAGGTTTTGTTTCTTGATCGTGGATGATCACGACCCACGTCCTCACTACAGGACCGGATGAGGACTTATCAAAAGGATAGCATTTAAGCTGGGGCTTTTTGAAGTTGAGAGAAGAGAGGTGCAGAGCCTTGAAAGTGCACGTGCCCCACAGCGGGCTGCCCCAGCAGAGGAGAGCCGGGAGTGAAGACAGATTGTCTCATCATTTGCTGCTAAACCAGCAAACTTCGGGCAGTTGCAGAATGTCCCTGTGCAGTTTCTGCTGCTGACTGCCTCTGGGATCCCTACTGTTTCCTACTGGGTGATCTCTATTTATCTGCTGCTCTCCTCACTTGAACAGCACCCCCTCCCTCCCTCCCTCTTTCTCTTTCCTCCCCCTCCAGGCAAGGGTGGTGAAGTCAGGCCAGTAAAGCAGATGGGTTAAACTGGAAAAGAATCATCGAGGAAGGCAACTGCTCCTCAGTTTACCAACTGTGCCACCAGCGACGCCGCATCAGCTCAGGGGAGTGATTTAATTCCTAGGCTCGAGTCAGCCAAAGAAGAGTACTCCGACTCTACCTAGCACATAGTGTCCTAGTGAATTGAAGTCGCTCAGTCGTGTCCGACTCTTTGCGACTCCATGGACTGTAGCCTACCGTGCTCCTCCGTCCACGGGATTTTCCAGGCAAGAGTACTGGAGTGGGTTGCCATTTCCTTCTCCAGAGGATCTTCCATAGTATCCTAGGATGGGTTCAAAGTCAGGATTTGAGCTCTTAAAGAACACTCTCACTTTCTGACCCTAGAGGGCAGTGCCTTTCCTGCCCAGTGTGCACCACCTTTGGTTCCCAAAGGGTGCATTGGGCATGGTTTGGCACCGACTGCACTCAGATTTGAATCCAGGTATCTCCCCTTCCTTAAGCCTTTGAGGAGTCATTGGTTCATTTTAGTAGGTGGTGATGGTCCTGACTGGCCTATGGAGGCAAACAATTAATTTGTCCATGTGACTTGTTACTCTAGTCAGCTTCTGAAAGTGAAGTGAAAGTGTTAGGTGCTCAGTCCTGTCTATTTGAGACCCCATGGACTGGAACCCGCCACGCTCCTCTGTCCATGGAATTCTCCAGGCAAGTGAAAATTCTTTGCTGTGGGGGCCTGTTATGTGCATTGCAGAATGTGAAAATGTCTCCAGACATTGCCAAATGTCCCCTAAGAGGCAATATCTGCACTAAAGACTCAGGCTGCAACTACACTGTTATCTCTCAGTGTTTGGCTTGTTGTGTCGATTTCCTACAACATCTTTTGAAAGGTAGAGGTTCTTAATTTTATGAAGTACAGTTAATCATTTTGCTTGATTTTTCTTTTATGGATCGTGCTTGTAATGTTACATCTAAGAAATCTTCTTCCAACACAAGTTGACAAAGATTTTATTTTAAATATTTTATAATTTTGGCTTTTGATATATTTCAGTCAATTTTTAATTCAGTGTGAAGTAAGGATCAAAAAAATTTTTTAAAGATCATTTGTTGAAAAGACTACTTTTCTCTACTGAATTGTCTTTGAAATTTTGTCAACAATTAGTTGATAATATATGTGTAATTCTACCTCTGTACTCCTGTTCCATTGATCTATTTTTTTTTTTGTATCTTAATGCCAATACTACAGTCTTGATTATAGCAGCTTTATAGTCTTGATATCAGACAGAGTGAGTCCTTTAACTTTTCAGAGTACTCTCCTTTTCAGAGTTGTTTGGGACATACTATGTCTTTGAATTTCCATATGAATTTTCCATATGAATCACTCAGCTGGTTGTTTTCTGGGGAAAAAATAAAAAGGCCTGTTGTTATTTTGACTTGGATTGCATTGAACCTATAAATTATTTAGAGATAATTGATATCTTAACAATATTGCCTTCTCATTCATTAACATAAAATGTTTCTCCTTGAATTTAGATTTTCTTTCATTTCTCTCAGTCTTTGTGTGTGTGTGTGTGTGTGTGTGTGTGTGTACAAGTTTTGGACATATTTTAATGCTAAGTATTTCATTTAATAATTCTATGGTAACTTGGATTCTTTTTAAAAGAATCCAATCAATTTCTGATTGTTCATTGCTGGTATATACTATGTGTATATATATATTATACACTATATATATATTTACATATATGTATGTATGTATATATATGTGTGTGTGTGTCCAACTCCTTGTGACCCCATGGACTGCAGCTTGCCAGGCGTCCCTGCCCTTCACCACCTCCTGGAGTTTGCTCAAACTCACAGTAATATATACAATTAATTTTAATATTAATCTTATATTCTACAATTTTCCAGATTCACTTATTAGTTATAGCTTTCTGAAGATTCCACAGAATTTTAAAATAGGCTTTCAAGTTTGATTTGCTTTATACTTTTCCAATTGAGTTTTATTCCAGATTGGTTTCACAACAAAGCTTATTTTAAACCCGTGCATTTCCCCACTGCTAACAACTCCATCCTCCATCAACCCACAGATCAAAGAACTGAAGCTACTGCTCAGCTGTGAATGTGACATCAGCTACAGACTTTTAAGGAATCTAGAACAAAGTCCTGGAGCCAGGTCAGTGACTCAGTCAACTCCCAAAACAATTTGCAGTCCCGAATTCGCAGTTGTGTGGTTTCAGAAGTGTCTCTGGCCCTGCCACTCTGCTGAGACTGACAGGAAATCCACGCAACAACAGGGATCGGTGAGAGCCTGGAACTTCCACATTATCCCCAGTGATCTGTTGCCCACCTGCTAGAACAGCCACAAGGACAGTTGGGTCTGGGCCAAAGCCACTCAACTGGAGGCATGTTCAAGTGTTACACAGAAGAGGCTAATACTAATCTATAAAGAAAAAAATAGCTGCTCACATTGACCTTGGCTCACTATGTGCCAGGCACTGTGCGAAGCACTTAGTACTTCATCTTTGTAACAACCCTGTAAGGTAGGTTGTAGCATTATTTATCTTCATATCAAATGCAAATTGTGTGAGCATCTGTTCTCTCTTTATGAGAACAGAGAGAAGACATCTCTGGGTGTCTTAGAAACAGAGTGTAAAACCATGTAAGAAGCTTCTTCTCTGAAGAAATAATTCAGCAGAGCCACATGTGTGCATTCTTTGATGTTTCAGGTGAGGGAAGAGACTCAAGAGTGAAGTCACATACTTGCCTAAGTTTCAAAGCTATTAAGTGGCAAACAGTTCCTACAATGGCTGCAACCCAAGTTCCAGTTCTGAGAGAAAGGGACAAAACGACCCTTGAGTGGCCTAAACTCTATAGCTTTTCCTCTGGAAAATGACTCTGGAGAAGGCGATCTGTCAGTGAGGACAGGATATTCTGTGATAGTAACAACTGCCTGATGAGAAAGAGGGTAACAGCAGGGATCAGAAGCCCCAGTCTGGCCTCTATGGAGCTTCAAGATTTCTATCACCAAAACGTTTTTCTTGGAGAAATGAATATGTTTTGTCGCTGGGCTAGGATTTCCCCTCACAAGTTCCCTAGCAGATTCCGAGGGTGGATTTGCAACGCAGAGATGTCAACAGTGGCTACCTGGGAGACCCTTCAGCTCCTAAAGTCACCAAATGCAAATCGCTTGAGCATCTGCTCTCTCCTTATGAGAACAGAGAGAAGTGTCTTAGGAACAGAGTGTAAAACCATATAAGAAGCTTCTTCTCTAAAGAAATAATTCAGCAGAGCCACATGTGTGCATTCTTTGATGTCTCAGCTGGTGAAATAGGGAGAGTTATAGAATTCTGTTGGCATCTTTGGGTTGTTGGTTAGGTTCCAAATAGGCGCTGGAGCATTTGCAAATGCTCTAAAAACGCCATTGGAGGTCATGTTCCTTTAAAGATAAGATTTTCGTAGCTTTAATTAGCAACAGCCTTCGTTTATCTTTGTAAGAGATTTATGGCAGACTGAGGAAGCCGCAAGGAATAAAACGTAGTAACACTACAGAAGACCCACAACCTAGTGTGTGGTACAGATTTAATTTATTCACTACCCATTTATTCATTCACTAAATTCTTCCCCGTTAAGCCCTGGGTGGAAGATGAAAAATTCAGAGCCAACGAGGAGAGTAAAATTTTGCGTAAGTGTACGCTGTGCCCTGAACCCCTTGCTCTTGACGTTTGAAGTTAGGACTTCAAGAACGCATTGTGTAAAGCAGAAATGAGATGTAAAGAAAGTATAATCTGAAAGAGCAGTGAATGTGCACCCAGCAACTGGTAGCGTGGCCGAGCGGTCTAAGGCGCTGGATTAAGGCTCCAGTCTCTTCGGGGGCGTGGGTTCGAATCCCACCGCTGCCAGGGGGGAGCTTTTGCCAGTTGCAGAAGACTCTGAGATCTAAAATGAGACAAATATTGCACCTACTAGGTTAGAGGTGAGAGACTGAGCCTGTAGGAGCCAGGTTCAGTTAAAACTAGTCAAACGCTTTCTCTGGCGAGGAAGTTTTGCTAATTAGTAACGTTTTGATTGGTCTTCAAAGATGAATTTCACGAAGGGGATAGGGGTCATCAGAAACAAGTTTTAAGATCTTAAAACGGAAGCTTTAAGTGCAAACGCACTCCGGAAGACGAATTTGTCACATTCGACAAAGGACTGATGAAAGGGTAGGGGAAAGCGGGAGCGGTGTCCTGGGGGCCCCCCCCCCCCCCCCCCCCATTTTTACAGAGAGAAATTCACAGAGGCTTCGCGGGCAGTGTAAAATCGAAATTCAAGAGGCAACTCTTTTGGCAAAAGTGCAGGGAGTAGCCCTTGGGTCCATACTGTCGTCAGAGAACAGCGGAGACTTTAGAGTCAGTTCCTCAGGTCCTCAGCTCTCCATTGGTCTGTTTGCTCTGGGACGCATCTGCCTCCCCACGCCCAAGCCCCATTTCTGGTCTCCTGATGAAGACTCTGCATCTTTCTCTACCAGGAAGTGAGAAGGACAGGGAGGGTCTGAGGGTGACTGTCTGGAGTGTGACTCAACAAAAAGGCAATGTGCAAGGCGAGGAGGGAGGTGTTTAAATTCTTGTAGACTTGAATCAAGGATCTTGGACAACTAACTTGGAAAATCAGCTCACTGCCCCTACCGCTTGATTTCAAAAGGTCTGAGAATGTTTTAACCCATAATCTGAACTCCTATTAGACATTTTCACCTCTTAAACTGTGAGTACAGGTGACTTTGGATCTTTGCCCACATTTCAGGGTTCCAGGAGACTGTATGGATGGAATTTGATGTCCACTGAAATCCAGGTTGAATTAAAGTGTTACAGCTTTCTCAGTGTCTTTGTAGAGGCCCATTTTGCAGGAGAGAGCATCCTTAGGCAAAGGAGAGAGCACCATCAAGAGGTGGTGAAGGAGCAGAGATGGCCCATTTCCTTAAAAGAAACATCAAGAGAAGTTTCCAGTTCCTGGCTGAATTCTCAGTCTAAGGGTCTGCGGATGATTGTCCCTCTGTTGCTTAGAAAACTCACTTAACAAAATCGCAATCTTTGTTCAACATAAACATTGCACCCCTGCACTCACCGAGCTGAACTAGAATGAAGAGAAACCCAGTAATGCTCAAATGGTCTCAATTTAAATTCATGACAATGATCTCAAGTGCATCTGCATAATAATCTTACTATTTTTGTCAATCGCTTCACTGTACCATTCTTAAAGGCAAATCTTTCATCCCTTCTATGGTGTCTTTAAAATAGCAATACCTCAGCATCCATTCTCACTCTTGGCTTTCTATTTCACTAAGGAAAGAGAGCCATTCACAGGAGAATGCCTGCATGCACGATACTACAAGGTACCCATCTACAGGCATCTGAGGACTTTTATTCCTCCTGTTACTGTGAATGACCTAGCCAAGATACTAGCTAAGATCATCCCCTCTAACTGCACACTAGAAGCCATCCTTTATTGCTTACCCAAGAACATTCTTTCTAGTAACAGTATACATGTAAATGGATAGACATGGACAAAATCAACTCATGAATTTTTCAATTAATACATTTTTCTGTTTGGAGGCAGTTTTATGTAAAAGAAAACTGAGCACAATGTAAAGAAAGTTCTCATATACATGCTCTCCCTGCTCCTCTTCCAATATTTTCCCTTCTAATGACAAATTGCATTGATATAATACATTTTGTTACATTTGGTGAACCAATTAGACCATTTTGTTAATAATTAAATTCACGCATCATCCTAGCAAAATTTCTTTGTTTGCCATTAAAGATTTCTTCAAACCTGGAGAGTGAAAGAAACTTGCAATAAAGGTCCCAAGAGATTCTGAGCATGCATAATTACAAACACACCCAGGATAACTATCCTGAACTTTCGAAACTCTTCCTTTATTTTCCCACTGTCTCAGCCTGCATTTTAGACAAATATCTGTTGCCCTATATGCTGCTTTCATTGCACCCAGAAAGTGTTAGTTTCATCTGAAAGAGCAATGAGTGCTGAAACTTGGAGAGTTAGAAACAAATATACTGCAAATTCTGACATAGAGATATAGAAATAGAGAAAGACAGGGGAAAAAAAGAGAGACATAGAAACAAAGACGAAAACAGTGGAAAAAAAAAAAGTTACAGAGAAAAATCAGACCAAGAGGGCTAGACACCCTGAGAGACAGAAAGAAAATGAGAAACAGACACAGCTATACATGAAGGGGGAAAGTTTAAGAGAAAAGCACGAACTTAGGGATCAAAAAGGGATCAGAAATACACCTGGTAGTTGGAAGGTGGTGGGGAAAATAAAGAGGGCTGAAGCAAGGGAATTGAAGGGTGCAGGGAATGGAAGATAGATTCTGGAGAAACAGCTACTGACAAAGATTTCGGGTCTGTGGGCAGAAAAGATCCAAGTTCCTAACTGGCCTCAGCGAACAGGGCAGAAGAGTACCGATGGGCGCCGTCGTCCCCGCGGAACCGAACGTCACTTTCTCCATCACTTCCCAGGAAGCCTCACTGAGCGCAAAATGTCAGACTAGGTCTAGGTGAGCACCGCAGTCCCGGTCTGGAGTGGGTGTTGAGGCGAGGTGAGTACAGAACCTGGGGCGGGAGTTGAGTGGTTGGGGAGAGGCGGTTAGAGGCGGCGATTCTCCTCAAAAGGTCTTCACTGACCCTGCTGGATGCTTTCTGCTGCTCCCCATTCCTTCGCAAGCCCGCCATCAGACAACCCACGCTTCCCTTTGGCTGACGCCCCCTTTACCCTCACCTCTTACAGGGTTTCTGACCTAGGATGGCCGGTATCACACCAGTCCGTGTAGAAAGGAGCAGGGGAGAGAAAAGACTGTCCAGGCCCAGACATTCTGAAAATTGCCACCCCAGGATGCTTGACAACCACGGAGCTGGCATGTACGTCTCTCTTTGCCAAGAAGGCTTCCAACCAACCAGACGCTTGATGTACCCGGGGTCATCCAGTGTGTTGGCCTCTGTCCTTTCTGCAAAAAGGAAGGACCCAGGGTGAGCCAATGTGCACCCTTCGATAGCTCAGCTGGTAGAGCGGAGGACTGTAGGTCTACTACATGTGGACATCCTTAGGTCGCTGGTTCGACTCCGGCTCGAAGGAAGTGCCTCACTTGCTTTTGCCCCATCATAAATGCCACCACCTCCTGGCACCTGGTGCCTCTGCCCTGCAAATTGGCCCTTGCCCGTGCGCTACAAAATCATCTTCATTCTCACTGGACAAAGCCGACAAAGCCCTTCCGGAGTCACTTGTCCCTTTCCCAAATCCAAGGACACATGCCCTTCATCCAAAAGCAACCTGAGTGGACTTCGGCAACCCCTTCAACATCCCAAGCCCTTTAAGCTTTTATTCATGCACCTCTTCCTGGGGAAGACAAGTACCCCCTCTTGCACTACTATTTTGCTCAACATGGACAGATTCCTGACAAACACGTGTCCACACAGGAGCTGCCCACTGCAAGTCCTGGAGCCCAACAAGCACACGGGCCATCTCATAGTTCATGGAAAACCAAGGCATTCTTCTTGAAAATCCTCCCACTAAGTTTCCTAGTAGGTGGGATGAAAGGAGGCGCTTAGAGGTGGTGCTCCTTTGAGGAGCAGTGAGGCTCCTGTTCCTTGGCCCTTCCCATTTTTGCAAAAATAAAGGACCCAGTGCCTGTCAGTGGAAGATATGGATATGCACTCTTTGATAGTTCAGCTGGTAGAGTGGAGGACTGTAGACTTGATAAATGTGGACATCCTTAGGTTGCTGGTTTGATTCCGGCTCAAAGGAAGTGCTTTTGTTACTTTTGCCCCATCATGAGGGCTACTAGTGAAATGTGTCCACGGACATATGCCCTCCAGCCCCAAACACTCCTTTTCTCCTGCCTTAGGGGGCTGCCCCAACAAGGCACCCTGTTGACCCCCCAGCCCTTTTAATTTTTATTCACCCACCTCTCCCCAGGGACAGCAGCACCTGCTCTGCTACTACACTTACTCAACATGGATAGACCCAGCCACACAGTACCTGCCCACTACAAGCCCTGGAGCCAGACAAGCACTGGGCCATGAAATGGGTCATGGACAATGAAGGCATTCTTCTTGAAAATCCTCCCATTCAATTTCTCTTTCCTACTGTGCCTAGTCCTAGGGTGGTCCCTTGCTTCTCTCTTCTGTCTAGCCCAACTGCAATCTCTGTGTGTCCTTGTCCATTTCTCCAACTTTCTCTCTGACTCTCTCTTTCTCTTTCTCCCTCATTCTCACATTTGCTCTCTCTTTCTGTGTTTCTTTCGAATAATCCATAAATATATAGACATAGGGAGACAGAAAATCTCCATCACTATTCATTTTCTATACTGTGGGACAGGACTGCCACTCTGGGATATACCAAGCCACTGCCAACTGTACACCTGCATTGAGAGCCACTGGCATTGGCAGCGGCAACAGACACCAAGGCTCTCAGGATGGGGGGAGAAGGCTTGAAGTCACGATGAAAACTTCAGAGGCCCGATTTAGGTCTCCTGTCAGAGAACTAGGCTGAGGCCATGGGAAAACGTCAAATCCCTTGAAACATAACAGCTGTTCTGGTTGTTATAGGAAGCTTTGAGTTCCTTCTGAAAGACTAATGATTGACCCTGTACAATGGAGGGGAAAACACGTGCACTGATTCCCCTGCTGCTTCTGATGGAAGACATAGCAATAGAGCTGGAGATAAAGACAGAGACAGAGAGAGACCAAGGGGGGGTGACTGCAAGCGGAGGCGGAGATGGAGAGGAGCAGAGTTTGTGAGCAAAAGGAAAGATTTAGAGTTGAGTGAGCACTGAGAGTAGGAAAAGTGGGGGTGGGGGGGAGGGCAGATAATGGTGGCTGAAGGCAGGGAGCAGAAGGGGCCAGGGAGTGGGGTTTGATGGCTGGATGTGTGATCTGGAGGGCTACACCCACTGTCCTCCTTACACAGGCCACTGGCCTGTGCTTTCTGACCAGCTGGCTTAATTAAGGGCCGGGCCCTTAGGCTACATGGACTGGGCCTTCCCACTGACCTCCATCCATCCCCAACTGAGCCAGGCTGAAGAGGTGGTGGTGGTTGGGGGAGGGTTGTCAAGGGTTGGGGTGCAGAGAGGAAAGCTAAGGTGTGGCCCTTGCTCTTTTCCCTCTTGTGGGAGGGAAACTTCTGAAGGTGGGAGGTATGTTGGGAAAGCATGGGAAAGAGGACTATCCGTACAACGGTGATGGGTTTGTGACTCTCTGCAGTCCCGGGGCCCAGCTGCTGGCCTCCCTTGACCCTTAAGCCCACAAACTCCTGTTCAGTTCAGGTTCTGCCTCTGCATGCAGACTGCATTTCCCCACACAGTTTCCTCTCCAGGTGAGCTGCCCCAGGTCTTCCCATGTCCCACTGCTGGCTGAAAGGGGCTGAGCCCGGGCCTGTGGCCTCTCCAGGGTCCATGGGGTGGTCCCACTGCTTTCCCACAGGAGACCTTCAGGAGAAAGGTTTTATTGCTCTGTGACCACACAGAGTCCCCAGCCTCGAATGTCACCTTCTGCAGAGACCAGCAGACAGGGACCGAAGAGATTTTCTAAGGCTTTCATTGGATGTGCCCACAGACACCCCTCCCCCTCCTCCCTCCCCCTCTCCATGGGAACTGGAGGTTCCCAGGTTTGGGGGAACTAACTTTGATGTTTTGGGGATGTATCAGGGGCAGGGGAGTCCCCACAGTTGGGAGATGGACTCTGATGACTTGGATACTCTAGGGTGAGCCCTAGCACAGTCAGATCCTCCTGTCTGGAGCCTCACAGGGAGCAGTAGGGGACCTCCGTGGACTTGGCCCTCATCCTCACAGGAGTAGACCTGTGGGTCTTTTGATCAGGGGTGGTGATACAGGCACTGGAGGGCAGGTGACTTGGGTGTGGCCTGCTGCACCTCTGTGCTACCTGTGCTGGGTGGGTGACCACGCAGTGTTGGGGTGGCAAGCCCAAACCAGATAGGATCTGAAAGGTTTTTCAAAGACTCCAAGTGAGGGCAAGAGGTCCAAGTCGGACAGTAGGGTGCTCTGGCTCCTCCCTTCCTCTCCTGTGCCTATCCAGGAAGCCCGCAGAATCTTGAGCTACTTCAGGGAGCAGTCACCTCTGCCAAAGGAATCCGGGTCTGTGGGCAAAGGAGGGGAACCAAGGCCCCAGATTGGGCTAGTCCAATCAACATCCTTTCTGCATCATTTCCCAGGAAGCCTCACTGCACGGAAAAGTAAGACTAGATCTAGGTGGGCACCAAGGTCCCTCTCTGGAGTGAGTAACAGGTAAAGGAGATACAGGACCAGGAATGGGGATTGGGGATGAAATAGATGCAATGGGGGAAGGAGCTTAGAGGCCCATGCTTCTCTTTAAGAAGAAGTGAGGCTCCATTTTCTTGTCCACCTTCATTTCTGCAAAAAGAGTAGACTCAATACTTGTCAGTGGAAGCCCCTGACTATGCACCCTTCGATAGCTCAGCTGGTAGAGCGGAGGACTGTAGTACGGCATGAATGTAGACATCCTTAGGTCGCTGGTTCGATTCCGGCTCGAAGGAAGTGCTAGGACTTTTTTTTTTCTTTAATCCATCACGAAGACCGCTAGCGCCCTCTACCGCTGCCCTGTGTATTGACCCTGGCCCTTTCATCAGTAGATCATCCCCATTTTCACAGGACAAAGCCCTTCTGAAGCCAATTACCCCTCCTTCCTTCCTGAAATCCATGGACAAATGCCCCTCATCCTAACAACACCCCCTTGCTCCTGCCTTCGCAGGCTACCCTAGTTAGCCATCCTCGAAACCTCCCAAGCCCTTTAAACTTTTATTCATGTATCACTCCCCAGAGAAAACTGCACTCGCTCTGCCGCTACCACTTACTCAACATGGACAGATCCGTGACAGATAAATGGCCACAGAGGAGCTTCCCACCACAAGCCCTGGAGCCCGACAAGCACCCCTGCCATCACATGGGTCAGGGACAACCAAGGCATTCTTCTTGAAAATCCTCCCATTCAATTTCCCTTCCCTACTCTGCCTAGTCCTAGAATGGTCCATAACTTTTCTGTCTAGCCCAACTACTGTCTCTGTTTCTCTGTCCATCTCTCTCTTTCTAACTTTCTCTTTCTCTCTCTAGCTCTCTCTCTTCTTCATTCTCCAGAGAGAGAGAGAAGGTTACCAGGTTTGGGGGAACTAACTTTGATATTTGGGGGATATAACAGAATGAGGGTGTGCCTATGGTTGGGAGGTAGACTCTGGTACTTGGACACTCCAGAGTGAGCCCCACCATGACCCCACTCCTCCTGTCTGGGACCTCACAACGAGCAGTAGGAGACCTTCGAGGACATGGACCTCGTCCTTGCAGGTGAAAACCTGCGGGTATCTGGATCAGGAGTGGCCACGCTGGCACTGGGGGCCACACTTGGGTGTGGCTTGTCATATTTCCGTGCGACATGAGCTGGGTGGGTGACCAAGCATTGTTGGGGTGGCAGGCCCGCACCAGACGGAACCTTAAACATTTGTCAAAGACGCGGAGCAAAGGCAAGAGGTCCAAACCTGTCGGCAGGGTGCTCTGGTCCTTCCTTCATCTCCCGTGCCTGTCCAGGAAGTCCACAGAATCTGGAGCTACATCAGGGAGCAGCCGTCTCAGGCCAAAGGAATCTGGGCCTGTGAGCCGAGGAGGAGAGCCAAGTCCCCAGACTGGCCGCAGCCTGACCAGGCTTCTGGGTACCTAAGGTGTGGTCTCCCCGCCTAGCCCGACATTCTTTCCCCATCACTTCCCAGGAAGCCTCACCGTGAGGAAAAGTGAGGCCAGCTCGTGGTAGCAACAGGGTCAGGTCGAGGTTAAGTGGAGGGGTGATGACGCCCCAGCACCAGAGGGCAGGTCTGGGTTTGGGTAAGGGCTGGGGGAGACGCTCAGACACTCCTCGAGGACCCCTCAGCGGATCTTACCCAGGTAGTATGCTCTGCTTTCCTCCGCAAGCCCGCTCCCACCTCACCCACGCATCCATTTGGGTTTCAGTAACGCTCCCTTCTCCTCACCCTCTTTCCAGTTTTCTGGCCACAGAGGGCTGCTGTCCTGTTCTCTCTGAAGAAAGAACCCAAGGGAGAGAAAATGAGTCAACAAGTAGCGGCCCGGGCTCAGATTCTGAAAATCGTCTTTCCGGGATGCCTGGCCACCACGGATCTCCGGCGTGTGTAGGCTCTTTGCCAAAGGACTTACAGCCAACCCAGAGTATGTTGTACCCGGAACCTATTAGAGCCTTTTGGCTTTTGACATTTCTGCAAAAAGGAAGGACCCAGCCGACCGCGTATGCACCCTTCGATAGCTCAGCTGGTAGAGCGGAGGACTGTAGATGCGAGGCATATGGACATCCTTAGGTCGCTGGTTCGATTCCGGCTCGAAGGAAGTGCAGCTGGTGGTTTTGCTCCTTCGTGAAGGCCGCCGCCACCCCCGGGCGCCCAGCTGCGCAAATTTACCCTTACGAAGAAGGTTGGCATCTGAACTCTCACAGAATATGGGCAGGAAAGCCCTTCTGGAGCCACCCTCACGGCGACCTGTGGACTGTCGCCAAGGAACACATTTGCTTCTCCTGAAGTCCACGGCTTTCAGCTCAAAACAACAGCCCCCGGCCCCCCAACCATCGCTCCCACTTAAGCGGACAGTAAGTAGCCCAACCCTCAAGCCTTTTACACTGTTATTTCCCTACAGCTCTTGCTTTTGCATCTTCTGCCTAGCACAGCGCTCTCTGATACCCACATTTCTTAATTCGTTTTCTACAATAGTTTTTTAGGGCGGATGGATTCTTTAGCATTTTCTATATATAAAAATCATAAAATCTCCTAACAGAGACAGTTTTACTTCTTCCTTTCCAATTTGGATGCATTATATTGTATAGTATGGTGTATACTATATATCATTTTGTTTTGTTTCATTTTGTTTTATTCCATCCCATTCTATTTGCCTAAATTCCTTAGCTAGAACTTCCTGTACAGTGTTGAATAGAAGTGGTGAAAGTGGTTGTCCGCTCTTGTTCCTAAATTTAGGGAGAAAGTTTTCAATGTTTCACCATTAAGACTGATATTAGCTGCAGATTTTTCATAGGTGCCCTTTATCATATTGAAGGCGTTCCCTTGTATTCCTGGTTTGCGGAGTATTCTCATCAGGAAAGGATATCAAGTTTGTCTAATGTTTTTTCTTTATCAATTGGGATGATCATGTGTTTTCCCCCTCTATTTCGTTAACATGGCATATTATATTCATTTTCTTATGTTGAACCACTCTTACATTCTTGGGGTATATCCCAATTGGTTTTAGTGTATAATCTTTTTACTGTGCTGCTGGATTAGGTTTACTGGTATTTGGTTGAGGATTCTTGTATTTGCATTCATGTGGTACAGTGGTGTATCATTTTCTTTTCTTTTTTTTTTTTTCTTCTAAATTTGATATGAGTCTGGTACTGGCCTCATAGAATAAGTTTGGAAGCATTCCCTCCTCTGCCTTTTGTAAGAGTTTGAGAAGAATTGCAGTTAATTTTTCTTTAAATGTTTGGTAAAATTCATCAATAAAGTCAAATGATCCTGAATTTTTCTTTAATAGGTTTTCAATTACTGATTTAATTTCTTTATTCACTATAGAATCTGTTCAGATTTTCCATTTTTCAAAGAAACTTTTGAGTGAGTTTTGATAGTTTGTGTGTTTCTAGAAATTTTTCCATTTCATCTATGTTATCTAATTTGTTGGCATACAGGTGTTAATAGTATTTTCTTACAGTATTTTTTTATTTCTGTAAGGTCAGTAGTAACATCTCCACTTTAATTTCTCAGTAATCTGATTTTTTTTTTTTTGTTTTTTCCATTGTCAGTCAAGCTACAGATTTGTCCATTTTTTTTTCATCTTTTCAAAAACCAACTTTTGATTTTGTTGATTTTGTTTTTTAAAATTATTTTTCTTTATCACTGCTCTAGTCTTCATTATTCCTTCCATCTGCTTGCTTTGTTTGTGTTTAGTTTGCTCTTCTTTTTTCCTAAAACTTTTCTTCTTAAACTTTTCAACCTCAAGATTGGAGGTTAGGTTGTTGATTTGAGTTTTTTTTTTTTTTTTAATGAATGCATTTATGGCTCTAAATTTCCTTCTGAACATTGCTTTTGCTGCATCCTTTATGTTTTGATATGTTGTGATTTTGTTTTCACTAATCTCTAAGTATTTTCTACTTTCTCTTGTGTTAGCTGATTTGACACATTTGTTGCTCAAAACTGTGTGATTTAAGTTTTTTCTGCTATTGATTTGTAGTTTCATTGCATGGTGATCAGAAAAGACACTTGTATAATTTTATTGTGACTAGTTTTGTGGCCCAAAATCTATCTTGGAGAATGTTCATCTATATTTCTGAGGGAGGTATATTCTGTTGTCATTGGATGGGATGTTCTATGTGTGGTCTGTTAGATCTGCACTGTTAGGTTAGCTTACCGTGTTGAAGTCTTCTATTTCCTTATTTATCTTTTGTCTAGTTGTTTTCTCCATTATTTACACTGGGGTGTTGAAGTCTCCAACTATCATTGTAGGACCATCCAAATCTTTTTTTCATTTAATAAATTAGAGGTAGGTTTTCTTATTAACAAGTTTTGCAAGTTCTTAATATAGCTGGATACTATTTTATCTTTACTAGATATGTGATTTTAATATATATAATTTCCCCAACCTATAACTTGTTTATGTGTTGTCTTAACAGTATTATTTTTGAGAAAGAAAACTTGTAATTTGGATGAAGTTCAATTTATCAATTTTTCTTTTATGGACTGTGCTTTTGATTTAGTTTCTATTAAATCTGCCTAAATCAAAGTCACAGAGGTTATATCTTATTTTGTACTTTTAGAAATTAAAATTATTTTAGTTTTACATTTAAGTCTATGATTCTTTTTTTTACTTAGTTTTTATATATGGTCTAAGATGTAGATTAAAGTCTATTTTATCATGTGAATATCCAACTGTTTCTTTCAGTATTTGAAAAGTATAGAAAAGACTATACTTTTTCCGCTGAATTTCCTTTTCTCATTGAAAATCAAGTGGCCATAAATATGTGGGTCTATTTCTGCACCCTTCTGTTTCATAGATATTTGTCTGCCTTTATGTCACTTAATATTTCTCTCATATATTTTGTTTCTTAGTTCCGTGTTCTTTAAGATAGTCTTCAGCCAATCCTGAAGTACCTGCTTGTCCTGTTTTATCCTTCTTTTCACACTGTGGTTATTATACTCAAGGCCAGATTATACATGGGTATGAGTTAACGTATATGAATTAAGGACTATGGAATAATCTCCTATTCATATTTTAGATTTGTATTGTATTTCTTTTTTTTTATTCAATTCTATGTGCTATTTTTTCTCCTGTAAGTTCCTTTTATATAAAATTTTATAATGGAACTCAATCTTGTTTTCCTATGTTATTTACTTACCCTTTTAAAATATGAAAAGGGAAAAGAAGAAGGGAGAGAAAAGCAATCTTTATTTATTTTAAGAAATTTTATCATAATGAAAAAGACAGTCTTCTGTTTTCAACATTTTCTTTTAATCCTATCTCCCCATTCTGAACTGTGATTCCGTGTGAATAGCTGTGCTTCTATATTGCCTCCACTACTTTTGGATCAGAAAGCAAGTTGTTTCTGGGAAGCTTGAATTCCTCCTGGAGTTGATAGTTCATTATAGTTTTACATTTCCTGGCTCTGAGTAGGCCACATGGTATCTGACATTCCCCAGTGGTTGGTTGGCTAATTTTGTGGAAATTGAGTTGCCATCTTTAGGGAAATATTTCTGACATTCATTAATTTTTAACTGCAGACAGTTTGTATTTCTAAAAACTTTGAATTTTCTTCACATATATACCTGATTGTAGCTACATATTTCTGATGCTCTTTCATTATGAAAAGTTTCAAACATTCTAAAAATAAAGAAAATGGTATAATGAATAATGGTGTAACAAACTCATAGTTCCATGAATTACCAAATCATGGCCATGCTAATTTTATCTATACCTCCACTCATTTTATTTTGAAGCAAATCCCAAGTATCATATCGTTTTGCTATAAATTATTTTTTATACAGTTACCACAACAGGAATTTTACTGATGAGGAAAACTGAAGTCAAAGTGATATTAAAAGATGATTAAAATAGAAGCATAATTTGAGAATATTGAAATTCCATCATTCAACAGAGTTGTCAAGCTAGCAGTCTCCTTAGTTTAAATATTTTCCTTCTGTTCTCCATATAATGACAGGGAAAGTTTTCCAGGATATCCTAAAAGTGAGTAATAAGGTACAGAACAGAGTAAGAAAGTCACAGGTAAAGAATTAAGCATTTTGACATTTGCATACGTACACACAAAACAACCCTGGAAAGTTGTGCAATAAAATAATGAAAATGGTTAATTAGGGAAGGGATATGGGATGGATTGGGGGGGGAGGAGGAGAAGGATTAGAACTTTAAAAATCTATACATTGTTGTATTTTTAAGTCATTTGAGTATGTTTTATATTTTTAAAATAAATATGATCTTTTCTTCTAAAATGTACTATTTCATGCAAAAACTAGGCTATTGCTATGATCAAGTCATTTTGAAAGTATTATAACAATACCAAGATCATTGTTAATTGGACAGATGACTATGTAGTTTTAAAAAAAATTGCCTGACTTTATAGTTAGAGGCTTAAGTTTTATAGTTCAATTAAATGTTACAAACATATATGGCTTAAGTGTGCTTTACTAGCGCTCAGACTTCATGCGTCTCTCTTCATTTCAACTTGTCTTCCTTGCAGCTCAGCAAACAAGAGCCTCAGGTTCTAGTTTAGTTTTGTTCAACTTACCTCAACCAGGTCTACCTGTCTGTGATCTCACTATTTCCTCAGAATCTAAAGTGATGAAACTTCTCATGCCTCATTCATGTTTCCAGTTAGGTATTTTCTTTTCTCTAAAAAAGAATATGTCCAGAAGAGTGGAATTCAGTCAAACTGAGTCTCAGGGGGACCTCTGTACAATCAATCCTCCATATTCATGGGTTCTGCATCTGGGAACTTAACCAACTGTGGATTTTAAATAATCAGGGGAAAAATTCCAGAAAGTTTCAGAATGCAAAGCAAATTTGCTATACCAACAAATATTTACATAGCATTTACATTGTGTTGTGTGTGTGTGTGTGTGTGTGTTAGCCACTCAGTCATGTCCGACTTCTTGCTATCCCATGGACTATAGCCTGATAGGCTCCTCCATCCATGGAATTCTCCAGGCAAGAATACTGGAGTGGGTTGCCATTTCCTACTGCATTACATTGTGTTAGGTATTACAAGTAATCTAGAAATGATTTAAAGTATAGCTTACCCTTGAACAACATGGGTCTGAACTGAACGAGTCCACTTACTTGTGGATTTTTCCAATAAATATAGTACCTACATTTTCATTTTACATATCCTTAAATTAACTAGCTAGGAGGGAAAGTTTCATTTCTCTTAAAGATCACAATATGTGAAATCAAAAGAAAAAAGGGTTTGAGTACTGATTCCGACCAAACTGTTTCAGGTTTTTGCTCTTGGGTAAGTCATTTATGAATTCCTCTGTTTTTGAGAAAGAAATAGCAGTATGTGGGTTTTCAACTACATGGGAATTGGCATTCTTAAACCTCCCTCCCACTGCATTTTTCAAGAGTCAACTTTATATGGAAGATATGTGCAGGTTACATTCAAATACTATTCCATTCTAATCAAGGGGCTTGAGCACTCATATTTTTTTTAATATCCCCAGGGGTTCTGGAACTGATCTGATGCAGATAACAAGAGACAACTCTACTTTTCTTCCTCTCAGCTTAAGACTCATCTCACAATACCAGCTTCTCCTCAAGTCTAGGGGTCAGAGTAGTTTAATTCACTTATTATTGAGCACCTAATGTGTTCTGGGCACTGTGTTTGGTGTTTGTTATTATACTAAAATATAATTCCTGTCCTACAAGTTCAGAATCTGGCATGAGACACAAATGAGAAAGTAGAGTTCCAGTTAGATATTGAGACTTAGTTTCAGAACCAGCCATGGTTCAGGTTGGAGAGTGGGCAGGAGGTGGGGTTAAGGTGAGTGGGCAGGGGAAGCTTCTCAGAAACGAAGCTGATATGTGTCAGGGTAAACTAAGTTTTAGAACATGAATAGGAGTTAGTCAAGTCTTTATTCAAGGACAGAAAGTGGACACAGATAGAAAAATGTGAAGAGTGGTTCAGAATTCTGAATAGTGTTTTAGGTGTGTGTGTTATTTATTACTAGAAGATAAGGTCCAAGGCTGGGAGAAGCAGTAAAAGCTAGGGATGATGCAGGGAAGCTTCTCTTAGCTTATCCCACCCTTGAGGCTACTATTGCTTCCCAACCCAAAAGCCAGGGGAGGCATTCTCAATATCAGTGTAAATCCTCAGGGAGAAAACACAATGCTTCTGTAATTGGGATATAAATATGTCCCATGAGTGCTGTGCAGGAGAAAGACAGATGTTGGCTATGGTCCTCCACAGCTGGTCAGACTCCATTCTTTCTCTCATTTCCCCTGTATTGCCCAGTATTTTCGCAGCTGCTGGTTTGGGGTGAGTGACAGATGAAAGCAGAAGCATTCCCACTCAACCCTTGTTAAGGGTCATCAAGCATGAAGTCTGGGAAACTTCTGTTGAATTGCAAATCTCTCTTGTGTCTTTGAGGAATTATTTTCTCTCTTTCTTCTGGCTTTATTTCCTCACCAATTGGATCTCTTTTCTTCAGCAGGCACTGCTGCTAGCTGGGATCCTAGTGCTTGGTTCAGTAAATCCTCATTTGGGGGCATCACCACTGGAAACTCAAGTTTTTTTTTTATTGGAGGATAATTGCTTTATAGTGTTATGGTGGTCTCTGCTGTACATTGACATGAATTAGTCATAATTATATACAATATGTGTAATACATTATACATATATAATATATATACATATCCCCTCCCTCCATCACCCATTCCACCCTTCTAGGTTGTCACAGAGTTCCACACTGGGCTCCATGTGTTATATAACAGCTTCCCGCTAATTATCTATTTTACACATGATCATGTATATATGTCATTGCTACTTTCTCCATTTGTCCTAACCCCTCCTTCCCGCTGGAGAAGGAAATGGCAATCCACTCCAGTACTCCTGCCTGGAAAATCCCATACCAGGTTTTCCTGGTAGGTTATAGTCCATGGGGTCACAAACAGTCGAACACAACTGAGCAACTTCACTTTTCTTTTATTTTCTCCTTCCAGTGCTGAAACTCAAGTTTTGCATGAAGGACCCTACTTGTCAATAGATGGACTGGTTAGAAACCAGCTACTTCTTCAGTCTTCTCCCTCCCTGCACTCAGGCTCATGCCAGGAGCCAGGGAGGACAGGGTCTCAAACAGAAAAACTGACAGTTTGTACATAAAACTCACCAGCAAAAAACGTGACTATCTGGATTTAAATGGAACATTTTTCAACCATTAGAGACAAAAGGAGCTATAGGTAAGTACATGAAGTCTTTTCATAGGTAAACGAGTGGTTTAAACCCTCTATATCTACCCCTTGCCTTTCAGCCCCATGTTATTCTTTTAGTGACATACCTTGGAGCCCTATGAGATCATTGTATTTCACTTGAAGTGTACCTGTTCAAACCTAAGGCAGTGAGCAGATTGCAGAAGAAACTCTTTATACAGGGAGGAGAGGGTGGACCCTGATTGTTGACCTGGCCACGGCCACAAGAAAGGACAATGTGATGCAGCCTCCTTAGGATCAGAAAGTCCTTTTATTTACAAGGCAGAAGAAAAGCTTTGAAGAATTATACCCAGGAGGAAGGCACAAAAGAAGAAGCAGATTATCCACCTGCAGCCTCTTTTCCCAAGTGCTCTGCCTGTCCTCAGGAACTCCAAGGGTGCCAGGCTATTGTCAGCCTCACAGTAGAAGTCATGGGAAGGACTTCAGGATGGAGCAGGACATTTCAGTCATAAAAAGGAAAAGAAAATTCTTGCAGGGTGATCCTCAGCCTCATGGAGATATCAAAGACTTTCAAGGGCAGGTAGGAAGAATCCCTTCTATATTTTGATTTGGGACTCATCCTCTTCTCACTTAAGGGATAATTAGTTTCAGTATTTTCAGACAGCCAGAAAGAATCCTCTTTGAGGGGACCAGTCCTATTTCATTTCACTCCATTACTTATTTTCTGTGCTTCAACTGCAACGTACTATGCTCACATACTGCTCTTTTCCATTAAAAACCTCCTGTCTCTCCTATCAAATCTATACATATTTTTAGTATTTATTTTAGGTATCACCTTTCTCTAGAATAGTGTCTAAGTCTCAGCTTGGATTCCTTCAAGTCCCCTGGTCTTACCTGTGACACTTCACGTGTGACACATGTTAACTTTTTTGTCATTCTCATTAGGCAGTGAGCTGCATGAGGGTAGTGACAATGTTGCCTTTACCTCTGAATCAACAAACATAGCACCTGAGACATAATCAACCTAGAACAAAAGCTGAATGGTTTTACTGCTAATAAGGTAATTTCTATAGAAGCTACAGGGAGATGAGAATGTTGAATGAAATCTCTAGGGAAAAAGACCACAGAATTGCTTTATCCTAAACAAAAGACGCAAAGTTTTCCTACTTGGGTGGAGCCACAGGTGAGAGATTGTAAGTAGAGAGGTGGCAGTAATGGGAAAGAACCCGCCTGCCAATGCAGGAGACGTAAGAAATATGAGTTTGATCCCTGGGTCGGAAAGATACCCTGGAGAGGGAAATGGCAATCTACTCCAGTTCGTGGACAGAGGAGCCTGGCGGGCTTTAGTCCATGGGGTCACAAAGAGTCGTGTCCATGGGGTTACAAAGAATCATACTGGACTGAAGCAACTTAACACACAAACTTTATTGCAAATGTAGACTGCTGGGTGTGCTAGAGAACTGTAGGGCTGACAGAGAACCAAGGACTTAAGGTCATTTCTCATGCTTTGCATGGCTAATGGTGATCAGTTTTCTCCTAGTAACTGAAGCTTTAAGAACAAATTTCAGAATATCATTGATTTGTTCTTATAATTGGTGTTAGTCTTCAGAATTGGAATGATGAGAATCAGTTGGTAAGGACTTAATTTCTGAATTTATTAGAAATTACCAGGAATTCATAATTTTGTCTCTGACAAGTCATCTAATAGGGCCCAAGTTTGAAGAGACTTAGCTTGGTGTTATGGACTGAAAAAGCTTGAGAAACTCATCCTAACATTCCCCAGAATATTAGGCTTGAAGTTGGCACTAAATTAAGATATGTAGATAACCGACTAAATCAGTGTGGTTTATCCCTATTCCCCTTTTTAAATATAACTTGCTTTAGATAGGCAAGCACTTTGTGACTAACTGAGTTCTGTTAGACTCTTGGGTTGCAGGAGAAAGTCTCCATGAAAAGGTAATATTGTGAATAAATGTACTAATGGCCTAGATTCCTATGACTCATTCTACAGCTGAGCAGATGAAAGACAGTCAAGGCTGAATTAATTGACTGTTTCCAAGGGAAGTGGCAAGAAAAACCTAGACTCTGGTGCCCTAAACTTAGAGTCCAGAGCTTTCTCCATCACACCATTTGTCAGCTAAGTGCTGGCAACTCTTTGCACTATGAATTCATTTGCTCCTTACAGCATTTTACAATTGAGTTGCACAGAGAGGTTAAGTAACTTCTCCAAGGCTACTCAGCTAGTAAGTATAGATGCTGGGATTCAAAGCCAGGCAGTCTGGCTCAAGTTCTGATTCTGGTTGAATAGGAATCACATTCTTCACAAAATCATTTTTCTTAGTTTTTGTCCAGCTCAATGGATATTGTTTTTATAATAATGAGATATCACCATTTGGGACCTTAGGATAGTAGATGTGAAGATGGAACCTCCTGTCATCTTCACACCTTAGTTTTAGCTATCATTTATAGGAAATCTTTCTCAGCTCTAAAAATCAATTAGATGAGGACCTCAGGTCCTTCAAATCTTTTAAAAAATTTTTTATTGGAGTATAGTTGATTCACAATGTTGTGTTCATTTTAGGTGTACAACAAAGTGAATCAGTTATACATATACATATATCCACTCCTTTTAGATTCTTTCCCCATTTAGGCCATTACAGAGTATTGACTAGAGTTCCCTGTGCTGTATAGTAGGTCCTTACTAGTTATCTATTTTATATATATTGTATGTATTTGTCAATCCCAATCTCCCAATTTATCCCTCCCCCTACTCCTTCATAACCATAAGGTGCTTTTTTTTTACATCTGTAACTCTATTTCTGTTTTATAGATAAATTCATTCATCATACCCCTGTTTTTTAGATTGCACATCTAAGTCATATCAGACAATATTTGTCTTTCCCAGTCTGTTTACTTCGCCAGTATGACGATCTCTAGGTCCACACACGTTGCTGCAAATGGCATTATTTCCTTCTTCTTTGTGACTGAGCAATATTCCATTGTATGTATGGGCCAGATCTTCTTTATCCATTTGTCTGTTGATGGACTTTTAGGTTCTTCAAGTATTAACAGGATCTGTGACTAGAGAAAGTGGAGCTCTGTGTGCCATATCATGATAAAATAAACTTTAGGACTGTCTGAAGAAGACCTATTCTCACCAGGAAGGTGTTCATGTTGTTGCACAGATGGGAAAGATAATGGCTCCTGGTGGAAACCAGAGCAGTGGTGTAACTGAGTTCATCCTGGCGGGTTTCCCAAATCTCAACAGCACAAAAGCAGAACTGTTTTCTGTCTTCCTTCTTGTTTATCTGCTGAGTCTAACAGGTAATGTGTTGATCGTTGGAGTGGTAGGAGCTGATACTCGCCTGCAGACTCCCATGTACTTCTTTCTAGGTAACTTGTCCTGCCTAGAGATTCTGCTCACTTCTGTCATTATTCCCAAGATGCTGAGCAATTTCCTCTCAAGGCAACACACTATTTCCTTTGCTGCATGTATTACCCAGTTCTATCTCTACTTCTTTCTTGGGGCCTCTGAGTTCCTACTGTTGGCTGTCATGTCAGTGGATCGCTACCTGGCCATCTGTCATCCTCTGCACTACCCCTTGCTCATGAATGGGGCTGTGTGCTTCCGAGCGGCCTTGGCCTGCTGGGCCGGGGGACTCCTTGGAGTACTTGGCCCCGCAGTGGCTGTGGCCTTGCTTCCTTTCTGTGGACAGGATGCTGTGGTGCAGCACTTCTTCTGTGACAGCGGCCCGCTGCTCCGCCTGGCATGCACCAACACCAAGGAGTTGGAGGAAACTGACTTTGTCTTAGCTTCTCTTGTCATCGTATCCTCACTGATGATCACTGCCGTGTCCTATGGTCACATAGTCCTGGCTGTCCTGCGCATCCCCTCAGCCTCAGGCCGGCAGAAGGCTTTCTCCACCTGCACCTCCCACCTCATGGTGGTGACCCTCTTCTATGGAAGTGCCGTTTTCCTCTATGTGCGGCCATCACAGAGCGACTCTGTGGATACTAACTGGGCAGTGACAGTGGTGACAACATTTGTGACACCACTGCTGAACCCATTCATCTATGCCTTACGTAATGAGCTAGTCAAACAAGCTTTGAAGGACGTGTTTAAGAAGGTAAGAGCAGGATATTGGTGGCATCTTTCACTTGCTAAGAGTTTCAACAGGAAAATAGTGAGGTAAAAGTGAAGGGATGTCATCACTTAAGGGATGTCCTAAGTCCAAGTCTTCTTTGTTATCTTCTCATTGTCTCATCATCATGGATATCACCACATGACCAAATTTTGGAACCACTAAAGAACTACAAGGCATCAAATCCATCCTTCTTCTCTTTCAGGCAAAATTCCTTGATTCTATCTCATATAAATTCACATTATTATTGACTTAACAGAATCAATACCATCATAAGAACCTCCAACCTGTGCAATCCTAACCTATGGGTCCATAGTCACCTGTGCCAGGGTCCAGCCTCGGCAGGATCCAGGTGGCACCCTCAGGATGAACGGCATCGGTGAGAGAGAGAGAAGACATGTGAGACCAGCCTTGATAGGGCCAAGTCTCAGGATGAACGGCGAGAGAGAGAGAAGAGAGAGAGAGAAAGAGAGAGAGAGTGACCAGACAGGGGGGTGCAGCCGAGTCTGGCAGAGTCTGGCAATGCTTTATTTTTTACCGTAGCTTTTATACCCTAAGTTAGTACATCTCTAAAGGGAAGATAGTTTAACATTACATCAGCTTGTTCTTCACGAAACCAGGGTGTTTTCTGCATACTTCTTTGTTTATGAGGGTCTTGTACATTATCTTCTGGCCTTGGGGCCTACTAACATTTTATGCAAGTCAGGTGAATGTAAACCTATTTTCTGTTTCTATGGTGACCTTAACTGAAAGGTAGCAGTCTCATAGGGCAACAGTACAGAATAGAAGTATAGCCTTGTTAACACAAAAATTAATCCTTCTGCAGAAGTTGTCAGTTGCATTTATCTAAGAAGTTTACCCCACACTGACTCTGCGGCTTCAGTGAGGCAGCTTCTGCCTAGCACTCCTGGCTCACAATTAACAACCATCTCATTGTTCCCACACTAGGGCTAAGCTCTTGTTTTTCTAGATCTTTAGCTATATTAACAATGGTTTCCATAACACAACCTTAGCACATTAAGAGCAAAAACACAGCAAGCAAAACACAGCAAGCAAGCATCAACCCAATAACCACCTTTAGAATAATTTTTCTTATGTTTTCTAATAGGGCTTCTTCACTCCCCGAAGGGCTCTATGTCTATTAGGGCCTTTATATGATCAGGTTCTTTATGTTATTTTATGATTAGGGTATTATAAGCAATCATGCATATTAGTACCAAGGGCATAAAAACGTATTTGCCAAACAAACTAAAATACCAGCAAAGGAGTTTAAATTAAAACACTCCTTTTACCCTGGATAATCTCATAAAATACCACCACCTGGGAAACTTATTGATTAAAGTTCTAAATTGATTCTTCTTTGGGAAGAGATCGGGAAGGGCCTTCTGCCTGTGTCACAGAAATTAGGGAGTAGTCTATTGAAGCAGGCATCAGAAAGACAGATATCATCTTTAAGGTGAGTGCCGGGGGCAGCTTTTCGGAATCCCTGAAAACCTGATCCGCCTTGCCTGTCAGGTTTTTTCCCTCCTGACCTTGTCATGGGTGGGATCTCATGTCCTGGCTCCTGGCACACCTGGGTATCTAAGAATGAGCTTCAGAAAGTGTATAAGCACTATTATTATGTAAACATATATATCTGAGCCTATATGCAATTGTCTGGGAAGAGGACATATAGCTTTAATTCAATTCCTGAAGAGTTCCGTGTATGACTGTCACCAAAAGTTAAAAACTAATTCTCATTAGAGTCTTTAAATTATTTGTGAAAATCAAGAATCTTAAGGCAAATGTCCTATAATCATAAAAATAAATAGATTAACTGTATATTTTTGTGCATACATTCTGAAAAAAATTGCATTCACTGTTAGGTGGAAAGGAGGTAAAACAAATTTAATAAGGGACTTATTTTCTTCTCCATGGCAGTTTCAGATGCCTTTGGAAAAGCAGATCAAAAAGAAAGCTTATGAATAGCAGCATTTAATGTGGTTTTCTAATTTACACTGTATTATAAAGGTGTATTAAAGATATATTCACTCATTTTGTCAGTGAATTATGTTGCTTTCATGTGTCCATCTTTTTATTACATTTGAATATCCTCATTCATCTTTTATTTTTAGTAAAATGGGGATGGAATGAGGACCTTCAACATAAAAAAATTAAGAATGTCAACTATTGTTATACCTACCAAAAACCAGATTTTGTGTTACATTTTATCTACCTCATTGTATATTTGAAAGGAAATGAGGGTTCTTATTTGTGGTGACCTTGGAATCTTAAACAAATGTTTATGTATGTATATATATATGTATGTATTCAATCATTCAACAAAGGTTTTTTAAGCATCTTTGTTGGATACTGTGATATATGTGTAATATATGTTATTATAGATAATATATCCTAATTATATATAATAAGATGAATAAGCAATGGTTCCTAACCTCAAGCGACTTTGATCTTAAACAGGAAGACTAAGAGGCAAATAATAATTCAAAGATAGGGGATAATAAGGGGGTTTACAAAATAACATTGGAGGTCATATGAAAATTGATTTATCCTGTTAAATATTTTCTTGTTAGAGAAGTTTTCAGAAGCTATCATTCACTACATGGGAATTAACTCCATGTTGGAGTGCATTTGTATACAGAGACACAACGCTTAGAAAAAATAAATATCAAAGTATGGGCAGCACATCAACCTCAAAATAATGTTGCAAAATTGGCAAACTGAGCATTAATATGCAAAGTAGTGAAAGTGAAGTTGCTCAGTCATGTCTGACTCTTTGTGACCCCATGGATTGTAGCCTACCATGCTCCTCCTTCCATGGGATTTTCCAGGCAAGAGTACTGAAGTGGGTTGCCATTTCCTTCTCCAGGAATATCCAAAGAAATAGCCATAACGTTTCAATGGTCACTGGAAATAGTGATGCTTTTATCTGGTTCTATTAGTAATACACAAAAACACACACTAAATATTTCTCCCCTGAAAGATTCCTAATTGAGAACTAGAGGAGTGGAAGGAATAAGAATAAGCAGTAATTTGAGAGAGAAAAAGAATTCTTCTGGAATGATCTAGAAGTGTCACCCAGAGGGCAGAAGAGGTATTACCTTAAAAGCTACCTAATTTCATGGAGCGTAAGAACCTGAAGTCAAGCCCAGAGATCACAAAATAAGAGGAAGCTAAAAATAAGAATGTGTTCCAAACACATGGAACAGAGGCTGGTACTTAGGAGGTGCCCAAGAAAGTTGACTCTGTACTGTGTCTGTCTAAGCTGGAACTACATTATCTGGAATTTTCTTTTCTATATGAATCTAAATTTCTATATGGATGTGGTGAAATTTGTAGTGAGATTTAGAAGGTGAAAATGTCACACACACAGCAACCACTGTGTTCTGAAGATTGGCATAGAATGCCAGGCTTTGTTGCAGCTTGTACTTATTGATGCAACAGAGATGCTGGTCTACTAGTCTGCTTTTCACTCATTGGTATGGGCTTAAGTTGGACCCACAATTCCTCTGGCACAAATGGATCGCCTTCTCCTCTTGGGCCAAGTGCATGGGTAGTTCCATGATGAAGGGAGCCAGCTTCTCCTGCAGACTTCCCACATCAACAAGGTTGGAGACAGTGAGAGACAGATGTAGGTCCCAATTTGCCCTTTTTATTTCATTTTGTCTTTATGGATTTCATGGCGTCAGTTTGAATCATTCTCCCCTCACTTCAGTGCCCACTTGTCCTTACCACCCCCAGGGTTACAGATTCAGACCCAACACTAGTCTTAGAAGCAAGAGCTTAACATAAACTTTTTCATCAATTCCCAGAATTATAATAAATCTTTTACTCATCACTACTTATAGTGCTTCCACTTTGATTGAATCCTAAATGATACAGTTTCTTTTGCAATAATAAGCTGCAGCATTTCTCCTGTTTCCCATTATTTTTCAAACTTCTTGAAGACAGAGACTGGGTCATATCTGAGTTAGGTTCCATGACATCCAGAAGAGTACCTGGTAATTTGGAACATAGCAAAGTCTCATTACTTTTTTTTTCTTGTAGGGAAAAATTACATAAGGAATGAAAAAGTGTCAAGTAAGTATGCTCAATAGTGATTTGCTGGGGACACTTTCATATAATTCAAAGGGGATCATGTTGACAATAGCTTATTAAAGGCCCATATTGGCATGGGAGTAAGATAGTTATAAGTACCATAGGAGGTGAGGAAGACAGTTTAGCAGCTCTAAGTTTGTACAGGCCCTGAGTCTATGGCTGAGCTCCCGAGTGGGCCTTGGAGCAGATGAGTTCAGTAGCTATACATACATAGTTAAGTCCTTCCTAAAAGATCCTCATTCCAGGAAAACCATGATTTTGTGAAGTTTTGCATATGGATATTTCCCTTGGGTTCCCCATCTTTAAAAAAAGAAATGCATTGCAGCTATAGGAAGTATTTCAAGATCTGACAATACAGAAAGGATTTTAGCAGTAAAGACTTTGACAAGTTTTCCAGACCTTCTCTGTGACTCCTAACATTCCCTTAGCAGTGAGGATGACATAGTGGGTCTCAACTCCAACAAGCAACAAAATTACTTGTTGGAAGTGTCATCAGTAAAATAAACTCTGGACTCAGACTCTTAGCTGTAGAAGCTGGTGCTGCTCCTCTCAAGCGGAGCCCAGAAGATAAGGTTCCAATTTCCACCACTATAGAAAAAACTACCCACTGAATCTTTAGCCAGGTGCTCTGTTTCTGGTTCCCAATGGACATTATTTTCTCAAAAGATCTTATTTGAGATAAGAAATCCCCACATCTCTCCCACATAAGATCATCTTAATCTATTTATGCTTTTCAGAACTAATTTTCCTTCTTCTCCCCCCTCAAGCCGCCTAGGTATTCTTTAATTTGCTCCTTCGAGCCTTTTTTTCAAGTGCTGCCGAGTTCCTTGTCTTGATTGTAGCCAGTATTTCTGCTTCTTACCATGATAATGGAAGGAGGATGGAAGGAGGATAATGGGAGTAAATCTGTGCTACTGATAAAAACCCTTAAGGGTGAGAACATACCAAGATCAAGGAGTGCACTTTTGGCAACCCAACATTCCTTTGCCCAGGTGTCAGGGCAGGGCAGCAAAAGACCCACTGATTGTCTTTGAGTAGACAATTAAATAATTGTGAAGCTATCCCAAGACCTCTAAGCTAAATGTGTGAACTGTCTAGATCCTCCCCTTCACACTCAAGATTCTAAGAAGAAAGATTTACTTATGTGTCTACACCTTCCCCTCATTCTTCATTCCATGCAGCGCTGTCATCTCCCCTAAACTTTTTGCTTTAAATGCTGGTAAAGATTGTCAGTGGGCCCTAAGCAAATAAATAAGCCATCAAAGCAAGTGACTGTCATGAGCCTTCCTTCTCTAGTTTCTTCACTCACTGATATTTTCTTTCCACATTTTTAAATACGAATGATCACTAGGGCCAGTCCTTAAATTCTTCTTCTCTATATAATTGCTCTTTCCTGTTGGTTCTTACCCACATCACGGTTAACTGCTCTATGTTTTTTTATTCATAAAACTCCTTTCTTTGGTTTGGATCTTTCTCTTGAATCTCAGGATTTTATATCCAAATTCTCACTGTGCATCTCCACCATAGTCATTCAGCAAACACGTTAAAGCCCAGGCTGGATACATCACTTTCTCAGGGGAGGGTCAATCTGTCAGGACGTCCTGGCAGATTCTACTTTCTCCCCTCCCTCCAATCACCAGTCACAAAACTCTTTATTCTTGCCTGGTCACAAAACCTTTCTAAGAGAGGAAAATTGCAAATATGATCAAGTCAGACAGAAATCCTGTCAAAGATCCCCCTTGTATAAGCAGTTGAGGAAGACAGGCAAGTTTGAAGGCCTATCATACCAGTGGTTTCTAAGTCTTGGCGACTTTCACAAATCGGGATCAACCACACCCTAAGGTCACAAGTAGACACCTCACATTATAGCCTGCTGGTTTTCCAAGTGAGCGATCAAAGTGCATTGAAGAGTCTAGTGGATTCTTGCCAGAAATGGCAAGACAATTGTCACCATGTTATACTGCGTTTTGGAAAATAACGCCTTAAAATAATTCAATTGTACTCCCTTTGGACGGCATGGATGTCTGAACCCTTTGAACCCAAGCGTTCCCGGAGCCCCTATTTAGCATTGGGAAGACCGCGTACAGCACTTGCGACTCTGAGGAAGACAGACTAGGGCCTCAGGAAGAGAGTTCTGTCAGGCGTTGCAGCCCCAGCACACCTCCGGGTACCCCTCTATTCCGTGTGAATGCTGAATGAGAAGCGCGCTAGTTTTCGTTCCAGCTCGAAGTGCCGACAGCTCTGCCTTAGCAAGATATTCCTGACAAAATATCTACATAGCGGGACGAGGTGCCTCTGTCTCTACAACGAAGTCCTTGAATCAGGTCAAGGTTGAAAGGGACTTCGCCTAAGTGGATCTAGGCTTGGTGGTGTTGGCTTCATTTAGCTTTAAAGATGGGGAAAAGAAAAAAAAAAACAAAAAACAGGATATCCTGGGGCTCGTCCGGGATTTGAACCCGGGACCTCTCGCACCCAAAGCGAGAATCATACCACTAGACCAACGAGCCAACCTCCGTGATTCGCTATCTTATTTAGGAATATTCATTTATTCTGTTCCCTGCATCGCACTGTATGAAGACCATTTTTGATTTCTCTCCTAAGCCCAGCGATTTTCTCCAGACTTCAGGAGCATCAACGTGCGGATTCAGGGAAACCTGAGCCACAGCGTTCCAGAGGCAGAAATGTTCAGTAAGGAACACAGGCTGAGCTGCTAGTCCACCTGTGGACCCTCTTGCGAGGGTCTGAGTTCTTACAGAGTTAGAACAAACATCCCTGCCGGTGGCCTGAAGTTACAGGACAGGTAAAGACAAAAAAAACACATTGATTTCATCGAAAGCCTTCCCGCCCAGGGTCTAAAGCTGAGGAACTCGATACCACGCCCCTGCGGAGGTCAAATCCTAGAACCACTGCCCCAGCCTGCCCACTATGTCACACCCTGTATCATGCTCTTGCTGTTTTCTTTCAGCTTATTTTAATGCACCTTGTACTATAGATCTAGATTTAAGGCACTCTTCAAGGGCGCGCGGAAGGTGGCAAACGTCGGGAAGAGCCGACCGTTTCCAATACCTTCTCCTTTCGAAGCCTACCCTCGCCCGCTTCTCCAGCACCCAGAAGGTGGTGGGTGGAATGGGAAGCGAGAGCGTTGCCCTTACTCCGCAGTCTCTTCTGCTTGGGGAACGAAGCTCTTGGGCTCTAGCTTGTCTGCCTTGGTCACACGGATCACCACGCACCGAGCATATTCCTGGCTCAGGGCACAAACCTGATAAACAACGAACGCGGGACTCAGTATCCGCGCCAGATTGCTGGGCGGGCTAAGATGCGAGAGAAAAGAAGGGGACCGGCCCCTTCCTAACCCTTCTCTGCAACGCCACTTTCTGTTGATTCTAGACTTCGGGTTGGGTATTTAGAAGAGCTCTGAGACCGAGAGAGAAGCAGCTGCCGCTCAGACTCCGAGCTGTTGGCAGAGAGTGTTCAAGGACCGAGGGAAAGGCTACTACTCTTCTAGTCTATTTCTGCTTCAGGAAACCTGGAGGAATCTCAGACCCAGGATGACTAAGACCGAACCTGGTTCCACTGAAAGATCGGGTGGTGGGGACGGCCTGGACCCCTGAATATCTTCACCTCGGGCACGCTCTGGGCTTCGAGAAGCCCGCCTTTCTTAAAACAAGAACGAACCCTAATAAAGTCTACGAGAGCTGTAGCAGTTACTTTTACAAGGATCCAAGCAGATAGGAGGCAAGGACGTGGTGCCGAGTCTCGCATGCGCACCTACCCCAGTTTACCTCAGGGCTGCGCTGGCTGGCCCTGCGGTTGCCCAAGTTCGGTGACTTGTCAGGCCCGAGCCTGAGGAGCACGCGCTGTGGGCGCTTCCAGTGCTCTCCCAGGGACTCACATTTCCGTTTGGGCCTAGTCACGGACGTATTTCTTCTTCGTATATTAAGAAGCGCTTCCTGCAAAAGAAATTCCTTTTAATTTTAAAATATCTGTAAATATGTCATTTAGCTGCAGGTATCAAAACTTAGGGAAGTCGACGGGGACGTTTACGCTGCGCGTTGGCTCCATAGCTCAGGGGTTAGAGCACTGGTCTTGTAAACCAGGGGTCGCGAGTTCAAATCTCGCTGGGGCCTGGAGAGAGTACCGTCACTAACGGGAGTGGTGCTTCCTGCGCTTTTCTTTGTTACACTGACCCTTGAAAGAAAAAAGCCGTGCCTGAAGGTTCAGGGGAAATTATCTGCTGAAGATTTGAGAGGAAAGATGCCGTGCCTGAAGGTTCAGGGGAAATTATCTGCTGAAGATTTGAGAGGAAAGATTATAGGATAGGCGGGCTTCACACAACTGCGTTTAAGGTCAAGAATAAATCAACCTCGGCCAACAGATTACCGTGGTCCTCCGGCTGCCGCTGGAGCGTGGATTTGCGCATTTTCCCACTTGCTACCTGCCTGACTCCCCAGTGTTTCCTTTGCTTCTGGAGCAAGAACTGTTTTGCCGATTACTCTGGGACAGCGCAGTCCAGAAGCTATGCAGATACACCCCAATCCGGGCGGCTTCTGCTCTTTTACTTCCTCGGACTCAGCCTCTGTGTCCTTCTGCCCCAGGCTACTCCAGGATTCAGTTTACCCTAGAGTCAACTCTCTGGAGACTTCTTGACCTCCGGTTTAAGCCCGAACTTCAAATACAAAGAAGCTAGGCCACTCACTGGCCCAGTACTGTACGGCTCAGTTACTGTACGCTCAGTCATCGACGCTTTGTCGCGTTAGGCGCACCCTTTGGTAGCTCAACTGGCAGAGCGGAGGACTGCAGCGGTGATTAAGCTTCCGTCATCCTTGGGTCGCTGGTTCGATTCCGCCGAGAGAAGATGTTTACCCTTTCGTTGCAGTCTCCTATTCCACTAGATTTTATCTCCTAAATCAATAACTGTGCAATATTTAATTCAATTTTCAGGCAACAAAAGAACAACTTTTTGCCGACCATAACACTTAATGTTATGTGTCCTCTCGGTGATCATGAGTTATAGGTGATTCGGTTTACTGAGGAGATATGAAATAACGGTTGGAGAAGGAAATGGCAATCCACTCCAGTATTCTTGCCTAGAGGATTCAGTGGACAGAGGAGCCTGGTGGGCTGCTGTCCATGGGGTCGCACAGAGTCGGGCACGAGTGAAGCGACTTAGCAGCAGTAGCATGAAATAACGGTACCCCTTTTAATTTGAATGGCTTCTCCTAATCTTGAAGACCAGCTAGTCTTAACTGAATATTGGGTAATATCCCTCAACCCCTTCCCCAGCCCTACAATTTTCCCTTACCATGAATAATTTATACTAAGCAATTCAGAGTTCAAAGAGAAATACTGTAGAAATATCTGTCCTTCAAAAGAATGTGAACAAACAATGTAGAGAATAAGCAATGCAAAAAGCAAAATATGCATGTGGGAATGTTCTCTCAATAATAAGAAAGAAATACTAATTCAAACTAGGGGATTTTGTTTCACCACCAAATTACAGTGTTTACTGTTTAGTACTGGCCAGGATACAGTGACAAAGACTTTCTCGTAAAATTGTCACTACTTTCTGGAGTAGTACAATTGGGTGTTATAAATCAGGAATCTTAAAAAGACACTGTGTTTTAAAAAAACACAACAGACATCGTGTTTCATCAAGTATTCTTTTCCTACTCCTAGAAATTTATCATTCATTTTTGGAACAAAGGAAATACGGCAAAAGATGTTTATCTGTGAGTAAATTGTGTTCTGTATATTTTAAGTGTTTCTTTTTTCAAAATATGCTACATATATAAATGACATTTTTAAAAAAACCAAAGCTTTAACCTTACAAATGTTTAAAAATACACTGTGTTGCAGTGGAAGACTTTTGACAGTTTCTTACAAAATTAAATATACTCTTTCCATACAATCCAGGAATCACATTCCTTGGTACTTACTCAAATGAGTTGAAAACTGATGTCCACACAAAAACCTGCCCATGAATGTTTATAGCAGCTTTATATATGTATAATTTTCAAAACTGGGAAACAGTAAAGATGTCCTTCAATAGGTAAATAAATAAAACTGTGGTACATCCATACAATGGAATATTATTCAGCAGCAGGAAGAAATGAGATATCAAACCATGAAATGGTATGGTAGAACTTTAAATGTGTATAAGTGAAAGAAGCCAATTTGAAAAGGCTACATACTGTAAAATTCCAAATATTCAACTGGAGAAAGAAATGGCAACCCACTCCAGTATTCATGCCTGGAGAATCCCATGGATGGAGGAGCCTGGTGGGCTACAGTCCATGGGGATCACAAACAGTCCGACACTGCTCAGTGACTAAACAACAACAATGACAAATACTCAACATTCTGGAAAATGCAAAACTATGGAGATGATAAAAGGGTCAGTGGTTGTCAGAGGTTATAGGGGAGGGAGGAATGCACTGGGGAAGCACTGAGGATTTTTAGGCCTGTGAAATTATTCTCTATGATACTTTAATGATGGTGTATATATTATCATTGTACATTTTGTCAAAACCCATAGAATATGCAACACCAAGAGTAAACTGTAAACTGAAGATTTTAGAGGATTTTTTTCCCCTCTTCATAAAGCACAAAAATATGATCATTTTGTGTGTGTGTTTGTGTTGTGTGTGAAGAACATAGGCGTCTTAAGAATTTTTTTAGTGAGAAGTGGATAAAAGGAAAGGAACTGATCTGGAGGAGTCATCAAAGTGAAACAGATGACCTGTGAGGACAGAGAAGATAATTTTGATTGAGGAGAGAGAATGACATAAAAAGGAAGGCAGAATCAATGTGTCACAAAAAATCCCAAGACCTTGGTTCCTGTGGAGAGTCCTCGTTCTCTGCTCTGTACCTTTCATTCCTCAAGGCACTGCAGGGAAACACTGTACCTCTCTGAGAGAGCTGCACAGCCTGTGGGATAACAGGGGCTGAAAGGGCTGAGAAGGGCAATGGGACAACCATGCTGATAGGGCACCGCTAAATAGACCCTGAGTCTATCCCTTCCTCTTCCCCACACCGAGTTAGGTGCTAAACAGGCATTGCAACTGGGTGATTCAGAGACCAGGATAGTCTCCAAGGTAAGTGAATTCACTTAGAAGGGGCAAAGCAGTGGTTAATCCAACATTCACAGAACACTCCACTGGGCTTGACACCCAGTCAGCCAAAAATCAGCTTTCAAGAGTTTTGGAATAAAAAACCCACCTGCAAAGTCAAATTCAAAAGAACCATTTACCTGCCCTGCCCTAACCCTAAGGCAATAATGCCTGAGAGAGCTGGAAGCCTGGAAGGAAATGGCTTTCTGCATGGATGCATGCATTCATCATCTTCAGTTACAAGAGTAACATGATTAAAACCAAATCAAGTCTGTGAGGGTTATTTCCTGAGCACAGAGCTGCAGCTCCTAAACCAGTGTTGGCTCCCAAACCAGGGCTGATGGGGGCTATGGGGCACTATCTAGGAAGTCTTTCCTATCAGATGGTGCCTAAGTCAGGTCATGAGAATGATTCAGTGTGAGCGTATATTTTATGAGGACAGAAAGAACTCCCTGTTGTGAGAATACAAAAGCTTAGATACAAGCAAAGATGAGGTGCAAACAACTAGTTTGAGCAGGAGATGTTGAGAAGAAACCGGCTAACCTGATTTGAAATAAGTATTTAACAGCAGGATTGAAATGTTGCCTGGAAATTCTTGCCAAAGGTTTTCACGAATTTAGCTTGAGTTATACTAATTCCGATTTAGAGCTATACTAAAACACACCGTTGGCAGTGGTGGGATTCGAACCCACGCCTCCGAAGAGACTGGAGCCTAAATCCAGCGCCTTAGACCGCTCGGCCACACTACCGCATGTTAACGGGAAATCTCATCCCTGAGCTGTTTACTACAGTACACGTGCTCATAATTTTGAATTTTCTTGAGATAGTGGAATTTCCTTCAGTGTTTTCATTTATCCCTAAGGACCCGAGCAAACTCGGAGAGAGGAGAAATCATTGTATTCTCACAGGCCTGAGAAGTGAACTAGAAAGTGGTCAATGATTATTAGCGCGAATTTCCTTGAAAGACCTTTTCTTTAACCGAGGCAATTCCACGCAGAAAGGAGGGGGGAAATCTCACTGGCGACTTATCGCAAGTGATTTCAGAAGACTAAGAAAATCTCCTCTGTTGGGTCGTTGGTCTATGGCTGTGAAAGTCACAGAGAGAATGAGGTCGGAGATCAGATCAAGCAAGAGGTTCGCTTCCGTTGACAGACCTGGCAAGCCTGTCGCCGATAGACAGGAAAATCCTTGGTCGCATTCCCTGCAGGTTCGGTGAGAGAGAGAGATTGGTCTACTTTTCCTGAAAGTAGCACTCTGGGGTAGACCCACGCACACGCGCACTGCGGCAGCCTCTGAACAATTTCCCTTTCAGAGGGACCAGGGTGACTCCCAGAGGGAGGTTACATCCAGGAACTTTCCCACAGCGGGGAGGGGTGTGTCCGGGTTTCCATGGGGGTTTCGGAGCCACTAAGCTTCAGATCGTTTCTTTCGAATGGCGTAGAGGGGAAGGAAAAGTTTTAGAAGTGCTCCCAGCCAGGGATCTTCAGCACCCAAGGGGAATCGCGTACCTGTCAAGGATCTGTGCTCCGCGGTAAGCCCTGGATTACAAGTCACCTTGTTCATTGCTGCTTCTGATTGGCCATTTCTGGGTCTCTGGATGCAGAAACTCTCCTAGAGTCTAATTAAAGTTTCCTAACTTCCTCTTACTCCCCGCCTCCATCATTCCAAAAAACCACACCCTGCCCTTGCCTGCCCTAGCCCAAGAGCTCTCCGAGGTCCTTTCCCGGCGGCCTGAGGGGTCGGGGTCAGGGTCAGGCTTGCTTCAGTTCAGTCGCTCAGTCGTGTCCGACTCTGCGACCCCGTGAATCACAGCACGCCAGGCCTCCCTGTCCATCACCAACTCCCGGAGTTTACTCAAACTCATGTCCATCGACAGAGGCAAAATTGTTCTTCTCCGTATTTTCTTGGGACGAAGGTCTTGCTGGTTCCCATCTTCGATGCCAGGAAGCGGGGTGGGGTGGGGAGCGAGGAACGCAAAAGAACTTCTAAAAAGGCTGATTGGAAATAGGGCTCAGGGAGCCCCGGATGAACGTAGAACCAAGACCGGGAAGCAGGAGATGGGAAAAGCTGGGGCCACTTCAGGAAGAGTTCAAGGCCAGAGGCGGGCTCTCCTCGCACTCCCCATCAGCTCCCTACTGCCGCCAATCCGGGTGCCCTCTGGGTCAAATCCCCTCCACCCCCCACCTCATCTCATCCCTCTCCCACACCAGGTTAGACGCTTCCTGATCGCTCTTTTTCGCTCTCTCGTTCCCTCTCTCTGCTCCCAGTTGACAGGCAATCTGAGCTCCCAGGGTGGAACTGGGTGTCAACTCGTGGGTTCCCACCGAGTCCTCTTTCTCTCCAGAAGGTCCTGGAGTCACGAGCGTGGCCGTCTCTCGGAGATGGTGAGAAGCAAAGGCCAGCGAATCTAGCGGAATCGGCAAAGGTGTGGCTTCCATGCCCCACATCACTGGAGATGGAAGAGCTCAAGGACCTGTCTCCAGCCCCTTTTGGCTGAAGTGGACAACTTTCAGGAAACTTGTTTGTGTTTCCACGCTTTTTGAGGACCCTCAGCAAAAAGTGTGTGTGACCTTATTGCCTTCAGTAGTACACCCTTCTTTGCAACAGGGCACAAGCAGTGGGAAGACTGATGCTCACCTCAAATTGGAGAGAACCTAGAAATCGTGTGCAATAAACCTCGTGCATAAGACAAGGAAGCATCAGTTTGAAAGACAGAAAAGGCCTGGGGTTCTTTACTACTTGAAAGGATGTAGGGATGGACGGGAGGAAGAGAGAATAAGTGTTGAACATATTTATCGAACTGTTTTGTCTAATAGTGAACCAGGTGAGAAACTCAGAGTCTGTGGATTGGTCCTGGGAAATCTCATATTGAGGCTTTTGATTAGAAGATTAAGTGAGATCATATTTAGGTCTCAGTGCTAATTCGGTAAACATTTAAATAAACCACAGCTTCTGTAAATGTTTTTACTTCTTTTTAAAAATATGGATTCCAAAAAAAGTACAGAGATTCTCATAAGATGGAAGTGACCTGAACCCTTGATTATTTATTTGTTTTTTAGTTCTAGGTCAGGGCAGTGAAAGGAACTAGTTAACAAGAAAGAACTTGATCAATATAGCAGAGGTCCCTTTGATTCTAAAGGACTGCAGATTCAGGCTCCACAAATTGACGAGCTTCAAAGCATTTTCTTATCAGGACAAAGTACCACAGTTTCACATGCCATTCTGAATTTCCTTTATGTGCATGGCCTCCCCTATTCAGTCACCTGTTATCGCTGGAGCACTCATTGTTTGCCTTAAACTCACTGGATTCTTCTGTGAGAGAAGTATTTTGATCTGTTCCTCGTAGAAGTGGATCATCTGTTAGACTGACAGAGACCTGAAGTCAGAAGTCTTAGCTTTCCTAGTGGAATGCCAGCCTTGCCAAATACTTGACTGACCAGTATCTGAAGCCCTTTGGAAAGATGCCTGATAGACATAAGTGTGATGTTTGTCTGGCACATAACTATTCCTTCAGGTTTCAGTGTTGAGAGTATTTTAGTATTTTAGGCTAGTATTAACTAGTATTTTAGGCTCTAACATTCTGCAACAATACAGGAGAATTTACCCTTGGATTTCCTGCTATCCATACCTTGTCAATAGCCTAAATGATGAAAATTTATACACAAATGGAAGATTTACTTTAAGGCCTTGATGCTCAAGGTATAGTCTAAGAACCAGCAGCATCAGCATCTCCTGGTAACTTATTAGGAATCTCAGGCCCATGAATTGGAATCCTAATAAGTTCCCCCAAAGTTAGAGAATTGTTACAAGTACTGTATTTCCAACCTATGCTTCAACTGTTCTCTTCTCTATTTAGGGCATTTTAAAGTTCCCACCAGACTTGCACACTACATTGCAATGTAAGTCTCTCACCCTAGCTCCAGTAGAGAGCCATCCAATTACTGGCTTGGCTCCCATCTGCATGTGCTCTAAAAATCTCACTAAAAGTTCTTTATGACCCTATGGACAGTAGCCCACCAAGCTCCTCTGTCCATAGAATTCTCCAAGCAAGAATACTGGAGTGGGTAGCCATTCTCTTCTCCAGGAGATCAAACCCTGGTCTCCTGCACTGCAGGCAGATCCTTTACCATCTGAGCCACCAGGAAAGCCCACAAAAATCTTACTAATAATTAAACACTGGTAAATAATATGTTCCTTTTGATGGATGTATCAGTCTTTTCAGGATTTATTGAGTCCCTAGTTAAATATTTAGTAGCTTTTTCATGGTTTCATGTGTTTAGTACATTGACCATCAGAGTAATACAAAATACTGTGATGTATTTACACTTACAACTTTTCTAAAATAACTAACTTTTAAATAAAAGAACTTCTAAAGAAAAAGGAGAGAAGGGAAAGGAAATCTTTCCCCTTATTTTCAATAGGAAGAATTAAACCTCTTATTTTAAATTTGTATTTGTCTTTATAATGTTTACTGAAGTTTATGGAAGAGGTAGGAGAAAAGGGAACAATCTCACCAGGTTGATTGCCTCTGCAAGCTTCAGGTGAAAAGAAATGTAACCCTGAACATGGTCAGCCTAAGGGAAAGAAGAAATTTATGAGGCATTCCTTTTTCTTTGTTTCTATTCATCTTTGTTTCTATTCAAGGAGGTAGCAATAACCTCCTTCTCCTCCACCCCCCACCCCCAACTCAATCACTACAAAATATTGTAATAGTCTGGCTACTTTGGGTTTTGGAAAGATCCCCTGGAGGAAGGCATGGCAACCCGTTCCAGTGAGAATCCCATGGACAGAGGAGCTGGGTGGGATACAGTCCATAGGGTTGCAAAGAGTCGAACACAACTGAAGAGACTTGGCAGGCCTGCTTTGGGTTTAAGAAGATAAAATCTGAAGCACACTTGATTTTCTTCTTTGATTTCTCTACTACCTTGCCCAGCTTCTGACTCCAGTTCCAGAGTATCCAAGTACTCAGAGGGCAGCTTCTCGATGAGCACACAAGTGTAATTATAATGGATTTAGGCACTTAGGATTAGGTAATGGAGAACACGGACCAAGAAGCACTGTGAAACTGAGGAATAGAATCTTCTTTTGGTTGTTCAAGGTATATTACAACCCACCCCACATCCACCAAATAAATCTGTGCAGAAAATAAATAAGGTTATTATCCCTGCTTGTAACAAGCATGCAGTTGAGTGTAAGAAGATATTTTCTGTAAAACATACAATATAAATCTAGAAGAATGAATACCCACATACACACCACCATTAGGTGGTAACATGAGTAGTAACTGATACGCCAGAGTGAGTGTAGCCTCAATTTCCCAAGGGCCAGAGACCTAGGGAAACTAAAGAAAATAAATTTAAGAAAGCATAAGTTGAGGCTAGTACAACTTTTTTTTTTTTTGCTAAAATTTTGCAAAGCCTTGTTCCTTGATATTCTAGATAAATAATCTATGTACCTTAGAAACCAGCCTGTCTATCCATAGATGTACTTGGATGCTGCTAAGATGAATAATTGATTGGATGCTCTTAATTGTGCCTACTTTTCTATATAAATTCTTGACATTTTAAGGTACTTTAGGATCAGTGAACCTGAAAATGCAGGGTCTTCAACCAAGGAGATCAAGGAGGTCTCTTTTGTGGGAGGAAAAAAAAAGCTCCTTGAATGGCACACAATGCATTTTCATGCAAATAGATAAAATAATCTTATTTGACCTCGTTTTTCTGCTTGGGCACTTAGAAATTTATTTTGTCTACAGCCTAGACAATCTGTTCCGGAAAATTATTTGGTTCCTTAGAGTATTAAAAATCTGTGAGGTAGTGCTCCTGACAAAAATATATAGGCTGAATCCAGTTGGAGTATTGAACCCACTCCAGTATTCTTGCCTGGAGAATCCCATGGACAGAGGAGCTTGGCAGGCTACAGTCCACGGGATTGAACAGCTGGACACGGCTGGAGCGACTTGCAGAATGTGAGACTTGTAAGAGAGCTGTTATGAAAAAAGAAAGGCTGAAAGGAGGGGAATTTTCAAATGGAAAGAGAATAAAGGAACATTAAAACTAAAAGCAGCCAGAAACATTGTTTGAATCTAGTTTTAAAAAACAAATTGGAGGGAGCCAGTTGGGGAAATTTGAAAATATGGACTATCAAATTACAGACTTATTATAAATGTTGTTAATTAGATCTGATATGGTACTGAAGTTTTGCTTTTATTCTTAGTTCTTATTTTTAGGAGATGTCTGTTAAGTATTTAGGTATGGAATTTAAAGAGTACAGTAACTTTCAGATTTCTTGCAGACTTAATGATCTTGGGCAAATGACATTAAAAATTAGTGAGTACACGAGCAGGCCTATGGTCAGAGAATCTAAACCTTACTTAATAAAAGTGGTTCGCTTCTTGGGCTTGCATGAGTCAGTCTTCTCCCCCGCCCCCTGCAATGTTCTAGTCTATGGCTATAGTTGAAGTAAAATATAAGTACAAGATTTTTTGTAGTTAAATAAATTTTTAGTTCCTATTTACTAGCTTACAAAAACAGGATCTCTAAAAAAGTGAAAACAAAATCCTTTTTAAAAAATTGTATTATTCATACCAAAGATACATGCAAATCCATATGTCTTTAAGGAAAGATTAAAATCTTCCTCTCTAGCACCTCTTTTCCCTGCTTTCTCCTAACCCTGGACCGTTGAGAGACAATAGTTCCAACATACAAGCAAGAGTTAGGGGCTCTGGGATTCAGAAAAGACAAAAAACCGCGGGGTAAACCTCTTCCCACCTTCTCTGTGGATTTCACCGCCATATAAGGAAAGGTAGGGCACCATAACCTCCCTGCCTGTCGGATACCCTCTATGTGCGCCTTTTTATTCTCAGGTGGGTCTCTCGAGTGCCCAGCTATCTGGAGTTCTGGCATATGCATCCTTTCTGGGCAGCAGAGGCATAGAAGGCAATGTCTCAGCCGATTATAAAGGTAAGGGACTAGAAGACAGTCTAGCGGTGACTGCTCAAAGCAGAGTCTTTTGGGTTGGGTGACAGGACACAGAAAGATTTCAATTTTGCAGCATACCTTAGTTTTTGCTTGGATCAAAATCCCATTTAACACAGTAACTTACTGAAAACACCTATAAGAGGGAAGATAAAGAGGCAGCATACAAGTGAGGGCTCCATAGCTCAGGGGTTAGAGCACTGGTCTTGTAAACCAGGGGTCGCGAGTTCAAATCTCGCTGGGGCCTGTTGGTCGTTTTTTTCCCCGCCTCCTAAGCATTGAAGCAGTGGCTACAGGTCGAGGGAACCAGTGCGGCTGTCCCGGCAGAGCTCCCCTGTCTTCGGCAGCGCGTCAAAAGACTTTCAGGCCAAGTGGACGTAGCTCCCCCGCTGCTCTCCTGGTCTGTACCCACGATCACAGCTGATAAATCCTCCGCTGCGTCAGGCACGCGCTCGCTGGAGAAACAGACACGCATTTCTGCCGGTAGAAGGCACTCAAACTCGTGTTTCTTAGAAACGCCTCGTGACGTGGCCTAGTGACGTGCGTGAGCCTTGAGGCGGAATTAAAGGGCTATCTTACCGTGGCTCGTTGGTCTAGGGGTATGATTCTCGCTTAGGGTGCGAGAGGTCCCGGGTTCAAATCCCGGACGAGCCCACCTTTGTTTGCTTCCGCTAATTTATTTAAAATATATGTGCTATCGCATTTTGTTCTCTCTACTCTGCTTTGAAAAGTTGCGGCAGAGGACACTTAGGGATGAGAAATGGTAAAATTACGGAGAACTACGAGTTGTTTTTGAATTCTGTCTGATGATGCGATTCCCCACTCTCCTGGCTGGCAGGCTGACGCGGCAGCTCCGAGAGCCTAAGTCTCTAGACCTCGCAGTGCATCTGCTGTGAAAATGGAAACGGTCACACGTTCCCTTTCCCGGCCTAGCGCCAGGGATCCCGTTCAGTAAATAAAATAGTGTATGGGAAACTGAAGAAGGAAAGGAGCAGGTTGCCCTGACTGGACTGATTCCATTTTTAAAAAGAACAGGAACTCCACCTTACACTCTCGGCAGACTTTGGACTGCATACCTGGGGAGCCATAGAGATGAAATACCAACAGCCAAGCAGGCCTCCTGGCGGATAAAAACCAGACTAGGCAGACCCCGTACCTAGACCTCCCGGAGCCAGAAGGAACGCAATGTCCACGATGTAGTCTTTTTCTTCTTCTTCTTCTTCTTCTTAAGAGTTTTATTCTTTTTTCCATTTATTTTTATTAGTTGGAGGCTAATTACTTTACATTATTGTAGTGGTTTTTACCATGCATTGACATGAATCAGCCGTGGAGTTACATGTGTTCCCCATCCCGATCCCCCTCCTACCTCCCTCCCCACCCCATCCCTCTGGGTCTTCCCAGTGCACCAGCCCCGAGCACTTGTCTCACGCATCCAACCTGGGCTGGTGATCTGTTCCACTATGTAATCTTAATAATGTTAACTGATGTAGAATAAACTGTATGTCCAGATAGCTTTAGAATGTAAATTTATGGCTGTAACCTGATTGCATCTCTTACTAATATTGTCCAGAGTGGACTTTAGAGAATTTGGGCATGTAGGCTTGGGCACGTACTCTTTGTATAAAAGGTCTTCACCAAGTCGGTAGGGGTCCTTGGCTAAGGAGGAAACTCTTCCTGGGACCCGCATGTAATAAACTGCACTCCACGATCCAGGCTGTCCTTCTGAGTGAGTTTGCTTCCCAGAGCGTTTGGCTGTAACAAAACTGCTTGGCAACTTCAAATAGTGCTAAACACAAACTGCTTTTCCCGCCTCTGAAGGAATGCGGGTCTGAAGTGTATTAACATAATCACCATTTTAAGCGTGTGTGATACATTATCCTTTAAAAGAGTTTTTATGTAATATCACACACTGTGGTGTCTTTTTCCCTCTTCCTCCTACTCCACACTCCTGTTAAAAAAGAAGCAAACAAACAAAAACCAAAAAGCAACACTCACGTAGAGTAAGGTCATCTCTAGCGGAGGAATTAGAATGATTGTTGTTCAGACACTCAGTTGTGTCCGACTGTTCGGGACCACATGGACAGTAGCACGCCGGGTTTCTCTGGCCTTCATCGCCTCCCGGAGCTTGCATTCCAATGTTTAGCCGGTGATGCCATTCAACCATCTCGTCCTGCCTAGAATTTTGCCCAGCAACAGGGTCTTTTCCAAAGCACCAAACTGGGCACGTCCAAGTTTGTCTATCAAGCACTGAACCTCAGTAGGACGCGAGAGGCAAGTCAAGAAACTGTATTAAAGTGGCAGGATCAACGAGTCAAGGATATTTGATCTGCATGGTTTCAAAAACCACCTGGCAGCGGTGGGATTCGAACCCACGCCCCCGAAGAGACTGGAGCCTTAATCCAGCGCCTTAGACCGCTCGGCCACGCTACCGACAGAAGGAACCTGAGATCATACTATATATGATCCTCTCTCCTCCCAGTCCCTCCACACCCAGTGATTCACATATTTATGGTTTGGGAGGCTCTTCGTATCTACCCCCCCCCCCCCCCCCCCCCCCGCTTTCTTCCTGATCCGATTTGCTTTCTTTCTCCTTTGAAGCCACAGTGCTTGAGATTTATGGGAAGAGTCTTATTGCACAAGAGCGCCTCGAGAGGCCGGACAACCTTTGTTAGCTCTAACGGGTACCGAGAGCCTGCCTGGGCCCGGCACAGTCTGGTCGCCCGGGAGAGTCGGCCCTCCCGGGTCTTGGGGATGCTTTCCGTGGAAGGCGCCACACCGCGAGAGCTTTCGGTCCTTAAGATGCTGAGTCTGGGGTCCTGCGGCGAGAAAGCGCCTGGATCTTCCTAGAGGAGACGCAGAAGCTCGCCAGGCGGTGAGTTCCATAGCTTAAAAGGGAGAGCCAGAAAAGTCCCAGCCTGACCGAACCCAGGAACCAGTCAGTAATGTGCCGAAGCCTGAAGAAGCCTCCCACTTGGGCCCCAGTCTCCCGCCCGCAGCGGACCGAAAACAGATCTCCTCCCCAGTATCACAGGATCACCCTTCGGCCTGTGACTGCCCCTAATGCAATTGCCTACCTTCGTTCCCGCAGCATCTTTAGCTCACTCAGAAGCGAAAACATGCTGTGCAATTTTTTTTCTTAAAAACGATCTGTGGAATAGCAATCCGTAATGTGGACGAGAGTGCAGTGATTTATTCTTCCACTAGGTGTCACCCACGTCCATAGTTAGCAAAAGAAGGTTTTTGCAACCAACTGTAGACGTGGCTAAAAGTTTCTGTACTAAAGTTTGAAATAGAAGGGTAAGTTGTGTGGCTCGTTGGTCTAGGGGTATGATTCTCGCTTAGGGTGCGAGAGGTCCCGGGTTCAAATCCCGGACGAGCCCTGTTTTCTTTTTCCCTTCCTAGTCAGCTGTCTTTCCCTTGTCTGCCTCCCATAAAGCCTCTGATTTGTTGATGTTAAACACCATCACGTTAAACAAGCACCCTATGTAGCTAATATTACAGTAAGGAGCACCATTTTATACTCCACTATTGCAGATTTAAACATATCTTTAGACAAATACTCTTTGTGTTCTTAAATCACGAGGATAAATGCCAGATGTTATTAAGCATATTTCATATAAAATTTCTTCTACAAAATCATTATTTCTAACGTCAAGCATCACTTCTCTTTTGTAGTTTCTTGTTATTAAACAGAAAGTGTTCCTTCAGAACTTAGAGAGGTGGAAATTTTCCTAGGCGGTAAGCCTGTGGCCCACACTGGGTACTGGGGCCTCCACAGCTCAACAAGTGTGACCACGCGTCTTGTCCCAGAAAGCCTGGACTCCCTCCCTCATTCAAACCTAACATTTCAGGGCCCTTGGGTGTGTTAGTAGGCTTGTGGGAGTTTCTGGTAGAGTAGCACCCTGGGAAGGAACTTCTTGACAGGGGTGCTCATACATGCCTGCAAATTAGCCTCAACCTGTAAATCTGTTTAATCATTCACTGGGGGTCCAACCGCAAACCAATTAAACCAAAGTCTTTGAGGATGGTCATTTCATAACAGATCTTCAAATGTAATTAAGGTTGGCCTGGGAGTTACAGATGCTACCTAGTTGTTCTACAGGCCACAACTAGAGACCACGCCCAGTATCCTAGCAACGAGGCATCCTGCATCCCATTCCACCTGCCTCAGAATCACCCTCTTCCAGCTGGTACTTCCTCTTCACTCTTTAAGTTTAGTTCTGAGTACAATCTTTTCTCTGGGATATGGGGTGGGAGGGGTGGTAACTCTCATCCTCTACACAAGGGCTAGACTCTCAGTTCATGACCTTCATCCTACTCGCTCCCTACCTGCTGGATATGCAGTGTTCACATCCCCTTATTTCAGTCAGATGCACTCTGACTCACCTGATGAACAAGACCTAGAAATCACAAGTAATTTTTACTTCACTCTTAATTATTTTCCTGAGTATTTAACTTATAGTACCTTTTAAGACATTTGGAAGAACAGTGAAACAAATGATCTTGGAATCATTGTTTAGTGCTTTCTCTTGTAACCTATATTCAATCCTGTAACAATATTGTCTGTACCTTTAGAATATTTCCAGAGTCTAAACATTTTTCACCACCTCCACCACCTCTGTACTCCAAGGCACCACCACCTCCCCCCTGCGCTATTACAATAGCCCACCAGCAGGCCTCTCTGGTTGGCCCTTGTGTATACTCTCAATGCAGTATAGATATAAACAAGAAGGACCCTATGGGGCCTTCCCAGAACATGCCTTCTCTCATATTCTCTGCCTTAACTCTTCTCAGGAGTACCTAGATAACAGTATTTGATGCATAGTATTTTCAGAGTTGTTTCACAGATATGAAACCACCCCCCCTCCAACCAAATGGAAGATGTTAACTAATCGATGACCATGAGCACATAGACCCCAGCCTCCTGGAGCCTAAGGACTGATACTGTTTACCCCTATGACAATGCCGGTTCCCTCACCATCAGCCAATCAGAGAAATGTGCATGAGCTGATCACGTACCCTATGACCCTTTCCCTCACCTGGCTTTTAAAAATGCTTTGTTTAGGAACTTCCCTCATGGTCCAGTAGTTAAGATTCCATGCTTCCACTCAGGGGTCACGGTTCAGTCCCTGGTCAGAGAACTAAGATCCCATATACTGCATTGTGTGGTCAAAACCAAAAATGCTTTCCTGAAACACTTCTGGAACTTAGACAATTTTGAGTATGAGCCACCTCGTCTCCTTCCATGGCCCTGCAATAAACTTTTCTCTTGCTCCAAACTCCAACATTTCAGTTTGTTTCACCTCATGGTGAGTCAGGCACACAAACTTGTGTTAACAGAGAGAACGATCCTATTAAAACCTTTGTTGTTGTTCAGTTGCTATGTCATGTCAACTCTTTGTGACCCCATGGACTGCAGCAAGCCAGGCTCCTCTGTCCTCCACTATCTCCTGGAGTTTGCTCAAATTCATATCCATTGAGTTGGTGATGCTATTTAACCATCTCATCCCAGTACCATATTGGACACATTCCAACCTGGGGGGCTCATCTTCTGGGGTCATATCTTTTTGCCTTTTCAAACTGTTTATGTAGATCTCCAGGCAAGAATACTGGAGTGGGTTGCCATTTTCTCCTCCAGTGGACCATGATTTGTCGAAACTCTTCACTATGACCCGTCCATCTTGGGTGGTCCTGCAGAGCATGGTTCATAGCTTTATTAAGTTATGCAAGCCCCCTCACCATGACACAGCTGCGATCCATGAAGGGGATTAAAACCTAAGAGAGAGCAGATCATTGCTCTGCTTAAAATTCTTTGATGCATCTCTGTTTCATTCCACATTTTATCAAAACTCCTTGCCATGACTTCAAAAATCTCTACACGACTCAGCCATTTCTCATACTCCTCTCACTTTTTTGACCTCATCTCCCACTGTCTCTCCTATTGTCAGCTGTGTTCCAACCACATTAGCCTATAGTAGTTCTCAGAAATACCCACCCCAGTGCCTTTGCAAATGCTCTTCTCTCTGCTTTGAATCTTATTTCCTTCATATCTGCATGGCTCAGTCCTGCTTTTAAGATCTCTGCTCAGATGTTATCAGAGCGACCTCTGTATGAAATAGCACCCACCCCCTTTGCTCTCCGCGCCTCTGTCTCTACTGTAACTACATTCTTTGCACGGACCAGCACCTAACTTTTGCTGGTGCTCCTGCTGTTGTTTAATTCTCCCTCCTCAGCCACTAGAATGGAAGCTCCGTGAAGACGGGGCATTGTATTTGTTGTTTTCACTGCCAAAGTCTCCTATTCCAGAGGCTGGAACAGTTCTTAGCACCTAATAGATACTCAAGAAGTATTTGTTTAATAAAGTGTGTGAATTGTTTTATTTTATTTATTTATTTTAAACCACAGAGTAAGGTCCTAATTGCCAGATCACCAGGGAATTCCCTGTGTGAATTATTTTAAATCAAAAAGGAATCCCTGGGGACTTCGCTGGCAGTCCCTGGTTAAGACCTTGCGGCCCCAATGCAAGGGATGGTAGTCCAATCCCTGGTCAGGTAGCAAAATTCCACATGCCTCGGGGCCAAAAAAAAAAAAAAAACAAAAAAAAACACAAACCCAAAACATAAAACAGAAGCAATATTATAACAAATTCAATAAAAACTTTAAAAATGGCCCACATTAAAGAATATTTAAAAAAAGAAAAAGAAATCCCTGATTCTGGATGACGAAGGGAATAAGGAGCATGGAGGTTTTGGGAGCTTGAACAGAGGGCTCTTGCAGTGTCAGGTATCTTATGCATGTGCCATCTTCTAAGAAAGCCTGAGAGCGGGCTTTCTGAAATATATTCTTTGGCAGCTCTCCTTGGTCACAGGATGGACCTGCAAATGCTTTCCAGAAGCGTTGAAAGGTTCTCCCAACTGGACATAAAGAAAGGCACAAAGGAGGCTCTCACAACTGTAAATTGTGCCACAGTGCCACCGACTTCTGTAGCAAGCTCTCCCCAGGCAGAGCTGCTGAAGTACAGAGCTGCTTGGGCAAATTCTGAACCACATGGTGTTTTGAGGTCACACTGTAGGGTTGCACTTAGCAGGGCCATTCTGTTAGAGTCTGTAAAATAATGGACTTAATAAGATGAGGAACAAAAGTCCATAAAAGGGAGATTGCAGAGGAAGAGAAAAACAAAAGAAAAGAAGCTGTATAATCCAATAGGACTTTATCAACTTCACTTGACCAGGTTTCATAATAAGCGATCTGTGACTGTGAGTCAAGGAAACAGTGCTCACATGTAGGGAGAATGCTGGGAGGAGTATTTAAAACAAGAAGTGAAAACCTGTTGATGGTCGCAAGATAGGTATTAACAGGCAAAGTGACTCTGTTCTCAAGGGCTATGACCACCAGTTGAAATCTGCCCCCTTGTGGACAGACCAAATATTACCATGAGTTTTTCCATTAGGGTCTTGGAGATGATTGATTTAATCTCCTTGCAGTCTAAAATCCTACTGCAGTCCAAAAACCTACAGTCCAGGGGACTCTCAAGAGTCTTCTCTAGCACCACAATTTGAAAACATCAATTCGAAAGCATCATTTCTTCAGGTGCTCGGGCATCTTTATGGTCCAACTCTCACATCTGTACATGACTCCTGGAAAAACCATAGCTTTGACTATACCGACATTTGTTGGTGAAGTGATAACTCTGCTTTTTAATATGTTGTCTAGGTTTGTCACAGCTTTCCTTTCCAAGGAGCAAGTGTCTTTTAATTTCACGGCTGAAGTCACCATCCACAGTGATTTTGGAGGCCAAGAAAAGAAAATCTGTCACTGCTTCTACTTTTTCCTCATCTACGTTCCGTGAAGTGATGGGACCAGATGCCATGATCTTAGTTTTTTGAATGTTGAGTTTTAAGCTAGCTTTTTCACTCTCCTCTTTCACCTTATCAAGAGACATTTTAGTTCCTCTGTTTTCTGCCATTAGAGGGGTATTATCTACATATCTGAGGTTGTTGATATTTCTCCCTGCAATCTTGATCCCAGCTTATGATTCATCCAGCCTGGCATTTCTCATGATGTACTCTGCATCTAAGTTAAATAAGCAGGGTGACAGTATACAGTCTTGTACTTCTTTCCAAATTTTGAACCAGTCCATTATTCCATGTCCAGTTCTAACTGTTGCTTCTTGACCTGCACACGGGTTTCTCAGGTGGCAGGTAAGGTGGTATGGTATTCCCATTTCTTTAAGAATTTTCCACAGTTTGTCGTGACCCACACAAACCAATCAATTCTAAAAGAAATCAACCCTGAATATTCACTGGAAGGAATGACACTGAAGCTGAAGCACTAACACTTTGTTCACCTGATGCAGAGAGTGACTCATTGGAAGAGACCCTGATGCTGGAAAAATTGAGGGCAGGAGGAGAAGGGGGCAACAGAGGATGAGAAGTTTGGATGGCATCACCGGGTCAACGGACATGGGTTTGAGCAAACTCTGGGAGATAGCGAAGGACAGGGAAGCCTGGAGCACTGCTGTCCACAGAGTCGCAAAGAGTCGGACATGACTCAGCAACTAAACAACAGTAGCTTTCAGATTAAAAATTAATTTTCAAGGACCTCATTACTTTTTGCTGAATCTTCCGTGTGCATTATATGAAGGTGTATCTTACAGGGGAAAAAGTTATGTTACTGTCCAGTGAGATGGTGTTGGTGGGGTTAAGCTGAACTACTTATTAAAGTACATGGCATCCCATGGATATACAGGGAAAGCAGAAAATAGAGCTAGCACCGTTAGCAAAACTCTTGAGTTGTTTCTTTAACTAAAGGTGAAGGTTCAGAGTGACAATCAAAGATTTAAAATCTTCAAGTAGAGGTGAATCAACATTTTTCTTTTATTTTATTGATCTTTCTGATCTTATGTCCATATGGGGCTACAGGGTCCCACCAAAAAGTATCAAAACGGACTGTTAAATTTTGCCAAGGACAGCCTTTTGATACTATTTTTAAGGGTGAAATCTGGTTCTTTTAGGACATTCACTCTTGGATTTTTCCATTCAGTCCGTATTTAAAGAGTATTTATTGAGCAAACATTTGCTGAACATTTGCATTATTCCAGGCTCTGTGCTTGGAACAGAGGTTACTTCAGGGAACCAGACAGATGTGGTTTCTACCCTCATGAAACAATCAAATAATTTTTCAAAAACTGAGAAATACATTTAATTTAATATATTAGTGATAAAGACCATAAAGGAAAAGTACGAGTGTGATGCAAGCGAAACAGAGACTGTTCACTTAGGCTGGGGCTTCTGGGCAGGCTGGCCTAAGGAAAGGAGAATGGGGAGGGGTGAATGGAATAAGGAACATATGCAGGAACTAGATGTTAAAATCTTGAGTTGAGAGGAACCCTGATGAGTTCAGGGATCTGAAAGGGGGAGTTTAAGGAGAGTTAGGGAGACAGGGAGAGTGGTTTGGGGTGAGGCGCCTTCGCGTGGCCTGGTAGGCAGAGGTAAGGACTATGGTCATTATTTTAAGACTTAAGAAAAGTCATTGATACAGTTTAGGTCAGGGAGCGGGTGGTGGTGGAGAGCACAGGCACAGAACTAAATTTGTGTTTTCAAAAGATTCCTGCGGCATAGTACGGTTGACAGCAAAGCCATGGAGAACCCCTGTGTCAGCTTTCTAATAAGCAAGCCCAGAGCCCCACATCAGGGAGGTTTACGGATGAACGTGTTTTAGCAACTCTAAAGTTGCTCATTGTTCTTCTCTCGTGCATTCTGCCAACTCTGCCAGCTCCCAGCCACTTCAGAGGAGGTCAGTGAGGCCCGTGGAATTAAGCTCAGGGTCACAGAACTGTTGAGTGGCAAAGCCAGTGTAAGGAGAGGAGCACAGCTTTCGTGACTCTCAGGCCACTGCTCATTTTGCTCTAGCTGGAGGCCTCCGAAAAGGGAGGGTGTTTTTCTCTTTCTTTTTGTTGGTGGTTGGCTTTATTTTTGGTTTTGTTTATTTATTTATTTATAATGTGGAGAAGGCAATGGCACCCACTCCAGTACTCTTGCCTGGAAAATCCCATGGACGGAGGAGCCTCTAGGCTGCAGTCCACGGGGTCGAGAAGAGTCGGACACGACTGAGCGACTTCACTTTCACTTTTTAAAAAAATTGTATCTGGGTTCTTTTGGCCTTAATAATGATTGGGGTCAGGAAATCATCATTTGAAGGAATCTTATCTGATTTTCAGGAAAACAGAAATTGACTCCCAAGAGGACAGCAGAGATGGGAGTGGTAGGAAAGGTATGAATGTGCTTGGAGGTGCTGTAGAGGAAAGATGGGTTAATGCTCCTTCCTCAGCGTGGACTCAGAGGAAACTGTTCAGGGCTCAGCCTGGGGACACACATGAGGAGTCAGGTACATTATGGTCAAAGCTTTCTCAGAAGTGGGAAACAGAAAGGCTTACCAAGTAGCAATTAGATACAGTTAGGGCAATCTCCCCTCAACCTGACCTCCCCTGGCCTACCACTTGGTGGCTGTCATTTCAGGAATGCAAGTAAAATTATCAAAAAAAATTTGGTTTGCCCCCAAGGGAGTACAGTCCCTCCCACTGCCTGTGTGCATAGCCTGGGGCTGTACCTGCAAGGCTGAGAGGTTGGTAGCCTCTGACTCAGAACATGTCCTGCCCAAATCAGCAGCAGCTTGTTTTTGGACATAGGCAAGCTCCAGTCTACCTCACCTGGATGGAGACGGGTGAGGTAGTGGATGGAGACAGGTGAGGTAGTGGGAGGGCAGTTGGAAGAGGGCCCAGAGGCTTGTGAAGGTATTGAACAAATGCCTTCCTGTATTCCTACTGGCATGAATCCTGCCAGTAACAGCTTCTCTAGGAAAGAGTTCTGCGGTTGCGGAAGGTAGTCAATCAACCCTTCCAGAATAGGGGTGGCTTCATGCTTTTTTTTTTTTTTTTTGGCAATAGTGTTTTTGATTTAGGGAGATATATTTATGCCAGAATGCCAATTCCCTAAGCCATTTCAAAGGCTATTCCATCTCACTTCTGAATCAGAGTTCTGCTCCCCACTTTTGGGACTGTTGCCCAGGTTCTAGCCCCCTATTTGTGTATAGCTCACCCTGACTCCTCAGGTGGCACTCGTGGTAAAGAACCTGCCTGCCAATGCAGGAGACTGCAAGAGATGCAGGTTTGATCCCTGGATTGGGAAGATCCCCTCGAGAAAGGCAAGGCAACCCACTCCAGTGGGTTTCCTGCCTGGAGGAGACTCCAGACAGGAAAGAGGAGGCGCGCATAGAGTCGCACACACGCACGTGTAGCACCCTGACTCCAGCCCGAGAGGCAGAAAACACGTGGCTACTCCCCCAGTGTGGAGTGAAATAGAAGTGGTGGCCAGAGAATCCTCATCTTAAGAGAATAGCTTTCAGGGCCATTTAAATGTAGCTCGGAGCCTTTATTTGCAAAGGTAAGAGTGTTCAAACACTTGGCAGCAGTGGGATTTGAACCCACGCCCCCGAAGAGACTGGAGCCTTAATCCAGCGCCTTAGACCGCTCGGCCACGCTACCCACTGAAAGGTTGATGAGACTGTAGAGGATGACTTGAGGAATATACTTTGTACGGTCCGCCCTCCTCTGCTTCCCTCCATAGCCTGTGGTTCATGCATTTATCGTTCAGAGGAGGCTGTTCGCATCTCTTCCACCACCCCACCCCCCTCTTTTCTTCTTGATTTATTTTGCTTGCTTTCTTCTTTGAAGTCACAGTGCTTGAGATTTATGGGAAGAGTCTTTTTTTTTTTTTGTACTTATTTTTTTTTTTTTAATTTTTATTAGTTGGAGGCTAATTACTTTACATCATTACAGTAGTTTTTGTTATACATTGATATGAATTAGCCATGGATTTACATGCATTCCCCATCCCAGTCCCCCCTCCCACCTCCCTCTCCACCCGATCCCTCTGGGTCTTCCCAGTGCACCAGCCCTGAGCACTTGTCTCATGCATCCAACCTGGCCTGGCGATCTGTTTCACAATTGATAATATACATGTTTCAAAGCTATTCTCTTAGATCATCCCACCCTCGCCTTCTCCCACAGAATCCAAAAGTCTGTTCTATACATCTGTGTCTCTTTTTTCTGTCTTGCATATAGGGTTATCATTACCATCTTTCTAAATTCCATATATATGTGTTAGTATACTGTATTGGTGTTTTTCTTTCTGGCTTACTTCACTCTGTATAATAGGCTCCAGTTTCATCCACCTCATTAGAACTGATTCAAATGTATTCTTTTTAATGGCTCAGTAATATTCCATGGTGTATATGTACCACAGCTTCCTTATCCATTCGTCTGCTGATGGGCATCTAGGTTGCTTCCATGTCCTGGCTATTATAAACAGTGCTGCGATGAACATTGGGGTACACATGTCTCTCTCAGATCTGGTTTCCTCAGTGTGTATGCCCAGCAGTGGTATTGCTGGGTCATATGGCACTTCTATTTCCAGTTTTTTAAGAAATCTCCACACTGTTCTCCATAGCGGCTGTACTAGCTTGCATTCCCACCAACAGTGTAAGAGGGTTCCCTTTTCTCCACACCCTCTCCAGCATTTATTGCTTGTAGACTTTTGGGTAGCAGCCATTCTGACTGGCATGAAATGGTACCTCATTGTGGTTTTGATTTGCATTTCTCTAATAATGAGTGATGTGGAAAGAGTCTTATTGCACAAGAACGTCTGGAGAGGCCGGACAACCTTTGTTGACCTTATAGTCAAATTCTTCCTTTATCCTTTTCTACCACCTCTATTTTAGAGATGAAGAAACTGTGACTCTGAGAAGTGATACAGATCTGAAAGAAAAAGATCTGAAATCTTTCATCCATTCCATAACATTTTTTGATCTCCTGTGAGTACCAGGCAGTGTGCTAGAGCAAGCAAGTACATTGTTCTGGCTCTCCAGAAGCACACTGCATGGGGGAGAGAAAGCCAAATACATTCTTTGCCACACCACATAGTAGTCACTACTGCTAAGTTGTGTACAGGAAGCTGGGAGGAAAGCTTTGTATGGCACTCAAGGATAAGATGAAAGTGGTTAATTCATAAAATTCCTGGAGGAACAGATAAAGTCCCACGCCCTTTGCTTGGCAGTCAAGAGATATTGCTTGATAGGTGGGCTTATGTCAAATGCCTGAGAGTTTGTGGGAACCAGCAGAAATTGCAAGCTCCACTTCCAAGGTTAGAAAGAAGCTTGAGCTATCTATCGTCTGACTGTTGTCCATATCAGAGTAGTAGGTGAAAATGGTTTGGGAGGGCTGCTTGGTGAAAATGAACAGTGAAGAAAGAAAACAGATCTCAACTCAGAAGTACTTCCCACCTTCTGTCTTAAGAGTAGTGCTAAAAGGTGGACATCTGGGTGATGAAGAAATAGGGAGAGAGAGCTAGATAATGGTGGAGGGTAGGGGTGAGGAATACTTTCTGCTTTAAGCAAGCTTCCTAAATTCAAGGTATTCACAACTCTTTCTCTGCCAGTCATCCCCACTTCCAAGGCACACAAACATGTTCTTACTACTCCCTTCCTCCCTGCCTGACCCTGGACTCTCCCTCCCTGGTAGAACTCAGATCTCTCCAGTTTATCTCTAGGATCCCTATGAACTGTCTTGAACACGAGTAGTTAAGGCCTCTAACTGAGAAATACAGACGAATCCTTTTTCCTCCAATGGTCTGTTTGTGACATAGGTCTTCCCAGGATCCAGGGAAGAAGCATTCTGAGGAGCTGGCTGAGTCGTGTGATGTGAGACAAGTGCATACCCTGTGCCTTGTGGAAGCTCTGAACAAGGAAAAGTGACCTAGACATCATGGTTTCCTATTAGGGTGTTGAGTAATCCACATCATAATGGAAAACTCAGCTTAATTGTGGGGTGGGTGCCACTCTACAAATTATGATGCTATTCACCAACTCGAGGCTCATCTAGTGTGGTGATCCTTAAATATCAGGGAGCATTATAATCATCAGAGATGGGCTACTAATTACACATGCAGAATGCAGGGCCTCACCTCCAGAGATTTTGATTCTATGGGTCTAGGGTAAAGCCCAGGTTTCTGTATTTTTCATCAGTAGCCAAGGGACTCTGATGGGTTTCACTTAGAAACCACCACCTGCACCTCTTTTTTTTTTTTTTTTTAATCTGTGGGAGCCAGGAAGTGATAGATTAAGGAGTAGTTGAGGACTGACTGTGAGGTCATCCCCTCCCACAATATGCTCCCCACCTTCCTTCCAGTCCCATTCTTTGGCATGGGCAATTTGTGTTCCCTCAGTTTTACGGTAAAGTTCTCAGATGATACATCTTCAAGGGGGCGCCTTGCCTCTTCTTATGTAGTAATAAGCACCCCTCAGGCCGAGCTCCTTTGAAACTCTGTGGTCACTGCTGTGAATAGGCATGGAGGCCCAGCACTTGAGGAAGAGGACATATAAAGTATGGAATGATGAGGGGAGTAAGCACACCCCATATCAGAGTGGCCAAGAAAAAGGACAATTTGAAAAGGACACCTGGTTAAGGGCCTGATGATGGATGGCAGGACTAGCAGATGTACGAATCAGGGTTAAGGTATTTTTTCTCTTTTGTAATTAAAAATGTTCAGGAAGTCTGTTAAACTCCATATCCTTGTGTTTTGTGTGTATTAGTGAATATAGGGCAGGTCTGTGTCCAGGCTTTGGGAGAAGGGTGAAATAGGCCAGAAACAGCTGCAGCCCCATGGAGAAGCACTTTGAGAAGTCAGGAATGAACCAAGAGGAAAACCGGCGCATCTATTTTGCACACGAGACTAAAGCGCTCCCCAGAGGTCTTGAACAGTTGCAGAAGGGAACTAGAATTCTAATATTGATGAAGCATGGAGCTTGGATTATTGCTATACAAGGGAGGGCAATCTCCCTAATCTAAAATATTGGGTCTATTTAGGTTACATTTCCCTTTGGCTTATTATTTCCTTTGTTACCACTCAGATGCCTGGCTCCTAGCTTGCCATCTATGTCTCCTCATCCCATGCACTTTTCCCCAAGTGATCTTTCACAGAACCCTGTTCCTTTGACTGTTAATAGTAGTGTCCCTCAAATAAAGCTCCAAGCTCAAATCAATTTGAAAAATCTTGAATTAAATGAAACTAGTCAAGCTTCCCTAATGCTGAGCTTCTCAGAAGCTCACGCTCTGTGAATCTCATGACTGCAGAGGAAGGGATATAATGAACAGTGTTTCCTCTAACTTTAGATCGTGAAACTTTTTCTTGAAGTTCACTCATTAACATTTTACAGAACGACATTTGCCTGAAGGCAAGGTGGCCCTCCAGTGTTTTTTGTTTGGTGTTTGGCTCACATTAGGTGGCATGTGGGATATTAGTTTCCCCACTAGGAATTAAACCCGTGCTCCCTGCATTGTGAGCATGGAGTCTTAACCACTGAACCATCAGGAAAGTCCTTCCAGTGTTTCTCCTCTCCTTCTCTTGTAGTAAGAAGGAGCCAGAATTTTAGCTGGGCACATGCCCACCCAGAATAAACCCTAAGTTTCCCAGTGTCTCTTGCAGTTGGTCTGACCAAGCTATTGCTGATGAGATATAACTGGAAATAGTGTGCCAGACTTTGGGACGTGTCCTCAGAAGGCAGTGCATGCCCCTTCCCTGCCTGTCTTCTCCCTGCTGGCTGGCTGGACTGCAGACTGGAAAGTTGTGACAGGGCAGCCTTCTGGACCATGACGCAGAACCCACACAATGAGACAGAAGAAGCTACCATTTTGGAACACCTCACCAATTGTAGGCTAACTACCTAAGGCTTTTCCCTGGTGGCTCAGATGGTAAGGAGTCTGCCTGAAATGTGGGAGATCCAGGTTTGATCCCTGGGTCAGGAAATTACAACCCAGTCCAGTATCTTGCCTGGAAAATTCTATAGGAGCTGGGCCAACTACAGTCCATTGGTCACAAAGAGTCAGATACGACTGAATGATTTCACTTCATTTACACAAGAAATAAACATTCATTTTGTTTAGACTACTATTACTTTGAGCTTTCTATCATTAGCATCCATTTGGGAAGTGTGTAAAAGTGATTTTTTTAGACTTTTTTTTCCCCTCAAACAAGTTGTGTATTAGGACGTACACAAAGTCTAGGGATTTGCACATAAGCTAACAAAAATAATAAAGGATATTCCAAAAAGGATACTTGGAATAGGAGAGGGCCTTGACTGATTAAGAGTATTTAGAATCAATAAATATATTCTAACAAATATACTAATTATAATAAGTTGTTCAAAAGTTTTCTTCTAAAGCTTACATCTCTCTCTATATATATATCAGTTCAGTTCAGTTCAGTTCAGTTCAATTCAGTCGCTCAGTCGTGTCCTACTCTTTGCATGCTGGGCTGCAGCACGCCAGGCTTCCCTGTCCATCAACAACTCCCGAAGCTTGCTCAAACTCATGTCCATCGAGACAGTGATGCCATCCAGCCAGCTCATCCTCTGTCATCCCCTTCTCCTCCTGCCTTCAATCTTTCCCAGCATCAGGGTCATTTCCAATGAGTCAGTTCTTTTCATCAGGTGGCCAAAGTATTGGAGTTTCAGCTTCAGTCCTTCCAACGAATATTCAGGACTGATACTTACGTATCTTTGATCTCCTTCCCCCATCAGTAGGTCCAAGGGCTATATACAAATATGTATGTATTTGAGTATAATAAACTGTTTTTCTTTCAATAAACCTCATTTGTCAAAGACAAATACAGTACTGTAAACAGTCTCCAAGGGCATTGGCCCCAAGGCCCCACTCTGTACAGACAGCTCCTCAGAATCCACAGGAATTCTGAGCTTCCAGAGTCCAGAATGGTTCAGAACATACACACAGCAGCTTAAGCTCATCCAGTCAGTAAGGTGAGCAAAAAGTGTCCTCCAGTCCTCATGCCTCCTTCATCCGTCACTCCGTTCTTAGCACTCCTGAGACAAGCCTCCCGGGTTCTTTATTGGAGGGCATTTAAGCACCAGCCCTCGGTGCTACTCCACAACACACTCTTAATGGTTGTGAGTCAAATCCAGGGGAGGGACCAAGGAGTTGGAAATGTTTTCCTTCCTGAGGGGAGCTTGTTCAGAGTACTCCTGACTTGGAGCCTACTTGTAAGTGGCAGCAAACAGATCATAACAACAATCAAAATAAAAATGTAAATTACATAATATATTAGAGGGTATAAATGAAATAGAAAAGACAAAAGTAGAACATGTAAGTGTGGGTCAGGCATGTGTGGGCTAGAATTTCAGGTGGGTTGGTCTGCATGGGCCTCACTGGCAGACTTGAAGGAAGGAGAGTGAGAGAGCACAGCATCTGTGAGGGACAGACATCGGGGATCTGGCGGAGGGGGTGGCCAGAGCAAACACCCCAGGCAGGAGACCCCCGACCTGTACAGAAAACACAGCTAGAACAGATATGGACGGGGTGCGAATTTGTCGCTAACATGGCTCTTATCAGCTCCCACTGATTTTGTCATTCTTTTCATTTCCATTAGTTATTGCTCTTGTTTAGTTACTAAGCTGTGTCCAACTCTGGAATACCACGAACTGTCGCATGCCAGGCTTCCCTGTCCTTCATCATCTCCCGGAGCTTGCTCAAATTTATGTCCATTGAGTCAGTGATGCTATTTAACCATTTCATCCTCTGTTGTTCTCTTCTCCTTTTCCTTCAATCTTTCCTAGCATCAGGGTCTTTTCCAATGAGTCGGCTCTTCACATCAGGTGGCCAAAGTATTAGAGTTTCAGCTTCAGCATCAGTTCTTCCAATGAATATCCAGGACTGATTTCCTTTAGGATGGACTGGTTGGATCTTCTTGCAATCCAAAGGACTCTCAAGAGTCTTCTCCAGCACCACAATTAGAAAGCATCAATCCTTCAACACTCAGCCTTCTTAATGATCCAACTCTCATGTCCATACATGACCACTGGGAAAAGCATAGCTTTGACTATTGTTGGCAAAGAGATGTCTTTGGTTTTTAATATGCTGTCTAGGTTTGTATTGGTTATTCTTCTTCTCTAAAGAAGAACTTTCCTTTATTACATGAAAGATATTTGGCTACCCTGAAATAATGTGCAGCTCTTGTATTTTAATTATAAATTTTCATATTAAGGATTGATTCAGACTCAGAGGGGAATAGTGATCTTTGTCTTTTCCCTGATATGTCCCAAGTGTCTAAAATAGTGTCTGGCACAGGTAGACAAATGACATGTGAATGATAAAATTTACTTATAGTAGGTGACAAAAATCCCATATAAACAGTGACTGAGGAAACTAAGTCTTGGCACAACCATGAGTCAAGAATTCTGAGTGTGATCCCTGTACTCAAGGAGTTTTTTAAGGGAAGTTGATAAGAATGTTTGTCTCCTGGTTAGTGCTATTGGCTGATAGATGTTTCTAGATGCCCCTGAATCCCTGGGAGAAAAAAAACCATAATAATAACCACGTTGAATTTCTCCCCAGATTAGTAGGACAGAAGACTTAGAATTAACTTTAATTTGATATAGAAGCAATAAGGTGATGCAAATTTTCTTGCCTAAGTTTGTAGAATAAGATCTATACCTGTTAGGCAGCAAAATATTTGTTACTTACAATACTGCACTGATTTTTTAAGTAAATCAGTTATCAGGAAGTGTCTCCCCCCCCCCCCCCCGATATCTTGCCAGGCATTTTTGAAGAACATTCAAGAACATATTTGTTTTCACAAAAATGAAATCATATTTTGTATTTTATTACATAACTTTTCACTTAATTCATCAGACTTAATGGAAAAGAATGTAAAAAGGAATGTGTACATATGTATAACTGAATCACTTTGCTGTAACAGCAGTAACTAGCACAATATTGTAAATTACCCATGCATGCGTGCTAAGTCGTTTCAGTCATGTCCACCTCTTTGTGACCCTATGGACTATAGCAGTCCAGGCTCCTCTGTCTATGGCAAGAATACTAGGGTGGGTTTCCTTACCCTTCTCCCAGGGATGGAACCTGTGTCTCTGATGTCTGCAGCAGTGGTAGGAGGGTTCTTTACCACTAGCGCCACCTGGGAAACCTGATTTAAAAAATATAATTAATCAGACTTACCTCAAACTTTTATTTATTTATTTATTTATTAAAAAAACTTTTAATTTTGTATTGGGGTACAGCCAATTAACAGCTGTGATAGTTTTAGGTGAACAGTGAAGGGACTCAGCCATACATATACATGTATACACCCCTCCATTGGGAGGGGTCTTGATTTGGTTACAAGGTATTTATGGGAAGGTGGGGGCACAGAGGGACAGGTGGAATCCAGGAGACACAGAAGAGCTGCACCATGGAGAAGCGAGGCTCTCAAGTCAGAGATGGAGAGAGATGGGGGAGTTAAAAGGGAACTTTGATAGTTTTACAGCAGATGGAGATTTTAAAAACTAATTTTGCATTATTGTTTGTGTGACAACTGAGGTCCTGTGCCCAGGGAGGGCTCCCATACTCCCAGGGAGAGTCAAAGCAACCTCCAAATGTCTGTTCCAACACGTTTCCTCTGCAGGAGAGAGCAAGTGAGCCTAGGTCTGTCTAGAACGTTCTTGGATCCTGCGGGGGAAAACATCCTGGGCATCTCTATATCCAAGAAAACTTCAGTGGTGTCTGTAGTACTATTTGTTAAAAGTTGGTGCAATTGGATTTGCTTGGGGAGATTTGGCAGAATGGAGAGATCTTTAGTTTGTCTGTCAATTGCTGCTTTACAGATCATCCCACATGGTGGCCAAAAACAACAACACTCATTCAATCCTAAATCTGGAGGTTGAACTTCACTAGGCAGTTCTTGCTTGAGGTCGTGTATGTGGTTTCATGCACAGGGAACTGAAACGGGTGGAGCAGTCTGGGCATCTCCCTCGCTGTATGGCCTCCCCCCGTGTGGTCTCAACAGTCAGACTTCTTTCTGCAGGACACCCAGAGTCAACGTCCTCGGAGAACCATGGCCCAGTGGAAGCTTGTGACCTCGGCTGAGAGGTCACGTGATGCTACATGATGGGAGCAGGCACAGAAGCCCACCCTTATTCTCAGCAAAGGACAGAGACTCTACATCTTGCTAAGGGAGTGGTAAGGTTCTGGAAGAGACTGCGGGATAGAAATATACTGTGGTCATTTTGGGGAGAAATACAATCTGCTACATGGCTTTAAGGTGAGCAAGGCATTGGGCAACTGCAGAAGTCTTGCAAGGGTAGCCAACCACATCTGTGGGACATGAGTAAGCGCCACAGTTTCCAGGGAGGTGAAGCAGCTGGAGGTCTTTGCGCATTTCTCTCCCTCCATGCATTCTGTCCCTGGTGGCCTCTGCACAGCCACACTTCACACGTGGCAGCTGAAGGCATCCAGAGTAAGTGCTTGCTTTCTCTACTGTCCCTTGGAGGCCACTGCCTTGTCACAGACAATGTGGGACGTGGCTCAGTTTCTAGCTGTCCTGGAGCAGAGCTCATTACTTTGACAGGATGAGTCGTGAGAGGAATTACTTACGTTGTTCTACATCCTGGCACTGATATTAGTTTCCAGCAGCTATCTGCCTCCTGCAGTCTTCTGAGATAGACCTGAGACTTAGCAAAGGGAGAGTGGTGGGAATTTTAGGTTGAGCGCAATCATCTGATAATCCCTTCCCTTTTTCTCCCCCCCCTCCTCCCCGCCCTCCCTTCCTCCCTGCCTCCTTCTTCTCCTCTTCCCCCTCCATCTCCATCCTTCCTTCTTTCCCTCTTTTCTTCTTCACTCCCTTCCCTCTTCAGATGCACAGAACTAAGTTGATCATATTCTGTTTACAGCCTCTCTGGTTTTATTCAATTTTATTATTTTTCCTTTTTATCCCTTATCCTTGCTTCTATTTCTCTCATTCTCATGGGCATCTGTCTTAGAGGATGTAATCCACGTTCTTCCATCCTATTTAGATATTGTATATCCTTGGAAAATATATTATTTTGGAGCATGAATGTTTTCAATTTAAATCAACTGGCAGTGATTTTTCTTTTTTCACACAGCACCATGTTTTGGAGTGCTATACATGTTGTTATTTGTAAAACTAGTGCATTATTTGAAGCTGTTTTATACTATTTTATTTTATGTATCTAAAACATCTCTACCTGTCCATTTCTGTCATGCGGGACATTTACATTACCTTTAGGTCTTTTCTGCCACTTATCATGCCGTGATGAACATCCCTGCACATATTCTATCTGGAAGAACTCTGTTGGAGTCTATGATCGGGATAAGATTACACGGTCTCAGATTATACCCATTCATAATTTCACCAAATACTTCCAGATTACTTTCCAATATTACTGCACCAATTTTTCAAGTCTACTAACATTTTTTCCAGCACTTGATGTTAGATATTCTAGTTGTTGATAATCTGGTGGTTAAAAACCACTTATCTCTTGGTTATGTTAATTTCCATTTATTAGATTACCAACACAGTTAAGCATTGACTTCCTCTTCTGAAATTGACTTTTCGTAACTCTTGACAATCTTTTCTCCTCTGGAGTGTTTGTGTCTTTTTATTGTTGATATAAAGGAATCAGTCCTGAATATACATTGGAAGGACTGATGCTGAAGCTGAAACTCCAATACTTTGGCCACCTGATGTGACGAACTGACTCCTTGGAAAAGACCCTGATGCTGGGAAAGATTGAAGACAGGAGGAGAAGGGGATGATTGAGGATGAGATGGTTGGATGGCATCACCGACTTGATGGACATGAGTTTGAGCAAGCTCCGGGAGTTGGGAATGGACAGGGAAGCCTGGCGAGCTGCAGTCCATGGGGTTTCAAAGAGTCGGACATGACTGAGCGACTGAACTGAACCACTGAAAGAAGGAATTCCTTATCTGTAGGTGTTAATCTTTGGTTAGTTTTAGGAATTACAAATGTTTTCTCCATTTGGCTGCCAGCACTATAAAACATTTAAACCCAGCCTCAACTCTATTGCAAAAGGGTAATACTCTGAAATAAGAGATAGGCCTAGTTGCATTAGTTGAGGATAAATTTTGTAACAAGAGTTGATTCCTTGCCTGTAAACTTAGTATCACATCTATATTTTAGCAACTTGGAAATCCTGGCAGGAAGCAGTGAACTTGTGACAATACATAGATAGAGTTCTTTTTATCCAACAGAAATGCTTTTGTAAGATGTGCAAATCAAAATTTGTTAATTGAAAATTTCACAAACAATTAATTATGCACTTATATCTTTGTGGCATTTTTGCAGCACATACTAAAACAGGACAGTTTGAATTGTGAAAGGACAGCCAGAGTGAAAATTTTGGGAAAGTAAATAAAAACCTCCTGCATGTTGATCTTCATGGTCTGGAATTATGCTTTTATTTTTATTGCATAGAAAGAGACACATTCTTTGAAGACTTTTCCAGGACTGACTCCCAGACAAATTTTAACCCCCAAAGAGCTTCTACATGACAATTAGAAAGACATATACAGATACATACAAAGGAGACTGTGTAGCTGTCTTTCCAAAAGACAAATCATTTCAGAGCAAGAAAGAGCAAAATTAAGTCCATTTTCCCATTCCTGTATCAAAGACTGTAAGATTTTGGCAACAAAAATAATTCTATTGTCTCAATACCTGAGTCACTATTTTACTTAAGCCCTTATCTACTAATTTTCCATGTAGGTGTCCAATGTATACTATAATTCAGTGGTTCTCAAATTTTGCTGCATATTAGAGTCACTGGGAAACTCTTAATATACTCAGCACTCAGGTCTTACCCAACACTAACTGAGGCAGAATGCCTCAAGGTGGCATTTAAAAATGCCTCAGAGATTCCTAAGTTCAGCAGAGTTTGGAAATCATTACCATGCTCTCTGAGAGCCTAGGGCTTTATAAAGACTCATGTTAATGTCCAGGAATTGTTTCTTCCCTGCCCTGGACGCCACGTGGGAATGAAATTTGCTGAAACTGGAATTCAAGGCTTAAGGATTGAGATGGTGAGATTTTTATTATTTTTGCCACATCAGATCTCTGCCTGAAACTTTCTGCAACTTACTTCTTCATTAATGAAGTGGAGATAACAGCTACTTCAGAGGTTTGTAGTCAGGACTGATGAAAATTTGGAAAATAACTAGACTCAGGACTTTAATAAGTGTTTTGAAAAGTCACTGCTCCTTTAATGAGGACACAAACAGGACCTGCCTTCCTCAACTGTCCCTCTGAAAGTAACTTCTCTTCCTGAAGGCAGCCGAGCACACTCCCTTCCTACAGGCGCCTCCCTTTCTGCTCCTTCCACTTGGACCTGCCCACACTCAGCTGGCTCCCTACCAGTTATTGTCTGGGAACAGTGAGACACAAAGGACTTTCTGAGTTCCATGATCACAAGGATATGTTGTCTATGAGAGCTACAGCAAAAACCAAAGGTGAGAGGGTCTAGCACAAAACCAAGTAAGATCGACAGAAGGAGAGGTTGGAAAGGAATTGGGAGGAAAGGATCAGTAGACAGTGCTAAAAAAGCATATGGAATTGTGTAGGATCAAGGTTAAGACAATTATGGGAGAGAAAGTTGTTTAGTAATAGGAATAAAACAATCAGATATGGGGTACTTTTAATAGCTTCTGTGTGTTCTGCTTTGTATTAAGCACTCTGATGGATTCAGGAGAAACAGGTGATGAGATACCAACTATTAAGAAGCTATGGAGACCACCACCACCACCACCAAAACCCAGGAATAATTAGAGAACTGATCAATGCCAGCCTGAGAGCTAAAATGATCAGAAAGGGCTTTCTTGGGGAGCTGTACCTCTAGCTGAACATTGCAGGGTTAGCATGGTTTTTATTAACAGAGAGAAGGCTATTAAAATATCAAAGGCCAGGGGAGAAAGTCCCTGGGTCAGGAAGATCCCTGGAGTAGAAAATGGCAACCTATTCCAGTATTCTTGTCTGGAAAATTCCATGGACAGAGAAGCCTGGTGGGCTACAGTCCATGGGGTCGCAAAGAGTTGAACATGACTGAGCACAGGGGAGAAAGTCAGTGGATGGGGCTGGTGGAATCTGATCACTCTCCAATATTTGCTGTCTTCTCTTCCTTTATAGGAATTAAGCCAAAACACGTGAAGGATCTCATACCCCTGATGATACTAATGGTGATAATCTTCTTGCTGCTTCTATTCTGGGAAAATGAGCTGGATGAGGATGCAGTGGCAGCAACTTTAGAGCAGTTGCATGTGGATTACCCTCAGAGTGACATTCCGATGAGGTACTGCAACCACATGATCATACAAAGAGTCATCAAGGAACCCAACAACACCTGCAAAAAAGACCATTTCTTCATCCATGAGAGGCCTCGAAATATCAACGGTGTTTGCAATTCTCCCAGGAGGGTGCCTTGCCAAAACCACAGCCCTGGTCTCTGCTTCCTGAGTGAAATTGAGTTCAAAATGACAGTCTGTAAGCTCATTGAAGGCACCAGATATCCTGCCTGCAACTACCGCGTTTTCACCACAGAGGGGTTTATTGTTGTCACTTGTGATGACATGAGGCCATCTAAAATCCAGAGATACACTGAATAATCTGAGACTAGCATCAGAGTCTGCCGTCCTCTCATCTCCTCTCTCAGAAGCACTGCTGCTGGTTTTCCTGCACGCTGTGGACATGGGGCCATGCCCAGAGTGAAATGCATTTATCCTTCCACTATTGCTGAGCTGGAATCTTTTTATTCTGCTTCAATAAAAAAAAATCTACTGAATTAAACCATAAACTCTATATGTGTTTTAATTCCTTCTCCTTTTTCTGTGGGTCATTTGATGAGAACCAAGAGTGAATCCTATGCAGGCCTGAAATTAGGTAAGGGAAGTAAGGTACTCATTTGACACCCAAAATTTGAGGAACACCAAAATCCCCAGAGTCATAGAGTCAAATAAAATTTTAAGGATCAATATAAAAATTTCTGATGAACAAAATATCTGAATTTTAAATTAAGACCCATTCTGACAGGGTTGGATTTAGGATGAGGTGGGGTGCATGAGTTTTAACAGTGTAGAGTCAGATACTGTTACTTAAAATTTTGATATTTGTTCAGCAGGGTTTATTTTGCATTAAATTTATTTCTTTGTTTCTTTGTTTTTATTAGAGTATAGTTGATTTATAATGTTGTGGTCCTTTCTGCGGTATAGAAAAGTGACTCAGTTATACATATATTCTTTTCTATTAAGGTTTATCCTAGGATATTGAATATCATTCCCTATACCATAGGAGAGTCCCTTGGACTGCAAGGAGATCAAACCAGTCAATTCTAAAGGAAATTAGTCTTGAATATTCATTGGAAGTCTGATGCTGAAGCTGAAGTGCCAATCCTTTGGCCACCTGATGCAAAGAACTGACTCCTTGGAAAAGACCCTGATTCTGGGAAAGATTGAAGGCAGGAGGAGAAGGGGATGACAGAGGATGAGATGGTTGGATGGCATCACTGACTCAATGGACATGAGTGTGAGCAAGCTCCGGGAGTTGGGAATGGACAGGGAAGCCTGGCGTGCTGCAGTCCATGGGGTCACAGAGACCTGGACATGAGAGAGCAACTGGACTGATACTGTAGGACCTTGTTGTTATCCATTCTAAATATATATAATAGCTTGCAGCTGCTAACCTCATACTCCCAATCCATCCCTTCCTTGTCCCCTCCCTCTGGCAACCACAAGTTTGTTCTCTATGTCTGTGAGTCTGTTTCTGATTCATGTGTGCGTGCTCAATCGCTTCAGTTGTTTTGGGCTCTTTGTGACCCTAAGGACTGTAACTCACCAGGCTCCTCTGTCCATGGGATTCTCCAGGTAAGAAAAGGTAGCGGGTTGCCATGCCCTCCTCCAGGGGATCTTCCCGACCCAGGGATCGAACCCTTGTCCCTTACATCTCCTGCATTGGCAGATGGATTCCTTACCACTGTCGCCACCTGTGAAGCTCATTTCTGTTTCATAGATAGGTTCTTTTGTGTCATATGCATTAAATTTATTTTTAAATGTTGCAATAAAATACTGTTTATCTTGATTATCGGGCTTTTAACAGTTTGTACCTGCAGAATGAGTACTTCATTCATCTCACATTCATCCTAGACTTTATCCTAAATGTAGAGGGAGTAGGGGTCATCTCTTAAGGTCTTCTTTAAGGATGACATATATAACTCAAGCTGTACCTGCTCTTATTCAATGGCTGCCTCTGTGCCTTGAAAGAAAGTAAAAGGAGATCAGAAGAAGCCTTATTGGTCAGAAACCATTTCCCTTAAAGTCTAGAAAGAAATGGATAAAGATTTCCCAGGGAGGGATCAAGACTCTCAGGGTTCCGTCTATTTCCTCTTTGTGTCCCCAGAAGGAACAGAGATTACTTTGACTCAGACTAATCATTCTTTCCCTTTTTAGTTCTTACAACTGGATTGTTGTTTAGCTCCTCCTCATTTGCTATGGACAGAGGGTCTTTAAAATGAGAGGACAAAGGAAGAGAAGGAAGGGAAATAGAGACGCCTAATTCTGGGGATTTGATTACGTTCTGCTCCTCTATATCAGTTTCCTCATCTGTAAAGTGAAGAGATTGAACTAGATAATCTTTGAGCTTCTTTTCAGATCTATTCGGAGAAGGCAATGGCACCCCACTCCAGTACTCTTGCCTGGAAAATCCCATGGACCAAGGAGCCTGGTGGGCTGCAGTTCTTGGGGTTTCGAAGAGTCAGACATGACTGAGTGACTTCACTTTCACTTTTCACTTTCATGCACTGGAGAAGGAAATGGCAACCCTCTCCAGTGTTCTTGCCTGGAGAATCCCAGGGACGGCGGAGCCTGGCGGGCTGCTGTCTATGGGGTCGCACAGGGTCGGACACGACTGAAGCGACTTAGCAGCAGCAGCAGCAGCCAGATCTATTACTCCACAATTCTATTTCTTAGGGAATCTAGAATCTTTTTGGAGTTGTCAGAGATAGGGAGTAGTAAGAAAAAAAGGGGTAATAGGCAAGTAAGGGCCAGGTTATAGGGTCACTAAATCTGAGCTATGACAGTTTAATCCTGTGAGAGCCAGACACTCATACACTGAGCTAAAGCAGACACAGGCAATGCGTAAGCTTTAGAGGGCCTGGTCTGTTCTTATCTTTTCAGTTGAGAGACTTCAAACTATTCCATTATTTATTTGTACTTAATTCAAGGTCAGATCAACCTATGCTAGTTGGTAACTCTGTCATTGTTAAACATCAAGTTCTAACAGACTGGTGACATTTTTGGAGGAAAGGGTGTGACAATCATTTGTAAAGAACACTTGGCAACCTTGTAAGTAGAGGCTTACCTCTCTGGGGTAGCCCTTTTGCAGCTGAGTTCCATTACTCATTTCTCTGCAAGTGATGAATCTCATGGTCCTTGTTTTTATGAAAGCATGGGTGTCACCAGGGAAGCAGAGCCCCCATTGTCAGAACAGATGCTGAGAGGGACTAGCTGGCCCCTACTGTGTGACAGGTTGGGTCCTGGTAGCAGAATCATTTCCTGGGAAAATGTAGCTGAAATGGGGTTTTGCTTTTTGCTTTTTTGAAATGCTTTAAGCCTATGTTTCTATGTTCTGATTTCTGATTCCTTTTTCTCCCTCTCTCCCTAGGCTTAATTGTCCTTTCTTCCCTTCTCAGTACTTTTCCTTCCCTTTCTCCCCTAACCTCCTTCTTTGTATTTAAAACCAAAATCTTGCAGATAATGCATTCTCATTAAAGTAAGTAATTATCCTTGGAGTATTTTCATTTTCCAAGCATCAAATCCCAATTCAAATGAACTGTGACATTTTAGACATTTGTAGTTTGAAAGGAGTCAGGTGCATATTTTTTAAAATAGGTACCAGCAACCCCAATCAAACCCAAGTGGCTGTGAATTCTTCCCATGTAAAATGTTTTTAGAAAAACTGGGTGTTTCTGTTCTGCTCTTCTTGTTTATTTTTATCCTTGTTGTCTCCTGTTTTCCTATTAGCACCTCACTATTGATGTGAGCTGAAACTCCAGTACTTTGGCCACATCATGCAAAGAGTTGACTCATTGGAAAAAGCCCTGATGCTGGGAGGGATTGGGGGCAGGTGGAGAAGGGGACAACAGAGGATGAGATGGCTGGATGGCATCACCAACTCGATGGACATGGGTTTGAGTAAACTCCGGGAGTTGGTGATGGACAGGGAGGCCTGGCGTGCTGCGATTCATGGGGTCGCAAAGAGTTGGACACGACTGAGCAACTGAACTGAACTGAACTGAACTGATTGGTATGGTGGTAGAGGATATTTAGGAAGCAGTTCAAATCCTTCTTCCCTCCTCCCTTCAACCTGTACCAAGTCTGTGCTCAAGGCACACACATGAAAACATCCACTGAATCCTTAATAATCTATCAATAATCAACCAACCCAATTACTAAGGCTCATGTATTTTTGGTACTGGGTGTTTGCTGTAATTTCACACACAGGACAGAATAGGGTGTACTCACAGGAGAGTGGGTCACACTGATTTGACTGGAACAGGTGTGTATACCAAAATAATGGGTGGTCATCCTTGAGAGGCAGGTTGGGATTAGATCAAATATCATTTTGACCAAGTGGACTCGGAAGATTAGATTACCTTGAAGAGACAATGAGAAATATCTCAATGTTCCTGAAATAGTGTCACTGCAAGTGTGTTTTTAGAAAAGTAGCATATTGAAGGAATTGGAGGGGCAAGGACTAGTGATTAGGAGATAATACAGTAGATACACGTATAAGGGAAGGAGGCTTTTAGAGGTGGGAGAGAAAAAAAGAGGGAAAAAAAGGGGATGGTCATTACAGAGCAAGAGAAAGAATTATTACCCCAAATAAGCATTCCTTCTGGGATTCTCACTGTGAATTTTCCAGCACTGACCTCAAGTAAAGGACTTTCTACAGTAGTCAAACCATGTTATGTTGTTGGCAAACATTGTGAGAAACTAGGACATATATAGTTCATTCTCCCTGTAGAGAATGAAAAGAAGCAGAGGCTATTTTCCAGGCTCAAGAAATTTCTAGACTCCAGGAATTGGTGACGGACAGGGAGGCCTGGCGTGCTGCAATTCATGGGGTCGCAAAGAGTAGGACACGACTGAGCGACTGAACTGAGCTGAACGGAATAAAAAGGAGAAAAACTATACCAACTAACTTCAAAAATTTTAAAAAATGTATAAAATCAAACGCAATGTTATCTATGCTGTAGGGTTTCCAAAACAACAAAAATTACTCTGGGTTGAAGTGGAAATAAACAAAGAAGATTTCACAAGAGAAGAAGCAATGGTACTGCCCAAGGGCACTGGGGTTCTGACAGCCAAGTGGGCACTGCATTCAGTTCTCTGAGCATCACTGGTTCCACTTTGTCTCCTCCTTCTATCGCAGACAATTCTGCCTTCTCCTTCTTGCACCCCCTTCCGTTGTTAGACCTAGTAAGAGGAACTCCCAGGAAATGAATACAATTTCACTTCCTGCCTTGCAACAAGCTGGAATCTTTCTCCACAGGATCAACTTGCCAAAAGAACTGGTAAAGACAGAAATTCCATGACTGAGAATCAGTGGGAAAAGAAATGAGAGATGGGAAAATATCATGGTGGTTTTTTCACGTGCCTGCCATGCACCAGGTACTGTGTGAGGCTGGGGGATCCACAGCAATAGTGAGGAATATGTTAAATGAGATCATTGGGACCCACTGCAGAGATTACAGACTTTACCAGTGAGATTATAGATGGGGTGAAAAGAAAGAGAAATGACTACTTGGTTCTGGGTACTTTAAACGTATTATCTTATATAATTCTCATATTTTCTTTTTTTTCACAAGAGGAAACTGAAGTTAGTTACATGAGGTGGAATAAATTGCTTATTACTGGATAAACAGGGATTTGAAGTTGGATCTTCAGACTACACAGCTGATTGTCTTTTTCCTATCTCATCCTTTCTTTAGTAGATGTAGGTGTCTTAGCTTACATGTAGGAGTCAACCCTGGGAATGTCATAAGGAAAAGACATTTTAATATTTTAATATTAATATTTTAATATTAATTAAAATTAAAATATTTTAATATTTTAATATTTTAAATATTTTCTTCATTTTTATCTTTTAGTTTTTACTGCAGAAGAGTTTGCCCTAGATCTGAGATGGAGATCTTCTTTCTGCTACTACTTGGCCTGGGGGTGATTTTTGCAGGAGTTTCAGAAAGTATAATGGAGATCATTAAAGGAGAATTTTTAGAGAAAGAAGTGCAATATGACATGGCAAAAAGTGACCAGGAAAAACAGACCATTGAGGTATTAATAAATTTGACTGTGTTATATAGAAACACCAGCCTCAGCATGTCCAAAGATGTGTCTTCCTCATTATTGACCTTCAGAAGATTACATGATAGCTTGCCCCCCAAACGCAATACAGGTAATAACAAACATTATTGCAATGACATGACAGTCTGGAGAAAAGTTTCAGAAGCTAATGGGTCATTCAACTTGAGCAATAACTTCATCCATGGCTCCATGGAAGTGGTCGACGGGGTCCCCAAAGCCCCCAGCTGCAAGTGTGGACAAACTTCATGCATAAGCTGCTCTGAGACTCCAGAACTAAGGACCACTACATGCCAGTTCACTGTGGGCAGACAATCCCCCAGTTGCCAACACCATGGTGTTACTTCATTAAAGAAAATTTTGGTAGTGCTGACAAGTCATTCTCTGATGAGCTGGTTAGTTAGTATCTCTAACTTGTAAATCCCACAGAACTTTTCATTATTGGTTATTGCTTTCTATTATCCACATCTATCCTTTCAGCACTATAGGAAACTTAATTATTTATAGCAACTGGAGAAATGAAACAAATTCACAGTTGTAGATAATTCAGTTGAAGGGTATAACTGATGCTGGAGTGTAGATGCATTCTCTTTTTCTCTCTCCCATATACATATATGCATGTACAAACTTTCTCTGAACCAAACTGAATTCCATCCTCACTCAGCTATAAAGCCAAGAAGCAGAGTTTACCCAACTTGACAAAATTAAGGAGAGAAGGCTCCAAACCAGTACAGAATATTGAAAGGTAACTGTACTGCCACTGAGATGATTCAGAGAAATAGTGAATGACAGGGGGATATTATTATCATTGCTTCTCTTCAAAGAAAATGTATGTTGATGCATGCACACAAGTGTGAGTGCCCACCTATGTAGCCATGGGATCTGCCTGCATCTAAAAGATGCCAAAAGAAAAGATCCTTTGGTTTAGCTGTTGCCTTCAGTCAACAGCTCTAGCCCTATTCAATCGCCATTCCTCCATCTTTTCCCCTATTTATTTCACAAGTTGCTACAGAGAGAAAAAAAAGCTTCCATTGTAATTTTTACTCAAGCATAGTCTTGATTTCCAGGGTCCCTGGGAGAGGAATGGCAAGCCATGGGGGGATAAAGGAGGTAGAAAGATGGGAAATAGCAAGTCTATGCCAAGTCTGTTTGTAAATCCTTATGGTTCAACACTCTACATAAAACTGGACAGTTATCTTGTTCATAAACGTGTGTGTATGCATTCTTGATTCCTCATCATACATCCTCCCTCTATCCTGAGACCCTTTTTAATGTCCTAATTTTATTTTAAGGCAAGGAATAGTGACTTTATTCAGAAAGCTGGCAGACTGGGAAGGCAGCAGACTGGTATACACAAAAAAGCATCTTCAATGTCCTAATTTTAAATAAATGCATGTAAATAGAATGTTGTACCTCACTCTCTCTATAAATTTTCCTAATGTTTTTCATATCTGGTACAGAATTCTCATTATACTGAAACTGCAAAACTCTGACAATCAACCAATATGCAACATTAGGGCAGATGTTTTTCTATCTTTTAGCTGAATTTTCCTTGTCAGTATGATAGCTGCTTAAATAAACAATCACTATGGTCTTGGCCAAATACTGATAGTTATGTTATCAGCAATTATTTTTCACTTGGCAGCTGGAGAAGAAACTTATAAAAGTGCCTGGAGTTTGAGATCCTCTTCTCTGTGGGAGGAGAGGTGTAGGTGGCCCTGGAAGGGAGCCATATCACTGGGTTCCATTCTAGAGCTAGTTCCATGTAGCCAGGCTGGAGCTACCACCCACTCACCAAACGTGAGATGGGCTCTGTCTGTAGTGGAGCAGTCTAGTAGGTCTCCCCTTGGCTCAAACTTGGTTCAAATTTGAGTAACTTCTTTCCTACTATAGAGTTCAGCTCTGGGAGGTGGGCATATTAGCCCCAGAGACAATAACTATACTAGCTCTGAGAGAGTTTTTTGGTAATATGTAAGAAAAAGTAAGGCGTCTCTTGTGGCTCAGTGGTAAAGAATCTGCCTGCCAATGCAGGAGACATCAGTTCGATCCCTGGGTTGGGACGGTCCCCTGGAGAAGGAAATGGCAAACTGCTTCAGTATTCTTGTCTGGAGAATCCCATGGACAGAGGAGCCTGGTAGGCTACAGTTCACGAGGTTGCAAAGAATCGGACATGACTTAGTGACTAAACAACAAGAAAAAGTAAATTCAGCCTAGTTCAGAATCTATTACAGATTTCTTCCTTTACCAGGAACTAAGAACAATGACTCGGCAGAACAGATACCACTTTCCAGGTCGGGAGCATTTTCTAAAGGGCCTTAATTAAGACCAAACCTTTCCAGTTCTTGGAAGAAATCAGGAGCTCTTGGTTCCAAGTCTTTGGTGCTTTGATCTCCCAGAATCTACCTAATCATCAAACTATGAAGTCTGAAAGATGTCAAATGTGAAGATGCCATAGACTGTCAGACCTTCCGAGTGCTAGCATTCCTCACCCTCAAAGTCAGTCACCCCTTCAACACGATAGCATCTGAAGATCCCTAATGGTGACAACAGACAGAGGATTTCAGATTCTACAACATTAAGTTTTCATCATGTTCCTTTTCTGCTTCCAAACCACAAGGGCCCCTGCTCCACTCCCACCCCCCGCCCCCTGCCTTTGTCTGTGGAAAAATTATCTTTCACAAAACCAGTCCCTGGTACCAAAAAGGTTGAGACTGCTGATGTAGATGATGATTTGTTTAAGGAATAGCCACAGAGAAAGGGGAGCAAAAGCCCATGCGCCCAAACAATTGTGTGAGGCAGAGTTATTTGGCAACCTGGATTGTTCAACTTGGGTCTGATATATGAGAGAAAAATCCACTGTACTTTGAGATTCCATTCCATCCTCTTAGCTTTACCCTAACACATTTTAAAACTTAAGGAACTGATATTAAATACAAATCCCTGGGCCTCAATGCAGAACAATTGAGTTCTGTATATTAGAGATAAGATTGGAGTTGCTCTGATGACTTTGAGTGTGGGACCTCATGGGCGAGTTTGAGTAGACCGTGGGGCTTGTCTTGCATAAGGTCAGAGAGCAGGGCCAGGTAAGCTGGCAGAGCCCTGGGCATGTGAGAGCTGCAGGCTATGCTGCTGGCGTGTTCTCTCCTTGTCTCCCCAGCTCAGGCTGTTCCAAGAATCCTGTGTTCTTCGTGATAGGACTGTGGGCTGAGCTCTTTGTCCTGCCACATTCACTGCCCTTTCTGAGAGCTCTGCTGGGCACGGGAGGCAGAGTCTGTCAGTGGAAGTATTGGGGGAGCAAAGTTGGGAAAATGGGCTCCAAAACACACCTCCACAAAGAGTAATGACTCTTACTTCTACCTTTCATCTTCTGTCCCTTCCTCACCTACCTTTCATGTTTTCTTCTGTTGATCAGATTGTGACCTCAACTTTCCTTCTCCCTTTTATGCCCTGTGTGTCTTCTGCTTATCTGGCTGCCAGGCTTTGCATCACTTAACTCTCTGTTTTCTTCTGTGTGTGTCTTGTATTCAAAGTCACTGTTCAGATAGAGAGTGACGAGTTGGACAGATTTCTAGAGCCAGGCCAATATTCAATCTGGCCTGGCTTTAACCCCAGTGGAGCAACCTGTTCATCCAAAGCTCATGGAACACATAGCCCTGAGTTGCCCAGGTGGAAAAGGACAAGAACAGTGCGGATTGCTGAACTCCCTCTGGGAACACATCCAGCCCTTTGAGAGGAGTGCCTCTGAATTGCTCCCAGGCCTGCTTTGGAGCAGGCCTCTCTTGTCTTCCTTTAGAAAATTCTGAAATTGCTCAGCTGTCTTTATAAAAACCATATTCATTGTTAACATTTTTATGAGTTGCTTCCTTTGGGGCCTATTTACCAGGCACTATGATAACAGCTGACTCATTTGAAAAGACCATGATGCTGGGAAAGATTGAGGGCAGGAGGAGAAGGGGACAACAGAGGATGAGATGGTTGGATGGCATCACCGGCTCAATGGACATGAGTTTGGGTAAACTCCAGGAGGTGGTGATGGACAGGGAGGCCTGGCGAGCTGCAGTCCATGAGATCGCAAAGAGTTAGACACGGCTGAGCGACTGAACTGAACTGAACTGATGATAATAGCGGGGCTTCCCAGGTGGCTCAGTGGTGGAGAATATACATGTCAATACAGGAGACACAGGAGATGCAGTTTCAATCCCTGGGTGAGGAAGATCTCCTAGAGGAGAAAAGAGCAACCCACTCCAGTATTCTTGCCTGGGAAATCCCATGGACAGAGGAGTCGGACAGGCTATAGTTCATGGGGTTTGCAGAGTCAGACACAACTGAGCACACACACATGATAACGGCTGTGAACATCTCTTAATGTGTGGCAAATTACATTGATGTAAATTTAATCACAGTTCAAAAATACATTCATTGTATTTTTTTTATTTTCTAGTTTTAGTCTCCAAGTCAGGCAGTCACCTGTAAATTATAAAAGTGAAGGTATGTTCATGTAGGCCTAGAGTGGCTGAGTAGACCTTTGGACCCAGTGGGGAGAAATGTGATGACATTATTTGAGATGGCCTGTTATGGAAGCACAGTAATAATAGAATGGTTAATGAGTAAAATGTATTTACAGGCAAGCAATTGAGAAACATTCATACGTAAGGCATTATACCAGCTACTGTGGGAAAAAGGCATAATGAAAGAAATGTGTACCTGGATACAGGCTAATAAGATGGTACCTTAAGAGAGGAACCTATCTCTGTTGCTTGAAGTGATCAATGCAGGCACTTGTGAAAAAAGACTTAAAATCTTGAACTTGTTGGACAATCCATTAAAATAGCTAAAAAATGAATAAAGAGAAAACAGTACTAGGAGTGGGAAGAAACATATGAAAAGAGTGGGTGGAAATATAGTTGTAGATAGATGAATGCTAGAATAAATAACTTGAATGATTTTTTTTCCTCCTAAGATTGCAGAAGGCCGAACGGCTCTCAAAGATATCCAGGTCCTAATCTATAAAGCTGGTGAACAGGGCTTCCCTGGTGGCTCAGTGGTAAAGAATCCACCTGCCAATGCAGGAGACAAGGGTTTGATCCCTGATCTGGGATGATCCCACATGCCAGGGAACGACTAAGCCTGAGGGCTGCAACTAGTAAGCCCGTGCTGCACAGCCTGAGAACCACAACTGCTGAGGCCTCATGACGTAACTACTGAAGCCTGTGTACCCTAGAGCCTGTGCTCAGCAACAAAAGAAGCCACTGCAATGAGAAGCCTGAGCACTGCAGCTAGAGAGTAGTCCCCACTAGCTGCCCACACAGCAACAAAGACCCAGTACAACCAATAAATAAATAAATAAAAATTATTAAAAAATAGAAATTGTCTCTGAAGTGTTGGGCACTAACCCCATTCATGAGGGCTCCATCCTCATGTCCTAATCACTTGCCTAAAGCCCCATCTCCCAATGCCGCTATATTAGGAATTAGGATTTCAACATATGAATGGGGAGTTACATAAAGATTTAAGTTGTTTAGATCTCTTTTTTCTGTATCCCTTTCAGTGAGGTTTTGTCATACAGTCAGATTTGAAATGTGGTCAGATTCACGCTATAAAAATTCATGTGCAGGTTTTTATGTGAACGTAACTTTTCAGGTCAGTTGGGTAAATACCCAGAAGCATGAATGCTAGGTTGTATGGTGGATCTCTGTTTAGCTTTGGAAGAAACTGTCAAACCATCTTCCATCTGTCAGTTCAGTTCAGTCGCTCAGTTGTGTCCAACTCTTTGCGACACCATGAATAGCAGCACGCCAGGCCTCCCTGTCCATAACCAACTCCCAGAGTTTACTCAAACTCATGCCCATCAAGTCGGTGATGCCATCCAGCCATCTCATCTTCTGTCGTCCCCTTCTCCTCCTGCCCCCAATCCTTCCCAGCATCAGGGTCTTTTCCAATGAGTCAACTCTTCACATGAGGTGGCCAAGGTACTGGAGTTTCAGCTTCAGCATCAGTCCTTCCAATGAACACCCAGGACTGATCTCCTTTAGGATGGACTGGTTGGACCTCCTTGCAGTCCAAGGGACTCTCAACAGTCTTCTCCAACACCACAGTTCAAAAGCATCAATTTTTCAGTGCTCAGCTTTCTTCACAGTCCAACTCTCACATCCATACATGACCACTGGAAAAACCATAGCCTTAACTACATGGACCTTTGTTGGCAAAGTAATGTCTCTGCTTTTTAATATGCTATCTAGGTTGGTCATAACTTTCCTTCCAAGGAGTAAGCATCTTTTAATTTCATGGCTGCAATCACCATCTGGAATGATTTTGGAGCCTCCCAAAAATAAAGTCTGACACTGTTTCCACTGTCTCCCCATCTATTTCCCATGAAGTGATGGACCAGATGCCATGATCTTAGTTTCCTGAATGTTGAGTTTTAAGTCAAATTTTTCCTCTCCTCTTTCACTTTCATCAAGAGGCTTTTTAGTTCCTCTTCACTTTCTGCCATAAGGGTGGTGTCACCTGCATATCTGAGGTTATTGCTATTTCTCCCGGCAATCTTGATTCCAGCCCAGTGTTTCTCATAATGTACTCTGCATATAAGTTAAATAAGCAGGGTGACAATATACAGCCTTGACGTACTCCTTTTCCTATTTGGAACCAGTCTGTTGTTCCATGTCCAGTTCTAACTCTTGCTTCCTGACCTGCATATAGGTTTCTCAAGAGGCAGGTCAGGTGGTCTGGTATTCCCATCTCTGGAAGAATTTTCCACAGTTTATTGTGATCCACACAGTCAAAGGCTTTGGCATAGTTAATAAAGCAGAAATAGATGTTTGTCTGGAACTCTCTTGCTTTTTCAATGATCCAGGGGGTGTTGGCAATTTGATCTCTGGTTCCTCTGCCTTTTCTAAAACCAGCTTGAACATGTGGAAATTCACGGTTCACGTAATGCTGGAGCTTGGCTTGGAGAATTTTGAACATTACTTTACTAGTGTGTGCTGCTGTTGCTGCTAAGTCGCTTCAGTTGTATCCGACTCTGTGTGACCCCATAGACGGCACCCCACCAGGTTCTGCCTGGGATTCTCCAGGCAAGAACACTGGAGTGAATTGCCATTTCCTTAGTCAATGCATGAAAGTGAAAAGTGAAAGTGAAGTCTCTCTGTCGTGTCTGACTCTTCGCGACCCCATGGACTGCAGCCTACCAGGCTCCTCTGCCCATGGGATTTTCCAGGCAAGAGTACTGGAGTGGGTTGCCATTGTGTGAGATGAGTGAAATTGTGCGGTAGTTTGAGCATTCTTTGGGATTGCCTTTCTTTGGGATTGGAATGAAAACTGACCTTTTCCTGCTCTGTGGCCACTGCTGAGTTTTCCAAATTTGCTGGCATATTGAGTGCAGCACTTTCACAGCATCATCTTTTAGGATTTGAAATAGTTCAACTGGAATTCCATCACCTCCACTAGCTTTGTTCGTAGTGATGCTTTCATTATTTTGCATTCCTACTAGAAATGTCCTAATTGTTCCACATCTTCACTTGTATCCCTTGAACTTTGACATCTCTTCTCATTATTCAGAAATATAGTGTTCAATAGTGAGAAAATGAAGTAGTGAATGCATACACTGGATGTAATACACTCTGTTTTAATCTTTTTTTTTTTCAGTTTGTTTCCATAATCAAACAGTAATATTCATTGAAGGGCCAGGACCTGGCAAAGCCTCTCTTTTTCTTTCTCCCCAAGGAAAAAGGATTAGGTAGTCACCCCTTTGAGAGTAAAGGATTTCCATTCCCTACTTTACTTTTTAACATATCTATGAGACTTTTGAATTATGTGCCATGTTGACACCCAATTGACATCTACACATAATTTATATAACTTTCATAGTCGTTCCAAATATATAGTCATCTGAGACATATGCTAATTCCTTTTATGATATATTTAAAGCTTATTTTTATTGAGTTTAAATTATAAAGCAATGCATGTTCACTGTAAAAATTTCAAAGCAGGAGAAAGTAAATGTCTGGTTTCACTCTCACATCTACTCTGGTGTCTAATTTTAAAATAGTCATTCTGGTTACTGCTCATGTCATTGAGCTTTTAAACATTTTGAAAATAGCTCCTGGAGATAATCAGGTCAATATGTTTATTGTGTATAATCATAGGCCTTTTCTTCCACATATGCATAGATTGGTGTACTCTCAGATAGATTTTTTTAAGCATAAATTGGATCATATTATACATTTTTAATTCTGAGACTTGTTTTTCCCATAAAAATATGTCCTGGTGCTCTTTCTACATCAATGGGAAGATCTATTCATTCACTGCTTTAAATTTATCATTTAAAAAATAATTTTAAGTCATAGGAAGCTGAATGATTGTACACAATCCCAGGTCCCTTTCATCCCAGCTTCCCTCAGTGGTAGCATGCTATGTAACTACAGTGCAATATCAAATAACAATACTGTTAACTAAACCGTAGGCCTCATTCAGATGTCATCAGTTTTTACATGCAATCAGTGTGAGTTTTAAGCAGCTTTTTGACTCTTCTCCTTCACTCTTATCAAGAGGTTCTTTCGTTCCTCTCCGCTTTCTGCTGCTAGAGTGGTATCATCTGCCTATCTGAGATTGTTCACATTTCTGCAGTCTTGATTCCAGCTTGTAACTCACCCAGCCCGGCATTTCACATGATGTATTCTACATATAAGTTAAATAAAAGGGTGATAATATACAGCCTTGTCATACTCCTTTTTCAATTTTGAGCCAGTCAGTTGTTCCATATAAGGTTCCACGTAAGGGTCTAAACTAAGATCATGGCATCTGGTCCCATTACTCCATGGCAAACAGAAGGGGGAAAAGTGGAAGCAGTGACAGATTTTCTCTTCCTGGGCTCAAAAATCACTGCAGATGGTGACTGCAACCACAAAATTAGAAGATGCTTGCTTCTTGGAAGAAAGGCTATGACAAACCTAGACATTGAATTAAAAAGCAAAAACATCACTTTGCTGACAATCGTCCATATAGTCAAAGCTAGGATTTTTCCAGTAGTCATGTACAGATGTGAAAGTTGGATCATAAAGAAGGCTCAGTCCAAAAGAACTGATGCTTTCAAACTGTGGTGCTAAGAAGACTCTTGAGAGTTCCTTGGACTGCAAGGATATCAAACCAGTCAATCCTAGAGGAAATCAACCCTGAATACTCATTGGAAGGACTGATGCTGAAGTTGAAGCTCCAGTACTTTGACCACCTGATACAAAGAGCTGACTCATTGGAAAAGACCCTGATGCTGAGAATGACTGAAGGCAAGAGAAGAGGGCGGCAGAAGATGAGATGGATGGATGGCTTCACTGATTCAATGGACATGAACTTGGCAAACTCTGGGAGATGGTGAAGGACAGGGAAACCTGGTGTGCTGTAGTTCATGGGGTCACAAAGAGTCAGACATGACTGAGCCTTGAAAGACAGATGTGTGAGTGTGGGTGTAGTTACATGTAATTTTATCTTGTATATAGATTCATGTAATCACTATGATAGTCAAAATACAGAACTGTTCCCTTACCACCAAGGAACTCTTCCACCCTTGGTAACTACAGATTTGTTCTCCATATCTATGATTCTTTAATTTTGAGGTAAAGGAATGCATATAGTGTGTAGCCTTTCTGTTTATGTTTTTAGGTTAAATATTTTATTTTGGGATTATTATATATTTACATGCAAATGTAATAAATAATCAAGAGTAATCTATGTACTGTTTACCTGCTTCTCCAATGACAATATTATGTAAAACTGTAGTACTATATCAAAATTGGGATATTGACATTAACACAGTCAAGCTACAGAACATTTCTGTCACTGCAAATGTCCCTCATGATCTCCTTTTATAAGCACATTACACCTCCCCTCACCCTGGCAGCACACACACACACATTCACATGTATTTTTCCCAGCTTTGTTGGGATATAATTGACATAAAATGTTGTGTGGCTTTAAGGTACATTTAAGGTCCCTGAATATCTTTTCATGGCTTGTTAACTTTTTTCTTTTTAGTACAGAATAATATTCCATTTTCTGGATGTACTACAGTTTATTTATCCATTCATCTATTGAAGAACATCTTGATTGCTTCCAAGTTTTGGCAATTGTGACTGAAACTGCTATAAATATCTGCATGCATATTTTTAAGTAGATATCCATTTTCATCTCCATTGGGCAAATACCACTGAGTACAACTGCTGGATCATATAATAAGTATGTTTAGTTTTGTAGGAAATGTGAAACGTCTTCTAAAATCATTGCCATTTTCCATTCCTTCTGGCTGCTCCTTTTCTTCTAAGGGATTCTTTCCCACAATAGTAGATATAATGGTTATCTGAACTAAATCCACCCATTCCCATCCATTTTAACTCACTGATTCCTAGAATGTTGATGTTCATCCCTGCCACCTGTACGTTTTCTTTGGAAAAATGTCTATTTAGGCCTTCTGCCCCTTTTTTAATTGGGCTGTTTTTTTTGTATTGAGTTATATGAGTTCCTTATACATTTTGGATATTAATCCCTTACCAGAAATATCATTTACAAATACCTTCTCCCATTTAATAGATTGTCTTTTCATTTTGTTGACAGTTTCCTTCACAGTTCAAAAACTTCAAAGTTCAGCCCCATTTGTTAACTTTTGAAATTTTTTTGGATCAGTCTCTTCAGACAAGAGAATCAATAGCAATGACAAACCTAGACAGTGTCTTGCAGAGACATCACTTCATCAACAAATGTCCATATAGTCAAAGCTCTGGTTTTTCCAGAAGTCGTGTACAGATGTGAGAGTTGGACCATAAAGAAGGCTGAGTGCTAAAGAACTGATGCTTTTTTCCCCCCGTAGAAAGCAGAAAAATAATTTATTCCAAAAAATGGCAGAAATACGAAATTTATCCTGAAATTCATTCATACTTTGGTATAATAAACTTTGCTATAAGTTTGTGGGACACCTACTGACTGCCCCACTGGAGACTTATAATCATGTAACAGTTTTTAAGCATTTTGCTGATTCTCGTATTGTGAGCAGGCAGGAGCCATCTTTAAATCCACAGAATTCCAAGGAGAGAGTAATGTTATTTCTCAGAAGAACAGCACTTTCGATCTCAGAAGAGTATACATAAATATTTTACAGAGGCAGCATAGTTTAGATTAAACAGGCACATCGTTCATCAAAGTGTAAAAAGGGTGACAGGAAAAAATTACTGTATTGTAGATTATGATATTCAAATGTGGGTGAAAATTTAAGGCAGCTGATGGCCACAGTGGGCGAGTCAAGGGTTGTGGTCTGGGTATGGAGGTGTTTTTTCATCTAGATGAGTTCTCTCCATGATCTCAATGACTCAGTACCGGTGAGCAAGCCAATTCCCCAAGGCCAATGATACTTGAGGTACCAGAGTGTTTCATTTTCAACTGTGGTCCAAAGAGAGGGTTGAGTTGGGCCTGAATTGCAATCAGCCAAAAGAGATAGCAGCAAACGGAACAGGTCACCAACATAGCGATAACAGCTCCCCGGTTGGGATCCTTAGGGATGAACCAGAGCATCTGGAAAGCCAATGATGCCCCAAAACACACTCATCATGGTAAGAGACACAGTGAGGCCAGTATATGCCGTGGTCGCTGTGGAAGGTGCCAGCCCTGCCAAGGTACTCACTTTAATCCCATCCTGAACTGATGCTTTTGAACTGTTGTGCTAGGGAAGGCTCTTGAAGAGTCCCTTGGGCTGCAAGGAGAACAAGCCAGTAAATTCTATAGGAAATCAACCTTGAATATTTATTGGGAGGACAGATGCTGAAGCTGAAGCACCAATATTTTGGACACCTGATGTGAAGAGCTGACTCACTGGAAAAGACCCTGATGCTGAGAAACATTGAAGGCAAAAGGAGAAGGGGGCAGCAGAAGATGAGATGGTTAGATAGCATCACTGACTCAGTGGACATGAGTTTGAGCAGCGGGGAGCAGCACTGGAGCAGGAGATAGAACAGGAGCCCCATGTGTGTTGGAAGGCATGCCAGATAGGTCCTGGCAGGCTGGTCAGAATACTAGGCAGTTAGTTATCAGTTTGGTGTCTCTGCACTGGGACTGAAAACAAGAACGTCTTTGTTCTGACTCTTTTTTTAAAAACATTTCTTTACTTAATTATTTAGCTGCACTGGATCTTAGTTGCTGCACGCAGGACCTTCGATCTTCATAGCAGCATTCAGAATCTTTGAACATTCAGAATCTTTGAACATTGCAAGCTCAGAGTCTTAGCTACTGGATCACCAGGGAAGACTCTTTGTTCTCACTCTTCAATAGCGGAAACTCAGTTTCTTAGCAGAGGACCAAGTCCCACTGGTTTTCAAACCAGCTAAAGGGGTTCATCTTTTCAGTGTCAGGCCCCAGTGCTAGGCTGTGTAATATATGACTCATTCTGTCCCTCCTCTGAGAGGATCTTCAAGTTTGTGATATCTCCTTCCTAGTCTGTGTCACTTACAGGTCTTGACGAGATTTGGTGCTGAAAGCTCAGCTTCTGTCTGCACCAGTGCCAAATCAAATCTCAGAGACAGTTTTGGTTGCCCTTTGGATAGCTTCATTACTTTGCCAGGCAAAGGGGAACACAGCTCCTGGCTTGAGAAACTATGTGTCCCCACCCAGGAAGAGTTGATGAAGAGTTTTATAACAACAGTCCTCAAGGATGGGGTTGCTGACAAGATTAGGGTGTGTGCAGGTCTCAGGGGGTTGGGTCTTTTAATCTTGATGAGTTTCTCAAGTCTTCAGGCATTTTCTTGGCTGCTTTTACCTTGATAACAATTTCTTTCAGATAATTTTTAGCAGAAAGAGAAACTGTGATAATGTCAAGCAATATTGACATAAAAAAAGACTAAATTTTCTGTTTTAGGACAAATTCAGGTGATGCGATTTTCCTAATTACGTATAAAAGAAAGAAGACACACAAATAAGAACTGAGGTAAATGCTGCCACTGTTGAGCTGGATTTTTGATGCAGATATATTGAGTTTATAGAAGAAATTTGTACTTTCCTTGTATTTAAGTTTGGAAAGTAATTTCGTATTATACATATTTAAGAATTGTTTTCTAAGCTAATGTTGGTTTTCAAAATTCAATTTTGGTGGTTTCTGCCATTAGAAAATATTGTTATGCAATATGTTTCAGTAAGATTTTCTGTGTACTCATGTATATGGGTATGTAATTCAGTCTATGTGTGTGTAAGGAAGTCTTTCATTCTTTATCTTTAATTTCTTTATTCTTATATGCCTGTTTTGTGTAACAAAGACATTCCTTACTAATTCCAAAATTATGAAAAATACCATAACATAATTGCATTAGTATCTTTAGTATTGTTTTCTAAATATTACTTTGATCTCTAGTCCACTATATATTGAGGAGTGAGTTTTTGTGTGTGTTTGTGTGTACGTGTGTGTGTGGTATATGGAATGAACACTGGAACCTGTGTTACTTTTTCTTGATATACAACACTTGTCTCACCGGATGTATTTTCCTTTTCTCAAGAAAATATGATATCCTCTATCCTAACATATTTGATACTTTCATATTCCTGCTATTCCTAATCTGTCAAGGAGCAAATTATAAAATCAAAACAAACCAGTGGCAATATCTTGGTCTGTACCTTATAAACTCACTTTGACACGATAGAGGAAAAAAATCTTTAAAATATTTTTCAGAATCATACAGTGAGCAACTAGGCAAGGCATGAGTGAGTATAGATTTGCAGGAAAATGCAATCAATTGAGAGATTTTTTTCATCTAAGACCTGGTTTTGATTCCATTTTGCTAAATAAGATGTTGAAATTACTCTGCATTTGTGCTCTGAAGGTTGATTTTCAGTTACTGGAGGCTTCTTATTTTGTGTCTGTCCATTCTGTGTACCTCTGCAAACTCAGATACTCAAGTCTTCACAGTGACCCTAAGGGGAAGACATGTGCTGAATTATGAGTCATGAGAATGACATTTCCTTCTAGGTTTTCTCAAACTAATCCCGTTTTCACTTTGGTTATAGATATGAAGGTCTGAAGCATAAATATTGCCTCCTTATGTTTGTGAAAAGTAAATTTAAAGCTGCCGAAGTTGCGATTTTTCTTCCTGAACTGAATGGAGAGATACTCTGGGATTTACTCACAAAAGTATGTCTGATTATAAGGATTGAGTGTTTGGACTGTCTTTGCTCAACCACTTAAACTAAGGAACTGATGTTTCCTGATGCTGATAAAGGATGGGAGTTTACTAATATAAAAATGTGGCATTCTGAGAAATTGGCGCTTGATATTGGATAACACCCAAACCAGCTCTTAAAGATACATGTCTTCAATGACACTTCCTCAGAATTATTTATTTTAACTTTGAGAATTTGACAACTTTCAAGACCACAATTAAAAATTAACCCTTCAGAAATAGTAGTTGAATAAGGTTTTGTTTAGGGCTCCCCCTCCTTCACCATATAATCTTTATTTTCATTATTTGGGACCAGGTTGCAGATTTTGATTTTTCCTTGACTTTTTCAAATGAGCATTTGCTGCTTTTGTATTTGTATCCATTCCTTTGTGGAGAAGGCAATGGCAACCCACTCCAGTACCCTTGCCTGGAAAATCCCACGGACGAAGGAGCCTGGTAGGCTGCAGTCCATGGGGTCGCTAGGAGTCAGATGCAATTGAGGAAACTTCACTTTCACTTTTCACTTTCATGCGTTGGAGAAGGAAATGGCAACCCACTCCAATGTTCTTGCCTGGAGAATCCCAGGGACAGAGGAGCCTGGTGGGCTGCCGTCTAAGGGATCACACAGAGTCCGACACGACTGAAGTGACTTAGCAGCAGCAGCACAGTGGAGTGAATAGACGTGGAGACACACACAGAGGAAAGGAAGGTCATGACTGTGCAATCTCTGATGATGAGATTTATATCTTCATAAGGGCACACAGGTGGGGAAGAATTTAGGAGTAGAAAACCTGAGAAGAAACCATGAAGTCTAACTTAAAAAAAAAAACAAAAAAGATGGGAAAAACACTCACAAGGTCAGTAATGCACCTTAGTGGAAGAGCTCTTCTGAGCAAGAAGAGGATGCAGAGGAGACCACAACATGGACCCACAATTCCAGGCAATGAGGTGATGGTAAGGGTATGGACACCAATCCACACAGCATTTGGTGCTCATGTGACATGATGGGTCTTGTTTGATCCCTTGTAAGGGCATTGATGGTCAGAAATGAACAAGAGGAAGAAGTCATAAGATCAAGAATGGTCCTCAGAAGAGCAGGATTTTGGTGAGGGAAGTGGGGATCAAGTCCACCTCTTTTCGGCACAAGTTCTTAATTCCAGGAAGAGAACAGATGCATTTACTTCAAAAGGAGGGAGCACATGGGCCTCCTCTCTGCCTCTCACCCCGCTGCCCTCTCCACTGCTTGTCCTTCTTTACCCTTCCCTCCTGGCCTTCATCTTCCTCTTGCTGTCTTCCTCAGTTCTTCCTTGTTACCTTCTCTCTCTCTCTCCTCACCTTTTTTCCCTCTCTCCCCCTTTCTCCTTTACTCTCCTTCTTCCTTCACCTTTCCTTCTCTTACCTACAGTCTTCTAGACTGATGTCCTCTAAGGTCACTTTTATTTTACAGGTATTAAAATAGATTTTGAGTTGTCAATTTTAAAGCAGTCAAAAGTCTTAGAGCTCAGAACAGCTAGAGGTAGTAAAAATGGGTCCTGCGCAGTGACAGAAGGCACAGCCTCACAGCGGACATAACTCCTTCTCTCTTGTGTTCCCTTCAGGGAAACATGGGGGCTCTGATCAACATGCAGCCCCTGTTTCTGCTCTTCCTGCTGCTGAAGCCACTGCAGTTCATGAGGATATATGATGAATCTTTATCAGACGAACAACGAGAAAGATTAGAAAACTTTTTTATACTTATACGCTACAGGGCTTATGAGACCACTTGCCAAAGAAACATTCAAATCTCATGTCATTATTGATTCTGAAAGAACCATTAACTGATCCAGGCCACTATAATGACGAAATGAGATGGAATGTGTTCACAATAGACTTCATTGTGTTAAAGAGCATTTCTTCCTCCAAGCATCACATGAGGACATCCAACCGATCTGTCACAACACATTTGTGCAGTGTAGCAGTGGAATTAGGAAATGTCACAGGAGCTGGAATGTAATAACCAGAGTGCATTGTGTTTTAACAAGTGGGATCATGATGTCATTTTGTGAATACACAGGGAGGGATGGGTCTTTATCACTTGTCAATGGAGAAATTATGTTGGAGGAATTATTCCTGATTCTGTAATTGATATTATTAAAATGTAAAGTGTCATCTACCAAGATAGTATCCTCTCCCTACAGTTCTAGAAATATATTCTTGAAGATGTTAAAGCAAGAAGATAGAATCTTATCCTTACTGATCCTTACAAGTCAAACTTGAGAATGGAAATTTTGATCCCATTCACTTTCATCATTCACTGCCTGCCTTTTTTCTCCTTAGACCAGGCAAAGTGGGCTGGATTAAAAGATAGTGCTCTGAGATGTGGTTTTAAACAGGTCACAGAGTTTAGCACATTTTGAATGTGATTTGAGGATGAATACCTGCAGGGAAAAGATAAACAGCACCAAGAGGAATTGGAAATGATTGCTGAGGTATGCTCCAAAGTTGTATTCATGTGAATTGTGGTTCAATAGAAATAATAAAGTGCATTGACATAGTGAAGTGTCTCTGGTATGCTTATGTGGAGTTTCTGGGTTTGGACTGATCTTTCTCTGTGACACAGTTTGAAACAAGAAGAATTGGGAGACACCTGAGAAATTGTGAAATTCTTCCTCCTAGTGCTACATTTGTAAAATTTCCACTTGTTTTCTTCTTTCTATACAACACAATATTCATGGAAACAGGATAGGATAGATTCTAACAAGAGCCATGTTAACATAAATACCTAAATATTCAGAATAGCAAACTCCCCAAAGTACTCTTACTGTCCAGTGCTACTTTCGTGGATTCCCACATTTTGTTTTAGCTTAGACATCACTGTTCACAAAACTACACACAATTCCTCACTTTCTGGCATAGTCACATTTATTCACTATTTCTTCTCCTCAGTTTCCTGTCACTGTGGCTTCATCTGAGAATATTCCACTTCCAAAAGAGACTGGAGATCCAGTGTGAGAAAAGAAATCAATCTGTCCTGTTTCAGTAATAACTTCTCTCTCTTTGTAAAACTCTTTATTATCTTTTTATCATTATTCTCTATAACTTACTGAAAATGGGACAAGGCATAGTGAGGAGAGATGGAGTGCCTGTCTCTCTTGCATGTTTCATTACAGTCCAATCTGCATGTATCTTCCATTCCCTATCCTTATCTTCAGACTCAGAGCTAATGTCCTCATTTATCAGTAAGGACCCAGAGCCTAGGGCCCAAGGCTACCAGACCCCATTCAGTGACTAAGTAAAGGACACCAGAAAATCAAGTCTCTTGATACAACTTTTCACATGGAAACTCAAGACTTTTGATTGTAATGTCTAGTGAATGAGGACCCCACCACCCTTTTGAGAATCACCATGACATCCTCTAGAAGTCAACCTTCTAGACATCAGCTGAAGAAGTTCTCCACATAGTCTAGCTTAGGTATGTGCTGTGGACTATCTCATCTAGGCCATATTCACCTCAAAATCTTGGGGTTCTGCAACATACAACATTCTACAACATACAAGAAATATATTTTTGAGAATATGGTGTAGTAACTAGTTATAGTAGTAACTAGGCAAGAAACCATCAAAATATATCTCTTTTTCTCAAGATGAAAGATCAGATCTTTACACATTCTATAATTAGAGCCATGGAAGTAGAACAATGATTATTTACACAGATTGTTCCTTTTATCTATTATAACAGATTATTCTTATTGCATAAGAAACCAGATCTTGGCCCTGACCTACTAGATTTTCTAAGATAGGTATAAACAGTAATTTGCAGCTTTATGCATATTAAGATTGCAATAGATTATTGTCCTCTGCCCATTAGCAGTCTCTCCTTGATAAAACCACACTAATAAAGTGAACATTATCCTTTCCTTAATTCCCGTGACAATTTATTTTTTGTTAAGAGCCCCTTGAGATAATGCACATTAATTTTACTTAACTGTGGGAAAATCATTCCTGCTTTTGTGCTTGTTTAGGTAAGCATTTCCTTCCTTTTGAGGGCTAAGATCATGGCATCCAGTCCCATCACGTTATGGCAAATAGATGGGGAAACAATGGCTGACTTTATTTTTCTGGGCTCCAAAATCACTGCAGATGGTGATTGGAGCCATGAAATTAAAAGACGCTTACTCCTTGGAAGGAAAGTCATGACCAACCTAGATAGCATATTAAAAAGCAGAGACATTACTTTGTTGACAAAGGTCCATCTAGTCAACGCTATGGTTTTTCCAGTGGTCATGTATGGATGTGAGAGTTGGACTGTAAAGAAAACTAAGCACCAAAGAATTGATGCTTTTCAACTGTGGTGTTGGAGAAGACTCTTGAGAGTCCCTTGGACTGCAAGGAGATCCAACCAGTCCATCCTCAAGGAGATCAATCCTGGGTGTTCATTGGAAGGACTGATGTTGAAGCTGAAACTCCAATACTTTGGCCACCTGAGGCGAAGAGCTGACTCATTTGAAAAGACCCTGATGCTGGGAAAGATTGAGGGCAGGAGGAGAAGGGAACAACAGAGGATGAAATGGCTGGATGGCATCACCGACTCAATGGACATGGGTTTGGGTAAACTCCAGGAGTTGGTGATGGACAGGGAGGCTGGCGTGCTGCAGTTCATGGGGTCACAAAGAGTCGGACATGACTGAGAGACTGAACTGAACTGAACTGAATATTTTATTAAATATATATGTCACATGTTGTTTACTCATCCTTCCACTGATGAACACTTCAACCATTTGTTTATTGTGAATAGTGCTGCTTTGAACATGCATGTACAAATATCTGTTCACGGTCTTGCTTTCAATTCTTCTGTGTATATACCAAGAAGTGAAATTTTAAATTAAATTTCTTTCATGTTAGAACCACTAACAGAACCACTGACTGTAACTGCCCACCCTGGTCCAGCATCGTAGTAACCACTTACAGGAGTTATCTTAAACTAGAGGGTCTAGTAAGGAATGCAAAACCAACAAGCTACCACCAACCAGAATTCAGGAAAAATCAAAAGGAGAGATGAGACTCCTGTCCATAAGACCCAGCAACCTCCCAGAATCCTTGCTGGACTCCATCTTGACTGACACATGTTCCACCAGGAAGGATCCAAAGGTAAGCCCAATTACCATAAAGCCCAACACTGCAATCCCATGGCAGAACATTTCTCCTGGGTTTCCTTACCCTACTACTCTCCATCCAGGCCCCTCTTCCCAATAAAGTCTCTTGCTTTGACAGCACATGTGTCTCCTTGGACAATTCATTTCTACTTTGTGTCTGTCCATTCGGTGCACCTCTGTAAGCTCAGATACTCAGGTCATCACAGTGACCTGAAAGGGAACACATGATTTGAACTGAGGAACAACTGTGTTTCAGGGGAACCATTGACCCTCTGGGACCTCCAAGTGGCACTGATGGTAAAGAATCCACCTGCCAATGCAGGAGACTTAAGAGACACAGGTTCAATCCCTGGGTTGGCATAATGCCCTGGAGTAAGAAATGGCAACCAATTTCAGTATTTGTGCCTGGAAAATTCCATGGATAGAGGAGCCTGGCAGGCTACAGTCCATGCGGCTGCAAAGAGTTGGACATGACTGAGCACACACACACACACACACACACACACACACACTTTGACCCGCTAATGATCCGTAAGGATCACATTGTTCTCCAGGTTTTCTCATTCTGACCCCATTCTCAGCTCAGTTATGGGTATGAAGGCCTGAAACATAAATATTGCCTCCACATGTTTGTAAAAGCATAAATTTAAATATGCCTAAGGTGAGACTTTCTTCCCCTGAATTTAATGGAGAGATACTTTGGGATTTATTCACAAAGCTAAGTCTAATTCTAAGGACTGAGTGTTTAGACTCTCTCTTTATTCAACCATTCAAGCTAAGGAACTGGCATTTCCTGATGCTGATAAAGGGTAGGAGTTCGCTGATATAAAAATGTGGCATTTTGAGAAACTGGCACTTAATATTGGAAAATATGCCCAAATCAGCTCTTAAAGGCACATTTCTTCAATGACACTTCCTCAGATATGTTTATTTTAACTCTGAGAAACTGACAACTTTCAAGATCACAATAAGAAATAAACTGCTCAGAAACAGCAGTTGAATAAGGTTATGTTTGGGGCTCCCCCTCTCTCACCATGTAATCTTTATTTCAAACATTATTTGGGACCACATTGTAGATATCTTCTGTGTTTTGATTTTCCCCCACCTTTTCAAATGGACATTTGCTACTTTTGTATTTGGTGTCCATTCCTTTGTTTGTATTGCAGGGGAGCAGCCTTTTGTCAGCAATTGTCAAGGTTTTAACTTTGCGGTTTTTCCTTTTCTTCTGAGAAAAAAGCATGAACTTCAGATGGACCGAAAAGGGGAACTCACATTCCTGGATTTATTCACATGACAAAAATGAGACCAATCAGAAAGGTTATTTTCTACGTTGGATGAAAGTTAGAGAGGATGGCACATCTTTCAGTGACCCTACATAGTCTTATAAAGGTGGTTAATGATTTACCCTGCCATTCTGTGGAGAGGCCCTGCCTGCACATGAACTTAGCATAGAAAGCAGCGTGGAGTGAGAGAGAAAACAATAGTCTAGTGGAGGATTGGATATCTTCATCCTGCTGTGTGTCCTGGACGTCTGTCTCTGTGAGTCAGTACAGGTCCTCTTGAGTTTGAGTTAATTTTTTGCACTCCTGCCCCTGGTCTGGTTAAAACCAGACATTCCCTTTGCTGTATTATGAATAATATTATGAATATTCTGCATCTGTAAAATTTCATTGATTAATATATTTGTATATTCTGGAAAATAATCCATTTTAAGAATCTATAAATTCAATGAATATAGAACACTGATTATCTCAAATATTAGCTCTTACAGTCACAACTGTAGTGGTGTTTTTGTTGTGTCCATGAATACATCCATGGCAACTTAAACTTTCCTTAAATTCTTGGACATTTATGTTTTCGAAGTTGAAATTTTTGTTCCTATGCAGTAAAACTTGCTGTCCATATCGCCATCTAAAATACGGTACATAGAATTCAAGCTATTGAAATTGGGGGGAAAGTATCAGATTAAAAAAAAATTTTTATTACACTTGCCAAAGTTTTCACTATAACCAGAAATATAGGATTGTTCCCCTTATTACACTCTCACCAGCAATGAATTTGGAAACTGTAATCATTCTTACCAGTTTGAAGGATATAAATTTCACTTTTATTCTGTGGTTGGGGCTACAAAATGATTTTATGATTATTGTCCATTGATGCATCATATTAAGCTGTATTTACAAATCCTGCTTTTCTTCTTTAAAGAGATTTACACTGAAAACACTTAATGACCCCTCATATATATATATATATATATTCATGTACCTAAGGAGTCTTTGACTAGTCTCAATTTTTTTAAAATTGTAAATAGAGTTCTGACCTGGGAGTCAAGACTCACACTTTAGGAGAAAATGCTCTAGACAGATAGCCTCTCTCAGGCCCCTCCCAGCCTATAATCTAAGCTGCCTTAACACTCCCAAACAAGTTTAAAAGTAAAGAGGAATAACCTTGTGAATTTGTTTAAAGCGCAAATTTCTGGGTCCATTCATAGACACAACAAAACGCTTTTTCACTCTCCTCATTCACCCTCATCAAAGAAGCTCTTTAGTTCCCCTACGCTTTCTGCCATTAGTGTGGTGTCATCTGCATATCTGAGACTGTTGATAGTTCCCCCGGCAATCTTGATTCCAGCTTGGGTTTCTCTAGCTCATCATTTCGCATGATGTACTCTGCATAGAAGTTAAATAAACAGGGTGATAATATACACCCTGGAGATACTCCTTTCCCAGTTTTGAACCAGTCCATTCCTTGTTCTACGTCTGGTTCTAACTGTTCCTTCTGACCTGCATACAGGTTTCTCAGGAGGCAGGTAAGGTAGTCTGGTATTCCCATCTCTTTAAGAATTTCCCACAGTTTGTTGTGATTTCACAGTCAAAGGCCTTAGCGTAGTCAAAGAAGCAAATGTAGATGTTTTTCTGGAATTCCCTTGCTTTCTCTATGATCCAATGAATGTTGGCAATTTGATCTCTGTTTCTTCTGCCTCTTCTAAACCCAACTTGTATGTAAGATAAGTTCTTGGTTCATGAACTCTGAAGCCTAGCTTGAAGGATTTTGAGCATTACCTTGCTAGCATGAAAAATGAGCACAATTTGAACATTTTTCAATGATAAAATTGAAAATTTTTAAATTTAAAAATTAAATTTACTATTTAAAAAATTTGTTTAAAGGTAGTTTGAACACTGTTTGACATTTGCCTTCATGTGTTTGGAATGAAAACTAACTTTTTCCAGGCCTGTGAATCACTCAGAAAAAGAATTATCAAATACATAAGTGAAAGTGTTAGTCGCTCAGTCTTGTCTGACTCTTTGTGACCCCATGGACTGTAGACTGCCAGGCTCCTGTTTCCATGGAATTCTCCAGGCAAAGATTTTGAAGTGGGCAGCCATTCCCTTCTCCAGGGATTTTCCCAACCCAGGGATAGAGTTGGGTCTCCTGTTTTGCAGGCAGTTTCTTTACCATCTGAGCCACAAGGGAAGCCCCTTTAAATACTTAAGGTAACTTTAAAAAATTAATTTATTTTTTAATTGAAAGATAATTGCTTTATAGAATCTTGTTGCTTTCTGCCAAATATCAACAAGAATCAGCCATAGGTATACTTTTGTCCCCTCCTTCTTGAACCTCCCTTTCATCTCCCTCCCCATCCCACCTGTCTAGGTTGTTACAGAACATAAGGCAAAATTTTAACTTAGAGGTGAGTGAATGAACTTTATTCTGCAAATAATCAGTACTGAAATTACATATAAACCACGTGAAAAAAAAAAAACCCACCACCTCTTATACTTCAATATAAATTCCAGATGGATGAAAGGCTTAAACTTTCTGAAAATCCATAAAGACATAAGATAGCGTGTGAGTGAAAACACATATACTTGGGGGTGAATGAAGATTTTAAGAAGCCTGAAACCACAGCATGAACTCATAAACAGAGGATGAAGAGCTCAGAGGACATACAAAATGAAGGCTGTCCTGGCCCTGGTGCTACAGGAGCCTCAACTCCACTGCCCATGCTCACCCTGTCCTGCTCTCTCCAGCCCAAGATGCCACAGAGACTCCAGGCTCCCCTTTCTGGGAATGTGTACAGAGGTCCCTGGTTTGTCCCAGTGGGATCACTCTGCTGAAGAGACACCTTGAGGAGGCTGATGAGAAAGTGAAAGCAGGAGTGTGAGGAATGACTTCTGAACGTGCTCACACACAGAGTGCCCTCTCTCACATCGACACTTAGGATCAGTTGTTTGTTTCTTGGCCTAATCTCCGTTTTCCCGTCTTCAGATTTCCTCTTCTCTCCACCTTGTGATGTGTGTCCCCAGATCGACCTGATTGCAGCGCCCCCAGATCGACCTGATTGCAAGGGGCTACAAACTGGATCCACCCTGGAGTCAAGTATTGATATCCGTCTCCACCTGTGTCATGGTCTCCGGGTTATTTTCGGTATTAGAAAATAACTTGAGTTTGCCGCATTGGAAGACTTCTCTTCTACCAAGAGTACAGTAGAGTAAACAAACAAAAAAAACCCCAGCAAACTGCCCTGCGCAGCACAGCCAGGCTTTGTGGGGAGTGGATCTGTTTTTTTACAGCTCTCCTGTGGCTCAGAGAAAGTTTTGTGCTGGCCCCTTTGGTGGTCTGTGTGTTTCTGGTAGTCTCTTCTAGAGTTACAAAGTCAGCCTAGGGAAGGAGGTGCATTCTAGAGTCAGGTGGGGAAGCGAGACTGAAGGAAGTCATACAGTAGCACTGAGGAACAGAGATGTGAAAATCAGACTGACTTGTGAAAAAGGTTTGAACCAAGATTCTGCCAGACCTAAAGTAAAATTTGAAGCAATGTCCCTTCACAAAGAGATACTGTTTACTATCAAAACAAAAACAAAACTATAAGAATAGCTTTATCATAAGCTTGTTTGGATGATGATGTATGTTAGTGCTGAACTCAGGGCTTGGTGTATACTTGCCTACAATCGTAGGCATTGTTATTTATGATTTTTATTTTTACTTTAAGGCAAGAATGTACTTAATTCAGCCGTTCAACTTTGCTCTTCTCTTTTTCTATTTCAAGCTCTGGCACTCTTACGGGAGGTCAATATTCCCAGTATCAGCATGTCTCCAGCCCCGTCCTGAACATATCCACTCTCTGAAGCTTTGACCATACAGAGAATAAATGAGGCAAAAGACCATGGGCAAAGATAGGCCAAGAAGCCTGCTCTCTAGTGTACCTAAGGTACTTGCCTTCCCCTGGGAAGAAAGCCTCCTTGGAGAATTGTTGCTTAACAGTCAGATCTGGACAGGGATAAAAAGTGACCAATAGACCCAAGAATCCTCTATAAATGATGACACTTTTCACTAAATAGTAGACTGTGCCCTGTTGTTTAGCACTTGGGCCTATTTTCTGGACCACAGGTCACTACTGCTCAGGCTCCCTTGTTGTTGACATTGTTGTTATTGTTGTTTATGGTCACCTAGTCATTTTCGACTCTCTGTGGCCCTGTGGACTGCAGTAAGCCAGGTCTCCCTGCCATTTACCATCTCCTGGAGTTTGCCCAAGTTCATGTTCATTGTGTTAGTGATGCCGTCCATCCATCTCATTCTCTGACACCCTCTTCTCCTGCTCTCACTCTTTCCTAGCATCAGGGACTTTTCCAATGAGTCATCTGTTCGAATCAGATGACCAAAATACTGGACATTCAGCTTCAGCATCAGTCCTTCCAGTGAACATTCAGGGTAGATCTCCCTTGAGATTGACTGCTTTGATCTTGCTGTCCAAGGAACTTGCAGGAGTCTTCGCCAGCACTGCAGTTTGAAGGCATCAACTCTTTGGCATTTTGCCTTCTTTACAGTCCAACTCTCACAACCATACGTGACTACTGGGAAGACCATAGCCTTGACTATATGGACCTTTGTCAGCAGAGTAATGTCTTTGCTTTTGTCTCTAGATTTGTCATCACTTTCCTGCCAAGAAGCAATTGTCTTCTGATTTTATGGCTGCAGTCACTGTCCACAGTGATTTTGGAGTCCAAGAAGAGGAAATGTATCAACTTCCATATTCCCCCTTCTATTTGGCATAATAAAAGGGGAAATTTTCTCATGGGGCCACGTGCCATGATCTTAGTCTTTTGTTTTAATATTTAGTCCTAAGCTGGCTCTTTCACTCTCCTTCACCGTTATCAAGAGGCTCTTTAGTTCCTCTTCACTTTCTGCCATTAGAGTGGTATCATCTGCATATCTGAGGTTGTTGATATTTCTCCCGCCTATCTTGATTTCAGCTTGTAACTCATTCAACCCGGCATTTCTCATGATGTGCTCAGTGTATAGGTTAAACAAACAGTGACAGAAGACAGCCCTGTCTTACTCCTTTCTCGATCTTGAACCAATCAGTTGTGCCATACAGGGTCCTAACTGTTGCTTCTTGACCCCCATATAGGTTTCTCAGGAGACAGGTAAGATGGTTCCCTTAAGGAATGTTTTTCTTAAAGTTCCTTAAAGTGATTAGCATGAAGTGTTAAAAAGATGTGCCTCAGAAGTAGGTGCTATATTAAATATTTCCATTTATTTTTAAGTAGTAGAATTCTTGAAAAAATATAAGGAACTACCCAGTTTCCCATATTTGTGTGGTAAAGACACTTGTTCATGTATATGACAGGTATTGGGGAAATACTAGTGCAGCCTCCAGTGGGGTGAATAGACATGGAGACACACACAAATGGAAGGAAAGTTGTGACTGTGAAGTCTCTGATGATGAGGGTACCATGATGGCACATAAGCACACAGGATGGGAAGAATTTAGAAACAGGAAAACCTGAGAAGGAATCATGAAGTCTTCCTTAAAGAAAAGATTAAAAAAAGGCTCACAAGGTCAATAATGTACCTTAGTGGAAGAGTTCTTCTGAGTGGGGAGAGGAGGCAGAGGAGACTGTAACATGGACCCACAATTCCAGGCAATGAGGTGATGGTAACAGTATTTACACCAATCCACACACATTTGGTGCTCATTTGACATGATGGGTCTTGCTTGATCCCTTGTGCAGGGGTATTGGTGGTCAGAAATGAGCAAGAGGAGAAAGTCAGAAGATGAAGAGTGAAGTGAAGCGAAATCACTCAGTAGTGTCCAACTCTTGCGACCCCGTGGACTGTAGCCCATCAGGCTCCTCCATCCATGGGACTCTCCAGGCAAGAGTACTGGAGTGGGTTGCCATTTCCTTCTCCAGGGGATCTTCCCGATCCAGGAATCAAACCCGAGTATCCTGCATTGCAGGCAGATTCTTTACTGACTGAGCTATGAGGGAAGCCCAAGATGAAGAATGGTCCTCAGGAAGGCAAGATGTTGGTGAGGGGGAAAAGGGGATCATGTGCAGCTCTTCAGAGCAAGTTCTTAACTCCAGGAAGAGAACAGATGCATTTACTTCAGAAGGAGGGTGCACGTGAGCCTCCTCTCTGCCTCCTGCCCCACTGCCCTCTCGACCTCTTGTCCTCGCTTACCCTTCCCTCCTGCCCTTCAGCTCTCTCTTGCGCTCTTCCTCAGTTCTTGTTTCCTTCTCTCTCTCTCTCTTCACTGTTGTCTCTCCCTGCCTTTCTCCTCTTCTCTCCATTTTCCTTCACCTTTCCCTCTCCTACCCACAGTCTTCTAGATTGAGTATAGCTCCCCTAAGGTCACCTTGGAGTAAATATTTTACAGGTATTGAAATAGATCCTGAGTTGTCAATTTTTAAATGGGCCAAAGTCTTAGATCTCAGAACAGCAAAAGGGGGTAGAAATGGGCCTGCCCAGTAACCGAAGGCACAGCCTCACCGTGGACATAACTCCTTCTCTCTTGTGTTCCCTTCAGGGAAACATGGGGACTCTGATCAACATGCAGCCCCTGTTTCTGCTCTTCCTGCTGCTGAAGCCACTGCAGCTTGTGAGGATAAATGATCCATCTCTATCAGATGAACGACGAGAAGAATTAGAAGACTATTTAGAAGACTTATATGCTACAGGGCCTACCAAACCACCTACCAAGGAAATGTTCAAAACCCATGTCATTATTAATTCTGAAATGCCGTTAACTGATCAAGACTACTGCAATCAAGAAATGAGGATGAAACGTGTTCACAATAGGCTTTATTGTGTTAAACAGCATTTCTTCCTCCAAGCATCATATAATGACATTCAAGAGATCTGTCATAACATTTTTGTGCAATGCACAAATGGGGTTAGGAAATGTCACAGGAGCCAGCAAATAATATCCGGAGTGCATTGTGCTTTAAAAAGTGGGACCATGATGCCATTTTGTGAATACACATCATCTTACAGAGAGGGATGGGTCCTTATCACTTGTCAATGGGACGATATTGTTGGAGAAATTATCCCTGTGTCTGTAATTGATATTTTGGCCATATAAAGAATCATCCACCAGGAAAATCTCTTTTCCTCCACCCCTCTAGAAGTATATTCTCTGAGATGTTACAGCAAGAAGATAGAATCCTATCCTTACTGATCCTTACAAGTCAAACTTGAGAATGGAAATTTTTATCCCATTCACTTTCATCATTCGCTGCTTGCCCTTTTTCTCCTTACACTAGGCAAAGGAAAGGTGGGCTAGATTAAGAGACAGTGCTCTGAGACGGATTCAAACAGGTCACAGAGTTTAGCACACTTTGAATTTTTTATGTGGGTGAATGCCTGCAGGGAAAGGCTGACCAGCACCAAGAGGAATAAGAAATGTTTGCTGATAAGTGTAAGTGAAAGCCCCTCAGTCATGTCCGACTCTTTGTGACCCCATGGACTATACAGTCTGTGGAATTCTCCAGACCAGAATAGTGGAGTGGGTAGCCTTTCCCTTCTCCACGGGATCTTTCCAACCCAGGGATTGATCCCAGGTCTCTCACATTACAGGCAGATTCTTTACCAGCTGAGCCACAACAGAAGCTCCAAAGTTGTATTCATGTGAATTTCTGGTTCAGTAGAAATAATAAAGTGCATCGATGTAGTTAGGTGTCTCTGGAATGCTTATGTGGGGTTTTTGGGTTTGCCTGACCTTCCTCTGTGACACAACTTGAAACAAAAAGAATTGAAGGGACTTTCATGGTGGTCCGGAGGCTAAGATTCTAGGCTCCCAATACAGGGACCCTGCGTTCCAGTTCTGGTGTTGGAATTAGATCCCGCATGCCGAATCCAAGAGTTTACATGCTGCAAATGTAAACATGCCACAAGCTCCAACTAAAAATTGGATGTCACAAAGAAGATCAAGATCTCAAAAGCTACAAGAAAAACCTGGCACATTAAGTAAATAAATAATTTGTTTTAAAGAAGAGTTGGGAACCCCCTCTGACATTGTGAAATTCACATTCATAGTTGGTATATTTGTAGAATTTTCACTTGTTCTCTTCTTTCCATTCAGCACAGTACTCATGGGGACAGAAAAATGTAGATATAACAAGAACCATCTCAGTATAAATACCTGATATTCAGAATAGCAAACTCCCCAAAGTACTTTTCAGCTGTCCAATGCTGCTTTTGTGAATTCCCACATCTTGGTTTCTTTTCTTTTCACTATTTATTAGATTATAGTTGATTTGCTATATAAATGTCAGTTACTTTCAGGTATACAGAAAAGTAAATCTGTTACGCTTATACATAATATCCACTCCTTTTAAGATTCTTTTTGCTTATAGGTCATTATAGAGTATTGAGTAGAGTTCCCTGTGTTATACAGTAGGTCCTTATTAGTTATCTACTTTTTATAGCAATGTGTACATGCCAATCCCAATCTTCTAATTTGTCCCTCTCACATCTTTGTTTTAGCTTAGCCATCACTATTTATACAAATACAAACTTTCTGGCATAGTCACATTCATTCACCATTTCTTTTTCTCACCTTGCTGTAGCTGTGGCTTCATCTGAGAAAATTCCACTTCCAAAAGTGGCTGGAGATCCAGTATGAGAAAAGAAATTTGTCCAGTTTTGGTAACAACTTCTCCCTCCCTTTGTAAAATTCCTTGATATCCTTTGATCATTATTCCCTATAACTTACTGAAAAGGGAATAAAAAGGAGTGGGGAGAGATGAGAGGGAGAGTGCCTATCATTCTTACACATTTCACTGCAATCCAGTCTGCACATGTCCTCCATCCCCATCTCCACAGGGACATGCATGGAACATCCCCATCTCCATGTCCCATTCCCTATCCTTGTCTTTAGACTCAGAGATAGGTCCTAATTTATCAACAAGGGCCTAGGGTTCAGTGCTGCCAGACCCCAATTCTGTGACTAAGAAATTCAAGCCTCTAGACAGCACTTTTATGTGGAAACTCATAACTTTTGATTGTAATTTCTGAGGGAATGAAGATTCCATCAAACATTTGAGGTCACCATGATACCTTCCAAAACCACCTTTCTAGACATCAGTTGAAGAAATTCTCCACATAGGCTAGCTTGCGTATGTGCCCTGGACCATCTCATTTGCGTCATGTTCATCTCAAGTATCTAGGGGTTCTACAACATACAATAAATATATTTATTTTTAATGTAATCATCATAATGTATTTCTTTTTCTCCAGGTAAATTATCAGATCATTACACATTCTGTAATTAAAGCCATGGAAATAGAACAATGATTATTTACACAGATTGTTCCTCTTACAGAATATTGCATAAAAATCTAGATCTTGACTCCTACCCACCAGATTCCCTAAGATAATACAGTTTGTGAGGATATTTGATGAATGTTTATCAGATGAATACATTTACTTTCTGCTGTGTCTTTGTACTAAACTTTTGAATAAAAGAGGAATGAATGTGGATTGCTTCATTACATATTCACATTCTTTATTAATAATATTCCAGCTTTATGCATCTTAAGATTGCAAAAGATTATTGTACTGTGCCCGTAGCACAGTCTCCTCTCAATGAAACAAAACTACCAAGGTGAACATTATCCTGTTACAATTTATTCTTTTTGTTAGTGTCCCTTGAGATGACGCATACTAATTTTACTTAACACATAACATATGTTGTTTATTCTTCCATTTACTGATGAACACGTCCACCATTTGCTATTGTAAATAGTGCTGCTTTGAACAGAGATGTACAAATGTCTGTTCCAGTTCTTGGTTTCAACTCTTGTGGGTATATACCAAGAAGTGAAATTTTTAGATTTTTATCTGTTTGAAATGTGAGAGTCAAACAACACTACGTTCAATATACTGATAATTTATAACAGAATGAGAAACTGTAATGATGCCAATCAAAATACACACACACAGAAAGAAACTGAACTTTCTGTTTTAGTAACACAAATTTCAGATAATTTTACTTTTTAAATTATGTAAAATAGCTTGGACGTGAAAGTCACTCAGTCGTGTCCAATTCTTTGTGACCCCATGGACTATACAGTCCATGGAATTCTCCAGGCCAGAATAGTGGAGTGGGTAGCCTTTCCCTTCTTCAGGGGATCTTCCCAACCCAGGAATCATACTCAGGTCTCCCACATTGCTGGTAGATTCTTTACTAGCTGAGCCACAAGGGAAACCCAAAATAGGTTGAATGTGTGTATGTGAAGGTCGCTCAGTTGTGTCCGACTCTCTGCGACTCCATGGACTGTACAGTCCATGGAATTTTCCAGGCCAGAATACTGGAGTGGGTAGCCTTTCCCTTCTCCAGGAGATCTTCCCAACCCAGGTATAGAACCCAGCTCCCCTGCATTGCAGGTGGATTCTTTACCAGTTGAGCCACCAGGAAAGCCAAATATTTTGAAGGAACCTAAAATAACAACCAAGGTGAATTTTGCTGCCACCCTTGAGAGTTGAAATTTTGATGCAGAAATGTTGAATTTAGAAAAAAATTCACACTTTTCTTGCATCTGAGTTTGAGAAGCACTTTCACACTGCACATATTTTAAAATTAAATGCAATTTACTTTAAACCAGATGTAACTAGGTTTGTAAAAATTCTTTTTGGTGTCTTTTGCCATAGGAATCATTATTATTATGTGATTTGTTTCAGGTAAAGTTTTCTGTGCACTTGTGTATATGGGTATGTAATTCAGTGTCTGTGTGTAAGCAGGTCTTTCAATCATTTTCTTAATGCCTGTGCACCTCTTTCGCATAATAAAGACATTCTTGGTAGTTTCCTGGTAGTCTAGTGGCTAGGATTCCATGCTTTCACTGCCATGTTCTGGGTTTAATCCCCAGTTGGAAAACTGAGATCCTGTCTGATGGGCAGCATGGCCAAAAGAAAAGAAATGAAAAACATACCTTACTCAATCTTAAATATGAAAAAAATATGCTACTGTATTTGTATCAATATCCTTAATGTTTTCTAAATATTACTTTGATCTCAAGTCCAACATACTTTGGGGAGAGAGAGAGAGTGTTTGTGTATGGGCTACATGGAATGAACACTGGAACCTATGTTGGTGTTTTTACTGATATGCAGCCAATTGTCTCACTAGATTTATCTTTCTCTTCCCAAGAAAATCTATGGGATAATCTATCCCACCATATTCCATACTTCTATTTTTCTACTAATCCTAATCTGTCAGAAGGACAAGATAATGAAATCAGTCAAACCAGTGGCCATGCCTTGGATATCTTAGTCATTTCCTTCTAAACTCACACTGAAGGACATTTCAGGTGCTCTAGGCTTTTGGCTCAGACAGTAAAGAGTCTGCCTGCAATGCAGGAGACTCGGGTTGGGTCCCTGGGTCCAGAAGATACCCTGCAGAAGGAAATGGCAACCCGCTCCAAAATTCTTGCCTGGAAAATCCTGTGGATGGAGGAGCCGGGTAGGCCACAGTCCATAGGGTCACAAAGAGTTGGAGACGACTCAGTGACTTCACTTTCATTTTCAGTGATTAAAACTCAGCACTTCCACTCCAGGGGGCACTGGTTCAACCCCTGATCAGGGATCTAAGATCCCGCCTGTGCCTGGCATGTCCAAAACTAAATGAATAAATACTTACATTGTCATCTGATCTACAAAAATCCTTTAAACTAAATAAATTCACATTTACATTACATGAAAATATAGTAAATATCAATACAGCAAATCTATAAACATTTTTGCAAAATCATACAAAAAAGGCTAAACAGGGTATGAACAAATATAAATTTGCAGAAAGCTACAACCGAGAGAGAGTTCTGTCATCTGAGACCTAGCTTTGACTCCATTATTGCAACATAAGATGTTAAAATTACTCTACATTTGTGCTCTGGAGGTTGATTTTCAATTACTGAGAAACTCTTACTTAGTGTCTCTCTACTCTCTGCACTTCCGGAAGCTCCAGATACTCAAGCCATCATAGTGACCCTAAGGAGAAGAAATGTCTTGAATTCACCAAAAGGTGTGCATTTCAGTGCACCCATTGATCCTCTAATGGCCCGTAAGGATCACATTGTTCTCCAGGTTTTCTCATACTGATCCCATTCTCAGTTTGGTTATAGGTCTGAAGGTCTGAAGCATAATTATTGCCTCTGCTGCTGCTGCTGCTAAGTCGCTTCAGTCACGTCTGACTCTGCGACCCCTTAGACGGCAGCCCACCAGGCTCCCCCGTCCCTGGGATTCTCCAGGCAAGAACACCAGAGTGGGTTGCCATTTCCTTCTCCAATGCGTGAAAGTGAAAAGTGAAAGTGAAGTCGCTCAGTCATGTCTGACTCTTAGTGACCCCATGGACTGCAGCCTACCAGGCTCCTCTGTCCATGGGATTTTCCAGGCAAAGTACTGGAGTGGGTTACCATTGCCTTCTCCAGTTATTGCTTCTATATGATAGTAAAAAGTATAAACTTAAAGTTGCTTAAGGTGAGATTTTTCTTCCAGAATTTAATAGAGAAATACTCTGAGGTTTACTCACAAAGGTAAGTCTAATTGTAAGGACTGAGTGTTTAGACTCTCTCTTGTGTTTAACTATCCAAACTGAGGAATTGACATTATCTGAAGCTGACAAAGGGTAGGAGATCGCTGATACGAGAATGTGGCATTCTGAGAAACTGGCACTTAATATTGAATAACATGTCCAAACAGGCTCTTAAAGATACATTTCTTCAATGATGCTTCCTCAGAATTATTTTAATTTTGAGAAATTGACAGCTTTCAAGATCACTATAAGACATTAACCTTTCAGAAAGAGCAGTTGAATAAGGTTATGTTTAGGGCTTCCCCTCCCTCACCATGTAATCTTTATTTCAAACATTATTTGGGACCACGTTACAGATATCTTCTGTGTTTTGATTTTTTTCCCCAGCTTTTTCAAGTGGACATTTGCTACTTTTGTATTTGGTGTCCATTCCTTTGTTTGTGTTGTAGGGGAACAGCCTTTCTGTCAGCAATTGCAATTCTACTTGGGTTTTAACTTGTGGTTTTGCCTTTTCTTCTCAGAGAAGGATCTGAGCTTCAGGTGGACCAGTCAGGGGAGTTCACATTCAAGGATTTATGCATGTGACAGAAATAAGGCCAATCAAAAAAGATATTTGTTATGTTGGATAAATGTCTCTGCTAGTCTGTGGAGAGGCCCTGCCTGTACGTGTAGCTAGCATAGAACGCAGAGTGGAATGAGAGAAAAAACAAAGAGTGAAGGATTGGATTTCTTCATCCTGCTGTGTGTCTCAGACATCTGTTTCTGAGTCAGTGCATGTCTTCCTGGCACTCCTGTTGCTAGTTTCTTTGGCACTCCTGTCACTAGTTATTTTTTTTTTCTCTCTTAATATATATATTTTATTGAAGCATAGGTGACTTAAAATGTTTCAGGTACACAGCAAGATGATTCAGTTATACATATACACATATATTATTTTTAAAATTATTTTCTACTGTAAGTTATTACAAGATATTGACTATAGTTTCCTGTGCTATACAGTAAACCTTGTTGGTCATTGCATATCTATTTTTTTAATTAGAAATCTGGCCTTCTGTTCATACTAAGTCAAACAAGTGGAATCAAAATGTCATAAAATCTTTAGTTAGGCAAAAATTTATAAGTTTTCTAAAGTATATATTGTACATATTATTTATATATGTGTATACAAAAGCTTTTCTACTACTCTTCATAAAGGCTTGAGAAAGAACATTAAAAAAAGAGTTATGATTTGAGAAAATAGCATTGAAACATGTATATTATCATGTGTGAAATAGATCACCAGCCCAGGTTGGATGCATGAGACAAGTGCTCAGGGCTGGTGCACTGGGATGACCCAGAGGGATGGGATGGGGAGGGAGGTGGGAGGGGGGATCGGGATGGGGAACACATGTAAATCCATGGCTGATTCATGTCAATGTATGGCAAAAACCACTACAATATTGTAAAGTAATTAGCTTTCAACTAATAAAAATAAATGAAAAAAAAAAAAAAGAAACATTTTCCCCTGTGGTGACTAAGCACTACAAAGGATCCATGTATCGGATGTGGATGTGGAAGAACTCAGGGCAGAGGTGGTGGCAACATCATTGACTGTGGAGTTAGAGGACTTGGGTCGAATTCTGCCTTACACGTGTGGCTGTGGGCAAGTCAGTCAGGCCTGTGGCACCTCAGTGATCCTCGCTATGAAACAGGACAAAGAATTCAGGCCCTCACTGAGCTGCTGTGTAGCTCCAACCAAGTAATGAATACTGAACAGCTTTGTAAACTGAAGACACCTTACAAATATTTAACCAGAAATATCCTGCACTGTATGCACACTTAAGTAGCTGCTACATCTTATCTATAACACAGAATGCTAAGAAAAACCTTAGGCTGGGAAAAAATTCAAATATGTTAATTATCTTAACATAAATAAACCTATCATATTGTTCAATATATAAAAAAATAAAAATAAAAATAAATTAAAAGTGATTACAGGTTTTTCTGTTAAATCGTAGTTTTGGTGATATAGAGTTCTATTATTTTTCTGTTGATCAATTATGATACAATGGTATTGAGTAGTAGTTACATAATCACAATAGGAAAAGATATTTATCAGTTTTCACAATCTATATCCAGACAAAAACAAAAAGTAATAACAGTTGCAAGCCATGATGGGAACATGATTAACCTAACAATATAAAATAATTGCATATAATTTGGGGGGTCAAACAGAGTGATATGGTAAGTGGAAGTGCGCACATGCACGTTTTCATCTTCCCAGCTGGTCTCCGTCTTTTGGTTGGTGCATTTAATCCATCTATATTTAGGGTAATTATTGATATGTATGATCCTACTACAGTTTTCTTAATTGTTTTGGGTTTATTTTGTGTAGGTTTTTTCCTTCTCTGTGTATCCTGCCTAGAGAAGTTCCTTTAGCATTTGTTGTAAAGCTGGTTTGGTGGTGCTGAATTCTCTTAACTTTGCTTGTCTGGAAAGCTTTTGATTTCTCCAGCAAATCTGAGCAAGGGTCTTGCTCAGTAGAGTTTTCTTGGTTGCAGGTTCTTCCCTTTCATCACTTTAAATATATCCTGCCATTCCCTTCTGGCTTGTAGAGTTTCTGTTGAGAAATCAGCTAATGGGAGTTTCCTTGTATGCTGTTTGCTGTTTTTCCCTTGTTGCTCTTAATATTTTATCTTTGTTTTTCATTTTTGTCAGTTTGATTACTATGCATCTCAGTGTGTTCCTCCTTGGGTTTATCCTGCCTGGGACTCTGTGCTTCCTGGACTTGGTTGACTAGTTCCTTTCCCATGTTAGGGAAGTTTTTAGCTATTATCTCTTCAAATATTCTCTCAGGTCTTTTCTCTTGTCTCCTTCTGGGACCCCTATAATGTGAACGTTTGGTGTGTTTAATGTTGTCCCAGAGTTCTCAGGCTATCTTGTTTCTTTTCATTCTTTTTTCCTATATTCTGTTCTGTGGCAGTGATTTCCACCATTGTGTTCTCCAGGACATTTATCTGTTCTTCTGCCCCAGCTATTCTGCTATTGATTCCTTCTAGTGTAATATTCATCTTTATTTGCTTGTTCTTTAGTTCTTGTAAGTCTTTGATAAACATTTCTTGCATCTTCTCCATTGTTTACCCAACTGTGCCTCAGTTATATCTGGGACATAACTTTCTCCTTTTCATCATGGTTAATTTTCTGTAATGTGGTTTTCATTTTAGTTGCTGTGAGACTGTGCTTTTTGCTTCTTCTGTCTGCCCTCTGATGGAAGAGGTCAAGCAGCCAGTATAAACTTCCTGATGGGAGGGACTGGTGATGGGAAAAACTGGGTCTTGCTCTGGTGGGCAGGGCCTTGCTCAGTGAAGCTTTAATCCAATTATCTGCTAAGGGGTGGGGTATCACTCCCTCCCTGGCAGTGGTTTGGCCTGAGGCTCTATGGCAGGGTTAATGGCGACCTCCAAGAGGGTTTATTCCAAGGGGGACCTTCCTGGCCTGTTGCTGCCAGTGCCCCTGTCCCTGTGTTGAGCCCCTGCCAACCCACATCTCCCCAGAAGGCCCTCCAACACTAGCAGGTAGTTTTGGTTCTACCCTCCTGTGGACTTACTGCTCCTTTCCTCTGGGTCTTGGTGCTCATAAGATTTTTTTTGTGCCCTCCAAGACTGGCATCTCTGTTTCCCCCAGTTCTGTGGAAGTCATACAGTCAAATCCTGCTGACCTTGAAGGCCAGATTCCCCGGGGATCCCCAGTCTCTGTGTCAGATCCCAGTTTCTTTGTCGGATCCCCAAACTGGGAAGCCTGACATGGGCTCAGAACCTTCACAACAGTGGGAGAACTTTGGTATTATTGTTCCCCAGTTTGTGGGTTACTCACCTGGCTAGTATGGGATTTTATTTTATCATATTGCACCCCTCCTACAATCTAGCTGCAGCTCCTTCTTTGTCTTTGGACCTGGGGTATCTTTTTTTGGTGTTCCAGCATCCTCCTGTCAGTGATTGTCCAACAGCTAGTAGCAATTTTGGTGCTCTCACAGGAGATCAGCGCATGTCCTATTCTGCCATCTTGAACAGCCATACTCCTGTCACTTGTAACCGGACATTCCCATTGCTATATTATGAATATTCTGCATCTGTAAAATTTTATTGATTAATATATTTGTATATTCTGGTAAGTAAGCCATTCTAAGAATATATGATTCTGTGAATATTGAACACTGATTATCTCAAATATTAGCTCTTATAGTTATGATTGTAGTGGCATTTTTGTCATGTCCATGAACATATCCAAGGTAATTTAAACTTTCCTTAAATTCATTGACATTTATGTTTTCAAAGTTGAACTTTTTGTTCCTATGCAGTAAAACTTGCTGTCCACTTTGCTATCTAAATTATGGTACTTAGAATTCTGGCTATTAAAATGGGGGGAAAGTATCAGATTAAAAAAAATTTTATTATACTTGCCAAGGTTTTCACTGTCACCAGAATATAGGATGTCCCCCCTTATCACCCTCTCACCAGCAATGAGGTTGAAAGTGTAATAATTACCAGTTTGAAAGATGCAAATTTAGTTTTTCTCTTCTGTGGTTGGGGCTATATAATTATTATATGGTGAATGTCTATTAATGACTCATACTAAATTCTATTTACAAATCTTGTTTTTCTTCTTAAAGTAATTTACATTGAAAATACCACTGAATATTCCCTCAGAGATATATATTCATGTACCTAAGGAAACTTTGACCCATCTCAATTTTTAAAAATATTTTGGATAAAGAGTCCTGATCTGGGACTCAGTACCCACACTTTAGGAGGAGATGCTCTAGATAGACAGCCTCTCTCAGGCCCTTGCCAGTCTGTAAACCTAAGCTTCCTTAAAACTCCCAAGCAAGTTTAAAAGCAAAGAAGAAAAGTTAGACCTAACCAGCTGTTTGTACACCCACGTTCAAAGCAGCCTAATTCAAAACAGGCAAAAGGGGAAAAGAATTCATCTCAATCTCTATCCAGAAACATTTACTGAAAAAGCCTCACACTTTTGCCACTTTAGGAGGATGTTTTCTTCATAATAAGTACACTTTATGTAGAGTAAGAAATCGATTCTCAAACTCTAGTGGGTTGAGTATCACCTCGTGAATTTGTTTCAAGTGCAAATTTCTGGGTCCATTCATAGAGATCCTGACCAATCAGGTAGGATGAAAAACCATCAAGTATAAATTACACAGGAAGTAAAGTGATTTTGCAGCGTGAGGTTACCAGAAGAAAGCTTAAGAAGCATTGCATGAGTGTACTTCACACTATCTGGTCTGTGCTCTCTGTCTCTATGTTTGTCTTTGTCCTTGTCTGTCTGTCTGTTTCTCTGACCATTGATAGCTAATCTCTATTCCTACCTTCAGCCCTAATCTGCCACTAATTTACTTTCTGCTGTGTCCCTGTACTAAATTTTTGAGTAAAAAGAGGAATGAATGTGGATTGCTTCATTACATATTAACATTCTTTATTAATGATAATAAGTAAAAGCTTATAGTTGGCATATGAATAGTAAACATAGGATCAAAATATAATATATTCAGAAAAAAAGAATTATTAAACACATAGGTAACTTTTAAGCTAGAGATGAGACAATAAACATTATTCCCTGAAGAATTGGTGCTGAGATTACATAGAAACCATGTGAAAAAAACCCCACCTCCCATTATACTTCAAAATAAATTCCAGATGGATGAAAGGTTTAAATTTTTAAAAATCCATAAAGAAATAAGATAGAGTGAGTAAAAATGCATATACGTGGGGGTGAGCAAAGATTTTAAGAAGCCTGAAACCACAGCATGAACTCATAAACAGAGGATGAAGAGCTCAGAGGACATACAGAATGAAGGCTGTCCTGGCCCTGGTGCTACAGGAGCCTCAGCTCCACTGCCCATGCTCACCCTGTCCTGCTCTCTCCAGCCCAAGATGCCACAGAGACTCCAGGGTCCCCTGGATGTGTGCAGAGGTCCCTGGTTTGTCCCAGCGGGATCACTCTGCTGAAGAGCCATCTTAAGGAGGCTGATGAGAGAGTGACAGCAGCAGTGTGAGGAATGGCTTCTGAACGTGCTCACACACAGAGTGCCCTCTCTCACATCGACACTTAGGATCAGTTCTTTCTTTCTTGGCCCATTCTCTGATTGCCTATCTTCAGAGTTCCTCTTCTCTCCGCTTTGTGATGTGTGCCCTCAAATCAACCTGATTGTAGCACCACCTGTCTGCTCACATGTCTACAAACTGGATCCACCCTGGAGTCAAATATTAATATCCATCTTCACCTTGGTCAGGGTTTCTGGGTTGTTGATATTAGAAAATCACTCAGGTTGTCCCAGTGAAGATCTTCTCTTCTAGCAAGAGAACAGTGGAGTTAAAAACAAAACAAAACAAAAGCAGAAAACTGTCCTGCAGCAGCACAGCTAGGCTTTGTGGAAAGTGGATATGTTTTTTTTAACAGCTCTCTGCTGCTAAGTTGCTTCAGTCGTGTCCGACTCTGTGTGACCCCACAGACGGCTCTCTAGTGGCTCAGAAGTTATTTTAGTACTTGTCACTTTGGTGGTCTGTCTGTTTCTGGTAGTCTCTTATAGGATTACAAAGACAGCCTAGGGAAGGAGGTACACTCTAGCGTCAGGTAAGGAAACTAGACTGAAGGGAGCCATAGAATAGCACTGAAGAACAGAAATGTGGAAATCGGGCTGACTTATCACAAGGGCTTGAACTAAGATTCTGCCAGACTTACATGTACACACTGCTATATTTAAAATGGATAACCAATAAAGACCTATTGTATGGAACATGGAACTCTGTTCAATGTTATGTGCCAGCCTGGATGGGAGGGGTGTTTGGGGGAGAACGGTGGTGGTGTTGCTTTAGTCGCTAAGTCGTTTCCAACTCTTGCAACCCCATTGACTGGGGCCTGCCAGGCTCCTCTGCCTATGCAATATGCAAGAATACTGGAGTGGGTTGCCATTTCCTTCTCCAGGGAATCTTCCTGACCCAGGAATCGAACCTGAGTCTCCTGCTTTGCAGGCAAATTCTTTACCGACTGATCTATGAGGGAAGCCCGATGTATATATATGGCTAAGTTCATTTGCTTTTTACCTGAAACTATCACTACATTGTTAATTGTCTATACCCCAATACAAAATGTTTTTGGTGTTAAAAAAATAAAAATTAAAAAGCAAAACAAAAAAACAAACAAAAGATTCTGCCAGACCTAAAGTAAGATTTCAGACAACATCTCTTCACAAAGAGATCCTAAATACAGTCAAAGCAAAAACAATATTACAAAGAATATCTTCATCATCAGCTTGCTTGGATGATGATGACCAGGAGGAGGAGGATGTAGAGTGCTTAATTTAGTGCTTGGCACATAATTGCCCTTGGCCTTAGCCATTGTTATTTATGATTTTTATTTTTACTTAACAGCAACCTCAAAAATATACTTACCTCAGCTGTTCAACCTTGCTTTTCTGTTTTCCTATTCCAACCTCTGACACTCTTAGGGGAGGTGAATATTCTCAGTATCAGAATCTCTCCAGCCCAGTCCTTAACACATCCACTCGCTGAAGCACTGATGATGCAAGTGAAACCGTCTGCCTCAGACTGGGACTTGAACTCATGTGCTGGGACTCAAACCCAGCCAAAACCCACGGTACCTGGTTTCAGGGCCTAATGAAGTTCAGATTCTTGATGTCTCATCCCAGAAAGAATTCAGTGAGAGACAAAGTGATAGGTAAGAAATGGATTTATGCAGATTCAGAGAGAAGCATACTCCACAGACACAGTGTGGGCCATCACAGAGGGCAAGTGAGGCTGTGAAATGTGGCATGATTAATTTTTATAGGCTGGGTAATTTCATATGCTAATGAGTAGGAGGATTATTCCGACTATTTTGGGGAAGGGGTGGAGATTTCCTGGATTCTGGCCACTGGCCCACTCCTTGGTCTTTTGACAGTGCTTTGGAACTGTCCTGGCACCTCTGGGTGTGCTAGTTAACTTGCTGGTTAAAGATCAAGGTCTAGTCTTGCCTGCCATCTTGGTCCCATTTGATTCTAATTGTTTTATATTGTGTCCTTGGTCTATGTCATTCTTTCAAAAGTTGTGCTCTGCCCCTTTCCCTCCTGTTACACAAGGACTCAATGAGGCAAGGAGGCCATGCGCAAAGAGAGGTCGAGAAGCTTGCTCCCTAGGATCATCGAAAAAGCAAGAGAGTTCCAGGAAAACATCTATTTCTGCTTTATTGACTATGCCAAAGCCTTTGACTGTGTGGATCACAATAAACTGTGGAAAATTCTGAAAGAGATGGGAATACCAGACCACCTGACCTGCCTCTTGAGAAACCTGTATGCAGATCAGGAAGCAACAGTTAGAACTGGACATGGAACAACAGACTGGTCCCAAACAGGAAAAGGAGTACATCAAGGCTGTATATTGTCACCCTGCTTATTTAACTTATATACAGAGGACATTATGAGAAACGCTGGGCTGGAAGAAGCACAAGCTGGAGTCAAGATTGCTGGAAGAAATATCAATAACCTCAGATAGGCAGATGACACCACCCTTATGGCAGAAAGTGAAGAGGAGCTAAAAAACCTCTTGATGAAAGTGAAAGAGGAGAGGAAAAATGTTGCCTTAAAGTTCAACATTCAGAAAACTAAGATCATGGCATCTGGTCCCATCACTTCATGGGAAATAGATGGGGAAACAGTGGAAGCAGTGTCAGGCTTTATTGTTTGGGGCTCCAAAATCACTGCAGATGGTGATTGCAGCCATGAAGTTAAAAGACGCTTACTCCTTGGAAGGAAAGTGATGACCAACCTAGATAGCATATTAAAAAGCAGAGACATAGTTTGCCAACAAATGAGCATCTAGTCAAGGCTATGGTTTTTCCAGTAGTCATGTATGGATGTGAGAGTTGGACTGTGAAGAAAGCTGAGCACCGAAAAATTGATGCTTTTGAACTGTGGTGTTGGAGAAGACTCTTGAGAGTCCCTTGGACTGCAAGGAGATCCAACCAGACCATCCTAAAGGAGATCAGTCCTGGGTGTTCATTGGCAGGACTGATGCTGAAGCTGAAACTCCAATACTTTGGCCACCTCATGCGAAGAGTTGACTCATTGGAAAAGACCCTGATGCTGGGAGGGATTGGGGGCAGGAGGAGAAGGGGACGACAGAAGATGAGATGGCTGGATGGCATAACCAACTCGATGGACATGAGTTTGAGTAAACTCCAGGAGTTTGTGATGGACAGGGAGGCCTGGCGTGCTGCGATTCATGGATTGCAAAGAGTCGGATACGACTGAGTGACTGGACTGAACTGAGTGTACCTAAGGTACTTGCCTTTCCCTGGGAAGAAAGCGTTTTAGGAGAATTAATGCTTAACAGTCAGATTTGAATTGGAAATAAAAAATGATCAATAGACTCAGGAGTCCTCTCTGAACGATGACACTTTCCACTATAGTAAATTGTGCCCTGATGTCTAGCACTTGGGTCTGTTTTCTGGGCCACAGGTCACTACTGCTTAGGCTCCCTTAAAGAATGCTTTTCTGGCCGCCGGGCAGCCGGGGGGGAATCCGTCCGCATCGCCGGCCGCGGGGCCCGGAGCGCCGGAGGCCGGGGCTGGGGCGGCACCGCGCGGCGGCCTCCGGGACCCGCTAGAGCAGCCCCAGCGGCTATGCCGAGGGCCCGGAGCGGCCGGCGGAGCGAAACTAGAACACTTTCTAACACCATACACAAAAATAACTCAAAATGGATTAAAGATCTAAATGTAAGACCAGAAACTATAAAACTCCTAGAGGAGAACATAGGCAAAACACTCTCCGACATAAATCACAGCAGGATCCTCTATGACCCACATCCCAGAATGTTAGAAACAAAAGCAAAAATAAACAAATGGGACCTAATGAAACTTAAAAGCTTCTGCACAACAAAGGAAACTATAAGCAAGGTGAAAAGACAGCCCTCAGATTGGGAGAAAATAATAGCAAACGAAGCAACAGACAAAGGATTAATCTCAAAAATATACAAGCAACTCCTCCAGCTCAACTCCAGAAAAATAAGTGACCCAATCAAAAAATGGGCCAAAGAACTAAACAGACATTTCTCCAAGGAAGACATACAGATGGCTAACAATCACATGAAAAGATGCTCAACATCACTCATTATCAGAGAAATGCAAATCAAAACCACAATGAGGTACCATTACACGCCAGTCAGGATGGCTGCTATCCAAAAGTCTACAAGCAATAAATGCTGGAGAGGGTGTGGAGAAAAGGGAACCCTCTTACACTGTTGGTGGGAATGCAAACTAGGACAGCCACTATGGAAATGAGCAAGAGGAGAAAGTCAGAAGATGAAGAATGGTCCTCAGAAAAGCAGGATGTTGGTGAGGGGAAGGGGGGATCATGTGCAGCTCTTTTCAGGGCAAGCTGTTAACTCCAGGAAGAGAACAGATGCATTTACTTCAGAAAGAGAGAGCACATGAGCCTCCTCTCTGCCTCTCGCCCCACTGCCCTCTCGACCTCTTGTCTGCATTTACCCTTCCCTCCTGGCCTTCATCTCTCTCTTGCTCCTTCCTCAATTCTTCCTTGTTACCTTCTCTCTGTGTTTCTCTTCACCGTGGTCTCTCTCCAACCTTTTCTCCTTTTCTCTCCTTCTTCCTTCACTTTTCCCTCTTACCCAGTCTTCCAGACTAAGTATAGGTCCTCTAAGGTCACTTTGGAGTAAATATTTTCCTGGTATTGAAATAGAACTGAGATGTCAGTTTTAAAACTGTCCGAAGTCTTAACGCTCAGACAGCAGTAGGTGGTAGAATGGGCCTGCACAGTAACAGAAGGTATAGCCTCACAGTGGACATAACTCCTTCTCTCTTGTGTTTCCTTCAGGGAAATATGGGGACTCTGATCAACATGCAGCCCCTGTTTCTGCTCTTCCTGCTCCTGAAACCACTTCAATTCGTGCTGATAACCAATGGTTCTTTAACAGATAAAGAATTTGAAGAGCATTTAGATGGTACAGGTCCTACCAGAGCACCTACCAAGGAATTATTCAAAGCCCATGTCATCGTTGATTCTAAAAGACCATTACATGATCCAACATACTGTAGCGATGAAATGAAGATAAAAAATGCTCACCATAGGCTTTATTGTGTTAAGGAACATTTCTTCCTTCAAGCATCACATGAGGATATTCATATGATCTGTCATAACACGTTTGTGTCCTGTGGTGAAGAAGTTGAGATGTGTTACACGAGTAAGAAAAAAATAGAAGCAGTGCATTGTGTTTTAACAAGTGGGATCAAGATGCTAGATTGTGAATATACTTCCTCTTATGAGAAGGGATGGGTCTTTATCACTTGTCGATGGCAAAATGATATCAGAGAAGTTATCCCTGAATCTGTGGTTGGTATGTTGACATCCACCGGGAAAGTTCCTTTCCCCCACCATTCTTAAAGTGTATTCTGAAAGATGTTAGAGCTAGAAGATAGAAACTTATCCTTACTGATCCTTACAAGAAAACTTGAGAAAGGAAATTTTGATCTCATTTGCTTTAGTCATCCACCACCTGCCCTTTTTCTCCTTACATCAGACAAAGGAAAGGTGGGCAGGGCTAAGATATAGTGCTCTGAGATGTGATTTCAAACAAGTCATACAGTTCAGCACATTTTGAATGTGTTGTGAGGATGGATGCCTGAAGGGGAAGGATGACCATCAGCAAGCCATTAGGAAATGGTTGCTGAGGTGTGCTCCAAAGTTGTATTCATGGAATGTCTGGTTCAGTAGAAATAATAAAGTGCATCATTGTAGCTAGGTGTCTCTGGTATGCTTATGTGGGGTTTCTGGGTTTGGACTGATCTTCCTTGTGACACAATTTGAATCAAAAAGAATTGGAGGGACTTCCACGGTGGTCCAGTGCCTATGACTCCAGGCTCCCAATGCAGGGGGCCAGGGTTCCATTCCTGGTTATGGAATGAGCTCCTAAATGCCAAAACTAAGAGTTTACATGTTGCAAATATAAACATAAAAATGCCCCAACTAAAAATTCAGCATGCCACAGAGAAGATCGAAGATCTTGTGAGCAGCAACTAAAACCTGGTGAAGCCAAATAAATAAGTTATTATTTTTTAAAAAAGAAGAAATATTGGGACTGCCTTGAGACATTATGAACTTCATCTTCCTAGTGCTATATTTATAGAATTTCCATCTGTTTTTTTCTTTCCATGCAACACAATACTCATGGGATCTTGAAGATGTAGATATAACAGGAGCCATCTTTGCATCCCCCGGTGGTTAAGCTGGTAAAGAATCTGACTGCAGTGTGCGAGACCTGGGTTCAATCCCTGGTTTGGGAAGATCCCCTGGAGAAGGTGATAGCTACCCACTCCAGTATTCTGGCCTGGAGAATTCCATTGACTGTATAGTCCATGTGGTCACAAAGAGTGGGGCACGACTGAGTGACTTTCACTTGCCTATCTTAGCATCAACATCTAAATATTCAGAATAGCAAACTCCTCAAAGTACTTTTCAATTGTCCAATGCTACTTCTGTGGATTCCCACATTTTTGGCTTTTTTTCTTTTCTTTGTTTTTTTTTAAACTATTTATTGGATTATAGTTGATTTACAATGTTATGTTAGATTCAGGTGTACAGAAAAGTGAATCTGTTACACTTCTACATAATATCCACTCCTTTTAAGATTCTTTCCCCATAAAGTTCATTAAATAGTATTGAGTAGAGTTCCCTGTGTTATACAGTAGGTCCTTATTAGTTATCTATTTTTTATGGTAATGTGTATATATCAATCCCAATTTTCCAAATTTATCCCTCCCACATTTTTTTTTTTTTTAGCTTAGTTATCACTGTTCACAAAACAATTCCAAACTTTTTGGCATAGTCACTTTCATTCACCATTTCTTTTCCTCACCTTCCTGTAGCTGTAGCTTCATCTGAGAAAATTCCACTTCCAAAAGAGTCTGGAGTTCCAGTGTGAGAAAAGAATGCTATCTGTTCAGTTTTGGTAACAATTTCTATCTCTCTTTGTAAAATTCCTTGTTGTTTGATGATTATTCCCCATAACTTACTGAAAATGGGATAAGGAGGATTGAAGAGGGGAATGGGAGCCGGAGTGCCTGTCACTCTTGCACACTTCATTTCAGTCCAATCCATATGTGTCCTCCACCCCCTTCCTTGTCTTCAGACTCAGAGCTAGGTCCTCACTTATCGATAAGACCCTGAGCCCAGGGCTGCCAGAACCCATTCAGTGACTAAGAAAATCAAGCCTTTAGATACCATTCTTCACATGGAAACTCCTGGCTTTTGATTGTAATATCTGAGTGAATGAGGATTCCATCAAACTTTTTGAGAATCGCCATGACTTCCTCTAAGAGCCAACCATCTAGACATCAGCTGAAGAAGTTCTCCACATAGGCTACCTTGGGTATGTGCTCTGGACCATCTCATCTGGGCCATGTTCATCTTAAGTATATTGAAGTTCTACAACAAACAATAAATATATTTATGAGAGCATGGTTTAGTATAGTAACTAAGGCCTGAAATCATCATAATGTATTCATATCTCTTTTTCTCCAGATAAATGATCATATCCATACACATTCTATAATTAGAGCCATGGAACTAGAACAATGATTATTTACACAAGTTGTTCCACTTACCTAATATTGCATAAGAAATTCAGATCTGGCCACTATCCACTAGCTTTCCTAAAATAAGTCAAAACAGTAATTTCCAGGTTTATGCATATTGGGATTGCAAAAGATTATTGTCCCATGTCCATTTATACTCTCTCCTTAATAAAACCAAATTAATAAGGTAAGCATTATTGATTCCTAAATTCCCATCACAATTTATTCTTTATGTAGGTGTCCCTTGAGATAATGCACATTCATTTTACTTAACCATTGTAAAAATTATTTATCCTTTTGTGCTGGCTTATTTCCCTTAGAGTAATGTCTTCAAGTTTCACCCATACTGTAGTATATGTTAGAATTTTCTTGCTTTTGAAGGCTGAATAATATGTCATTAAATGTACATACCACATGTTGTTTATTCTTCCATTCACTGGTGAACACGGCCACCATTTCTGAATAGTGCTATTGTGAATAGTGTTGCTTTGAACATAGATGTACAAACATCTGTTCTAGTTCTTGGTTTCAGTTCTTCTGTGTATATACCAGGAAGTGAAATTTTTAATTTATTAGCTGTTTGAAATGTGAGAATCAAACAACACTATTTTCAATATTCAGATAAATTATAACAGGGTTAGAAACTGTGATGATGCCAATCAGGGCACACACACACACAGAAAGAAACTGAACTTTCTGTTTTACTAGGACAAATTCTGATAATTTGAGTTTTCTAATTATGTAAAAGAGCTGGAAGACACCTAAAATAAGAACTGAGGGAAGTTTTTCCTGCACCCTCAAGAGTTGGAATTTTGATGCAGACACTTGAATTTAGAAAAAAAAAATTTCACACTTTTCTTGCACCTGGGTTTGAAAAGCATTTTCACATTGCACATATTTTTGAATTTATTTTTATAAGAAGTTGCTGGTTTTTGAAAAACTTGTGGTGTCTTTTGTTATTAGGAATTATTATTATGTGATTTGTTTCAGGTAAGGTTTTCTTCGTAGTCATGTGTATGAGTATGTAATTCAGTCTCTTTGGGTAAGCAAGTCTTTCAATCATTTACTTTATGTCTGTGCTCCTCTTCTGTGTAATAAAGATATTCCTGGAAGTTTTCTGGTAGTCAAGTAGTTAGGATTTCATGTTTTCACTGCTATGTACCAAACTCAATCCTTGGTTGGGAAACTGAGATCCTGACTGGACATGGCCAAAGAAAGAATCTCTGAGCTTGAGCATATCTCAATAGAAGCATTTAAAACTGAAAAGCAAAAAGAACAAAAACTGAAAGAGAAACAATAGTTACCAGGGACTTGGGGGAAAAGGAGGATGTGAAATTATTGCTTAATCAGTACAGAGCTTTAGTATGGGATGATCAAAATATTTGAGATGAATAGTGGTTACAGTTACACAATAATGTGAATGTCCTCAATGCCACTATACTGTATAGTTACAGACTCTTAAAATGTTAAGTTTTATTATGTATATTTTACCACAATAAAAATAATGGGAAAAATTTACTATAAAAGACAAGGCAGGGACTTCCCTGGTAGTCCGGTGGTTAAAAATCTGCCTGCCAATGCAGGGCACAAAGATTTGATCTCTGGTTGGATTCAAAAAATGAAGATCATGGCATCCGGTCCCATCACTTCATGGGAAATAGATGGGGAAACAGTGGAAACAGTGACAGACTTTATTTTCTTGGGCTCCAAAATCACTGCAGATGGTGACTGCAGCCGTGAAATTAGGAGATGCTTGCTCCTTGAAAGAAAAGCTATGACCAACCTAGACAGCATATTAAAAAGCAGAGACATTACTTTGTCGACTAAGATCCATCTAGTCAAAGCTATGATTTTTCCAGTAGTCATGTATGGATGTGAGAGTTGGACTATAAAGAAAGCTGAGTGCCGAAGAATTGTGCTTTTGAACTGTGGTGTTGGAGAAGACTCTTGAGAGTCCCTTGGATTGCAAGGAGATCAAACAGCCAGTCCTGAAGGAAATCAATCCTGAATACTCATTGGATGGACTGATCCTGAAGCTGAAACTCCAATACTTTGACCACCTAATGCTAAGAACTGACTCATTGGGAAAGATCCTGATGCTGGGAAGGGTTGAAGGCAAGAGAAGAAGGGGACAACAGAGGATGAGATGGTTGGATGGCATCACAGACTCAATGGACATGAGTTTGAGCAAGCTCTGGGAGTTGTTGATGGACAGGGAAGCCTGGCATGCTATAGTCCATGGGGTCGCAGAGTCGGACACAGCTGAGTAACTGAACTGAACTGAAGTGAACTGAACTGGGCTTCCCTGGTGACTCAGATGGTAGAGAATCTGCCTGAAATGCAGGAGAACAAGCTTTGATCCCTAGGTGGGGAAGATCCCCTGAAGAAGGAAATGGCAACCCACTCCAGTATTCTTGCCTGGAGAATTCCATGAGCAGAGGAGCCTGATGGGCTACAATCCATGGGGTCGCAAAGAGTCAGAGACTACTGAGCAACTAACACTTTCACTTTTTCCATCGGGAACTAAGATCCTACATGCTACAGAGCAACTAAGGCCACATGCCAGAACCGCCAAGCTGACACTCTAGAGCCCATGAGCCACCCAGTGCCCTAGAGTCTGTACTGTGCGTCAAGAGAAGCTAATGCAATGAGAAGTCTGTGCACAGCAACTAGAATAGTTTGCTTGCCACAACTAGAGAAAGTTCACAGGTAGCAATGAAGAACCAGCACAGCCAAAAGTAAACATTTAAAAATACATATATATTAAAAAAGAAAAAAGAAGGGATTTTTTTTTTTTTTAAAGGAAGATATGTCCTCTGTCTTAATGATGTAATGGGTAAAAGCAAAACTCTTGGTATGAATCTAGCCTCTCTTGGCACTCTAGGACTGTTAGGTAGCCAGTCAGATGAGTAGGTCCCACCCCATCCTGGACAGTTTGTCTTTCTCTCTCCCACCTGGACACTGGTGCTTGGAACATGCCTAGAGATCCTCCCTCTTGTGGTCAAGGACCATGACAAGATTTCCAGCCACATCAGGACTAAGCAAGATAAAACCACCAGCACAAGTTGGTGCAAATGGACCAAGACTTAAAAGATGATTCAACGTAATCTGAGATTCATTATGTCATATCTGTAGTAAATTAGCATTATGGTTTTTGCCTCCCGCTCAACCCCCTTGGGTTTTGCTTGAGTGCTTATGGGTGAGGACTTGCACACGAGGGGAAAATTATATAACCTAAAGATGTCAAAAAATTTGTCAATGCAGGACACAAGGAGGAACCACCACTCTAAAAAACTCAACCCTACCCTATTGCAAGCCTGCTTCTGGTTTCCAAACAACCTGCTCTCATCCTTTCTGCAGAGTGTGCTTTCCCTCTGATTAATGAAACTCTTGCTACTTAAAACTGCTGGATACCTCTAGACTGAATTCTTTTCCTTTGAGAAGGGCAGAAACTGAGGAAACCCCCGTTTTGCCAGGGACAGGACTACATTCAGATCAGCCCTCATAATCCTGTATCTCTGAGCCTTTGGCAGCTTTCCTGGTAGCATCTTCCCACCCTCGATGATCAATAGAAAGAAGAATTAGGATCCTCTCTTCCCATGCACTGCCTACACTGTACTAGGCAAGAACTTTTAAGTGACTACCATTGGTCCCAGTTAATGCATCCACTTCCTATATACTTCCTGAAGCTAGAATAGCAGTGAACATCTCAGAGTTAATGTCAAAATATCAGACACATATTGCTAATTTTTCTCCAGGAATAATTACATCGATTCATATTGTCATCAACAGCATATAAGCCTCTTTTTTCAAGAATGCCTTCAAAACTGGTTTTGTTTTTGTTTGTTTAAATCTCTGTTAATTTGACAAGTGACACATTGTGCGTCCTTCATTGATTTTATCTACACACATAGGATTGTTGACCCTAAATGTCTTCACTTCAAAGTTATTGTAAGGCCTTGATCCCCTAAAGTTAGGTCTTTCTCTTTCAATTCTGTGAGGAAGGGGGAAGAGGACACATATTTCAGAAATTTAACAATAGGATGTAGAAAGGTTTGACCCAGTTCTGAATATCCACATCTTCCAGCCTCTACAAACTACTTTCCATTATAATTTCACAGTTGTTTCTATTTTCTCCTATGGTGTTATGAATTCCTAATCTTCCCAAGATAGACTGGGAAATGGGGTCCTCCTGATAGCTATTAATCTCAGTACACTTAGGCACACTGTAGTTTCAAGATGATCTTTATTTTCTCCCCCATGAAATGTTACATTCTAACTCTCTGAATTTCAGAGGAATACAGAAAAGCTAGCACCTCATTCCTGGTGGCTCCAAAACTTCACAGACCTGGCTCAGAGATTGCAATCTGGTTGGAAAGAAGAACTAGAGGATTTGAATTAAAATTGAATTTGCATAGTATGAAAGAATTCTCAATGAATTTATAGTGAGCATACATCAAAGTTTATTTTACTTTTTAAAAAAACTATTTTTATTTTTGGCTGCACTGGGTTTTTGTTGCTGCATGCGGGCTTTCTCTAGTTATGGTGCTTGGGCTTCTCATTGCACTGGCTTCTCTTGTGGCTCTCAGGCTTTAGATCATGCAGGCTTCGATGGTTAAGGTGCATGGGCTTAGTTGCCCCTTGATATGTGGAATTTTCCTGGACCAGGGATTGAACCCATGTCCCCTGCATTGACAGGTATATTCTTAACGACTGGGCCACCAGGGAAGCATGATTTTTAAAAATTCTTCATAAGAAGCATATTACTCTGCTTTGTTCTTTACCTTAGACTGTGTGTCTATTTGGGGATGGCAGAAGTGCTCTGACTGAGATTATGAGGGCACTATCCAAGGCATTGCAAGTAGGATCTGTGATCCTACTTAATCATATGTTCATTCATTTACTCAGTAAGTATTTATTTAGTGTCTACATATTCTGGTTACTTTAACAGCTATTGGGCACACAAAGTGAAATATGAGTGTGTGGTTATAGGTTAAATTATTTCTAAAAGCAGAATTCAAAGATTCAGACATACATGGTTAACTGCTAAGGCAGTGTTTGAAAGGTTCTAGCTACAACAGGAGAATTGCTGGAGAGAAAGGATTCTGCACGATAGAAAAGAAAATAAAAATTGGAGTAGAGAAGCAAGAATGGTCTTTCACCATCCACCTCCCCATCCCACTCTTCATATAAACTTTAGCAAACACTTGGCCTTTTTGACTAGTGTTTGAACACTATGGGAAAAGAAACTTCAAGTATGATAGAGCTATTTTGATGAGAGACTAAGGAACAAACAATGCTATCTGGGGGCTCATGGACTGAAGGGTAACATATGGTGATAAAGACATAATCTCTACATTCTCCAGAGAAAAAGCACACACTTTTAGGACCTCCACCCAAACAGTTTTGGCACTGTTGGAAGGAAGCACATCTTTGTATAGAAGTCTAGTGTCATGGAGACACAGGAAGCCATGACATTGATCCAGCTCCCAGAAGTGTCTTCACGGGTAAAAGATACTATCAAAAAGACTAAAGTTGGAAGAAAAAGACATCACCTGGTACATGTGACCTACTGGTCTGGGAACATCTTGCCACCTCCTTTGGAGAATCCTAGATGTGAGAGTTATTGATAGGGACAGAGTGAACGGATGAAGTAGGTGATTAAATAGTTAAACCAATGAGGAGATTATAAGTAGAGAAAATATGGGAGACCCCTGTAAGTTAATGATTACTCAAGATGCTTAATCACAAAACCAAGCAGTCTTGCTTAGCAATAAAACCATGCGACAGAAGCACGAGCCCTGCCCCCAAACAATAAAACAATGGTGGCATTAGAGCTCAGTAAGTTACTGATCCATAGGACATGCTCTCTGCATACATAGAAAGCAATAGTTCGTGGACCTAGCTTGACCATGTATGGACAAGAAAACTCCCCTGCTCAACCTGGAGGAGGAACTGATGATAGAAGCACAACGTCTACTTAAGAAAGACAAAGAAGTTCTTCTCCTTCACTTCCACTTTTCCTTTGATTATAAAACTGTAGCCTAGTAAATTTTGGGGGCACGGCGCTTTTTGCTTACCACTTGTAAGCCTCACAAGTGTCCTGTTCTAACAATGACTGAGATATAAAGGAGCTCTTCAGAGCCCCCAAAATGACACCAAATGGTTTCCCTATGACATGGGAGAGATTTTTAAGAGCATCTGGAGGGTACATAGTAGGGTAGACACGACCCATTGTCCCTCAATATCTGTAATGCCTTTCTTCCCCTGGGAGTTGTAAAAGGAACCTCAAACTTTACCTGAGCACATAGCCAACAATAAAAGAGATATTTTCTGTTTTATTTGCAAGTAAAATTTGTGTTGTTCTGCCCGATGTCCGAATCCCTGAGTGGGAAGAGAGAAGGCTTCCAAGACAATGCAATTCACAAAAAGGGAAGTTTATTACTGACTCGAGTCAGGGCTTTCTGCTGCAACCAACACAGTGGCGCAGGGTCAGAAAAGCCTTGAGCAGAGGCTGTTATCCAAATTTATAAGGTATGCATAAGCAGTTAGTAGCTGGCTTAAGCGGATTGGTTACATGTTTGCAAAGCAATTTTATTGGTACAAACTTTCGCGGGCTTTTTTCAAACCTGGGCGTTCGCGGGCTTTTCAGCTCTCCCTTTGTTTCTTACTGGGTGCATATTGGCTGGCTCCAGGTTACCTGATGGGGGTAGGGAATCTTACCATTTCGGGGGAAGCCAAAACTTAGGCCGCCTGTCATGGTATTAACCCTGGCAGCCTCACAGTGTGTGTGTGTGTGTGTGTGTGTGTGTGTGTGTGTGTTAGTCGCTCAGTTGTGTCCATGTACTGTAGTCCGTCAGGCTGCTCTGTCCATGGGATTCTCCAGGCAAGAATACTGGAGTGGGTAGCCATTTCCTTTTTCAGGGGATCTACCTGACCCAGGGATCAAACCCAGGTTTCTCACTTGCAGGCAGATTTTTTACCATCCACACCACCAGGGAAACCTGCAAGTAAAACTGGCCATGTGAATGATTTCTAGACAATGAGACGTCTATAGAAAATAAAAGAAATGAGTGAAACTTTGGGGACACATCCTTGAAGGTGTGAAATGGAATATCTCCTGCCATTAGCAATTTCTGGCCTCCAAGTGTGAATTTCTGAGCCCAGAGGGTCCCTTAAGAAGAAAAATGCTGGCCGGTGGCAGCCATCAGCCATTCCCTGTAATTAAAAAAAAACAAAAAACAAAAAAACAACAAAGGATGCTGGCTCCAGATAGCTGAGATGCATATGAAAGGAATGACTTCAACAATCCCAGTCTCTTGCATCTTCCCATACATAGATGCGAGCTAAATTCCTTAACTTGAGTTATCTGGTTTTCCTTAATTAACAATAGCCTTTGATGTTCAGACTATCTGCCCCCTTTTGTTCAAGCTTCTACATATCCTGACTCCTTCCCCTGGCTCCTCAGAGCAGTTTCTCAGGGTTACCTGTGATGCTGCTTCCTGGGCTTGAAGTCCTAAAAACTCCCCGAGTAAAACAACTCTCTACTTGTAGGTTCTGACTACTTTTTTAGTTGATAAAATGAACTTTTTTCTAATGGCTGGAATATGGAAATGATGGCTGAAGCCAGAGAAGCCATCCTGAACCCTGACATACGCTGGATTTGGCAGAGCAAAAAATAGAAAGAACCTGCATAGCTAATACCAGGGAGCACCATAAGAGCGGATTTGCCTATCCTTGGACTTTAGAAGAGCTTCCCTGGTGACCCGATGGTAAAGAATCTGCCGCAATGCAGGAGACCTGGGTTCGATCCCCCAGAGAAGGGCATGGCAACCCACTCCAGTGTTCTTGCCTAGAGAATCCCACGGACAGAGGAGCTTGGTGGTCTACAGTCCATGGGGTTGCAAGGGAAAGAACTATGAGAAATAAACACCTATCCTGCTTTAGCCACTGATGTATGAAGTTTCTTTCACTGTCTAACCAATTCTACTTAGTACATTCAGGAATTGAGAAGGTGTTGCCAGTCAAAATCTTGGCTTTCTCTGCTCACTAAAGCTGAGTAAAAAAATACAGACGCAGTCTGGAAGAAATAGAAAGGTGACTTTAGTCTTCAGCTGTCGGAGCAGGGGAACACAGTAGGCTCATGCCTCAAGAGCTGTGCCCCACCCGCCACTTCCATAAGGAATCTAGGGGCTTATATAAGATGAGGGCTTGTAGTTAGGGTTGGTGATTAGGAACAAAGGCGTCAGGATCTTGTTTTCTTCCTCTTCAATATATCAAGTACAGTCATATGTTGGCATCAGGTAGCCTCTGGCAGTCTGGTTGCCTGGTTTGGGTTCATTGTCTTTTGTGTATTGTATTGCGACTTTCTTTCTGTAATGTAAAAGGAGAAAAACTACAAGCGGTGGTCTGCAACGAGAGTGCTGTAAAGGAGAGCACCAGATGCAAGATGTAATTAGCATAGAATCAAAGCATAATAGGTGCAAAACATAGCTCATGCAGAGTTAAGGGGCAGAAAAGTGAATTCAGTAACAGACTACAGATTAGGAACAGTCAAAGTAAAAACTGGGGTCCCAGGTGGCTCAGTGGTAAAGAATCTGCCTGCCAATGCAGGAGACACAAGAGATGCAGGTTCAATCCCTGGGTCAGGAAGATTCCCTGAAAGAGGAAATGGCAATCTACTCTGGTATTCTTGCCTGGGAAATCCCATGGACAGAGGAGCCTGACAGGCTGTACCATCCATGGGGTCACAAGGAGTCAGACACGACTGAGTACACACACATGATAATGGCTATGAACATCATCCAATATATGGCAAATTATAGATTACTAAAGTGATAGCTAGGACCTGCTCACTGTTCTATCTTCTTTGTTCTCAGGAAAGGGCAAGAAAAACTCATTTTTCTTTTTCTCTTTTCACTGCACAGAGTGGGGATAAAAATCATGTGAGACAGAGGTGGTTACTAGTAAGTGATCCCATCCATAACCTCAAATTGATGAGGCCTAAGGAGATAGAGGTAGACCAAGCCTAGGCCTCATGTGAGTTTTAAGGATTACATGTAAATATATAACAGAGGTACAGAGCAGACACTATGGTAGAGAAATAGAGAATCTCATCTTCTAACTACTTTTTACTCCCCAATCTTCACTTCAAAGGCTCTGGCATGGAAAAACAACAAAAGAAAATTCAAATGTAAGGATCAGTAGATACAGTTCTTATGTTGGGAATTACAGTTTTGGGTGCATTACTGACCTGTTTATAAGCTTGGAGGACCACAGAAATTATTTGCATTTCATTAGCCTCACATGACTCTTTGTAATTTTAAGACTATTACAGGCAGAAGGTAGGCTCTTTGGCAAACTTTCAGCTCTCTTAAGCCGCAACCATGACCCAGACTGAGATTCCCAGTGCACTGCATCCTTTATATCCATCTCATAATTTATAACCACAGGTTACAAGGAAGCTTTGTGGGATACTCAAAATGCAGTCAAGTATTGACTGAATTTCTACAGTCCATAGGGTCACAAGGAGTAGGACATGACTGAGCAACTGAGCATTCAAGCACATGAAATGAATAAAAAAAAATTCAAGTTAAATTCAAAAGCCTGTGGAATAACTATGAGTTTTCATTTTTTAATATATTAACCAATTTAATGAAGATAATGGCAACCTCCTTCAAAAGGTCCCATGCAAACATTACCACACTCAGTGTCCCTGACCCTATAGCAGGCCACCAACAATCCACGCCTCTGCCAGAGACTCCTGGACACACACAGGCAAGTCTGGGTCAGTCTCTTGTGGGGTCACTGTAAGGTATAGTTTGGGCTGAGGCAGAAAAGGAAAGATGACCTCAACAGAAGTAGGTTACCTTTATTCAGGCAAGGAGGAGCGACAGTCGGCCTAACAACCAGGCTGAGCGCCGAAAGGGATCAGGGAGGCTTCATACTTAAAGGGAGGTTTGTGGAAACGATAAGGGAAACGTTAATCCGGTGGGATATTTTGAGTATTCTTTAGTTGAGATAACATTTGTAGTTGGGCAAGGGATGATAAGTCTTCTGGGCAGGTGTAGGGGGTGGAAGGTTCCGGACAGGGGGTGATAAGTCCCAGATAGATGCAACCGGCCTGGAGCATCAGGGCAGGACCTAAAGTTCTGTTTTCTTTTCTCTGAAGTTAGATGATTCAGCAAGGGCCTTTGAGACTGTTGCTTTCTTTTTTTTTTTTTTTTTTTTTGAGACTGTTGCTTTCTTTTCTAGGCCCAAAAGACTCCTTCAGTCACTGCTCCTTTCTCCTGGCTTCCGGTGCACCCAAGGTTTTGTTTGTGCCCTCCAAAAGTCTGTTTCCCCAGTCCTGTGTAAGTTCTGTAATCAAATCGCACTGCCCTCCAGAGTCAAATTCCCTGGGGGTTCTCAGACCCTTTGCCAGATCCACAGGTTGGGAAATCTGTTGTGGGTCCCGAAACTATGCTAACAGTTCGAAAATTAATTTGGTATAATTGTTCTGCAGTTTTGTGGGTTGTCTGCTTGGTGGCTCTATGGTGGGGTTAATGGTGACCTCCTGCAAGAGGGCTTATGTCACGCTCAGGACGGCTGCAGCCAGAGCCCTTGTACCTGCCCTTGCGGCAGACCACTGCTGACTTGTACTTCTGCAGGAGACACTCAAACACTCCAAGGCAGGTCTGGCTCAGTCTCTGTGGAGACTCCTAGTGCACGCAAGGTTTTGTTTGAGCCCCCTGAGCATCTCTAGTGGGTATGGGTTTTGATTCTAAATGCGATTTTGCCCCTCCTAGCATCTTTCTGGGGTTTCTCCTTTGCCCTTGGATGTGGGGTATCTTTTTTTGGTAGAATCCAACATTCACCTGTTGATGGTTGTTCAGCAGCCAGTTTTAATTTTGGAGTTCTCACAGGAGAAGATGAGTACACATCCTTCTACTCCACCATTTTGAAGGGATTCTTTATCTGCTTCTGACAAGTGTGATCATCTATTTCAATATGTGTTTTGATTTCTGTTCCTAGAATAAAGCAGGTAGATATCCACACACTTGAGATATACACCTGCAATGCAGGGGACACAGGTTCGATCCCTATAGGGTGGGAACATCCCCTTTCTCTTGAGCTCCAAATCAGTCCTCCAGTGCCTCCATTCTGATGGTTCTTTTGAACTTTTTGAATAAGTCTTTATCTGACTCTTCCCAGGGATTATCTATGTGGAAACTTCTAAAAGAGATGGGACTACCAGACCACCTGACCTGCCTCCTGAGAAATCTGTATGCAGGTCAAGAAGCAACAGTTAGAACTGGACATGGAACAACAGACTGGTTTCCAAATTGGGAAATGAGTATGTCAAGGCTGTATATTGTCACCCTGCTTATTTAATTTATATGCAGAGTACCTCATGAGAAATGCCAGCCTGGATGAAGCACAAGCTGGAATCAAGATTGCTGGAAGAAATATCAATAACCTCAGATGTGCAGATGACACCTCTCTTGTGGCAGAAAGCAAAGAACTCAAGAGCATCTTGATGAAAGTGAAAGAGGAGAGTGAAAAAGTTGGCTTAAAACTCAACATTTAGAAAACTAAGATCATGGTATTCGGCCCCATCACTTCATTGCAAATAGATGGGGAAACAATGGAAACAGTGAGAGACTTTATTTTTGGGGGCTCCAAAAGTCACTGCAGATGGTGACTGCAGTCTTGAAATTAAAAGATTCTTGCTTCTTGGAAGAAAAGCTATGACCAACCTAGACAGAATATTAAAAAGCAGAGACATTACTTTGCCAACAAAGGTCTGTCTGGTCAAAGCTATGGTTTTTTCATGTATGGATGTGAGAGTTGAACTATAAAGAAAGCTGAGTGCTATTGATGCTTTTGAACTGCGGTGTTGGAGAAGACTCTTGAGAGTCCCTTAGACTGCAAGAAGATCCAACCAGTTCATCCTTAAGGAAATCAGTCCTGAATATTCATTGGAAGGACTGATGCTGAAGCTGAAACTCCAATACTTTGGCCACCTCATGCGAAGAACTGACTCATTGGAAAAGACCCTGATGCTGGGAAAGATTGAACGCAGAAAAAGAAGGAGACAAGAAAGGATGAGATGGTTGGATGGCATCACCAACTCATTAGACAGGAGTTTGAGCAAGCTTCAGGAGTTGTTGATGGTCAGGGAAGCCTGGCATGCTGTAGTCCATGGGTCACAGAGTCGGACACAACTGAGCAACTGAAGTGACTGACCAAACCAATTAAATTCTCATTGTTAAAACCAAAATAATAGGTGATCTGGAAAAACTGCTTTGAGGGCAGCGAAACACATCTACCCTTTCAGCTTCTGTTCCCCAATAACCTGATACCATCAGCATGACCAAGCTTTTTGTTTTTCCTGAGGACCAGGAAAGTAGAATAATGACTCCAGTTCTTACTGGGAGATCTTGTGAAACCCATGGGTCACAGCTGGCGCGTGACCAAAGGACAGAGTTGACAGGTTAAAAAAAAAAAACAGTACAGAACATTCTGTGTGTATTCCATGCATACAGTGACCTTATTTTCACTCATTATTCAAAACACTTAGAGGTCGACTTGAGGTAGGAGATAGATGGGCCCCAGGCTAGGCAGTTACAACTGACCCTCGGTTTACATTTTGGGGGGCAAGAAAAAGACTGGCTTCAGACCAGACACTTACAACTAGTCTTCTATTCGCATTTCCTGAAACAGAGATAGGTGGGCTCCTGTTAGACATGTACAACTAGTCTCCTGTTTGCTGTCTGAAATGCAGGTAATGACTGAAACGGTAAAAAGCCAGGCTTTGTCTCTGAAGGTATGGACACCTTAAGGTAACAGTTGTGGCAGGAACAGGGAGGGACTAAAGCTTGTTTGAGTAAAGGATCAGAAGTTCATATATTTCTTACCCTCCAGGCAAGGGAGACATTTCGCACATGAAGAAAGACTCCTTGGGGGTCAAAAGGGGACACCACCACATACTATGTGATGCTAGTACATGACCCCATAGGCCTCTGGGCTGGAATTCATCTTGAACAAAAGTTCTGTGTGGATGTCAGGAGGGCCCTAGGGTAGATCAGGTGTGGAAAAAGAACCTAGATAATTGGCAGGGGGTGGGGTGGCGCGTCCACACCCTTTCTCTCTGGATGTTCATCTCTGCTTTGCTTCTATCTTAACTAAACAAACTGTGTCTCTGTATGCTCTCCCACTTGCTGTTGTGCTATCTCTAATAATAAACTCTGTACCTGCATTTACAGTTTTTGCTTCCATAAGAAAAGTCTTTTTCACTGGGGGCAAAAATCCATTGAAAAATAGCTTCCGCCTCTAACCTGTGCTAGTCTGCTGGCAAGGATTACTGGTTTTTATCCAGGCTACTCAGGTTCAACTCCTGAGCAGGAAATTAAGATCTTGCTTCACACCACTGCTTACTGCTGCCTCTCTGAAATCAAACTGTTCTCCTTAAGTAGGAATGGGTACTGATAAAAATCATGAAGCAGCATATCTAGGCTTCAGGATACTTACTTCAATATACTTCCAGCCTGTAAGTACAAAATAAGGTTACACTGACACTGAAAACAAATTTTAAAGATTTCAGATGCTCACGTTCCCCAAATAGGAATATTGTTGCTGTTGTTTGTCACTCAGTCATGTCCGACTCTTTGTGACCCCATGGACTGCAGCACGCCGGGCTTCCCTGTCCTTCACCATCTCCCAGAGCTTCCTCAAACTTATGTCCATTCATTGAGTGGTGATGCCATCCAACCATCTTGTCCTTTGTTGTCCCCTTCTCCTCCTGCCTTAAATCTTTCCCAGCATCAGGGTCTTTTCCAATGAGTCAGTTCTTCACATCAGGTGGCCAAAGTACTGGAGCTTCACCCGCAGCATCAATCCTTCCAATGAATATTCAAGACTGATTTCCCTTAGGATTGAATATTTGATCTCCTTGCAGTCCAAGGGACTCTCAAGAGTCTTTAACACCACAGTTCAAAAGCATCAGTTCTTCAGTGCTGAGCCTTCTTTATGGTCCAGCTCTCACATCCATATGCGACTACTGGAAAAACAGAGATTTAGTATTCCTTTGGAAGCTATGGGGGCAGCTATGGGGCTTCCCTCATAACACAGTCAGTAAAGAATATGCCTGCAATGCAGGAGACCTGGGTTTGATTCCTGGGTCAGGAAGATTCCCTAGAGGAGGGCATGGCAACTCCACGTATTCTTGCCTGGAGAATCCCATGGACTGAGGAGCTTGGTGGGACACAGTCCATAGTGTCGCAGAGTCGGACACAGCTAAAGCACTGAGCAAAAACACACAATATTTGTTTAATGGGTAACTTCTGAAGCCCCTGATGGTGCTGACTTCATATATTCTCAGAGTTCTTTCAGCTCCTTCTCTCTGCGCTCTCTGGAGGGGTCACGTGTCCTGACTGTTGTGTCTGGGGATGTCACAGGCCCGTCTTCCCAGCTGTGATGCTGCTTCCAACATTACCCCAGCTTCAGGGGTAATGCTTCCTCTCTACCTACAGGTCTGTCTTTCCCTTAACTGTCCAGAGCAGAACTATGACTAGATAGAAATATATTTAAAATTAAATTTTAAGAGAGTATAAATGTTTAAAAACATAAACAATAATAAAATATTCAGATATTCATATCCTTGTGTAAACTCTCTTTTTGCTTTTGGGGATATTTTCAGAGGGTAGAGTCCTATAAGTAAACTTCGTGGGTTACATGAGTATTTGATTTGTTGTTGTCACTAAGATGTACATCTATGTGTTGTGCACTTTTCTTTGTGTTATACTTCGACTTTAATATGTTCAATTTTTTTTCTTCTGGATCAAAGTGAAATTGCGTTTAAAACTTAATGTGACACTTCCCTGGTGCCTCAGTGGTAAAGAATCTGCCTGCCAATGCTGGAGGCCAGGGTTCAATCCCTCACCCAGGAAGAACCCACAAGCTGTGGAGCCCCTGGGCCACAACTGTTGAGCCTGCACTCTGAAGCCCAGGAGCTGCAGCTACTTAGCCCACGTGATACAATTACTGAAGCCTATGCACCCTAGAACCACAAGAGAAGCCACCACCATGAGAAGCCTGCACACCGCCGCTGGAGAGTAGCCCCCACGCACCGCACCTAGAGAAAGTCCACGCAGCAATGAAGACCCAGCGCAGCCCAAAACAAAAAAAGCTCATCTTTGGCTGTGATTGCAATCACTGACTACAACACCCTTTGTTTACTTATATCATGGCAATATTTTATTTCTCATCCTTCTAGTATATGCTGCAAATAAATTTTCCCTGGATAATTCTGGATATTTGGGTATTTTACTTACCAATTTTTATGATATATTTTCTCTTCCAGAGGTCTTAAAATTTATACACTGAATTATGACTGATAGCTTGCATCTCATTTGACATTTTAAATACATTTTCTTGCATTTTCTGCTTTGTTTTTGAATTGTGATTTTTAAACAGCTTACATTTAAAACATTTAATTCATGCAAGATTATTTTTAGGGTATGATGTAAGGTAGAAATCCAGCTCTACTAACTTTCGAAAGATAGTCCAATGTGTCTTCACTAGTTTGAAATTCCTCTATTTCAGCTTCTGGCAAAGTAGAATAAGTGATTTTGATAGGGACAGAGTAAAGGGGTAAAATACATGATTAGATAGTTAATCCCACTAAGAGATTATAAGTAGAGAAAAAAGTATGGGAGACCCTGTAAGTTAATGATTACTCAAGAAAGCAGGTTTACTTAACCATAAAACCAAGCAGATTTGCTTAGCAACAAAACCATGCAACAGAAGCATGAGACATGCCCCAAACAATAAAACAATGGTGGAGTAAGACCTACATTCTGCCCAGTGATGTCAACAAGTTAATGACCCCTAGGACAAACTCTCTGTACACAAAAATAATGGTTTATGGAAAGGTGACATTTGAAAGTGAAAGACCTTCATTATACTGAGACCTGAAATCATCTTTCCATAGAGCCATGACCATATAGGGTCCAAACCTCTACCACTCAACATGTAGAATGAGATAATGATGGAAGACTTGAAAAATGAGGAAGAAGGTGGCCTACTCCCCCTCCTCACTTAACCTTTGATTTTAAAACTGTAGCCTTTAAGTTCTCAGGGCACAGCACCCTCTTGCCCACCTACTTGTAAGCCTCACAAGCATCCTATCCTAATAACTCACTTCTTATCTATCATTTTGCTTCTCACTGAATTCTTTCTGAGTTGAGACATAAAGAACTGGAGATCCTCAGAGCTCCCTGAGACACATTTCTGAGGTTTCAGCTTCACACCAGTCTTTTACTAAAATAACTGGAAGAGCTGCAGGGAGAAAAAAAAGATTTTAGATCTCTTTGAGGGCATCACAGAGTGTAAAGTTAGTGATGAATTGTTGACCCAAATTTTAGCAAAGTGCTTGTGCTGAGCCTGAGACTTGGGGTAACTTTACCCTCCTCAAGGCAACGCCAACTTCAAAAGTGGCATATGAGAAGGCAAGAAAAGCTTCACTCAGAATTGCAGGCATGAGGGAAAAATGTTAAAATCTGAGACCTCAGGGTAAGGAGACACCTGTCAATAGCTAAAGTTTTTAGCTAAAATATTGAGATATCCTAGGAGTGAGAATGAACTGAGAGTATACCTGTCCTCTCAGAAACTAAATCCAAGCCTTGAAGCACTTAGAACCCTGATGAATAAGTTTACCTAGGATTGCTAATGGTCTAAGCCCTCCTCCTTGCAAGAAGCGAAAAGAAAACCTCATAGAGGAAAATAATATCTTCCAGATCTCAAAGTTATCTTTACAGCTTTCTTATGCTATATTCAACACACCACAAAAAAAAACTGTATCCAAGAAGAAAAGTCATGATCATGAAAACCAACAAAAGACAGAAAATAGATGATATCTATATAATCCAGTAAGCAGAGTCATTAGACAAGAATTTTAAATTACAAATAAGTCCAAACACATAAAAATATGCCCATACACAAATGCAGTGTGATAGGCCCACTCCTTTTATGCGTGTCCTGAACAATCTGCTCTGCCTGAATGTGGCAGGACTTGTGAATATGATGGGATGATGTTGTGGTTTGCAAAGTAGTTGACTTTCCTTATTGGACCTGATTTGATTAGGGATCTTCTCTTTTTTTTTTTTTAATTTTTGAGACTGGGATTTTCTAAAAGAGATTTGAAGCTTGGGAGAGATTTGATAGAATGGAATTACCATTGCTGGCTTTACAATGGAAGGGGAACATGACAGGGAAGAGCAAATGGTCTCTGGTCTCTAAGAATGACTCCTGGGCAACAACCAGCTAAAAGACAGGGACCTCAGTCCTACAATCAAAAGGAAACAAATTCAGCTGACCACCTGGATGATTTTGGAACTAAATTCTTCCCCCAAGTCTCCAAATAAGAATGCAGCGAGCTGACTTCTGAAATAAGACACTGGTCAGAGAACTCAACTGAGCCAAATTCAGACCTGCAGAACTACGAACTCATGAGTAGGTGTTGTTTTAAGCCATCACATTTGTGGTAATTCATTAGACGGCAATAAAAAATGAATACAAAGAGGTTGAGAATTTTGGCAGGCAACAAAAATCAACATCAAAAATAAATGGAATACCAGAACTGAAACCTGCCGATGGTGCGGGAAAAAGCCCTCAGTTCATAGGTTTAAAACCAGATAGACACAGTGGACCCTACAGTGTAGGAGGGTTCCAATTCCTTCACATCCTCAACAACACTTGCCATTTTCATAGTTCTTTTGGTGATGAATAAACAAATTGTGGGATGTGCACACCATAGAATATTAACAGTTATATAAAAGAAAGAATTACTGGTACATATTGCAGTGTAGAAAAACTTGGAAAACATTATGCTAGGTGAAAGAAGCCAGACATGAACTGTTAATACTTTATGACTCCATTTGTGTGAAATATCCAGAATAGATAAATTCAGAGACATAAAACAGATTGGTGTTTAACAGGAGATGAAGAGAGTAAAGAATCAGGAATAACTACTTAATGGTTCAGGTTTTCTCTTGTGATGTGAAATATTTGGGATCCATAAAGGGTTAGTGGTTACATAACAATGTGAATGTACTAAATATCACTGAATTGTACGTTTCTAAATGCTAACAGTGTGTTATGTGAACCTTACTTCAATTAAAAGAATCAGTTGCACTGGTAATTGCCAGAAAGGACCTTTAGAAAATAAAAAATTACATTACTGAGACAGTAAATTGTGAATAAAGTTTTTAGCTTAGACAATATTATTATAGCATATTAATCTCCTGATTTTGATAATCATAGGTTTTTAAGTGAAAGTCTTTGTCCTAGGAAATTCATAGAACCATTTAGTAACAATAGAGAGACATTATGTCTGAAACCTTCTTTCAAACCATTCCCCTCAGTTTTACAGTTTACAAAACTGTAAAAACAAAAAGTGGTAAAATGTTAACATAAATAAAATGTTAACAAGGGCTTCCCTCATAGCTCAGTCAGTAAAGAATCTCCTGCAATGCAGGAGACTCTGGTTTGATTCCCGGTCTGGAAGATCCCCTGGAGAAGGGAATGGCTACTCACTTCAGTATTCTTGCCTGGAGAATCCCATGGGTAGAGAAGTCCGGCAGGCTACAGACCATGGGGTCCCAAGAGATGGACACGACTTCATGGCTAAACCAACAACAAAATGTTAACTGGGGAAAGGAAGAGCTTTTGTTTTTGCTTTTGCTAATTTTATGTGTTTTTTCTAAGTCTGATAAGAACTAGCAATTTTCAGAAGTGACAGAAGGGGTTATGTGAATTGTCATCAACACTTGAATCTCACTGGTAATATGGGAAATGTGAACTATTATGACAATGAGATATAATTGCATCTGTATCATAATTTGGAATTCTTAGTATAGACAAACACCATGTAGGCAAAGGAGGATGCACAGAAAAGTTCATTAAGGCATTATTTACATAAAAAATATTTGGAAAATTAAATGCCCATTTATAAAGGAAAAATAAACATCCCAGTATACTTGTAGAATATAGCAGTAAAAATTAATGAACAAGATCTACATATCTTAGTGTTTATAATCTCAGTAACAATGTTGATTGTTAATTGCAAATAGCAAAACGATATGCATAACAAGATAATTTACATATATCTTGAAAACACAAAATATTATGCTACATGCATATATATTATTTACAGTACATGCATAGCTAATAAAAGAATAAAAATGTCTATGGGAAGAATAGTCACCAACATCCCTTTCCTAGTTACTTCTGGAAAATGGGGAAAAGAGAATGGAGGAGTAGTGTTAGATGTATTTGCATCCCTTTAATTCTTTTCAAAAAAATAATTTTGTTACCGAAAGAGGTGGGGGTTTCAGAGATTGCCACTCAAAAGCCAATAAACAGGCAGGTTGGTGGAAAGGAAAGTTTACTTTATTTCAGATGCCAGCAACTGGTGGCAAGTGGCAGGATGGGAGAGAGGGGTGGCAGGCATCTGTCCAAAACCCTACTCTCTTCCTATAAACAGGGAGTGAGAGCTTTTGTAGACAGAGTTGGGGTGGGGGGACTACATGCAGAAATAGCACAATCATCTTCAAATCTGTCCTCAGTGGTCTGACCGGTACCATCTTGGTTTTTTCAGGTACAGTTAATCTTCAGTTCCAGCATCCATTTGTTCCCATTACTTTGCAGCCAGTTCTCGGAACTGCGGCAGCTCATGTCCTGGGTACAGTCTGCTCATCATGTAGTTAACTTCTCGATCTGGTGTTTTAGTATCTATAAGACAGCTCACAGGATATGGCTTAGAATATTATCTATAGCCCTTGAGAAAGAACTAAAGGTCCTTGACTATGCTTAACGACTCCGTTATTATTTAATCTCCTTTGACTGTTTTCCTTTGTTTCTGCATCTCTCATTTCTCTGATTAAACTTATTTTTTGACTAAAGTTTTGCACAGACAAAAGGCAGGCAGAGGACATGGTGGGGTGGCAAGGACCTGCTCTATTTCAGTTTTAATAATCTGAACCAAATAAAGCTTAGCATTAACATTTTTAAAATGTTGATGGAGATGTGCAATTATTTTTTATTCTTTTCTATGTGTTTGACATTATTGTTAAAAAGAAATCAAAGAGATTATAGATTTCTTAAATGTGGATATGGGAAATGGAGGAAAGAGGAGTGTTTAATTTTTTTAATGATATTAGAAAATAAGAAACATTCTAATGAGTCTGTTCATGAGATTAGTTTAGGAATAATAATTTATAATACAAACAGGAAAAAACTAGTGAATCACCAACAATTTGTACCTATATGTTAACTTCTTTCTGTACCAAATATTAATAGTTATATATTGTAACATCTAATGTTGAAATTTAACCACTGTACAGAGACACATCATTTTGATTTTTATCCCTCAAATAATGCAGATTAATTGGTAAAGACTAAGAAAAGAGTACTATTCAAAAATTAATCATATTCATCCACAGAAAATTATGATTCATTTATTGGTTCATATCTTTCCAGATTTTATTTCATAAATAAGTGCTGGAGCGCTCAAATTTATTACAAAAGATTGAGCCAGGTAAAAGCCAAGCACCTACCTCGCAGATCCTGATCACAAGACTAGTGCATTGGCGCCATCTGGTGGCACATCTCACACATGTTGTAGCTGCTGGCGGTTTTGTTTTTGGGGGGGGGGGTGTTATTTTTGAGAAATAAATACACATAGGAGGAAAAATTAGGCTCTACCATTCCCTTGTTAATATGTATACATACACATATCCTTTTAGCAACATTGAATTATCTTTATTTTAGGAAGAAATGTACCTGCCCAAGGCTACACGATTAGTTCTATTTGTTTGCAAAGTTCTTTTTTTTTTCACATACTGAATCTATATCTCTTTGTAGACTGCACCTACAAAACATGAAGTGAAAGAAAAAATTAAAGCAAAAGCAAGAGGGATAAAGTCTTAATAATTAATAATTAGAGGCTAAGATCTCAAATTAGTGTATTTTGAGTTATTTGAGAACTGTTTTGTTGTTTTGTAAAAAAAAGCCAGAATGCTTTGAAAAAGTAACAACAGAAAAAGAAAAAACACTTGGAAAATAAATATGCTGATGTCAGGAGGAACAAAAGAATCAGTAATAGGGTCAAAAGATAAGTCAAAGAAATTTCTAAGAAATTCATTCCAAAATAAGAGAAAAAAGAATAGATAAGAAAGTCCAAAAGATCCAATATCTGACACTTGGTTGTTGTTCAGTCACTAAGCTGTGTCCTATGCTTTGTGACCCCATGGACTGCAGCACATCAGGCTTCCCTGCCCTTCACTATCTCCCAGAGTCTGCTCAATTCATGTCCATTGGGCCAATGATGCCATCCAACCATCTCATCCTCTATTGCCCTCTTCTCCTCCTGCCCCCAGTCTTTCTCAGCATCAGGGTCTTTTCTAATGAGTTGGCTCTTGGCATCAGGTGGCCAAAGGATCAGAACTCCAGCTACATCATCAGCTCTTGCAGTCAATATTCAGGATTGATTTCCTTTAGGATTGACTGGTTTGATCTACTTGCAGTCCAAAGGACTCTCAAGAGTCTTCTCCAATACCAGTTTGAAAGCATCAGTTCTTCAGTGCTTAGCCTTCTTCATGATCCAACTCTCGTAGAGTTCCAAAAAAAAAAAAGAGAGAGAGAGAAGAAAGAAAATTTAAAATTTAATGAAATTAGTTTCCCACATCTGAAGGTTTGATTTTGCAAATTAAACCCTACCACCAGATCAAGAATTTCTTTGTAGCTCAGTTGGTAAAGAATCGGCCTGCAACGAAAGGAGACCCAGGTTCCATTCCTAGGTTGGGAAGATCCCCTGGAGAAGGAAATGGCAGCCCTCTCCAGTATTCCTGCCTAGAGAGTCGGATACGACTTAGAGACTAAACCACCACCACCACCAGTTCAGTTCAGTTCAGTCACTCAGTCGTGTCTGACTCTTCGCGACGCCATGAACCGCAGAACGCCAGGCCTCCCTATCCATCACCAACTCTAGGAGTCCACCCAAACCCATGTCCATTGAGTCAGTGATGCCATCCAACCTTCTCATCCTCTGTCTTCCCCTTCTCCTTCTGCCCTCAATCTTTCCCATCATCAGGGTCTTTTCCAGTGAGTCAGCTCTTTGCATCACGTGGCCAAAGTATTGGAGTTTCAGCTTCAACATCAGTCCTTCCAGTGAACACCCAGGACTGATCTCCTTTAGGATGGACTGGTTGGATCTCCTTGCAGTCCAAGGGACTCTCAAGAGTCTTCTCCAACACCACAGTTCAAAAGCATCAATTCTTTGGCACTCAGCCTTCTTTACAGTTCAACTCTCACATCAATACCTGACTACTGGAAAAAAACCATAGTTTTAACCTATATGGGCCTTTGTTGTTAAAGTAATGTCTCTGCTTTTTTAATATGCTGTCTAGGTTGGTCATAACTTTTCTTCCAAGGAATAAGCGTCTTTTAATTTCATGGCTACAGTCACCATCTGCAGTGATTTTGGAGCCCAGAAAAATAAAATCTGACACTTTTCCCCATCTATTTGCCATGAAGTGACAGGGCCAGATGCCATCATCTTAGTTTTCTGAATGTTGAGCTTTAAGCCAACTTCTTCACTCTACTCTTTCACTTTCATCAAGAGGTGCTTTAATTCTTCATCACTTTCTGCCATAAGGGTGGTGTTATCTGCATATCTGAGGTTACTGATATTTCTCCCAGCAATCTTGATTCCAGCCTGTGCTTCTTCCAGCCCAGTGTTTCTCGTGATGTACTCTGCATATAAATTAAATAAGCAGGGTGACAATATACAGCCTTGACGTACTCCTTTTCCTATTTGGAACCAGTCTGTTGTTCCATGTCTAGTTCTAACTGTTGCTTCCTGACCTGCATACAGGTTTCTCAAGAGGCAAGTCAAGTGGTCTGGTATTCCCATCTCTTTCAGAATTTTCCACAGTTTATTGTGATCCACACAGTCAAAGGCTTTGGCATAGTCAATAAAGCAGAAATAGATGTTTTTCTGGAACTCTCTTGCTTTTTCAATGATCCAGTGGATGTTGGCAATTTGATCTCTGGTTCCTCTGCCTTTTCTAAAACCAGCTTCAACATTTTGAAGTTCATGGTTCATGTATTACTGAAGCCTGGCTTAGAGAATTTTGAGCATTACTTTACCAGTATGTGAGATGAGCGCAATTGTGCAGTAGTTTGAGCATTCTTTGGGATTGCCTTTCTTTGGGATTGGAATGAAAACTGATCTTTTCCAGTCCTGTGGCCACTGCTGAGTTTTCCAAATTTGCTGACATATTGAGTGCGGCACTTTCACAGCATCATCTTTTAGGGTTTGAAATAGCTCAATTGGAATTCCATCACATCCACTAGCTTCGTTCATAGTGATGCTTCCTAAGGCCCACTTGACTTCACATTCCAGGATGTCTGGCTCTAGGTGAGTGATCACACCATCATGCTCTAGAACAAGACATAATGACGTAAGCATATCAATACTCTACTTAAGCATATCAATGTGAATATTGAGGACATGGTCATTAAAAGACCCTAAAACTGAAAGTGTTAGTCGCTCAGTCCTGTCTGACTCTGTGTGACCCCATAGACAGTAGCCCACCAGGCTCCTCTGCCCATGGATTTTCCAGGCAAGATCATAAAAGTATGCTAAAGAAAAAAAAAGAAACAAAAACTTAAAGACTCAAAACAGCATCAGGCTTTTCAACAATAGCATTAGATGATAGAAGACTATAAAGCCAAGTGTTTTCACAATTCTGAGAAATTCTTGGTGGTGGTTTAGTCACAAAGTCGTGTCCAACTCTTGTGACCTCACAGAGTGTAGCCTGCCAGATTCCTGTGTCCGTGGGATTCTCCAGGCAAGAATACTAGAGTGGGTTGCCATTTCCTTCTCCAGGAGATCTTCTCAACCCAGAAATCAAACCCTATCTCCTGCACTGCAGACAGATTCTTTACCAACTGAGCTACAAGGGAATTTTTACCAGTCTGTAATGCTATACCCAGGCTAATTATCAATCAAATCTAAGAATAGAATAAATATATTTTCCAGCATGCAAGAACTCACAAAATGCACCTCCAAAGCACACTTTCTTATGAATTTACTTGGCAATAGAATCCAACAAGAATACACAGAAGAACTACAAGTTCTTAATTACCTGGATAACCACAGTGGTGTGATCACTCACCTAGAGCCGTTACGTGGAATGTCACTCCTAGACTTTCTGGAGTGGGAAACCAAATTGGCCTTAGGAAGAATCACTACAAACAAAGTTAGTGGAGGTGATGAAATTCCAACTGAGCTATTTCAAATCCTAAAAGGTGATGTTGTGAAAGTGCTACACTCAACTTATCAGCAAATTTGGAAAACTCAGCAGTGGCCACAGGACTGGAAAAGGTCAGCTTTCATCCCAATCCCAAAGAAAGACAATGCCAAAGAATGTTCACACTACCCCACAATTGCACTCATTTCACATGCTAGCAAGGTAATGCTCAAATCCTTCAAGCCAGACTTCAACAATATGTGAACCAAGAACTTCCAGATGTAAAAACTGGATTTAGAAAAGGCAGAGGAACCAGAGATTAAACATCCACTGTATCACAGAAAAAGCAAGAGAATTCCAGAAATCATCTGCTTCTACTTCTACTTCACTGCTACCTCTGCCTCACTGATTACACTAAATCCTTTGCCTGTGTGGAGCCCAACAAACTGTGGGAAATTCTTCAACAGATGGGAACACCAGACCACCTTGTCTGTCTCCTGAGTAACCTGTATGCAAGCCAAGAAGCAACAGTTAGAACCAGACATGGAACAATGGACTGGTTCCAAATTGGGAACTGTATATTATCATCCTGCTTATTTAACTTCCGTGCAGAGTACATCATGTGAAATGCCAGGCTGGATGAAGCACAAGCTGGAATCAAGATTGCTGGGAGAAATATCAATAACTTCAGATATGCAGATGTCACCACCCTTATGGCAGAGAGCAAAAATGAACTTAAGAGCCTCTTGATGAAGATGAAAGAGGAGAGTGGAAAAGCTGGCTTACATTAAAAAAGCTAAGATCATGGCATCCAATCCCATCACTTCATGGCAAATAGATGTGGAAACAATGGAAACAGTGACAGACTTTATTTTCTTAGGCTCCAAAAATCACTGCAGATGGTGAGTGCAGCCATGAAATTAAAAGACTCCTTGGAAGAAAAGCTATGACAAACCTAGACAGTGTATTAGAAAGCAGAGACATCACTTTGCCAACAAAGGTCCATATAGCGAAAGCTATGCTTTTTCCTGTAGCCATGAATGGGTGTGAGAGTTGGACCATAGAAAAGGCTGAGCCCTGAAGAACTGTGGTGTTGGAGAAGACTCTTGAGAGTCCCTTGGATTGCAAGAAGATCAAACCAGTCAATCCTAAAGTGACTTATCATTGATGATTTAGAATTATGGGTAGAGGACTACTACTTAGTCCTACTAAGAAACTACTACTGCTTGCTTATTTGCTGGTTGTCCAGTCTGTGCACGTACAGACTTTTGTTACTATCTGGGCACCATCTCTTCCTGTTAGATCTAGGAGATATTTGTTCATGTTGTTTATTGTCAGAGGCATTATTCCTGGATAATTTCATTATCTCCCACCACATGAAAAAGGTAGCACAATGCCACAACTCTTCAAAAGCTGTCTGATTGGAATCGTGCAGATCTTCCTCTTTCTGCAGTTTCCACAATGCCACTTATTTCACACTGGCTGTGTCATGACTCATGGCACCGATTCATTCACTGTGGTGCCTGTGAATACCTGCTCCAGTGACTCTATCAAAGGTTACTTTGTTACTCTGCTGTGTTGATAATGACCAAAAATGTAGGCAGTGTTTTACTTAGTCCAGCTTATATTGTTATGACAAAATACCACAGACTGGGTATCTTATGAATGATAGAAATTTGTTTCTCACAGTTTTGGAGGGTGGAAGTCCAAGATCGGGGTGCCAGCATGGTCAGAGCAGAAGTGGCAAGGGAGCTCGGGGGGATCTCTTTTGCAGAAACATTAACCCCATTTGTAAGGCTCCAAGTCATAATTCCCTCCCAAAGGTCCCACCTGCTCACACCATCACATGGGGCATCAGGATTCCAACATGTGATTCTGGAGGGGATACATATTCAGACCATAGCACCAAGAGTAGACAGGAAAATGAGAATAAATTTCTGGCCATGGGAAATTTGCCATCTGGAGTTTTATAGTGTAAACATAAAACAACACATCTTCTAACCATATCTTCTCCTGAACTGCTTTTTTTTTTTTTTTCTTGAGAACTGACTTAAGAATTTCTAAAGTTTTCCTTTTTTTTAATCGGAGCATAATTGACTTACAATAGTATATTAGTTTCAGGTGTACAATTCTCTTGAATTCTTTAGGCCATGATGATCACATTCCTAGAATGCCACCTCCTTCATAACTGACCACACCATACTCCTGCCTTCCACACATTGCCACCATCCAGGAGGACAGGCAAGGCAGAGCGAAAGAGCAATCCATTCACACAAGGAATGACCATACTTCATCTTGCACAGGTTAAGAGAACATGTCATCACCTGTTAATCAGGGGCAAGAGAGGGCACTGATCTGAAGTGCCCCACTGGCACTGCAGAGCAATGATCTCAAAAGTCTTTACAGGCGATAGGAGCAGCCCGCAATGCCTCATATGGTGTGGAGCCTGCAAAGGGGTGGGGTCCACTCTGGGTGGAGCAGTGGGGAGCTCACAGTGTAGGGACACGTGTATGTTGCCTCTCATCCTCAACTGCTGTAGATAGAAGAAGCAGAGCAGTATGAATGTGGGTCCTGGGGAAGCCTCATATCTAGGCACTCAAGCCCAAGGGTGAATAGTGACCATTGGTAACCCAGAGTCCTAAATTCATTCTGTGTCCCGGATATATTTGAGTCACGAAAAATCAATTTGTCAGCACCATTCTGGTGACCCACTGCTGTGTGATCCCACAAAAGAAATACCACACCAGCCAGAAGAAACTGTCCACTTACCAGGCACCCTCCTGGAAACAGGGCCTGGCTTCAGGGTCCATAGGTGAACTTTTATGGGGCAGCTGTTTGGCCACACACATGGGATAAGGGAGCAGTGTCCCGAAGGGGAGAAATGGGACTCAGGCCCACAGAAGTCCCAGCCCAAGCTCAGGATACCTGATTCAGATGGCACTGCTGGCCCCAGTCAGTCCCAGACACCAGAGGGGAACTTCCTAAGTAAAAGGCAGTTCAAAGTATAGGGGACCCTTCAGGGACGAGGCTCCAGATCAGGGTCCTGTCCACTCAGGTCTGAGGACTACGCTGGCCCCAAGTATGTAGATTAAATGGGCACCAAGGGATGGAATTTGAGGAGTTCAAGACGCCACATATTCACATACTAGCCAATGTGATCAGAACCGAAACTGGAGCTAATGGTATTGCATATTGTATCACAGCATTGCTTCCAGAAGAATGTTGTCAAAATGCTTATGCTTTCCACGAGCAGTGAGCCCAGCAACATCACCACCAAAAGCAGCTGCCAGTCATGGAGCTCTACTAAAGGCCATTTAAGCTCATAGCATTCTCATAACAACCATGAAGTAGGTACTATCATGATCTCATTTTACAAATAAGGAACCTGAAGTACTCAGAAGCAAGAGCTGAGCTGACTCTTTTCTCCCTTGCTATATGAATTAATTAATAATCTGAGTAGATTGCTTTATAATTTTACATAGAAATGATGTGTGTTAGATGAACAAAGTCAGATGAAGGGCTTGGAAAAGTCTGTAACAGCTTTTCTCAACCAGAAACACTAGTTTTAGAAGCTGCTGAAGACTGGATGTGCTCAGTCGTGTCCGACTATTTTCGATCCCATGGACTATAGCCTGCCAGGATCCTCTGCCCATGGAATTTTCCAGGCAAGAATACTGGATTGGGTTGCCATTTCAGAAGGGAGGAATTTCATGATGAAAAAAATTTAGAAATGCTGAATGTGATCTCTGCCTGTTAGAGAGTCATAAGTCATGTTAATATTAAAGGTTATGCCTACTGCATAAAAGAAACCTACTTAATTCTGTTTAACCCAGCACCTCCCAAACCATCTCAATAAGCAAGAATCCTCCATTCAAATTACAGATCAGCCATTTATGAGTTGGGTGACCTTCATCCAGGTAAACTTGGACTCTCTGAGACTGTTGCTTATTACCTGCCAAATGGAACTAATAAAATACCACCTCCTTACAAGAACTACATAAAACCAAGCATGGACAGCACCTAGTATACAGTGCCCATCAGACAATGGTAGTTTCTTTTCTGCTTGTCTTAAAAGAATTCACATAGAGTCCTCAGGAACATGAATTAAGCCACTCAGGTCTTTTTATTTGCGTGTGCAACATTTGATAGAAGTCAGAAAACTTGCTTGTCTTATATGATTCTATGTTTCATACAATTTCTATAACTTCTGAGGAGGTACTGGATAATCAGTAAGCAGGTAACCATTGATCAATAAATGTATTGAAAATATAGAAGAAATTCATAACAGAGTTGTCTTCACAAAAATGCTTATGGTCTCACTAAATACTCAGATTAAGTCAGGGCTAACTAAAGAGTATATATAGGTCCCAATCCCTTACCTGAAACTTATAGGGCCAATGCATTTTGAAACAGAATTTTTAGGATTTTAAAAAGCAGCATTGTGTGGGAGTATAAGATATATTACTTATGCATCCCCAGAAGAGTTTATCTGAGGCAGTATTCATAATCAGACATTTTGATATTTCCTCAGTGAAATGTGTAATAGTCATTGTTGTTGTTTAGTCGGTAAGTTGTGTCCGAATTTTAGTGACCCCGCGAACTGCAGCCCACCAGGCTCTTCTGTCCATGGGATTTCCCAGACAAGAATACTGGACTGGATTGCCAGTTCCTTCACCAGGGGATTTTCCTGGTCCAGAAATCGAACCTGCCTCTCCTGTTTTGGCAGGTGGATTCTTTACCACTGAGCCACCAGGGAAGCCATAATAATTATAGAGAATAAATAAGGATAATAATTATACTAACATAGTCAGTTCAGCCAGACTTACATCTCACTGAGTTTAGGAACCACTTTGAAAGAAAACCGTTCAGTTTTCAGAGCTTTGGGGATTTAGGAACATTGGGAAAAGGTTTGAGAGCCTGTTACATGGGCTAAGTAAGCATATACCCTGGAAGTGCAAAGTGGGAGATATGTTGGAGCCAGAAGACTTTGTGAAAGTTCTGTGAATCAGGCATCATTTGAGCTTTGTGTGTGAAAGTCGCTCAGTTGTGTCTGACTCTTTGTGACCCCATGGACTATACAGTCCATGGAATTCTCCAGGCCAGAATACTGGAATGGGTAGCCTTTCCCTTCTCCAGGGAATCTTCCTAACCCAGGGATTGAACCCAGGTCTTCCACGTTGCAGGCAAATTCTTTACCAGCTGAGCCACAAGGGAATTAATTTTCTATTTCTGGTGAGTGAAGTTCCCACATCTTATCAACCTGTTACACCTACCAAGCTATGTTTTCCTGCTTAAGCCACTAGGAGCCTGTAGAAGGCTTTGTAAATTGCTTTCCTGAAATAGGAAACTGAACTGAACTTCCTGAAATAGTTTCTATAGTCAGATAAAAGCCTAACCACTGAGATTTGTCTGAAATGAAGACCAAAAGAAGGCGATAAAGGTACTCATTGGAGTGTGGGCACGCTTGAGAGAAGCTGGTGGGAACCTATGAGAGGATGTAGTCTCATCTGTGAATGAAAACATACTGGCTTCCGTTTCTTGCCAATTCCAGTCTCCTAATAGTTCACCCCACACAATGGATCCTTTGTCTTATGGTCAAGACGTCAAACTTGGAATCTTTCCCATTCCATTCCCAATCTTCAGTGTTTTTGGTTTACCTACTGGATGGCTGATTTTCTCTGTGCTCGCTTGGACAGCACATATACTAAAATTGGAATGATTTTCTCTGATAGCCGCTCTTCTTTCCTCTCTCACATCTCACTTCTTTTTTTTCTCCCTTGTCTTAAATCATCTTTTGTCTATTTCTCCTGAAAGAGATCCTCCATCAGGAAGGATAGAAATCTGCCTTGTCTAGGGCCTTGCCTCTTGCCACTCCTCAACCCACCTCTGAAAGGTCAGGGCAGCCCACAGCTGTAGACACACTTCCTGCCTAACAACACTGCTCCTGAGAGGTCACTGCCAGGAGGGATGAGTCAAAAGTATAAAGGGAAATATTGAAATAGGGGAATCTGAGCAGAGACTAGAGGCAAAGCATTTAAGTGGTTGCTTGCCTGTAAGAACAGGAAGGATAAGGGAAATTAGGGACTAAATGATGAAAGAACAGGAAAAGAAAAGCCAGGCAGAGTAAGACAAACTTTTCCTTCCTCCAGTCTCCCATTTATGGATGTCCCTGACTCTTGAGTGTGTTACTGCTTAGAAGGCTAAAGCAGAAAAAACCCTAGGGAAAGGAAATCTCAAAATCAAGTCACATAGTGAATCCTTATTGCCATTTTCGAAGATCTGTACCCCCACCTGTCTAAACTATTTCTTGATAGATTTGAATTCAGAGGAAATAGGCTGGGGCAACCACTTACACCCTCTATTTATTCAACTCCATAGCATTTCTCCTCTGAGTAGATCCAGTCCCTTTTCTGCTGAAAATATTCTTTCACCAATTTTCTTGTTTTTCAGAACAAAAAAAGGAAAGAGGTACTGAGTAAGCACAAAATTCCCTCCAATCCCATTCATTCTACATCTGTTGAGCATCTAATGTGAGCATTAGTCTACTTATTGGACATAGTTTTAAAAAACAGTTCTCTATTCTCTTCACTCTCCTGATCCACCCTCTCTCTAAACCCCTATGCCAAACTCTTTATAAGACCAGCATCTTCTTACCTGGCATGGCATAAGAGATCAGTGTTGGCTGAATGAATTTCTAAAAGGATTCAGAGAAAGAATAGGGAGAGCCCCCAAAGAAGAGGAAAACGAGACTAGGAGAAAGTGACTGGGGGTGAGGGAGAAACAAAGGGAGGGAAGAAAAGATGCAAAATGACAGGTAGTAAAAGATGGGAGGGGGAAGAGTTAAGGGTCAGGAAAATGAATACTGCCTTTGCCCCAGAACATGTTTGATCTCGGTCTGCACCACCATAACACTGCACCAAGGTGGTACACCTACAATCAGGGATCAGGAAAAGAAACTTGGTCCATATGGTTTTTCAAATACAGTCACAGGTAGAGTCATTTTAATTTGCATCTACAGCAGAGAAGTGCTTCTTGGGAAGCCCAGGAGGTTTATGTGAGCGCCCTAGAAGCTCATGGTGGCTAGCTGGGAAGGACATGGGTAAGGATGCATTAAACTCTTGTACTCCACATCTAAAGGCCTCCAGACCAGGGAACAGACTAATGACCAAGATTATAAAAGAGACTGTCTTATCTTTTCCCAGGACAAGGGATAGACTCCAAGAGACAGAACCTACAGAGATCAGACATCATCACCCTCTTCTGCCACCTCTAATCCCAGGAACAAAATACAAGTTGGTTGAACCCTAGGGAAAGAAGATTTATATTTTTGTATTTATCAGAATAGTCCAGCTTCTCTTCCCAAACCCTTCTTTGCAGAATACTTAAGGATGAGAATAGTAAGGAAATGAAGTGAAAGGAAGACAAAAGTGAGAAGGTGAAGAAATGTTACTTCATGACTTAGATGTTATCTGGACTTTCATATCACTACAGGACATAAGAATGTACTTTTCAAGAATAAAAGTTACATAATTACAGTGAGGAATCACTTGGCCTGATTTGGATAACTTGCAGAATGTCAAATCAAAAGGACGGGGGCTTTTGTGGCATTTGCCTCCCTTGAGATCACAGGCAACAGCAGGACTCTTACAGACAGCTTTGACTGCATCTAGCTCCTCGTGGATAAATATGTATTGGGGTATGCATGCCTGGTCTTTTGACTTCAACTTCGGTGCCATCAGGGCATTGCATTCCCTGTCCATCATGTCAGACCTAAGATAGTCTTTGTTGTTCTCTAAAAGAACCTCAGCTCTGAGCGTCCTGTCTCCGCCAACTTCATCTTCACTGGTGATGGTGTCTTCTGGTTGCACCACTTCTTTGTTGCTAACCAGCAGGGTTTCCATGCTTCGGCTGTCCAGTCCTTCCTTAGTGGCCTCAACTTTGTCCTGTGAGTCACTGGACAGAAGCTCATCCAGTAGCTGATCACTTTCCTCCAGGACGGCTGCTGCCATCTGGAGTCCCACGCCCAGGCCCACCCCTAGGCCCAGCAGCAGCAACAACATCATGAAGAAGATCTGCACCAGAGTCAGCTTCATTTTGCCTGGTGGGAAGAAGGGAAACAGAGGACTGACTTTGAGATGAAACTTGGCTCCAGTAGAGATCCTAAACTCCCCAAAACCCTGAAAGCATAGTCTTTGGGGTCTTCTCCTCCTTCTTCTCCACATTACCCATCCCTTACCCAAGGCGGAGATCCTTTCTCACTCTTTTCCCATTCTGCTGCCCTCTCATTCATTCCCTGTTGCTGTGGAATAATGTGTGGATCCTGCAGTACCGCAAGATGACCAGGGAAGCTGTTCTATAATTGGGTCACATATGGGGAATCAGGGGGGAAGGTTGGCATCAATTGACTTTTAAAAAAATTAGTTCCAAGTCACCAAAAAGAATAGGTAAAAAGACAAATACAGTGTCACTTTTTCCTTGAGAGAAATTCTTTTAGAAACTTATTCTCAGTAAAGGACTAGAATTACCATAGGAGACCAACTCCATATTTTTTTTTCCCAAATTAATTTTTGCTCATTCAAGTATTTATTATTCTCTCAGCTACCCACCTTCCCCCCAAAAGATCAAAAGGAATAGAAAAAGTACTATAGTTCATTTTCACTCCTAAACTGAGGCTGATATGGAAGGGAGATTGGGGAGGGGAGACTGGAGGGAGGGAGCCAAATTTCCCCTTGCTAAAACTGCATCTTGCCAAGTCAAATCCTTTCTACTACTATAGATCTCTTAGCACTTAGGTATTTCCTGCTGATTAGTTTTTATACTCTTTAAGGAGGATAGGGACTAAAAATGAAACCAAAGTAAACCAAACAAATGAGCATCAGAGTTCCCCTACTAATAAAGATCCTAAAGAGGCTGAGAGAATTAGTATGTGCCTTTGTCCTGCTATGCCAGCCTCATGCCCCTATCAAAGAAAGACCTTCCCTACCAGAAAAAAATATTGCTATAAAGAACATTTTTGAGACAATTGATAATACAAGGATATTGTCAATGGAGTAGATAGGAGTACTATGTCAGTGTTTGATATGCGGAATTTGAAATTTATACTATAGTTGTCAAAGAGGATATCTTTGTTCTTAGAGAATGAATCCTAAAATATTGCACAGGAGCATGATACAAGCAACTTACTCTCCAAGATTTCAAATAAAGATCATATGGGGACTTCCCTGGTGGTCCAGTGGTTAAGACTCCACGGTCTCACTGGATAGGGCCTGAGTTCAACCTTTGGTAGGGGGAACTAAGATCCCATAAGCCAGGTAGTGTGGCCAAAAAAAAAATGTGGATCATATGTATGTATGTGCCTGTGTGTTTACAGAAAAAGAAAGAAGAAAAGTTTAATGAGGGAAAGAAAATTTTTAAATATTGTGACTAGAAGTTCCTTGTATTATTGTTGCAACTTTTCTGTAAAGTTACAAATATTAAAAAAAAAATTTTTTTTTAACCATGCTGCACAGCTTATGGGATCTTAGTTCCCCAACCAGGGATCAAACCCAAGCCTTCCATAGCGAGAACATGAAGTCCTATTAACTGGACCACCAGGAAGTTCCCTCAAAATTTTTTAAAAAAGAGAATTTCTCAGGTTTTCCCCTGGAATGCCCAACAACACTGTGACTTACCTACATACCTAGATAGCATCAGCGATGCTTGTGTCTTCTTGGTTTCCAATTTTGTCCCTCCCAGATTTTCCTGTTCTCTGGAAAGTACCCTGGATGCTGGTCTGGAGGAAAATGGTTATCCTCTAGTGGTTCTGTGCTCTTAAACCCAGACTTACTTCCTACACCCATTTCCACTCCCACTCCCCCTGCCTAGCACTGAATAAACAGACAGTCAATTGTCCTTTCTGCTCCCATGAACACTTTGAAGTCAGGCTACTTGGAAGGCAGCTATGCTCACCACTATACCACCAACGCCAGGCTACTTAGTTACTGAAACAGATCCAGACATCCAAGACAGGAAATGTCTCCAGTCTGGGAAACTGCAAATGGTTTTATCTACCCAATCAATTGTTCCACTTCTGAGTTATACCCACTATCCTGTGGTTTACAGCAGCCTGACCTTGCCCTTAAATTTCAGTCATTTCCTTATATTTTCTACATGTATTTCCTTTCAACTTTCCTTGTCATTTCTGAAATCTCAAAATCCTTGGACTGTATTTGGTTCCTCCCTCCAACATGGTTATTTTGCTTTTTGCATTTTAGAACTGTATCATGACTTCATGAGAAGATTTGGCTATTTGAGTCAATGATGATTGTTTACATATCTTTATCTATGAAGCCTATCCCAGCCCTCCATTCTCCACTTCCTGTTTCCAACCCTCAGCCAATAAATTCATGTCAGGTTTTGGAAACCTGATGATTTAGTTCTAGATAAGAGAGTATCCACAGCAGCTATCAGTCCCTATAGCCTTGGTGAGTAAAGTTAGGAGGTTACAGTGTTGATTCTACTCATTTCTTTAGCTGAAAGTGACATCATGAGATAATATTTTTAAAGCATCCTGGAGCTCATTAAAGCAGTATGAAAATCCTCTTTAGGCATAAATAGAGAACTTTAAGAGGATGATTTGCTGTGTCTTTCAGGCAGGAGTTCTCAAATGGTGGTCTAGGAACAGCTTCTGTGATCTGCAAAGTCTATCAGGCTGAATTCTACACTGCCGATGTTGATTCACAATAACGGTAATAACAGTGTGCACGCTTAGTCACTCAGTCATGTCTGACTCTTTTCAACCGTTTGGACTGCAACCTGCCAGGCTCCTCTGTCCATGGGATTTTTCAGGCAAGAATACTGGAGTGGGTTGCCATTTCCTTCTCTAAGGGACCTTCCTGACCCAGGGATCTAACCCAGGTCTCCTGTCACGATTGCAGGTGGATTCTTCACCCACTAGGCCATGGGGGAAGCTTAATAATAACAGCAATGAACTATTATGGAGCACTTACTTCATGCTGGGCACTTACTGCATTTCACCCTCACAATTTGCTCATGCAAATTGGTGTCTGTTCTGCCCTTTCATTCTGACATGAAGGTGAAGTAAAGGTGCTTCTGTTGAGCCCAATAGCTGTCTGGAGTCAGCAGAGATAAAACATCCAACTATATACACCATTTGTTTCTTTATGAGTGTTAAGTCATGTCAGACTCTTTGCGACCTTATGGACTGTAGCCTGCCAGGCTCCTGTATCCATAGGATTCTCCAGGCAAGAATACTGGAGTGGGTTGCCGTGCTCTGCCCCAGGGGATCTTCTCCCTCCAGGGATCGAACCCACGTCTCCTGCGTTAGCAGGCCGATTCTTTACCACTGAGCTATTGGGAAAGCTCCCTGCTTCTTTATAATTGGTTACTATTAGGGATTTGAGGGAGAAGGAAATGGCATCCCACTCCAGTATTCTTGCCTAGAGAATTCCATGGACAGAGGAGCCTGGTGGGCTGCTGTCCATGGGGTTGCACAGACTTGGACACGACTGAAGCGACTTAGCATGCATGCATGCATTGGAGAAGGAAATGGCAACCCACTGAATCCCAGGGACAGAGGAGCCTGGTGGGCTGCTGTCTGTGGGGTCGCACAGAGTTGGACACGACTGAAGCGACTTAGCAGCAGCAGCAGCATTAGGGATTTGAAATTAACCCTTGATTCAACATGAAGAAAAGATCTATGTCTGTGGTCTAAGTATGACTGTTAGGCTGGACAGGTTTTTAAACTTTATTTAATTAATGTATTTATTTTGGGGGCTTTCTGGGTCTTCCTGCTGTGCTGGCTTTTCTCTAGTTGCGATGAGCAAGGGCTACTCTCTAGTTGTAGCGCATTCGCTTCTCATTGTAGTTAGTTTCTCTTCTTGCGGAGCACAGGGCTCTAGGCCTGTGGGACTCAGTAGTTGCAGCTCATGGGCTCAGTAATTGCAACTCCTGGGCTCTAGAGCAGAGGCTCAATAGTTGTGGAACACAGGTTTAGCTCCACAGTATGTGGGATCTTCCCAGACCAGGAATCAAACCTGTGTCTCCCGTACTGGCAGGCAGATTCTTTACTACTGAGCCACAAGGGAAGCCCTGGACAGGTTTTTATTCTTGTTTTTTCCTTTTCTAGGCTACAGTTTTCACATCTTCTGTAGCTCTTCATAAGGATGATACGAATATTATACAATGCACTGCATGTAAAATGGTAAAAGTATTAGCCTTTGTGATTATCGTTACTAACTATGGTGGAGGTAATGAAGATAATGGTGACCTCCTTCAAAAGGTCCCAAGGACGCACTGCTGTACTCTGCCCCCGATGCTGCAGCAGGCCATCATCAACCCACGCCTCCACTGGAGACTCCTGGACACTCACGGGCAAGTCTGGGTCAGCCTCTTATGGGGTCACTGCTCCTTTCTCCTGGGTCCTGGTGCACACAAGGTTCTGTTTGTGCCCTCTGAGAATCTGATCACAGTCACAGAAAACTAACCAAACTGATCACATGGACTACAGCCTTGTTTAACTCAGTGAAGCTATGAGTAGGGCCACCCAAGATGGACGCATCATGGTGGAGAGTTCTGACAAAATGTAGTCCACTGGAGAAGGGAATGGCAAACCACTTCACTATTCTTGCCTTGAGAACCCCGTGAACAATATGAAAAGGCAAAAAGATAGGACACTGAAAGATAAACTCCCCAGGTCAGTAGGTGCCCAATATGCTATGGGAGGTCAGTGGAGAAACAACTCCAGAAAGAACGAAGAGATGGAGCCAAAGCAAAAACAACATGCATTTGTGGATGTGACTGGTGATGGAAGTAAAGTCCAATGCTGTAAAGAGCAATGTTGCATAGGAACCCGGAATGTTAGGTCCGTGAATCAAGGCAAATCAGAAGTGGTCAAACAGGAGATGGCAAGAGTGAACATCGACATTTTAGGAACCAGTGAACTAAAATGGACTGGAATGGATGAGTTTAACTCATATGACCATTATCTCTACTACTGTGGGCAGAAATCCCATAGGAGAAATGGAGTAGCTCTCATAGTCAACGAAAGAGTCCAAAATGCAGCACTTGGATGCAATCTCAAAAACAACAGAATGATCTCTATTTGTTTCCAAGGCAAACCATTCAATATCACAGTAATCCCAGTCTATGCCCCTACCAGTAATGCTGAAGAAACTAAAGTTGAACGGTTCTATGAAGACCTACTAGACAAAAGCATAGGACTAGGTATATAAAGCCATGAGACTGGAGAAGACTGTCAAGAGAAGGTCGGTGTTCTACTTTGTTGCTTTTTTTTTTTTTTTTTGAGATAGGAAAAATAACAGCTTGCTTATTGATAATAAAGACCAAGCAGGAAAAACTGATAACGCAGGAGAGAAAGGAAAGAATTGTTAGAGCAATGATTGTGAGTGCTCAGACTCTGACGGCGCATTGCCTGGGCTTATGAGTGTACATGTGTTATTTTATCTGTGAATTGCACTACAGGATAGTAAATGGGGCATACCACATGTTTTGCTATAAAAGATTGGATCTGGTGATATGGTTGAGAACCACTGGTTTAAAAGAATTAGTGGTGGTCAGGGTTCTTTCTACACTGTGGACAAGGGAATTTCCCCCTCATTTTTGCAAGCGTTACTCTTTAGTGACAGTTGGCTGCATATAAGAATGCAGGTCAGCCTTGGGCTGGAAGATTTCCAGTTGTGAGGAGTTTCTTAGGATGGGAGACAGAAACAAAAGAAGGGAAATAATGTTAAGCAATGTCTTACTAATAAGGAATCTAACTCTGCTTGTGTGCCAAATAAGTATTAAGTTTTCTCCCCCAGAGTTTTTGTCACTCACACACCCTTCAGATACACAGAAGTCTTGGTTTGAGGGGGGTCATTTTTTTCAGAACAGGAAACATTATTTGAGATGACCTGATATCTAAACACAGATCTTCATTAAATCCCAGAGTGCTCAAATGTGTGCAGAACTTAGCATCCATTTACCCTGACCCAGAGAACACAATGAGGTCTAGTCTACTAAGGGTATTTGGCAAATATAGTGAATACTTCCTCATTATATTATGTAGTGTAGTTCTTACAAAAATGATTCTAGAGGTTATGCTCTGCTCAAGGGTGGCCAGCTGAGGGGACAAGTAGAGAGTGAAACCTAATCCATGCTCTGATTGGCAAACTGTACAAACTGGAAGAGACTTAACATCCCTGAGAGGAAGTGACTTTTCTTCTAATTCGTGCAAATGTGGTGATTAGGGTCTTTTCTGCCTGAGCCACGAAGCCATTAGGTTTTCTAGAGAACTAAATAGATGGCTTTGCATTTTGCCTCAGAAATGACCTCATATGACACTTACAACTTCTTCATAAAGTAAGAAGCAGTAGAATTTCTTTCTTTTTTTCTTCCTTCCTTCCTTCCTTCCTCTCTCTCTCTCTCTTTCTTTCGCCAAGGACTTCCCTGATGGTCCAGTGGTTGAGATCCCTTGCTTCCACTAGGGGGCACGGGGTTGGATTTCTGGTTAGAGAACTAGGATCCCGCATGCTGCCCTGTGAGGTGCAGCAATAATTAGAAAAACAAAAACTGAGGCCACATTGGTAGTGGGTGGCGGGGGGAAGAACAGGAATGGGACCCAGATCTAATGACTCCCACAGGTTGTTCTTTCTTGTACACTATCCTCCTTGCCCCTGATAGTTTGTTCCAGCTGAAGTCATTTCCTCATGGATCTAGAGAACAATCAGTTACCACTGATGCCTAAAACTATCTTGCAAATGTAAGATGGATATTTTCAGCTATTGTTGAGAATTGTAACAGTTCACATTTGTAAAATGTGATGAGACACAGACTGGCTCACAATCTGTAGAACCCAGCCCTTCTAACCTCTGCTAGATCATTTACTCTTATCCCCCTCTAATCACCGCAATGCTCCTAATTCAGGCTTTTACCTCTTCAGGTCCTGACTAGGCCTTGGACCATTTGGTATATGACCCTATGGGGATATTATTGCACTATGTCTTGTTCTTTCTAAATGAGTGACTTTGGCAGCTTCAGGACATTGGAGGAGTTTTGTTAATAAAATATGATCCATGAATGAGCCCACAACCTGATACAACAGGAACTTTCAGAACCAGCAAAGTCTAAATAATGAGCTCCCCCAAATCACATCCAACCTTTGACTCCTCTATCCAAGTTCTCTGTCTTCTCACAGCCTACACCTTTGCTACACCTTTAGGAAAGATGCCAGCTCACTGACATTCTGGATTGTATTCTCTATAAAAATTATGTTCATCTGTTTTTATCAATCAATGTAACATTCACTGACTTCTTTGAAACAGGTTTACAATTATCTTTGGAGACATTCTGCATAGCATTTTTTTGGAAATGTAACTGGTTTCACATGACAGAGAAGCAAATAAGTTTCCCTGTAAGCTACACTACAGTAAGTCCCCTATATCGATCCTTCATGTTGTGAGCTTTCAAAGATGTGAACATGTGTTTGTATGTGCAGTCATGTAAGTTAGTTCACTTGTCTGGTGTATATTGCCTTGTGCGTAATCCTCTAGAAGTAGCTGTGCTTTTGTGTATTTACTGTACAGAGTACAGTAGTACAGAATCTTTCAAGCCCAGGATGTCCGAAAGCAAACGTAAAAGCAGAGGTAATGTCATTGGTGCTGCTAAGAAGCACCAAGCAATGGTGGAACTTGCTCTCCAACAAGGAGCTAACTAATGAAGACCTGATGGAACTGGAGGCCCAGGGAAAGGATGAAGAGAGACAAAAGAAAGAAGTGACTGAAGAACCGAAGAGTTTTACAACACAGGAAATGGCAAGGAGATTTTCTCTATTTGAGGAGGCACTATTAGTTTTGGGGGCACAGGACCAGAACATAGAACAATACATGAAGGTTGCAGCTGGCATAATGCAGCATAATGCAATCCAGGGCTACCATGTCATCTGTGATGAGAAATGAAGGGCAACTACCAGACATCACTGGGTTGTTTTTTCAAGAGGGTGGGTAGAATTGAAGGTTTCTTTCATGGCTCAATGATAAAGAATCTGCCTGCAATGCAGGAAACACAGGCAGAGTTCAATCCTTGAGTCAGGAAGATCCCCTGGAGGAGGGCATGACAACCCACTCCAGGATTCTTGGTGGGAAAATCCCATGAACAGAGGAGATTGGCAGGCTACAGTCCGTAGAGTTGCAAAGAGTCGGACATGACTGATGTGCCTGACCATGAGCACGACGAGATAGAAGTGAATCCAGCAAGGAAGCAGAACCTGTGCCATCAGCGTCAGGCATGAGTGAAACTGCAGCTTGCCCTCTGTCTCCTCTGCTGATGATCCTTCAGCTCTACCATCTCACCCCTTCTCTCTCTCCTCCAGTCAGTAACTCTTCTTGCTTATTCATTGGAGCCAGCACCTGTATGCCAGCTCTTGTACTGTACTACTGTACTTTAAAACATACTGTACTGTAAGATTAAAAATGCTTTTTTCAATTTTTGTGTTTGTTTTATATATATTACTTGTGTAAAAACTAATATATAAAAAACAGCCCATGGGGTAGCAAAGAGTTGAACACTACTGAGCGACTTTCACTTCACTTCACATATCCATAGGTGCAGAAACCAGGAATACAGAAGGCCAATTGTACTGCGCCATTCTATGCCTACAAGGGACTTGAGCTTCCCTGGATTTTTATATTTGTGGGGGCCCTGGAACAATCCCCTGTGGATACCAAGAGATAACTCTACAGGTTTTGAATTAACACCACTTAGACATCTTTCATACCAAACCAGTGAACTGAGTCAGGATTTTTAGAACTTTTTTTGGCCAAAAAGCAGATAGCTTCTGAGACCACTGATTCAAGAGCCAACAAAACAAGAATTAGCTGTATAAGACCAAATGAACTAATAAGGAACATTTGTGGTTATTTGTTAGGAATATTGTTTTAATGTTCTACATTAATCATTAATGTTAATGTTTTAATGTTCTATTCTGAATATATTAATATAAATAAGGCTTTTTTCTTTCTTCTTAAACTCTCAGTAAGCCAAAGCAAACTATTAGACTCTGCTTTTTTTTAACTGAAATAAACATCTAAAGATGATATTTGATTCTCCCTGACCCACACACTTGAGTCATAAATTTACCAAATCTCCTTACTTTTCTTGGCAATATAACTATTTGCATAGATTCAGTAAGAATCTGCCCTTCTTTTTATCGAAGTGTAAGAAAAAATTAGTTATGCAACCAAGACCTTGTGCAGATATCACTTTTGACAATGACGTTCATTTAATCTGTATGATGAAATCATATTTACAAAGTCTTCTCAGGGAAGCTCGTCTAGGACCTGGCTTATCAGGTCCCAGGTTTGAAGGAGGTAGGAAGACCACTTACTGGCCACGAACTTTAAGAAATCATAAGAACCTTGAGAAGAAAGGGATTTACCCAAATTTATATGTACTATGGGTAAAATCTGGTGGAAAGAGTTTCCTGGGATCGGGCTTGGTTTTTCTAAATTCAAGATAGCAAATAATAGAGCCTTTTAAAGTCCAATCTGAAATTCTTTAAGGGAAATTTCAGAAAGAAAATACTTTTGTGGCCTTATCGATAAATACAGCTCTAGATTTATAAAGAAGACTTAAGGAATCTATATGATAAGTTAACACTCTTGCTCCACCTGCACAAATAATCAGGCCAAACCAACAGTCTTGCCCTTTTGCTTTTTGTATTTTCCAGTGAACTGAGAGTTTCTTAGTCTATCTGTCTTCTGTTCTCAGTGCCTAGCGCAGTGTCTGACATAAAGAAGGTAATTAACATTATTTATTAGAAAAATCAATATCAGGGGGACTTCCTTAAGTGGTCCAGTGGTTAAGACTCTGCACTTCCACTGCAGGAAGCATGCGTTGGATCCCTGGTCAGGAAACTAAGATCTTACATACCACTTGGCGTGGTCAAAAAAAAACAAGATCAGGTTATGAAATTGTATTTGCACCTGATTTCAACTGTGAAGCGGTCAGGAGCACTAGGGAGGCCAGGTGAGGAGCTGTCCACACTTGGTTCCCAAATCCCACCTTTAACTTGGGGAGAAGGTGAGTCCTAAAAATAAACTCACAGTTAGCATTAAAAATACTTTAGGAATAAATGAGCACATATTAAAAAAATAAAATGAAAGGAGAAATGAAGCAAGACAGGCAAAACTCTGATTATTGTTGAAGTTGTGTGTGGTGGGCACTTGAAAACTAATAATACTTTTCCATAATAAAGTTTTTTTTTTTTTAATTACCTTGAAGGGAAAAGAAAGGATAACAAGGAAATCTGAGAGCTTCGTGTGGGAGGAAGTAAGCTCGGGGCAAATTTTCTGTTCTGTTTAGGGTTTTTTTCATGTAATAGTTCAAATTACTCCGTCATATCTGCTTTGTCTTGCTGACAGCTGGGGGTAGGGGGTGAGGGAAGATATGCAAAATGTCAGAGGTTTCAGGGAAATGTGAGCTCTGGAAGTGCTCAAGTGGCCTTGAGTCAGCCCTGAGTGCTGGCAAGATTCACTCCACATGGGCCTTTGGCTAAGCCATGTCAGATCTGAGATGGCCAGTGGCCAGATATTGCCCTGAGCAGAATAGGAATGGAATGCTCTAAGTTCTAAGAACTAGGCATGGGAGGGGGGTAGATGTATGTGGGCTGAATCAGTGCCAGAGGCCAGGAGAGAGATGTAGAAAGGTAGGGAGCACTGCACCCTCTAATTGTCATTCCCTACCTCAACAGAGGGAATCTGGAAGCAGTGGAGCCCTAGGAGAAAGAAAGCAAGAAAAAGAACATAAGTTGTTCATTTGCATTAGACTACAAACATTCCTTGCGTTTAAAGTCAGTATCAACTTAGCTAACACAACATTGTAAGTCAATTATACTCCAATAGAAATGAATTCAAAAAATTTAAAAAATAAAAAAATCAAGTCAATATCAACTTAATGTGATTTCCTTTAACAAGGTATATTGCCACTGAGAGAAGAAATAATAACCAGCGTTTATGAAGTGCTGATTAAGTGCCAGGGAATTTTCTCAAGCACTTTATTTACAGTCTTTCATCTAATACTGTGAGGTACCTGATACTATATCCCCATTTTATAAATGTGAAAACAAAGCATTAGGAACTTTCAGTGAAATACTCAAGATCATAGAGCTAGGAAATGACAAGGACAGCAGTTGAACTTAAATCTGTCTGACTAAAAATTGATGTTCTTGGAAGTTCTAGGATAGACAGAAGAAGCATGGAGATAGACCCTTAGGTCAGGGGGGCATTCTTGCCAATTCCTGTGGTGCATTGTGGTACTAGACACTAAGAGTGAGAAAGAAAAAACACTAGGAAAGAAATGTGTGGTATGTTTGTGTCTTGGAGGGAAAGTGACCATTTGTGACATGGCTGGAAGATAATTGTAACACAATCCTTTTACAATGGCCACAGAACACTGAAATGGCAAACTTCACAGAGAAAGGACCAATCTTCAAATAAATGTCACTGGGTGGTATTTCAGCTTGAGGCAGCCATCAAACAAGTTTGAGTGGAACCACATTTATGTCAAATAGCAAAAAAAGCCTCTGAAGTCAAAAGAAGATATACCTGTTAAACTGGTGGCTTCTTAGGACTTCTCTGGCCGTCCAGTGGTTAAGACTTGGCACTTCCTCTGCGGGCATCGCAGTTTCAACCCCTGGGTGGGGTACTAAGGTACTGCATGCCATGTTGTTGTTTGGTCACTAAGTCATGTCTGACTCTTTGTGCCCTCAAGGACGGCAGCATGCCAGGCTTCCCTGTCCTTCACTAGCTCCCAGATGGTTTGCTCAGATTCATGCCCATTGAGTCAGTGATGTTATCTAGTCATCTTATCCTCTGCCACCCCCTTCTCCTTGTGCCTTCAATCTTTCCCAGTATCAGGGTCTTTTCCAGTGAGTCAACTCTTCACATCAGATAGCCAAAGTATTGGAGCTTCAGCATCAATCCTTCCAATGAGTATTCAGGATTGAGTTCCTTTAGGATTGACTGGTTTGATCTCCTTACAGTCCAGGAGATGCCATGTGGTACAACCAAAAAAACATCAACAACCACCACCACAAACTGGTGGCTTCTAATCTTTTAATCACCAAAGACCATGTTATTACTCCCAGACTTCTTGCATTCTGATAAGCTACACTTGTTAAGCTACAATGATTTCTCTTGCTTAGACTGAGGTGAGATAACAAAAGCATCCAGCAGAGCCAGATGGCCACGCAGGCAGGACTTCAGGTGGTGGAGGCAGCGAAGTGACCCAAGTCAGTTGGGTTCATCCTCAACTCACAAGTCCACGTTTGATTCTGTCTGTGCCTCTGGAAGTTTTCAGTCTCACAGGACTGATTCACACCAACCAATCCCAAAACGGAAAAATAAACAAGAGCTACATTGAGAAGTTTGTGTAGTGAAAAATGAGTCTGCCTCAATATTTTCTCCCTGACTTCAGTGGGAGTGCAAACCATGAACAGATGTTTGGTGAGTATGGGTGGGGAGTAGTGTTGAGGTTTGTTCAGGTCAGGATGAGAGTGAGGAAATATCTCTGACACAGAGTTAATAACAGAGCCAGTGTCCCACCCTTGGCCAGTGGTGGCTTACAAGGAAGCAGTTCCAAAAATTTAGAACTTCCCTTTCTAATCTCTAAACTTCTCAATCTCCTCCTTAAAATATATTAGTATAAAGTATATTAGCCCTTGTTGGTTGGTATTCTTTTATACTCCACCTATTTCAAGGCAGGATTAAAGGTAGCTTGCAAAACTATCTATAATAAATGCAACACAAATCAAATTTGGGTAAGAGAAAAAAGGCAAGATACACTTCGACTCATTATATTTTTAGTTGTGAAGATTCGAAAATCACTGTACTCCCCTAAGCCTGCATTTTGGTCCCCAAACTGGAATCTGTAGAGTGGGCCACCCTTACTCCACTGACTGGAAATTTCAGTAGTTTACTTTTACAAATGGTGGGGTCAAAGGAAGAAAAACACACAGGCTAAAAGTTGCAAGCTGTGTTTTACGCAGTGAACCCACTGAGGACTATAGCCCAGGAAACAGCCTCTCAGATAGCTCTGAGGAATTGTTCCCAAGAAGTAAGGAAGGAGCTGGGGTATATAGGGATTTTTGCTGAAAAACAAACAAACAAACAAACAAAAAACTGTAGTAGCACATCAAAGATCACTGCTAATTATAAAAACAGACATCTTGGATTAATGATTTTAGTTCTTTTCATTTATGGGAAGATAAAGCATCTAGGGCTCATTGAAATTGCTCCTTAGATATGCATCTTAACTATCTAGGGCTGGTATCCTGTACTTTTCCATCTTGAATTCCTCTCAGGGGTATAGTCCAGGTGTGGTGTCAGGGTGGTTGCACTGACTTGGCGGTGGCAACACTTGCTTTTTACTGGAATGGCAGGCAATGTTCTTTGTCCACAGTGGCCACTGTTTACCAACTACAGATCTAACCTGATTTAATTTTCAGGTGGAACCAAAAATTTCAAGTTTTAAGAAAAGTTTGCTGTTATACTTACGAATCACCACAATTTAATTTTCTCATTTATATCAATAAAAATGAAGAACTTGCCAAAAAGTTTTTGATAAGAATGAGATAACCAGGGTTGCCGTAATGGATTGATATCATTCAAATAGACTTAGTTTTAGTTAGCACATGTCTTGTTTAGAGTATACTTGTGATCTTCATTAAGATTTCTGAAATGTTAAAGTTAGCTCACAGATCTCCATGTTTACCTTCTTATACTCAGGAACGGTTTTAAAATGACAGCCAACAACTATATCCAAAAACAAACAAACAAGTCTAAGTCAGCAAAGTAATCACAGATGCCCTTCAATTTGCAAATTAGATATTTCCTTGCACAAAGAATTGTCCTGGGGGGAGCAACTCAGCTAAAATTTCAGGGTAAAGGAGCTCGCTTTCTCTTCATGAAACTCTGTCTGGTGCTCTGATCAAGTAATGATGCTCATCAGGGCAACTATCAGTTCGAATAACACAGAAGCTCAAATAACATGAAGCTCCTCGTATACACTCTAAGGTCAGTAGATGGGTAAGCCGGTCCTATGGGCAGGATGCTCCTAAATAACAGGTTGCAGATCAAGGACAGAACCACTCACTGAGGAGAAATTCTACCTTTTCTGTACTTGAGATCGGGGACCAAGTTCACTTGGGAGTGCAGAACGTAGCACAGAATTGGTGCATGGTAAAGCCTGGTGGAGCAGAGAGGAAGGAAGGGAGAGAGGCCAAAGCAAAGCTCTCTAGCCCACAGCCTGGAAGAGAGCTGTGTAGATGAGCTCAGGGGAGAGAAAGCATCCTGGACTCCTCGCAGAGATGCCCTTCTGACAGGCTTCCAGGTTCCCATGCTCTTGGGGATTCTCCTTCTTATCTCCCCTAGTACACAGCTGCTTTGGTTCAGCTGACCAGGTAAGACCAGTTCTGTCTTCAAAGATGGACTAAGAATGTCATCTGCCTTATCAGTAAACAAAGAATTTTGGCATCATCAAGCCATCAGTCACTACAGCTGCCCCAGGTGGTGAGCCCTGAGGGAACACGAAACAGAGAAAAACAAGCTGCCATCAGCCACTACAGGCAGTCCCAACAGTGGACCTGAGGGGATTCAGGGTGGGAAAGAATAGGGTACTGGCCCGAGACCGCTGAAATGCACATCAAAGGAATGATTTCAATGAGCCCAGACTCTATCTTCCCATACATAGAAAAATGCAAAAATCATTAAATTGAGGTAGCTGCTCAGTCATGTCTGACTCTTTGTGACCGCATGGACTGTAGCCTGCCAGGGTCCTCTGTCCATGGAATTCTCCAGAAAAAAGTACTGGAGTGGGTAGCCATTCCCTTCTCCAGGGGAGCTTCCTGATCCAGGGATTGAAACCAAGTCTCCTGCATTGCAGGCAGATTCTTTACCATCTGAGTCACCAGGAAAACCTCAGCTTCCTTTAATTAACAGTAATCTTTGGATGCTCTGACACCTGGTTTATGATGCAAAAACTTTTATATGTATTGGCTCCTCCCTTACCTCTTGGGAAGAGCTCCTCAGAGCTTATCTGAGAGGCTATCTTCAGGGTTAAGTCCTCAGAAAGTCCACTGAATAAAACATAATTCTCATTATGCATTTGTGTTTTTTTTTCAGTCAACAGAGAAATAAGAAAAGGGAAAGCAAATTTAGAATCTGTAGCAAAACATATTGATAACTAAGATATATCCAGACCTTACTGAATTAATTTTGATCTTGCGCTTGGCCGTTGAGTCATGTCCGACTCTTTGCGACCCCATGGACTGGAGCCCACCAGGCTCCTGTGTTGGTGGAATTCTCCAGGCAAGAGTGGTACAGTGGGCTACTGTGCCCTCCTCCAGGGGGTCTTTCCAACCCAGGGATTGAACCCAGGTCTCCCACATTGCAGGCAGATTCTCTACCTTCTGAGCCACCAGGAAAGCCAATGTTGATCTTAGGTGAGATAATGGTAATGTTATTATGTAGGAGAATGTCATTTTTAGAGATGCATGCCAATGTATTAAAAAATGAACAGCCATGATGTTTGAAACCATTTACTTTCAAATGGCTCAGGAAAAAAGGAAGTGTATATGAGGCTAATTGTTAAAAATTGATGAATTAGTTGTAATAAATGGACTATTGCCTGCTACATCAGTAAACAAAGGATGTCACAGTCATCAGTGATTATAATTATAGCCAGTGGTGAGCTAATGAGCCCTGAGGATACTCAGAATGTGAAAACACAGCCTACTGGCCCCTGACAGCTGAGATGCACATCTAAGGAATGATTTCAGGGCTCAGACTCTTGTATTTTCCCATATGTAGAAAAGCAGTCAATTCCTTAACTTGGCATATCTGGTTTTCTTTAATTAATAATAATCTTTTGATGTTTAGACTACCTGCCCTTGTTGCAAAACTGTTGTATATCTCAGCTCCCCCATTGGCCTCCTCAGAGCAGTTCTATCAAGGTTACTTGATATGCTGCTTCCCAGGCTTGAAGTCCTAAAAGTTCCCACTAAAAAAACCATAACTCTCCGTTTTTAGGTTGTGAATATTTTTTAGTCGACAGGTGGAAGTTATGCTAGTGTTCAATGCTCCAGTCTTCCACTGTTCTTCAGGCTTGAAGATTTTCAAAGTAAACAGTTGGAGAGAAAATGGACTTTAAAATTCTCCAAAATAAACAACTAAGATTTACTGTATAGCATGGGGAACTATATTCAACAGTTTTTAATAATCTATAATGGAAAAGTTTTTTAAGAAAGGATATGTATACATACATATGTATAACTAAACCTCTTTGCCACAACCTGAAACTAACACAATGTTGTAAATCAAGTATATTTTCAAAACTTTTCCAAAAATTTTTTTAAAATCCATAATAAGTACACCAAACTGGTAACAGTGCTTATCTTGGCTGAGGCAATATAGGGGTTCTTTTTTGTTCTTTATATAATCTAGTTGTTCAACATTAACATATATTGTTTTTGTAAGCATATATGATTTTTATTTCAATTTTTAAATACATATATGCATATATTTTTTTAAGGCCACTGCAAGGACTCTTCCTTCAAGTGCCAAACACCACCCTGTCCCATAGGCCCAGCAAAACAAGCCCCCTACATAGCACATTTCTCCACAAGTGCTTTCATGCATCTCACTAGCCCTATATCTCCCTTCCCCACAAACACTTTCCTCATGAACTACCGCCCACACAAGACACACTCCCTCTAAACTACTCTCCCAGAACAAATGGCTTCTTTTACCCCTGACTGCACCTTTGCTCAAGGCTGCTGCCCATAAATCACTCCTCCAAAGTTCCTGTGTAACCCTTCCACCATCTATCCTTTCTAACTTACTGCTTCAGTTCCCTGGTGAATTTCTCCAGGTGCGCTGCTAAAGAGTTCTCAGTTGCTGAGTTTCCTCTCTGCTGAAGTGGTGAATTGCTTCCGCTTTGGTCTGAGATCAATCACAGCTCCCAACTCTTCCTTTTCTAGCCTCCTAGCTCCTCACCTCTTACCTTGCAGCTGATCAATAAGAAACAGACATGCATAAAATTATTTTTATATATATTGGTTGCAATTATTGCAATATAATTATGTATTGCAATATATATCTATATATTGTTATTGCAACATGAGTGTACAGGGTAACATTTAACCTTCCTTCCATATAACTTAAGTGTTGGAGAAGTGTACTTTTGTTATTCAGGCTTTTGAAACAAGTCCTAATGTTTCAAACTATGTTGGAAAATTGTACCAGAGTTATTCAAACCAGTCCTATTGTTTCAAGCTACTTGATTTGAATAAAATTTTAGAGATTTTAAGATCAAAGAAATTCCTTTTTGACTTTGCCAAATACTCATCTAGCCCCTACTTCCACACGTCAAGAATTTAATCACAAAAGAGAATATAATTTCCTTTTTGTGGAGTTCTTCACAAATTGAGTGGAGTCTGTTTTCCGGTCTAATTTTTTTTTTTTTTGCCTCACCATGCACATGTGGAATCTTAGTTCTAATCCACACCCCTTACAGTGGGAGTGTGAAATCTTAACCACCAAAGTTTTAACCACTGAACCGCCAGAGAAATTCTTCCAGTCTAATCTTAACTTTCCAAAGTTGTGCAAAATAAATTTAACTCTTCTTTTATATCAACAATCTTTTGGAATGATAGAAGACAGTTCTTCACTACTCCATTTCATTTCCAATTTGCCACAAAGTAGAATTCCACTGGACCTTTTCTATTAGCCTAAACATGTGATGAGGTTCTACACATTACCCTCCCGTATCACTCTCTGTAGATTCAAAAATACGGAGACAAAAGTTGTGACTATTAGTCCTGGTTTAGTCATTCTTTTGCTGTGTGTGATGGTGGGGAAATTCAAGTGACCTATCGCTAAGCCTCTTTTCATCTGAAGAGTGAAAATGAGAATAATATTAATGATAATTGCTCAAGTCTCCATAAATGCCAAAACTAAAAAGAACAAAGAATGTAAAATCTTTTGTCGACTGTAAAGCACTCCATACCTGTTACATGCTGTGGTTATTCACATTAAAGATTCAGTCACAGTAGGTGAATCTTCCCCACCCCCCATCTCATTACAGATTAAATTCTTCTCTCAGTTCAGTTCAGTTGCTCAGTGTCCAACTCTTTGCGACCCTAGGCACCGCAGCATGCCAGCTTCCCTGTCCTTCACCAACTCTCACAGTTTGCTCAAACTCATGTCCATTGAGTCGGTGATGCCATCCAACCATCTCATCCTCTGTCATCCCCTTCTCCTCTCGCCTTCAATCTTTCCCAGCATCAGGGTCTTTTCTAATGAGTCAGCTCCTCACGTGAGGTGGCCAAAGTATTGGAGCTTCAGCTTCAGCAGCAGTCCTTCCAATGAGTATTCAGGACTGATTTCCTTTAGGATTGACTGGTTTGATCTCCTTGCAGTCCAAGGGACTCTCAAGAGTCTTCCCTAACACCACAGTTCAAAAACATCAATTCTTCGGTACACGGATTTCTTTAAGATCCAGCCCTCACATATCCATGCATGACTACTGAAAAAACTGTAGCTTTGACTAGACAGACCTTTGTTGACAAAATGATGTCTTAGCCTTTTAATATGTTGTCTAGGTGGGTTTGTCATAGCTTTTCTTCCAAGGAGCAAGTGTCTTTTAATTTCATGGCTGCAGTCACCATCTGCAGTGATTTTGGAGCCCAAGAAAGTAAGGCCTGTCACTGTTTCCATTGTTTCCTTGTCTATTTGCCACGAAGTGATGGGACCGGATGCCATGATCTTTGTTTTTTGAGTGTTGAGTTTTAAGCCAGCTTTTTCACTCTCCTCTTTCACTTTCATCAAGAGGCTCTTTGATTCCTCTTCACTTTCTGCCATAAGGGTGGTGTCATCTGCATATCTGAGGTTATTGATATTTCTCCTGGCAATTTTTATTCCTTCCCTACTTGGCTTTTTTGGCTTTTTTAATAAACTTTGGCCACACGCTTTCACATTCAGCATCAATGGGTTCTTAGGAAAGATTGTGGCAGTGATTGCTCCCATGGAATCAGTTTATTTATGATAACAATGGTCTAGTCTCATCCTTTTTAAGATGCTTCCACAAAATAACTGAACTTCCCTTAGTACTGGCCATTCCACTACATTCAGTGAACTTTATAATTGCTCCCTTACCAACAGATCCCAAAGCCCAGTCACATTATCTGAGAATGTCCCAAAATCTGGAGGGTTTGGGTCTCCAAGCTGAATTTTTGCAATGAGATTCTGGAAAGAAGGGTTTTGTTGTTGTTGGTTAGTCACTAAGTCATTATCTGACTCTTGTTGTGACCTCATGGACTGCAGCATACCAGGCTCCTTCTGTCCATAGGATTTCCCAGGCAAGAATACTGGAGTGGATGGCCATTTCCTTCTCCAGGGGATCTTCCTGACCCAGGGGTCAAACCCACGTCTTCTACATTGGTAGGTGGATTCTTTATCACTGAGCCACCAAGGAAGTCCAAGGAAGGGTTCAGTTCCCTAATATTTTTGAAGAGTATGTAACTTTACCCTGCAGGGACCACCTTGCCAAGCTGTTTCTCTTCTGTCCTCTTGTGGATAGCTATCAAGTCAAAGTCAAAGCTATCAGTGTGGACTTATTTCATTATCAAGAGTCCCTATCGAAGAGTACAGCTGTAACTGTACCATAAGCAAGTCGTAGCATACTGCATCAGCGATCTAGCAAAGGTCCCATTTAACTCCCGGTCAACCCTCTAGTCTCCTCCTTCATGTTGTCTCTAGTTCAAGGTGTCTACCATTAGTACAAATTAAAAAAAAAAAAACAACTAATCCTCTTTCCTTGACCTCACATGTTTCTTTAGCCACTTCTCTCCTATGTAGCAAAATTTCTCAAATGAGTTGTTTGTACATGCTGTCTCTACTTCCTCACCTCTTATTCTTTCTGGTGTATAGTTCAATTAGGGTGTCGAAGTCGAATCTAGCCTCTGTACCCTGGCACCGAAGTAAATCTCAGAGACAGAATTTTGGGTGAAATACAAAAGAATAGTTTTATTGTTTTGCTGGGCTTCTCTGGTGTCTCAGCGGTAAAGAATCCACCTGCAATGAGGAGACCAAGGTATGATCCCAGTTTGGGAAGGTCTGGAGAAGGAAATGGCAACCCACTCTGGTATTCTTGCCTGGGAAATTCCATGGACAGAGGAGACTGGTGGGCTACAGTCCCTGGGGTCAGAAAAGAGTTGGACATGACTTAGTGATTAAATAACAACAACAAATAGTTTTATACCTAGCTTTTTGAGATACTGCCAAACTGTTTATCCAAAGTGGCTACACCATTTTTTCCAAAGTGCTACCTCCAGCAGCAGTGTATGAGGGTTTTTGTCTATCTGCATCCTGCCAACACTTGTTAATGTCTCTTATCTACTATAGACATAATAGTGAGCATGAAACAGTATCTCACTGTAGCTTTAACTTGTCTTTCCTTCTTCTATTACTTTCCATCCCCTTACTTTGATTATTTTTCCTTAGCACTTACCATTACCTGAGTTTTTTTTTTTAATATTTGCATTTATTTGTAGTCTAACTCCTCAATTAAATATAAACTCTTAGAAGGCAAGAACACTGTCTTCTTCTCTGTTTCCCTAATCCCTGGAACATTTGTTGAGGAAATGAATGGATAAACACACCCTCCTCACGTGTTTACTTTTCTCTCTGCATGACAGCCTACAAAGGTACACTCAGCGAGTACCTTGCCGAGACATTGAAAAGCTTCTAGCTTCCCCAAGGTTTCATGGGCAGACAACAGTTTATAAATTGATAATTTGGGGATTAGCACACAAACATGTGTGTATATGCGTATGTACATATGCATATATATATATGCACATATACCTCAGCATTTCTATATATCTTAATACATCTGATTATCAAAGGGACAAAGTTCAAAATTAATGTGGAAAAAATGGACAAACATCAACGCAATACAGCGTCGTCAAGTAAATATTGTGGTTATCTGAGTGGCCAACATGTTGAAAAACATCAATATAGGTTAATGACTGATAACAAGACCTGATGCAAGCATCACTTGAATAAATCAAACACACTACTTATCCAAAGGGTACAGAATAAATTCAGCTCAATTAGAGAGATGACAAAATCTTTCAGTTCAGACCGAAGTACAAACATCTCAGACAACAAACTTATTGGGATTGACATATACACACTTAGGGCTTCTTGGTGACTCAGTGGTAAAGAATCCACCCGCCAAGCAGGAGACGTGGGTTTGATTCCTGGGTTGGGAAGATTCCCGGGAGAAGGAAATGGCAACCCTCTCCAGTATTCTTGCCTTGCCTAGGAAATCCCGGGGACAGAGGAACCTGGCAGGCTACCATCCATGGGACGGCAAAAGAGTCGGATACGCCTTAGTGACTAAACAACAACAATAAAAACACTGCTATATATAAAATAGATAACTAACTAATAAAGATCTACTGTATCACACAGGGAACTCTGCTCAGTACTCTATAATAACCTATGTGGGAAAAGAATCTAAAACAGAGTGGATATACGCATACCTATATCTGATTTATTTTGCTGTACCCCTGAAACAACACAACACTGTAAATAAATTGTACTCTAATAAAAAGTTAAAAAAAAAAAAAAAGAATACAAACATCTTAATTCCAATACCTTCACCAGAGGGTGTATTATTACTGAAAATGCTAAGTAAGCCAGAGTCATACTAGGGCCTATGGAACTCTATACACTCATAAACAAGTAAGGATATGCCCTAAGCCCTTCAGGTAGAAGCGCCTCGTGTGTCTGGTTTATACAATGTACAATCCTATTGCAGGGTTCAGTTTGGTTCTCTAAGGTACCTCTCTCAGACTCCTCAGGCTAGTACATTCTGGTCTGAGAACACTCCTGAACCCAGTATTGTATAACCATACCAGGGATCAGCTTTCTAGATCTTTGGGAGTCCTGCTAACAAGCCTTTAGATCAACCATGGAGCTATGCTAAAGTAATGAGCTGGTAGGTAAGAAATATTTTAGATGCTGGACATCCATAAAGAATGGCAGAATGACAGAAGATATTCAGTTACCCTTACCATATTTCCATGTTTGTTTTTTAAACACTGGTGATTCCTATCCATTTGGGAAGGATAGAGGCAATTTGGGGGAGCATGCATTCAAGGAAACCCAGTGACTTTCTTCTGTCTCCGCAGATTCAAAATCTTGCAGGTCTATCAGTGGATGTCCAGAGTGAGAACCTTCCCACCTCCAAAACAAGCATATCAAAAACAACCACTGCACGAAACATCAAGTTTATTCCTTGATGGCTGCTAAATTATTTCCATACTTTGATAGAGTGGGTGGGATACTAACAATAGTAGAAGCTCTACATTATTATTTAGAGGGAGCAGTGGAGATTAAAACTGTGAACTGGAATTAACCCGAGACAGTTTTTGAAGGGTAAAAAGAACACTGGATAGACCTAGAACATGTCAGGCTACACAAAAAGTTGTACTAAATTCCAACTAATCTCTTATTATGAAATTATAACTAAAGTTCGAGTAGAAATAGATCAAAATAAAATAGGAAAAGGAAAGACTAAGACTAAAATCAAACAGCTGACTGACATTCATTTTAAAAAATGAATAAAAGAGAGAAGGGCAAGAGAACAAGAAAAAAAAAGAGATTTGCAAGGGAGCTAAAGTAAACCTCCTGAATGAACATACTTAGGATGGAAGTGAACATGAAAACCAGTGGGAGGGGAAGAAAAGGGCTCTCTGACCTCAAAACAGGAGAACAAAGACAGATTAATCCCAAACAATATCAAATCTATTTTAGGACCAAGATACAACTCTGGGAAAAAGATTGAAGACAGGAAATTTTCCATTTTTATTAAAATCCAAATTTACAATAACTGAAAAACAAGGCAGATAGCCAGTGTTTATTGAAAAGGTGTCCCTTAGAAACAAAATGTGATTATGAAAAACAGAGGCCTATTTACAAGGAAAAGAGCAATGCAAATCTAAGCCAGATCAAATTTAGATGCAAGGCACAGCAAGGAAGGAACAGTTTCATTCTCTTTCACTTCCTTGTTTTAAAGGGACAGCAGGTGGCATTATCTCTTCATATGTACTCCTAATACTAATCAACAAGCAGGCTGGCAAATAGCTAAAAACAAAATCCAAGCATATTCTTCCTTAGGTTCTAAAAAATTTGAGGTGACAGACATGTGTTCTTGACAGCTTGACCTAATTCATGGAGTGAGCACACTAATTTACAAAAGGGCAAAGATCTCCAAGATATATTAAGATAAAATAAAATAGTATTGATGCAGACCAATACAAATAACATGCTAGCTTCAGTGTATTATAATAATAGGAGAAAAAAATTGTATTTCTTTGTATTTTTTATAAATGCTGGAAGAATATACAAGAAGCTGATAAAAGTGACTACTAGTGGGATAGGGAAGGAAGGGTAGATGGAGGACAGAACTGAGATGAATATTTTCACTGTATACATTTTTTTTTTTTTTGCTTAGCTTTTTAGCTATGTGATTATATAACATATTCAAATTTTATTCTAAAAGACAGAGAAAACTAATCTGAATTAAGTGTATATTTTCATTTCTAAATTTCTTGCATTCTTGCCTTTATGTTTCATTTTATCACAACATTTTCTTTCAAACACTACAAAAGACCTCAACCAGATTAAAATTAAATACTTCACACCACCCAGCTAATTTGAGGTGAAATTAATTCTACCATCAAAAAAGCCTCCCCAGTTCTACTTAGGCTTTAGTCCTTGAAAATATTTACTATAGTGTGATTTTCAACTAGCAGTCAGTTAAACAGCCTTCAATGGCTGGCCATTTGCCTAGAAAATAAGATTGTTACTGCTCAGGCTGAAATCAGAGCCCTAAACAATTTAACCTCTCCCCACCTTATCTCCAACTGCTCCTTCTCATGATTTCTTCAATTTTACCATTCCAATTTGTTAAATGATTAGAAACGCCTGAATTTGACTGTGTATATCGCCTTCAGTTATATCTTCCTCATCATCTCTCCTGTAAAGCCTACCTCAAGTCCTACCAATCCTTTCCCCACTCCACATCCTCAGTAGCACATATGATCATTGACACTTAGCATATGCTACTTTTCACATTATTATATTGCTTTTTCAAAAACAATTTTTCTAAACAATCATTACTAAGTCCAAGCTCACTCTGCTCGCCGCACAACAGGCCAATAAATCTGATAAAAAAGGTTTTGAGGCAAGAAATCTGGCTTTTTTTGGCGAGCTGACTGACCGAGAAAATAACAGACTAATGTCTTAACCACTAATGTCAAAGAAGATGAAGCTGAACAATTCTATGAAGACCTACAACACCTCCAAAAACTAACACCAAAAAAGATGTCCTTTTCATCACAGGGTACTGGAATGAAAAAGTAGGAAGTGAAGAGATATTTGGAGTAATGGGCAAATTTGGCCTTGGAATACAAAATGAAGCAGGACAAAGGAGTTTTGCCAAGAGAATGCATTGACCATAGCAAATACCATCTTCCAACAACACAAGAAATGATTCTACACATGATATAACCAGATGGTCAATACTGAAATCATATTGTTTATATTCTTTGCAGCTAAAAATGGAGAAGCTCTATACAGTCAGCAAAAATAAAACCTGGAGCTGACTGTGACTCAGATCATCAGCTCCTTATTGCAAAATTCAGGCTCAAATTGAAGAAAGTAGGGAAAACCACTAGACCATTCAGGTGTGACCTAAATCAAATCCCTTACAGTTAATATATTGGAAGTGACAGAGATTCAAGGGACTAGATCTGATACAAAAAGTGCCTGAAGAACTATGGATGGATGTTCGTAACATTGTACAGGAGGTGGTGACCAAATTCATTCCCAAGGAAAAGAAATGCAAGAAGGCCAAGTGGTTGCCTGAGGAGGTCTTACAAATATCTGAGAAATGAAGAGAAGCAAAAGACAAAGCAGAAAGGGAAAGATAAACCCAAATGAATGCAGAGTTCCAGAGAATAGCAAGGAGAGATAAGAATGCCTTCCTAAGTGAACAGTGCAAAGAAATAAGGGAAAACAATAGAATGGGAAAGACTAGAGATACCAGGGGAACATTTCACTCAAAGATGGGCACAATAAAGGACAAAAACGGCAAGGACATAACAGAAGCAGAAGATATTAAGAAGAGGTGACAAGAATACACAGAAGAACTATACAAAAAAGCTCTTAATGACCCAGATAACCACAATGGTGTGGTCACTCACCTAGAGCCAGACATCCTGGAGCGTGGAGTCAAGTGGGCCTGAGGAAGCATTGCTACAAAAAAAGCTAGTGGAGGTGATGGAATTCCAGCTGAGCTACTTCAAATCCTAAAAGATGATGCTGTTAAATTGCTGCACTCAATATGCCAGCAAATTTGGTAAACTCAGCAGTGGCCACAGACCTGGAAAAAGTCAGTTTTCATTCCAATCCCAAAGAAGGGCAATGTCAAAGAATGTTCAAGTTGCTGTACAATTAAACTCAGTCACTATCAAGATTATGCTCAAAATCCTTTAAGTTAGACTTCAAAAATACATGAACAGAGAACTTTCAGATGGACAAGCTGGATTTATAAAAGGAAGAGGAACCAGATATCAAATTGCCAACATCCACTGGATCATGGAAAAAGCAAGAGAATTCCAAAAAAACATCTGCTTCGTTGACTATGCTAAAGCCTTTGACTGTGTGGATCACAACACACTGTGAAATATTCTTGAAGAGATGTAAATACCAGACCACCTTACCTGCCTCCTGAGAAACCTTTATGCAGAACAAGAAGCAACTGTTAGAACCATACATAGAACAATGGACTGGTTTCAGATTGGGAAAGAAGTACATCAAGGCTGTATATTGTCACCCTGCTATTTAACTTATATGCAGAGTACATCATGTGAAGTGCTGGGCTGGATGACTCACAAGCTGGGATCAAGGTTGTAGGGAGAAATATCAACAACCTCAGATGATATCACTTTAATGGCAGAAAGTGAAGAGGAACTAAAGAGCTTCTTGATAAGGGTGAAAAAGGAGATTGAAAAAGCTGGCTTAAAATTCAATATTCAAAAAACAAAGATCATGGCATCTGGTCCCATCTTTTTGTTAACAAAAATAATATAGTCACAACCTGAAAGTAGAGAGTTATTTTATTTGGTGGGAATGTTTAGAACTCCAAGCCCGGGAGACAACATCTCAGTAGCTCTGAGAAAACTGCTCCAAGGAGACAATGGAAAAGTCGAGCTACATACAAGTTTGCAACAAAGGGAGCAGGCAGTCTGAACACCAAAGATCAGGTATCAAGTTAAGAAACTTAGCATTTTATATATGGGAAGATACAAGCCTCTGGGTTCACTGAATTCATTCCTTTCATATTCTCCTCAGCTATCTGGGGCCAATCCTGTTTCTTGCATTCCACCAGCTCCTCAGCAATCACTGTGGGGGTGTGGCAGCATCCTCTGGATCTAAGTTTTGGAAACCTTGGTTCATATTTGGAGGCCAGAAGTCACTGAAGGCTGTAACATTTCTTGTTGATTAATATGGCAGGAGATATTTTCGTTTCAACAACTTCATAGCAAATAGATGAAGAAAAAGTGGAAACAGTGTCAGATTTCATTTTCTTGGGCTCCAAAATCACTGCAGATGGTGACTGCAGGAATGAAATTAAAAGACTCTTGCTTCTTGGAAGAAAAGCTATGACAAACCTAGACAATGTATTAAGAAGCAGGGACATCACTTTGCCAGCAAAGGTCTGTACAGTCAAAGACTACTGGTTTTTACAGCAGTCATGTATGGATATGAGTGAAAGTGAAAGTCACTCAGTCATGTCTGTCTCTTTGAGACCCCATGGATATACAGTCCATGGAATTCTCCATGCCAGAATACTGGAGTAGAGTGTTCCCTTCTCCAAGGGATCTTCCTAACCCAGGGATCAAACCCAGGTCTCCTGAATCACAGGCAGATTCTTTACCAGTTGAGCCACTGAGGAAGCCCAAGAATACTGGGTTGGGTAGCCTATCCCTTCTCCAGTAGATCTTCCTGACCCAGGAATCAAACTGGGGTCTCCTGCATTTCAGGCAGAGTCTTTACCAGCTGAGTTACAGTTGGACCATAAAGAAGGTTGAGTGTCAAAGAATTGATGCTTTCAAACTGGCGCTGGAGAAGACTCTTGAGAGTCCCTTGGACAGCTAAGAGATCAAACCAGTTAATCCTAAAGGAAATCAACCATGAATATTCATTGAAAGGACTGATGCCAAAGCTGAAACTCCAATACTTGGCCACCTGATGTGAAAAACCAACTCATTGGAAAAGACCCTGATGCTGGGAAAGACTGAGGGCAAGAGGAGGAGGGTTGACAGAGGATGAGATGGTTGGATGGCATCAATGGACATGAGTTTGAATAAACTCAGGGAGATAGTGAAGGACTGGTAAGCCTGGTGTGCAGTTCATGGGGTCGCAAAGAGTCAGACTTAGGGACTGACACTGCTTCCACTGTTTCCCCATCTATTTCCCATGAAGTGATGGGACCAGACACCATGATCTTAGTTTTCTGAGTGTTGATCATTTTGCCTTTTCATACCATTCATGGGGTTCTCAAGGCAAGAATACTGAAGTGGTTTGCCATTCCCTTCTCCAGTGGACCGCATTCTGCCAGACCTCTTCACCATGACCCAACCATCTTGGGAGGCCCCATATGGCATGGCTTAGTTTCTTGAGGTAGACAAGACTGTGGTCCCTGTGATCAGATCGGCTAGTTTTCTGTGATTATGGTTGCAGTGTGTCTGCCCTCTGATGCCCTCTCACAATACCTACTGTCTTACTTGGGTTTCTCTTAACTTGGATACCTCTGTACTTAGATCTAAGTAATTAGGCTTTGGAATTAGGACATCAAATTATAATATTCCTTATTCGTCTAGTATTTTATTATGAAATACATGACATCTTCTAAATCTAAAAGGCTAGAGGGACTTCCCTGGTGGTCCAGTGGTTAAGACTCTACACTTCCACTGCAGGAGGCACAGATTCTACCCCTGGTTAGGGAACTAAGATCCTGCAGGCTGCACAGTGGCCACACACACACACACACACACACACACACACAGAGTCTAGATGCCCTTTAAGAACTCTGGAAATCCCCTTAAATATTCCAAGTCTCTCTGGGACATATTTTTCAGAAGGTACTCTTCTAGTTCCTGACCTACCACACTGCAGATCTGGGGTATGAAAGCCCAGCGCCAAAAATGCAGCCCTCCTCTAACTTCCAAATGCCCATCTGCTATGTCTCCATGTCTTCTGTTCTAGTCACACTTGTGAAAATGACCCATGAACATGCCTAGTGCTTTTCATTGCTCTGTACTTTGGCTCACCCTCATGTGAAATCCTTTTTGTCCCTTTCAACCTTGAAGACTTAAGCTCAAAGTTAAACCAATCCTCACAATCCAGTGTATAAAATCAGTTTGTCCTTTAGGCTCCCATGACATGTGACTTGTACCTATTTTATACCACCTTATGTGGACAGGTAATAGCTTTGCAAATGTGTATTTCTACTGGCAGGAAGTGAAGAGGAACTAAAGAGCCTCTTGATCAGGGTGAAAGAGGAGAATGAAGAAGCTGGCTTCAAACTCAACATAAAAAAAACTAAGATCATGGCATCCAGTCCCTGCACTTCATGGCAAATAGAAGGGGGAAAGGTGGAAGTAGTGACAGATTTTACTTTCTTGGGCTCCAAAATCACTGCAGACAGTGACTGCAGTCATGAAATTAAAAGACACTTGTTCGCTAGAAGGAAAGCTATGAAAAACCCAGACACTGTATTAAAAAGCAGAGACATCACTTTGCCAACAAAAGTTCATCTAGTCAAAGCTATGGTTTTCCCAGCAGTCATGTAAGGATGTGAGAGTTGGATCATAAGGAAGACTGAGCACCAAAGAATTGATGCTTTCGAATTGTGTTGCTGAAGACTCTTGAGAGTCCCTTGGACAGCAAGATTAAACCAGTCAATCCCAAAGGAAATCGATCCTGAATATTCATTGGAAGGACTGATACTGAAGCTGCAGCTCCAATATTTTGGCCACCTGATGTGAAAAGCCGATTCAGTAGAAAAGACCCTGATGCTGGGAAAGATGGAAGGCAAAAGAAGGGGGTGGCAGAGAATGAGTTGGTTCGATGGCATCACTGACTCAACGGACATGAGTTTGAGCAAACTCCAGGAGACAGTGAAGGACAGGGAAGCCTGGTGTGCTGCAGTCCATGGGGTTGCAGAGTCAGACACCACTTGGAGACTGAACAACAAAATATCTGTAGGGCACTGTAAGGTCCTTGAGAGGAAAAGACCATTTTTATATTCTGAACTTAACATTCTCTTAGCTAACAGTGTTAAACAATATTCAATAACTTGATGAAAAGAAGAATGGATGAAAGGAAGAGTAGTTATAGTACCCCTCCAGGATGCTTTTTGTGTTGGGTTCAGCTAAGTAGGTCAGTTACCAAACAAAGGATTATTTATGAGTTCTGCAAAGATTTTCTGCCAAAATTTCTCTTCCACATTATACTACTACTTATTGAAATGTTACCACTATTGGAGGCTCACCCAGCTCTGCCCTCCATCAAATGGCAAACAGGCCTGAGAGGGTGGGGGTAGTATGTTTTTCAAAAATGCCAGCCAGCTGAATGCAAGCTGATAAGCACAAAGAGTTCACTGAGTCTTGCCTGGCTCATGTCACAGGGAGGTTCTGATCAAGCAGAGTGAAAAGAAAGGCTAATGCCCAGGAAGAAAGCAATAGGAGGAAAGGGGGTGCTCCAAGAGAAGAGGTCAGGGTACGAGTCAGCCTCACAAGGGCTGGCAGCACTCTCATCAGAGTGGCATGGCAGGCAGCAGAAAAGGGTGTTTGCCATTGCACTGTGAGAATGGAGTCAAGGAGTGTGTGGCTGCCGTGAATCATGGCGGATGTTTGGGTGAGTGAACCGAAGGAAATCAATAGGAAATACAACTAGGGCTTAACAAGAAGTGGCAACTATGGAACACAAGCTGAGGTCAGGAAACTAATTCAGATATTCACGAGCAGACAGAAACTACCAGAAGCAAAGGGACAGAGGAAGAGTGATCCGAGGGAAGCAGCCACCAGGTGCCAGAAGTTAGCCTTTCCTTATCTTCTAGCACTTTCTCTCACTTTCACCTCTTTGCCTTTGCTTCATCCTACCCTGAATTCACATACCACCTCATCTCAGTTCTTTGCTGTCTGAGAAGCACAGAGTCAAACAAAACGTGGTCTCATGATTGGTTTCATGTCACTCTTGGTCTATATCCCAACCTTATCCCAAATTACATAAAAATGAAGAAATTATTTCATCTTTCTCTTTATTCTCAAAATACAATAGTATAAAAATCTAAAAGGAATAGGCTGTTCCATGTGTGGTCTCCAGTGCTCTGAGGAGGCAGAACTGAGCCCCGAGGAATGTGAGAGGACCATCTTAAGCCAGGAACAGTTACTGTGCTGAGTTCGAGGCCCCAAACCAAATCCTTGGGTATGTGCTAGGGCTTGGGCTCGAGTTCTCGAAGAGGAATAGGGGTGGAAATCATTCTGAGATGACAAACTGACCAGAAGAGGGCACAGCACCAGTAAGGTCTGGTGGGAGAAGCAGGGAAGGTGACCCTCCTTTCTGCCACCACCTAAGGCAGAGGCACGTGACTCCAGCAAGGGCTAAAGTAGGCAGCAGCTCCTTGGACCCCATAACGGAGAGGCCAACCCACTCCGGGGCTGGTTAATTGGTGTGCTTGGACAGTGGAATGCTAGCCATAAGAATGGAGACAAACTGTTCCAATTTCTGCGCAGCTTGCTTCCCGGCCTCTAGTACTTCTTCGTGATTGGCCTTCCCCTGGCTTTCATAATCCAAGATGGCCTTGTTTGTGATGAGTGAGAAGCCAAAGACTCGAAGTCCACAGTGTCTTGCGACTATAACTTCTGGTACTGTGCTCATGCCTGATGTAGACAAAGAGGGAAACCAACAGTCAGAATCCCCAAATGGCCCCTAGCCTTACCTCCATTCATCACCTCGTTGACAGTTGACACTAAGAAAACATCCAAAGAAGCAGCTAAATTAGTGTCAAGCTTAGGTTGTTCTGTATTACCTAAAAGAGTTGGGCTTCAGGGGGCTCTACACATTTCTTATAAATATCACCATTGCAATACTTTATTTCTATCTCTGCTTGTGATCATTTTAAAGTCAGTTCTAATATCGCAATTTTGTCTTCCAGCCAGAGGTATAGAAGGTGCCTATGATATTTGTTGAAATAATCAAAAACAGTTATCACATAATAGATAGTTATCACATTAGCATTACACTGGTTAAAGTCCTTGGTGCTGGGTGGTGGGTTGAGGCTACAGTGCAAACCTCCCAATCAACCTTTAAAGTCAGTTAATTCAATCTTCCCTTAAAGCAGACCCCTCCTTCAGTGTATCATCTAAATCTACAATCTTTTACTCTTTTCCAACTTATTTTACCAGGATCCTCTCTTCAAGCCTCCAAGTCAAGGGAGTTCCCTGGCAATCCAGTGGTTAAGACTCTGCACTTCCAATGCAGGGACTGCAGACTCAGTCCCTGATTGGGGAACTAAGATCCCACATGCCATGCAGAGCAGCCAAAAACAAAAAAAGACAAAACAAAAAAGTACCCCCAAATTACGAAGCCACCAGCCAAGTTCCCCTCCTCACCAACAGCATCCGCCCCTAGCTTCTGCAGCAGGCGACACTCGGCCACAGTCTCAAAGCTGGGGCCCGCCACCATCACGTAGGTGCCTTCCTGTAACTCTCTCTGCTCCCCCATTTGTTTCCAGGTACTGTGAGCTTTCCGCCTCATATCCCGGTCGTAGGCGTCAGACATGGCAGGGAAACGAACTCCAAACCTAGAGCACAGGTTGGGTTATCTCAGATTAATGGAATACAGCGAGCTCTCCCAAGCTGACCCATCTAAACAGAAAGAAGCAAGAGAGATACCGTTCATCATTGGGCCCTCTGAGAGGGTTCTCGCCGCTGAGACCAGGGAGGTTGATGTGATCGCGGATCAGCATGATGTCGCCAACCTCAAATCTGGGGTTGAGCCCTCCAGCTGCATTGGTGACCACCAGGGTCTCCACACCCAGAAGCCGGAAAACTCTCACTGGGAATGTCACCTTAGAAGCGAAAGACAAAAGATCAGAGAGTTTTCTTTAACATTTGACCAATACACCCATGCAGATAAACATGACATACATTATGAAAGAGAAAAGAGGGGACCAAAAATCTACCTTGCCTAAGCAGCTAGGTAGTAAAATAGGATAGAGAGCTCTATCTCCCTTCTTCCAGACACAACCAGGCTTATACCCCTGTTTTACCTTCCAGAGCGGGTAGCCTTCATACATGTGGAACCTGCCCTGCATCATCACACAGGCTCTGCCATTCAAGATCCCAAACACCAGTCGACCAGCATGACCTGGCACTGTATACAGAAAAGAGAAGGAAATGCATGGAATGATGCTTTCATACAACACATATCCACTGAGCACCTACACTGGCCCAACTGTGTTCAACATATGATGGTAAAACTAACCAATAAAAAACATCATCCTCTCCACTCAGAAAGTTTAAGTCTGGTGGGGGTGTGTTCAGTTGCCTTAGTCATGTCCAGCTCTTTGTGACTCCATGGACTGTAGCCCACCAGGCTCCTCTGTCCATGGGGCTCTCCAGGCAAGAATAATACTGGAGTAGGTTGTCATTCCCTTCTCCAGGGGATCTTCCCAACTTAGGGACTTAACCAGGGTCTCCTGTACTATAGGTGGATTCTTTACTACTGAACCACTGGGGAAGCCGCTGGTTGGGGAGACAGAAATTAATCATAAACTTAGATACAAGTACACTCTGTGATTAGAGCGATGGGGGTAAAGATGTTCAATGTGAATATACACCAGTTACTTTTTAAAGAAACTTTAAAAGAATGAGAAAGTCATAATGCAAGAGAATAAAAGAAATAAGTGGGTAATATAATAGTGGGTAAAAATAGAGTAAGTGGGTAATAATGAATGCAGTGAGTGTTGTAATCATAGACCTCTTTCCAAAATTTTCAAAACTCTCAAAATGCATATTCTTTTTTTTTTTTTTTTCAAAATGCATATTCTTATGACCATAACTAAGCTATATGATTCCTCACTCTTGAAAGGAAACTCATGGTATAGTCTAGCTTCTTAAAAAGGCTATGAACAAGGAAAGGGGCCAACATTAGACCCATACAAGTCTTTTTTATGACTCCCAAAATAGTCCTGTGGGAATACATGCCCTGTATGCCCACATAGGGGCATGGAACGGCAAAGATAACTCCTCACACAGACATAGTAACAATTATTACACATAGGGGAGTGGAACGGCAAAGATAACTCCTCACACAGACATAGTAACAATTATTACTATTTCTCTCATCTAACATTTCTCCTTTAAGGGACATGGCCAACCTATCCCTTAGGGAATGAATGGTCTGAGAGAAGAACCAAAACAAAGAGGGAGAGTTCAGGGGATACTCAGAGACTGAGGAGCATATAAAAAAGTTACCTGTAATAGAACAGAGGTGATACAGTTAGGAAAGCCCAAATAGAGTATAAAAAATAAGTTGAAAAAAAAAATATAAGTTGACAAAGTTTAAAAAGCTTAATCCACTTTTCACTGAGTGCCGTGCCCTTGTCATTGGGGGTAGAGTGGCAGATGGAGCCAAAGTCATTTCCATCTCCCTTAGAAAACTTTGCACTCCCTTCTCTCTATTATTTCCTTCTCCAACCCCATTGCCACTCCCCGTTCTGGTCTCCTAGTCTTGTTCCAAAGGGAATGAAAAATATCTGTTAAGTCTTAACTCTCCAGGGAAAAGAGGAAGGAAAGTACAATCTGAAAAATTAATAATAAACCAACAGAAGTTGGTCCTGAAAAATTAATAAATAAACCAAATAAACTACCCTTGTCCTTGGCCAAGTAAACTTGGCCGTTTCTCACCTGACCCTCTTCTAAGCCTCACCCTTGGCATGAGGAACCTCCTCAATCAGGGATGGAACCCAGCCCCTGCAGTGAAGTGTGGAGTGTTAGCCACTGGACCTCCAGGGAAGTCTGGCCTTGGAGCTTCTGGCTGCTACTGAGATGCTAGATATACTCTCCTCAAATACCTCAGAGCTCCACTATGCAGAGGGGGCCCTTCCACATCCCCACTGACAAAGGTCAATGTGAACCAAGTCTTGTGTATTCATATATTACCTGGGTATTTGTCTGCAAGAACATGGCAGTCGGTGTGTTCATTTGTTGGCATGTACCAGTACGTGCCTTATGCTAGGCTTATTCTACAGCCTTATTCTAGGCTGTAGCTAGAGCTGGGGAGATTGAGATCAGCAGGAACACACAGGACAGGGTGAGGGTGGGGGTGTGGGGTGGGGGTTGGGGGGCTGACTTTGTCCCGGGAGGTTACAGGCACATCTTTTTCCACTTAGGATACAGACTGAAAGAAATGAGCGAGGTGTATGAGGATATGAGGATGTGGTGACCACGGTGTGTGGGGGGAAAGGATGTCTAAGGGAAGTGTTGTAAAGCTTTAAGGAGCTGAGTCATTAAGGCAAAGAAATGTCATCATACAGTAACAGTGACACACACACGCCCTGTCTGTTAAAATGTTGCTACTGGAGGAATTTCTTTCTAAAGTCATTCTGATTCTTGATGGGTTTTTTCCCTCTCTCACAACAGTTGTTGCTAGTCAAATGCTATAGAGGAAACCCAGGACCATGGGTAGAAGCCCTCCCATCACAATTTCATCAGTACCCCTCAGTCCCATCCCTCCTTCCCTTTGCCAGTACCTGTACTTTCGGGAAAGTTTGGTATTTCACTGTAGTCAAAGGTCTGGGCTTGAGTTAATCTTTTAATCAGACCTCCTAACCCAGAACCACAGATCACTGCCACTTGAGGTCGGTGTTCGGTGCGAGACAAGAGCCATTTTGCAGTGTCTTGATAATCTTCATATGTAAATCTAGGGGGAAAAAATGGAAAACCAAGGTGAGATTCACTCCCAGTCCAAGGGTATCATAAAATAATAACCTTCAGTGAGGAAAGGCTGGCAGGGGTACCAAGGTGACAGGGGATACAGAAGTTGGCCAAGGAGCTAGACCAGGCTATTATACAAAGAAGCAAATCCAGACCACAATTCTGGTTGTCAAGAGCTGGGGGACAGCTGACTATAAGTTTCTCAGCAGCAGCTTGTGAACACTACAGACTCTGGAGCCCAACTCTACAGACAGATCATTCTGAGGAGAGGCCCCAGAATCTCTGTTTCTTACAAAAGTGCCTCAGGTAATTATCATCCGAAAACCAGGTTTCATAATTCTGGCCTAGAGGGAAGCAGAACTCTATCTGGATTATAGTCCCAATTTTATCTTTTTAAGCAAGTAACTTGTGCTTCAAATTCTTTCCTCTAGGGTAAATAAAGCAAGGAAATGTGATTGGCCTCACCTATTGTATTAGGCTCTGTTTGAAAATGAATTAAAAACTTGCCTACAAGCTCCAAAGACCTTTGAGTCCATAAAATCATGGTACAGGTCCACAGAACTTGAACCCCCCCTCCCCCCTTTTAAACAACTCTTCCTCCTGCCTGTATTTTTCCTCCCTGCCTTCTCCCATCTTTCCTTTTCTTCATCAAGATCCAAGGTCCTTTGCCTTTCAGAGACCTAAATAGACATAACCAGACATCCCCAAGAATCAACTGGGAATTTTTCTCACAATTCTAGTCCAGTTCTCTCATACCTATCTGGAAAAAACAAGGAGAAGGGATGTGGGGAGACTGAGGTGTGACAGAGCTGAACACAACTAACCAACCAAACCTCCAGAGGAAACCTTTTTTTTTTTTTTCTCAAAAGTACTGCCTTGGAAACCAGATGACAAACACTGGGCTACCCTCAGGCAAGTACCTGGACAAAGGACAGGGTGGCGGCAATAGAAATGGGGTCTAAGGATGATGGAGATGAGAGAAGCAGTGAGATGGTAAAAATTAAATATCATCCCAAAAGGTGCAAAGTAAAGTAAATAACAGTGAAGCCCTGGCCCATCAAGCTCATCAGAGCCACAGCTTACAGGACTTCCTCCTTAGCTTCAATATCCCAAGAATGCCCCGAATCCCTGGGCACCCTAAAGCCACTGTGATCCCTAATGCTGGGTAGGGATTTCAAGGACCAAAGCAGAAATAAAGGTTTTTAAAAGAAAGGGCGCGAGGGAGTGCGGGGTGGGGGGGGTAGGGGGGGGGGCGGGGGGGGGTAGGGGTGGGGGAGGGGTGGCAGGGAATGGGAAGGATCTGTTGCTGTTTCATGAGTAAGAATTTCCTTTTCTTGGAGAAGCCATCCGCAACTTAATTGGACCTCCAACTTGGAGGGAAGAGGTGTTCCCGAGGGACGAGGAGTACACTCTCTCCTCTGAAGGACGAACTCTAGATACCGGCACCAAAAGTACCTCGCGGCTTTCCCCACACTCTCGAATCGGAATCTGTGACGACCACATGGGTTGAGAAGACCTCTTCCCCCGAAGTGTGGGTGGAGGAGCACGCTCTCTATACTCACATCTCAGTAAGTGCGTGAGCCAGCGCACGCACACACACACCGGCTCTTTTGGGGAGCAGTCCACGGTTTACTAACATGTTCCCTTCCTGTTCTGGTGGCGCCACGCTGCTCGATTCCCGCGCGCGCCCCTGCCAGGGCCGGCCCCACCACCTCTCGGCTGCCTTGCCCCTGATACCGGGCTCCCAGCCAGGCCTCTGCATCTCTGGGGCACTCGTTCCCTCTCTTGGCCCTCTCGAGACTCAGGGTGCTGTGTTTTCAGGGCTCGAAGATAGCCATTTCCTCTCCCCAGGGGCTTCCTGGGTTCCCTGGGCCTGGTCCCAGCCTTACCCATTCTCCATGGTCCCGCAGACGCCCTCTCGATGAGTTTGCCCTTCTCCGTTCATATCTGCTCCGCGGAGCTGAGCTGGCTTCGGTCACCGAGTGTTACCCACACAGTTAGCGCACTGTTTGCACCGCGCTGGCTCATTATATCCCCAGCGCCGGAGCCCCCAGCCAATGGCAAGCGAGTACGCAGCCGGCTTCGTCCCCATGGTGACCCGCCCAACTCAATAGCCCCGAGCAAGGCTGTAAATCTAATCTGAGTTCTTTCCAGCCGCAGTATCTTTCTCTAGCAGTACTTTACCTTAGGCGGAAGGGGGAGGGGAGACGGGGCGGAGGGAGGTGGGAGCATCCCGGTTGTGCCTCTGCACCCAGTCCTTACAGCAAGTCGGGAGTTGACAGCACGGAAGCCTGTGCGGGAAGAGGGCTGGAAGTCCGGGAGCAGAGCCTCTAACCATCTGTCCGCAACCCCATTCCTGACGGTGTCTACAGCAAATCATAAGAGATTTGAAAAGAGGAAAATTTAAACCTTAGATCCTGAAAACTCAGAATAAAATTAAGTAGCCTCTGTCTGAATTCCTTCCTGAACAAAGGAAAAAGGGTTGATTCTACTTCCCTGGTGACTCAGATGGTAAAGAATCCGCCTGCAGTGCGAGAGAGCTGGGTGCACTCCCTGGGTGGGAAGAGTCCCTGGAGAAGGGAACAGCTACCCACTCCAGCATTCTGGTCTGGAGAATTCCGTGGACTCTATAGTCCCTGCACTGGAGAAGGGAATGGCAAACCACTTCAGTATTCTTGGCTTGAGAACCCCGTGAACATGTGACACTGAAAGATGAACTCCCCAGCTAGGTAGGTGCCCAATATACAGGGGACCTACCCTATATATAGTCTTTGCCACCCCATGGACTGTAGCCCACCAGGTTCCTCCGTCCATGGGACTCTCCAGGCAAGAATACTGGAGTGGGTTGCCATTTCCTTCTCCAGGGAATCTTCCTGACCCAGGGATCAAACCCAGGTCTCCCGCATTGCAGCAGGCGCTTTAACCTCTGAGCCACCAGGAAAGCCCATATATAGTCCATGAGGTCACAAAGAATAGAACAAGACAGCAAATTTCACTAGCGATTAGACTGATGTGGAGGTTATAGGATTTGGAAAAAACATATAGCCCTACCATAGAGACTATAGGCTGCCTCAGGCCAAATTACAAGGAGGGAGCACAGCCCCACCCATCAGCAGAAAATTGGATTCAAAATTTATTGAACAAGGCCTTGCCCTTCAGAGCAAGACTCAGTTTTCCCCACAGCCAGTCCCTCCCATCAGGAAGCTTGCACAAGCCTTTCATCCTCATCCCTCAGAAGGCAGACAGAATAAAAACCACAGTCACAGAAAACTAACCAAAATGATCACATGGATCACAGCCTTCTGTAACTCATTGAAACTATAAGCCAGGCAGTGTAGGACCACCCAAGACAGATGAGTCATGGTGGAACGTTCTGACAAAATGTGGTCCATTGGAGAAGGCAATGGCAAACCACTTCAGCATTCTTGCCTTGAGAACCCCATGAATAGTATGAAAAGACAAAAAGATAAGACACTGAAAGATGAAGCCCCCCAGATTGGTAGATGTACAATACGCTGCTGGAGAAGAGACGAGAAATAGCTCCAGACAGAATGAAAAGGATGAGCCAAAGCAGAAATGATGCCCAGTTGTGGATGTGTCTGGTGGTGAAAATAAAATTCAATGCTGTCAAGAACAATATTGCATAGGAACCTGGACTGTTAGGTCCATGAATCAAGGTAAATTGGAAGTGGTCAAATAGGAGATGGCAAGAATGAACATTAATCTTTTAGGAATCAGTGAACTAAAATGAATGAGAATGGATGAATTTAACTCGGAAGACCAATATATCCACTACTGTGGGCAAGACTCTCTTAGAAGAAATGAAGCAGTCCTCATAGTCAAAAAAAGAGTCTGAAATGCAATATTTGGGTGCAATCTCAAACATGACCAGAATGGTCTCAGTTCGTTTCCAAGGCAAACCATTCAATATCACAGTAATCCAAGTCTATGCCCTAAACACTAATGTTGAAGAAGCTGATGTTGACTAGTTCTATAAAGACCTACAAGACCTTTTAGAACTAACACCAAAAAAAGATGTCCTTTTCATCATAGGGGATTAGAATGAAGAAGTAGGAAGTCAAAAGATACCTGGAGTAATGGGCAAGTTTGGCCTTGGAGTACAAAATGAAGCAGGGCAAAGGCTAAAGGAGTTTTGACAAGAGAACGCCCTGGCCATAGCAAACACTGTCTTCCAACAACACAAGGAAATGCCTCTACATGTGGACATCACCAGATGGTCAATATCAAAATCTGATTTTATTTGCAGCTGAAGTTGGAGAAGCTCTAAACAGCGAGCAAAAATAAGACCTGGAGCTGTCTGTGGCTCAGATCATCAGCTCCCTGTTGGAAAATCCAGGCTTAAATCGAAGACAGTAGGGAAAACCATTAGGCCATTCAGGTCTCACCTAAATCAAATCCCATATGATTATACAGTGGAAGTGACAAACAGATTCAAGGGATTAGATCTGATAGAAAGAGTACCTGAAGAACTATGGACTGAGGGTAACATTGTACAGGAGGCAGTGATCAAAACCATACCCAAAAAAGAAATACAACAAGGCAAAATGGTTGTCTGAGGAGGCCTTACAAATAGCTGAGAAGAGAAGAGAAGTGAGAGGCAAAGGAGAAAAGGAAAGATATACTTATCTGAATTCAGAGTTCCAAAGAATAGCAAGGAGAGATAAGAAAGTGAATGATGCAAAGAAACAGAGGAAAACAATAGAATAGGAAAGACTAGAGATACCAGGGGAACATTTCATGCAAAGATGGTCACAATAAACGACAGAAATGGTATGGACCTAAAAGAAGCAGAAGATAAGAAGAGATGGTAAGAATACACAGAAAAACTATACAAAAAAGATCTTAATGACTCAGATAACCATGATGGTGTGGTCACTCACCTAGAGCCAGATATGGTGGACTCCGAAGTCAAGTGGGCCTCAGGAAGCATCACTATTAACAAAGTTAGTAGAGGTGATGGAATTCTAGCTGAGTTATTTCAAATCCTATAAGATGATGCTGTGAAAGTGCTGCACTCAATATGCCAGCAAATTTGGAAAACTCAGCAGTGGCCATAGGACTGAAAAAGGTGTTTTCATTTTAATCCCAAAGAAGGGTAATGCCAAAGAATGTTTAAACTACCCCATAATTGCACTCATTTCACATGTTAGCAAGGTAATTCTCAAAATCCTTCAAACCAGACTTCAACAATACGTGAACTGAGAACTTCCAGATGTACAAACTGGATTTAGTAAAGGCAAAGGAACCAGAGATCAAATTGCCAACATCCATTGGCTTGTAGAAAAAGCAAGAGAATTCCAGAAAAACATCTACTTCTGCTTCATTGACTATGCTAAAGCCTTTGACTGTGTGGATCACAGCAAACTGAGGAATATTCTTGAAGAGATGGAAATGCCAGACCACCTTACCAGAAACCTGTATGTGGATGAAGAAGCAACAGTTAGAACCAGACATGAAACAACAGACTGGTTCAAACTTGGGAAAGGTGTATGTCAAGGCTGTATATTTCCACCCTGCTTATTTAATTTCTATGCAGAGTACATCATCTGAAATACTGGGCTGGATGAAATGCAAGCTGGAATCAAGATTGCCTGAAGAAATATCAATAACTTCAGATATGCAGATGTCCCATCACTTTCCCATCATTAGATGGGGAAACAATGGAAACAGTGGCAGACTATTTTCTTGGGCTCCAAAATCCCTGCAGCCAGTGAGTGCAACCATGAAATTAAAAGTTGCTTGCTCTTTGGAAGAAAAACTATGACAAACCTAGACAGCACATTAAAAAGCAGAGACATCACTTTGCTGACAAAAGGTCTGTCTAGTCAAAGTTAGTCAAAGCTCCGTATAGTCAAAGACTACTGTTTTTTCCAGTAGTCATGTATGGGTATAAGAGTTGGACCATAAAGAAGGCTGATCTCCAAAGAATTGATGCTTTTGAACTGTGGTGTTGGAGAAGAATCTTGAGATCCCTTGGACAGCAAGGAGATCAAACCAGTCAATCCTAAAGGAAATCACCCCTGAATATTTATTGGAAGGACTGATGCTGAAGCTAAAGCTCCAATGCTCAGCCACCTGATGGGAAGAGCTGACTCATTGGAAAAAAACCCTGATTCTGGGTAAGATTGAGGGTGGAAAGAGAAGAGGGCAACAGAGAATGAGATAGTTGGATTGTGTCTTCAGCTTAATGGGCATGAGTTTGAGGAAACTCAGGGAGATAGTGAAGAACAGGGAAGCCTGGCATGCTGCAGTCCATGGTGTCGCAAAGAGTTGGACACACCTGAGCAACTGAACAACAACAATCAGGGGTCTAAATCTAGGCCCAGAGAAGAAAAGGTTCTAGTGGCAAGAATTCCCAGATCCTCACAGGAGCATGCAGCAAATCCCCTTCTCCAGGTGTTTTCAACCAAATTCCTTATGGGTATTAAGCTTTGGGATTCGGTAAAGAGAAATATTCCGATAATTGTGTATGGATGTGAGAGTTGGACCATAAAGAAAGCTGAGTGCCAAAGAGTTGATGCTTTTGAACTGTGTTGTTGGAGAAGATTCTTGAGAGTCCCTTGGACTGCAAGGAGATCAAACCAGTCAATCTTAAAGGAAATCAGTCCTGAATACTCATTGGAAGGACTGATGCTGAAGCTGAAACTCCAATATTTTGGCCACCTGATGCGAAGAACTGACTCATTGGAAAAGACCCTGATACTCGGAAAGATTAAAGACAGGAGAAGGGGATGACAGAGGATGAGATGGTTGGATGGCATCACCGACTCAATGGACATGAGTTTGAGTAAACTCCAGGGGTTGTTGATGGACAGGGAAGGCTGGCATGCTGCAGTCCATGGGGTTGCAAAGAGTCAGACATGACTGAGCAACTGAACTGAACTGAATGAGAAATAGGAATTTCCCCCTTGTTCCTCAAATTATTTCATTTATAAAATATTTCCATACATTCTTTACTCATTATTATGGATATATTTTTTAAAAGTTGTTGAATACAAAATAAATAGTAGTATTTACAAAGAATTGTAGTCTGTAACAGATAGTCAATGCTGTAAACTGCCAGTGAACATTATTGGGTGGTATTCTAATAGCAAGCAAAATACAGCTCTCAGTCTATTTTGGTAAATAAGGTTTATTGGAACACACACACACGCAATTTCTGGATCCTTGACTCCGACAAAGGATTGGGACAGGGTGGGGATTGGATGAGAAAATGACTGACAGTTTCTTGATTTACACAATAATTGATGCAAGGAATTCAGATTAGAGAAGAACTCTTCTCCAAAATGAAAATTCTTGTAACAGAACTACTAAATATAACATCTTTGTAAGAATTCAGCTATTTTCTGCCCCTACTTTTATAAGTTTAACCAAATTCACATCAAATCACAAATCAATGGTCCTTGCTTAGTTATTGGAATCCTCCACCTATTTCCACTCTCCTGAATGCAAACCTTTCCTTCTGGCCTTTTTACCCAACACCATGGCCCAAACCAATGTTTCCCAGCCCCATTTCTATCTCACTCAGGTAATAAATACTTACTGAGCATCAACGATGTACTAGAACCGTTCCTGTGTTAGGGACATAAGAATAATGACAATATGGGTGCATGTTCAGTTGTGGATGACTCTTTGCAACCCCAGGACTGCAGCCAGCCAAGATCTTCTGTCCATGGAATTTTCCAATATATATAAAACAAAAATAACATATATAAAGAACTGAGTGCAGTGTCAAATGACTGATTTATTCTATCACTATTATTGATATCACTATTATTATTATTATTTTCCTTCTTCACCCAGTAATTTTAGCAAAGGTAACAAATGGATGGTCTAAAAGTCATGTTTCACCTTAGAAATGTGTGTACAATTGAGACATGGAAAGCATGATTTTGAATGATGGATAAGTTCAGTCATAAGAAAAAAATCAGCCCAGGGATAATATCTATCAATATTCAATAGCTGAAGGGTTTTTGTGGTTTTTTTTTTCTTTTAATTTTCTTGGTTGTGCCACATGTCATGTGTGATCTTGGTTCACCAACTCATATCCCTTACGTTGGAAGCATGGAGTCCTAACTAGTGGACCACCAGGGAAGTCTATGAAAGGTTTTTTAATTTATTCTTTAAGAATTTATTCCTTAATTTATTTCTGGCCGCTCTGGGTCTTCGTCGGCGCACGCAGGCTTTCCCTACTTTTGTGAGCAGGGACTGCTCTTCCTTCTGATGCTCTGGCTTCTTGTTGCAGTGGCTGCTCTCATTGCAGAGCACACGGACTTAGTTGCTCCGTGGCATGTGGGATCTTCCCGGGTAAGGGATCAAACCTGTGTCCCTTGCATTGGCAGGCAGATTCTTAACCACTAGACCATCAGGAAAGTAAAAAAACGTTCTTGTTAAACACCCTGAATCCAATTCAGTTCGCTCAAAAGACAAGAACAGAACATAATTATATCTAAAAACACAAACTTAATCAATTATTATTATTTTTGCTGTGCCACTCAGCTTGTGGGATCCTAGCTCCTGACCGTAAATTGAACCAGGCCCTTGGCAGTGAAAGCACCAAGTCCTAACCACTGGACTGCCAGGGAATTCCCTTAATTAAGTTTGATTTTTGTTTTGTTTTACTTTAATACTTTTTTATTGGCTGCACCCGGTCTTAGTAGCGGTACTTGGGACCTTTGAACTTTGTTGCTGCATGTAGGATCTTTAGTTGTGGTGTGTGGGATTTGTTCCCTGACCAGGGATTGAGCCCAGGCCCACTGCATTGGAAGTACAGAGTCTTAGCCACTGGCAACTGGGAAAGTTCCTTAATCAATTAATTTTAATGGTCTCTGTCTAAAGTAAGTGAAGATGATCTGCAATATATCTATAAAAGGAAAACTGGGGAACAAGACTCAATCTTCTGTAGTGTATTTTCCAGTGTCATTCAAGGAAGAGTCGGCATTATATATAAACATTCTGGGCATCAAAGAAATGTATGATTATATAAAAGGCAAGGACAATTTATCAGATTGCACCTTGGCCAGGGTCACATAACCTTCAGAACCACACAACATACTTTATTGTGAATTCAAGTACAGAAACCAAGCTTCTATAACAATCATTTGGACCCTAACCTTTTTAATCTCAAATTCACGAATGGCCTAGTGAGAAGTCTCCCCTATGAGGCCCAGCAGGCCTCTTTAGAACACATTTTAGTGGTCTATCCACCAGAAGGTCCCAGGCCCCAGATCACCTCAAACCCTACCTCGGTTCCCTTCCTACCCCAAAACTTGGTTGGTTAACATCTCTCACTACTTTCCACTGGATTTTTTTTCCTCACAGGATTTTTACCTTTAAAGGGAACAGATTTAGACATTCTGTCTGTGTGTTTATTTGGGGTGCTAAGAACACTGGTATGCAGCTAATATGTAATGGTCCCATATGTGAAATATCTATTAAATGTCTCTTCTTTCTCTTCAGGCCATCACAAGCCAAGTCTCCACACTCCATTTTGATCTGTTTTCAATATCCCAGTCCAGAGGTCTCCAGTTCCTCAGTTAATAGGGCACTTAGGATCTCAGCAATTTTTTCACAGCACCTCTAGATAAAAGAAACACCTAAGAGTTTTGCTTGGTGCCTGACAACTTAGGAACCATTTGAAAAAAAAAATACACATAAGTTAAAAGAAAATTTTTTTTTTCCTTAAATAAGCACAAATAGTTACTAATGGACTGTGTGTGCCTGTTGGGCCCTGCCCAACTTCGAAAACCTTGGAATCCAGCACTTTTACCCTCATTTCCTGTTTCATGCTGATTTTCACACAGTTCTTATTTTTTTTTATCAAAGGGACCTCCTAAAGTCTGACTTTGCAAAGATATTTTATTATCAAAAGAAATGTAGCACAGTCCAATGTTCAAACTGTGAACTGCCTTGACCTAGCAGTTTGCATAGCACATGAGAGATATGTCAGATGTTGCTGTGTTTCCCTTAAATTTTTTAAATATCCCATGGTACCCCTGTGGATTTGCCCCTTGGCACAGAGTTTGAGAACTATGGCCCCAGCGCACTCCTTGCCACCTTGTTCCTAAATGTGTCCTGCAAATGAATGAACTCTAATCAAACTACTTGTGAATTCCATGGGATAAATTCCATCTTCACTCCTCACCTACCAGTTGTGTGATCCAAAACAAGTAAAATGAATCTTGTTATGCCTCAGTTTTCTCACCTGTTAAATGGTTATAATAATGGTATTTATTCTCATTGCAAGGCTTGAATAAAATGCCAGTTAAATGTTCAGATAAGTGCCTGGACTTACAGTAAGCACACAGAAAATATTGATTATTATTTTTTATTTCTCTAGACCATCTAAACATGAATTGGATCAGAACAAAAACTAGAGGTATGCCCAGCCCAATAGCAGCAACTCTAACCCTGCATTGTTTAAAAGAGGAGCCACTAGCTAAATGTGACTATTTAAATTTAATAAAATTGAAGGGCAAAATTAAGAAGATAAAAATTAGTTCTGAGTTATACTAAGCATATCCCAACTGCTCAAAAGCCACAAGTGGCTAGTGTCTACCACACTGCATAGCATAGAAATATTTCAATGATTACAGAAAATTCTATTGCATAACACTTATCTTTTCTAGTTACTGCTACCCTGTATCCACATTTGAAAAAGCTAGAACTATGTTTTATTCTGTATTTGTAAGGTTTTTCCTGTAATCAGGAACCAAACGGTCATCAACTTCAGGGTGATTTTGGCTCATTACTCCCTTATTACCCCTTTTCTATCTTCTTCTCGTGCCTCCTTCTACTTCTGAGGGACTCCCACGGCCAGGCACCCATGCAGTAACACATCCACCTTGGATGCCCAATATCAAGGAAACTGGGAAATGGAAGTGGCGGGCTCTAAATCACCAAATATTGGCTTATGGAGAGGAAAGATGTCTCGAGTTAGTGACTTCCAGTGGCAACATTTATAGAAGCAGGCTCAACATTTTAGGATGCTGTGAGAAATAGACTTCAGGGACTAGATCTAACAGACAGAGTGCCTGATGATCTATGGATGTAGGTTCGTGACACTGTACAGGAGACAGGGATCAAGACCATCCCCAAGAAAAAGAAATGCAAAAAAGCAAAATGGCTGTATGAGGAGGCCTTACAAATAGCTGTGAAAAGAGAAGCGAAAAGCAAAGGAGAAAGGAAAGATATTCCCATTTGAATGCAGAGTTCCAAAGAATAGCAAGGAGAGATAAGAAAGCCTTCCTCAGAGATCATGCAAAGAAATAGAGGAAAACAATAGAATGGGAAAGACTAGAGGTTTCTTCAAGAAAATTAGAGATACCAAGGGAACATTTCATGCAAAGATGGGCACAATAAAGGACAGAAATGTTGGGACCTAACAGAAGCAGACGATATTAAGAAGAGGTGGCAAGAATACACAGAACTGTACCAAAAAGATCTTCACAACCCAAATAATCACAGTGGTGTGATCAGTCACCTAGAGCCAGACATCCTGGAATGTGAAGTCAAGTGGGCCTTAGGAAGCATCACTACCAACAAAACTAGTGGAGGTGATGGAATATCAGTTGAGCTATTTCAAATCCTGAATGATGACACTGTGAAAGTGCTGCATTCAATATGCCAGCAAATTTGGAAAACTCAGCAGTAGGACTGGAAAAGGGCAGTTTTTATTCCAATCCCAAAGAAAGGCAATGCCAAAGAATGCTCAAACTACCACACAATTGCACTCATCTCACACGCTAGTAAAGTAATGCTCAAAATTCTCCAAGCCAGGCTTCAGCAATACGTGAACCGTGAATTTCCAGATGTTGAAGCTGGTTTTAGAAAAGGCAGAGGAACCAGAGATCAAATTGCCAACATCCACTGGTTCATCAAAAAAGCAAGAGAGTTCCAGAAAAACATCTATTTCTGCTTTATTGACTATGCCAAAGCCTTTGATTGTGTGGATCACAATAAACTGTGGAAAATTCTTCAAGAGATGGGAATACCAGACCACCTGACCTGCCTCTTGAGAAACCTGTATGCAGGTCAGGAAGCAACAATTAGAACTGGATATGGAACAACAGACTGGTTCCAAATAGGAAAAGGAGTACCTCAAGGCTGTATATTGTCACCCTGCTTATTTAACTTATATGCAGAGTACAACAGGAGAAACGCTGGGCTGGAGGAAGCACGGGCTGGAATCAAGATTGCTGGGAGAAATATCAATAACCTCAGATATGCAGATGACACCACCATTTAGGCAGAAAGTGAAGAAGAGCTAAAAAGCCTCTTGATGAAAGTGAAAGAGGAGAGTGAAAAAGTTGGCTTAAAGCTCAACATGCAGAAAACTAAGATCATGGCATCCGGTCCCATCACTTCATGGGAAATAGATGGGAAACAGTGGAAACAGTGGCTGACTTTATTTTTCTGGGTTCCAAAATCACTGCATATGGTGACTGCAGCCATGAAATTAAAAGACGCTTACCCCTTGGAAGGAAATTTATGACCAACCTAGACAGCATATTAAAAAGCAGAGACATTACTTTGCCAACAAAGGTCCATGTAGTCAAGGCTATGGTTTTTCCAGTGGTCATGTATGGATGTGAGTGTTGGACCATAAAGAAAGCTGAGTGCCGAAGAATTGATGCTTTTGAACTGTTGTGTTGGAGAAGACTCTTGAGAGTCCCTTGAACTGCCAGGAGATCCAACCAGTCCATTCTAAAGGAGATCAGTCTTGGGTGTTCATTGGAAGGACTGATGTTGAAGCTGAAACTCCAATACTTTGGCCACCTGATACAGAGAGCTAACTCATTTGAAAAGACCCTGATGCTGGGAAAGATTGAGGGCAGGAGGAGAAGGGGATGACAGCGGATGAGATGGTTAGATGCCATCACTGACTCGATGGACATGGGTTTGGGTGGACTCCGGGAGTTGGTGATGGACAGGGAGGCCTGGCGTGCTGCGGTCAATGGGGGTCACAAAGAGTCGGACACGACTGAGCGACTGAATTGAATGAGGCAGGAAACGTGTTTATTCCTGCCTCTTGCCTGAAATTTCTTATTCTCTCTATATCACAAGACACATGTTTGCCTAGTTAAATACCTATCCCACCATCACCAACAATCTTTTACCTTCCATTTTCTACAATTCCTGAATTTAAAATATTATTTTGGTTTAGTTTTTATCCTAGTGGCAAAAGGATCACTTTCATTTCTGTGTGAGATCCCTAGCTGTGCCTCAGTCAGTAGGTACAGTAGGAGTACAGTGACCCTAACACCCTCTTTCCCAGATAGGGAAGCTGACTACACCCTAAGGAAGGGACAAAGACCTGGGGCATGGAAAGGACCTGGAACAGAAGGGAACAAAGGTTCAGAGTGATAAAGAGAAATAATCTCTTAAAATTAGATCACATCCTACCCCACTCCATCCAACCCTGACACTATCCTTATCCTGGTTAACTCACCCTGCATATTATCAAAAACATTCTTTGCCCTGGAAATGGAGTAAGGGACTGTGTTGGTTTCACATGGGTGATAAACTACCACCTCAGTAAAGGGTAAAGAAGAAACAGGGTATGTGGAAAAGAGACGTCAAATTGAGACACCAGGCGGCAGAAGCCAAGTGGATATCTCCAGCCTCATTCTCAGTCATCTACCCAGTGTGCTAGTAGTTGCCACTTGGTTGGAAGCCTGAAGAAAAAAAATGCTTCCAAATCTTTGCAGTTTCTTTCTTTATATCCTCCTGCTATGAAGTCTTATGGATTATTTCAAAATTCATATGCTGAAGCCCCAACCCCAACTGACCATATTTGGAGACAGGGCCTTTAAAGAGATAACTAAGTTAAATGAGATCATAAGGAGCCCTAACTCCTTATAAGAAGAGGAAAAGACAGCAGGAATATCTGTGCACAGAGAAAAGTCCACATGAGGACACAGTAGAGAAAGTGGCTATCTGCAAACCAAGAACAGAGGCCTGTGCTGACACATTGATCTTGGGCTTCAAGGCTCCAGAACTGTGAGAAAATAAATTTCTATGGTGATAGCTCAGTTAGTAAAGAATCCGCCTGCAATGCAGCAGACTCCAGTTCGATTCCTGGGTCAGGAAGATCCCCTGGAGAAGGGATAGACTACCCACTCCAGTCTTCATGGGCTTCCCTTGTGGCTCAGCTGGTAAAGAATCCACCTGCAATGTGCGAGACCTGGGTTCAATCCCTGGGTTGGGAAGATCCTCTGGAGAAGGGAAAGGCTACCCACTCCAGTATTCTGGCCTGGAGAATTCCATGGACAGTCCATGGGGTCACAAAGAGTCGGACATGACTGAGTGACTTTCACTTTCATTGTTTAAGCCACCCAGTCTGTGATATTTTATTATGACAGTCCCAGCAAACTAATATACTTTCATAGCCTGATTTTTCTCAATCTAAGTGAGAAACTCCCATCCTATAAGTAAAATAGCTGGTACCGGGGGTAATACTGAAACTATTTACTTGTATAGTACAGGAACCAACCAATCAGAACCAATGCCAGCCATAAAGTACTTATGCCAGCCACACTGTAGTGTCTTAACTGAATATCCACCCTGCTTGGAACTACAGCTGACAATATTGCTCAGTATAGAAATTTACCTTCAAGATACAGCTCAAGGTAATTAAATCATTTAATTGTCATTTATTAAACAACTTTTATGGGCTAGGCATTGAGCATAAAAAGGGGCCCATCCCAGATACCATGCACTCTGCTACCCCTGAATTTTTGCCCTTTTCCATCTGCCTAGTAGATGATGTGAGTGCAAAAGCATTAAACCATAAATCAGAAGACCTGGATTTTTTTTAAAAAAAATTTTTACTACTTCATGCAGTGAGAGAAAGCACAAACCATGAAGAACTGAGGTGTTGTCAGTAAGAGAGTGCTAGAAAGGACTTGTTATAAAATTTGGCTTTTGTTAAGAAATTTTGAAAGGATTTAAAGAAATGAGATTTTGCTCTGGATTGAGTGCTGTCAGGAATTAGGGCAATTCTATAACTGGGTATCTAATCCATTTTATCTAGAAGCAGAGAAGACTACCCAGAGGCTAAGGCTCTAATAAGTAAAGAAGTAGCAGTCATTCATATTCTCTGGAGGAGGGGCTACTGGGGATTTTTTTGGCTAGGAGAATGTTCATGTTTTGACTGTGTTCAGACCTGATTGTGGAGTGGTCTCGTTTTTAAGGAGACCTGGACTTTTCATCCCATTTCAATCTTTGCCTTGGCTTAAGTGACTCTAGCTTACAGAGCCTCAGTTTTCAGACTGCAAAATAAAAACAATCTTGCCTTCCCTGCCCAATTCACAGTGGGTTTTGAAATCAAATGAATATGGATATAAAACTGCTTTATTAACTGTGAGCAAATATTATCACTACTTTTTGCATCACTCTGCCTACTGACCCACTCAAGGCAGAGCTCAAATCCAAGTTATCCATGCACAATAATATAATAATCCTTTATGTTTTTATATTGGCTTTTATATTGGTTTTTATATTATTTTATAGAGTTTTCTTTGGTTGCTCTGGATAGAAGTGATTTCCTCTTTCCTTGAATTTGTAGACTGTTTAATTCATACCCTATGAAGCATGTGTTGCACCATGAATTTCTAGATATTTAGAAATTCTAGATATCTAGAATTGGTATTTTTTCCCATGTAATAAAACATTACCTTGTTGACATTTTATTTTATTCTCTCTCTTCTTCTTTTGGTTGCATCACGTGGCTTGTGTGATCTTAGTTCCCCCACAAGGGACTGAACCCAGGCCCTCGGCACTGAAAGCATGGAGTCCTAACCACTAAACTACTAGGAGATTCCCTAGTGTTGATATTTTATACTGTGAATTTTCACATTGTTATTCCTCCCTACCCAGAGTTTAAGTTTCTTAAGGAGTGTCTTTCATAAAGAGCAGATACATAACAAATGTGTATAGATGTATTGCTTGCTGAAATTCTACCATTTATAGTAGGTTGAAAAACATGGCCATAAAATTTTGCGGCTCCTCCCATCAAGAACTGAAGTCCTAAAGAATAAAAAAAAAGAATTGAAGTCTTTTCCCCCACACCTTGAATCTGGACAGCCCTGACGACTTGCTATGACCTAGAATGAGGTAGGAATGAAGTTATACCAGTGTTTCAGCCTAGGCCTAAAAATGTCTTGCATCTTCTCCTCTCACCCTCTTGGACCATCACCCTAAATTCCACCTGCTGTAAGGAACATAGCTGAACTAGTATATACTATTGCCAGACATGTGAAGAGTCATCTAGGACCATTCAGTTCTTTTCATGAATGAGCCCAGGTGAGACCAGTGAAAGAACTGTTAAGCACATATCATTTTGTTTGGGTGCCACTTATGCAGCAAGAGATAATGGAAGACCAGAAGAGGGATTCCTCACCTTCACACTGATAGGAATTTTTCCAACTTCTTTTAGGGCCCTTCTCAAAAATTACCTTGCTTTCTGGATATGTCTCTTCTGACCACTGCCAGGTTGTAATATCACTCAGGGTGAGACAATTTACTGATCTTAGATTTCTTCTAAAGTACTACGCCTGGAACTGTATGTAGTCGGTAATGAGTCCATTTGCCAAGTACGTAGCAGTTCCTTCCAAGGAAGTCTTAGAAATCAGGTCCCAAAGGAATTTATTACAAGGCACTTTCAAATGAGAGCACTTAGAGAGCCACTGTACTTCTCTTAACCCTCTCTCACACCTATATGGGTAGAGGCTAGTCTAGCATTAAAAGAGATCTGTAACATGAAACATACAAGGATTATTGCATCATACCTCTCCTCCAGTGACTCACATTATCAGTCAGAAAGAATATCCTTCTTAGTGGTTAACACTCACCTCTTCATTTACTTCTCTAGCACATATTTCTATATTTAACCTATGACTTAAACATCACCAAGAGACCAAACTACTAAAGAAAAAAAAAAAAAGCCATTCTACTCAACCATCCTCTAGGATCCTTAGTACTGTATCCAATTTTCCAACTCTCCCACATTTTTATAAAACTAGATGAAACGAACATCAAATATGGCTTTGGTGAGGGTGAGAAGAGTCACAAAAGAACAGGTTGTGGAATGATGTGTAACCAAGGTGCAAGTAATGAACCCTACTACACTCTAGAGCAAACACTTGAGCATCTGTATGCCCAGAAACAACAGAAAGAACAGCAGACTCGCCTGTTCCCCTGGGGAGCTATAACCCCCCTCTCCATTTTGTATTCAGAGGTTCCTTAGTTCTGAATTGTCTGTGGGCCCTACCTGGCCTGGGAAAGCTGTGTCTAACAATCAGAATTCAGGTGAAGTCTCCAGCTCTTTTAGCAGCTACAAGTGCTAGAAAAGCAGCAGTTCTTTTTATGATTAAGTATCTGGGGCAGGCTTCACTTTCCTCAATGTTAGGCTCAACAGAGAGGCTTCTAGCTAAACCAGTCATCGTCCTCAGAGTTGAGTTTTTCAAGTTTTTGTTGCTTCATCCATTTAAGACAGTCACACTTTGGGTTACGAAATGGGGGAAACTGAAGTGTGGTTCATGTGTTGTAAAATGTTGTAATTCATGTGTTGTAACAATCATATGAGGTTGCAGAAGAAAGCTGGTCCCCAAAGGTTGGGTTTAGAGGTTACTGAGAGACCCTTAGGGTTCTGCTTTGGTTTCTTGGAAAGGATAAGGTAAAACCCTCACTTCAGGGTTTCTTCAGGGAAAGGAAGCCATTGAGAATTATTCTCAGTCGAGGAGCCCCTACTGTTAACAGACCTGCTAAAATGTTCCTATTCAAAGCAGTCAGGTATTTCCCAAGAATATGAGCTGAACCAACTTCCTTTGATCTCTGAGTACTCCCTTCTATGACGATAAGGTCTTTCCATTCCCGCACTTGGTTAACTAAAGGAAATGAGTTACACTGTGAAACAAAGATCTCTTTAAGGTGACTCACTTTTACTCTATCATCCACCACCAATTCCAGAGTAACAGCTTACTCACCCTGCATTCATAAGATTAAGGAAATCCTTCTAAATAATTGCATAATAACTTTGTCCATCTGTACCTGCTCTACCCACAACAGAAAGAACCTTGAATCCTCAACAAAGTTGAAACAAAAAGTTCCTTTAAGCCACAGGAGGGAACTCTACACATTTCATTTCTGTCTGGATACCCAGACAGAAATGGATGACCTTGATAGATTTGAAAAGTAGTCTTATTTGCTATGCAAGTAGAGGTTGAATGACTATGGATGAACAGGAGAATGGCTAGGTGGGTTGGCTGTATGTTTAAACACAGGAGCTGCTTAAGATCTTTTCCTATGCTTGTTAGAATAAACTCTGTTAGCAGTCTCGTGGCTGGTGGTGAAGTTGAGACAAGTCTAAAGACTGTCTCTACGCCAAACACGAACAAAAATATCCTTGGACTTGATTGGTAACTCAGTCAAAACACTCTTATCACGCATATATGTTTACAACTGGGGGCCAGAAAACCGAGTAAAACGATGACACATCCCTGTAGTGACAGAAACAGATTCATGTAGAGAAAATTTCACAATTTAACCGGAGACGCTAGGAGGGTGGATTCTGCAAGGCAGCTTTCTGGAGAAGCCGGTCTCGTGTCCTGTTCGAGGTGACTTCAGCGAGGAAGACTAGGGTAAACATCTTACCGTTTTAATCCATTTCTTCCTGGCATATCTTCACTCTGACTTTTCAGAGGTATTCCTTTGAGTAGAGCGGCTGTTGCCTATCCTTTCTACTCTCGGCGCTCACAACAGCGCTCATTTCCTCAAGCGTTTACTGCCGCTCTTCGAGCCACGCCCCCAGGTTCTGGGGCTGAGTTCGGGCCAATAAAGTTGCGCCCCAAGATCGCAGGCCCAGGAAGGGAAGCCTCCAGCCAATGAGAGGCCAATCATGACCGCAAAGAGTAGAAAAGTCTTTTAGTGGTGTCTTCGGACCAATGAAGAGCAATGATCGTGCGCCGGCTCTGGGGGTACCGACAGATCACAGGCGGCTTCCTGAAACACGTGACCAGTGAGCTGAAGCAGCCCTGCCCCACCTCCTGGTCTGGAGGTAGCGCGATGGGCCACGCTTCCAATGGTTCGAAGAACTTCTCGTCACGTGCAGTTTTTGCAGGCCCAGCGGCGTCCTGAAAGTCATGTGACAGTTGACGTTGGCGCCAAGCTTCCCAATGGAAAACAAGAGCTGCCTTCACAGGACCAGAAATCGCTATGTCTCCGCCAATAACAGCACGGCGGGGCGGGGATAGCCTATCACGTGCTGCGGGGCGGAACGGGGCGGGGCAGGCCACTGGTTGCGGGGCGAGCTGGGCGCGCGGCGCGCAGGCGCCCTGGGGACCCGGTAGCGGCGGCGGCGGCGGTGGCTGCGGTGACGGCGGAGGCGAAAAGAGCCGTATCTTTGGCCGAAGCGGGAGGCGGTGGTGGCGGCCATGGCGGCAGATGGAGAGCGATCCCCCCTGCTCTCCGAGCCCATCGACGGTGGCGCCGGTGGAAACGGATTAGTGGGGCCGGGCGGGAGTGGGGCTGGGCCCGGGGGAGGCCTGACCCCCTCCGCACCACCGTACGGAGCCGGTAAACATGCCCCGCCCCAGGGTAAGCCGGGGCGGGGTCCGAGGTGTTCCCAGGGGTACTCTGACAGGCGGAGGGGGCGGGGCCGAGGGCGGAGGCGGGGCCCAAGCGCCAGGTGCGGGGCTGTTGCACCTGTGACTGGGTGAGGCTTCCTTCTCTCTGCAATCGCGACCGCAGCTTGGGAGCAGAAGGGAGCTCTGAAGAGTCTGATGGAAGCACTGATCATAACAATCACGCTGAGCTTGTCAGAAGGGTTGAGGACCAGAAACAGTTGCCTTACTCCGTGTAGCATCAGTGGGGGTGTCTGCAAGTAATGCCAGTCCTTCTTTTTACCTTCCTGTCCAGCATTTCCCCCGTTCCCCGAGGGACACCCAGCCGTGTTGCCTGGGGAAGACCCACCCCCCTATTCACCCCTGACCAGCCCGGACAGTGGGAGTGCTCCCATGATCACCTGCCGAGTCTGCCAGTCTCTCATCAACGTGGAAGGCAAGATGCATCAGCATGTAGTCAAATGTGGCGTCTGCAATGAAGCCACTGTGAGTTACACAAATCTATGAAACGGGCCCTGTTTTCTGGATCCTCTTTCTGATCCCTTGATTCTAGACCCAGACCTTCAGGCATTGGCCAAGGACCTTTCATGAAACCCAGGTTTCAGTTCCAGGAGTCTCACACACCATTTCCCCAGAAGCCACTCACCAGGCTAATATTTACCATCCCTCATCTTCATACCTGTCTTTATACTTAAGCTTAGTTTTAGTTTGTAAATCTCATGTTATATGCCTTTCATTTCTCCGTCCTGGCTAAGATTTTATCTCTCTGATCTATTCTCAGAAGGTGTTTTTGGAAGAACAGGGATTGGGATTAGAGATTTGCTTACTGATGTCCCCATTATTCTCTAGCCAATTAAGAATGCACCCCCAGGGAAAAAATATGTTCGATGTCCCTGCAACTGTCTCCTTATCTGCAAAGTGACTTCCCAGCGGATTGCCTGCCCTCGGCCCTACTGGTGAGGAGGAATAATTTGGGGAAGGGCATTAGTGGGGAAAATTGGAAAGCCTAAGAAGGATGAATGTTTACAGAGAATGTAAAGATGAGAGAGCCTGGTGTTTACTTAGGAGAAAAAGCTAAGGGCTGCTGTGTCTCTAGAACATTACAGCTATCTTTCTTATCTCAGTAAAAAGATAGGATAAAAAACTACTCCATCTTTAGGAAGATGGAAAGTCTCAGAGACTGGGTGAATTATCCTGAGGTAAAAGGGACATTAAAGACCTTATATTTAAGTACTGCTTTTCCCACAAGTATTCTCTGGGGTAGGGCTGGCAGTGCAGAGAAGCACCTACTGCCAAGTCGCTTCAGTCGTGTCCGACTCTGTGCAACCCCACAGACGGCAGCCCACCAGGCTCTGCCGTCCCTGGAATTCTCCAGGCAAGAATGCTGGAGTGGGTTGCCATTTCCTTCTCCAATGCAGAGAAGCAGAGGGACTTCTAATGGCAGGGAGTGGGGGATGTGAGGGAGGAGTAATGTAGGGATCCTTAGGATTAAAAACTTTCTAAACATAGTCGTTTTCTCCTATACAGCAAAAGAATCATCAACCTGGGACCTGTGCATCCAGGACCTTTGAGTCCAGAACCACAACCTGTGGGTGTCAGGGTCATCTGTGGACATTGCAAGAATACTTTTCTGGTGAGGGGAAGTATTAGGAGGCTGGGGGTAGGGAGGGGCGTGAGTGGAAATGTAGTCATGAATGTATTTCTGAGTTATGATAATGAATTCTGAAAAGGTCTGTTCTATGAGGAACCATTTCCCCACCTCCCACTGCCCCAGAGCTCTCATTGAAAATGACCCTGCTTCTGCTATTAATTGGTGTCTCCCTTTTCCTTTCTCCATAGTGGACAGAGTTCACAGACCGAACCTTGGCCCGTTGCCCTCACTGCAGGAAAGTGTGAGTGATTAGGGAGCAGCATCCTTGAGCTGGGTAATGAAGAGGGTAAAATCTACAAGGCCATTCCAAGTATCCATTTCTGTTTGCCTCCCCACAGGTCATCTATTGGGCGCAGATACCCACGAAAGAGATGTGTCTGCTGCTTCCTGCTTGGCTTACTCTTGGCAGTCACTGCCACCGGCCTTGCTGTGAGTAGACCTTGACCCAGCCCCTTTCATTCTGCAGCCTCCTCTCCTAAGGCTAAGACTGGGGAAATAGCTATCCTAAAAGGAAGTGAAACTGAGGGGGGTTTTGTTTGTCTTGTTTTAACAAACCAAGATGACCTACATTTGAAGGAGACTGATAAAGTCTTCAATGTTATCAGAGTTAAAAACAGCTATCTTCTTTATGCTGAGGATAGAACAGAGAAGTGACTTAGATTCAGTTGCTATTAGGAAGTTGTCAGACATGAAGAAAAACTGACAGGTGTCTGGGATTGTTTGAGTGTCTTCCTGCCTAGCAGAAGGGAGTTGGACAATTGGGCCTTTTAAAAGGTCCCTGAAGGTGGCCACATGTGGATAGGGGACAGAAACTGAGGCTTGAGTTGCTTGTTACTGTTACTAGGTTTCCTGGAAAGTGGTGAGAGATCAACAGTAACCCCATTGTTGTTCTCTTTATCGTCTTCAGTTTGGCACGTGGAAGCATGCACGGCGATATGGAGGCATCTATGCAGCCTGGGCATTTGTCATCCTGTTGGCAGTGCTGTGTTTGGGCCGGGCTCTCTATTGGGCCTGTATGAAGGTCAGCCACCCTGTCCAGAACTTCTCCTGAGCCCCACGACGACCCACAGACTGTGCCTGGCCCCTCCCTGGTGGGGACAGTGACACTATAAAGGGAGCCGTGGAAAAAGGCTCCCTGGGCTTCTCTAAGGGGAGCCAAGCAGCTGCCTTCCTTTTCCCTGGGGAGAGGTAGGAAGGATCCAGGCCCTCACCTAGGTTTGGAGGGATAGGTAAGACCACTGCTGGCCATCTGCTTTCCTCCAACAGTTGCTGTGTTTAGGGTGAAGTAGGCGAGAAGTTGCCCCTAAACCTGGGTCCTAAAAGACAGTTCTAGCCTTGTCCTTCCTATATGCTCCCTGAGAGCCATTCCTGTCCCTTACACATTCCAGGGCAGGGTTGGGGTGGGTAGCCCTGGGGGGTCTCCCTCCCTCTTGTGCACCATTAGGACCTTGCTGCTGCTATTGCACTTCACCAGGGGCTGGCTCTGGTCTCAGCACCCTCAGTCTCCTCTCCCCCCATTCTGTGTCCTGTGGGGGTGGGGTCAGCCGCTGCTCTGTACAGAACCACAGGAACTGATGTATATAACTATTTAATGTGGGGTATGGTCCCCTAGTCCTGTATTTCCCATAATTCCTCCTTTTCAACCTTAACGCCCCAGTTGCAGTTATTTAACTGGGCTGGATAGGGTTGCTCTGTCATGGGAGAGGTTAGGGAGTCATTCTGTGCTTGTAAATAAATAAGGTCATGACTCTATTTTCCAGTTGTTAATCTGTGTGTATGAAAGATGAAGGGAATTTGTAACCCCATGAAGGCATAGAATACACCACCACCAAAGCTGAAACTATGGCTCTTTATTTTCACAGGGACAGTTCAAAGGAAATATCAGTAGCTTTTGTTTAATGTAAAAAAAGAAAAAGAAAAAAGCACCACCCCTACACAAACACCCTCCTTGAGAACTTACATCTGTTATTAGAAGCCTGGTTAAAGGATTCATAGCTTAGAGGGGAAATACAATGCAGATTTCTCTAGATAGCAGTTATTAAAGAAGTCTGGGGGTAAGAATTTTAAAGCTAGCTTGGTGGGCTTATTTCCTAGGCTCAACATGATTTGGAAGAGGTGTCACAGAGCTAGGTATAGGGTAATGGGACAGTGGTCACTGCCCAGAGCCTTGGAATGGATTTTACTGTCACACAATGCAGGCAACAGAGACTGAGATAACAAAAAATAATCAAGGTGCCAACCAACGTTTTTGGATCACGCATTCATCATATAGGTCCAAAAGGTGTAGGCATAGGCTGTGTTGGGGTAGAGGTGCCGGAAACTGTCAGTGAGTGGCACAGCCTGCAGCAATTCCCAAAGCCCTGCCGCTCTTGTGGAGTGAAGCCAGCATTCTTTTTATTTCCCTTTGGGTTGCAAAGGTCAAGTTCTTCATGAGCCACGTTGAGGTCCCCACATAGCACAAGGGGCTTGCGGGATGCCAGACCCTTCAGGAATTTGCGAAAGGCTTCATCCCTGCGCTGGTGATACTCCAGGCGCACCAGACCTCGGCCTGCATTAGGCACATAGGCTGTCACCAGCACAAATGCATCATATTCAGCCACAATCACTCGGCCTTCCTGATCATGTTCTTCCTCACCTACAGAAATGATGGAACAATTAACAAAAAGAAGTTTTAAGAAAAGGGAAAGGAGAGAATAAAAGATTTAAGAACTGGGGCTGGACTGGGATACCAGCAATTAGTTTGGAAGCCCTGGGCTTTAGAAAATCAATAGAGTCTCACCAATGCCATAAGAGACTTTGAGTGGGCACTGGCGGGAGAGGAGGCCCACACCACTGTACCCTTCCTTGTCTGAAGGAGCTGACCAGTACTGATGGGATAATCCAGACAGTTCTTGAAGTTCAACTGGTAGTTTGTTCTCTGAACATTTGGTCTCTTGGAGGCACAGGATGTCTGGGGCTTCTTCCTTTACCCACTGTAAGTGAAATTAAATGTAGAAAAAGTATTATCAATTCAGCAGCCATTTACTGAAAAATCTATGTGCTAAGTACTAGAAATATACAGATGAGACACAGTCTCTGCAGAAATAACGTCTTGCGGCATAATATTAAAACTTATAAATGAAGGGCAGAGAGGCAAGAAGAGTGTTACATGCAACACTGAGAAATTCTTGTTTTTTTCCCCACAGGCCAGCTAAAGTTTTTAAGCAGTAGTTATTTAAATGTTGGCTATGCAAGGAATAAAATGGAGCAAGTTCAGTAAGGAGGTTTTCTCAACATGCCAGGGAAGAGATGAGGACATTATAAGAAAATGGCAATGGAACTGTTGAAATGGCATTTGAAAAACAAGGTTTTTTGGTGAAAACCTAGTACCTTTCCCACAAGAAAACTACCGTGCTAGGGACACAAGATGGAAGAAGATGATTAAACCCCAAGCTCAGCCTCTGCACCCCCTTAATTCCACTCACATCTAAACCTTTCTTCTTAATCCAGGCTTGAAGCCCATCCACATTCCACGAGCAGATCTTGAGTGTGGCTGATTTGCCACTGGGTGAGGTTTTCTGATCTGGGGGGTCTTCATACAGAACTGCACCCTCTCCTACGGCCTCTCTTTCATTCTTTTTCGCTCCTGCCTTACTCTTCTTCGCCTCTGGCTCTATAAAATAAGTAATACATAATGGGATATAAGTTGGCGGCATCCAACTTTGATCCAGAGTTAACTACAGACCCACTAAGAGCCTGCAGCTGGCCGCGACTTCTTCACAAACGAGAACACTGTCGGTGTCGGTCTGGACTTTACGTTCAACGGTCCGTACTTCCGTTCAGCTAGGTAATTCTAGACATCCCCATCGCTGCCTCTAGGGAGAGGGGCCCATTCCATTCTCTTACCAGCCTTGGGCTCTTCCGCGTCTTCGACCACCGCTCCCTTTTTCCCACGTTTCGGCATCACTGTAATGTACGCCCTTCTGCACCAGTTCCACTTGGCCCACTGAAGCAGTATTTTGATCGCGTTGCCTACAAGTGCAAAAAAGTCGTGAAACCAGCTAAAGCAGAAGACTCCACCCTCAACGCCCACGTACCAAGTACCGCCTTTCAAACTGTATTATCTCTGAATTCTTTCCCCGCCTCCGTGCACCATCAGCCTTTCAGCCCCTCACCCCCAAGACTAGATCATTTTCATCGTGTCTTATACACTTCTCGCGAGATCCGCCCTCCGGCCGAGGGACTTAATTGAGAGTCCCGACCTGGCCTTGCGGATCAGACGTCCAGAGAAGCGGCTAAGATAGGCAAAACACAAACCCTTTAGCTGACCTGCTTCGGTCCCTGTCTGACTCCTCCTTAACCCAGCACAAAGAATGGAGCACGCTGTGCCCCCACGTGGGTAACTGGAGTGGTCACGTGATCTGAGATGCTCTTCCAGGGGCGGAGGAATACGGGTCATTGGTCTAGTTGTACCACGTGACTGAAAGCTTCCCGCCCTTCTCCTGGACTCGGGGACACTGAAGGCCCCACCCTCCATTCTTGGACTGTTTATCAATATGCCAGATTCACAACTCTTTCTGCCACCCTGACTAAAGATCCCAAAGCCGTGTAAGAGAGAATGAAATCAATGGAAAAGGCTGGGCTGGACCATGAGAGAGAAGCAGAGGAACGCATAGGAATTTAAGGAGTAGACGCCGGATCAGCGTTCCCGGCAGTTAAGAGGACAGGCCCGCGAAGGGGTCTTCATGGGTCGTCGTAACGACAGAGGTTGGGGCTGGCGCTGGCGCTGGCGCGCTATCTACGGGGATTTTTTGGTAGCTGTTGTTTTGGTTGGCGCGGCTGCTTAGCAGCCACTGGTTCATCCTTCTACTCTGCGACGCGGAGTTTGCGTCCCAGCGCGGACTGGTGAGGGCTCCGTGGCTCCAGTGCTAGCTCCGAGCCATGCCGGCGGTGCTGGGTTTTGAAGGCAGCGCCAACAAGATTGGCGTGGGAGTGGTACGGGATGGCAAAGTACTGGCGAACCCGAGGCGAACTTACGTCACGCCTCCCGGCACAGGTGAGGACTTGGGGATTTATAACTCGTGGCGCACTTTCCGCACAGCATCCCCTGCCATCTTCCTAAACGTTGGTGAAGAGTACGCGTTGTACCTCATAAGTTTTGATCCTAGTCTCTGAGATTATGTGACGGTAAAAGGGCTTCCCAGGTGGCTCAGTGGTAAAGAATCTGCCTGCAGTGCAGGAGACTTGAGTTCGATCCGTGGGTCGAGAAGATCCTCTGGGGAACGGAATGGCAACCCACTCCAGTATTCTTGCCTGGAGAATCCTATGGATGGAGGAGCCTAGTGGCCTACAGTCCATGGGGTCGCAAAGAGTTGGACAAGACTAAGCACGCATTATCCCGAGGCTGATGAGTAGAAGAGTTACAGGCACTTGGAACTGGATCTTCTGAGTTTGTTCAGCCTATACTGAGCACCTTTTATGTACTAATTATCGGCTGCTCTTGCAATATTCGGTAGTTGTTTTTGGACTTCTGTACCTTGTTCTTAAAATGGGAATGATAATACCTGCATCATTCGGTCTTGAGGGTTAAAGTACCGGACACATTGACCACTTTCCGTAAATGTTATTTCTAAGTTATATTGTGCCTTTCCTACCTTTCCCCCAAACACCTCCTTCCATAGGAGAGGGCAGCAGTCTTGTATATACCTGAAAAGCAACCCTGAAGAGTTGATGTTGTAACAAGTTACTCGTTAGAAATGGATGTATATGTTTAGCACTCAAGCTTCTTGGCATTTGGCACCAAGAATATGAAGATAAAATAGGCAGTGCCTTGAGATGCTCATGGTTAAGCTGGGAAAAGTACCGATTCACTATAATGCTGTAACTGTTACATGTTACATATAGTGTGTTAACTTCAATGATGTTATTATGCACAGTGTTTGTAGAGTCACAGGGCATCACCAGAAAGTATGAGATACGTATCATTGAGTCCTGAGTAGGAGTTGGGTATGTAGAAGGACATTTCTGAGAGCTGTTTAGCTTAGCTGAGCAGGCTGAAAAGACTATTATCTGAAGACAGGATGTTGGAGGAAAAGGGAAGGGACTCTTCCTATCCTACTCAAATATCTATTTTGACTTCTAGGTGCCTTTCTATAGGAAAGTTCTTAGGATCTCTGACTTGTGTCCATCTCCTAGGATTCCTTCCAGGTGATACTGCCAGGCACCACCGAGCTGTTATCCTGGACCTGCTTCAGGAGGCACTGACAGAGGCTGGATTAACCTCTGAGGATTTTGACTGCATCGCATACACCAAAGGTACAGCTGGAAGAGTGGGCAACAATGGAGGAATACACCTGGAACCCAGCTAGGTCAAAAGAGCCTGCAGCTCACCTCTGATGCCACCACTACCTCCGCTGTACCTTCACATCCCCCGCTTCCCTCAGCTCTGCTTTTCCCAATCTCTGTAGGATTCTAAGCCCCATTCTGTCCCCATAGGTCCTGGCATGGGTGCCCCACTGGTTTCTGTGGCTGTTGTGGCCCGTACTGTGGCCCAGTTGTGGAATAAGCCATTGCTGGGTGTTAACCACTGTATAGGTCACATTGAAATGGGCCGCCTCATCACTGGAGCCACCAACCCAACTGTGCTGTATGTCAGTGGAGGAAATACACAGGTATTTAGAATTCTTCACCATTCTTTCTGTTTTATCCTCCTCAGAGATTTTTGGGTATTTTTAATGACTGAAACAAAACAGATCTAAAACCACAGCTTCTGGAAGAACCATTTATTCTTGCTGGTTTTGTATCTTTCCTCAAACTAGACCTTGACCTCTTGTTGGGCCACACATTTAAGACATTCTTGTTGGCAACAGTTTTTTCTAAGGGGATACCTACAGAGTACCTTGTGGGCTTGAAGTGATATACTTCAAGTTATAAACTTTCACAAAAGACTGACCTCCTGGCGATTTTCTTCTTGCCTGTGGTAGCTTCACTTTGTACCTTGCTGCTAGCAAGGTACTAAGATCATAGGTGTTCTTCATGATGACTGGCCAGGGGCATCACCACCTTCCCAGGTTTCATGAACTTGCCCATTTTGACAGAAGCCATTCAGGACTACAGCAGAAAAGCTCCACCATTCCTTCTTAATTTCTGAGGCACTGCACTAGCAGCTTTCACTTTCTGCCTGAGTGGTAGGAAAACTGGGCTCATCAGAAGCTAAAATGTGATAGACGAGAACACTGGATGACCTCTATATGTGGCTATAGAGATGAGGAATTTCCAACTTAGAGAAGGAAAGAATAGTAAGGATTGAAGTATTCAGAATAAGGACTTTTATTTTCATTATTTTGAAGCTTATTTTTCCTATGAATGTTAGCAATTAAAACTAAGGGACACTTGGCAGTCCAGTGGTTAAGACTCTGCTTTCAATGCCAGAGGCACGGGTTCTATCCCTTGTTGGGGGACTAAGATCTCACATGTCTCAAGGTACAGCCAGAAAAATGTTTTTTAAAAAAGAAAAAACTAAGGGGTACTATCTCATTTGTTTCTTTACAACATTTGTTTTGTTTTAGTTACTGGTGGTAAATATATAGTTTTTTTGTTTTTTTTTTAAGAGTGAAAACTTAAGTAATTTTAAAAACATTTTATGAATGGTGGAAGATGTTTTAAATTTATAGATGAAGCCAGAGTTGTTCGGGATACCTTACAAGATCTTTTTAAGTGGAGATTGGAGACCTCTAGCCTTCCTTTTCCACCTAACACCTGATTGGATTATTGTCCAGACTGATTCCTCTCTCCAGTTTATGAAAGGATTATATTCTAAAAGTTCATTTTGTGAAATAGTTATTAAAGATGAAGCACACATTCCTATGAAAATAACGTGGGAACTTTAATGGGTAGAGAATAAGTAATTGGTTGAGGCCTGAAGGATATTTATTATACAAGGTTAGGAACTTGGGGTGTGGAAAGTACCAGTGGAAGTTTACAAGATTTACTTGAAATGAGCAGTGATGGAATTTTCTCTTTTTCTCTTTTCCTTTGAAGCCTGCTTAGGTGTGAAAAATAAGATGATTGACTAGGGAAGAGTGGATGACCGAAGTAGAAAGGCAAAATTTTTCTTTATGTTTTTGTCTCCAGCCTTTTATCAATAGAGTAAGGGCTACATCAGGATGGAAGAAAATCCCTAGCAGCACCAGAAAGGGAAAGGGACTTAACGATCCTTTGGAAATACTGTCAGAAGTCTGGAGCTTATGTGTCAACGGGTGATAAATACTCTCTGTGCTAGAAGTTGGTCACATATGAAGAGTGGACAGAAGTTGGTTGCCAGTGCTAAGCTGGATGAGCAATTAGTCTGACCCAATATGGGATTTTTGGGTTTTGTTTTTGTTGTTGCTGCACCGAGTGGCTTGTGGGATCATAGTTCCCCTGCCAGGGACTGAATGCATCTGCAACCAGGAACAGGGAATTCCCTGGGATTTTTTAGTTTTTTTTTTTTAACTCTACCTTAGTGGTTTCCACATACTACCACCCTCGTAGGATAATCTTGAAGAATTCTGGTTCCCTGCCTCCAAGAATGAAAGCTTTCCTTAGCCCACACTGTCTTGATTGCTTTTAGAGGGGTATCAGCAACCTCCAAGCTAGAAAAATGTATCTTTAGACTAGGAACCTACTCTGGGAATCCTTAGGGTGTATATAGACTTCTCAGATAAGCATTGTTTAAAAGTACCTGTTGAGGGTTTGGGAAAGGACTTTATTTCCATTGCTTATTGAGGTTCTAGTGACCAAATTGATCTTCTGCTATGTTCTTCCCCAAGCCAAATGCTCCTCTTTACAGACTTTGAGGTTTCATGGACATCCTCATCACCCTTAGGTGATTGCGTATTCAGAACATCGTTACCGCATCTTTGGGGAAACCATCGATATTGCTGTGGGTAATTGTCTGGATCGTTTTGCTCGAGTGCTGAAGGTAAGCCATTGAGGCACAGAGAATATAAGTTGTGAATGAATTTTGGGAGAGCCATGGAAAAGGAAAGGGAAGATAAATTAGCTTCTTTTGCTTCATAGATGCTTGACTTCATCCTGTTTTTCCTTCTGCTAGATTTCCAATGACCCAAGTCCAGGCTACAACATTGAGCAAATGGCAAAGCGGTAAGGGGAATAAGGCAGAAGGAGGCTGACTGGTGGGGTGCCAGGGATTTCCCTGTGTATGTATTAATGAGCTTTGGGAGGGCTTTGGAGGGTGAGCAGCCAGCAGACTACAGGCTTAGTGCCTCATATACTCACTCCCACATAGAGGCAAGAAGCTAGTTGAGCTGCCATACACTGTAAAGGGGATGGACGTCTCATTCTCTGGGATCTTGTCTTTTATTGAGGTGAGTGTGGGGGAGGTGAGATGGGCACTTTCATGCTTTTTAGTGAAGTGTGCAAGTTTTGCTTAGTGTAGTATTTTCTGCATATAGCATAGTACTGGCCTATGTTAGATACTGAATAAATTCATCTAGCAAATACTTACTTGAACATCTTTTGTGTACCAAGTGCTATTCAAGGCAATAGTGATACAAGATGGAGCAAAACAAAAATCTGCCTACTTGGAGCTTGCATTTCATGGGGCATGGGAGGAGGGAGGGAAACAGAAAAAGAAACAGACAAAGAAATGGGAAAAAAAATAAAAAGGGTCAGACGGGGACAAGTCTGGAGAAAAATTAACCAGGGTAGGGGACAGAAGGTGAGAGAGCAAGCATTCATGATTATTGAATCTTGAAAGAAGGCTGCTGGTTTTATATATAGCTCAGTGCCAGTGAAGAGCAATATATACTGGTAAGGGTGAATTGTGCTAAAATGCAGTGATCCTCCAAGTGTGCTAGTTTTTTGCTCACATGTCATCCCCAGATGACAGTTCACTGTTTCATGTGTTTGCCCCTGTAACTACAGGATGTAGCCCAGCGGATGCTGGCCACTGGAGAGTGTACTCCCGAGGATCTGTGTTTCTCCCTGCAGGTAATGAAGTGAAGAACTGGGATAGAAAGGTGGAGCTGGGGGAGCTTTTATATAGTAGAACTAAACTGGGATCGCCTCTGATGTTTTCAACTTGTCTGCCGCCCACAGGAAACTGTGTTTGCAATGCTGGTCGAGATCACAGAGCGGGCCATGGCACATTGTGGCTCCGAGGAGGCCCTCATTGTGGGAGGTGTAGGGTGTATGTATCATTGAACTGTGCTTCTCTTTCGTATTTTGGGGCATGTGCATCTTGCTCCTAATACTCTAAATCTCTAAGGGTTTGGGGAGATTACTTATTTTGTTTCTGTCCTGTGCTTCCCATTCCTTGCACCTACTTCATTTTCCGAAGTCAGTGTACATGAGGTGTATAGCTAGACTGGAGAAATGACTAAAGATGAGCTAATCGTACCCGTGCCTCTGTAGGTAATGTGAGGTTACAGGAAATGATGGAGACCATGTGCCAGGAACGTGGAGCCCGGCTTTTTGCCACAGATGAAAGGTAAAGGCCCGCCCACCCACACACACTTTTTTTCCCCCAGTTGCTGTGATTTTCTGTCCTTAGATCATGAATTTCGTACCTCTTTTTTTTCCCAGGTTCTGCATTGACAATGGAGCCATGATAGCCCAGGCCGGGTGGGAGATGTTTCAGGCTGGACACAGGACCCCTCTCAGTGAATCTGGGATCACACAGAGGTAAGTGGCCGCTGGGAGGAGGCAGACAGCATTATATGGGAGGTAGGCAAAAATCATCAGCAGGAAGAGGACCCAGAATGGTGAGGGCAGAGAAGAATGGAATAAGGGATGACTGTTCTCCAAGTTTTTCCTTTTTTTTAAAACAGGTATCGGACAGATGAAGTAGAAGTGACCTGGAGGGACTAACAAAGTTAACAGGATTGGAGTATTTCATGCCCTGAGTGGAGCCCAAGGGACCCAAGACCTTAACCTCTAAGTTGACGAGGCTGTGGGCTCCCTTGTCTCATCGTTTGAACCTCAAGAATTGACTCAGCATTAAAATATTTTTGGTTTTATATGGCAATTGACTTGTGTTCAGGAAGAAAACATATTTGGCAATGGTTAAATCCTTTTGATGGGTCCATAAATAAGGAGGGCAGGGGTCAGAACAGCACCCTGGCGGACTGCAGGTAGCCTTGGGAGCTGCTGCTCTGGAGCTAAAATTGAGGAGAATCTCTGAGATATTCTAACCTTCCCTTAGGAATGCTATTACCATTGGTTCTGTTTTAGCATCAGGTCTTGTGTTAATTGCTTTACATTGATCACCTTGTTTAAATTTTTTGAAGTGTAGGTACTCAGGATTTCCCTGAAAACAGCCTGAAGCCAGATATAATTTCATACTAATTGATAACTCAGAAGTAAAACTGTCCCTCCTCCATACACTTAAGCCTACAGACATTTTCATTGGCAGACCAGAGGGAAGCCCTGGGTATATGTCCTTCTGCCACAACCACCAAAATTAACCTCATCATGCACTTTTATTTATACCAGTCACGATAAGAAGTGGTGACTATCAGGTCACCTCTCATCTTTTAAACTCTAATAACCATTACTCTCCACTCCCTTTTTAGCCCCTGTCTACCCGCTTCTTTTAACTCTTGAAATTCTTTTTGTGATCTCTGACATTAACAGCCAGTCATTAGGAAGAATCCCAGGTATCCTCAACATGCTCTCTGAATGTTCCCTTTACATGGCTGTGCTCGGAGCCCTGGTTTCTCCGGAGGACTCTGCTTCTCCTACCACCTGTAGTGGTGGTGGTTTCTCTCATACCCATTGTAGCACTGGGCTGGCCTGGAGGCAGTGTGGGAGTCCTCATTTTTCTCATACTATTTTTAGACTACTCTCATCTCTAACATACCTCCGCTTTAAAACAATATCTGTCACAAATCTTGGTGCTTTAAATATCCATATAGATAATCTTTCTAACATTCTGGTCTCAGTTCTTTGCACCTCCACTGATCCTGTCCTCTAGTCCCACTTCAGGCTATGGTCATATTCCAGCCCTACTGCTACTCCATATCTCAAATCTCAAACATCCCACTCTCCCACTATTACTTCCTATTTTTCCAATTGACTCCACGTGTCTTCACTTCCCTCCTCCAACTAAGTGCCAGTCATGAGCACCTCATTGCAAGTAACTAATCTCTTTTGCTTCTCTTGCTTTTGTCACACTCAACTCTTCACTGACTATGCCTACACCCATGCAGCTGAAAGGGCTAGGGAAAAACAGCCAAGTTGACTTTAAATTAATTACCATGAAACTTCAGTGGGTCCTTTATGCTGGAAGTAGTATTTGCTAGTCTTTTCACTTGCCCTCCTTCTTTTGGGGTGGGGGGAGCTCTGCATTGCTTGAGTCATCAAAGTTGGGAGTTCATCACTTACCCCTTTTCTGATCCCTGTTTTGTTCCTTCTGACCCCTCAGATCTTCAACATCCCCTCTCACTTTTTGGTAGAAAATAGAGACAGTGAAAATGTTCACAGGCTCCTACCACTACACTTATCATAACTTCCAGCATTTATGCCCATATGCTCTGCTTTCTCTCCTGTTACTGTATCTTTTTTTTCCCTCTTATTATTATTATTTTTTTGTTTATATTTTTCTCTGCTGTTACTGCATACCAGTGGTTCTCAGCTGGGACTGAGTTTGCTCCCAGAGGGCATTCGGTTGTCACAACCGAGAGGTGGTGCTACTGGGTAGAGGCCAAGGATGCTGCAATATAGCTTACAGTACACACAACAGCTCCCCACAACAGAATTATCAGGTTAAATGTCGTTAGTATCAAGGTTGAAAAGTGTTGTTCTAAACAAACTGCCCAGGCTCCCCTCCAAATCCTTGGACAGCTGGTCCCATGCTCTTTCAAGGACGTCGCTCATCTCCTTTCCTGTAGGGTCAGCATTTTCCTTTCTCTTGTGGAGCATCCTATCAGCATGCAAATACGCTGTCATTAACAGAGACCCAAGTCTCTCTTGACCCCATTTCCCCTTCCAATTGCTTCCAATTTTCCTGTTCAATTATTTAAGAACATAGTTATTTTTTAAATTCAAGTATAGTTGATTTACAGTATTATGTTTCAGAGGTATAACATAGTGATTCAGTATTTTTATAGATTATACTCCACTTAAAGTTATTGTAAAATACTATATTCCCTGTGGTGTACTAATATATCTTTATGATTTATTCATTCTGCTCTTATTTTAGAGCAGAACATTTTAAAAGAGCCATCTGCCCATCCTCTCTACCAGTTTCCTATTAAGTTGACTGCACCCAACTGTTACCATGATCACAAGGACGTGCGTGAACCAAGATCTAATGGCATCTTCTGCTTCATCTTAAGTAGGCTGGCAGCAGGATTTGGCACACCCTCTTAGAAACATTGTCTCTACTTAGCTTTAGGACATAATCTCTGGTTTGCCTCAGTTGCATTTGCTGGTTTCTCCTAATCTCCATAGTTCTTGAGAGTTCAGTCCTTGGACTATTTCCTATTTACATACATACTTTTGAGTGATGTCATCCAGTCTTACACATTAAAGCCATTTCATTGTGGTGGGCTCCCCATTTTTTAGCTCCAATCTGGACTTATATCCCAAATATCTAGTTGCCTTCAGCATTTCTACTTGGATGCTTAATAGGCATCACAAATTTAACATACACCAAATTGAACTTGTCCCAGATTACTGCTGCAGTCTTTGCTATTTCAGTCAATGACAACTCCATCCTTATAGTTGTTCATGTCAAAGTATTGGTATTACCTTTGATACCTCTTTCATCTCCTCCAATTCATCAGATCACATTGACTTTACCTTCACAATATATCCAGAATCCACTGCTGGACTTCACTGCTGCCGTCCTAGCCCAAGCCAAAATTACCCATCTCCAAGATGATTGCAGGAGCTGGTCTACGTGTTTACACTATTTCCTTCTTAGAGTTAGTTCTCAGCAGGAGTCATTCAGAGTGAATAGTGTTTTCATGTGGAAGCCAGATTATGTCACTCTTCTCAAAATCCTCCGTGTTTTCCTACCTCAATAAAATCCGGAGTCCTTTCAAGGCCCGTGAGAACCTCCATGACCGGCCGCACCCTTCCCCCTTGCTGCTGTGACCTTACTACCTGCTACTTGTCTTGTCATTCACTCTGCTCTGGTCACGTCTGTCTTTTCGTCCTTAAACACGGCAGGTCTGCCACCCCTAAGGTCTTGTTGCCCCCTCTGCCTGGGAGGCTCTTCCCAGAGGTCTTGGCTCAGCTTAGTTTAGTGAGGTCTTCCTGACAGCCCTACTTAAAATTGTACTGCTCTTGTGCTTTCTAGCCCACTCTCCTGTTTTATTATATTCTTTGTCCTCTTGTTGGAATATAAACTCCCTGAGAGGAGGAGTATCTTGTTTTATTCATTAACATATCATCTCACAGTACTTAAAATAGGGTCTGGCACATAAGTGGACATTGAATTAGTATTTGCTGGTTGGCTCAGAGGTTAAAGCGTCTGCCTGCAATGAGGGAGACCTGGGTTTGATCCCTGGGTCGGGAAGATCCCCTGGAGAAGGAAATGGCAACCCACTCCAGTATTCTTGCCTAGAGAATTCCATGGACAGAGGAGCCTGGCAGGCTACAGTCCATGGGGTCACAAGGAGTCGGACATGACTGAGCAACTTCACTTTCACTTTAGTAGCTCCATGGTGGGCTTCCCAGGTGGTGCTAGTGGTAAAGAACCCGCCTGCCAATGCAGGAGATGTAAGAGACAGGTTCAATCATGGCAGTCCACTCCAGTATTCTTGCCTGGAGAATCTCATGGACAGAGGAGCCTGGCGGACTACAGTCTACGGGGTTGCAAAGAGTTGGACATGACTGAAGCAACTTAGCATGCACTCACGTGTAGCTCAGTAGTGGAGCATTTGACTACAATTAGTATTTGCTGAATAAATGAATAAATCTGTGGGAAACTAAACCAAAGAAATAAAGGACTATAAAACATGACTTGGGCAAAAAGATTTTAAAGATTGAGATCACATGGGCTTGGGACAGTTTCTGACTACTTATTAAGTAGGAAATGATAAATATTCTTTTGTTTTTTACAAAGGATAGACATAAATGGGTTAAAATGCGTTTAGGGGTAGAGGTCTATAGTGGAAACTTTGCGATGGAAGATAGAAGATAAATTCTTGTCTGTATTTGAGGACGGGAATGATCTGTTTCTCTAGGCTCAGGGAGTTTTGAAGTATGTTTTTACACATTAGCCTCAGGTATTTATTTGTAACTTATTAATATCATGAGGTAGAATGGATTTTGGAGAAGGGCTATCTTTGGCACTGTAGCTGCAGTTAGTGTTGTTCAGTGGAGTGGGGGCGGGGGATTCTCTCCTTAGGAAACTTTAAAGTGAAAGTAAAGTCACTCAGTCGTGTCCAACTCTTTGTAACCCTATGGACTGTAGCCTACCAGGCTCCTCCATCCATGGGATTTTCCAGGCAAGAATACTGATGTGGGTTGCCATTTCCTTCTCCAGGGGATCTTCCCAACCCAGGGATCAAACCCGGGTCTCCCGCATTGTAGGCAGATGCTTTACCGTCTGAGCCACCAGAAAACTTTGGGCTGTTGTAAAACCCTTGTATGGGCCTCCCCTGGTGGTCCAGTGGTTAAGAATCTACCTGCCTATGCAGGGACATGGGATCAATCCCTGGTCTGGGAAGATCCCACATGCCATGGGGCAACTTAGGCCCATGTTCCACAGCTACTGAAGCTCACATGCTCTAGAGCTCATGATTGATAACAAGAGAAGCCACTGCAACCAGAAGGCTGTGCACTGCAACTAGAGAGTAGCTCCCACTTGCAGCAACTAGAGAAAGCTACTGTGTAGCAATGAAGACCCAGCACAGCCAAAAATAACAAAACCCTTGTATGTCTAAAGCTTTGGGCTACACAAGAGTAGACCCGAAGTTTGTGGAGCCAGGAGATTAAAATGGCTCCTTGAGTCCTAATTCATGGACGACTCCTAGCTGTCTGGCTTCCGGAGCCTCTTACGAACAGGAAAGTTTCAGTGTGTATTGCTGATTTTCACAGATGAAGGCAATAGGAACATCGGGCCCCTGGACAGCATCTCCAGCCAGCTCAGGTCTAGGGTCTCAGGGCAGGCTGATGGGATCACAGGTAGGCTTCTGTTACGGAAGCTTTTGTGAGAAAGAGAACCTGTTGCTCAGCTTCTCTACCCCTGAACTAGTCTAACCGCTGAGATCTGTGCCTCTGTACCTTGGCATCTTCCCAGACTCATGACTGTGAGAGCAGCCACAGGACTTCATGAAGTTGTATGTGCCACTCTGCATGGTTAGGAAAAGCGAGCAGGACCAGGGTAAGCAGCATTGTCAGTCTGTACTCTGGGACAAGTGCCCCACTTTAATGGGGCAGCTCCTGTATACCCACCTGCTTTTGGTTTGTCCACAGGTCCTGCTCACAGGTATAGCCTGAAGGAACACGAGTGTTGAGACAGGTAGATGTCAGGTCCTGCTTTGGTGTGGCTTCTGCACTCCGTAGAAGGCCACCAAGTCTTCAAAGGCCTTTAGGCTACAGAGAAAGGAAATCCCAGATTCAACAGGGAACAGAGAGTGTGTCCCCTGAAATTTCTGTCCTTGGGAATTTTGGTATAAAGGGCTTCTTTAGTCTTCGGTTTTTTTTCTGTTTTGTTGGCATTTCTTCCACACTGGTAACCATAAGCCTGTTCAGATGTATTTAGCTGGAGACTCTAGCCACTCTCCCCATGGCCAGTACCCACCATCACAGAAATTCCTCTTCCGTCAGATTTTGGCTCCTCCTCCCTGAATCCACTTAAGTCATCACTGATTTGGGGGCATCTGCTCTATGCTGGGCAATGGGTTAGGTAAGGTTTATCTCTCTAAACTTCCCCTCTGGTTCACTCACCTGGTTGTAATCAGAGAGTCCACAGAGGCAAGACTGTGACTCTCAATATCTGCTGAAACACCAGCCATACTGGCAGTCTGACATTAGGCAGCACCCACTCTGTACACCCATGTTGGTCCTATTTCCTAAAACATCTCAGGGACTTCCCTGGTGCTCTAGTGGCTAAGATTCCATGTTCCCACTTTAGGGGGCATGAGTTCAACCCTTGGTCAGGGAACTATATCCCACATGCTGTAACTAAAAAAATCTCAGATGCCACAACTAAGACCTGGTGTAGCCAAAGGGAAAAAAAAGACCCAACATCTCAAATCATGCAGGAAGCCGGAAATGAGATTTAGGACACACATTCCTTCATGGGGAGAGAACCCCAACCCAAAGCAGTAGGACTGTCGGGGTACCACCAGTGCCAAAGAGAGGAATGGAAGTGTGTGTGTGCATGGAGTTGGGGGAGGACCAAATTCAGTAATCAAAGAACACCATACAATTCATCAATGAAATGAAGGATGGAGAGAACTGGTGAAGAAGGGGATAGGGGTCTTACAGTTCAGTTTGGTCACTCAGTCGAGTCTGACTCTTTGTGACCCCATGGACTGCAGCATGCCAGGACTCCCTGTCCATCACCAAATCCTGGAGCTTGCTCAAACTCATGTCCATCAAGTTGGTGATGCCATCCAACCATCTCATCCTCTGTCGTCCCCTTCTCCCACCTTCAATCTTCCCAGCATCAGGGGCTTCTCCAATGAGTCAGTTCTTCACATCAGGTGGCCAAAGTATTAGAGTTTCAGCTTCAACATCAGTCCTTCCAAGGAACACTCAGGAATAATCTCCTTTAGGATAGACTGCTTGGATCTCCTTGCAGTCCAAGGGACTCTCAAGAGTCTTCTCAAACACCACAGTTCAAAAGCATCAGTTCTTCAGCACTCAGATTTCCTTATAGTCCAACTCTGACATCCATGCATGTCAGCTACTGGAAAGACCATAGCTTTAACGACACGGACCTTTGTTGGCAAAATATGTCTCTGCTTTTTAATTTGCTCTTTAGGTTTTTCATAGTTTTTCTTCCAAGGAGTAAACGTCTTTTAATTTCACGTTGCAGTAACCATCAGAAGTGATTCTGGAGTCCCCAAAAATAAAGTCTGTCACTGTTTCCATTGTTTCCACATCTATTTGCCATGAAGTGATGGGACTAGATGCCATGATCTTAGTTTTCTGAATGTTGAGTTTTAAACCAACTTTTTCACTCTCTGCTTTCACTTTCATCAAGAGGCTCTTTAGTTCTAAAGAAGAACTATGGCTTTCTGCCATAAGGGTGGTGTCATCTGCATATCTGAGGTTATTGATATTTCTCCCAACAATCTTGATTCCAGCTTGTGCTTCATCCAGCCTGGCATTTCTCATGATGTACTCTGCATATAAGTTAAATAAGCAGGGTGACAATATATAGCCTTGAAGTACTCCTTTCCCGATTTGGAACCAGTTTTGTTCCATGTCCAGTTCTAACTGTTGCTTCCTGACCTGCATACAGATTTCTCAGGAGTCAGGTCAGGTGGTCTGGTATTCTCATCTCTTTAAGAATTTTCCACAGTTTGTTGTAATCCACACCATCAAAGGCTTTCGCATAGTCAATAGTAGATGTTTTTCTGGAACTCTCTTGCTTTTTTGATGATCCAATGAATGTTGGCAATTTGATCTCTGGCTTCTCTGCCTTTTCTAGATCCAGCTTGAACACCTAAGAGTTCACAGTTCATGTACTGTTGAAGCCTGGCTTGGAGGATTTTGAGCATTACTTTACTAGCGTGTGAGATGAGCACAATTGTGTGGTAGTTTGAACATTCTTTGGCATTGCCTTTCTTTGGGATTGGAATGAAAACTGACCTTTTCCAGTCCTGTGGCCACTGCTGAGTTTTCCACATTTGCTGACATATTGAGCTCAGCACTTTCACAGCATCATCTTTTAGGATTTGAAATACCTCAACTGGAATTTCATCACCTCCACTTGCTTTGTTCATAGTGATGTTTCCTAAGGCCCACTTGACTTTGCGTTCCAGGATATCTGGCTCTAGGTGAGTGATCGATCACACTATCGTGGTTATCAGGGTCATGAAGATTTTTTGTACAGTTCTTCTATGTATTCTTGCTACCTTTTCTTAATATCTTCTGCTTCTGTTAGGTCCATACCATTTCTGTCCTTTTATTATACCCATCTTTGCATGGAATGATCCCTTGGTAACTCTACTTTTCTTGAAGAGATCTCTAGTCTTTCCCATTCTGTTGTTTTCCTCTGTTTATTTGCATTGGTCACTGAGGAAGACTTTCTTATCTCTCCTTGCTATTCTTTGGAACTCTGCATTCATATAGGTGTATCTTTCCTTTTCTCCTTTGCCTTTAGCTTTTCTTCTTTTCTCAGCTATTTATAAGGCCTCTTCACACAACCATTTTGTCTTTTTGCATTTCTTTTTTTGGGAATGGTCTTGATCATTGCCTCCTGTACAATGTCATGAACCTCCATCCATAGTTCTTCAGGCACTCTGTCTATCAGATCTAATCCCTTGAATCTATTTGTTACTTCCACTGTATAATCGTAAGGGATTTGATTTAGGTCATACCTGAATGGTCTAGTGGTTTTCCCTTCTTTCTTCTATTTAAATCTGAATTTGGCAATAATGAGTTCATGATCTGAGCCAGCTGATCTGAATCAGCTCCCAGTCTTGTTTTTGCTGACTGTGCAGAGCTTTTCCATCTTTGGCTGAAAAGAATATAATCAGTCTGATTTCGGGATTGACCATCTGGAGATGTCCATGTGTAGAGTCTTCTCTTGTGTTGTTGGAAGAGGGTGTTTGCTATGACCAGTGCGTTCTCTTTCTCATTTTTTTTTTCCGTTTATTTTTATTAGTTGGAGGAACATTCAGTGTGTTTTACTTTCTCATTTTTTTTCATTTATTTTTATTGGAGGAACATTCAGTGTGTTTTACTTTCTCACTTTTTTTTCATTTATTTTTATTAATTGGAGGAACATTCAGTGTGTTTTACTTTCTCATTTTTTCTTTCATTTATTTTTATTAGTTGGACCAGTGCGTTCTCTTGGCAAAACTCTGTTAGCCTTTGACCTGCTTCGTTTTGTACTCCAAGGCCAAATCTGCCTGTTACTCCAGGTATCTCTTGACTTGCTACTTTTGCATTCCAGTCCTCTGTAATGAAAAGGACATTTTTGGTGTTAGTTCTAGAAGGTCTTGTAGTTCTTCACAGAACCATTCGACTTCAGCTTCTTCAGCATTACAGGTCGGGGCATAAACTTGCATTACTGTGATATTGATAGTTTGCCTTGGAAATGAACAGAGATCATTCTGTTGTTTTTGAGATCGCATCCAAGTACTGGGGGCCCAGCATACAAACTACTTTTAATATAATTGATGAATGCCTCTTGCTCATTTCATCACCTAGCCCTTCAGAGAAGTAGAAACCAGGGTTCTAGGTCATCGTACACTGAAGGCAGAAGCGGAGGACCTTACCAATTGTGGCAGAGATGCTTAGGTAGGAAAGTGTGGTCCATGAGATGGCAAGGACAGTTCGTGTGGGTATACTTGTAGTATGGTCATAGGAACAAAAGTTTACCCATTAGTGGAGAGAAGAGGGGCAATAGAGTGTGCTCCAGGCCTGGACATCCTTCTTACCTTGAGATCCCCAGAGGTTTTGGTCCTGGTGAGTACACCAGTGGCTGAGAAGAAGATGGAAAACACACCAAGGACACTGCCCTCTGGACCACACTCACCATTGTGTAACCATATTTTCCAAGAAAATGCTTCCTATGTAAATAAATAGAGAGGAGATGAGGTTTTGAGGAGCCCCTCCTGGCTTCCTTCATTCAGCCCAAAGTATTACCCTTCTACTCAGTTTCGTGTTGGTGACTTAAATTAGGCTGGGAAGCATAAGGGAATTTTGGCCCAGGGACTTAACAAGGACTCTGAATGGTCTGATGGACAACTTATGAATGACACAGAGAATCAGAAGTCAAGGGGTCTTTTCTGAGGGTACACATTTCTCAGTCAATTTCCCACTGTCTTACCTTGACATCCAAAGAAGCCAGTGACTTGTTGGCTGGGGTTTGTGGGGAGAAGTGTCCCTAGCAGCTAGTTAATAAAGGAGAGGAAGATGAAGATAGTCTGGACCTGGAACTCAACAGGTGACATCCCCCATGCCCCACTCCCCCAGGGAGAGAGAGAAAGAGAGACAGAGAAAGGGAGGCGATGAAAGAGAAGGAATAACTTTTCCTCCTCCCTCTCTGTGTCTCATCTTCACTGTTCTCTCCAATCCTCTTGTTCCCTTTCCTGCCAGCCTCTTTCCGTAATGGGTTGTGGCTAAATGGTTGTCCTTTTCCTTCTTGACTCAAACTGCAAAGCATCCCTTCCCATTCTAGAGGTGAATCTCAAGATTGTAAATATCTGGGAACAAGAAATAGGGCATTTCTCACCTGGTAATCATGTCTAGTGCTTATCCCAACAGATCCTCAGAAGGAGTCCTCTTTACTTTCCCCTTCAAGAACTGGCATGTGGAGTCTCTCCTAGCAGAACTGGCTAGTTTCAGGTTTGTGTCCCTGGAAATCAATTCTGTCAACTACTCACAAACACACGTCTCCCCACATTCAGTCCATTCCTGATCTGTCTAGCTCTCACTGCCATCCCCTTAGTCTTTTCACCCCCAACTCAATTCCCCTTCACCTGCCTGGGACTCCACTCCACCATGCCTGCCAGTGCAACACCCAGAAGGACAGTCACAGTCACCAGGCCCACCACCCAAAACTCATTTACAGGATCCATGTTTAGTAGCTGTGCTTCATGCTCCTGGAAGGGCAGAACACAGAGGCTGGGGGTCACAGAGACTATATATATATATATAATATATATATATATAATATATATATATAGTATATATATATACCGATTCACATCATTGTATGGCAGAAATCGACACAATGTTGTAAAGCAATTATTCCCCAATTTAAAAAAATTTTGACTTGCCCAGGCTGGAGCCACAAAAGTACAAGCTGGATGGTGAGTGGACTTGAGAAAAGGGCGCACCGAGGAAGGGTATGGGCTTTATCCAGAACAGGTCCAGAAGGGTCTTCGTGTAGCCTCCCATGGGCACAGCCATGGCTACTGCGTTGGAGAAAGCAGATGATTCCATGGAACTGCCAAACTTAGGACCCAGGCTGTGCCAAGACAGGGAAGTAGGTACCACTGGAGAGGAGAGGAGAGTCCATCAGTCTCAGCAACTCTTGACAGGACTGGGGGCCCTAAGAGATCATGGAGTCACAAGAGACTTAGCCCTGGTGGAGGTGACTGAGATACACAGGCTGGTGATATTAGTGGCTGAAGCTGAGAGCAGTATTATAACGAACCATCTGAGCCCTGGAGTGGGATAGGAACGGGGCTCCTTTAATTCACTCAGGCCGAGTCCTGAAGCCCTTCCTACTGTCCCACAGAGTGATGAGCCCATACCTGTGCCTGAGCAGTGAGTCAAGGCAGCAGCAGGTAGAGGATAATGCCCCGGATGTCCAGCATGCAATAGATCTGGGGAAGAGGGTAGGGAGGGAGGAGTCAAGGTCTCCCTCAGCCCTCTCACCCTCAGAGGTACCCTTGAGACTCTCCTCTGGAGCAAAACCCTCTTTTCATGCTTTCATCCCCAACCTTTGAGAATCCTGAGCACCAATCTGTTACCATGACTTCCATGGTCCAGCTAACACACACTGGGACTTGCCAAGTCTGGCCCCCGAATTCTCCAGATGATCTTCTTAGGAGTATGGTTCCACATGGGGCTCCTGAGCAGAGGTGGAAAAAGTGTCCCTTGAATGAGATGCCAAGACCCCTCCCCAGCCAGCATGTCAGCAACAAGACCTGGAGGTGCTATGGAGGGAGGTCAGTCCCACGGAGTTTAATGGAGGATGGATGATTGCCCAGAAGAGTGGATTTCATCCAACCTTTCCAGATTCGCTGTGAGCTATGGGTCTCACCATGGCAGAGCTGAGCAGAGCTTCCTGAAACATGTGGCTGTGGTGGGGCTGTCCCAGGACCATGGGGTTGGCAGAGAACTCAGGGTCCAGTGTCCTTGTCCTTGTTGGCAAGCAAGGGAAGAGGCTGACCTGGGCTTTGTCTCTGCTGGGTAGCACTTCCTCCTCTTCCTGGTAGGGGCTCAAGGTGTTGGCCACCTTGTCTTGTGAAGGATCCTCCATAAGAGGATCCATGCAGAGGTTGGTCACTATCACCCATTTCGCAGCCCAGAACAACCAGAGGTTGCCTCTCTATTGACCCATCTGGTGGACAGCAGCCCCTGGGTTGAGTTGGGCTTTCTTACCACTGACTCCACTTCAGGACAAGGAAACCCCTCATTAAGGGTAGGTCACAGTTGGTAGCCCTGACCCATACCCCTTCACCTCCCCCATCCCTCTGCCCTTCTTGGACCAGATGGGTTATATTTGAGATTCACCCCAGTACTGTTCACTCCAGGGTCTCAGCTTTAGCATGCACAGAAAAATCAACAAAGGCCAGGACTGATCCTAAAACTCACCCTTCACTCTCTCCCAACTTTCCCCCTGTATCAGTCCAGACTTTTTTCACCTGCCTCTCCAGCGCAGCCCAGTGGACACTGGGCTGGCTCACTCCACCACATCCCCTCATCCTCCTTGGCTTCCGAGTTTGCTTTGCTCAGCACCAGGACGTGACCTCCAAGTGGAAGAGGGGAGGAGGTAATCTCGGGTCAGGCCCAGGGGATTGGGTGTTGGAGTTTGGGCACCAGGAGACCGGCCCCTGGCCTGCCAGCAATGGCTATAATTAGCCGGGTGCCACCACTAACAGGGAGAGGGTTGCATTCCCTCTGCCACTCCGTCAGAAGTAGAGCAGGCCCAAGTGAGAGGATAAGTGGGACGCTGGTGTCTTAGGAGGGTGACTACTAGGATGGGGGTGAGATGGGCGGGGTACAGTTTTAGGTACTGGATCTTTGCTCATTGTTCTGGCCTTTGCGGCCCCCAGTGCACTTCATAGTTGCCTGGTGTAGCCGAGATGCTGGAGCCCTGGGATAGGGGGAGACAGTTGAAGTAGGAAATGAGGCTGGAGGCAGGGCTTCCTCTGGTCCCTGGGGTCCAGCTCTTACCCTCTCTTCTCTTTCCTCTTCCTACCTGTAGCGATCCAGCGAACTTGGGCCATGAGTCTCTCGGACTCCACAGGTCATCCCCCGGCGGCAGAGCAAGTCTCTCTTCTGGTCCAGAAGGACGACCTTGACCTCCCTTTGCCCACCCGGAGAACCCCCTCCTGGCCTCCGTCTCCGGATGAAGATCCTGGTTTGCCCCCCTTTCCTCTGGAAGAGCCTGGCCCCAGGCCCATGACACCAGGGAGCCTTCCTTCTCCAGCCCTGTCCCTGGAGGACGAAGAGGAGGAGGAAGATGAGGAGGATGGAGAAGACTCCGCGGAGCCCGAGGGGCTGTGCAGCGAGGAGCATCCCAGCCAGTTTTTCGCGGAGGCACAGCGGCTGCGGGAGCAGAGGTTGCTACTGGACGAAGAGGTGTCAGTCGGGGGGAGAGCATATGGGGTGCATCGGGTGATCTTGGCCGCAGTTAGCAGCCTCTTCAGAGGCAGGCTGCTGGGCGGCAGAGGTCCGCAACCCCCCCTCAGCCTGGACGTAACCCCGGGGGCCTGGCAGGCCGTGCTGACCTTTGCTTACGAGGGGGTGCTGGGACCTGCCCCACGGGAGGATGTGCTCATCGCCGCGGAAGCCCTGGGAGCCCCCCGGGTAAAGGCTGCGGCCCAGTGGGGACGCCAGGGGGCTGGAAGTGGACTGGAAGATGAAAAGCAGCCCAGTCAGGCAGAGGAACTGAGAGAAAACCTGCGCAGCATTGAGCTTCTGTACCAAGAAGGAATCGGGTGCGACCTGGAGCTGGAGGCAGGCGGCTGCCGGCTGCGGGGTGAGGGCCTGGGGGGGAGGGAGGGGGCGGGCATTGCATTGAGGCAGGTGCATATGCCCCCTGGAATGGTGTGTGCAAGCAGTAGCTGATTCGATCCCTAGCATAGTGCTTTTGATCCCTGCTGAAATCAGAATTTCCCAGGGGGTGGCCTTTGGCGCCTCTCCTGACCCACTGAGAATGGGGCATGCGCAGTTGAGTTGTTTTCCTAGGCGCACTGACTGATTTATGCAGTGGCTTTTCCTATGCCCAGAAACAAGAAACTTCCAGTCAGCTGGCAGGCGCTAAGGTATAGTCCATGCCAGTAGAACAAGCAGAAGGTGATTGACTCAAACAGAGATTAACCAAAGGCTCTTCTTGGCATCTTCTATTTAAGGCATAGGAAAAGCTAGAGGAACATGGTGGAAAAATTTATCGTGTGTCCTTTGGCCAAAGTGAGCTTGACACCATGGCAGACAAGGGCCCTACAGCTCATGAGCAAGGTCTGGTACTGTTTCCCCAGAATCTACGGCTGCCAGGTTGTGGCATTTTGAAGTTAACTCTGCTCATCCCTAGGAAAGCTAAAGTAAAAGTCGCTCAATCGTGTTTGTGGAATTCTCCAGGCGAGAATACTGGAGTGGGTAGCCTTTCCCTTCTCCAGGGGATCTTCCCATCCCAGGGATCGAACCCAGGTCTCCCACACTGCAGGCAGATTCTTTACAAGGGAAGCCCCAAGGAAAGCTAAAGAGGATTGAATAAGTTGAGAATTATTCAGATTGTACTAACATTTAGTGAGGTACTGGGTACCAGAAACTTTTTTTTTTTTACACATGCCATCTCTTTTAATCTCAGATATTTCTAGCTGCAGATAAAGAATATTAAACTCAGACATGTTAACTGGTGAAAATCAGGATATAAGCCCACATCCATTAGCCCAGTCTGCTCTCACTAGTCCATACATTGCTTCTTATGCAGCCAAACCAAAGGCACATAGCACCTGGAAAATGCAGCCAGAGTGTAGACATATAAAAGTTTAAAATTAAAAGGGATTAGTTTAGATATTATCTAGTTCAGTGCTTACACCTTACTGATAAGAAAATCAGACTTTAAGACATGTCCAAAATCACATAGCTACTACTCATTAGAAAAATGACTGGGACCCAAAGTGCTTCTGGGATTCCCAGAAGGAAAAGCATCCTATCTTAGTCAGCTTGAGTTGCTGTAACAAGAATACCATAGACTGGGTGTTTTAACAACGGAAGTTTATTTCTCTTGGTTCTGGAGACTGGATCAGGGTGCCAGCATGGTCAGGTTCTGGTTAGGGCCTCCTTTCCAGTTTATAGATGGTGATGTTCTCACTATATCTTCACATGGCAGAGAAGGACACAGAAAGATGGATTATCTCATGTCTCCTCTTATAAGAGCACTAATCCCATACATTTATTTCTGGAAAAGGAAATGGCAACCCACTCCAGTATTCTTGTCTGGAGAATCCCATGGACAGAGGAGCCTGACAGGCTATAGTCCATGAAGTTGCAAGAGTCGGACACAACTTAGCAACTGAACCACCATATTTGTTTCATCTCTTTATTTTTTGCTGAAGTTTAAAGTATTTCACTCATAAATACTTGGGTGTGTGTCTCTCTAAAAGAGGACATTTTCTCATATAACCACACTATCTAACAAAAAATTAATGTTAGTCACTTGGTCATGTCCATCTCTGTATATGCAACCACATGGACTGTTACCCAGCAGGCTCCTCTGTCCGTGGAATTCTCCAGACAAGAATACTGGAGTGGGTTGCTATTCCCTTCTTCAGGAGATCTTTCCTGACCCAGTGATTGAACCTGGGTCTCCTCCATTGCAGGCAGACTCTTTACTGTCTGAGCCACCAGGTAAGCCCTTTTCTCAATATCACCTCCTCCACACTGAAATTTTCTCACTTGTCCAAAATAATGTCTGTTAGAGCTGTTCTGCTCAATCCAGGAGCCAGTCAAGGTTTACACTGAACTCAGATGTCTCTGAAGCTTCCTTTACTCTTGTCCAATCCTCTCCCCTTTTTTTCCTCCCTTTTTTTTATGACTTGACTTATTGAAGAAACAAGATTAGTTTTCCCATAGAAAGCTCCAATTTCTAGATTTGTATGCATTTTCCTTCTGTGTGTTTATTTTAAACTTGGTCTTTTAGCCTCTCAATTTCCTATAAACTTGAATTTAATCTAAAGGTTTGATTAGATTTAAGTTAAATATTGTGATCAGAATACTTCATACTTGATGCCAACTGCCTAACATTGAGTTACATTAGGAAGCATATGTTGTTGTTGTTTGCTAAGTTGTGTCTGACTCTTTGCCACCCCATGGACTGCTGCATGCAAGGCTCCCTTATCCTTCATTAACTCCTGGAGGTCAGATTCATTTCCGGTGATGCTATCTAACCATCTCATCCTCTACTGTCCCCTTCTCCTTTTGCCTTCAAGCATATGAGTTCTAGTTATTTAACAACATTAAAAAAAATATTTATTTGGCTGTGTTAGGTCTTCGCTGCTACACAAGGGCTTTCTAGTTGTGGCATGCAGGCTTGAAAGAACATGGGCTTAGTTACCCTGTGGTACCTGGGATGTTAGTTTCCTGACCAGGGGTCAAACCCACGTCCCCTGCACTAGAAGATGGATTCTTAGCCACTGGACCACTAAGAAAATCCTGTAACAACATTTTAAATAATTTATTTATTTTTAGTTTTTAATAGGACATTTTCAGTGTCATGAGGGCCATGCACATAAGCAGGGAACTGATACACAAGTATGCTTAATGCAGCCTGGCAGCAGTCACAATGCATGACACTCTGCCCAGACAGCTACTACATGGAGATAAAAAATAAATCACTCCCTTTCACTAGGACTCGGTTTCCTTATCTTAAAATGAGTGATTGAACTAGATGGTTTTGAAGGTCTCCAGTTTACAGTGTTGTGATTCCATAACTCTATTAAGGAGGTGGGTATGCAAAGAAAAACTATAACACGTGGGAAGTATGAAGCACTAAATCTTGGGTAAGAGAAGATGACAGTTAGATGAGGTTGAATCATAGCCATTCCTGAGTGTGGTACCATTTTCTAAGTAAAATCTGACTAACAGAATGGCTGATGTCAGTGACTCTTCTAATTGTAGAGGAAAGAACTTTATTCTGTGCACAGTATGGGAAGACCTATATAAGTTGCACATTGGTCTTTGCAGTTTATTTTTTACCCCCTTTTAGCAAATGTTCTTTATAGCCTCTTCTCCACTTAATCAGTCAGGACCCTTTTTCTAATTGGCCTGCACCAAAAAAACTAAAGCAATGTTTTTCAAGGGGCTTCAGAGGTGGCTCAGTGGTAAAGAATCTGCCTGCCAATGCAGGAGACAAGGAAACACACAACTGAATCCTGGGTGGGGAAGATCCCCTGGAGGAGGAAACAGCAACCCGATCCAGATTTCTTGCATGAAAAATCTCATAGACAGAGGAGCCTGGCAGACTACGGTCCATGGGACTGCAAGGAGTTGGACACGACAGAGCACATGCACACAATGTTTTTCAGTGTCTTCGGGTCACTAACATTAGAATCATGCAAGGTGCTTGAAAATGTTAAAACACAAATTCCTAGGGTCTCCCTCTGGAGCTAATGGGTCAAAATCTCTGGGGGTGGGTCTGTGAAAATTTCATTTTAATAAGCACCTAGTGGTGTTCTGGTGTGCATATCACAGTTTAGCCTGTGGTCTTGGGTGGTTGGCCCAAAGTTGGGGTTGTGAAATCGAGAGAGTGCCAAGTGGTTTGCAACACTCTGAATTCCCCTCTGCTTCTCCCTCTTGCAGTGCACCGAGCAGCCCTCGCCTGTGGCAGTGAGTTCTTTGGGGCCATGCTCCTGAGTGGGATGAGGGAATCCCAGGGCACAGAGGTGTCTCTGCACACCATCTCTGCCCAGGACCTGCGACTCCTCGTCTCTTTTGCCTACTCTGGGGTTGTGCGGGCAAAGTGGCCAGGACTACTGAGAGCGGCCCAGGCTGCTCTGCAGTACCAGAGCTCCTCCTGCCTGGCTCTGTGCCAGAAAGCCTTGGCACGAGGCCTCAGCCCTGCCCGCTGCCTGGCCCTGATCCCCATGGCAGAAGCCCCAGGGCTGGAGAGGCTCTGGAGCAAAGCCCGTCACTACCTCCTCAGCCACCTGCCCGCGGCGGCTTTGTGCTCCACTTTCCCTACTTTACCGGCAGCCTGCCTGGCTGAGCTCCTGGACAGTGACGAGCTACACTTGCAGGAGGAGTTCGAGGCCTTTGTGGCTGCACGGCGTTGGCTAGCTGCCAACCCTGACACCCAGGAGTCAGAGGCCAAGGCCCTGCTTCGATGCGTCCGCTTTGGCCGTATGTCCACCAGGGAGCTGCGGAGGGTGAGGGCGGCCGGGCTGCCTCCACCCTTGAGCCCCGACTTGCTGCATCAGCTGATGGTGGAGGCTGCGGTTCCAGGACAAGAGAGACGGAGGGAGCCTGACCAGGCCCTGGTGGTGATTGGCGGGGACGGGCTCAGATCAGACATGGCCGCCAGACAGCCGTCCCGAGGAGTGTGGTGGGCCCGGGCCTTTCGCTGCGGCATAGGACTGGTTCGAACTGTGGAGTGGGGGCGGCTGCCTGCCCTGCCTGCCCCCGGGCGCTTCCGGCACGGGGCTGCGAGCCTAGCAGGAAGTGTGCTCTACGTGTGCGGGGGACAGGATTTCTACAGCCACTCTAACACCCTGGCTTCGACTCTCAGGTACGGATGGGCTCCAGAGAGTGGCAGGTCCCCAGGTGGGCAGCTGAGGGAGTTTGCGGGCCAGCCAACAGCAGACGCCCAGGGTCACACTTCCCATCTCTCGTCCCACTGTCTCCAGGTGGGACCCCAGTCAAGAGGACTGGGAAGAGATGGCACCTTTGTGCCAGCCTCGGAGCCTTTTCCCCCTGGTGGCGCTGGATGGACTGCTTTATGCCCTGGGTGGACGAGACACTGGTATTGCCCTCAGGTCTGTGGAGACTTATAATCCTGAGCTCAATGTCTGGAGGTGAGCAGGGAAGGGGGTGTTTCAGGCATCAGGGGTCTTGGCAGAGGAAAGCTGAAGATGACTGATGCCTGACCACGTGCTCTGTTCTCCACAGGCCGGCACCTCCTCTTCCCGCACCACGCTTTGCCCACGCAGCTGCTGTTTTGGAGGGCCAGCTCTACGTGAGCGGTGGCTGCAGCGAGACTGGCCAGTACCAGGCCTCATTGCTGCACTACGACCCCAAACTTGAGAAGCCGGCGACACTTCTGAGCCCTATGGGGGTGCCTCGGGCTGGCCACGTCATGGCTGCTCTGGGTGGGCGGCTGTATGTAGCAGGTGGGCTAGGTCAGACTGGGGACCTGCTGAGCTTCGAGGCCTACGATCCAAGTACTGGTAGCTGGACTCACCTGCCCCCCCTGCCCTCCCCCCATGTCGGGGCTGCAGGTGCCGTGCTGCAGGGGGAGTTGCTGGTGCTGGGGGGCTACAGCCACCGTACTTACGCCCCTTCCCACCTTATCCACGCCTATTGTCCTGGCCTGGGCCGATGGCTGTGCCTGGGAACTCTGCCGAGGCCTCGGGCGGAGATGCCTGCCTGCATCCTGACCCTGCCCGCTGTGCAGCACGTGGCTTTGGTTCCCACACGGCATCAAACTAAACCTGCTGGGTGAGAGGGAAGCAGTGGTGGATGGAGGGAGGAAGGGATAAGAGAGGACAGAGAAGATGAGTGCAGGGAGAAAGAGAAGGCTTTGTTCATCACAGCATTTCATTCTAGCGCAGTGCTTTACAACTCATAAATCGCTTTTGTAAAAAGGTGGTTCTGGAATTCCTAGGGAGAGTATGGGGGAAGGAGAGGCAGTTGAATATCTTGGTAAGGAGAAGAGACTCAGGGGCAACTCTCCAAGGTTTAGGGACCCTGGCTCGATTCTTGGTGGGGAAGGTGCATCTAACTAGGAAGACAGTCATGAAGCATCAGTAGCAAAGGTGTAAGGGCCATGAGAGAACAGTCAGGAAAATATGATTCTGACCAATGGATGAAGGAGAAAAATAGGGAAAGGTCACCTGTGAAAAGAGTCGAGGAGTATGTCAGGAGGATTGTAACTGCTGCTGCTTTTTAGTCTCCAATTCCTGGGACACCCAAACCCTCTTGATGATGTTCTCTCTCAGGTAGCTGGTAGACCCAGTCTAGCGTTTCCTCAGCCACACACTGCAGGCTGCCTCTAAAAGCCTCTTGAATTTCAATTTGAGGACAAAGTTCCCTTCTGGACCTGGCATAGCACAGGGGCCCACGATGCCAGGGCGACCAGGCAGAAAGGTTGCAGGTGGGGAAGATGAGGAGAAAGAGGGAGGCGTCCATGTGGAAAGGGAGGAAGGATTTGAGGGCATGGGGTGGGAGAAGTCAGGAGCTGACTGGCTTCTTTCCTCCCCTTTGTGATGAATCGAGGGATCAGGAGGGAAAGCGGTACAGTTGTGGTGTGAGGTCTTAAGTTGTGAGAGGAAGCGGCAGAGAGGAGAGAGGCAGAAAAGACGCAGGAAAGTGGTTTCTTTCTCTGTTCCTTTCTTCCAGAGTTTTTTGAATCCATTTCCCTTTTTCCTGGCCAGGGAAAGCTGAGTCAGATGTTTCCTGTCTCTCTTCCTCCACGCTGCTTTTCCGTCCCCTTCCCCGTTTTCTTCTATCTTTTCTTCTTTCTCCCTCACAGTTAGAAATTATCTACCCTGTGCCTGGTACACTGTGAGGCACCAAGGACCCCAAGGTCAGGGATTTTGACTGAGCACAGACTTGTGAGCAAATACAAGTTTTACAGTGGGCTTAGAGGTATGGACACTTGCCTCACAGCTCTCACAAGAGCCTCGCACCTCGCATGCCTCACAGTTGAAGGTGTGAAAGCCCAGAGGACAGAGAGGGAACTCTGTCCAGGGAAGCCTTCAGGGAAGGCATCATTTGATGGGTATAGACTGAACTGGATCTTGAAGGTTCCCTAGAAACTCACCAGTCTGAGAAGGAGGGAGGCATTCCAGTCAGAAAAAAGAAGCAGATGGGATGTATGGTGCCCTATGTCTCCACAGCAAAGGGGAAATCCGTATTCCAGGGGTTCTTCAGGGAATTCTGCTGCTCTTCCAGCCTACTCTCTTTCCTGAAAGCTTCCTGAAGACAGGGGCTTTCAGTTAACAATTGTGTGTTCCTTCCTCCACAACTCCCCTACATCTTTCCTGTCTGGTGTTTCCACTTCTGACCCCTGAGCAGCTTAGGGCAAAGGAGGGCCAGTTCTTTGTACAGGTCAATTTTCTCTTACCACTGCTTATTAAGATTCTCACACTGCTAAGGTCAAGATGAGGGAGCCTCCCTTGCTTCTTTCTTCATCCTGACATGTTTTTGTTTGTTTTGAGATTTCATTACTTTGCTAAGGGTTTTTTCTATATCTCTGTTTAGGAACATAGTTGAAAATAAGGAGGGGTAAGTAGGATATATAAGAGAACAGAGAAGAAAGACTGAAGAGGACAGGGAAGAAGGAAATTGGAAGCACTGAGAAACTACAAGGATTGAGTCTTTAGGGTGAACTTCTGTGATCAAGTTCTTGGTGATTTGTATGCAAAGACAGACTTAAATAAAGGTTTCACCATGACTGAATCATTCTTGTCTGTGTTTTTCCATTTAAAAAAAAAACATTCCATATCCCTTGTAATTTGTTTTTTGTCTCCACTGCACTACTGAAACCATCCTCCCTCATGTCACTGTGACCTATTTCTCACCAAATTAAACAACCTAAGGCCATCCTCATTCTCTTTCATCTTTCTGCAGGAACTGGCTGGCTTGAAAACTGGCTTTTGCCCTAAAAATTTCTCCCTCCCTGTCTCCAGAGATGGTGCACTCTCCTATTCTTATGTTTCCAATCCAAAGAGGCTGCAGAAAGTCAAATCATGGTGTCCAAGAGGGTATGGTGCCATCTGAGGTGGAGCCGACAGCCAAGAGTCCAAAAGTATGTAGATGGGGGAGGTGGTTGCAGGAGGCTCTATCCTTGGGCTTTTAAAATTTTTAATTAATTTGTTTTATTTCTGGCTGTGTCGTGTCTTCGTTGCCTTGCGAAGGCTTTCTCTAGTTGCGGTGTGCAGGCTTCTCATTGCAGTAACTTCTCTTATTGCGGAGCACAGGCTCTGGGTGCATGGGCCTCAGTAGTTGCAGCACTTAGACTCAGTAGTTGTGATGCGGGGACTAGTTGCTCCTCGACAGCTGAATCTTCTTGCATCAGGGATTGAACCCATGCCCTCTGCCTTGGCAGGCAGATTCTTATCTTCTGCACCACCAGGGAAGTCCCTTAGCCTTAAAACTGTGGTTGGAGTAATAATAGAGGAAGAGGTTTCTGATGTGAAGTGGGACCCTGGCCAATGGTCCACTCTTCAGTGAGAGGGCCCTGAATTAAGCCAGGTAACAAGTTGGGGCCTTGGGCAAGTGCACTGAGATTCAAGGCAATATTTTGCCCCCAGAAGGGAAGTGGAGTGAAAATCAGGAATTAGGACAGAAATCATTCTTATAGAGTGGGCAATCATGGCAATCCAGGAATTAGGTGACAGTTTGGTGATTCTTATTTTGGTAAATCAGATAATGAGCCACAGTGTTGTATATCTTCCCCTACTAGCTACCTCCACAGTCTTCCTTCAACCTCCTTTGTGGATGAGGGTGGAATTTGCACACTTGCTCTCGTCTTTTCCAGGTTGACTCAGAAACTGGATAGGACTAGGAGGTGTGCAGTTTCAGTACTGGTAATCTATTAGATTATAAGAGTCTCCTATGCCTAATTCATGGACAGAGGAGCCTGGTGGGCTACAGTCTATGGGGTTGCAAAGAGTTGGACTCGACTGAGTGATTAACACACACACACCTAATTCTGGTTGTCCATGCTCCTCTCTTACCTTGCTTCATGCTACTCTTCAGGAAGCTCACTTCCCCTCTACCCGAGGCCTTAATGACTCACTTGGGTTCTAGCTGAATCTTTTTGTTTTTTAGTAGCCCTCACCTCCACTTGGATTTACCACTATCATCAGTTCAGACTCAACATGCTTTGTTGGTGCTATCGTTTTTCCTTTTTCCTAGACACAAAGCTTTGTCATCACCTTGAGCTTGATCTCCTCTTATTTTTTCACTCGACTCATCATGGAATTCTGTACTACTGAAACAGAAACTTTACTGATTCCTTCTCCCAATATTTTCCCTGTCAAATATACTACATAGTTTATGTCCTGGACATCTGGAAATCTGATAGCAACTGAGAGAAGTTTAAAACTGAGAGAAGTTTTAAAAACAAATGAAAAATACATACAAAAGAGTAAAAATCACATAAAAATCCTACTTAAGGGAACTCCCTGGTGGTTCAGTGGTTAAGATTTGGCCCTTTCACTGCTGTGGGTCACGATTCAATCCCTGGTTGGGGAACTAAAATCCCACAAGCCCTTCAGTGCGTCCAAAAAAAAATATCCTACTGCAAAACTAAGTGCCGTTATTTATCTAGACTGACAGTCCAGGATATAGAAGCAACAGTGTCCAACTCCAAAGAGTGAAAAGCTACATAGAAAGATTGTTCAGTAAAACATGGAAAGAAGAGATTTTGGAGAGAGTGTAATTCAAACCCTTCTTTAACAGTGTAAGAAGCCAAGGCAGGTGGCATAGTCTGGATAAGGAAGAGGAACATTTTCAATGAGAGCAATCTCTGAGTGACATACCTATAACATTGGGACCCGGAGACTGGCTGGTACAAGCATCACAGGTTAGGTTTATATGCAGGACAGTCATAACTACTCTGTTAGGGCCACAGACTACATTCCAAATCTGAGCTAACTCTTGGGATCAAAGGATCATAGGTGGAAAAGTGTGAATTTATCACAACTCCTGCTAATACAACTATTAAAAAATACATACATTACATATATATATATGCATATATACATGCATGAATACATGTATATGTCATTAGTGGTGAGATTATTGTCTTTTATAGTCTTTATTTCCTCTGAGAGATAGACGTTTATAGATGATTCAAAATACAATCATCTGTATTTCTAATCAGAACAGTGAAAAAAAGTACAGCTTGAGAGTGAACTGAATTAGAAGTAGTAACTTGACCTCAAGCTCCAAATCAATTGCTGTTTTGGTAATCATGAGTAGATCCCTTAATCACTTTGAATGCCAGTATCTTAATCCATAAAACAGGGATAACACCTATATATGAACATCATAGGGTTATTATAGTCACGAGTCACAGAACTTGGAATAGTCCTAAGGACCTCTACGCACATTTTGAAAAGAATTTAGCTGACAGTTTGTAAATTAAGTTTCCAGGCTACATCCTTTTAGATTAGTGAGCTAGATGATGCCAAAAAAAGGGGCCAGTGTGTTGCAGCACCCCTGAGACCATAAGTGCTATACAGAGGGTTATAGGTTTATTCTCAGCTAATGCAGACTAACATTGCTCCTGAGATAGGGATATGGATTCATCTGGACTCCAGCTGAAGGTAAGGCACTTAGGGGGCTAGAGGTCTCCTAGTTATATGTCAGTTTGATTCATCAGCAGATAGGTAATCTGAGCCCCAATGCATTACATATTTTTCAAACAACTTACTGATGAAAGTCAGCTCTCATAACAGAGAAATAACTAGTTTAAGTGTTTGCTATGTGCCAGGGAGTGTGTTAAGTGATTCACATGCATTATCTCATTTAAATGCCAATAAAACCCATAGAAAGTTGATGCTATTATTACCCTCATTTTACAGATAGGGAAACTGGAACTCAGAGGAAAGAATTTATGCACCCAAGGTAATAGGGTTTATAAATGCTAAGCATTATTTAAACACAAGTAGAAGGACTTTTGAGACTGCTTTCTTTATCATACCATATCTCCAGTGTAGATTCACCTCCATGGATGAAACTTATTGATGAAACTCTTAACTTGGACTCTAAAAGTAGAAGTAATTAAAGGTTATCAATATCTTCTAGCAATCTATAATGGAAAAGAAACTGACAAAATATCCTGGCAGTCCAGTGGTTAGGACTTAGCGCTTTTGCTGCTGTGGCCTAGGTTCAATCCTTGGTTGATACCAAGTGCTCCCAAATAGGTGCTTGTTCATAAACCACTTGTCCAGTGCAATTCTTTGAAGCAGCCAGTGGTTAGACTGAATAAAGTCTTCCCTGGTGGCTAGCCATAAAGAATCCGCCCACAATGCAGGACAGGCAGCTTCTATCCCTGGGTGGGGAAGATCCCCTAGAGAAGCAAATGCAACCCACCCCAGTATTCTTGCCTGGGAAGTCCCATGTACAGAGGAGCCTGGCAGGCTATAGTCAATGGGATCCAAAAGAGTCAGATAAAACTGAGCGACTGAGCATACACACACACAATTAGGCTCTAATGTTATTTTAAATATAAACATAAGGCATTTTATGCATAGTTTAATATACACTAAAATTTCTAGGAATGCCACTACCATAAACATCGTGGGATGACTATACCTTGTTTCATTCAAAAATTTGCTAAAAGTTATTTTGGAAAATCATAGAATCAGCAATTCTTTTTGTGATATCTGAATCACCATTGAACATCCCTGTATCATGCTGCATCTGTAACTGTTAAATTCAAGGTAATTCTATAGAGATGTATACATCTAAGTATCTCATTGTGTCTTCTTGTCGTCTCCACATAGTATTTTATAATAAATTACCTTCTTTCTGCAAGGAGATCCAACCAGTCCATCCTAAAGGAGATCAGTCCTGGGTGTTCATTGGAAGGACTGATATTGAAGCTGAAACTCCAATACTTTGGCCACCTCATGCGAAGAGTTGACTCATTGGAAAAGACCCTGATGCTGGGAGGGATTGGGGGCAGGAGGAGAAGGGGACGACAGAGGATGAGATGGCTGGATGGCATCACCGACTCAATGGACATGAGTTTGGGTAAACTCCGGGAGCTGGTGATGGACAGGGAGGCCTGGCGTGCTGCGATTCATGGGGTCGCAAAGAGTCAAACACGACTGAGCGACTGAACTGAACTCAACTGAACTGACTCTTTTCTCTACTGTTCTTTTATATCTCTTTAGACATTTTATAAACTTTTGGACTGTGTATCTAGCTAAAATACACTATTTATAATTTGTAGTTCAGGATCAAACAGGGAATATAAAAATATTTCTTATAAAAACAGTGTTGGGACTAATGGGATAGGTGGTAAGAGAGGCAACTAAGGAAGTTAGGTGGGATCTGGGTGCCCTCGATTCTGAGATGAAGCTCAGTTGTCCCCTGAGAATCCAAGTGCCCTCCCAGGCTTGTATGTGTGCTCAGCTGTGTCTGACTCTTTCAAGACTATAAACTGTAGCCCACCAGGCTCCTCTGTCCATGGAATTTCCTAGGAAAGAATACTGGAGCGGGTTGCTACTTTCTCTTCCAAGGGAGATTCCCCACCTGGGAATTGAACCCCTCCCTCCTGCTTGGCAGGTGGACTCTTCACTACAGAGCAACCTGGGGTGCCCACTCCCCACCGTTAGGAAAAGTGAAAGTTAGTCACTCAGTTGTGTCCAACTCTTCGTGACCCCATGGATTATAGCTCAACGGGCTCCTCTGTCCATGGAATTCTTCAGGCAAGAATTCTGGAGTGGGTTGCCATTGCCGTCTCCAGCGGATCTTCCCAACCCAGGGATCAAACCCAGGTCACCCGCATTGCAGGCAGACTCTTTACTGACGGAACCACCGGGGAAGTTTACCCTTGGGAAAGGGATATTTTATTGGAGACAGATAATCATAATCTGTTTTACACGAGTAATCATGTTTCTCCTGCTAGAATCTGTTGGGCCCTGCTCTTTATGAAACAGCACTAGCATTACCATCGTAAAGGTCACTTGTCTCTTTCCTGAGCTGGTCCCACCTTTTGGGAAACAGTTTTGCATTAGCCATTCAGAATGGCTCCAAAAAATTCTTTGTAATCCAGGGACCTCTCCCAGATGGACACAGGCATGCTCTTAGTTCACTCAGCTTTGATCATCTGATATTTACATCCAGCTACAGGCCATTGCTTTAGACCTTCCCTTTCCTTTTACTTCTATTTTTACCAAGTAACTTGCACCTGAATTAACAGTCCCATTATATTTGATACCAGAACAAAATGTGGCCAGATCGGCAGAGAACATACCAAAATCTTTTCCAAGAAATGGTGTTGGAAGACATAACAAAAGAGGAAATTTCGTAAAAGAAGAGAATTTGGTAGCAGGGGAAACCTGAGGGACAGGAGAAGAGAGGGGGAGGAAAGGGGAAAGAAGGCGCGGCTTGAGAGTGGCACTAACCGCAGGCCCCAGAAAAAGCTGCGAAGAGCTCGGTCTATCCGCGGCGTCAGCCGCCGTTCTCTCCGCCCCGCGGGCCGCGCCTTGTCCCGCACAGTCTCCGCCCCTCTCCCCGCCCGGCTCCGCCTCCGGTTTCCACTCTTCCTACCAGCGGAACCCAGAGCCGGATCCTGTTCCTGCTGCTCGGAACCGAACGTCCCGCGTGGCAGCTAGCTGCTCCAGGCCCGGGTGTCTCCCTGGAGGATCGAGAACCTGCAGCGCTGGCCCCGGCCTGTGTCTCGGCGTGGGCTCGGCCGCCGGGGCCAGCGGGAAGGGCGTAGCGCGGCCAGGTAGTGACCTCCCCGGACGCGGCAGGGCGGGCGCAGACTGGGGCGCCTCGGCCGGGCTCCTCGGACAGCTCTGGGAGCCGAGGTGGAGTGTGAAAGAGGGAGCGAGAAGGCTGAAGGAACGGGAGGGCCCGGAGGTGGAAAGGACCCTGAAGGAGGGAGAAAGAGGCCAGATGAGAGTGGGTCCTCTTCCTTGTTCTGTGTGTTCCTTGGAAGGGAACCCGGGCTGTGTGTCAGCAGGGTGGAGTGTCACAAAGTCAGCTTAAAAGTGTGGTGGCTACTAACGTCCTTCCCAGGTGGCGCCAGTAGTAAAGAACCCGCTTGCCAATGCAGGGGATATAAGAGATGCCAGTTCCATCCCTGGGTTGGGACGATCCCTTGGAGGAGGGCATGGCAACCCACTCCAGTTTTCTTGCTTGAGAATCCCGTGGACTAAGGAGCTTGGCGGGCTACAGTCCATAGGGTCGCAGAGAATCCGAAAGGACTGAAACAGCATGCAGCGTCTAAAGTATGATTCTCTTTATTCTTGTTTATGCCAAAGCCTTTGACAGTGTGGATCACAATAAACTGTGGAAAATTCTTCAAGAGATGAGAATACCAGACCACCTGACCTGACTCTTGAGAAATCTGTATGTAGGTCAGGAAGCAACAGTTAGAACTGGATATGGAACAACAGACTGGTTCCAGATAGCAAAAGGAGTACTTCAAGGCTGTATATTGTCACCCTGCTTATTTAACTTATATGCAGAGTATGTCATGAGAAACACTGGGCTGGGTGAAGCACAAGTGGAATCAAGGTTGCCAGGAGAAATATCAATAACCTCAGATATGCAAATGACACCACCCTTATGGCAGAGAGTGAAGAAGAACTAAAGAGCCTCTTGATGAAAGTGAAAGAGGAGAGTGAAAAAGTTGCCTTAAAGCTCAACATGCAGAAAACTAAGATCATGGCATCCGGTACCATCACTTCATGCAAATAAATGGGGAAACAGTGAAAGCAGTGGCTGACTTTATTTTTCTGGGTTCCAAAATCACTGCAGATGGTGACCGCAGCCATGAATTAAAAGATGCTTACTCCTTGGAAGGAAAGTCATGACCAACCTAGACAGCATATTAAAAAGCAGAGACATTACTTTATCAATAAAGGTCTATCTAGTCAAAGCTATGGTTTTTACAGTAGTCATGTGTGGATGTGAGAGTTGAACTATAAAGAAAGCTGAGCGCCGAATAATTGATGCTGTTGAACTGTGGTGTTGGAGAAGACCCTTGAGAGTCCCTTGGACTGCAAGGAGATCCAACCAGTCCATCCTAAAGGAAATCAGTCCTGAATATTCATTGGAAAGACTGATGTTGAAGCTGAAACTCCAGTACTCTGGCCACCTGATATGAAGAACTGACTCATTTGAAAAGACCCTGATGCTGGGAAAGATTGGAGGCAGGAGGAGAAGGGAACGACAGAGGATGAGATGGTTGGATGGCATCACTGACACGATGGATATGAGTTTGAGTAAGCTCCAGGAGTTGGTGATGGACAGGGAGGCCTGGCATGCTGTGATCCATAGAGTTGCAAAGAGTTGGACATGACTGAACGACTGACTGAACTGAACTGAACTGAATCTCTCTTTGCGACCCCATGCTCTATAGCCTGCCAGGCTCCTCTGTCCATGAGATTTCCTAGGCAAGAAAACTGGATTGGGTTGCCATTTCCTTCTCGAGGGAATCTTCCCAACCCTGGGATCAAACCTTTGTCTCCAGCATTGTCAGGTGAATTCCTTACTGCTGAGCCACCTGGGAACTCCCAAATTACAATCCAATGGCTTGATGAATTCTGCTTCACAATGATAGAAAGTACTGACATCAAACCATCAAAGAAGGCTCCTCTGTGTAAAACAAAAGAAAGAAGGAGGGGGTGGTGGATATGGGGGAAGGAGAAGTATAGACCTATACAGGTACTTGTATATGCATAGAAAGTTTCCGAAACTCTTCATATAAAACTTAGCAGTGGTTGTCCCTGGAGAATGGAACTCAAGATGGGGATTTTTACTTTTCATTTGTACGTCAGTTGAATCTCCTTCACAAGCACCAGGGAGAGAAAAACATGTAACTGTAGTTTTTTCTACCTTTATAATGGGACTTCTTTTTAAAATCTTGAGTCAATTCTGAGATTCCCCACTGCTTTTGCTGGGGGCTTATATAGCACAAAGACATGAGGGAAATGTACAAAGCATACAACAAAAAGCATTCTTTTTGTTGTTGTTGTTGTTAAATTTTTTTTTTTAGTTGAAGTATAGTTGATTTACAGTGTTGTGCCAATCTCTGCTTTACAAAGTGACTCAGTTATGTACATGTATACATTATTTTAAAATATTCTTTTTGATTATGGTTTTTCACAGGATATTGAATACAGTTCCCCATTCTATATATTAGGACCTTGTTTATCCATTTTAAATGTAATAGTTTGCATCTACCAACCCCAATAGCTTGTATGTACCAATCCCAGTCCATCCGTCTGCCTCCCTTCCTTCCCCTTGGCAACCACAAATCTGTTCTTTATGTCTATGAGTCAGTTTCTGTTTTGTAAATGGGTTCATTTGTGCCATATCTTAGATTCCATGTATTAGTGATATATGGTATTTGCCTTTCTCTTTCTGACTTACTTCACTTAGTATGATGATCTTTAGTTATATCCCTGTTGCTGCAAGTCAGGCCATCATTGTTTTTAACAATTAATTTTTGGCTGTGCTGGGTCTTCATTACTTTGTGGGGGTTTTCTCTATATATGGTAAGTGGGGACTTCTCATTGCAGTAGTTTCTCTTGTTGTGGAGCATGGGCTCTAGGGCTCACGGCCCTCAGTTGTGGCATGTGGTCTTAGTCGTTGCAGTTCCTAGATTCTAGAGCACAGGCTCAATTGTTGTGGCTCATAGGCTTAGCTGCTCATGGCATATGGGATCTTCCCTGACCAGGGATTGAACCTGTGTTTCCTGCGTTGGCAGGCAGATTCTTTACCTCTGAGCCACCAGGGACATCCAGGCCATCATTCTTCATTCCATTTGCCCACACTGATAACCAGTGAGATATCCATTGTCCTTTCTGGTTCTGGATTGTCAGTCCATTCGAATCTTCTTGGAAGTATTCTACATATCGGTCCATAAAGTCTTACATGTTAAGGATTAAGTGACTGACTCAATCCTAACAACATACTTTTTCCTAAAAAATGTAAATAGGAGGTAAGCATTTGTCCAAATAAGAGAGTATATACATTCCTAATAATATTAATTCAAGCATTCTGTCAGATGGAAGTTCTTAATTTGCAGTTAATGGAGATTCTAGGAGATCCATGGTGGACTTCCAGAAAACTGGATGCAAAATAGTATATACTCATGTGAAAAAGCTCCATAGCTTTCACCAGATTTTCAAAAACTTCTGAATCCCATGGACTAGGCACTGTTCCAGCAATGGTGAACAAGGCTGAAGGGTCTTTGTCCTCAGGAACTTATAGTCCAGGGGAATGAAAGACGAACAGACAATTACAGTACAAAGATGTGTTCTCTGCTTGAGGAAGTACAGTGTGGGAACAAAGAAGGACCACCTATACCAGGCTGAGGGCTGGGTTTCACCTGAGGCTCCTTGGAGGCACTATTAACCTGAGCCCTTCAGAGTGAGAAGGAAGTAGAATTTGGCCTAGTAAAGAAGGGGCTGGGGAAGAGGGGTGGTCTTGGAAGAAGGATGAGTGTTCCAGGCCTTTGCCTGTGCAAAGATCCAGAGTCAGGAGATACCTTGGCAATTCATAAGCTGGAAAGAGTTTGTATGGTTCAAGCATAAAGTTGGATGGGAGTAGCAGGAAAAAATGAGACTGGGAAATTAGAAGCTAGGTTATGTGTGTGATGCTGGGCATACAGAGGTGAACAAGACAAAGGAGCCCTGACCCTCAGGGAGGGCTTTATTTTATTAAGGAGAAATGGTGAACAAGTAGGCAGATAACCTAACAAGATACATTTTTATCTTGATGAAATAAAGTAATGCAGTAAGTGGTGGCTGGGGTATGTATTGGAAGCTCCTTTAGGTAGAGCTATGTACTGTGTTGCCGGGATCCAAATTGGCTCCTCAGCACCCTGAGGGAAAATACAAGCACACCCTCGGCCGCTGGTTAGTAATGGGTCAGGACCCCTCTATTGTCCTGAAAGAAGGTTTTTCCATTTAACCAGAGGTTTTGTACTCTGCTACTCTGGACTCCAATGTTGGAGCATTGCAGTAACCCTAAATAAATCAGTGTTTAGATTGTTTATCACAAAAAGAGCGTGTTGTAGAATCTGGTGAGGGGAACTATACTTAAATTCACCTTCCTGTAGTTTTAAAATTTGAGTTTTTAGGGTCTGATGTGCTCTTTCTATGATGGCTTGTCCCTGTGGGTTATAACGGATACCTATGCTATGTTTTATATGAAACCTTGTACAAAAGTCTTGAAAAGATTTAGAAGTGTAAGCAGGGACGTTGTCAGTTTTAAGACATTAGGATAGCACAAGTCTAACAGTGAGGGGTTATTTTGGGTAGAAGCAGAATGAGCTTTTGCATGTATCATAATCGTAAATAACACTTATTTACTTTACTAAAGTAACAAAAGATTTTAAAACAAATATAAATCACTTAAAGGCAAAGAAATTCATAATCTGTTATTGAAAGATTCATTCTAAGAAAACTTTGTTCTCTTAACATAGAGAGTAGACTAAATTCCAGTCTGTTACCAATTTACCAGATAGCAAACAAACAAAATTTTTCAGTTAATCTTAGAAAAGTCTTTTTATAAATCTTGAAGAACTAGCAGTATTTTTTTTTAAAAGCATGAGAGTGAAACCATACAAGGCATGTTTAAAATCTAATTAAATTGTAATTGACAAAGTAGCCTGGTCATTGCTGTGACTTGTAACACTTTAACGTGATAACTAAAATTATAACTGACAACATTTTACCAGGACATATCAGATTTTCATGAATTTTACATAATTTCTAGGATATCTATATAAGTAACATCAACTGCACAATATAACCTGAAAAGATTTATCACTCCCTCCAACAATAATTCCCATGCAATTTAACATGTCAGATGAACTCAGGTAGTTTAATAGCTCTTTGGGATGTCTCAGGGGCCCTCTGAAGCATCCCAAAGTCAGCTAGAAGTCAAGCCATTTAGGCAGTTTTGTCAATAAATATCAAAAGGGTTTATAGTACTCTTTCAGGTAGAATCATATAGATCACCGTGAAATAATATATTTACTTAGCTAAAGTAAAAAAGAAGATTTCAAAGGTAAACATAGAACAGATCACTTCAGAGGTAAAGAAACTTAAAATCCATTATCAAAGGCAGTTCAACGTCTCAAGAAAACTTGTATTTATGGACAAAACTCTTCCCTTGGAGTGCACTTTCCATCAAACCTTCTTAACACTTTCTGTACCCATTACTTTGTTCTCCCATCCTGAAACAGCCACCTGTAATTCAGACTTACTTCCCCTTTTTTTTTTTAATAAAATGTAACTTCATTTTTCATACCTTCTTTACTGAACACACACATCTTACTTTCTTTATGCAACCAAGAATTTACTTTTATATTAGCATTCTATAGATTGGTGAACATAAATACCAGTGATAATTTCTAAAAAAAAATTCTAGCGAATATCTCAGGATGGCATCAAAAATTATTTATTAATAGTCTAAAATCTTTAGTTTCTCTGTAAGAGGAAATTAGTGTTCAGTAATGAATGTTTCAGAATCTTATTATTTTTTTAAATGATCTAGCTATTCAATAAATCAGTCACTTAATTTAGCACAACCCTAGAAATCCAGGTTACCAAAATCTAAAGGGACTGTTTTAGAGAGACATTTCTAAAGTATAATGATTTTTAATAGTTTATCTAAAAGCTCCTATCTCATTTACATTTTTTTTTTGAAGTTTCTTTACTTGAGGTACTTTCCTTGCTGACAAACTTGTAACAGATATTACAATATAACAATATTTAACTTATAATAAACCTAGGCATAATGAAAATATTTTACTTGATGTTAATTACTCTAAGACATGTCTATATTAGACAGGTCAACAAACAAACATTAATATCAGGTATTTAATACTGAATATTTTCCTTATTGTTTAATTTATAATTATTTGTTTTGTAAGCGCTTACCCTTTTTTTTTAAGCCAATTAAATAGAGCTTATTTACAAATTAACCTAAAAAATATTACCGAGAGACAAAGACATACCAAGACATATTTAGACAGACACAGTGCAAGATCTAGCTTCATTTTCTAAGTTTGGTCATGAATTAGATATTACAATATAAAATTTACTAGTTTATAAAAAAGTTGAAATAAATAAAAAAATTTAAAGGCTTTTTCTCTTTTTCCCTCAGGATTTAGAGATGGTCTAGATAAGTGTTCCTGAGAGCCCTGGTCTCAAGGCACAGGGAAAGAAAATCAAGTTCTAACAAAAACCAAATTGGCCATCAAAAATCACAACACAGAACACAGAGTTAAAACACACACGTATAAACCTGGCAGTCCTCATCAGACATTCCCTTAAATACAAGAATACAGTCTCTCAGAAAACCTTCTATAGAGACACAGAACTTCAGATGTCTTCAAAGATTTTAAGAGGAGGAAAGGAAAAGAAGAAGGAGGAGGAGGCGGGATGGGGGGGCAAAAGGGGTGGCCTTACAGACGTCTCCTGCCACCTGCAGATACCCAGGCGTTACGGGACTTTTCCCTGGGCTTCCAGAGAAGGGAGGACTGGAACTCGGCCCTACCGGAATTCGAGTTCTCTGCCAAGAGGAGGTGATCAGTCTTCAATCCTCAGATCGAGCTGAGGCCCTTCGACAAGATTCCTGCGTCCAGGACCGGGGGATTAGAAAAACGGGAAGGATAGGAAGGGCTAAGGAGAGGACAGAGAGAGGGAAGGGGAGAGAAGTTAATAAAGTCTCTTTTCCTTAATAGTCGGGGCAGTTTGGCCATTTGTGTGCATCAGGAGGAGACCAGGCACAAAAGGGTCCCAGTTGCGGCTGCTGGGTCTGGTCCATTGGCAGGCAAGCTGGCCTCTGAGTACCCCGAGTGGTCAGGATGTCAGTCTCAGCGAAGAAGAGTCCCCACCAGTTGCAGGAAGGGGGACCCCTTTCAGGGCCTGTAACTGGGCTTTTATAAATGAACTGGCCAAGGAGACACATGTGCTGACAAAGCAAGAGATCTCATTTGAAAGGGCACCCGGGTGGAGGCCAGGAGGGTAAGGGAACTCAAGAGAACTGCTCTCTCCTGGAAAACAAGGACATTGCTCTTGGACAAACGTAGCAAAGGACTGAACACTGGCCTTTTTACCTTTAATTCCTCTGCGGTTAAGGAGTTGCATTATGATTCCAATAAAAAGCTGTCTTTCTTTTGACTCACTGTTACCCATTTTTGTTACTAATTAGAAGAAGAAAAAAAGGGAAAAAAAGGAAGAGGCTTAATTTTAGAGAAGAAAGAAAGAACCTGAAATGTACCCACCTTTCTTATGTAGGGGGGCCAGTAGCGCCTTAGGGGGTTCTAAAACCTGAAGCCTACCCACTTTCCTTACCCTACCTGTCTTATGCAGGGGGCCCTGCGACGCCCTAGTGGGGTCCTAGCCGTCCTGAAAACTGGACAATGAGAGACTTACCCTCGGGTTCCCTGTTCGTGGTGCCACTTGCCAGGGTCCAGCCTCGGCAGGATCCAGGGGGTACCCTCAGGATGAACGGCGTCAGCGAGAGAAGACACATGAGACCAGCCTTGATAGGGCCAAGTCTGCGAGGGAGAGAGAGAGAGAGAGAGAGAGAGACAGAGACAGAGACAGAGACAGAGACAGAGACAGAGACCAGACAGGGGGGTGCAGCCGAGTCTGGCAGGGTCTGGCAATGCTTTATTTTTTACTGTAGCTTTTATACCCTAAGTTAGTACATTTCTAAGGGGAAGATAGTTTAACATTACATCAGCTTGTTCGTCACGAAACCAGGGTGTTTTCTGCATACGGGGTCTTGTACATTATCTTCTGGCCTTGGGACCTGTTAACATTTTATGCAAGTCAGGTGAATGTAAACCTATTTTCTGTTTCTATGGTGACCTTAACTGAAAGGTAGCAGTCTCATAGGGCAACAGTACAGAGTAGAAGTATAACCTTGTTAACACAAAAATTAATCCTTCTGCAGAAGTTGTCAGTTGAATTTTACCCTATACAGACTCTGTGGCTTCAGTGAGGCAGCCTCTGCCTAGCACTCCTGGCTGACAATTAACAGCCATCTCATTGTTACCACACTAGGGCTAAGCTTTTATTTTTCTAGATCTGTAACTATATTAACAATGGTTTCCATAACACAACCTTAGCACATTAAGAGCAAAAACACAGCAAGCAAATGTTAACCCAATAGCTACTTTTAGAATAATTTTTCTTGTGTTTTCTAATAAGGCTTCCTCACTCCCTGAAGGGCTCTATGTCTCTTAGGGCCTTTATGTGATCAGGTTCTTTATGTTATTTTATGATTAGGGTGTTATAAGCAATCATGCATATTAGTACCAAGGGCATAAACGCATTTGCCAAACAAACTAAAATACCAGCAAAGGAGTTTAAATTAAAACATTCCTTTCACCCTGGATAATCTCATAAAATACCACCACCCGGGAAACTTATTGATTAAAGTTCTAAATTGATTCTTATTTGGGAAGAGATTGGGGAAGGCCTTCTGCCTGTGTCACAGAAATTAGGGAGTAGTCTATTGAAGCAAGCATCAGAAAGACAGATGTTATCTTTAAGATGAGCGCCGGGGGGCAGCTTTTCGGAATCCCTGAAAACCTGATCCGCCTTACCTGTCAGGCTTTCTCCTCGTGACCTTTGTCATGGGTGGGGTCTAGTGTGTTGGCTCCCGGCACTGTGTGCCATGTGGTTTGGAGCATTTCAGCAAAGATGGTGACAGGCAGAACAGAGAATTAGATCTGGGAGATATTGAAGGAGTAGAATCAATAGGATTTGGCAGTTTATTGGATGATAATAATAATAAATAACAACAACTTGCATTTAAGCTCCAGGCACTACTCTTAAGTGCTTCATTTATTTTTTTTTACTTATTCCTGTACAACTATATGAGGTAGGCATTTATTTCAGTTTTGTCAATGAGGAAACTGTGGCACAGAGTTTAAGGAACCAGTCCAAGTTCTCATCAGGATTCAAACTCAAGCCTATTTTATTCAAACCCCTGCAAGCAGAGGGGGAAATGAGAGGAAGTGGATTTGGGAAGAGGTAGAAAAATGATCCTTTTGGGATCTATGGAGTATTGGATACCTTTGGGTCATCCAGGTGGTGATGTCCAACAAGGGAATGGATAAATGAGTATGAAGCTCAGCTGAGACCTGGGTCATTGAATAAATATGTGAGTTGCCAATGTAGCAGTGTTATTTGGAGCAACAGAGTAGGTGAGACCATCTTGAGAAAGTAGTATATAGAAGGGTTAGAAAAGAATTCTAAGGAATATCAGTATTCAAGGAATTGCAGAGGAAGAACCCTCAAGAGGTGCGGTCAGGGTTTTAAGAGGAAAACCAGGATGGCACCATGGAAGCCAAAGGGAGAGTTTCAGTGAGAGAGTGATCACAGTGTCATAGTCTACTTGAGAGATAAGGTAAATAAGGGCCAAGGTATGTCTATTCTTGTATTAACCAGAATTTCATTAGTTACCTAAGAGGATAGCCTTGGAGAACTAGTGGGGATAGAATTCTATTTAGTTGGTTAAAGAGTGAGTAAGAGGCAAGAAGTTGATGTGGTATTTTCTTTTTTTTTTCCTGCTTAAAATTGCTTTATTTTTTATTTATATATTTTATTGAAGTATAGTTGACGTATAATGTTTCAGGTGCTCAGCAAGGTGATTAGTTATACATATATACATATATTATTTTTCAGATTATTTTCCATTATAGGTTATTACAAGATATTAACTATATAGTGCCCTGTGCTATACAGTAAACCTTTGCTTCTTTGTATCTATTTTTTTAAAAAATTAGAATCCTAGCACTGTATTCATACTGAGTCAAACAAGTAGAATCAAAATGTCATAGTTTTTTTAGCTAGGTAAAAAATTCATGTTCTCTTAAATATATATTTCACATACTCTCTCTATATATATGTATACAAAGGCTTTTCTACTATGCTTGATAAAAACTTGAGTAAGAACACTAAAAAAAATAAAAAAATGAAGAGACAGAGAAATTGGAAAACATAAACTAAATGAAATGAGAGCACTGAATATGAAATAGAAAAAGAAAAACTAGATAAACCTAAAAGATCATCATCTAGTCTGGTTTTTAAACATGGCTGCTCATTAAAAACACATCTGGAGTTTTGGAGAAAAAAAGCAATAGAGGTGGTGAGTATTGATACCTGATAAAGATGTTTGTTTTTCTTTCACCAAGAATCCAGTCTAGACGACCAGTTTGGCTCCTGTGCTAAGTTGGGATCATACCGATAGCTCTAGAGTTTTCCTTACCCCTTCATGTGAAGACATGATCCTTTCCTCTCAAGCCCTTGCTTTTTCTTTTTTTTTTAAAGCATTCCTTACTCTTAAACTTCTGCATTAACTTTTCCCTACTCCTCCTCCTTAGAATACTCCCTGTATACTCTGGATTGAATACTCCCTGAATACATCCTTGGAATGAACCAAGTCCTAGAAAAACAAATATTGGTCATTCTCTGCCGTCAGGTCACTGGCATTACCAGGACAACTATGGGAAAGATTTAGTCCCAGTACACATGCATTCCCACTACAGCCAGCTGCTCATCATCTGTCTTTCTCTCCTTCTGGGTATATACAGGTTGGGCCCCAGTCATGGAGAAATTCCATGGGTGTGTGTCTACCCACATGGACGTCCTTTCCTTGAAGAACCGGTGCCTGGCCACACTTCCTGACCCGAAGATGTTGGAGAAACCACTTGGGCATGTGTCTCCTCACTCAGACATCCTCTCCTTGGAGAACCGGTGCCTGGCCACACTTCCTGACCTGAAGGCCTTGGAGAAACCACCTGGACATGTGTCTGCCCACTCAGACATCCTCTCCTTGGAGAACCGGTGCCTGGCCACCCTTCCTGACCTGAAGACCTTGGAGAAACCACCCGGGCATGTATCTGCCCACTCAGACATCCTCTCCTTGGAGAACCGGTGCCTGGCCACACTTCCTGACCTGAAGACCTTGGAGAAACCACCCGGGCATGTATCTGCCCACTCAGACATCCTCTCCTTGGAGAACCGGTGCCTGGCCACACTTCCTGACCTGAAGACCTTGGAGAAACCACCTGGACATGTGTCTGCCCACTCAGACATCTTCTCCTTGGAGAACCGGTGCCTGGCCACACTTACCATTTTAAAGAGCCCTGTGTCCATCAGCTCCTTGCTCCCGAATCACCAGATATCTCACCTGGCGCAAGCTGATCTGTGCAACCTGAAGAGCAGCAACCACCTGCTGTCTGAGCCTCAAGCCTCGGGGGCTCAGTGCCTCTCTGAGGGACTAGGCCTTCTGACCTGCCCCAGGGTCTCGAAAACCATCTCTGCCCCGGAGAGAGTTCAGGAAGCAGTTCTGGTAATCGCTCCAGGCAGTTGTCTTCACTGCAGCCATCTGTGTTAGATGCTCTAGTCATTAGCTTTCAGTGCCACAGTGTCTCTCTGTTCTGCATCTGTGAACCCTCTCTCCTCACACTCTCTTCCTGAGGTGCCTTTTACCCAAAGGCCGTCTTCATCAGCATCATTACTCTTACTGCATATATAGTTCAGAGATACTGGACAATAGAGCAAAAATAGATTTTGTTCTTGGAAAGCCTCTGCTTGGGAGGAGAGCTGGCATGATATTGCAATAGCAGAGTCAGTCAGGTGCTTTTGAGATCTTACAAGGCGTGAGATACAGCTATAGTACCCTGGACCACTTCACTGTGTGTGCATGTGCAAACACATGTCCACTTATACATCTGTATAAGCACGTTTGGTATACAGGTCAGGATCGATAGACACACATTCCTTCTATGGAGACTTGAGATTTGGACTGAGGGGAAGGTGAATCTGAGCCTTCCCCCATCTCTGCCTATTATTACAAGCCACTCAACTTTGGGCAAGACTCTTAGCCCTTTGAAGCTTTCATTTCTTCACCTTTGAGATGAAGTCAGTGAAAGTCCACCTCATAGGGTCATTGTCAGGATTACAGCTACTGCCACCTTATATTTATTTAGGGCTTTACAATTTGCAAAGATTCATATATACATCCCATTTAATCTTCTAACAGCCCCATCAGGTAGGTGGCAGAGGATGAGGAAACTGAGGCTCAGAGAGTAAGATCACGGTTGCTGGGGGATTAATCTGGGACTTGGTCTTTTTTTCTTATAACTCCATAATACCTTAATAGCAATTAGAAGATGTGTTGTGAGGGGCCCCAGGCTTCTAGGCTATGACATCAATAAGAAGATGAAAGCAGATCATGAATCATCTGAGCAAACACTCAGAATGTTGATTTGGGAAAGGGTGTGTGTGTGTGTGTGTGTGTGTGCCACTGTGTCTCACTCCATCAGATAGGACAGATCCATGCTGGGGTGTGAAGGCAGAGAGTTTAGGTGCTAGAAGGTAGATGTGGATCTCCCTAGCCCTGGGTGTTGCTTTCAGCTATCTGTCTGTTTGAGGGGCTGTGGGTGTGTGCTGGGATTAATAACTGCCACTATCCCCAGGGTCAATGGTCATCTTCAGGAGAGAAAAAGCCAGAAGAGAAGGAATGGGCAGAGGTTCAGATGCCTTTTTATAGCCTAAGCTTGGGAGAGGAGGAGCAGGAGGAGGAGCTGGCCCTGAAGCTCTCCCTTGGGGGCTCTGAATCTCAACCTGAGCCTGCTGAACAGGACTTTCAGGAAGTGAAGGTAAAAGTTGCGGAGCTGGGAGAGGTTGGTGGTGGTGGAGGGGAGGGCATGGGGAAGCTGAGACCAATGGTCGCCAAAGGCTGATCCAGATCCCCTCCATGGAAAGAAGGGGCAGGAGCTCTGGTGTTTCACTTGCTAATCCTCTTTTCAGACCTCTTAGCCAGACAAAACATCTTCCTGAATCTGGGTTCTTTCTCTCTGTCTTTGACTTTGTAAGTTGGCCTGAGTGGATGCTCAAGTTGGTCCTTCTGACCCCTTTCCTCCCTCTCTTCCCTCTCTTTCTCAAATCCCAGATGGTTCTCATGAGCTTTCTGTGTTCCTCGCTGGTGGCAAATGTAAACACAGATGATGCAGCGTACTCTACCCAGGCTTTCCTCCTCAAAGTCTGTGGCGAAGTTGCCCACTTTGAGCCTGAATTTATCCTCAAGGTATTGTGACGTGAAGGAAGGGATGGGAGTGGGAAGCTAGGAGGAAGGGAATTTGGTTATGGTGTATGAGAGGGATGGTGGGCAGCTTTGTATTAGGGGCAGGAGGAGCGTTACTTAGGAAGACAGTAGGATCTCGGGGTGAGCCTGAGGCCCAGTCCCTAGGGTTCTCTGAGGAGTAGGGGAAGAGAGGATTGAGAGAGTATACTAGGGTTTGTTTATTTAGTAAGTACACAGGCTAAATACACAGTGTCTTGAGAGCTATACCAAAAGATAATGAAACTTATATCTGGCTCTTAGGGCATGTGTGGTATTGTTAGGGAAGCAAAAGCAATCCCAGATATTATGTAAATACAAATGGAGTAGTAGATAGCAAATGTCTCAGAAGCAGAGAAGAGGGGGAAAATATTTCCTATGAGACTTTGGAAGATGGAAGGATAAATCAGCAGTTTGAAAAGTGAGAGGTCTTCCAAAGAGGGGAAGTGAAAGTGAAAGTATTAGTCACTCAGTCATGTCCAATCTTTGCGATCCCATAGACTGTAGCCCTCCAGGCTCCTCTGCCCATGGAATTCTCAGGCAAGAATACTGGAGTGGGTTGCCATTCCCTGCTCCAGGGGGTCTTCTCGACCCAGGGATCAAACCTGGGTCTCCTGCATTGCAGGCAATTTCTTTACCGTCTCGACCACCAGAAGCCCTCCAAAGAGGGAAAGGGGTAAAGGCTCTTAAGTCGGGGTATGTAGACTTAGGAGAAGACTGGTGAATAAGGGCTGGATTATGGAGCATGTAGAATGCCAAGCCAAGAAGCTTGGACTTTATAGGCAATATGGAGGGCTCAGGAAAGGTTTTATGCAGGCAGGTTAGATAAGGAAGTTAGTTTATGGCACGATGCTATGAAGAGGTGGCTGAGAGGCCAGTGCTACCTACCCTGTTCCCTAGGCATCTCTGTACGCCAGGCAGCAGCTGAATGTCCGGGATGTGGCCAACAAAGTCTTGGCCATTGCTGCCTTCCTGCCACTCTGCCGCCCCTACCTGCGACGGTACTTCTGTGCCATCGTCCAGTTGCCTTCCGATTGGATCCAGGTGGCCAGGTTCTACCAGGTATGGCGTTCAGTTTCCTGAGCTTGGATTTCCACTTGGTTCCCTTTCCTTTGCTCACTGCATCCCTGGAGAAAACTCTCAGACACTTTGACCTGCCGTCTCAAGCCTGGTGCCCAGACAGGACAGTTTCTTGCGGTACCAGGCTGGGTTGCCCAACAGGGAGGGCGTGATTGAGAAGGGCTGGACAGAGTTTGAGAAACATTGGTGTTACTCTGGACCTTGTGTTTACAGTGAAGAGAAGGAGACTCTGAGAAGTCTGCCGACAGGTCCAGGACCACAGAAATTGTCGTTGTCGAGCTGAGGCTGGGGACTTTCTATCCGTGCTGTCACTGAACCCCATGAAGTGGTCTCACCCCTGATGGTTTTTCATCTCTCTGACAGCTCCTGTGTCGAGAACGGGAGGACTGTCTCGCGCCCCTGCCTGCCTGCCTGCGTGCTGCGATGAGGGACAAGTTTTCCCAGTTTGATGAGTACCAGCTGGCTAAGTACAACCCTCGGAAGCACCGAGCCAAGCGGCGCCCCCGACGACCACCCCGCCCTCCAGTCAGTCCCTGCCTCAACCCTGGTCATTCACAGCCTGCCCCCTTTTCCCCATAAAGTTGGCAGGGGTGGGGGGAGGGAACACACTGATTCCACCCCCCGCCGCCTGCCACCTCCTTTAAACAGCTGACATGCTTCTACCACCAGGAACAGAGGGAGGCCGAGAAATGCAGAGGAGCTGAGTGGAGCTCAGGCAGCAGAGAGCAGAGCCCGCCTCTTTCCCAGCTGTGTACTTTATGATAGAGATGGGCTATTGGAATGAGTCTATCTAGGGACAACCATCCCTTCCCTTTTTGAAACGGTTTCTTCTGTCCTTACAGAAGGAACATACATTTTCTGAGACGCAGACCTATTTGCCAAGGTTCGCTTGGCCTATTCGAGATGAACAGAGGATGGTGAGTGCCTTTTTCTGGGGTTCTACATGTACACGTACCATCTTTTCTCAACTAATATTTAGAAATGGAATTCCATTTGGTCTAGAAATACTAGTAGTGGGTGTAGTAGGCACATGCCAGTGTCCTTGGAATCCTCAGCTGTGATTTTAGGGCTTTGAGAACACTGGGAAATGCTCCTTTTGTTTCCATTTTGCTCTCCTTGACATCATTCTTTACCGACAGATGTCATGTCCAGCTGGATAAATGAGTTAAAAACGTTATGAAATCTCCACCTTCCATAGGAATTAAAAAAAAATGAGCCAAATAAAAAATTTTTATTTTCTTTTTTACTTTAATAACAAATTAGGCACTAGTCTTAGTGGTTAGGGCTTCCCAGGTGGCGCTAGTAGTAAAAAACCACCTGCCAATGCAGGAGACATAAGAGATGCAGGTTCAGTCCTGGGGTTGGGAAGATCTCCTGGAGGAGGGCATGGCAGCCCACTCCAGTACTTTTGCCTGGAGTACCCCATGGACAGAGGAGCCTGGTGGGCTACGGTCGCCATAGGGTCACGAGGGGTTGGACACGACTGAAGTGACTTAGCATGTGCACACACACACACTTAGTGGTTAAGAGCATAGAATCTGTGTCCAGACCACCTAGTTTTGAATCCCACCCCATCCCCACTCCTTACCTGCTGGCTATGCAAGCTTGGTCAAATGACTTACCTTCTTTTGCCTCATTTTCCTCACATATAAAATGGATCGGATAATAGCAGGACCTACTTCTTTGGGTTTTTTGTGAGGACTAACTAAATCAGTTACTGTACTTAAAGGATTTCTAACAATACCTCAATCTGAACGATGATATCATCATCATTAAAATAAGATTATTGGGAAAATATATTAGTATTACAAGAAAACACATCCTCAGTTGGTCGACTGGTCTTTTCATCCTATTAATATATCCCAAACTTAACTTTTCTACCATGGAAGATTCTGAAAGCCAGCTTCTTTCATTTTTTAACTTCTCACAGCTTCCATTGTGCTCCAGTTGCATCATCCAGGTCTCAGACATTGTTCCCCAACCAGGGATTGAACCCATGCCTCCTGCAGTGGCACGGAGTCTTAACCACTGGACCACCAGGGAAGCCCATCAATGATTTAAAGAAGAGCTGCTTTCCCTCTCTCTCCCTCTAAGAACCAGCTATTCTCTGTTTTTTCAATCCTCATCTTGCTTTTTACAAGCCATTCATCCATTGTTAACCGTTGATAGTCCAACCTTGTGTAGATGAAACACACGACCCCACACACCTGCTCAGAAGCTCGTACCACTGAAGAGTTTTACTCTTTAGTCCTATTCTTTGCCAAATCTAGGTATTGGGTGGTCTTGTTTTTTTTTTTTTTTTCTGAAGAAAATGACCATGGTCTTAGATTGAATGACCCCTGTGGGACTTGGGAATGTTTCCACAGTTTGAGACAACCTACAGTTCAGTGTCAGAGAAAAAGAGCGAGCAAAGGTTCACCCTGAAGAAGTTGGTACAGAGACTGCACATCCGTGAGCCTGCACAGCTCGTCCAGGCCCTGCTGGGCTGCAGGTGAGAAAACACACACTCCATCTGGATAACCCCCTGACTCTTCAACACCCACAGCCCCAGTCCTTAGAGTTTGAGCAGACCTGGCCTTAACTGGGACTTCCTGGCTTTGACTGACTCACTGTTCCTTCCCGAGTTATTTTCAGATGCCTTTGAAATGATGTTTTCCCTTGTCTGTTCCAGATACCCCTCCAACCTACAGGCCTTTTCTCGAAGCCACCTCCCAGGACCCTGGGATTCTAGCAGAGCCGGGAAGCGAATGAAGCTCGCTCGACCAGAGACCTGGGAGCGGGAGCTGAGCTTACGGGGAAACAAGGCCACCGTCTGGGAGGAACTCATCGGTAGAGTAACCTTGACTATCACACTCCCTTCCTGTCTTCCTCACTCATGCCTCTACATTTTGGCCCCTGAAATAGAAGTTTCCATGGCATGATGCAGTTATTTTCACTTGGAATTTCCATCACTGGAAATGACTGGATTTAACAGGTCTGCCATTGACCACACCAAAGTGGCCAGTGGCCTCTGCTTTGAATAGCACTGACATCATAGGTAGGTCATAATTTCAGATGTGATTGGGTGATATATTAGGTGATATAATACAAGCCTTTATCAATACATGACAAAAGCATTACCTTCTCTCTGATATTACTGTGTCAATACCTGTGTCACTCATCCAAACAAAGTAGGACTGGGACGTGGCACATTGAAATCTCCACCAAAGCCCATTTTTAGGACATGGATGTTCTAGGTAATTTGCCCACATGGATAAAAAGAATTCAGGTGGAGACGACCAAGTTACTCTCAATCTGTTTTTTTGCTAGTTTTATTTTTAACTATAGAAGGCCCTTTCTAATCCATGTTTTCTTTTATTTCCTCCTTCATCTTTGGAAGTTAAAAAATATCTGATTGTAGACTTTTTGACTGCTCGAGAGGTTTTTTGGCTTGTTTTTATTTATTTGACTGTGTCAGGTATTAGTTACGGTATACGGGATCTTCCTTGCACCTGAAGAATCTTTCATTGTGTTGCACCGACTCTCTAGTTGTATGCAGGCTTGGTAGCTCCACAGCATGTGAGATCTTAGTTCCCTGACCAGGGATTGAACCTGAGTCCCCTGCATTGCAAGCTCGACTCTTATCCACTGGACCAGTAGAAAGGACCACCAGAAAGTCCTGGCTGTTTGAGTTTTATGGACTTCATATTTTGGAGCTTCAGAAACCCAAGCTGGCTCTTCTTTTTCTGTGAGCTGTCATCTATAGATTGTACTCAGGGCAGACCAAATAGCTCAGCTGCTTATCGTTCCTCTCACTTTGTGATTGTCACTGGTGGTGTATATATCAGAATCACATGAGAATTAAAACACAAAAAGACATACACACACACACACATACACACATGCTTGACAATATTTTCCCCAACATTTGATACAACTTTGGGTAGAGTGGGATAAAGAGACCTGGATGGCAGCTAGCATGTGTTGGTGATTCTAGTAATCTCCACTTCCTCCCTCTTTCCCTGAAAATTAAAACTGTGCCATTTATCTTGGTTGAGACAAATGCCCATAATCTAATCCACTGGTCTCCAGCCCACTGGATCATATATTGCAGAAATAATTTTTAGGATACACCAGAATATATGTACATGTATTTTTAAAAATTTTATACATGTACTAATAAATTGTATACTTTAGGAACTACATAATTTGTAATTATATAAATATAGATATGAAGATAAATGTAAGAAATAAAGTATAAAATATAAGATAAAATATAATTAGATATACAGATCCCTCTTTAGCCCTCAGAGGCTCATTAGTAACTCATTAACGAATTTTTTAGAATGAAATCAGTGAACTACTTCATCTATAGAATGAGTATTCATTTTACTTTCTAGTGTATCAATATGATATTGAATTTAATTTCTTATCAAATTGATCTAGTATATCTTTCATACATAGCAACATTTGAGCAAAACTTATGAGTTGACAAAGGATGCAATAGTTCATGACTCGTCACGTATCATTTATACTGTGTATACAACTTAATTGTTTTACACAATCTAACTCAGAAGAAGACTTATGACTGGAGAACCCCAGGACTTCCAGAAGGCTGAAAGCTTTCTAGCTATAATTCAAATGAGACTTAGATAACCTTTAAAAAGGTACCACCACTTTCCTAATGAAAGCTGTTGATGGTAGGGCTAGTGACTGGGATGTGGGTTGGGCCTCATAGGCCAGGGCTGTAATGTGGTCTGAGTGTGTTTTGGGGGGGTCCCCAGAAAAAATATCACACCTCCTATTTATGTCTACCTTTATCTAAAGAGTGTTTCCAATATTTACTATACAGATTGAACCCCTGTAATCACTTAGTCCATGTTACATGGTTGATAGTACTCCATGTATATAATTTATAAGATTACACTTTGAAATTTCTCTTTTAGCCATTTAAAAAGTTTGGAAATCATTACTGTAGAGAATGTATTTTGCCAGTTGAGCCCAGTCTCAGGACTGGAGCCAACAAAGTGATGACCTAAGTTGTTTGTTGAAATAGCTAATTCCATAAATGTACAGATTTTGCTCCAAGATCCAGCAACCCAATTTTTATCTTTCCAGGCCTTTAAAACTTTTTGTGTACAATAGATCACGTATTAGTACCTCATTTCCTCTAACGTGAATATTCTACCTGGCCTCTGCTCATCTTGCTCTGGTCTCTGACCTCTCTTATTCATCCTCTGTTTGCTTTTGTCACCCTATGGCTCACCTTCGGCAGACAGTGGGAAACTTCCCTTCATGGCCATGCTTCGGAACCTGCGCAATCTACTGCGGGTTGGAATCAGCGCCCGTCACCATGAGCTTGTGCTCCAGAGACTCCAGCATGCTGTACGTGTGAGGGGCGGGGAGCCAGGCTCCTCTGAGTGGCTAGGGAAGGTCATAGCCACTCTGCTGTTTGAGAACTTCCCTTTTTATTTTCTGAGATCATTTCTGTGATTTAACTCACTTTGGAGGGAGTCTGATATAAGAGAAACAGGGAATCTTCTGTTACTTCCTCTCTTTTCTTTCCTCACAGTCTCTCAGGACATCTATTCTTTTCTACCTTTGTCTAATATCTATTTTATCTTTTCCCACCTTCTTACAGATCTAATAGAGGGGTTATCTCATCTTCCTGGCCCCTGAAGCCTCTGATGCTCCCCATCCCTCTTGGTCCTCTGCTCATGACCCTTCTCTTGCTTTGCAGAAGACGGTGATTCACAGTCGGCAGTTTCCATTCAGATTCCTTAATGCTCATGATTCCATCAATGACCTTGAGGCTCAACTTGAAAAGAAAGGTAATATCTCTCTTCTCCCAACTCCTGTTTGTCTCTCATGTCTGAGAACAGATGAGCTAGCAGCACTGGTATTTTCAGCCTCTTACTTTCCACTCTCAGTGTATGGGGTGGGCAGAGGTCAGACACTGGCCGGCCCCAAGGGTCAGGACTCAAGACAGCATTGATGGGAAGATAAGAGGAGGGAATAGAAGCTGCCTAACTCAGATACTTACCTGTTGCCACCCAGAGTTGCCATTTCCTTCCAACACACAACTGATAAAGCGGATAATAATTAAAAACACAAAATATGGCAAGAAGCATGCCTATTCCTGGAAGTTTCGCCAGCCAAGCCGTCGGGAGCTTCGAACAGCGATGATGATCCCTGTGATCTATGAGCAGCTCAAGCGGAAGAAGCTGGAAATACACAGGGCCAGGTGTGTGCGTGAGCATGTGCTATCTGGGAGCAAAGGGTGGGCATCAGAGGCACCCTAAAAGTGCTTGGAAGTCATCTGGAAACCCCAGCTTTTATTCTGTGAAGACATGCTTGTCAATCATCCCAGTGGCTGTGATTTGACTGTTTCCAATCGTCTTTGGCACAGAAAACCTTGTCTTTAACTTTGTCCTGTAGAGAGATCGTGAAACAAAATCAGTGTTTGGCCTCCACTCTATTATCTGTGGTTGCCTTATTGGTTTCTGTGAACTCTGTCAGCCTATGTAGCATTTCCCTTCCTCTTTGTACGTGATAATGCCTCTCTACCTATGCTCTGGTCCATCCTTTTCTTTTTCTTCTCTGTCTTATCTGTTTCTTTTTCTTTTTGTTTCTTTCCTTTGTGTATTTTCTGACCCATTCACTTTCCTTTCTCTTTTGATACATATAAAGATTGTTATCCTCAAGGAGACTCAAAGATAGGTATAAAATCGGTTCTGTAAGCTTGATGTATTCCCAGTATTTTGTCCTTTTAGATACGTCTTCATTCATTTTCATTCAAGACGAATGCTGGACTCATCTAACCTTCTAATAAGACTCAGTGGCCAGGACTCGCCTGAATCAGTAGATCAGTGGCTGAACACAGGGCCATTAAAGAATTAAGCTGAGGGTGCAGTTCTAACAGTATGTCTTTGCTGGTCAGTTTGGTAGCGACCAGCCACCTGTGGCTCTTGAGCACTTGAAACATGACTAGTGGGAACTGAGATGTGCTGGATTTTGAGGGCAGTGTGAAGAAGGGTACAAAATATCTCATTTTTAATTTTTGTATTAACATGTTTAAGTGAAAAATACATATATACATATATATGTACATATATACATTAGACTAAATTAAATGTGATATTAATCTTCCCTGTTTCTTTTTACTTTTTAAAATGTGGGTACTAGAAAACCTTACATGTATAATTTCAATTTCATTTCATTAATTGTAATTTATTTCTACTGGATAGACAATGGTAGAGACTGCTGGCTTCTCTAGATTAAAAAAAATGATGAAAAAATTTAAACATGTACACAAGTAATGAAAATAACATAATGGACTCCCATTCAGTGAAAAATCAAGATTTTACCAGCCTTTGTTTCATGATCCCTCTCTTCTTTTTTTTTGAAGATGTTTTTAAAAACAAATGCCAAATAATATGATATATTTTCTATCATTTCCCATATTTACTAGCTGGAGCTCTGAAAAGAACCACCCTCATGAACTAAAGCTATTTAGTTACTTTGAAATAGAGGTTGTCTTGGAAAGGTGGGATGAATGTCTCTTTTTCCTTTAATTACCATTTTTCAGAGTAAGAAGCTAGTGTTTGTTCTTCAAATTACAATTTAAAAATAAGCAGCAGTTGGAAATTCCCTGGTACTCTGACTACTGGGGCCGGTTTTATCCCTGGTTAGGCAACTCATATATCCAAAACTGCCCTGCACAGCCCCCACCCCTCAAAAAAGGTGCGGTTAAATCTTGCCTCATGAAGCAAATATGGATTGATGTGGTAAGCATGGCAAGCAGTGTCCAAGAGTGGGTCTACTCCATGGGATGGATTAGCAGAGTCCTGTAGAGTGGGGCTGAGAGAAGTTCTGTCCCTGTTTCTTCTATTGACACTGGAGATGGGCTGTGGACAGGTGGAGACTTCACTTGAGTGGCAAGTTCTCACCTTCCTGTCTGCCTCCAAGTGGCAAACAGAGAAGCCCCTGACCCCTCCGTCTGTTTCTTTCCTGCCTGCAGACAGTGGAAATGTGACCGAGAGATGCTGGCTCGGTATCGACAGGCCCTGGAGACAGCTGTGAACCTCTCCGTCAAACACAGCCTGCCCCCGCTGCCAGGCCGCACCCTGCTGGTCTATCTGACAGATGCCAGTGCAGACAGAATCCTTCCCAAGAGCAACCCACAAGGGGTAAGACACTCCTGCTTGGCAGGTGGATTCTTTACCCCGAGTCACCTGCGAAGCCCTTCTATTTTTATGGGGGGAGTATTCATTTATTTGTGGTGGTATTATAGTATTCATTTATTCCCTGGTGGCTCAGAGGTTAAAGCATCTGCCTGGAATGTGGGAGACCCCGGTTCTATCCCTGAGTTGGGAAGATCCCCTGTTTACTTATGTGGCTGTGCCAGGCCTTAGTTGTGGCATGCAGGCTCTTTAGTTGCGGTATGTGGGATCTAATTCCCTGACCAGGGATCAAACCCGGATCCCCTGAATTGGGAGCGTGGAGTCCGCCACTGGACCACCAGAGAAGTTCTTGAAACTATCTCAGTTGGGGGACTTTGTCCACTTTTCCCTAACCAGTGGAGACATTTGGCCTCCAAATTTGCGTGGGCAAAGTGGATTCTAAAATAAGGGAGCCTATTTCACCCTGATGCTTGTCCAATCAGCCCCCTCTGAACTATGTGCTGCTGTTGATTGCGATGATGATGGTACGGACGGAGCAGGTGGAGCTTTTGCTGTGTGGAGGGGGCATTGTGAAGACTGCTGTGATTAAGGCAGAAGAAGGCATCCTGAAAACTGCCACCGAGCTCCAAGCTCAAGTCCAGGTCAGACACTCACCTCCACCTTGCAAAACTGCATAACCAGGCAGAGGCCTGGGAACAGCTAACTTCAGGAAAGGCTCGGATCGACTCAGTTCTGATTAGCAGACTACAGTACTTGTTGTTTACTGACCATCTCCCGTGCAACTTCATGACATGAGTTTCTTCCTTCAGAAGTCAGATGAAAACTGTGAACAGTCCCTGACTACTTTGGGGAAGCACTTGCTGTCTCTGGCTACCCGAAGGGTCCCTGTGAGTACTGCCCCTTCCCTGAGAAACCCTCCCTTCCTCCACATTTTCCTCCACACGGATGTATCTCATTTTTCAAAGCTTCTTTGCAACCTATGCACAATACGCTGCTGACTGCAACCCCCTACTCAGTGGTATGCTGGTAAATATTTTTTTTATGCTGGTAGATATTTGCCTCCAATAGCAGTCTAGAAAAAATCAATCTTGGTTAATAGCTTTTGCTAATTTCCATGGTGTAAATACTCCTTCCATGACTGATTTCAAACTACCAACATTTTTCATTGACCACAGAGTTAGAAAGAGTTGCTCAGTAGCACACCTTTATTTAGTAATTCTATAATATATATAGCATGGATGTAAATAAGGTCAAGTATTTAATGATAAAATGTGGTAAAATAATTAGGAAGTGATGATGTTTTAGTATTTATTACCTTTGTTTTCAATGTAATTTACTTGACTGTGAGCTTATGCAATTTAATATTTAATGGTGGCTATATTTAACAGCTGGCTCACAGAATTCCTATAAGTTTGACAATCAGCTCTTGTGAGCCTAAATGTGCCAGCTACACACTGCCCTTATCCCAAACTCCACTTTATTTTTGTTAAAAATTTAATATAATTTTTAAAGGTTACAATCCAAGTACAGTTGTTATAAAATATTGACTATAGTCGCCATGTTGTACAATACATCCTTGAGCCGTTCTTACACCCAGTACTTTCTATCTCCCACCCCCCATCCCCATATTGCCCACCACCGGTAACCACTAGTTTGTTCTTCATATGTGTGAGTTTGCTTCTTTATTGTTTTATTCTCAAATTTGTTGTATTTTTCAGATTCCACACATAAGTGGTACCATATAGTATTTGTCTTTGTTCTGTCTGACTTATTTCATTTAGCACAATGCCCTCTAAGTCTACCCATGTTGCTGCAAATGGCCAATTTTCCTTCTTTCTTATGGCTGAGTAGTATTCCTGTGTGTGTGTGTGTGTGTGTGTGTGTGTGTGTGTGTGTGTGTCTGTGTGTGTGTGTATCACATCTTCTTTATCCATTCATCTGTTGATGGGCACTTAGGTTGCTTTCATATCTTGGCAACCCCTAACTCCACTTTGATGCTCTTCAAGTCAGGGTGAAATGACTTTTCCCACCCTAAGTACTCTCCAGAAAGGCCATTTACACCCACCTCAGAGTTCTCCTAGTTCCTCTGCCCTCAGAGATCTTGTCTGTTGATATCCTGAGCTCTTTGGCACCTCCCTGGTCTCAGCCCTTCCCCTTTCATCTTACAGGTGGACAGGGTCATTGTCTTCGGCCGAACTACAAATGAGAAACTGATAAATGCAGCCAAACAGCTTTTCTGGAAACATGTGAATCCCAAGTGCCTCTTTGTTGGTGTTCTCCTAAGGGCAAGTTACCTGTAAGGGTGCTCGTGTTCCTTGCTCAGTGCCAGCAGATAGTGATCCATATTTCCTGTCTGTCCCTACTAAAGCTTGGGATACTCCCACTCGCCAGGTGCCTCCCCATTTCTGCCTCTTAACTTTGTTGCACTTCTAGTGCTAGAACCTTCTCTGAAGTCTTCAGCCTGGCTCTGTACCCCTTTGTGATGGTCCACCCCAGTTCTAGCCTGGCACAGAACCCTATTAAAGGTGCAGAGGTGGGGGTGGTGGTCCATCCTAGGGTGTTAGGGGGCAGTGACTCTGTGTTCTCGGCACTGTTTCTGACTGCTAGTGACTTCTTTCTTTGCCAGAAGTACTGATTTGAATCCCAATGATGTGACACTCTCAGGCTGTACTGATGGGATACTGAAGTAAGTATAGCATGGACATTGGAGAGGTTGGGGGCTTTGTTAGAACATCTTTTAGAGATTATCTGTAGCTTCAGCTCTAACCACTTCTATTTTTAAGCAAGGTAAAAGATTATTCTGCTTTTACAGCTGTCTAGGCATGGCAGCAACATAATATTACAGGTACCTGGTCATCTTCTGTCTGTTGCTCTACCATTTTCAAATACTCTTCTTCTATTTCATAGTTCAAGATGGCTGCTACAGTTCCAGCCATCATTTTTGTATTAATCTAGTAGGAAATGAGAAAAGGTAATATAGGAGATTGTACTGTTTGCTTTTAAGGGTACCACTCAGGAGTTGGTCCCATCATTTCCATTCATTCTCTGAGGCCTCTGTTCCATTCCATTTCAGAGGAGATGCCATGTTATCTTTATTTATTTATGCCTGATCTACAGAAATCTTTGTTCTTTGTTTTTCTCTGCACTATGAGGCTTCCCATTTATTTGTTTTCTCCTCTGCCAATTCCTTTGGATGCCACCCATTGCCCCCTGTTAGGAAGCCTCATGCTCCTCGCTCCCCAGGGAGCTTTCATGGCTGGTACAGAGCTAATCAAGCCCCGAGCTGATCAGCTTTAATCTTTACACCTTCATTCAGCCCAGTTGCCTCTGGTCCACCAGAAAGCCTGTGTTAACCATGCACACAGAAGGGACTATATCTGGGTTTCTTCTCTGTTCCCTTTTTCCTCTGGTTCTGCTTCCTTCCTTATTTTAAATCTATGTTTACTTTTTATGGTAATCTTCCTAAGAAACTCCATTTAACTGGTTGACCTAATTTAGCCATATCTTTGTCCCTTGCCCCCTTGGAAGACCTTCCTGATTCCCTCTCACTCTGCTATTTTGTTCTCATTTATTTTGTCACCCTTTATTTCAGGTTCATTGCAGAGCGTGGGGCCTCCCGGCTTCTAGAACATGTAGGCCAAATGGACAAAATATTCAAGATTCCACCACCCCCAGGGAAGACAGGGGTCCAGTCTCTCCAGCCACTGGAAGAGAATACTCCAAGCCCCTTGGCCCCTGTTTCCCAGCTTGGGTCAGTCTGTTTTTTATGCCTTTGTGAACTGGGAGGGGCTTTAGTCGAAACCTAGAGAAACTCAAGTGACAAATTCTGTCTGTTGAGATGCTTCTTGTTCTTTTTGCTGAGGAGCATTTCCTCTTCCCAGGCAGGGGTTTGTCTAACACAGGTGGTGAGCATGCCCCTTACTGTACTAGGGAACGGGGGTTAGAAGGTGAGGTGGGCAGCAGGCACCAGGGTTCAGACAGAGGGCTTAGAGGTCTGGGCCATGGCTTTCTCATCCTAGCTTTGCCAGATAGTAGCTGAAGTTTGGGCTAGTTGCTTGATGTCTTAAGCTGTAGTATTTTTCATTTATTTCTTTTTGGTTGCACTGGGTTTTTTCCTTGCTGGGTATGGGCTTTCTCTCGTTGCAGCTAGTGCGGCCATTCTCTAGTGGCTGTATGCAGGCTTCTCATTGTGGTGGCTTCTCTTGTTGTGGAGCACGGACTTGAGGCCCACATGCTTTAGTAGTTGTGGTGTGTGGGCTCTGTAGCTGCGGCTTATGGACTTTGGAGCATGGGCTCAGTAGTTGCGGCATACAAGCTTAGTTGCCCCATGACATGTGGAATCATCCCAGACCAGAGATTGAACCTGTGTCCCCTGCAGGCAGATTTTTAACCACTAGGGCACCAGGGAAGTTTAAGCTGTAGTTTCTTGATGAGTAAAATGGAGAGAATGATTGTGTTTACCTCTCAGTGCAACTTGGGCCCATTTCATGGGCAGGATAGTAGATGCATAATAATCATTGCTGACACAGGAGGGGTACATGAGGAATAGCCAGTGGGATTTAATTTCCAGGCTCTGCATTTAAGGTTACAAGTCTGTTATTTTCTGGAGGCCGGTTGGATAACCCCTGCCATCTGTTGTACTTGGCTCAGCAGGGTGAGGGGTGGTCACAGCCCTGTCTATGGGCTGTGAGGCTGACCCCTGGTTTACTGGCAGATGGCGAAGCATCCGGCTTTTCATTTCCTCCACTTTCCGGGACATGCATGGGGAGCGGGACCTGCTGCTGAGGTCCCTGCTGCCGGCACTGCAGGCCAGAGCGGCCCCCTACCGGATCAGCCTTCATGCCATCGACCTGCGCTGGGGCATCACAGAGGAGGAGACCCGTCGGAACAGGTGTGGCAGCCGCTGAGAAGAGGGGCTGGGTTGGAGATGAGGGGCTTGAGTGGCGGCAGGGCTGGGGCTGCAAGGATGGCTGAGGGCTGTGGGCCAGAGGTGCTCTTTGGATGCTATGGGATGTGAGCCGGGCCCCCTCTCCCTGACACAGTGCTTCCATAACCTTCCTGCAGACAGCTGGAAGTGTGCCTCGGGGAGGTGGAGAACTCACAGCTGTTTGTGGGGATCCTGGGCTCCCGCTATGGCTATGTTCCCCCCAACTACAGCCTCCCTGACCATCCTCACTTCCGCTGGGTAAGACAGACGTGGTTAGGGTATGGGTGGGAGAAGCCACGGTGTGTCTCGAACCCCGGGACTCTGCACAGGCAGATCCTTGAGACTTGAAGTGAAACACAGGCAGAAGGTTCTGTGAGTGACCAAGTCCTAGATGAGGGAATTCCTTTGGGAAATACCTCTGGGTTGGCCACAGGATGTGAGAGGTAGGCAGTAGGTCTGATTAGGCTTTGCCATCCGACAGAGCTGGGTTCTGATCTCTCTTCTGTCATTGTGAGGCTTAATGGAAAATGGCTTATACTAATCTAGCCTCAATTTCTTCCTATATTAAAGAGAAACAGTGATGTCTACATTGAAAGGTTATATGAGAATCAGAAACCAAGAATGCTCAAAAAATGTTCAACCTGTGAGAGGCATTCAATAAACGTTAGCTATTAGCTCTATTTTTTACTGGCTAGTGTCTGGAGAGAGAGGGGAACATTACTGAGGTGAAGGACCCCGGGGTTATGGCAGGTCTCATGGGAGGGGATAGTGTGACCAGGACGGAACCCACCTGCTGCTCCCTGCAGGCCCAGCAGTACCCTGCAGGTCGCTCTGTGACAGAGATGGAGGTGATGCAGTTCCTGAATCGGGGCCTCCGCCTGCAGCCTTCTGCCCAGCCTCTCCTCTACTTCCGGGATTCAAGCTTTCTCAGGTACCGCCACAGAAGACCAGATAGGCTCAGTGGGTGTGTCTTTTCTCCCTAACGTTCAGGGTACAAGAGGGGGGCCTCGGATGGAGAAGCAGGAATCAGAGAGCTTGCCTTGCAGCTGAAGGCAGATCTCCACTGGAGCAGTTTCTTGAGGAGTTTCAGGGAACCACAGCCAGGTCTGGTGGCTTGGGGTGGAGAGATGCTTTGGTCTGAATCCAGTCCCACTCTTGGGGTGTCTTGGTGGTCAGCTCTGTGCCAGATGCCTGGAAATTGGACTTTATTTCTGAGTCTGAAGAGGCTGCCCATCGGATCTCAGAACTGAAGAGCTACCTGAGCAGACAGGAAGGGATCACCTGCCGCAGGTGAGCTGGGAGAGGTAGGGAGCGCCTGCCTGGAGAGGTGCGAGGAGGGGTGGGCCAGGCCTGCTCTGACCCCGCTTGTGCTCGCTGTGCCCACAGATACCGCTGTGAGTGGGGCGGTGTGGCGGCTGGCCGGCCCTATGTCGGGGGGCTGGAGGAGTTTGGGCAGCTGGTTCTGCAGGATGTGTGGAGTATGATCCAGAAGCTTTACCTCCAGGTCAGCAGATGGGATGGTGGCCAGGGGAGTGGAGGGGGGAGGGTAGGGTGGTCCTGGGTGGGAAGTGACTTGGTGGGGGTGCTCTAAGTTTTAGGCCTGGGGTCCTGAGGAGCGTGGAAACATAGACAGTCACTGCCCCATGTGCCCTCAGCCCGGGGCCCAGCCGGAGCAGCCAGTGCCTGATGACGACTTGGTCCAGGCCAACTTTCAGCAGCTAAAGAAGCCGCCGAGTCCTGCCCGACCACGCCTTCTTCAGGACACAGCGCGGCAGCTCATGCAGCGCCAGGGGAGGCTGAACCTGGTGACCGGGCAGTCGGGACAGGGCAAGACCGCCTTCCTGGTACGGGGTCCCAGAGGCCTGGGCAGGAGGGAGGGAGGGCTGTGTGTGCTCAGGAGGGCTAAGGAGGCGGGGCACAGGAAGCTGGTGTGTGTGAAATGTGACCGTGTTTTCTGTTCTCTTCCCCTCAGGCATCCCTCGTGTCAGCCCTGCAGGCTCCGGATGGGGCCGCGGTGGCCCCCTTAGTCTTCTTCCACTTTGCAGGGGCCCGCCCTGACCACAGTCTTGCCCTCACCCTGATCAGACGCCTCTGTGCCTATCTGCATAGGCGACTGGAGGAGCCAAGTGCCCTGCCCAGCACCTACCGGTGTGTTTCTCCCCCGCCTAGACCGGCCTGTTGATAGCCCCTGACACCGCCCGGCTGACGCTGGTCCTCCCCCTCTGTACACAGGGGCCTGGTGTGGGAGCTGCAGCAGAGGCTACTGCCCAAGTCTGCTCAGTCCCTGAAAACTGGCCGGCCTCTGGTGCTGATCGTCGATGGGGCTGACAGGTTGGTGGACCAGCGTGGGCAGCTAATCTCAGACTGGATCCCAAAGACCCTTCCCCGGGTGAGTGTGAGAAGGAGGTGAGGTGGGATGAGGCAGGGGGAGGGGCTTCTCCAACAATATTCTCCCCGCTTTCCTTCTTCATCGCTGCCCTTTTGCCCAAATCCCACAGTGGGTGCACCTGGTGCTGAGCGTGTCCAGTGATTCTGGCCTGGGGGAGACCCTTCAGCAGAGTCACGGTGCCCACGTGGTGGTCCTGGGGCCTCTGGAGCCGCCTGCCCGGGCCCGGCTGGTGCGAGAAG